>NC_069702.1:2207500-3407500 GCF_023699985.2 Odocoileus virginianus | reverse complement strand
TTATGGAATGATGTTCCTCACATGCCAGCAATCCTTCAAATTCCTGGAGGAATTTGGCTGTGGGGGGTGGGGAGGTGAAATAGGCAGTCTAATGTGGTCTGAGGGATGGAGAGCAGCCAGTATCCTTACTGCCTCTGGTCCCATCCTAGTATCTCATACCTTTCTATGATTGGGCTAAAGTGTTGTTCATTCAAAGAGCCTGTTGAGAGGCAAAGATTCCCCAAAAGGAATTAGCCCTGCAGTGCATTTAGCAGGCAAGTGTTTCTTAGATTATTGTTGTTGTTGTTTAGTCGCTAAGTTGTGTCTGACTCCTTTGTGACCCCATGGACTATAGCCCACAGTCATCCTCTGTCCATGGGATTTTCTAGGCAAGAATACTGGAGTGGGTTGCCATGTCCTTCTCTAGGGGATCTTCCCGACCCAGGGATCAAACTTGCGTCTCCTGCATTGACAGGTGGATTCTTTACCACTGAGTGCCCAGGGAAGCCTTGTTTCTTAGGTTAGGGGGCTACAAACACTTGAAGTTGGATAAGTAGACCTGACTGGAACACTAAAAGGGAGTAGGGGAGAAGGAGGGGCAGGGAGGGGTGCTTAAAGCGAGAAGCACTGGGACCTTTGAGATGGGAGAGACTGGATGAGGGTGGGATCAGAGTTATAAACGGGAAAATGTGGGGGCTCCTGAAGGTTCCTATTTCTCCTCCCATGTTCTGCCAGAGTTAGACACATTCTCATCTAAGGCTCTTATTCTCCCTCAAGCCCACTTATAAATCCTACCCCACTACCTTGGGGTAGTCCCTGGAGAGGATATGCCTCACTTTCTTTTAATTATTAAAACAATAAAATAAAAGTACGATCACTAAGCACTGGTTCCTAATTTGGGATGGAAGTGATCATTAAATTCTTCTGAGAACCTAATGAAAATTGCGCTTCTACTTCTCAAAAAATCATTTTTGCACAGCCACACAAAATATTATATATTTTTACTTGATTTATGGACACTGTGGGAGCCCATCTCTGGATTCCGTAGTCCTGGTCAAACTGCTCTGATTTATGTTTTAATAACTCTAACTGAGACTGCATTTTGCACATTTCTTTTAAATCTTCTTCCATATGCATATATAATTGTTAACACAATCATAATCTACATAAAATTTACATCTTCTACTTTATAAAATCTAACATTATCTTGTAAACATTTTTCTGTGTTTCTATATAGTCTTCATAATTATAAATTTGAATGAATGCATACTATTATATTGAATTGTTGCAGCATAATTTTCTTAACTCTTCCTCAATGATTAGGTTTTTAATTGGCTTCTAATTTTGTAGTATAGATAATGCTGCATTGAATATCTTTATATATTTATCTTGCTTCTGTTGAATGTTTCTTTCTGAGATATTCTTTGATGTGGCTTTACTGAATCTAAGATTAAGAGCATTTATACAGCTCTCGAAATATGATGTCCCATTGGTTTCCCAAGGGGTTATAATCTTTGCTACAGCCAACAACATAGAAGTGTCCCAGTTTCACTACACCTTTTCCTATAATGGATATTGTTGGGAAATTTTTTTATTCTAATTTAATATTTGTCATACCATCCAGGGCACAGCCTGATATTAGGTTACCAAGGGGTGAAGAGGAGAATGAGAGGAATGGGTTGAGAGAGTGGGAAAGTCTGACTCTATAATGGGAATGGATAAAGCTTCTCTATTTTTAGAAAGAGCTGGATCCAGGCAGGAGATGTGCAGTAAGAAGACCATCTACTGACTTAGGAAACAGTGTATCCCCCTTTCCTGCCTGTTCAATCCCTTCTTAAGCCTTCACTTGTAAATTCCTCGAGTCAGAATGGAAGCTGGGAGCTGGATTGTTTTATAAGGCACCCACCAAGGGCTTCCCTGGTAGCTCAGTGTTAAAGAATCTGCCTGCTAATACAGGAGATAAGGGTTTGATTCCTAGTCCAGGAAGATTTCCTAGAGAGGAAATGGCAACCCATTCTAGAAGTCTTACCTGGGAAATCTCATGGACAGAGGAGCCTGGCGGGCTACAGTCCATGCGGTCACAAAGAGTTGGAGATGACTTAGCAACGGAACAATAACAGCAAGATGTTATGGCAACCCACTCCAGTATTCTTGCCTGGAAAATCCCATGGACTGAGGATCCTGGTAGGCTACAGTCCATGGGGTCGCAAAGAGTAGGACATGACTGAGTGACTTGACTTCACTTCACTTCACATGGGCATGTGGTTCTCAAAAAATTGCCTTATGGTTGCTAATAATGCAGTCCAATAGAAACAAGCAGGTCACTGGTGGAATTTTTAATTTTATAGTAGCCACATTAAAAAAAAAAGAAACAGGTGAAATTAACCTGAGTAATATATTTTCTTTAACCCATCATATCCAAAATACCAGCATGTTGACATGTAGTCAATACAATCATTAACTGGATAGTTTACATTCCTTTTTTCACACTAAATCTTTGAAATCTGTATACTTATAGCACATCCCAATTCCAACCGGCCATGTGTCCAGTCCTCACCACTGCATGTGATCCTGGCCTGAGTGCATCTCTGAGTGTCAGCTCCTCACGGGCGCGTGGGCTGCACCCTTTAATGTTTTGAGCTCTGGGAAGTCAAAACCATGCTCTTTATCAGGAAAGAGCACTTCATTAACAATATAAACTGTCCTGGGTCAGATGGCTCATGGTGGTTGCAGGGGAGACCCTGGGAAATACTGGCCGTGGGCTGTGGTACTGCAAATATATAGACGCAGGTCCCACTTTAAACACTGAAACAAGATTTTTGGGGAGTCTGGAAATCTGTATTTCTAAAGCAGATTTTTAATTATAGGTTTTAACATGATAATACATGGTGCCTGTTATTAATAGGAGGAAATGGAGTCCCAGAGAGAGTGAATGACTAACACACATGTTCTCGTAGTTGGGGGTCAGCCAGCTCTTGAACCTCGATCTGACCCACCAGGCTCCTTTCCATGCCACCAGCAAACCCTCCCCTCCCCACCGGCCCCCTGCCCCAAGCCCATTCTTCTGCCATCACAGATTCTGCCAATAAAATACCTGCTGGTGTGTGACAGGCATCAGTGTTTTTGGAATACTCTAACTTTCTGGGAAGGTAAACTGTGTTTACCCCATTAACCCAAGTAAGAGGAGGAAGAATGACTTTTCTTCCTCTAATCTGGTTTTGTCCTAGGTTGAAATTGCCTTCTTGTCAAATAGTAATAAGAAAATCACGCGATAAGACAGGTGGGCCAAAAATGAAACTCCTGGCCTACCTTTCACAAAATCGATAGTCCTAGCCCAGGTTCTATTTTTCAGTGTAGAAATACGCAGGTGTATACTTAGATCAGAAGGGCTGAAACAAATGCCTCGGAGACATTTCAGTAACAGAGACAACCTAGCCAAATTGCCTCTTCGGCCGGGGTCATGTGGGAAAACGCTCTTTAGACCCAAGTGTGTTAATGAAACAAGAACAGCCAGAACAGCAGGTCCGTAAACATCCTGATGACAATGGGGAACACACAGCTGGGCTGAGACCAGATCAGTTCAAGCAAACGTGCTCGTGCTTTTTGATCCAAGTCGTGGATGAACGGATGCAGGAGAGGCAGCAGCTGCTACGCAGCTGGACTCGGGAGGCATGTGATGGCGTGACTTGCAAATCACGCTTGAAAAATTCATTCTCCTGAGCTTGGATGTGAACACAGTCACATGGGCCCCCAATCAGCTCACACACGGCAGCCACGAGGGAGGCAGAAATGCAACCGGGCTGACGAGAAGCATTAGCCCCCGCTTCAGGCTGGCCAGGGCTGTCTTTCAAGGAAGCAACTGTCCAGGAAATGCACTATATTTGGAAATGACCCTAAATTTAGAGTAATTTGGATGATGGACTGGCTTGAGCAGACAGAGAAACTTTGACTGAGAGATGCTTAAATGTATTCCCTTAAGCGTGGAAGGCATTTGTGGAGTATTTATCAGAGGTTCTGAAATGAAAGGCATTTCTGAGTCCTTCTGTTGGTCCAGCACCTGGGGTTTGCAAAGAGTCTCACACTAGCTTTCACTTCACAAATGAGGAAATGAGGCTCAGACAGATCAAGCAAACGCTGAATGTGTGTGTGGGTATGCACACAGTTATATGTACATCCCAGGAATATACACGCTGCATTATACACACAGCTGACCTGGGAACAACATGATTTTGAACTATGCAAGTCCAAGTACATGTGTTTTCTTTCAATAAATATATTGCAACATTTTTGGGAGATTTGCAAGAATTTGAACAAATTCACAGACAAACTGCATAGCCTAGAAGAATCAAAAAAAATAAAGAAAGAAAAAACTATGTCATGAATGCATAATATGTATCTAGATACTAGTCTGTCCTTATATAGACACCAGATGAGTGATAGTTAAAATAAAATTGATAATGTTCTAGTTTTCTTATGGTTTTTTAACTTTGCTGTCAAATAATTAAACTACTGTACATATGCATCTCTCTCTGGAGAAAAGTGAACATTAGCCTATCATCATGGGTAACTGTAACAATGTTTTTAGTACATTGAAATATGACTGTATGAATATGACTGTAACACTGTATCTCATACAAATTTTATAATGATTCAGTTGTTAGTGTACAGGCCAGGCTGCCATGAAGCAAACATACTACTACTTCTTTGTTATCAATGCGTGAATCATGATACCTGTAAACAGACATGAACTTCTTATTCATATTATCTTTCCACTTTGATGTCTGGTGTTAATAATACATATGACATCTACAGTGTTTTTGAACTGTTTAAGTCAATACTGATGCGGGTAGTGACAGATGATTCATCTTGTAACGCTATCAGAAAGACAACACAGCACTGTAGATGGATTTTCCCTTCCTATGATTCTATTAATAACATTTTATTTTCTCTAATTTACTTTAAGAATACAGTATATATATATATATATATGTATATAACAAATACAAAATATGTGTTAGTTGACTCTTCATATTTTTGGTGAGGCTTCCTGTCAACAGTAGACTATTAGTAATTAAGTTTTGGGGGAGTCAAAAGTTATACACAGGTTTTAGGATGGTTGGGACCCCTAAAATTGACATTGTTTGAGGCACAACTGTATTTACATCTCCTATAGGGAGATACCCCTCATCCAAGGTAAGGAGCAGCAGCTGCTCTTTGATGGAGCAGCCGTGAAGAGATACCCCACATCCAAGGTAACTAGCCAATCTGATCACATGGACCACAGTCTTGTCTAACTCAGTGAAACTAAGCCATGCTGTGTGGGGTCACCCAAGACAGACAGGCCATGGTGGAGAGGTCTGACAGAATGTGGTCCACTGGAGAAGGGAATGGCAAACCACTTCAGTATTCTTGCCTTGAGAACCCCATGAACAGTATGAGAAGCCAACATGATAGGATACTGAAAGAGGAACTCCCCAGGTCATAATATGCTACTGGAGATCAGTGGAGAAATAACTCCAGAAAGAATGAAGGGATGGAGCCAACGCAAAAACAATACCCAGTTGTGGATGTGACTAGTGATAGAAGCAAGGTCCAATGCTGTAAACAGCAATATTGCATAGGCACCTGGAATGTTAGGTCCATGAATCAAGGCAAATTGGAAGTGGTCAAACAGGAGATGACAAGAGTGAACATCAACATTCTAGGAATCAGCAAACTAAAATGGACTGGAATGGTTGAATTTAACTCAGATGACCATTGTATCTACTACTGTGGGCAGGAATGCCTTAGAAGAAATGGAGTAGCCATCATGGTCAACAAGAGAGTCCAAAATGCAGTACTTGGATGAAATCTCAAAAATGACAGAATGATCTTTGTTCATTTCCAAGGCAAACCATTCAATATCACGGTACTCCAAGCCTATGCCCCAACCAGTAACGCTGAAGAAGCTGAAGTTGAATGGTTCTATGAAGACCTACAAGACCTCTTAGAACTAACACCCAAAAAGGATGTCTTTTCATTAGAGGGCACTGGAATGCAAAAGTAGGAAGTCAAGAAACACCTGGAGTAACAGGCAAATTTGGCCTTGGAATATGGAATGAGGCAGGGCAAAAGCTAATAGAGTTCTGCCAAGAGAATGCACTGGTCATAGTAAACACCCTCTTCCAACAACACAAGAGAAGAGTCTACACATGGATATCACCACATGGGCAACACTAAATCAAATTGATTATATTCTTTTCAACCAAAGATGGAAAAGCTCTATACAGTCAGCAAAAACAAGACTGGGAACGGACTGTGGCTCAGATCATGGACTCCTTATTGCCAAATTCAGACTTAAATTGAAGAAAGTAGGGAAAACCACTAGACCATTCAGGTATGACCTAAATCAAAACCCTTATGACTACACAGTGGAAGTGAGAAATAGATTTAAGGGACCAGATCTGATAGACAGCGAACTTGATGAACTATGGATGGAGGTTCATGACATTGTATAGGAGACAGGGATTAAGACCATCCCCATGGAAAAGAAATGCAAAAAAGCAAAATGGCTGTCTGAGGAGGCCTTACAAATAGCTGTGAAAAGAAGAGAAGTGAAAAACAAAGGAGAAAAGGAAAGATATTCCCATTTGAATGCAGAGTTTCAAAGAATAGCAAGGAGAGATAAGAAAGCCTTCCTCAGCAATCAATGCAAAGAAATAGAGGAAAATTACAGAATGGGAAAGACTAGAGATCTCTTCAAGAAAATTAGAGATACCAAGGGAACATTTCATGCAAAAATGGGCTCAATAAAGGACAGAAATGGTATGGACCTAGCAGAAGCAGAAGACATTAAGAAGAGGTGGCAAGAATACACAGAAAAACTGTACAGAAAAGATCTTCATGACCCAGATAATCACGATGATGTGATCATTCACCTAGAGCCAGACATCCTGGAATGTGAAGTCAAGTGGGCCTTAGAAAGCATCACTCCAACCAAAGCTAGTGGAGGTGATGGAATTCCAGTTGAGCTATTTCAAATCCTGAAAGATGATGCTGTGAAAGTGCTGCACTCAATATGCCAGCAAATTTGGAAAACTCAGCAGTGGCCACAAGACTGGAAAAGGTCAGTTTTCATTCCAATCCCAAAGAAAGGCAATCCCAAAGAATGCTCAAACTAGCACACAATTGCACTCATCTCACACGCTAGTAAAGTAATGCTCAAAATTCTCCAAGCCAGGCTTCAGCAATACATGAACTGTGAACTTCCAGATGTTCAAGCTGGTTTTAGAAAAGGCAGAGGAACCAGAGATCAAATTGCCAACATCCACTGGATCATCGAAAAAGCAAAAGAGTTCCAGAAAAACATCTATTTCTGCTTTATTGACTATGCCAAAGCCTTTGACTGTGTGGACCACAATAAACTGTGGAAAATTCTGAAAGAGATGGGAATACCAGAGCATCTGACCTGCCTCTTGAGAAACCTATATGCAGGTCAGGAAGTAGCAGTTAGAACTGGACATGGAACAACAGACTGGTTCCAAATAGAAAAAGGAGTATGTCAAGGCTGTATATTGTCACCCTGTTTATTTAACTTATATGCAGAGTACATCATGAGAAATGCTGGGCTGGAAGAAGCACAAGCTGGAATCAAGATTGCTGATAGAAATATCAATAACCTCAGATATGCAGATGACACCACCCTTATGGCAGAAAGTGAAGAACAACTAAAGAGCCTCTTGATGAAAGTGAAAGAGGAGGGTGAAAAAGTTGACTTAAAACTTAACATTCAGCAAACTAAGATCATGGCATCTGGTCCCATCACTTCATGGCAAATAGATGGGGAAACAGTGGAAACAGTGTCAGAATTTATTTTGGGGGAGCTCCAAAATAACTGCAGATGGTGACTGCAGCCATGAAATTAAAAGACGCTCACTCCTTGGAAGGAAAGTTATGACCAACCTAGATAGCATATTGAAAAGCAGAGATATTACTTTGCCAACAAAGGTCCGTCTGGTCAAAGCTATGATTTTACCAGTGGTCATGTATGGATGTGAGAGTTGGACTATGAAGAAAGCAGAGCACCAAAGAATTGCTGCTTTTGAACTGTGGTATTGGAGAAGACTCTTGAGAATCCCTCGGACTGCAAGGAGATCCAACCAGTCCATCCTAAAGGAGGTCAGTCCTGGGTGTTCATTGGAAGGACTGATGCTGAAGCTGAAACTCCAATACTTTGGCCACCTCATGTGAAGAGTTGACTCATTGGAAAAGACCCTGATGCTGGGAGGGATAGGGGGCAGGAGGAGAAGGGGACAACAGAGGATGAGATGGCTGGATGGCATCACTGACTCGATGGACATGAGTTTGAGTAAACTCCAGGAGTTTATGATGGACAGGGAGGCCTGGCGTGCTGCAATTCATGGGGTTGCAAAGAGTCGGACATGACTGACTGAACTGAACTGACTGATGGTATAGTGATATATGCATATATGTCTATATAAAGAAACATAGCATTTATTCAGCAAACATTTGCTGAACAATTACTAGGTCCTAGGACCTGAGTAGCTGCTGTCTCGACTAGGCCAAGAGATACAGGGATGGCTGCAGCTCTCGTAGAACTTGCAATTTAACTGGGAAGAAGACATTCCATAAATAATTGTAATCTAAATACATAGACTCTGGAATAAATATTATAAGAGAAGGGCATGGAAACCCACTCCAGTATTCTTTCCTGGAGAATCCCATGGACACAGGCGCCTGGCAGGCTACAGTCCGTGGGGTCGAGAAGAGTCGGACATGACTAAGCAACTAAGCACAGCATAGCACAAATACTACAATGAAAAGCACAGGGGTCCTGAGAACGTATAAGAAGAGGGGTCTGGCCCAGCCTGTGGGAGAGGCCTTTGAGCCGAGATGTCGGGATGCACAGGCACTAACTACAGTCTCTACACCATGTCCACTGAGGATATGGACATAAAAACCACCACAACTGCGGTTTCACCATAGAGAAGGCAGAAGGTTCCCCACAAAGTTTCAATTTCGCAAAGCTCAATCCTAAGTCTTCAGTTCAGTCCAGTTCAGTTCAGTCACTTGGTGTCTGACTCTTTGACCCCATGAACCACAGCACGCCAGGCCTCCCAGAGTCCAGCCAAAGCCATGTCCATTGAGTTGGTGATGCCATCCACCCATATCATCCTCTGTCGTCCCCTTCTCCTCCTGCCCCCAATCCCTCCCAGCATCAGGGTCTTTTCCAATGAGTCAGCTCTTCGTATCATGTGGCCAAAGTATTGGAGTTTCAGCTTCAACATCAGTCCTTCCAATGAACACCCAGGACTGATCTCCTTCAGGATGGACTGGTTGGATCTCCTTGAAGTCCAAGGGGACTCTCAAGAGTCTTCTCCAACACCCCAAATCAAAAGGTAGGACTTCATGGAAAATGAGGTTGAAGTCCTGTCAATTTTCTAAACACTAAGAATGGAACGTAACATAGAAAGGGAAATTTGCAAGCAGGCCCTTGTTTGCTGCCCTTTAAAGTTGCAAGAAGTTCTAGCAAGAAGCACAAGTTCTGGCACCCAGAGCTCACCTAGTTTCGATATGGTCTGTTCCCTTCTCTCCTTCTTCACTTTAAATTAATAGATTCATGTCAGCAAGCCTATTCATCTTGACTATAAATAGCCATTTTTTCCGATTAAATGCTCATCAGTTTTCTTCAAGATTTCAACATTTTTAAATGATATACAACACAAAGCAAGTTTTATTTATATTTGCACATGTACACACAGACAGTAAAATAAAAGGGTGCATAGGTTAAGTGTAGAATAAACTCCTAGTGTTTACCGCTTCAGGTCACACAAATTCTAGTTAGCTCAGCGTGGTTATTTGATTAACCTTGAGGGTGTTCTTAAGCAAATAGTAAAATCATCATAATATCACAGGTATTTTCTCAAAAATAACGAGTTTGAATTCTTGCTGTAGTCATTCCTAAATTAAGGAGAGACTTCCTGCTCCTGGTTGCTCAGATTCAGCAGTTTCCAGGAGGCAAGGATGTCAACAATTTGGCAAAAGCAGAAAGAAGAAGAAAAAAAAAAAGGCAGTAGAACCACATGAAATTTCAACACAGCGGCTGCCTTGGAGCCCATTTGGGGGTTAACTTGAGCTTTTTCCCCAGCCTTCCCTCCTTAAGGGGACTTGTGCTCCAATTCCAGCAAGCTCCAATAAAATGGAGATAAGATGCCCTGGAGGCTTGAAGGCAGCCCTGTGGGTGTGAGCAAGGTCACATCACATCATGGGAACTAACGAGATGGGATTTTACATAGTTTGAGTGTTGGCTCTTTTTCACTTGCCAACAGTGGGACGTTTGTTCTTGTTGTTCAATAATTAAATAGGCAGTTTGTATTTATTTAACATACAGACTGTAGCCAATTCCTGCTGACAGCTACCAAAATAACCCCACATTTCCTAGCTCCGAAGGGCTCCGAAGATTGTTTTCTGACTGCGGGGGCATCCCCTGCAGACTGAAATTCTCCCGAGTCTCTGAACACCGTTTTTCATCACTTCAAACAATAAATCACTTCACAGCATGTGATCCAAAAACACGCAGCCCAGGTTTATTGGATGAGGGTCCTTCTCTGAGGCTCTTCCTGCTGCCAGTGCTGAGCTGTCGTGAAACTGTGTTTAGCGAGGGCAGAAGAAAATGTTGACAAGTTTTCCTCATTTGTGCATGTCCACTAAAGAAAGTGAATTTTGACCTAATGATTTTAGAAAGGAAGAAGGGGTAATAACTTGCAGCAGAAAGTAGGGAGTTTGGGAAGAAGCAAGCCAATCAGGGAGTCAGGAAAGGGGAATACTGAAAGGCCACACTGGGTATCTTTGGAACAATTGATGGTAAAGTTAAGGGCCCTGGCTGGTCCCCTGAGTGTGCAGAGGGAGAGAGAAAAAACTGAGTGGCGGAAGACTGCATTCTCTCCCATGGTGAAGGGTGATGCTAAGAGAGATACTGGGCATGTTTCTGTACTATAAGGCTTCACCCTATCACATGTGCAGAAAATGGTATCAGAGGAGATGCACACCAGACCCCTGTTGACGCTTCCTGGAGTTCAGACATAATGTTTGGGGTATTTAGGCTGTACATGCTAAAGAGGGATCTTTGGCAGGAGTTTAGGCGGGAGAAGGATGCTATGTGCCATGGCCTGTTTGGTTATCAATCGGCCAGCAGCAGGGCAATGTATGGTACCACCACACTGTACCACCTTTCTTCTGATGCCCTTACTAAAGTGGGCCTCAAAGGATCACCCTGGGAAGGTATGAAGCAGCAGTCAGTCGGAAGCAGATTCTTTTCCTTCTCAGCATTCTACCCACACCCTCTCCCTGCCTCTTGAAGGGCCCCTCTACTGTGCAATTTGCCTTTGAGTGACTCTCTTTATGGTGTCTACTCCAGTATTCTAGGCTGGAGAATTCCATGGACTGCATAGTCCATGGGGTCACAAAGAGTCGGACATGACTGAGTGACTTTCAGTTTCACTTTGGGCTTCCTTTGTGGCTCAGCTGGTAAGGAATCCGCCTGCAATGCAGGAGACCTGGGTTTGATCCTTGAGTTGGGAAGATCCCCTGGAGAAGGGATAGGCTACCCATCCCAGTATTCTGGCCTGGAGAATTCCATGGACCGTATAGTCCATGGGGCCACAGAGTCGGACACGACTGAGTGACTTTCACTTGGTGCATACTGTGAAGGCCTCTGTGTGGTCAATATTAAAACTAAGCATTCAAGAGTCAAATAGCTCCACTTTGAACTATTCAACACTGGCAGCACTGCAGAGATTGGAACTCGGGTGAAGAAAACCATTCACACAAGTAAGGAGGAAGCAGCCTGTTAGGGTGACATCCACATTTCACCTGGCATATAGTATCTGAAGAAGGAAGTCTCTCTCCTTACCATCTGTGCATATCCAACAGTCTGAACTCAGTTTCCTCATCTGTAAAATGGGTCTGCCCCATTTGTCCTTATCAATGCATTGCTCTGGAGGTTGAAATGGAAGTACTCTGCCCTCTGGTACTCACCCTTAGTCCTTTCCTTTTAATCGACCCCGAGGATTCATTTCTGCCTCTTCAAGAGATGTGAAACTATGGATGAAGCCACAGAAGTCGAAGTCAATTTTTAAAAAATGTTATCATTCTGTCCCTCATTTTCTCACTTGTGAAAGGAGAGAAAAAAACATCTTTTCTGACTGTGCTGCGCAACTTGTGGGATCTTAGTTCTCTGACCAAGGATCAGACCTGAGGCCCGGCAGTGAAAGCATGGAGTCCTAACTGCTGAACTGCCAGGGAATTCCTGAAGAGGAAATTTTTTAGTAAAATCTCCAAAGTTTCTTCCAACCTCAAAGAAAAAAGGGTAGGCGGTCCATTCAAAAATATTGGTTGCAGAGTCTTGACCACCTTTGGAATGAGAAACAATGTCTAAGTAAACTCAGTCTAGTATACTAATATAGTATATAGAAGCAGGTATTCTGGAGTTGCATGTCTCAGGAGTTGGGGCAGAGATCTTGGCATGTTTCCAAAGCATAATCAAATGGGTGTGGATAACAGAGAAGTCTGGCATCCTGCTCATTTTCTGGGGCCATATTCCTAGGAGGCTGATTCAACGATTCACAGCCAAGAAGCATTTTTTATCACAGTCTCTTCTCCCATCAGAAACTGCTCCCGGCATGTCAGCCACACTGCTGTCACGCTTTCAGTTCCCTGGGTCATGAATCAAGTGACTACTGTCAGAAGCAATGAGGTTGCGCATTGTGTATTTTCTGGAAGGGTCCCTCCCTCTCTTTGCATCTGAGTTCTTCTCTCCTCCCCTTCTTGCCTTACTCCCAGAATCCTCTACAATCTTCATCATGTTTTTCTCCCCTACTTCTTCCTTTCCTCTCCAGTTTTTCCTTCCTCAGCACATCTCCATTTTCTATACTTCAAAGCTTCCACTGGGATTGACACAGTCTGTTTCACTCCTGTTTCCCCCTCCTCTTTCTTCCCTGTCCCATTCCAGTTCCTCACCATGGACGACAAGAGGGCTGTGTCCAAACTGGGACTGAATACAATCTGCAAGGAACTTAACAATCTAAGCCCCACACCCACAGTGCACTATATTCGAGTACAATATCAGCAGATCACAGGATCAAATATCATGCCCTTATTAGGATGGAGCATTGTTGTTCCCCATGGAGAATTGGCCTCTGTCAATGGAATCCTTTGATATCCATAATACAGAACTGGATAATGGGCAAAGAGAAAGATCACAAATTGGAGGTTATAGGAAAGAAGGCAGAGAGAAACCAAGTTACTCTAAAAAGTGAGGGAAGACAAAAAGCTAAATGAGATGAAGAAGCATTTTATGAGCAGAGAGGCTGTTGGTGACTAGGCAATCAGAGTAATACAGGGTGCAAGAGACTCGGGGAGAAAAAAGGGGAGATGAGTAGTGTCTCTAAGTTATAAGTTGGATCCTTATAACCTTTTTTAAAAAAGAGATGCAGTTTAGAAGCTGGGCTCCTTTCTTGATTACTTTTGGCTCTTTGATCTATAAATCCTTGAATAAAAGTCTCCCTAGAAGCTGAGACAGGTGGGTCAAAGAGCCATACAGGTTACACACCAGAGTTCACGGAAGTATAAAAACTTCTGAGTTTTCACTGAATTAAGTTTAGACCACTGAGATTTAGAAAGAATGATATTTGCAGGAATTTCCCCTACTGTACTCTCTCATCAGACAGATTTTTCAAAGGGCAGTCATTTCAGCAGAATAAGAAAGAGATAAATGACAGCCTGTGCATTTGATATTTGATACATTCTTCCTCCACTGAGAAGTTAATGCTTTAGTTCCAAACTTACCTGAAGTCATCAGGAGACTTATCAGAGACGTCAAACTCCCATGCTATGCTGAAAGGAAGTAGGTTTTAGAGGCAAAAGGAGAATTGTGTCTCTCTCTGTAGTTCAAATGGCATTTGGAAATCCAATTAATGTTTGGTTTTTAAAGCAGAATCAGTAACTGTGTTCAAAACTGCCGACTGTTCAGTTTGATAATAAAACAGGCTACTCTAAAGATGGCTTATAGTCATTAGGGAAAGTCTCGCTCTGTAGAATAAACTTTCTCTTTGGAATAATAATATTTTATGTTTTATGATTTCTTTCATCCAAGAATTTCAAAGCATTTTAAAATAGTTTGGCGTGATGGGAAATGTAATGCTTCATAACTTAAGCTACATATGTCAATACTTTGCCTGGGGACAGAAATTAATTATTCCATGGAAGTAATGTTGGTACCTAATTTTATTCTATTTATACTATAAAAGTATCATTATTAATCATTATGATAGCTATTATTTATTGAAAAGAGAATGCTTATTCTGTTAGGCACTGTGTTAAATGTTTTACATGCATTATCTCATTTAATATTCATATAGATCTAAATCTAAATCTAATGTCATTTTACAATGATTCTTTGAGAAAAGCACTACTTTTATCCTTCTTTCACAGATAATGTAATTTAGGTTCAGGAGGTTAAGTAACTTGCTCATTGTCATAAAGCTAGTGAAAATGACAGTGTGTTGTTAGTGGATAAGGAATCAGTCAGCAAAAGTTCTGGTGGTCAGTTTCCTTTCCAGTTGTCACCTGAGCGGCATTTTATGCAGCCTCTTAGATCATGAAGAGATGGTTTTCTTAATCCTAGAACTGTGTGGCTGCAATCTTTGCTGATCCTTGAATGTGTCAAGAGTTCTGTTGTCCCTCGACACCTAGTAAGTAGAGAAAACTCAAGGGTGATTAAAAATATTGTAAATGACACCCCTTCTCAACTGTCAGCCAAGTCTCTAGAATTACAACTACAAAACGTACTGTGGCCAAAAATTCCAGGATTTCAAGATACAGGGCCTTTACCTTTCCCCTGGATTGTTGCGATATTCTCCTCCTAACTGGTATCTCTGCTTCTACTCTTGTCCCCTACAACCTAACACTGATTGAGGATTCAGAATAATCACCTTAATATGCAAAACCAAGTCAAGTTCCCTGCTTCAAATTCCCCAAATGGTTTCTCATCATATTTAGAATAAAACCCATGGCTAAATGCTCTCCATGATCCATCCAAGCCAAACAATAATCTGATCTTAACATCCCTGTCTTCCTGGCACACTCCATTTCAGCTTGACACACTCAGCCTTTTTCAGATCTTCAGATCACTGAGTCTGTCCCGCCTAAGGGTCTTTATACAGGCGCCACCTCCTACTGAAACCACTCATCCCTGCTCTTTTCCCAACTGCTCCCTCCTGTTTCTCAGGACTCAAATATTATAGTAGGTCTTCAGTGATACACACATCCCTCCCCACCACCACACACCACATTGAGATTTCATCCTTGCTACATTTTCTCCTAATACCCTGTTTTTCTTTCATACCTCTTATTCTTATTTATCATTTTTTTTAGTACTTCTGTATTGAATGAGTGTCTCCACAATTGGGCTATAAGCTTCATGAAGGAAAATTCCTTATCTCTTTGATGACCATTGTATTTGATCACAGTGCCTGAGAACTTGAGTGATCATGTTAGGTATTGATGAAATATTTGATTTTGAGTAACTCTAAGCTTGATTCCTTGTCAATCACCTAATTGCTATGTGACCTTTGGAAATATATTCAACCTCTTCTCTAAGTCTCAACCTTTTCATCTGCTAGATGGATTTCCTAATAACCTTGCCACAAGATCTATAGGGAGTAGATACATGATAATATATACAAAATGCTTTGTAGACCATGACAACTTTTCTTATAAAATTTCAAGCTTTAGATCTAGTACCACCTCTGTGGAGCAAAGGGCATTCCCTCTAGTCTACTAAGCTAAACTTGCAGAAGGAGCAAAGCTGTGGACAACACGTGGGCATTTTTCACAAGGCTTGTAACTAGGCTCCAGGGCACTCAGAGTCTCAGCAAAGAATGAAATTAACCCAGCTCTTCCTCCAAGGAATAAACTGGTCCCTTGACTGAGCCTGTGTGTTCATGTTGCTGACTTGGGCTTCATAAACTCAGCCCTTCTACTGACCTTTTGTCCTCTTTCCTAACTGACTTCTCCTCCAAAGCACACAGCCAGATGGAAACCCACAGGGGCACATGTATGGACAGAGCACAGGCCTTGCAGGATCAGACTGCCTGGTGATTGTTTTAAGGGACAGAAAAATGGAGAAGCTCTGTGGGCACATAACACATATGGCTCTCACCTGCGCTTAAGGTACACATCACTCTCTTAAACGCTTAGAGAAGGAAAGGCTGTGTTCATTGTAGGCTAAAACTTTTCCCAGGGGATTTATGAAATGCTGCTTCTTTTTTGTTGATCTAGCTTTGATAAAAGGAGTAGTATCAGTAACTATGTTAGGGGAAAGGTCAGGATGGCTAGAGTCCGTCTTATATGGGAAGGATCAGAGCAAGTGGAGGTCACTTGGGGATACCAAGGTATAGCATATATGTTCTCCTTTGGCTTCTTTCTTCTCAGCAGTGAGCAGATCAGTGACCTAGGTATAAGAATACTTGGAACCGTTGAGAAGTTCTCTAATCTATTCTAGTATTTTTAGACAGAGTGTCTCAGAGCAAACTAGATTCAGAGGTCTTTCATTTCCCATGGTTTTCCTTCTGAAACAGGTGAGAAAATAAGCCTCATTACAAGTGGTATTCGAAATAGCTATTTGGGATTCTTAAATGGTATTATGTGACTGGTGATGGAAGTAAAGTCTGATGCTGTAAAGAGCAATATTGCATAGGAACCTGGAATGTGAGGTCCATGAATCAAGGCAAATTGGAAGTGGTCAAACAGGAAATGGCAAGAGTGAACATTGACATTTTAGAAAATAGCTAACTAAAATGGACTGGAATGGGTGAACTTAACTCAAATGACCATTATATCTACTACTGTGGGCAGGAATCCCTTAGAAGAAATGGAGTAGCCATCATGGTCAACAAGAGAGTCCAAAATGCAGTACTTGGATGCAATCTCAAAAACAACAGAATGATCTCTTTTCGTTTCCAAGACAAACCATTCAATAGCACGGTAATCCAAGTCTATGCCTCAACCAGTAACGCTGAAGAAGCTGAAGTTGAATGGTTCTATGAAGACCTACAAGACCTTCTAGAACTAACACCCAAAAAAGATGTCCTTTTCATTATAGGGAACTGGAATACAAAAGTAGGAAGTCAAGAAATACCTGGAGTAACAGGCAAATTTGGCCTTGGAGTACAGAATGAAGCAGGGCAAAGGCTAACAGAGTTTTGCCAAGAGAATGCACTGGTCATAGCAAACACCCTCTTCCACCAACACAAGAGAAGACTCTACACATGGACATCAGCAGATGGTCAACACCAAAATCAGACTGATTATATTCTTTTCAGCCAAAGATGGAGAAGCTTTATAAGTCAGCAAAAACAAGACCGGGAACTGACTGTGGCTCAGATCGTGACTCCTTATTGCCAAATTCAGACATAAATTGAAGAAAGTTGGGAAAACCAGTAGATGATTCAGGTATGACCTAAACCAAATCCCTTAAGATTATAGAGTGGTAGTGACAAATAGATTCAAGAGATTAGATCTGATAGACAGAATGCCTGAAGAACTATTGACAGAGGTTCATGAACACTATACAGGAGGCAGTGATCAAGACCATCCCTAAGAAAAAGAAATGCAAAAAGGCAAAATGGTTGTCTGAGGAGGCCTTACAAATAGCTGTGAAAAGAAGAGAAGTGAAAGGCAAAGGAGGAAAGATATTCCCATTTGAGTGCAGAGCTCCCAAGAATAGCAAGAAGAGATAAGAAAGCCTTCCTCAATGATCAAGGCAAAGAAATAGAGGAAAACAATACAATGGGAAAGACTAGAGATCTCTTCAAGAAAATTAGAGATACCAAGGGAACATTTCATGCAAAGATGGGCTCAATAAAAGACAGAAATGGTATGGACCTAACAAAAGCAGAAGATATTAAGAAGTGGCAAGAATACACAGAAAAACTGTACAAAAAAAGATCTTCATGACCCAGATAACCACGATGGTGTGATCACTCACCTAGAGTTAGACATCCTGGAATGTGAAGTCAAGTGGGCCTTAGAAAGCATCACTCTGAACAAAGCTAGTGGAGGTAATAGAATTCCAGTTGAGTTATTTCAAATCCTAGATGATAATGCTGTGAAAGTGCTGGACTCAATATGCCAGCAAATTTGGAAAACTCAGCAGTGGCCACAGGACTGGAAAAGGTCAGTTTTCATTCCAATCCCAAAGAAAGGCAGTGCCAAAGAATGCTTAAACTACCACACAATTACACTCATCTCACATGCTAGTAAAGTCATGCTCAAAATTCTCCAAGCCAGGCTTCAGCAATACGTGAACCATGAACTTTCAGATGTTCAAGCTGGTTTTAGAAAAGGCAGAGGAACCAGAGATCAAATTGCCAACATCTGTTGGATCATCAAAAAAGCAAGAGAGTTCCAGAAAAACATCTACTTCTGCTTTATTGACTATGACAAAGTCTTTTACTGTGTGGATCACAACAAACTGTGGAAAATTCTGAAAGAGATGGGAATACCAGACCACGTGACCTGCCTCTTGAGAAAGCTGTACGCAGGTCAAGAAGCAACAATTAGAACTGGACATGGAACAACAGACTGGTTCAAAATTGGGAAAGGAGTATGTCAAGGCTGTATATTGTCACCCTGCTTATTTAACTTATATGCAGAGTACATCATGAGAAACGCCGGACTGGATGAAGCAGAAGCTGGAATCAAGATTGCTGGGAGAAATATCAATAACCTCAGATATGCGGATGACACCACACTTATGGCAGAAAGTGAAGTACAACTAAAGAGCCTCTTGATGAAAGTAAAAGAGGAGAGTGAAAAAGTTGACTTAAAACTTAGCATTCAGCAAACTAAGATCATGGCATCTGGTCCCATCACTTCATGGCAAATAGATGGGGAATCAGTGGAAACAGTGACAGACTTTATTATTTGGGGTTCCAAAATCACTGCAGATGGTGACTAAAGCCATGATATGAAAAGTTGCTTACTCCTTGGAAGAAAAGTGATGACGAACCTAGACAGCATATTAAAAAGCAGAGATATTAGTTTGCCAACAAAGGTGTGTCTAGTCAAAGCTATGGTTTTTCCAGTAGTCATGTATGGATGTGAGAGTTGGACTATTAAGAAAGTTGAGTGGTGAAGGTTTGATGCTTTTGAACTGTGGCGTTGGACAAGACTCTTGAGAATCCCTTGGACTGCAAAGAGATCCAACCAATCCATCCTAAGGGAAATCAGTCCTGAATGTTCATTGGAAGGACTGATGCTGAAGCTGAAACTCCAATACTTTGGCCACCTGATACGAAGAATTGACTCATTTGTAGAGACCCTGATGCTGGGAAAGATTGAGGGTGGGAGGAGAAGGGGATGACAGAGGATGAGATGGTTGGATGTCATCACCGACTCAATGGCTGTGAGTTTGAGTATGCTCCGGGAGTTGGTGATGGACAGGGAAGCCTGGCGTGCTGCAGTCCATGGGTTCGCAAAGAGTTGGACACGACTGAGCGACTGAACTGAACTGAACTGGTATTAAAGGGGGAAAGGTATTTTTTCAACCTTATGAGGAGCGCCAGCATCTACTGGCCACTGGGAATGCACTCTTTCCTTTCCACCTCCCTGCAACCCCATCCCAGGACTGTTCCTGACCCAGGACCCCATCGTCTCTTGCCTGGGCCACCATGATAGACTCCAAAGGGGGCTCCCTGCCTCTGCTGTGGCCTGCTCCGCCCTCCCGCATCCTTTCTCCACTTTTCACACAGAGCGACCTTTCTGACACGACCCAATCCTGTGACTGGCTCTTCTGCTTCCAGCACCTCCACGGGACCCCACTGATGTTGAGGTAGAATCCATGGCATCACTTGGCCTTCGCGGCCTGACTACCTCACCAGCACCATCTCTTGTAATTCTTCTCTTCAATCCCCGGCCCCCCACCCCACCGTGTCTGCTCACCTCTATTGCCAGCCATTTTTCTCTGCCAGCAGGTCCCATACTGGCCAGGCTCTCTCTCAGAACTCTGGGTTTTCACACATGCTATTGTCCACGAATTACAAAGTCCATCTTCTCACTGTTGTTTATTTGAAATATATTCCCTGAACCCTGACACTGTACCTAGTATTGTCCTTGAAAATGAATAAAGCAAAATTCCTGCCTTGAGGAGATCACAGTCTAGCAGGGCAGATAGGTGAGTAAACAAGTTAATTAAGAGTCCAAATGTGGTAGAGGGAAATAGGTACAAAATGACAGGAACCCAGAGGAAGGGGCCACTGGGTTGGTCAAGGAAGAGTCAAGGAAAATTTCCATCAAAAGGAAACTATAAGCAGAAGAATACAAATGATAATAGCTTGTTTTTATTGAACATTTCCTTAGCTCTGTGCTAAGTGTTTTGATGCTTTTGAACTGTACTGTTGGAGAAGACTCTTGAGAGTCCCTTGGACTGCAAAGAGATCCAACCAGTCCATCCTAAAGGAAATCAGTCCTGAATATTCATTGGAAGGACTGATGTTGATGCTGAAACTCCAATACTTTGGCCACGTCATGCGAAGAGCTGACTTATTTGAAAAGACCCTGATGCTGGGAAAGATTGAGGGCAGGAGGAAAAGGGGACGACAGAGGATGAGATGGTTGGATGGCATCACCGACTCAACGGCCATGAGTTTGAGCAAGCTCCGGGAGTTTGTGGATGGACAGGGAAGCCTGGCATGCTGTAGTCCATGGGGTCGCAAAGAGTTGGACATGACTGAGCGACTGAACTGAACTGAACAGAACTGAAGTACTTTAGGAATATTATCAGATTTACATAACAATCCAATGAGAAGCATACTATCAGGAGGCAGGGAAACATAATTGTTTAAACACATCAGCCAGACCTTGGTTCAAACTTCCTCTTTCATGTGTAATGTTGAGGGCCTTGGGCAAGTTATTTAATGCCCAAGGCATTGCCATCATCTTTATAAAGAAGATGATAAGTTTAAAATAAGTAAATGTTGATTATGTATACTAAGAGAGAAGAATACATGTAAACAGCAGGGTGCCTGGAACTAATTAAGCAAGGGCCCATTGAAAGTTGGCTACTACTAATATTCTTCTTGGTCTACAGAGTTTAAGTAACTCTCCCAAGGTCACACAGCAAGTAAACTCCAGAGTCAGGATACAAACCCAGAATTGTCTGACTCCAGAGTGCAGGCTCTAAACTAGGATGCGAGCCTGTATAGTGAGAGGAATTTTGGGGTGAGTATTTGAAAACCCTTCCCAAACTAGGAATCATGGAAAAAGGAAAAGGTTGTCATATGGAAGAAACCAACACAATATTGTAAAGGAATTTTCCACCAATTAAAACATTTTTTTAAATATAAAAAAACAAAAGATGGTGTTGACACAGCATCAGCTTGGGAAGAGATACTTGGATGAAATCTGCAAAACAGTGCGTCCTGCCTAGAGAAGAATGAGCTGAGGCTGACCCAGCTCAGGTAGGCAGTGCGCATGCAGAGCAAGCAGCAGCAGCTCCTCCTGGGCCCAGGGCTGGCTGTGCGGGGCTGGGGTGGCCTCCAGGAATTCAGCACCAACTCTCTCCTCACTCCCTCCCTGCACCCAGGCAGCTGCTGCTACTGGCATCGACCTGACTGCAAAACGGTTCCCTCCCTAAGTACCCGGCTGGGCCTCTCGCTGCTACTCTGACCTGCTGTAATAGGAGCTGGAGGGATGCATCAATGAAACAGCAGAACCAGACCTCCATTCCGCAAACTTTAATTGCTCCAAAGGAGGGGTTATGGTGTGTCTATGTAAAAAACCCTAATTATCTGTTAACTCAATAAAACAAGTTTCAAAGAGCCCACGAAGACCTATTAACCAAATGTATAACCTGTAATTACAAATTATCCATTGGGCAATCAATGGACATTTTAAGCCACCATTTGAAAGTTTATGCCCTTCCATGGGAAATGGTTTTCCTGAGGCCTTTTATGTTGTTTTTAAACTGAAATACACATAAAAAGTTGATCATGGGTATGGAACCATTTTTATGGAACTCACACATCAAGATGAAATATCTGATCTCTGATGAGTTTACGGAAATAGACTATGACATTGATAACAGTCCCTGAATCATACTAAAGGCAATGGATTTGAGGCCTTGAAAATTGAAATTGAGTCTATGGTAATAAAATGCTGGTTGTGACCCAAGAACTAGCAGCTTTCAGCATGTCCCAGCCATGAAACCAGACCATGCAATCCAGGCAAAATGACCCTGGTTCTTGGGCTGCGTGACACCCCTGTGAGGTGGTTTCATTCATATATTCATTCATTCGGCCAACAAATTGCTCCCACTGTATTGTGTATTGGTGAGGATGAGATGGACAAGGTCCTGCTCCCATGGGGGTTATATTTGGAAGTAGCAAGAGATAAGTAAATGGATATGATAATTCAGAGAATGGTGGCTACTGAGAAACTAAAAAGGTAATGGGGCAGTTATTACCTGGTAGGAGGCTGGAGAGGGCCTGATTTAAATTGAATAGAAGACTGATTTTAAGAAAGTGATTTTTATTTTTAGCTGGAGACAAAGTGATGGGAAAGATCCAGAAACATCCAGATTGGTAACAAGCTTGCCATGTAAGAGAAACAGAGGCCAATATGCTTGAAACATAGAGAGCAAAGTGGTCTAGGAGAGTGGTGGAGGGACAGGCAGGGACTAGCTTATCTGTAAATTTGTCATAGAAGGAGTTTGTATTTTGTATTTCATGCAGTGGGAAACTATAGGAGCATTCAAGTAGAGTGATGACATGGAAATATACATTTTAAAAGAACATTCTGGCTGCTGACTGGATAATAGATTATGGAAGAGCAAGAGTAAGCAGGGAGACAGCTAGGAGGCTATTGTGATCATCCAGATAAGACAAAGAAAAAAAAAATGTGCTTCAATTACAATGAGAACAGGGGAGATGGTGAGACTGGCTGGATTTGGAATCTATTTTGGCATCAGACTCAAGAAGACTCAGTTTATATGGAAAATGAGGGAAGGTGACAAATGAAGACTAACTCCTGAGATTTTGATCTGAGCAATTGGGTGGATGATGAAGGTAGTCACTGAAATACAGGAAGATAGATGGAGAGGAAGTTTCAGGAATAGAGACGCAGCAATCAACCGTTCTGTTTTGAAAATGAGTCGCAGTGCCTGTTGGACTTCTAAATGAACATGTCACATTACCCTGAACGACTTAGAGCCCAGAGGAGAGGTCGAGGTTGGAGCTTTAGTATATTGAAAATCATCCTCATTTTAAGAAAACTGAGACTTAGGAAGGTCATGGAATTTCCCTAGGACCATATAACTTTATAAGTGTCTCCTACAAAGCCCCCCAGGATGCGGTCGCCTGCTGTCCCATCTGCCACATCCACAGCTCCCAGGCCTGTGCTGTCAAAGCTCCGGCCACAAAGAACTTCACTCCAGTTCTCAATGGTATACAGTTGTCTCCTGCCTTGGAAATTTATACACAATCTATCTTCTGCATGTAGTTTTCCATCTACATCTACTACAATGTCACCTCTTGGGAAAGCTTTTTCTGACCCCCTGAGATAGATAATATACCCCTAAAAATATGCATTTATGGTTCCTTTTTCCTGTGTTACATGTCATAATCTAATTTGAATATGCATGATTATTTGATTGATTTGTACTTATGTACTCCAACGGTCTCTTACTAGTGTTTACCCAGGAGCTGGGTAATCAAGAAATACAAGTTGAAATTGATTATTGATAAATAGTAGTAATCAATAAGTATATGTTGAAAGAATGAATTATTTTTTTAGAAAATTGATTCTTAGATAGATGGATGATTTTATTATCTGGATAATGTTGGGAAATTATTTAGCTTATCTCCATCTACTACCAGACGTGTAAAATTTAAATGAAAAAACAAGAAGGATCTACTGTATAGCACAGGGAACTATGCTCAATATCTTGTAACAACCTGTAATGGAAAAGAAGCTGAAAAAGGATACATATATGTGTATATATACAACTGAATCACATTGCTGTACATCTGAAACTAACAAAACATGGTAAAAGAAATGAGAATGGACACATATTCTTTATGCTTTTGGAAATGTTAAAAGGCTAAAGATAAAGCTCTTTGCTAGCTTAAAAATAAGACATAACAAATACAGGGATTTAATCCAGAGTCAGTACCAAAACATCAATTAGTTAATAGCCACTCCATTTTACCAAACCTTTGCTTAGAGTTGCAAGCAAATCCATTTCAGCAGATTCCCATTTCCCTTCCCTCTATTTCTTTGTTCATTCACTTTTAGGAGAGAGAAAAACTTTTAGAAAATGTCCCAACTAAGAGCAGCCAGGAATGTCCCAAGTAATCCTCGAATAACTGTAAAATTAATCTCCAACCAGAGGTTAGAAAAGCTAACTGCATTTTTCTCTCCTGTTACTTTTTTCGTTGATGACCAAATGACCTGAGACCCAATAAAGCCTTCATAGGGCACCTCTGGGCCATGAGAAATAGTGTCATTTGTAACTGAGCCAATTGTAACTAGTACAGCTACCCTGCTGCAAAGATCATGTGCAGGGGGAGAGATCCTGAAACTACATGGAGAGTGAGACAATGGCCCAGCCATCCCAGCATTTCAGCTGAGCCCAGTCTTCCTGCCATCCCTACCAAGTTACCAAAAATGCGAGAGACCGAGTCTAGAGATGTCAGTCTACCAACCCCTCAGGACTACAGACACAGCTGACACTGTATGTGAAGCAGAAAAACTGCCAAGTCAGCCCCCAGAATCATGAGAAATAAAAAACTGTTGTTGCTTTTAACCTTCAATTGGTGAAGGTATCTGTTAAACTTCAATAAATAACAAATAGAAATCGCCACTGGGAATGGGATGCTCCATAACAAAAGCCTGACATACATGGCTTTGAAACCAAATGGCAGGTTGATACTAGAAGTGCTTTGAGAATACTTTCAGTAAAGGCTGTATGGACACTAAGAGCATTTCTTATTAGAGCCTAAAGAAAAGGTGAACTGTGTGAACTAGTTGTAGAAATTTTGGTGAAACTATTTGTTACCCGCTGTCACAGGGAAGACAGGAAGGGTATGTAATTAATTAATAGTTGGTCAAGGAAATTTCCAGGCGGAATGTTAAAAAGCATCAGCTTGTTTTATCTAGCTGCCTATGATAACATAAGAAGAGAGAGTTTAACTGAAGAAGGTATAGTGCAGTTTTCATGCAGAATTTAGAGGAAATACAGAGATCCCAAAACCATTTTTTCAATCTGAAAAAGGTTCTGAGAAATTAAAAAATGTTCTCAAGCAAAGATCAAATCCAAGTTACTGCCAGTTAAAAATGGCCTCAGGGTAAATTCAGATCAAACACAGGGTAAGACTTCTTGTTATGACTCTCAGGAAGATATGAGGTAGTCCCTCATAGATCCTCCCAGCCAGAAAAAAAAAAAAAGACTTATTTTTTGAGCACTGGGAAACAAAGGAAAATTTTTGTGTGTGTAAGTGGTGAGAAGAAAGAGATGCTTCGTAGAGACTCATTTGGAAGTAGAAAGCAGGATGAAAAACCTTGAGAAATGAAGAGACCAGATAAGAAATAACCACCTAGGTGTTGGAGATTCCTTCTCAAAAATATTCTGTTCTTAACTCTAGAAGAATATAGAAGAACACACAGTAGACATGCAAGAGCTTTTGCCAAATGAGTGTACGAATGATTCAAAAATATTACAATATTAACTGCAAAGGATAAATGGGAATAGAATAACACTCACAAAGACCCAGCTTCAAATCAGCTCATTGGATTAAGGTGATCCAACCCTAATCTAACTGCTTGCAGAAGCAAAGGCAAACCTTCAAAATATATAATTCAAAATCAGTTCAGTTCAGTTCAGTCGCTCAGTCGTGTCCGACTCTTTGCAACCCCATGAATCGCAGCATGCCAGGCCTCCCTGTCCATCACAAACTCCAGGAGTTTACTCAAACTCATGCCCGTCGAATCGGTGATGCCATCCAACCATCTCGTCCTCTGTCATCCCCTTCTCCTCCTGCCCCCTATCCCTCCCAGCATCAGGGTCTTTTCCAATGAGTCAACTCTTCGCACGAGGTGGCCAAAGTATTGGAGTTTCAGCTTCAACATCAGTCCTTCCAATGAACACCCAGGACTGATCTCCTTTGGGATGGACTGGTTGGAACTCCTTGCAGTCCAAGGGACTCTCAATAGTCTTCTCCAACACCACAGTTCAAAAGCATCAATTCTTTGGCATTCAGCTTTCTTTATAGCCCAACTCTCACATCCATACATGACCACTGGAAAAACCATAGCCTTGACCAGATGGACCTTTGTTGGCAAAGTAATATCTCTGCTTTTTAATATGCTATCTAGGTTGGTCATAACTTTCCTTCCAAGGAGTGAGCATCTTTTAATTTCGTGGCTGCAGTCACCATCTGCAGTGATTTTGGAGCCCCCCAAAATAGTCTGACACTGTTTCCACTGTCTCCCCATCTATTTCCCATGAGGTGATGGGACCAGATGACATGACCTTAGTTTTCTGAATGTTGAGCTTTAAGCCAACTTTTTCACTCTCCTCTTTCACTTTCATCAAGAGGCTTTTTAGTTCCTCTTCACTTTCTGCCATAAGGGTGGTGTCATCTGCATATCTGAGGTTATTGATATTTCTCCTGGCAATCTTGATTCCAGCTTGAGCTTTTTCCAGCCCAGTGTTTCTCATGATGTACTCTGCATATAAGTTAAATAAACAGGGTGACAATATACAGCCTTGAATATTCCTTTTCCTATTTAGAACCAGTCTGTTGTTCCATGTCCAGTTCTAACTGCTACTTCCTGACCTGCATATAGGTTTCTCAAGAGGCAGGTCAGATGCTCTGGTATTCCCATCTCCTTCAGAATTTTCCACAGTTTATTGTGGTCCACACAGTCAAAGGCTTTGGTGTAGTCAATAAAGCAGAAATAGATGTTTATGTTTTTCTGGAACTCTCTTGCTTTTTCGATGATCCAGTGGATGTTGGCAATTTGATCTCTGGTTCCTCTGCCTTTTCTAAATCCAGCTTGAACATCTGGAAGTTCACGGTTCACGTATTGCTGAAGCCTGGCTTGGAGAATTTTGAGCATTACTTTACTAGCATGTGAGATGAGTGCAATTGTGTGCTAGTTTGAGCATTCTTTGGGATTGCCTTTCTTAGGGATTGGAATGAAAACTGACCTTTTCCAATCCTGTGGCCACTGCTGAGTTTTCCAAATTTGCTGGCATATTGAGTGCAGCACTTTCACAGCATCATCTTTCAGGATTTGAAATAGCTCAACTGGAATTCCATCACCTCCACTAGCTTTGTTTGGAGTGATGCTTTCTAAGGCCCACTTGACTTCACATTCCAGGATGTCTGGCTCTAGGTGAGTGATCGCACCATCATGATTATCTGGGTCGTGAAGATCTTTTTTGTATAGTTCTTCTGTGTATTCTTGCCACCTCTTCTTAATATCTTCTGCTTCTGTTAGGTCCATACAATCTCTGTCCTTTATTGAGCCCATTTTTGCATGGAATGTTCCCTTGGTATCTCTAATTTTCTTGAAGAGATCTCTAGTCTTTCCCATTCTGTAATTTTCCTCTATTTCTTTGCATTGATTGCTGAGGAAGGCTTTCTTATCTCTCCTGGCTATTCTTTGAAACTCTGCATTCACATGGGAATATCTTTCCTTTTTTCCTTTGCTTTTTGCTTCTCTTCATTTCATAGCTATTTGTAAGGCCTCCTCAGACAACCATTTTGCCTTTTTGCATTTCTTTTCCATGGGGATGGTCTTGATCCCTGTCTCCTATACAATGTCACGAATCTCCGTCCATAGTTCATTAAGCTCGCTGTCTATCAGATCTAGTCCCTTAAATCTATTTCTCACTTCCACTGTATAGTCATAAGGGATTTGATTTAGGTCATACCTGAATGGTCTAGTGGTTTTCCCTACTTTCTTCAGTTTAAATCTGAATTTGGCAATTAGGAGTTCATGATCTGAGCCACAGTCAGCTGCCAGTCTTGTTTTTTGCTGACTGTATAGAGCTTCTCCATGTTTGGCTGCAAAGAATATAATCAATCTGATTTTGGTGTTGACCATCTGCTGATGTCCATGTGTAGTCTTCTCTTGTGTTGTTGGAAGAGGGTGTTTGCTATGACCTGTGTATTCTCTTGGCAAAACTCTATTAGCCTTTGCCCTGCTTCATTCTGTACTCCAAGGACAAATTTGCCTGTTATTCCAGTGTTTCTTGACTTCCTACTTTTGCATTCCAGTTCCCTATAATGAAAAGGACATATTTTTTGGGTGTTAGTTCTAAAAGGTCTTGTAGGTCTTCATAGAACCGTTCAACTTCAGCTTCTTCAGCATTACTGGTTGGGGCATAGGCTTGGAGTACCGTGATATTGAATGGTTTGCCTTGGAAATGAACAAAGATTATTCTGTCGTTTTTGAGATTGCATCCAAGTACTGCATTTCGGACTCTTTTGTTGACTATGATGGCTATTCCATTTCTTCTAAGGGATTCCTGCCCACAGTAGTAGATAAAATGGTCATCTGAGTTAAATTGCTGGAGCAGCTGTGAAGAGATACCCCACGTCCAAGGTAAGAGAAACCCAAGAAAGATGGTAGGTGTTGTGAGAGGGCATCAGAGGGCAGACACACTAAGACCATAATCACAGAAAACTAGCCAATGCAAAATCTGACACAACTAAAAGAGGAAACAGAAAGATTCACAAACACAGGGAAAGATTTTAACACATCTTCCTAGTTATTGACAAAATAAGTAGACAAATACAAATAAAGATATAAAAAGATTAGCAATGCCACTAATAAAACTGACCTAATTTATAAATTTGTGCTGTATTGTGCTTAGTCGGTCAGTCATGTCCAACTGTTTATGATCCCATGGACTACAGGCTGCCAGGCTCTTCTGTTCATGGGGATTCTCCAGGCAACAATACTGGAGTGGGTTGTCATGCCCCTCAAGAAAGTAGAAGAAAGAAAATGATAAAGATAAGAGCAGAAATTAATGAAAGAGAAATAATATAAAATACAAGAGATTACAAGTTGAATCTGAAAAGACTAAAAAATTTTATAAACTTCTTGAAGACTGATTAAGAAACAAGAGATGATGTTCAAACAATCAATATTAAGAATGAAAATGTGATGTCACTTACATTTTACAGACACTGAAAATATAATAAAAGGATATTATGATCAATTTTTTGCCAATGAGTTCAAAAATTCAAATAAATTAGACAAGTAACTAGAAAAACAAAACCTACCAAAACTGATACTGGAATAAAGAGAAAATGTAAACAATCCTGTATCTGTTAAAATCACTGATTCTGTAGCAAAAACCTTCTAGATGGTGTCTTCAGTAAATGCTTACAAATATTTAAGGAAGAAACAACATCAAACTTAAACTCTTCCTGAGAATAGGGAGAAAAAAGGAAGCACTTCCCAACTTGTCTCATTAGACCAACAAAGCTTTGATAGTAAATCCTAATAAGCACATTACAGTGCAGGCCAGAGTGTTTCATAAACATAGACACAAAACCCAAAGAAGGTTATTAGCAAATTGAATATAGGAAAGAAAATACATCAGAACCAAGCTGGGTACATTCCAAGAATGCAAAATTGATTTAATATTTGAAAATCAATAGGTGCAATTTACCACATTAATAGAACAAAGAAAGAAATAACATAAATTATCTGAATAGAAGCAGAAAAGGCATTTCACAAAATTTAACAGTCATGCATAATAAAAACCCTTGCAAACTACAAACAAAAGTACACTTCCATAATTTAGTGAAGTGTATCTATAAAAATACTACAGAAAATGTAACTTGAAATCAAGGGAGAGAAAAAAAATGCCCACTTTATTAATTTGATTCAAGATTATATTGAAGGTTCTAGCCAATATCATATAATAAATGCAATAATGTAATAAAACAGAATAAAAGGTAAAAGGATTGAAAGTGAAGAAATAGAACTGTCAGTATTTATAGATGATGTGATTTGTATTCTTACCCAGGAAATCTCCATATAAATTATTATAAACAATAAGTTAAAAATTTAGTAAGATTAAAAAATAAAAGGTCAACATAAATAATTACTTGTAATTTTATATACCAGTCACAGTTAGCAAATAATTTTTTTTCAAAGATCATTTACAAAAGGATCAGAACAAATACCTAGGTATAAATATAATAAAAACTGCTCAAGATATACATCCTGAAAATTATAAAAAGTTCCTGAGAGAAATTAAAGACATTCTAAAAAATTGAAGCATATGCCAATTTTCATGAACCAGAAGATCAATATTGTAATGATGTAAATCTCCACAAGTTGATCTATAAATTTAATGCAATGTCAATCTAAACTCCCATAGATCATCTCATTAAAACTGATAAGCCAGTTCTAAATTTTATATGAAAACACTAAAGATCATCAGCAGCCCCTTGAAAAATTGTAAAGAAGATCAAATTCAGACAACATGGATTATCAGGCATCCAGACTTACTATAAGCTCTAGTAAAGACTATGTAATATTTGCACAAGGATATACAAATAAACCAAGGAAAATAGTTGAGAGCACAGAAGTAGATCTACACATATATGAAAGCTTTACTGACAATAAAATTGGCAAAGTAGAGCAGAGGGCAAAGGCAAGTTCCTTTCCATAAATGGACCCTAGGCAATGAAATATCCATTCAGAAGAAAATGCTATTAATACTTGACTCTTACCTCACATAAGTGTCATTTCCAGGTGAATTCTAGTTTTAACATGAAAGGTAAAATTTTTAGAAGGTAAAATATGAAAATTTTTCATGAAAATTTTTCATGGCCTTGAAAGAGAAAAAATGCCTTAAACAGAACACAAAGAGTAATAATCATAAGGTAAATAATTACTGTATAGATTGTATTGAATCTCTGATTCATCAAAAGATGGCCATTAAGGGAATGAAGAAGCAAGCAACAGAAGAGAAGATATTTACAATATCTGACAAACTGACAAATAACTTAGTCCAAAATAAGCATAGTTCTCCTACCTGTCAATAAGAAAATCTCAGAAAAACCAATAGAACAATACCAAAATACTTAAACAGAAATGTTACAAAAGTGGAAGACCAAACAGCCAATAGGACTAAGGAAATGTCCTTAATAGGAAAGATGCATATTGAATCCACAATGAGATTGTATTATTAATGCACCAGATTGGTCAAATCTTTAAATTATAGTCAGTAAATTAAAAGTTTTAGGTGATATGTGGAGCAATGGGAGCACTCACATACTCCTGGTGTGAGTGAAATTAATATAACCACTTTGCAAAAATATTTGGCAAAATCTACTTAAGTTGAACATACTCAAAGACTCTGATATAGAAATTTCACTCCTGGGAGTATGCCCAACAGAGGTGCATACTTTTGTTCAAACCTGTTCATGGCTGTGCTTATTGTTAATAATCCCAAACTACCAACTCAAATGTCAATCAATTATAAAATGGATATATTGTGGTTGCATTTTTAAATGGAATATTTTACAGCAGTAAGAATGATTTACTACATCAATAATGCAGATGAAACTTACAATTGAGCTAAGATGGTTAAGAATTCGCCTGCAATGCATGAGACCTGGGTTCTATCTCTGGGTTCGGAAAGATCCCTTGGAGAAGAGAAAGGCTACCCACTCCAGTATTCCTGTCTGGAGAATTCTATGGACAGAAGAGCCTGGTGGGCTGTAGTTCATGAGGTTGCAAAGAGTTGGACACGACTGAGCGACTTTCACTTTGCCAGCGTGGGACAGATGGCCTTCCTGTACCTTCAGATGTGGGTCCTGAGATGAGCACATGACTCAGTAGCACTCCAGTCTGGAATGCAATCATAAATCCAACCTTTGGGAAACACCACTCAAACCCCAAATGAGGAATAACCTAGTAAGAAACAGGACAGGAGAGAATAGTATTCATAAACATCAGTGTCAGGCAAGACAAAGAAGGGCTTTGTGGAAACGTTCCAGATCAAAGGAGACCAAGGAGTCACAATCAGTTCAGCTCAGTTCCGTTGCTCAGTCATGTCCAACTCTGAGACCCCATAGACTGCAGCCTTCCAGGCTTCCCTGTCTAAATGCAATTCCTGATTCTGCACAAGAGGAGTACACTTGTGAAAGGCATGAGATCAAAGGAACTAATAACTGAAAAACAGACGGTAGTATTCTCATGAAAGCTGTAGGAAAGTGTTTAGGGGTAAAGAGTCATAATGAACATAAATTACTTAACTAGCTCAGGAAAAATTTTATATATGTATAGTGTGCGTATGTATGTATATGGAGAGAGAGAAAGAAGCCACAGAAGGCAAATGGGGCCAATATTAACAACAGATGAATCCAGGTCAAGGATTGTTAATTGTGTTTTACATACTATTCTTATTATTACATATTTTCTCTAAATATGTTTTGAAATAAAACTTTTCAAAATACATTGACTTATTGGACAACTTCATTGCACTGACACTAGTTGACATGGATACTGAAATCACAAGTTGCTCAACAATTGAGCAACCTGCACAGCCCATTCTATTCCATTCTGCATTACTGAGACATGTACCAATTCTAATGGTACAACCAGATTTCTTAATAAAAAAAAAAAAAAAAATATATATATATATATATATCTCCACAGTGACCTTGTTAGACTCCTGCCAGGAGAATTAGCAACAACTTGCAAGTCCCTTTTACTATCCCTCAAGTCTGGAAAAAATGTAATGTCTGGGACACTTCAGAAATTTTCAACACCATTTATCAATTCGATCACTCAGAAAGTCCCATGCATGTGCTGATCCTGGTATTAGGCCCCAAGGCTAGTGCTGAAAAATAGAGAACATATATGCTACCTGAACTCAAAAAGGGAACTTGAGAATGTAACAGGGAGAAAAAGATGGTGGAGGAGTAGGTGGATGTGGAGTGCATCTCTCTCCACAGATACATCAGGAACACACCTTCAGACACAGGAGTGCACGCAGAACGCCAGCTGACAGCAGACAGGAGTACCTGACCAGTGGGAAGGAATATATAAAACCTGCAAAACTTGGTAGGATGAAAGAACTAGGGAGAAAAACAGGAGCGTTAGTAGGACTGGACCTGCCCTTGGCGGGTTGGGAAAACTGAAACAGGGGTCTGATCCCCACATCAAGGCAATTATCTGAGTCAGAGGAGTAACATTTAAGGCTGAGAGTGCAGCTGATCTGTGGCAGCCTAAATGATGAGAATGTCAGTCCTTGCCGCAGCCACACATACCCTGGACACGCACAGATCCCCTGGAAGGCGCAGCAGCGGGGAGCCGGAGTTTAGGGATTGTGGAGTGATCCCAGGGCGAGGGCTGCTGTTGACTGAGGAGAGATGGATCAAGGGGATGTGAGGGAGGAGACTGCGGTGGGAAATGCCGGTGGAAAGCCAGGCAGCGGTGGAAGCAAGGTGATGCTGCTGAGTCGCACATAGCAGGTGGAGCCGTCACCATAGCCTCTCTCCCCCCACACGCCAGCATCAGCAGCTGAACAATAGAGAGGCTGGCCCATCAAACGCCTGCCATGCTGAACTACACAGTAGGACCCCACCCAGGGTGCTCCATTAAGTTTCTGATGTGCCGATCTACAGAGTAGGACCCCAGCCGGGGCGGGCCCTTCTGTGTGCCTGGCATGCCAAACAGAGAAGGACCTCAGGCAAAGGAGCCCTCTAAGTGCCTGAACACGCGGAGCTATGGAGAAAAACTGGCCAGAGAGGCCTTCTGGTCACCAGCTACAAGAGGCTTGAAAAAAGACTCTGAAAGGGCCTTAACCCCTGTGGCGGAGGCAGTCCGTGTCCCTGCACACTTGGCACCGCCAGGGTCCCCGCAAGCCAAGCATCTGTGCCACCTTCACACCCAACTCTCACTGGGGCAGAGCTGCCACAGGCAAAAAAAAAAAAGTCTTGTGTCTATTCGCGCAGGGTCACTTCGGTCATGTCCAGCTCTTTGTGACCCTGAAGACTGTGGCCTGCCAGGCTTCTCTGTCAGGGAGGGGGCTCTCCAGGAAAGAATACTGGAGGGTATCGCCCCAAATCCGGTGCTGCCAGGACCCCTGTGACCCAAGCAGCTGCAGCACCTCCAGGCCTGGTCCTCACAGGGGCAAACCCAAGTCCTCCAGGGCAGCCTCAGGAGCAAACCCCGGTGGACGATCCACGTGCAGAGGCGGAAATAAAACAACTGAAACCCAGGGGCAGTGTGGCTAAGGAAAAACATTCAAAACCTTCCCACCAGCTGTACAATCTGCAGATTAAATCCACACGATCAATTGGGTATACTCTGTGTCTATGGAATATGTAAAAGGTCATTGAGAGCTCCCACAAAAGAAAAGGCACTCGTTCTGACAGCTGTGGACATGGGAGGCAAGAACACACAGGAGTAGGACCAGATTAGAATCTGAGCTGCTCCCAGAGCAGGTCCAGAGATCAGCACAGAGTTGGAGGGCATCCTAGAGAGGCGAGGTGGACTGTGACTCCCAGCTGGGAAAGGGCTCTGACAGCAGTGACAGCAGAAAAACATTCATTATTCTTAGGTTTTGACTTGCTCTGTAGATTCTTTTGTAATTTTTTTTCTCCAGTCACATTTTTTATTGTTAGAAACATCTGCTTCTGCATGGGACTTCTGCAGCTCTGTGGAGTCCCCTTTTTGTTCCCTTTTTTTAATTTTAATTTTTAATTTTTTAAACCTATTATTATTTTTTCTACATTTATTCCTTTGTTTGCTTTTCCTACTGTTCTTTACCCCTTTCAGTTAATCTTTAATGTATGTAAATCTTCATCTACCTCTATTTAACTTTGCATATCTCTTCTTTCTTTCCTTTCCTCTCAACATATTTGTTAGTTTTATTTTCATTGCTTTATTCCCCAACTGGCATGTTGTGTTAGTTTTGTTTTCCAGTTTGTGCTTTAGTTAGTTTTGTTCTTAACTGGTAGATAAAAATTTTGGCTTCCTTTGTTTGCCAGGTCAATCTATTGTACTTTATTTTTGTTGGACTGTTTTGATTTTGCTTAAGGGTGTATACGTATATGTGTATATTCAGTCACAATTTTTATTATTGTTATAAACCTCTGCCTCTATGTTGGGCTTTTGCAGTTCGGTGGAGTTTTCCTTTTTCTTTTTCTTTTCTCTTTTTTTAATTTTAATTTTTTAAACCTGTTATTATTTTTTCTACCTGTATTCCTTTGCTTGCTTTTCCTACTGTTCTTCTCCCCTTGAAGTTAATCTTTAATGTATATAAATCTTCTTTATCTATCTCTATTTAACTTTGCATATCTATTCTTTTTTTCTTTCCTTTCCTCTCAACATATTTGTTAGTTTTGTTTTCATTGCTTTATTCCCCACTTGGTACCTTGCTTTAGTTTTGTTTTCTAGTTTGTGCTTTAGTTAATTTTGTTCTTAACATGTAAATATAATTTTTGATTTCCTTTGTTCACCAGGTCAGTCTACTGTACTTTATTTTAGTTGGACTGTTTTGACTCTGCTTATGGGTGTATATGTATATGTGTGCATTCCATTATTTCAATTATTATTTGCCTGATTTTGTTATTGCCATTTGTCTGAGGTTCATCTTTGGTTTTTCATTTTTGGGTATTTGTTTTAATTTCATTTAATGTCATAACAAACCACTTGTGGGATCTTCATTCCTGACCAGAGACCAAGCCCTGAGCCTCTGCAGTGGGAGCACTGACTCCAAGACCCTTGACTACCAGAGAACTAGCCCTAGGGAGTATCAAATAGCGAGAACTCACACAGAGGAAACCACTTGGATACAAGACCCAGCATCACCCAGCCACCAGTAGCACCCTGTGCAGGACGCCTCATCTGAACAACAAACAAAACAAAAATACAAACCCAGTCATCAGCAGACAGGATTACACCTCACTCAGCCTTGCCCCTCAGAGGAAAAACAAACAAACAAACAAACTCAGCACAAATCTCACCCCGCAGGAAGCTTACACAAACCGCTGGACCAACCACCTTAGGAGGGCAGAAACCAAAAGGAAGAAAGAATTCAACCTTGAAGCCTGGAAAAAGGAGACCTCAAACACAATAAGCTAAAAAATAATGAAAAGGCAGAAAAATACTACACAAATGAAGGAACAAATTAGAAACACAGAAGCCCAAATAAATGAAGAGGAAACAGGCAAACTACCTGAAAAAGAATTCAGAATAATGACAGTACAGATGATAAAAAAAAACCTTGGAAACAAAATGGAGAAAATGCAAGAATCAATTAACAAAGGCCTAGAAGAATTAAAGAATTAACATACAGAGACAAAACAATACAATTACTGAAATTAAAAATACTCTTCAAGGAATCAGCTGAATATCTGAAGCAGAAGAACGAATCAGTGAGCTGGAAGATAAAATGGTGGAAATAACTTCTGAAGAGCAGAATAAAGTAAAAAGAATGAAAAGAACTGAGGATAGTTTCAGAGACCTCTGGGACAATATCAAACACACCAACATTTGAATTATAGGGGTCCCAGAAGAAGAAGAGAAAAAGAAAGGGTATGAGAAAAATTTTGAAGAGATATAGTTGAAAATTTCCCCAACATGAAAAAGGAAATAGTCAATCAAGTTCAAGAGGTACAAAGAGTCCCATACAGGATAAACCCAAGGAGAATCACGCCAAGACTCATGCTAATCAAACTAACAAAGACTAAACACAAAGAAAGAATATTAAAAGCTGGAAGGGAGAAGCTATAAGTTACATACAAGGGAAACCCCACATGCTTAACAGCTGATCTTTCAGCAGAAACTCTGCTGGCCAGAAGGGACTGGCATGATACATTTGAAGTACTGAAAGGGAAAAATTTACAACCAAGATTACTCATTCAAATTCAAAGGGTCTCATTCAAAATGGACGGAGAAATAAAAGGCTTTTCTGACAAGCAAAAGTTAAGAGAATTCAGTACCACCTAACCAGTTTTACAACAAATGTTGAAGGGATTTATATAATTAAGAAATAAAAGAGAAGAAAAAAATCTACGAAATCAACCCCAAACAATTAAGAAAATGGCAATAAGAACATTTATAACAAAAATTACTTTAAATGTAAATGGATTAAATGCTCCAACCAAAAGACACAGACTGGCTGAATGGATTCAAAAACAAGACCCACATATATGCTGTCTACAAGAAACCCACTTCAGACCTCAAGACACATATAGACTGAAAGTGAGAAGATGGAAAAATACATTCCATACAAATGGGAAGCAAAAGAAAGCTGGAGTAGCAATCCTGATATCAGACAAAACAGACCTTAAAATAAAGAAGATTACCAGAGATAAGGAAGGACACCACATAATGATCAAGGGATCAATCCAGGAGGAAGACATAAAAATTATAAATATCTATGTACACAACATAGGTGCACCTCAATACATAAGACAAACACTAACAGACATAAAAGGAGAAATTGACAGGAACACAATAATAGTAGGAGACTTTAAGACCCCACTCACACCAATGGACAAATCATCAAAACAGAAAATTAACAAGGAAACACAAGTCTTTACATTAGGTGAGATGCATCTCATTGATATCTTCAGGACATTCCATCCAAATGCAGAAGAATACACCTTCTTCTCAATGCACATGGAACCTTCTCCAGGATAGACCACATCCTGGGTCACAAATCAAACCTCGGTAAATTTAAGAAAATTGCAATCATATCAAGCATCTTATCTGACCACAATGCTATGAGACTAGATATCAATTACAGGAAGGAAACTGTGAAAAAATACAAACACATGGAGATTAAACAATGCATTTCTAAATAACCAACAGGTTACTGAAGAAATCAAAAGGGAAATCAGAAAATTTCTATAAACAAATGACAATGAAAACATGACAACTCAAAACCTATGGGATGCAGCAAAAGCAGTTCTAAGAGGGAAGTTTATAGCAATACAATCCTACCTCAAGAAATTAAAAAAAAACATTGAATAAACAACCTAACTTTACACCTAAAACAACTGGGAAAAGAAGAACAAAAAACACCCTCAAAATTAGTAGAAGCAAAGAAATCATAAAGATCCAAGCAGAAATAAACGAAAAGGAAATGAAACAATAGTAAAGATTAATAAAACTAAAAGCTGGTTCTTTGAGAAGATAAACAAAATCGTCAACCTTTAGACAGATTCATCAAGAAAAAAAGAGAATAATCAAGTCAACAAAATTTGAAATGAAAAAGGAAAGGTTACAACAGACAATGTAAAAATACAAAGGATTATAAGAGACTATTATGAACAACTATACAGCAACAAAACCTGGAAGAAATGGATAAATTCTTAGAAAAGTTCAATTTTCCAAGACTGAACCAGGAAGAAATAGAAATTATAAACAACCCAATTACAAGCACTGAAATGGAAGCTCTGACAAAAATCTCCCAAAAAACAAGCTTCACAGAAGAATTCTATCAAACATTTAGAGAAGTGCTAATGTCTATCCTTCTAAAACTCTTTCAAAAAACTTCAGAGGAAGGAATACTTCCAAACTCATTCACCATCACCCTGATACCAGGCCACCATCACCCTGATACCAAAACCATACAAAAACAACACACAAAAAAAGAATATAGGCCAATACCACTGATGAAGATAGATGCAAAAATCCTCAAAAAAATTTTAGCAAACAGAATTCAGCAACACATCAAAAAGCTCATATACCATGATCAAGTTGGCTTTATTCCAGGGATACAAGGATTCTTCAATACAGTCAAATCAATCAATGTGATACACCATGGCAGAAAATGAAGAAGAACTGAAGAGCCTCTTGAAGAAAGTGAAAGAGGAGAGTGAAAAAGTTGGCTTAAAGCTCAACATTCAGAAAACTAAGATCATGGCATTTGGTCCCATCACTTCATGGCAAATAGATGGGAAACTGGAAACAATGGTTGACTTTATTTTTCTGGGCTCCAATATCACTGCAGATGGTGACTGCAGCCATGAAGTTAAAAGATGCTTACTCCTTGGAAGGAAAGTTATGACCAACCTAGACAGCATATTAAAAAGCAGAGACATAACTTTGCCAACAGAGGTCCGTCTAGTCAAAGCTATGGTTTGTCCAGCAGTCATGAATGGATGTGAGAGTTGGACTATAAAGAAAGCTGAGCACTGAAGAATTGATGCCTTTGAACTGTGGTGTTGGAGAAGACTCTTGAGAGTCCCTTGATTGCAAGGAGATCCAACCTAAAGGAGATCAGTCCTGGGTGTTCATTGGAAGGACTGATGTTGAAGCTGAAACTCCAATACTTTGGCCACCTCATGCGAAGAGTTGACTCATTGGACAAGACCCTGATGCTGGGAGGGATTGAGGGCAGGAGGAGAAGGGGATGACAGAGGATGAGACGGTTGGCATCACTGACTTGATGGACATGGGTTTGGGTGGACTCTGGGAGTTGGTGATAGACAGGGAGGCCTGGCGTGCTGCAGTTCATGGGGTCATGCATGACTGAGCACCTGAACTGAACTGATATTCACAAATTGAAAGATAAAGCCATATGATAATCTCAATAGATGCAGGAAAAGCCTTTGACAAAAATCATCCATTTTTGCACCCATTTATTGACCCACAAAAGCACCCATTAAATGCAAAAAGGCAAAATGGTTGTCTGAGGAGGCCTTACAAATATCTGTGAAAAGAAGTAAAAAGCAAAGGAGAAAAGGAAGGATATTCCCATTTGAATGCAGAGTTCCAAAGAATAGCCAGGAGAGATAAGAAAGCCTTCTCAGCAATCAATGCAAAGAAATAGAGGAAAACAACAGAATGGGAAGGACTAAAGATCTCTTCAAGAAAATTAGACATACCAAGGGAACATTCCATGCAAAGATGGGTTCGATAAAGGACAGAAATGGTATGGACCTAACAGAAGCAGAAGATATTAAGAAGAGGTGGCAAGAATACACAGAAAAACTGTACAAAAAAGATCTTCATGACCCAGATAATCACGATGGTGTGATCACTCACCTAGAGCCAGACATCCTGGAATGTGAAGTCAGGTGGTCCTTAGAAAACATCACTATGAACAAAGTTAGTGGAGGTGATGGAATTCCAGTTGAGCTATTTCAAACCCTGAAAGATGATGCTGCACTCAATATGCCAGCAAATTTAGAAAACTCAGCAGTGGCCACAGGACTGGAAAAGGTCAGTTTTCATTCTAATCCCAAAGAAAGGCAATGCCAAAGAATGCTCAAACTACTGCACAATTGCACTCATCTCACACACTAGTAAAGTAATGCTCAAAATTCTCCAAGCCAGGCTTCAGCAATACATGAACCGTGAACTTCCAGATGTTCAAGCTGGTTTTAGAAAAGGCAGAGGAACCAGAGATCAAATTGCCAACATCTGCTGGATCATCAAAAAAGCTAGAGAGTTCCAGAAAAACATTTATTTCTGCTCTATTGACTACGCCAAAGCCTTTGACTGTGTGGATCACAATAAACTGTGGAAAATCCTGAAAGAGAGGGGAATATCAGACCATCTGACCTGTCTTTTGAGAAACCTATATGCAGGTCAGGAAGTAACAGTTCGAACTGGACATGGAACAACAGACTGGTTCCAAATTGGAAAAGGGGTATGTCAAGGCTGTATATTGTCACCCTGCTTATTTAACTTATATGCAGAGTACATCATGAGAAATGCAGGGCTGGCGGAAGCACATGGAATCAAGATTGCTGATAGAAATATCAATAACCTCAGATATGCAGATGATACCACCCTTATGGCAGAAAGTGAAGAGGAACTAAAAAGCCTCTTGATGAAAGTGAAAGGAGACTGAAAAAGTTGGCTTAAAGCTCAACATTCAGAAAACTAAGATCATGGCATCTGGTCTCATGACTTCATGGCAAATAGATGGGGAAACAGTGTCAGACTTTATTTTTTGGGGCTCCAAAATCACTGCAGATGGTGAATGCAGCGTGAAATTAAAAGATGATTACTCCTTGGAAGGAAAGTTATGACCAACCTAGATAGCATATTAAAAAGCAGAGACATTACTTTGCCAACAAAGGTCCATCTGGTCAAGGCTATGGTTTTTCTAGCAGTCATGTATGGATGTGAGAGTTGGATGGTGAAGAAAGCTGAGCGCTGAAGAATTGATGCTTTTGAACTGTGGTGTTGGAGAAGATGCTTGAGAGTCCCTTGGACTGCAAGGGGATCCAACCAGTCCATCCTAAAGGAGATCAGTCCTGGTTGGACTGATTGGAAGGACTGATGCTGAAGCTGAAACTCGAATACTCTGGCCACCTCATGTGAAGAGTTGACTCATTGGAAAAGACCCTGATGCTGGGGAGGGATTGGCGGCAGGAGGAGAAGGGGACAACAGAGGATGAGATGGTTGGATGGCATCACCAACTTGATGGACATGAGTTTGAGTAAATTCTGGGAGTTGGTGATGGACAGGAAGGCCTGGTGTGCTGCGATTCATGGGGTCGCAAAGAGTTGGACACAACTGAGCGACTGAACTGAACTGATGATTAAAACTATTCAAGAAATAGTCATAGAAGGAACCTACCTCAACATAGTAAAGGGCATATATGATAAGCCTACAGCAAACATTATTCTCAATGGTGAAAAACTGAAACCACTCCCCCCAAGTTCAGGAACAGGCCAGCGGTGTCCACTTTTACTGCTATTATTCAACATAGTTCTGGACGTCCTAGCTACAGCAATCAGAGAAGAAAAAGAAATAAAAGGAATCCAGATCAGAAAGAAGTAAAACTCTGTTTGCAAATGACATGATACTGAATATAGAAAATCCTAAAGATAGTGTCAAAAAATTACTAATCAGTGAATTTAGCACAGTTGCAGGATACAAAATCAATACACAGAAATCACTTGCACTTCTATATACTAACAATGAAAAATCAGAAAGAAATTAAGGAATCAATCCCATTCATCATTGCAATAAAAAGAATAAACTATCTAGGGTTAAACCTACCTAAGGAGACAAAAGAACTGTACACAGAAAATTATAAGACACTAATGAAACAAATCAAAGATAACATAAACAGATGGAGTGATAGTCCATGCTCCTGGGTGGAAAGAATCAATATTGTGAAAATGTCTATACTACCAAACACAATCTACAGATTCAATGTGATCCCTATCAAAGTGCCAATGGCATTTCTCACAAAACCAGAACAAAAAATTTCACAATTCATATGGAAACACAAAAGACCCAAATAGCCAAAGCAGTCCTGAGAAAGAATGGAGTTTGAGGACTCAACCTTCCTGACTTCAGATCATACTACAAAGCTACAGTTACCAAGACAGCATGGTACTGGCACAAAATCAGAACTATAGACCAATGGAACAAGACAGAAAGCCCAGAAATAAACCCATGCACCTATGGGTACCTTATTTTTGACAAAGGAGGCAAGAAAATACAATGGGGAAAAGACAGCCTCTTCAATAAATGGTGCTGGGGAAACTGGACAGATACATGTAAAAGAATGAAATTAGAACACTACCTAACACCATATACAAAGATAAACTCAAAATGGATTAAAGACCTAAATGTAAGACCAGAAACTATACAATTCTTAGAGGAAAACATAGGCAGAACACTTGATGACATAAATCAAAGCAAGATCCTCTATGACCCACCTCCTAGAATAATGGAAGTAAAAACAAAAGTAAACAAGTGGGACCTGATTAAACTTAAAAGCTTTTGCACAGCAAAGGAAACTATAAGCAAGGTGAAAAGACAACCCTCAGAATGGGAGAAGATAATAGCAAATGGAGCTACTGACAAAGGATCAATTTCCAAAATATACAAGCAGCTCATACAACTCAATGCTAGAACAACAAACAACTTAATCCCAAAGGGGGAAAAAGACCTAAATAGACATTTTTCCAAAGAAGACATACAGATGGCTAACAAACACATGAAAAGATGCTCAGCATCGCTCATTATTAGAGAAATGCAAATCAAAACCACAATGAGATATCACCTCACACCAGTCAGATTGGCCATCATCAAAAAGTCTACAAACAATAAATGCTGGAGAGGCTGTGGAGAAAAGGGAATGCTCTAGCACTGTTGATGGGAATGGAAATTGATACAGCCACTAAGGAAGACGGTATGGAGATTCCTTAAAAAACTAGGAATAAAACCATCATATGACCCAGCAATCCCACTCCTAGGCATATACACTGAGGAAACCAAAATTGAAAAAGACACATGGATCCCATTGTTCATTGCAGCACTGTTTACAATAGTTAGAACATGGAAGCAACCTAGATGTCCATTGACAGAGGAATGGATAAAGAAGGTGTGGTACAAATACACAATGGAATATTAATCAGCCATAGAAAGGAATGCATTTGAGTCAGTTAAATAGTTGGATGAACCTAGAACCTATTATATACAGTGAAGTAAGAAGGAAAAAGATAAACATCATATTCTAATGCACATATACGGAATCTAGAAAAATGGTACTGAAGAATTTACTTACACGGTAGCAATGGAGAAACAGACATAGAGAATAGACTTATGGACATGGTGAGAGGGGAGGAGAGGGTGAGATGTATGGAAGGAGTAACATGGAAACTTACATTACCATATGGAAAACAGATAGGCAATGGAATTTGCTGTATGGCTCATGAAATTCAAACACGGGCCCTGTATCAACCTAGAAGGGTGGGATGGGGAGGGAGATGGGAGGGAGGTTCAAAAGGGAGGGGATATATGTATACCTATGGCTGATTCATGCTGAGTTTGACAGAAAACAACAAAAGTCTGTAAAGCAATTATCCTTCATTTTAAAAATACATAAATTTTTAAAAAAAGATTGCCAGGAGAAATATCAATAACCTCAGATATGCAGATGACACCATCCTTATGGCAGAAAGTGAAGAGAAACTAAAGAGCTTCTTGATGAAAGTGAAAGAGGAGAGTGAAAAAGCTGGCTTAGAACTCAACGTTCAAAAAATGAAGATCATGGCATCTGGTCCCATCACCTCATGGCAAATAGATGGGGAAACAATGGAAATAGTGACAGACTTTATTTTCTTGGGGTCCAAAATTGCAGATGACGACTGCAGCCATGAAATTAAGATGCTTGCTCTTTGGAAGAAAAGCTATGACAAACCTAGACAGCATATTAAAAAGAAAGAGACATTACTTTACCATATAGTCAAAGCTATGGTTTTTCCAGTAGTCATGTATGGATGTGAGAGTTGAACCAAAAAGAAAGCTGAATGATGAAGAATGGATGTTTTTGAACTGTTGTGTTGGAGAAGACTCTTGAGAGTCTCTTGGACTGCAAGGAGATCCAACCAGTCCATCCTAAAGGAGATCAGTCCTGAATATTCATTGGAAGGACTGATGCTGAAGCTCCAACACTTTGGCCACCTGATGCAAAGAACTGACTCATTTGAAAAGACCCTGATCCTGGGAAAGATTGAAGGCAGGAGGAGAAGGGGATGACAGGGGATGAGATGGTTGGAAGTCATCACCAACTTGATGGACATGAGTTTGAGCAAGCTCCAGGAGTTGGTGATGGATAGGGTATCCTGGTGTGCTGCAGTCCGTGAGGTCACAAAGAGTTGGACACAACTGAGTGATTGAACTGAACTGAGGACACCGGAGCTCAAAGATCTTATGCAATTTGCTCAGAGTCATACAACTAGTAATTAGCAGACTCAAAAGTCCAAGCAAAGCTGTCTGGTTCCAAAGCTCATCTTGCCAATTTGTATCTCCAGCCTTGACCACTCTCCTGAGTCATAGCTGGAATATATAGATGTCTGCTTTATATTGTCATTTGCCTGATGATGGGCATCTCTTTCACATCAAAATGAGCACATCCAAAATGAATTCTTAATGTTCCCCCTTCCCTCTTTACCCCCAGAGTCCTCTCTTAGTAACTTTATCACCATCCACCAGATCTTCTCAATGAAAAACTACAGTTGCTATTGATTACTTTCATTCCCTAATCCCATAATGCTAATTCATCAGCCAGTCCTGTTCACTTTGTCTCCAAACTATATCCTGAAAACTACATACCCTCATGTACCACCTTCACTGTAAGCATACTCAAGTCAGCACAGCTCTTGCAGCAGCCTCCTGCTTTCCCCTCTTGCCCCCTAACCATCCACCTAGCAGCCAGGATGACCTTTTAATAATGTAAATCAGATCAAGTCACTTCCTACTGAAAGTCCCTCAATGACTTTCTGTTGCACTTAAAAAGCTAACTCTTGCATGACAGAGGTAGGCATCAGTCATTGCTTGGTTATCCAGAATCCTATCCTACTTTGCATATTAGAGAAATTCCCTGACTTTTCTGTTTTGAAGGGTGATAGACTCTACATCCCACACAAGAATGCATCAGATACTCACTTTCAGACTCTTTGGTGAAGTAAGTGACCACTTAACCAATCAGCTCTCCTTGTCTGCCATGATGGTTATATTTATGTGTCAACCTGACTGGGCCATAGTATGCCCAAGTATTCAGTCAACCATTATTCTGGGTGTGTCTGTGAGGGTGTGTCTGGAAGAGATTAGCATCTGAATTTGTAGGAGTAAAGCAGATTGCCCTTCCCAATGTGCACGCTCAGTCACTTAGTCATGGCCAACTCTTTGTGACCTCATGGACTGTAGCCAGCCAGAGTCCTCCGTCCATGGAATTTTCCAGGCAAGAATACTGGAGTGAGTTGCCATTTCCTCTCCAGGAGATCTTCCCAATCCAGGAATAGAACCCAGGTCTCTTGCATCTCCTGCATTTGTAGGTAGATTCTTTAGCAATGCACCACCTGGGAAGCCCCCTAGAACTCATTCCATCACCAAAAGCTTTACTTGACCAATTGGCTGAGAAAGGAAGAATTCCCTTTCTCTGCCTGTCTTCGAGCTTAGACACTGTCTTGCAGAAGACTGGTCATCTTCTGCTTTCAGGCTTAGACTGAAATTTATACCATCTGCCATCTTGGTTCCCCAGCTTGCCAACGATAGATCTTGGCACTTCTCAGCTCTATAATCATGTGACTCAATTCTTTATGATAGAACAGATGATGGGTAGATAGACATCTCACATCTTACGGATTCTGTCTCTCTGGAGAACCCTAACAGGCCCACATACCTAGCATGTGACACAAGCTTGGGTGATGCAGGGACTCTGCGGATGGCAGCAGAAGGGGCATTGGCTGCCATCCAGCGGAGTGTCCAGTGACAGGGATGGCAGCTCGAGCACTGTCAGTGTCCAGCTGCTGTTCCTTGTTCTTGTCACTTTTCTACATCTGTCCCTGACAATCCTGTGGGCTATCTAAGCTCCTTACAGTAAATGCCTTTTTTGATATAATTATCCAATCATTCTCTATTACTTACTGTTACTTACAGAAGGGTTTATAAATGTGGCTAATGAAAACTGGTCCCTGCTTCCTCCTCCAGTTTCATCACATATCATCTCCCCACTCAGTCCCTATGCTCCATCCCTTGGAGTCCTTTTCTCCAAACTCTTCCCATCTTGATGTTTGGGTCTTCCCTGGGTATATGTAGAGGCTCCTTCTTGTTATTAAAGATTCAGCTCAATGGATCCCTTTCAGGGAGAACTTTCCTGACTGTGTGACTTAACGCAAATCCTTCTTCATCAAAGTGCGTTTACTGATTACTCTAGTCTGTTTTCTTTATTGCACTAGTAACTACCAGGAAAGTTTATTACTCAAGCTTTTACTTGTTTATGGTCTACCTCATCCATTAGAAGTTATCCCAGTGGAGCAGGGACCCCTTCTGTCCTGTCAATGCTGCCTCTGAGGAACACTGAATGGTGTCAGGCACTTAACCAACCTGCAGGAATCATTTGCAGAAGAGAAAAGGGAGGCCACTTGTGGGAGAGCCATGGCGGCCAGACTTCTCGGAGGGAAGGGATCGCTCTTCATTCTTGAGCATTGATTTCTAAGTGCAGTAAATGAATTTTGTCTTTCTGAGGATCCAAGCTTTGCCCCCTCAGGGTGTCAGCAGGGGTGGTTCTGTCCATGTGGATTGCTGCCATTTAAACCCCGAAAACCGCTAGAGTGTTTGACAGTAAAAACTGAGCAGGCCAAAAGCCACAATCACCCCGAGCTACAAATGTTATCAAGAGAGCCCTGGCTGTGTTGTCAAGAAAGGGCATCTGGGGGTACTTTTCACTGAGAAGCAACAATAACAAGAACAAAAGATTCATTTTTTTGCTCTGGTCTGTCTTCATCTCTTCCTGCCTTTTGCATAGGAAGGGGCACAAAGAGGAAGGGGGACAAAGAGCAGAGGAGGGTCTGGTTTTCCAGGCTTTGGAGCAATGTCTATAGGGCCAGCTTGGCTGACATGGGCAAGGAGGAAGACCAAGGCTACAGGGAAAGGAGGAGGGGAGACAGAGGGTGGAAGAAAATAACGGACCTCAGAGGGCTGAAAGGAGCTGGAGGGAATGAGAGGAGGGAGCAGAAAGGACAAGGAAACAGAGGGAAGTAGAAGAGGATGGAGAAGGGAAAAGGAGAGGAAAGGAGGAAAGGAAATGAAAAGGAGGGATGGGGAAGAGCATGAGGCTGGGGAAGGGAGGGCAAATTCAGGGGACTGTGCATCCCAGGCCAGGTTTTTATTTTGTTTTTGTTTTCTTGAATGCTGATAAGAGCAAGTTCCATCTGGGAGTTGCTGAAAGGAACTCCTGTGGTTATAGTCTGGATCCCCTCTTCCCCTCCTTTCTCTACTCCTTCCAGTGAAGTGAAAGTTGCTCAGTCATGTCTGACTCTGTTCATGGAATTCTCCAGGCAAGAATACTGGAGTGGGTTGGCATTCACGTCTCCAGGTGATCTTCCCCACCCAGAGATCAAACCTGGGTCTCCAGCATGACAGGCAGATTCTTTACCTTCTGAGCCAACACGCCTGTTCAGTACCCATGGTAACCAAGAGGCCCGTGTATTGCACTGACCCATGGACCTTGTGCCAAACATTGATCTACACGCGTTGACTCATTCTGGAAAAGAGCTTATTGAAGTATAACTGATTGACAATGTTGAGTCATTTTCCGCTGCGCAGCAAACGGCCTCAGTTACACACATACACACATTTTTTCATGTTACTTTCCATTAGGATTTATCACAGGATACTGAATATACTTCCCTCTGCTCCACAGCAAGACCTTGCTGTTTGTCTATCCTACATGTAATAGTTGGCACTGGCTAAAAAACTTTGTTCACTCTTAATCCTCAAAGCAACCCTATGAGGTAAGGTCAGTACTGTCAGCCCCATTTTTTCAGACGGGAAAACTGAAGCACAGAGGGGCTACCTAACTTGCCAAATGTCACACAACTAATGAAGTGAAGGAGCTGGGGTTCAATTCTAAGCAGCCTACCTCCGGAGTCCACCTTCTCAATTATCCACTCATTCACTACATATTTATTGAGGAGATACTATATTCCAAGCACTATAAAATCTCTTCCAATTCTCCAGGCACAGCTAACTGTTCCTCTCTTTGTTCCCAACGCGTTGTGTGCACCCTGATCCCACAGTGCTAAGGTGAACATATGCGATCTGCCACCCCCAGGAACCCATGCATTTCCTGAAGTCACCACCCAGTCCTCTGCTTTCTACAGAGCAAGTCCTGAGAAAATAGTTGTTGGGTAATTGGGATTCAGTGATTGATTGACCAATATTATTTGGTGTGACTTTGGAAACAGTGCCCCCGAATTCTAGAATTGCAGGCTTCAGGTAGGGAAAATGGCAAAGCAGCAGTTAAGGCAGCCAGAAGAGAAATTACCTATGTGCCTGTCTGAGTCCTGATGCATCCACAGCAAAGGGGTGCAGCCCAAGGCAAGGTTGGGGTCGGGGAGGGGGAAGCAAGGAAGAGTGATCTTGAAAACCAGGGTAGGAGGCATTTTGCCACAATTCCTAACGAGCTGTGCACATCCCAGAAGGGTTCAGTTCTGACGTTGTGTGTCTGGGTTCTGAGTCACGGCTGGGGCTGCACCTATTATTCGCTTACATCTAGGAAAGGGCCTGGGTGGAAAGACACACAAGAGAAAGGTCATCATCTGTTCTCGGCTGATTCTGAGAATCTGAATTGCAGACCCTAGAGATCAACCAATCCAGTGGTTTTTTACAACCTTTTTCTTGCTTTGGGTAGCAGACCTCTTTCTTCTAACCAGATATATAGATCAGATAAACATCAGGTAGCTCGGTAAATCAAGGGTGGGGACTCAAAGCCCCACCCACTCCCATCCCCGTGTTTACTGAGTATTTTGAAAACCACTGATATATCAAGACCAACTCATTTCAAAAACGGTTAAGTCCAACCCCACAGAACTTAAATGACACCATCTGAAGTCACCTCGGTGCTGAACAGACTTTGGGTGGGGTTCAACGGATCTAAAGAAGTTTCCTCCATTATGCCCTTCTGCTTCTTTTGTAATAAATACAAGTGCACTAAAAACAACGGTGAGGATGGTATCCTGTGCTGGCCAGCATGTGGTCTGCAGGGCACTCTTCTGGGGCCCACAGCTGAATGCTGCTGATCACTGGGACATCAACAGACTTCAGACAAAGAGTGAATCCCTGAGTTATATTCAGCGCACTTGTCGACTTGCTGGCAGATCAACAAACTCTTTTTCAGATGTGGCAGTATAATTTGTTGGAAGATTAATTTGTGTGACACGCAGGAGCTGCCAGAAGACAACATCCCCTCCCTTTTGGAGCCTTCATTTTTTAAAGCCTAGGTTCATAGAAGTCATTATGCCAGCTTTTCCCAGAATGAATGAGGAGGCAAATGGGGACCTGCCAGGGAGGCTGGGGATGTAACTGGGGAGACTGTTGGAGACTCAAAGGGTGTAGGAAATGGAAAGCCTGGCCCCCAGGTATCTAGATCCTCAGCCAAGAAGACCAGGAATTGAGTACCAGCCTGCCAACACTTAGCCTGGATTATCTCATTTAATTCTACAAACAGCCAAAGAGCTAGAAGCTGTTCTTATTTCTATTTAATAAATGAGGCAGCCAAGGGGCAGAGAAATTACATGACTCACCTGAAGTCTTAAAGCTAACAAATGGCAGAGCTGAGATTAAAATTCAGGTCTTCTTGACTCCAAACACCAAACATTCATCACTATAATGTTCTTTTTACAATTTTCTTAATCTAAGGTAGAAGCTGATGGAATACTCCAAAGTATAATTCAGCAAAAACATTTCTAGGGTTATGGTTCAATACAGCCTTGTCCATGCAAACAACTTTCTTATGTTCATGGAGAGAACTTACATTTCATAGGAGAGAAGAGATGAACTTATTATCCTTTAGATGATTGTGCATAAGCGTTGTTTCCAACAACTAGTCTTCTGATGAATTCGGAAAGTCAGGGAGTTGGAGGTTATACGGCTTGACAGCTATTGGTGTGCAGCTATTATATTTTGATTGCTGGTTATAAGCAGACTAATGCTTAACTAATCAGTCCAAACAGGGGTAAGGATTGACATTCTTATGAGTAGGGGAACTGCAATCATTGGAGAACAGTTCAAGGAGGAAGTGATAACTCATTGCTATCAGAGCAGTGAATATCTAATGTAACCCTGGTGTGGTCTGGCTTTATTTTAATCATAGGCAACTGAACTGTAGATGCGTGTGTATGATTGGAAAATACCTCCTTTTCTTTCAATTTCCTTTAGACATCTAAAAGAAGCTAATAATCTTCCTTTTAAAATTCACTGAATAAAAATCAATCCAGGCACACTTAATGTACCTTCTACTTTCTCAGCCTCTTTTTACTTACTAAAGGATATCATACTTTCAGATTTAATTAACCTTTAATGAACTCACACACCTTACCTGGCATTGCTCTAGGCCTTCTCATATGGATCATCTTTATCTAATAAATTGACTAAAATCTATTATCACATACTTCCCCAACTCTGTTTTTAACCCAAACAAACAAATTGCATGCCAACTTCTACATTTGTTAGAGGTAGGCCCCAAAATATAAGGTCTATAAACTTTCAGTAGCTAAAGTGATGTTTCTTATCTGAAAACATCAGGTTTTTGGTATGTCCATGCAAAGCAAAATTGCAAGTTTCATTTACACGTGGTGATCTAGAGTGATAATCATCATATAGTAGAAGTTAAAAACATAAGTTGCAGAATATATAATCCCATTTCTTTAAAGAACAAGAAATACATATATAAATACATATGCAAGGAGAGCTAGATGGATGATAGAGGTAAAGATGTATATTTGTATAAAATAGAAAGCTATAGAAGGAATCATATCAGAGTTCACACTGTTCATCTAAGAGGGATTAACAGTTAATTTGAAAGCAACAGCCTCAGTGCTGGAGAAAACTGGAAAACTTGCAGACAAGGAGGGTGTAATTCCTCCAGTATCTTCCTATTGAGTCAAAAGAGTCTCTGTTTAATGGCAGAGAAATGCTACCCAAATGCCCCTGGACAGGAAACCTAGTAAGAGGAGCCATCAGTTAGTCAACCACATGGAAATGGGACAGAATTTTAAGCTACTGAACTGTAGGGAACATCCGTGGTTTCCCAAATGTGGTCTGTGATGGACTAGTCTGGGGTGACTGTGGAGAAGGGGAATAAGAGTCTGCCAGGCACACCTCTGGGACCCCATTGCCACGGAATGTTTTGCTTCCTAGAATTTCCTTTTAACTGGGGATTCCGCAGCAACCCAGCAAAAGGAGTTGAAAATTTCTGATTCCATTGAGAGAGACTTTGGAGCCAAACAAAATTTGCTTGAATTCCCTGCATCTTAGTTTCCTCATTTGTGTGATGGAGACAAAGTCCTACCTCCCAGGACTGTTGTGAGGATATGATGAAACAATGCAGGACTTCCCTGGTGGTCCAGTGGCTAAGACTCCGTGCTCCCAATGCAGGGGCCCAGGTTTGATCCCTGATCAGGGAACTAGCTCTCAAGTGCCACAATTAAGGGAAAAAAAAAATGAAATAATGCCAACTGCTTAGCACTTAATAAATGGTTGTCTAAAAGGAAAAAAGCTCACTTGAGCTGTAAACAGAAGCACAGATAGAGCAAGTGATGGGCTTGGAATACCTTTCATAGCATCATTAGCTTCAACTTTCCCTGCCAGCTTTAAACATTATGCATTTCAGAGACCTGGGTTACCCTGGACTTGTGGTTTTTACCCACACATGAGCACCTGGGGAATTCCTCCTTCTCATCCTGGGAAGTTCCACCTCCGCTGTGGCTCACGAATAGATACCTTCTTGTATCTGAGGCCAAGGGGAAAACATGTGAGGCTTTTACTGAGTGAGTGAGTGAGTCTAGCCCATGTAATCTGCCTTGACTGAAACAGGACAATAGAGGCAGTCTTGACATAGTGCTTTAGAACCAAACTCCAAAGCCAGACTCCCTGGATTCAAATTCTGCCTTGGCAACTTACTATGTCAAGTTACTTGACCCCGCTATGCCTTGGTTTCCTCATCTATAAAATATTAAGCATGGTCATCGAGAGGATCATATGAGTTAATGTACGTAAAGCACTGAGAACATAATAGGAGCTATATAAAGGTGTTACATGGGTTAACAAACATACAGCATCCCCCACACCCGTGTCCAGGCAGACATCACTCATCGACGGCAGCATTCTTTCTCACTGAACCTGTTTGAGGTTCTAGTAACCTTCTCAAGAAAGCCACTTGAAGAAGTTATTGATAGATTAGGTCACCGAATGAAAACCGTTTTCACAGACTAATATCATATCAACTGGATGTAAGTAGAGAAAGTCAGTTTACCCATACCCGTTTTTTAGACGACCCGCCCCCTCAAGAGTAACGCACACCCTGATTAGAGCAAATGATGCCATATAAGGGAGGTTTGGCACTCAGGTCTGGTGATCTGTCATGTCAACATAAATGTTTTCAGCTGCCCTAGAATGTCTATCACATCCTGAGACAAATAACCACCACAAAAGTGCTTGCCTGTCCTCATTCTTCATTAGCTATAGAACAAAAGCAGCTGCTAAGCCACAGACCACAGAGAAAAAGGTCAGCCTCATACAATACACCAGGGTCTTGCTGATGTGCTTGAAAAAGCACGCACACACTTCAAAGCCAACGGTGGACAGAGACACCTAGAAGAGCCCCTTGAGAACATGCATTTCAATTAGGAGCCTTTACCCTGAAGACCCAGCCCTTGGGAGGTTAACACTGCCTACCCGAACAACCCCGTCAAATCCACATCATGAAAGCTGCACTTAACCAACAAAAGTGGAATCAACAGTGGAGGAGACATATGGGCAACAGCTTGTTAATTTATAAGCAACAATAACAACTGCTGGAGCAAAGGAAATGTGGTATTTTCACCACCACTCTCACGGATCTGCAATTCCTGATTTGCCCTCTTTCTCCAACGCTTCTCTGCATTTCGGACTCCAGGCCCTGCTGCAAACACTATTATGTTTTTCTCACAAGGCTGGAATGAACAAGACTGTTCTTTTAAATACAAAGGGGAAAATGTCCTTGAAGGATACGAGGTGGTACATAGGTGAGAGAGCAGACTGCGAACCTGGGAAATCAGTGGTTGATTCTGGAGCCTCACATTAAGTTTGACTTCAACCACCATTCTCACCAACATTCAGAGGAGTTGGTATTAACAAAAGGGATCAAAATGGTTGATTCACTTTCTCTCTCTTTGCAAAATTGAAGGTGAAATGGCTAAAACCTCCTCCAAAGCGCAGAGGATACACGGAGCTTGCCTGTCTATATAAACCAGCTAGTTTATAGTGACGTTGCTGTTTAAAATTCAGAGATCAAACGAACTAGAGCTTGCCTCTCAACTCGACTGCTCCTAGCTGTGGGGTTTAAGGCAAGACAGCGAGCCTCTCAGAGGCAGTTTTCTGATCTTTGACTGGAGATAATTCATACCTACCACCTAGTGTTCTTTTGAGGCTTAAAATAAGGTAATCTGGGTAAAACATCTGTTGAAGGACAGGAAGAATAAAAAATACCTATCAAACTAAGAAGTTATCCTGAGACCAAAAAATGAGTCAGGCAGCTCCATTTAATCAATGAACCAGTTTATTATAGAGTAACTTACACGATGGATTGACCAGACAAAGATCTGGAAACATTTGCACTGCACCTCACACTGGGGCCACTGGGACAATTTTATACATAACCTAGGGTATGGGGGTACTTGCTTGGAATCAGGGAGTGCATTCCTAAGTCAAGATTTATGAAAGGGTAACTAGTCTTGTGGGTACTGGGAATACGTCAACAAAGGCCTTTGTCATTGTTTGGAGACTATCAGAGCATAGAGGTCACCTGGTTGTAATGGTTATAAACAATATCTATTAACTACAAAGCTGTTCGCAACAAAGGGATTTACCACAGAGCACAATCCTGGGTAGGAACAGTGGAAGGACAGGAGGAACTGTGTGGGTCCAAGATGGTGTCAGTTAACCAGCCATACAGCATCCAACATAGACCCAGGTATATAGTAGGCATTCAACAAATGGTAGCTATCATTATCATCATCACCACTGTCTGCATCATCACTGATAATATCCAAACAAGGCAACCTATCATTTATCACTGTTATTTGATCAAAACATTTAGAGAGATCCCAGTGATCTAAATAACTGAGTAAATTCTATGAGAGTCAAATATGTGGTGCCATCTTACAAGGCAAGAGTAATCAAAAATTAATTCATTAAAATTATTTGAATACTCATTAAGTGCAAACAAGCATGAGATAAATTTTGGAGAAAATGTTCTAAACTATATCATGAGGATGGCTGCACAACTCTATGAATTTAATAAAATCACTGAACTGTACACTTACAATGAGTAGATTTTTTATAGTATGCTAATTATACTTCAATAATGGGGCTTAAAAAAAAAAGTTCTCCCTGGGCAGGAGCTGAAGGGGGATTCAGATAACAGGAAGAACAAAAATTACCTTGTAAATAGCGTAAAAAGACAAAAAGAAGGGAAATATGAACGATTAAGTGACATGGAGGGTAGAGTGAGATGCTCTAAGATGCAATGAATTGAAATTCTAGATGGAGAAGAGAAACAGGATGGGCAGAGGCAGTTTTAGAAGAGCTAAGAAATACCCCGTATCCATGAAAAACATCAATCCCTAGATTCAGAGTCCAAAAAAATCTCAGTAAGAAATAGAAAGAAATTTGATCTCGTCTGTTTCTGTTTTGTAAGTTCATTTGTATCAATCAGAGCTTAGACATTTCATAGTGAAATCAAAGACAGTGTTAGAAGCAATAAAGAAAAAAGATAACTATCTTCAAAAGAACAATACATTGATCTGACTTTTCAACGACGACAATAGAAATCAGAAGAGGGCATGGAAATGAGGATGCTGAAAAATTTAATTGCCATTTTTGAGTTTTATATCCAGTGAGAAATGTTTTTAAGAATGAAGGTGGACATCACCTTTAGACAGCAAACACAAGGAGACCTGACATGTACAGATCTTCACTAAAATAAAGTTCCTCCTCTGGTTTTTTACAATCAACAAAACTCTTCATTTCTTCCACATGCTGGAGCTTGATTCTGCAAATCTAGACAAGGGTTATCAGATTTAGCAAACAAAATATAGGGACACCCAGTTACATTTGGATTTCAGATAAACTATAAATATTTCTTCAGTATCTATGTCTCCAATATTGCCTGGGACAGTTAACTGGGTGTCTTCTATTTTATCTCACAACCCTAGTCTAGACAGGGACAGAAATACCAGAGACCGAGTTGGAATCATCTTACCATGACAGCCACATCCCAGAGATGACATGAAATAGATCAGGGGTTGATGGGAGCATATCCGATGAGAGAAGGCATTAAGGACGAGACCCTGTGCAATTCTGACCGTTGAAGGGGTGATGGGGGAAAACAGAGGAGGACGGTGAAAGGGGTAAGGGGAGCAAGTTTCAGGGGGGAGCATGAGGTTTCCCTCATTCAAGAAGTATGGTGTGTCTTCTGCAGACTAGGCCCTGTTCTAAATAAGAAAATAACTGAAAAGTGTGCTCTGAAATTGGCATTTTGGAGATCATTTATTTTCAGAGAGCCAATTTCAGTACACTAGTGAGGATCAGGTCACCTGCTACAGTACGGAAGGTCTTTGAGACAGTTCTGCTATGGACTGAATTGGTATCCCATCAATTCATATTGAAGTCATAACGGTAATTTCCAGGATGTCAAAACTGACCTTATTGGAAATAAGACCATTGCAGACATAATTAGTTAAGATGAGGTCATACCAGAGGAGTTGGCTAACCCAACATGACTGCCATTCTCAAAGAGGAAATTGGATACACATACACACACACAGAGGGAGAACACCACGTGAAGAAAAGAGAGATCTACAAGCCAAGGAATGCCAAAGATGGCTAGCGAACCACAGGGAGCCTGGTAACAGGCAATAAACAGACTTGACAACCTTCAGAAGGAATCAACCCAACCCTGCCAACACCTTGATCTAGGACTTCTAACCTCCAGAAGACAATGGAAGTCTGTTGTTTCAGCCTCCCAGTTTGTGATTCATCATTACGGCAGGTGTAATAGACTAATACACTTTCCTTTACAGGTATCCACTGGAAGGCTGCCCAGCTGGTACTAGCCAGGCCGGTCCCAAGGCCTCTCCTGGGGGTGGGTGTGCAGGATGTTTCTTCATGGAGATGCTGGCCCTCATGGGCCCTCCCAAGTTCAAGTCTAGGGTGTAGGTCTCCTGTCTTGTTTCTGTTAACTCCAGCCCAGGAGGGTGTTTGTAACCTCCACACCACACAGAAAGAGAACTCTGTCTCTTTCCCTTCCTCCCCAACCCTGCCCCAGCTAGCCAAGCCCTCCTTTTCTCTACTTCTCTTCTTCTCTTTCCCACGAGGCAGCTGGGTATTCCTCGGTGAGGCTGCCAGAAAGAACGTTCTTAGTTCCCCTTCCCTCTTCTCCCCAAAGCCTCAGCCCTAGGACGAAATGAAGCTGCATTGCCAAGGTGCTGCTCTGGGTAAACGCTGTACATTTCCTGTCTTTCTGAGACCCATTTCCTCCCAGACGGCTCTCCCTTACTCTGTGCTGATGGAATGTTTAATTATTCATTCAAAAAAGATTAATTAATCACTCATGAAACATTGTGCTAGAAGCCTCAGGAGCATCTGAGAACACCTGTTTCTCCAGAAATCTTGAAACATGGTGATCATTTAAGGGTGACGGGTGAATCTCTCCTTAGGCTAACTCCCACTGACAAGTACAGGCTTCCTAGAGAAGCTGAGACTAAGGCATCTCCATGGGACCAAGTGCTGTGATAGAAGAGGGATGACTACACGGACACAGATGGGGAGATGCCGGCATGGTAAGACCAGGTACTTCTCACCACGGAGGTGCAGAGCTCCACAGATCACTGAGTGAACTTGGGCTAGTCTTCACTCCCAGCAACTTCTCAAGCAACTTAACTTCTGGAGTGTCTAATTAAATATTTTAACAAGTGAATGATAACCTGTGAAACCAGAGACCCTAGCCCATACAGGTATGCTAATTCTAACACTGAATATAGTACAGGTGGGGAGAAGCTAACTCAAGAATCAAAATAATTACAGTACCAGGCAGAATAGATTGTAAGAGCAATAAAAAGGATGGGTACCAAGTGTCATGGGGATGCAGAGGAACTTTCAATGAGATGATTTGCCCGGTCTTGAAAGCTGGGGGCTTGCTGGGAAAGAAGAGACAACATGAAGTCGGGATGAATGGAAACAGAAGCGTGGCACATGTTTATGAGTCTATGGTAACATGAGAGAAGAATGGAGGGAAGGCTGGAGCAAAAATAAGAGCCTTGAATTCCTGGTGATTTTAATAAAATTTTAATAAAACAGAGACATCTCTCTAGCAAAGTCATTTCACAGCAAACTAGTACAGTTTTTGTTTGCATTTTAGAGGAAGCCAGTAGCTAGAAGCACATTTCTGACCAGAGTTCTATGTGGGGTAACTGCTGGGTTACGTGGGTAGTTGGTACAGGAGCATCTTCTTCCTTCTTAAGGAGCCTAATCAGTCATGACAAAAGTTACCATTTTTGAGTGCTTTTTATGTAATAGGCACATGAACAGACTTCAGTTGAGTATATCGAGGCAGTCACCACTGTTACGGGAGATGAGCTTTCAAGAGCTCATCTGTTCAGTGTCACAGAGCAGTAAGAGGTTGGGACAAGGCTGGCACCTCTGAACCCAGAATGCTGACACCAAGCATCTACTTGATTAAAGCTGGGTCAGTGAAAGAAACACCTAGACTAATGGAACAGGGGCCCTGGACTGCTTCTAACTCGAGACTGCACATACATGAAAAAGTCTAAATGACACTGAAAACATGTATAAAGGATTTTCTTGTTTTGTGGTCAATTAGCATTCATTCTTGTCTGTAATAAAATAATGGAAAATGCTTAACTGAAATGTGGGCCTACTTTTCATTGATTATTGATATGTTTCTGGTCAAACCATTCCCCCTCAAGACTTTAAAAGGATCCCTCTTCATTACAGGTCACCTTTAACCCCTCTTCCCTCTCCTTTCAGGAGTTACTTCTGCAGGAGTAGATGCCATGACAGAAAAAAATAAAAATAAAAACTGATGGTATCTGGTGTGCTTACCTCATTTTTAATAGGATTTTGTGGTTCAGGATGAGTCTTTATTTTAAGCTGGAATAACTCTTAGGCTCTATGCAGGGTTCACTGGTCTGGACAGTCCCTCCTGAATACAAAGGATGCTCCAGTCACAAAACACACTGAATTAAACAATACAAGTCACCTCCCTCCAAGCAAATGATAGAATTTTGTCCCAGAAACAAGTGAGAATAAAGACTGAAAGGTGGAGCGTGAACATCTCAGGACGGATGTTCAAAATCTAAGCCAAAAAGAATACAAACCATTTACTCAGGATTCCTCATGTCAACGTTGTGAATTACTTCACTGTTCATATTAATTTTTAGACAATCTCTTTTAGGAGGAAACAGGCTAGTTATATCAGATTGAACCACATAAAACTGCTAACCAAGATGGGTCATTTCACATGAATCAACTTAATAATCATCTTAGCAATGTTTTCTATATTCACTTTTCAATTTAAATGGAGATCTTGGGTTGTAAAAATAAAATGAGAAAACACAGCACATACTAATTCTTAATAAATTGTTTATCGAATCTTTAAGTATACAAATCCTAGTGATCTGATAGCCTTGCAAGCATCTTACATACACGCATGTGTGCGTGTGCTCAGTTGCAAGGTCGTGTCTGACTTTTTATGACCTGTGGACTACAGACCACCAGGCTCCTCTGTCCATGGGATTTTTCAGGCAAGAATATTGGCGTGGGTTGCCATTTCGTTCTCCAGGGGATCCTCCTCAAACCCAAGTCTCCTGCATCTCCTGCACTGGCAGGCGGGTTCTTTACCTATGAGCCACATGAGAAACCTCAACTTACACATACTAGGTACAAACCATTCTAATGACAGGGTGAATGCACTTTAACACTTTCAAGTTTAATTTCACTGACTCTGAATTAATAAAATAAAAATTCCGTTTGACTTTATATTTACACTTTTATTAGAATTCTTCATAACTGTGAACAATTGGACAACATATCAGGAAAAAACACATAGAACATCAACATCCTTTAAACTTGCACCGCTTACATATTTACACATAAAGTTACTGTATATATAAAAAATATTTTCAAGGACCCATGGGCTTGGGAATATTCAAAAGACATTATTGCTACATTTCAATATTTACAAAAAAAAAAAAAAAGCCACAAAATAATTTCAAACATTAAGCTACTGCAAAGAAACATCAGATGTAAAAAAAAAATTATAAAAATATAAACTTTCAAGAATATCCAAGACAAAACTCTCAGTGAAGTGCCCCTGAAGTACCTAGACATCTACAGTTAACAACCACTTTTCTTACTATAACCAAAGTCAATAGAAACGCAAAGGAAATTTTCAGACAAAGTGTGGCAAACAGCAAAAACGTCTTACATTAGCAACAAAACGCCCCAACCTGTTACCTTTGGAAAGGTGCGAGAGCATAGAACCCCAGTGCAAATGGTTACTTTCAGATAAATGGCCACAGTTCTCTACATGAACGCAAAGAGACCTGGAGGGGAAAACCGTGAGGGCAGCATACCTGAATCTTGCAAGACAACACATAAACCTTGCCATGTACCCATGGATCTCCTATAACTGGGTAGAGGCAAAAAAAACAAACAAACCAGGTAACACTAAGAATAATATTCAGGCTACAGCCTAAAGGGTAGAACTGAAACATGTTTCGGTAGGAGAGGAGCATTAATCAGGTCTAAGGAACAGGTACAGCACGGTGAGTATAAGTAACAGAGTGCCGTAAGTGGAGGTGGATTGCAAATAAATATGGACTTAAGCACTCCTCTGTGGAAGCTTTTGGTAAGCCTCTATGCACAGCAAGGTGAAGTGAAACAAAAGCTGGGCTGCTGCTGAAAGCAGGCTGCTTCTTGGGTGCTGAACGACCCTCCTGGCTCAAGGCAAGACTACTCCCAAAATATTTTGTCTACAAGCATACATACACACGCACTCATACACACTTATACAGATACTGGCCAGGTGTCCAGGACATGCCTGTGATGGAGGCTGAATCTAAAGTTTATTTTTGGCTACAGAAGAATCCAAACTAAGATAGCACTGGTTGTCACTCCTGCCACAGTCATGCAATAAATCACTTTTTCAAATGGCATCAAATCCACTGAACACGATGACATTCTAAAGCTGGTCGGCTTGTTCTGGACAATCTCTAGAGCAAGTTCATCGGCTACAAAAGGAGATTTTTGTTAAGATTGTGCTTGGCAATTATTTTTTTTTTAAAGCACTGTTTCCTTCAAACTTGTTCTGGCTCATTAGTTATTCCTATACACAGCAGACTTAAGCCAGAATTGTATTCAGAAACTACACCTTGTGGGTTCCCCACCCCTCAAATATGTGAATGTGTACAATTTATAGATGAGTATATACAAAATGTGTTCTGGGAGGCCGTCTCTCCAATTCAGCTGCTATTAGTCAATTTGATTTAGAAACCAGTTCAGAAGCATGAAGGCTCATGCCCAGCAGTCTTTATTCAGGCCCGGAGAACATTTTTCCATGGCCTATGACTAACTCCCAGCATGAAATAGTAGATTTCTTGAGCCCAGATATTCATAGGCTTCTGGCCTTTGAATAACATTCTATTTTCCGCATCAAGGGATAAGGTTTCAGCTTCTAGTCTTGCTGCATCATCATAGCATCATGGGTGATTATGAGGAATGAAGGTGACTACTGCCATGTACTCCAACTATCAACTACACTTTTCGATACAAATTGGAGAAACTCTGGGGAGGACTCAGTGTGTCTAGCCCACCCCACCCTCCCTTTCTCCAAGTCTGAAGTTTCCTCCTTAGCAGAGGCTAGTGTGCTATCAGGAACATAGGCAGCTCGATGGTAGCTGATGACAAAAATCATCGGCCACTAAAGGGTGCTCATAAAGACAGGATTACATCAGGGTGTCTACTACCCTGGAGTAGGATTGAGTCGAAGGAAAACAAAGGAACCATTGTGAAAACCAAGAGTTGGGGGGTCGGGGTTGTCAGGAGACCCCCCCCCCCCGGATGCAGACTCTGCTTCAGACATCTTCGTGGACAAGCAGAGGCTGCGTGGAGGAGGCGCTGCTACCCACGGAGTTGATGCGCACAGAATGGTCCACTGCGGGGTTCTCCCGGTGGGGGCTGCAGTTTGCTAAGTTGGAATAAATCTGAGGAAAATAAATCCAGAGTCAATACGCCAGTACCCACAAGGAACAAAGGGGCACATGTGCAGCTTAGGAACTGCAAATAACTTAGGAAGATTCTCACAGCCAGGAGGTTGACAAGGCCTTACAGCCAAGAACCGAATCACACGGACAAGTTTTATCCCTCATTTTCCCATGGTCTGATTATGTAAGAGGTGATAGTCCAAAACGTGCTTTTCTGCTGGGACGCATCTAGGAATGAGAACGATCTAACTTTTTAAAAGGCACATAAATTTCTGTAGCCAATTCCCATCTAATGGCTGATGTCATTCACTAAGAAATCGGTGGTTCTTCCATTGAGAACCAGGCATTTGGGTGTGAAATGCTGTCTAATTTGAAATGTGCTTTGACACCCGGAAGAGCAAGTTTCAACCTGAAAGTATCAACGGTATAATCTTAAGAAAAGATAGCTCTAAGCACAATCCAGAAGAAACAAGCAGCTTAAGGATCGACATAAGGATCACTCATTCTTCCTTAAAAGCAAAAGAAATCATCAATTTGAGTTTTGAACTCCCCGCTTCTCAAATCACTGGGAGGGATCCCTCAACTTCACGCAACTCTTCATTCTCTATGCTTTGTGGCCTTGAAAGCTATCTGCCATGTTCTGGTTATACTTACTTGAGCAAAAGGTTTATTTTCCTGCAGGGAACAAGCTGTCTTTTCTATGCACCTTACCCCAAGCCTCCGAAGGCTGAATGGCCTGACATGTGAGAGAGAGATGATGCAAACCCCCATGACCAACAACTTGGGGTGGAGAAGGAAAAGTGGCAAATCCTTATGGAAACTTTTATGTCCACACTGCTGAGCGCCAAGCCCTCCACTCTTTCCTCTCTTCACCTCATATCCCTTGGCTCAGAGTAGGGGACTAGGCAAGAAGAACTTGTTTCCACTGCTTCCCTTTCCTACTCAATTTATAGCCTAAGTGAAGGAGAGAAAGGGTGGGTAGCTTAGTCCTCACCCCCAGAACCTGAGAAGGAAGACATGCTTTGGAACCAAGAGAACGGAGGTCCTATGCCTGGACAGAGTGTACTCACATGATTGGTGCTCTCTGAGATCTGCTTCTCAATCAGCTGCACAATCTGCTTAAATGTTGGCCTCTTCAAGGGATCAGCATCCCAGCAGGTCTTCATGATGTCATACCTGCAAGACCAGGGCCAATTATCACTCCGCAATGCCCTTAACTGATTTACAGGTATATGCCATTCAACAATTTCAAACCTAATTCCAGGGCTACACAACTGGACATACTGAATGACATGGGTATAAAATAAAACTGTGTACTGAGACTCTGCCAAAACTTTGTTTATTTGGTAGCAAGTTTTATGAAACTCAGTGACAGAAATAGCATTTGCCCTATGTCACAACAAGGAACCAAGTGACATTTCAAACTATGCTTAGTGAAAACCCTCAACATACGGGTTTCTGTCTTTAAAAAAGGAAAACAAAAGAGGAAACGTTATCTGAAGGAAGGACATCTGGGCCCTTACATTTCCGCAGGTGCATGCTCGGGGCTGAGCATTCGGAACCCTTCCTTGATCATCTTGTAGAACTTAGAATCGACTGGCATTCCAGGGTAGGGGCTGCTTCCTAAGGCACAAACAGTTTGCAAATCAGCATGACAATAAGCAAGGGGAGCACCGTACCACCTTAAAGAAGCCGCTCTGAGTGTGACCAAGATGCCTTTGGCAAGGCTCACTTTACCTAAAGAGAACAGCTCCCACAGAAAAATCCCATAGGACCAGACATCACTTTCAAACGTGTACACACAGTTGAAAATACTCTCCGGTGCCATCCACTTCACAGGGAGTCGAGCCTGCAATGGAAGCACAACAGATCCAACAATGTGAATCACAAAGCTAAAAAAAATCAAAAACTGAAAAGAAAATATTCCTATAGAGAGGTGGGGATTTCACCTGATGGGCATCTCACAAAGACCTTCTAACCCATATGACCTCAGAGCACCCTGACTGCCTCTGAGGATTATGTTATGTGTGTTTTTTTTAGTTTGGGGTGGCTTTTCTTTTGTGGGGTGGAGTGGGGACTGAACCCAGGCCTTGTCAGTGAAAGCCCAGAATCCTAACCGTGGGACTGGCGGGGAACTCCTGTGAATTATGATTTTTTACTTTTTTTCCGACTACCTCTGACATAAGTGGATCACCAGTAGAGCTGGCCCCTGAACAATGAGGGTCTGAACTGCACGGGTCCACTTATACAGAATATTTTTCAATAATAAATGCTACATGACCCATGCTTGGTCGAATCCAAGAATGTGGAGGAACCATGGATATCGAGGGCTGCTTTCATTTATGCTGAGACTCACTCCTGCCTTGTGCAATGCTCAGCTGTATACTATCTTCTGGAGTGGGCTGCCATTTCCTTCTCCAGGGCATCTTCCCAACCCAGGGATCGAACCTGGGTCTCCTGTTCTGCAGGCAGATTCTTCACCGTCTGAGCTACCAGGGAAGCCCCAGTACTATCTTCATTTTCAAGATGGGGGTCACTGAGTCTGTACAGCCTGGCGTTAGGAGCACAGATGTTGGAGACAGACGCTTGGGTTCTAACCTGGGCTCCACCGCTGGCCTTGTCAGTTACCCTCATCCCTTAACAGAAACGTGGCCTCCCAGGGTACGGACCACATCGCGCAGCCCCTTCAGAGCCGTGTGCAGCCACGCGGCTCGGCTTTGGCCACTAAGAACTGTGTGACAGTTTCTGGAAAACTTCCTTAATGTGAGGTTGGCATGTGTCCTGTGGCCTTTTCCTTGTCTCTTCCTCCATTGTCTCGCCTTCTGGATATGTTGGCTGGCTTTCTTGAGGCCATCGTGGACCATGAAGCTAAGGGCCACACCAGGGATGGTATAAAATGGGAAGGTTGAGGAATTTGCTCCCTGGTATAGAACCTCCCTACCAGGCCTGGCCTGAAACTCCTATACTTATTTTACTTTCCTTTTGGGTGTTCTGACAAACACAGCCACAATTATCCCTTACTAACACACTGGGAACATCACATACATCTGTAATAGAAGCCTCAGGATATTCTTATGTCAAGCGAAAATCATACCTCAAATTCCATGAGTTGTCTTGTGGGTTAAATGAGATAATGTAGGTACCAGTGCTTAGTTCGGTATGGCTGATTCACTAGGATCTGAAAAATTGCCCTGTACAAGCAATCACTCAATAAGACAGCAGTGGCTTATGCTGACTATGACTATTCCAACGTGGTAAGTGGCAGATTCAGAGTTTAAACTCAACAGTTGAACTTCACATGCTGAACTCCTCCCGCTAAACATCCAGCCAAACTTTCTGTGACTATTACTCTTAGAGACATTTCTAGATTCTTGGATCTTAATTCACCACAGAAAGCTAAATCAACCCTTCTCATAATCCACTTAGGACCCAAAACTGGGAAGACAATTTTTTTCTGGTCTTAAAGTTATTTTAGTCAGTAGGAAAAAAATAAAATGCTTTTCAGTATCCCCTCCCAGATTTTGTGCTAAAGTTCTTATAGGGGCTCTTAACCTGAGATCTATTAATAAAAGATGTCTTGAAATCAGAGGTGCTGGGGTCATCTTTACCAAATATTACATACCCACTAAATGATAGAACCAGGTTCAAACTCAGCAAGACGGGGCCCGGAACCCACTAGCCTTTTGTCAATATTCAAAGGTCTGGATAGAGAGCGACCTTTCATTCTTCCTTCCAGTAGTGCACCAGGATGGTGGGGACTTGGTGTTATTAACACTCCTAGCCTTAGCAAGTTATTATTATAGAAACGCATGCTGTCATCAGAAAGTAAACCCAGCAACATTTCTACAAAAACCAAGTCTAGTACAGCCCACCCACAGAGACGCCTCAGTGATGGAGAAGGAAATATTACATTATGTGTAGGCACACAAATAGCTACCTCTAGGAATAGCTCTGGACTGAAGATATGGGCCTGGGAAAATAGATGGAGAAAAATATATGTTCAGGACTACTGGCTTCCCATACTAATGGGATATTGCTCTGGGAATCACAGGCTCTGGTTTCAGCCTCTACTGATCCGTGTCATCTCAGACAAATATCACTAAAATACACTGTGCTTTTAGTTTCCCCAACTTTTAAAATGTGAAGACTCTGCATTCTAATGCCAAGGGGTTGCCCTGATGATACAATGAAAATTGGCAATGAAATAAAGCACTTTGAAATAAAATCACTATGTTCCATAAGCCAATTATTCCTTATGAACGTCTTTAATAAGCTCTCTTCATTATAAGACCCAACATTCTATATGCCTAATTCTGAACATTATCTTAGATTTTAATCTTTTTCACATAGACTGTCAATCTCAAAATAAAATTTCCTGCTGTGACCTTCAGGTCCACATTTGTTTCACTTGAACAAAATCGAGTTCATTGCTATTCTCAAGCTATAATGAAAATTAAGGCTATTTCTGTTTCCTTCACATGCCCCATAATTACACAATTAGAATTAGGAATTCTATTATTGGAATTTTGCTTAAGTATACTTAATTTGACTGCTAAAACGCATGATATCGCAAAGGTAGGATGTGCATTATGAAAATCATAAGACAATATTTAAGAAAACTTGAAACAAAAATCCTTCACTGGACTGTCAAGAGAGAGTGGGTACTCACGTTTCCTTTGACCACATAATTAGAATCATTCTTGATGTCTCTGGCTAGACCAAAATCACAAATCTTTGTGATTCGACCATGAGTAAGGAGGATATTTCTGGCTGCCAAGTCTCTATGAATACACTATTAGGAGAGCAGGAGACAAAGAAAACCATTTACATTTATTTTAAACTTTTTAAAGAGTGAGAGCTATATTTAATGCTAGAATGCTGCTTATGTTATATAGCACCAATAGTTTTGCTTTACATTTAAACTATTTGGTGCACCAAAAATAAATATCTAGATTACACTTTGAATGATGCTCAAATCTGTTTTACATTGTTAGGACTTTAATTACTATAATTGCTTTCAAAACCAACTTGAATAAATGCTCCCCGCCCCCCCCACTTAGGACTGCTTTCATTTTACATGCTTCTCTTTGAATATGTCCTTTTAAAAAGAGTTTCTAAAATGTCTACAACTTGAATTTGACCCCTCCAAAGGACAAAGGGAAGAGGCTCTTTATTTCAGTCATCCTATATCTTCTTTTAGTTTGCTAATTGTTTGGAAATGTCACCAATGACACTTACGGGTAGGATCTGTAACCTCATCCTATTCTGTTAGCCTGGTTTCCTAAGAAATTCCTCTCACCCTTCTAGAGACCATGTTTCTTCTTTTGGTTCCTTCATTCTCTTCCTATCCTCAACCTTCTGATCAAATGTTTATTACTCTCTCTCGATTCCTTACTTCCCCAGCACTTGGTAAACCATACATGAAATATTTGAGGTCTAACTTCAAAAAGACTCATGTGTGTGCTTCATCAAGCACTGCAACTACAAGAGATACCCTTTCCTTTGGCTGATAAAATAACTATCTCTTTATTTTCTAAGAGCAGCTCCTATATCCTAAAAGCCAAATTCTAAATGAATTCATTGCATATAAAAAATATATTCATAGGAAGCTCATTTAGACAGGCTTGCACTTTAAAACTTATGAGAACAGGAATTTCAAAGAGACAGCAGTTGGAACATGAAGAAGCTATATTTCCTCTGCTTTTGGTTACCACACTTCAAGCAACACTCTGCATTCTAACTATGGCTCTAAATACTCCCTGGGGGTGGTGGGGGCAGGGACAGGACCCTTCTGAGAATGACCCCCACTTACATTCTTTGAGGCAAGGAACGCCATGCCCTTTGCCACCTGGTAAGAAAAGCTCAGCAAGTCCTCCAAGTCCAGGGCCAGCTCGTCATCTTCCATGATAGCGGGAGTCACGTCTCTTTCTATGTATGAGCCTGTGAGGAGAAGAAGGATTTTCTTAGCAATTAAAATCTTAAATACAAAGAGAGTAAAAGACAGTGACAACACCGCCAAGGGCTGGTAATCAGGGAACTGATGTGAACTTGCATGCAAATCCTCTCCCCAGTGTTAAGGACAGGAAGGTGCTGAATCACAAATTAATATTCCCAATCCTGGGCTAAGTTACAAAATCTTTAAGGAAGAAGAATGGTGGATGAACACAAAAGTCTCATATTTTTTATATGTATCTGATGTATTTTGATATTCATATGTTATCAAATATAAAACAAGATGCTCAGATACAATAATACAGGCTCTGACTCCAAATACCCGCTTACCCTGATCCTATTATAAAGAAGAACCAGTTACTACCAGGATGGTGTTAGATTCCATGGTGGTATGAGAAATTCTGAGTCAATGAGGTTGCTCTTATTGTTTGATAGGTACCCACCTATTCTTGCAGATCTCCTCTTGTCTGCCTTGGTTGGTACAACATAAGAAACTCCAGGTTTCATGTCCATGTACTCATTAGTACTATCACTGCTGGGAGAAATGAAACATCCATCAAATCACGAGTAAATAAAACAGAACATGGGTGAGCACACGAGAGGCAGGCTCTCTCTCCACTTCCTTTTTCACATGAGAAGCTGATTTTATTTAAAGAAAGTACTGACAAGTTTGAATGAAGAAAATCTTGTTCAGTAAGATATGAGTTTTTAATATTCAACATTCGGGTCCAATCCCTAGGAATTAGATGGCCTTTTTTGTATTCAACTGCAGAGGGGACTCTGGTTAGAAATTTCCTATCTCTTGACACCAGGGATTTAATGAGAAACACAGAACCAAAACCATTATCCCACATCACTTCAAACTCTCTAAATTAGCCTCAAGAGAGATAAGATGAAAGAGACAAGAAAGAGACAAAGAACCAGAGTTTCTGAGATGTGTTATTAGTGGGGGAAGACAGGGATCGTTAACATATAGCGACTGATGGAAGATGGTTTAAAAAAACCAAGTTTGGTTCAGATAAACACCAATAATTTGGATGATTTTCTGAACCATCTGTACCTCTTGAATCTGTAACATTTGGCTGGAGAGTCTTCAAGATTTCTGGTACTTCCTGCTTCTGATTAGCATAGAAACACCATGACAACAATCTCCTTCACAGCATGCTGGTGGTTCCAATCCCATATGGGATCCCAAAGCACAAAAAAACACTACACAGAATTGAACTATTTAGGCCATTACTACAGAAAATAAAAAAATATATATGGGGCCAAGGTTTTAGAAATAAGGCAAAGTGGTTCATTTATTCACATAAAGAGCATATGTGTCAGAGAAGCAACCAAAGGTGGTTTGGTTATATTGTATTTTACTGCCACTTGACACCACTCAAAGTTTACAGGATTGAAAAATAAATAAAAAGTTTCATCTAGGGTTTAAAACTTCAGCCAGAGGTACAGAAAAACACTTTAAGAGGTAATCGCCCATCAACCATATTTATCGAGGTCGCTTTGAGGGCCTGGGGTTAAGTTCAGGAGATAAAGTCTTGCATTCTCAAAATGTAGGGGATATGGTAAATAATAAGGAAAGAGGAAACCCATCACACAACTGCAGAGATAACATGTTTAAGGGATTGGGCATGATGACTATGATTCTGCTGGGCTGCATACATCTAGAAAATCTTAAATGGTGGATCTTAACAAACACTTCGAAAGAAAAGGCCCAACACGGCAGAGAATTCTATTCTGATCATAAACTACACCAATTCTTAAAGGAACTTGAAACTCTTGGCATATTCAAATTCAGAATGGTATCAAGGATAAAAGAGATGAAAATAAGGTGCAGAATTTTAAAAAATGTGCTACAGTAGTTGTGCCTCTTGATAGCCTAAGTTAAGGAAAAAGGGCAAGGAACACAGAAATAATTCCGAGGTAGATGGTGAGAAACCCCGGTACGGAGAGCTGTGTGGAGCTCCCTGCCATTTTGTCAAAGGTTTAAGGGAATTCACTGTGATAACCTGGCAGCCTTTCCCATGTTCCCTAGAAACAGCGCCTCACTCTAAGATGCACAGAGGATCCTGCTGGACAGTATAACAGACTGACGCACAATAAGAACCACGGTAAGAGAAACAGGCACAGAAACGATACAGGACCCGGGCTCAACAGCATAGACAGACTGACGCGCAGGGAAGAACCATTCCAAGAGAAACAGGTACAGACCTCATTCAGCTAGGAGAACTAAAGCTCGGAAAAACACTAAAGATACATTTTTAAAAATCAACACAAACTTAAGTTCAAGACTATTTGAATCTCTAAAAACAGTTTGAACTTTCTAAACCGTTAATCACATTTAAGTGATTTAATAATTCTGATTTTGCACCTCAAAGTACCTCAGTTCACTTTTTTAAAGAATCAGCCTTGATTGCAAACCCTTATGACCCCATGAACTGCCTGTCAACAGCTATTTATGTAAATCAGTCTTACCAGGAAGACTCCTTTGAATGAAGAAGGTTCTTATAAAGCGCCACTTCGGTGTGATCTTCCTGCTTTGAGCAAATAAATGAATCACGCTTTCTTCTCAAAAAATTCAGAAGATCACCATAGCAACAATATTCCGTAATGACCAGGGTGGGCCCTATGAGCATTTAAGAGACGGTTAGAGGGAGGTGAGATATACAGACCATCCAATCTTTCATAAAAATACTCAAGGGCGATCACAGCCACTCATATCCAGGGTCAATGCTAAGCCTACCAAGTACGAGTACAATCCTATCTATGAACACTGCTTAGCAGAACGCGGGATTCTGTGGAGTAAAACTAAACCACTTTTGTAACCTGAATTTCTGCCTGATTAGGGGTCAGGAATGACTGCTGGTTTTAGACAGGAGTTACAGCTTTCATCATTAGTTACCAAGCTTCCTACGTGAGTCCTCTGATTCACTTGTTTACAGAGAGGGCTTCACGCCTTTTGTAATGTTATTATGGAAATGACGATGAGCATAAGCACAAAGAGCAGCATGATAGGAAAACCAACCACTGGAACCGCCAGCTGAGACTGGAAGGTGGGGAGAAACCCTGAAGAGGAGGGCCATCACGTGTGTTTGGGGCCCTATCAGTTGAACTTTTGTTTTCTTTCCCTGTTGTAAAAGCCTAAAAAACTATAGCTCTGAAGTCATTTAACAGACAACTAATTAACTTGGGCAAAAATCTTTCATGAACAATTCATGATGTCGGTGAAGCAACATTTATGGGGGCTGTTTTAAGAAATCACAGAAAGCTGTCAACTTGACCGTGGATCTCTCCAGATCTTGAGGAATGGCTCATTTTAACACATCTTTGTTCCTTTAGACCAAAATGTTTTCTGGAAACATCATAGAAAGCCTTGATGGGAGGACTAATGAATGCTTTAAAACTGAAAATTTCTTTTTTTATCAAAGTGAAGTCTTTGCTCATTTGCTGTAGATTTGAGGGTTGGTAGGCTTGGAGGCCTATTTTTAATGATAGCATGCACATGAACATTAACTCTTTAGTGGCTAAATGTCATCCAGCCTATATAAAAGCTCGCAAGATAAAAGAAAAGCTTTCTGGAGGAGATGAGACATTCTCAAGATATTCAAGAGGTCAATGTTGGTGTGACATACACGACAGTAACTAGGTATGTCCTGGGCGTTGTACCCCATCATGACAAACACAAAATATAATTCTTTTTTTTTACAAAATATAATTCTTAAGAAGAAGACACATGAACCTGGATCTCCTGCATTACAGGCAGATTCTTTATCATCTGAGCCACCAGAGAAACCCCATATACTTATATACATTAAAATATACATTCTTAACATTCAGTGGGGTCGGGGGAAATCCAGCAAGAGGTTAACCACTTGGGTCAAAATCCTTCAAGGAGCTTATAATCAAGCATTGTCAAAAATCATATCAAAATCTCCCACCTTTTGATAATTTGACCAATTACAAGAGTCAGGTTGGCCATGGCCTTACCTCCAATGGTGCACGCTCCCAGAAGATTCACAATATTCATATGATTACCGAGGTAACTCAAGACTTTGAGTTCAGACATTAGGGCTTCTCGTTCTGTTAAATGGGCGCTTGCTAAAATTAAAAACATCTTATTTTAGCAAAAAGCAAATCTGGGACACTGACGGTGAGCACCCATAACAGCCTGCAGGAACTTACGTTTGAGCATCTTGACAGCAACAGTCATGGCTGCATCCGACTTAATTAAGCCATAAGCAGTGGCCTCAACGACCTTCCCAAAGGCGCCAGCACCCAAGGTTTTCCCTGGAGGAAGGAAGACAGGGGAGTAAGTGGCGGTGGTGGAACTGAAGAAACATTTGTGTCATTTCAAAACCAATAGAAGAATTAGGGACAAATGTGCCAAAATACACTTCCCTACAGTGTACTTGATGCCAACTCTACCAAAGGCAGTGAAATCGCAGAAAAAACCCTTATTGTTTCAGGTGAAATAAAACAAAGAAAGCTACTAGGATTCCATAAAGGCACTGCTATGTGAAAACAAAAAGGTGTCATGGAAAACCCCTGTAGCATACTGACCAAAACTCAGCCTGTTCCTGGGAAATTCCCATTTGTGATCATAAGGAAGTTGTGTTGGGTCTATGTAAACATAATTGTTTCCATTTATCTCTTCAACAACCTTCCACTGTACTTCATACATGGGTTTCTGGTGGAGGGAGAAAGGGAAAGAGGAGTCATCTTTTAATGGTTAATGGTTTTACCATTATAGCATTTGAGGGAGAGAACAAATAAATGGTTACCTGCAAATATTTGTATGTAAGGATCATCACGAAGATACACATTAAACCAGCTGCGATCACAAAACCAATCAGCAACGGCGTGAACAGGGTGTGGGCATGGATTTGTTCTAAAATCAAAGAGAGATGTGGAGTTACAACCTATTTATTAGCCCGGTCGGATCTTTACACAACACCTCTCACCTCCAACTCACCCACCTCCCATACTACCGCTCATCACAGCAGGAGTCAAACCAGGTGCATCTGAGCTATGGCTATTATCTTACTCTAGGAATCTTTTAACATAAGCACTTTCAACCAGAAAACTGTGAGAAAGAAGTTGAGATTTCTAGAGCACAAGAGTAACGTTATGCAGTTTTTCAGTAAAAAGTGACATCTGAGTGAACTCTGCACTTCAAATTCCTGCCTTGAACTTTAAGATGTTTCCTTTATGGATGTTTTATTACTCTATTCTTTATGCTTTCCTGTATTTTCCAAATTTTCTACATGAAATATTGAGTGTCTTTCACAACCAAGAAAAACATTTTTTAAAGTGTTCTTTTCATTGCCCTGCCTGGAAAAAAAAAAATCCATGATGAAGAACAATATAAGACTCTTCCCCTCATCACTCAAATACTGAACAAATACCACTTTTTGGTCTTTGCCAACTCAAGGAAACAAAAACCGAACCCTATGAATGTATGCACCCAGTTCTTTTGTCTTCCAACTTCATACCAATTCATCAATTTGTCTACAGGATCATTTAACTTATGTTGGGAGAGCTAGTCACTCATGAGTCAGATTTTAAAGATGTTAAAAGAAAGTAGCTCATTAACATGATTTCACAAAAGGTAATGTTAACTTTCTGACATGGTGTCTGGCAATGTGTAAAATAACTGATTTTAAGTAACAATTTAAATAATTTTTAATTGAATTTAAATGTTTTAATTGTCCTAATTCCGTTTCTGTTAGGGTATAAGGTAAATCTATTTCCCCTATTTTATTTCTCTATCCTTTTCTAATGGAAACAGTTGGAAACACATGATTAATTTTATATATACACACACATGCACATGCATACACACATACATACATATGTGCACACGTGCATAAAGTACACAAAACACACAAAGAGCATGGTTACTGCACACACTTTATTAACAAACTAGCACAAGATGAAACTTAGTACGTTTGATGACAATCACATGCGCAATGTAGATATTACCGGAAATGACATGCCAGTGATGGAATGGACTTAAAAGTCATGATTGAAATGGCAGGCAGAGTCTAAACATCCCCTTAAATTGGATTAAAAAGAAATATACCTTTGCTGTTACCTTTAAATGCAAAGTTAAAATAGGCAGAACTCTTGCCCACATCGTTGTAAGCCCTGCATTCCACCGTCCCATTGTGTTTGAATGTGCTGTCATCAATGGTGCTATGAACCACTAGTTTTCCAAATGGTAAGACAGATGAATTTTGGATCTGTACATCCACTGGCCCAATGGGAACAGAACACCTAGGTGAGAGAAACAGCAGCCCAGACTTACTCTCAAGAGAAAATCAATTGAATGCATTGGATACCGCATACTTTTAAAACCAAGTCAGAGATTCATAATCAGATATTCGCTTTTACAAGTGGAAGTGTGATGACAAATGAGCATGTCTGTGGCACCGAGAGCAAGAAAAGCACTTGGAAGAGGAAAAAGAGAAGAGGTTTTGAGGTGAGATGTGGGTTTAAAATCCGGACTCAAACACCTACTCTGTTGACTTGTGAGTAGTACTTAAAAGTCTCCAAGACTCAGTTCCTACAGCTGTAAAATTGGGGCAGTAATACCCATCTTGGAGGGTTACTGAAAGGATTAGAGATGAATTCAGTAAGACGGCTGGCTTCCATCCCTGCACACAGCAGCCATTTATAAATAAAGTAATTGTGAACAGATGTATGCAGGGTTGAAAAGGAAGATGGTGGAGGAGGAAGGCAATAAAGTCTTTAAGGATGAAGATAGGGCCACCCCCACACTCCAGAAGTGAGGATGCTCTGGCTCGAAGTGCCATAGAGGGAGATGGAGACAGTGCCTACTGGGTTGAATGAACTCCAGGTGGCAAAGAGCATCAGGAAGCGGACTCAGATGACTCTATTTTAAATTATCCCCCCACAGGCCTAGCAATTTTGTTCCCATACCTGGCTTTACTTTCTAGCTTGCAACACCTGCATATGGTAGATATCAGTCTTCTATCCATCTCTACTCATGAGAATATAAACTCACTAATGGGACTCAGCTGTGTTTTGTTCACTAGACCCATGTCCAGCATACAGCTGGCATTTCATAAACATTTTCTCAGCAAACGTCTACAGCTACTGGGGCTGTGTCCTCTGTGGGCAAACTTTCCAGGGATCCTGAACCTCCCTGCTTCTCCCCCAAAGAAAACACTCAACTAAAACCCAGCTGAGCACAACAGTCTTATGTAACCTCTCTAACTTGCTGTTTATTTTTTTTAAAAGGGCTATTCTGTGAAAAATGAAATTTCTATTATTATCGTGACTACTCAATTGTGATGTTACACTGGGCTTTAAAGCCTGAGCGTAAAATAGCATTTGATGGATAAAAACAGTGATGCTGACCCCATTTTCGTCTTCAGGTAATGCGAAAGGACAATTTAAGGCTTAAGTGTGGATTGTGAAAGAGAGGAAGTACAATTCCAGATGTACTCTGCTCAGGGGCTGGGCACCTCATCAAGGAGAAAACCTTTTTAAAACATGTAGCTCCCCAGCACCATATGTGTGGTAATTGCGCGATCATTACTTTTTTGGTAACTTGGCAATTAACTTCTCAGGTAATTTTTTTCATGATAACTACAGTCATATTTCCCACACATATTACCTCCTGTGTATATATTGGAAATCTAATTACTCTGTCCTGGGAAATTGCTTTATCTACCTGCAGGCTGGAAATTGCATGATAAATCCAAAAGATAACCACCGAAATAAAGATGTCGTTCAGTAATCATGTTTCAGCAAACAAAATTAATGTCTACCAAGAAAAATATAGCAATTATGCTCTCTAAAAAGCCACATGGATAAAAAAAATTAATCAAAACAAAGTTTTTTTTAAAAAATAATACTTTGAAAACATATTTGAAATTTAAGTGAATTGCAGTCTTTTCCTGATGAGTGTTAAGTGGTATCCAAAATAATCATCTCACCTCTGCTCTGTTCCTGGACAAAAGTACCAATCGATGGTTGGCTCTGGGAACCCTGTGGCCACGCACTGCAGCATGCCATTCACCAGCCTCTCATGTGTCAGGATTTCTGGTTTTGCTGGAGGAAGAGAGAAGCGGCCATATGTCAGACTGCTGGAAAACCTCATCAAGGCTCCCTCCACAATTTCTGAATCTTTAAAAACTTTCTCAAGGCTTAAGAGGACCCTGAGAGAACATGTTGCTCAAAGGGGAGAATGTGAACCAGTGAATGGAAGGTGCAGGGAGGTGGATGTGAAGGTTTGACCAAGAAAAAGGCTTCCCCGGTTAGAGCTACTCATCCCCTGTGTGGACTGTTCATCCTGTGGATGTGGGAGTCTCCGAGCTCTCCCTGCCTCAGGGACGACTGAGGTTGCAGGACCACCTGGCCAGGTTTCTGTTCCCAGGGAGAGAGAACCTGAAAGATGGGTTCTATCAGGATTCTAGGGTTCCCAACTGTCTAACGGGTGAAAATGCTGAAGCTCCAATACTCTTGGCCACCTGATGGGAAAAGATGACTCATTCAAATATACCCTGATGCTGAGAAAGATTGAGGGCAGGAGGAGAAGAGTGTGGCAGAACATGAACTTGGGCAAAGTCTGGGAGATAGTGAGGGACAGGGAAGCCTGGTGTGCTGCAGTCCATGAGGTTGCAAAGAGTCAGACGTGACTTAACAACAACACTGTTTATTACAGGATTCCTGCCATCAGACTCTCAAATGATTCAAAGACTCACTGGAATTTCAAGTTATTGCAGGAACTAGAATAAATTAGGAGGAGTTATGGGAAAAGAGAAGATGCCTGCCTCGGAAATTTCCCCCCTCCTTTTTTTGATGGGGGTGTGGAAGGGGTGGTGAAGACAAGGAGCTGAATCACCCTTTTTAAAGAGAAGCCAAAACATCAGAGTAAAACACAATATGGGCTTTTAACTCCAAACTTTTATTTCAAATGCAAAAGAGGAATAGAAAATTAGAAGAGGAAACCAGGCCAAGAGTTTTACTCATACATATGTCTAAACCTGAGTACAATCACTGAAAAAGTAAACTGTATCAGCAGGAATGCTCTAATTTGACATTTCTGTGTAGCTATAATAATCAACTGATATTCAATCAAAGGTACCCTGCAAATTCTTGAGATTAGTGAACGGAAAAAGAACTTACATTCAGCTGTTCTACTGGTAATACACTTGAAGGACTCACACCCCCCGAGAATGAGTAAGCTACACTGGCAGAGATGGTGATGAGCACATCAGTGTCCCTGGTACAGCATCGCGGGTGCCGACCCCGAGACTCTGCACAGAGCTATGGGCGGCCACGTGCGTGGCAGGCAGGCCTGTACCCAAGCGCGGGCCCTCGGTGGCTCTCACGAGTCTCCGGGTATCCAACGTGAATAACAACAGTAACAACAGGAACTCTTCATAGTGATGTTGTGACGATGAAATGAAATGATTCTTGACAAGGAATCAAGAATGATTCACAGAAATCAAACAGAAAAAGCATTCATTAATGGGACTTCCCTGGTGCTTCAGTGACTAAGACTCCATGTCCCAGTGCAGGGGGCCTGGGTTTGATCCCTCGTCAGGGAACAAGATCCCACATGCCTTGACTAAGACCCAGAACAGCCAGTAAATAAATTTTAAAAATATTTTTTAAAAAGCATTAATTACTAATTTATTACTCATTTATTATTTTTTCTCCTTAGACTACCCACCCTCCTAGGTTAATCAAGTTTGGTAGCAATTAGGTTAACTGTATTGGTCATTCTAAATATTCTCTTCAATATCTAAAGGTATTAGATATTGAAGAGAAACTGCTTAAGACAGCATGATAACATGTATGTGTTTTAACCTTAAGAACTGGGAATCTGTCATTGATTACATGACATCGATTACAATGGTCAGAGAAAAAGGCCAACAGGTCAGAAACTAATTTCTTCGAAGGAAGGCAATGCTGATAAATGACATCTTTGTAGAACAACCTCTCAGCACCTCACCTCCTTGCAGGCACAATGGCTTGGCAGGGATAAAAGTGTCTGCATGCATGGCACACCCACCTGTCATTCAACCTGGCCCTGCTGACGGGCAGGCCATTTGGCTAACACACACAAAAGAGCAACACTTCAAAAGCAATCTCAAGGTAGGGGCATCCTTGAGAGCTTGGATCCAATGCCAGCTTTCACAAATAGAGCAAGAAGACAAGCCGTTGTCTTGCGAAAGCATCCATCTGGCAAGTTTCATTTAATTATCATGGGCAACTGTGTGACCAGGCTGAAAAGTAGGACATAACACAGAAAACAGTGGAACTTTAGGAGAATGCTATTTGCTGAAGACGGCAGGCGCCATACGGCAGGTCTCTCTGGACTCAATTCAAGTGTCATCTCCTTCTCCTAGCCATCCTCAACTCTCCAAAGCCAAGTTGGTTGGTCTCGCATCCCTACTCCTGAAGCACTTTAGAGCACCTGACGCACTTCTAAAATATCCTGGTCTGCCTCCATCCGACTGTTCTCAAGGGCAAGGACCATGTCTTATGGATTGTACCTCTGACTCCTAGCAGAGTCTGACCTATTGCAGACACAAAGTAAGAGCTGTTAATTATTAAGTCCTACCAAAGAAACAAGTCCTTCAAATTCCAAAGGAATTCAATTAGTGTCACAAGAAGGGACCTGGAAGAACAGCCTAGCCTGATGGTGACTTTCCTATGTTACACCATTTTTGCAATAGTGGGCCACGAGATAAGAAATCCGCACATACACCTGGCCATGTGGATTTTTTCTTCCATACTGAGATTAACGATGAGAGGAGAAGGTCCACACACAGACAGCAAAGATAACTGGACAGACTCCAACTGGACAGAATTCAAATGGGAATCAAGTTCATAAGACAGATTTCCTCATAACAACCTCCCTCTTGTCATTCATTGTTCCTAATGCCACATGCTGGATTTTTAATGGAATTAAATGTTACTCAGTAGGAAAAAAAGGGGGGGCTGAAAGGATGCTTTATGATGTTCATGGTTGTTATCTCTGGGTAGTAGAGTTATACATAAATATCTGTTTCATTCTTTTGACTTATTTTCTAATTTTTTTTAACAATGAACACAGCTAATAATAAACTGATAAAACATTTTTAATTTAAAAAATTGGAACAGCTGAAAATTACATAATCAATTACATTTAGCTTTGGTTACAAGTGCCCTAAGATCCAAGCCTTCCAGCGTGACACCTGGTAGCAGTTATACAATGGCCAGGGCTGGCAAACAGTGTGGTCCGGCTGGCCTACTTGTTCCTCTGTGCTGGTTAATCAGACACATTTTTAAGCTACTATCCCAACTATAACCTGAGGCAAGCCAAGCAGCTTTTGTCCTGTTGGCCCGTAGGCTGGCCCACCAAGCTCAGAGGGCCCCTGAAACTTCAAGGTGCATTTGAAGCACAGAGAGATGAGGTTAAAAAGCACATTCCTGGCCCACCTCACCTCCCCCAAGATTAAGTAATTTGAGAATCTGACCCAGAAGTGGGGTTATTTTAGAGAATCTTCAAGGGACCCCATCAGGGCCAGGACAAGGATGCGGCAAGAAAAACACCTAAGGTGAGGAATTTAAGAAGGCTCTCATCCTCCAGATCCTGCAGACTCAGGTAGACACCAAGAGAGGGGGATCGGGATGGGGAATACATGTAAATCCATGGCTAATTCATGTCAATGTATGACAAAACCCACTACAATACTGTAAAGTAATTAGCCTCCAACTAATAAAAATAAATGAAAAAAAAAAAAAAAAAAAAAAAGAGTGAGCACCTCCTTAAATTCTGTACCCTAGGCATCTCTCTTGCCTCATCCTAATTCCAGCCCTGTCCCTAATGCTGGTGACAAGAGACTTCATTCTGAAAGGGCTCAATTACATGAGTACAGCTTGGGCTATACGTGGCAAGTTGCACAAGGAACATGTTTAATGCATAAAGAATGAGCTAGGTATAATTCTGATTCCTAAAAATGAAAATCTGGGCTCATCTGCATTTTGTAAGTGCCTCAACGCACCGTCTAAGTCATTAAATATACATTTTGCTTTTAAAGATACATAACTCCCTGCAATTCGCCAGGTTAAATCTGAGCTGTGTTTTCTTAGATATTCTGCAATCAGCAGTATACCAAATGACACATTCCCTAAATCCTCCCAAGTTGGAGGTTTAGATAAGCCTAAGAGGTGTATAAGTTATGTATTTCCTGTAGAGATAAAAAAATAGTCTTGTCTCCTTTCAAAGCACTGTGGACCTGAGTCATCTTGCATCTACGACAATACTGATCAGCTTGTAGGCAGATTTCAGAGTGCTTATAACTCTTCTGAGAATTTATTGCTCATGCAATTAAAAATCCCAACCACTTGCTGATTTATCCCACAGATATATGATCTTAAAAAAATATTCTTTTCACCACCATCAGGTCCATACATAAGGCAAGAACAAGTTGAATTTTAAAGAACACAGCACAGATGATAGGAGTAGGGGGCCTAGGGATGGGAGGAGGTATACAAGTAACTGATGGGAAAGATATGATCATAGTTTTTGGCTCACCCTAACCGACTCCATCAACTCTTGCTACAAACACACATCTGCCCACACTCTCTAATCAGCAAAGAACACAGACATTAGTGTCCGCGCGCGCGCGCGTGTGTGTGTGTACATGTGTGTGTCCAACTCTGTGACCCCAGGGACTATAGCCTACCAGGCTCCTCTGTCCATGGGATTTTCCAGGCAAGAATACTGGAGTGGGTTGCCATTCATTTCCCTCTCCAGGGGATCTTTCTGACCCGGGGATCGAACCTGCATCTCCTGCCTTGGCAGGTGGATTCTTTACCACTGAACCACCTGGGAAGCCCAAGTGTCCATATAACAAAAGACTAAATGAAGAGGAACCATAAGGATGGATTTGTTTTTACAACTGTAGGTCTGATGACATTTAACAGCAACACAGTGATGCTTTGTCACTATCCTGATTTGGATCTGGGTCAAATACACATTCCTGCCATAATATCATTATAATATAGGAATTTAAATCAATTAAAAAAGTATTAAAAAACTCGGGTTAACTTTTACCTATAAAAGGAGTATTATACTTAAAAAAAAAAATCTCCAGAACAGATATTTTGAAAGTACATTTGGGATACTAATATATACAAAATAAACTACAAGATCCTACTGCATAGCATAGGGATTTATATTCAATATCCTGCAACAAATTGTAATGGAAAAGAATATGAAAAAGAATATATATATACACACACAGAAGTGAAACACTGCTGTACGCCAGAAACTAACACAACATTGTATATCAACCACATTTCAATAAAAAAATTAAAGAAACTACATTTTGTTTTATACATTCTTAAAGACATCCAGAAACTGGTGTGTGAGCACTTTAACAGAAATTCATTGAACCAACTAAACAAAACTTCAACTACAGTCTTCTGCATCCAGTTATGTTTTGCAGAATGTTTATCATTAAAAAAAAAAAATCTAATAAAGTGATGTCCTAAATGTAAAAGTATGCAAACTTTTAATGCGGAAGGTGAAACTAAATATTTTGCATTATAGGGGTTATGAGTCTCTCTTATACACACTCAGTTCTGCCACAAATGTAGCCACAGACGTGTATGCAAATGTGCAAGGCTGTGTTCCGCTACAATTTTATTCACGCACACTGAAATTCGACTTTTTCACATCTTGTGAAAATTTTCACATCACAAATCTTGTTTTTAAAATCATTCCTACCTCCCACCCATCCCAAAGAAATAAGGAAATTCTTAGATTATGAGCCATTCAGAAACAGGATACTTGTCAAATCTGGCCAGAAGGCTATATAGTTTGTCAATCCTTATTCTAAACAGCCATCAAAAAGATCTCCCTATCCTAGAAGTTAGCTTTACAAAAAATGACGAAACTACTTGGAGAAAGCCTTCCTCAGCCAGAATCACTGTGCTCAATTTCCAGAAGCACCATCACCGGTGACCCGGGGGTGGGGGTGGGGGAGCGGGATGTGTATACACGTCACGGCGCAGTCCAGCTTGCTGCCTAGCAGTGCAGACATGTGATAAAGTGCTATTTTTCTACTCTGTGTTAGTAGTGGATTCATTTTGCCACATTAATTTAGAAGTGGAAGAGAAGGGTTAACACAATGCCTGTGGAAAAATTACATACCTATTCTTGGATTAATTTAAATTTCCACTATACATTATAGGTGACCGTGTATACATCTGTAACCGAAGGGGACTAATTTGATGTAAAAACACATGGGGCTCAATTGGAACGGAAATTTCCACAGAGCAGCAGTTCCACTTATATGAAAGGGACTACTCAGGCTATTTTTAGAAAAGTATGTCCCAGGGCCAGGGTCAATTCTAGCTGAAGTCTGAAAGTGAAAAAGTGAAAGTGTCTCAGTTGGGTCAGACTCTGACCCCATGGACTGTAGCCCACCAGGTTCATGGAATTCTCTAGGCAAGAATACTGGAGTGGGTGGCCATTCCCCTCTCCAGGAGATCTTCGAGGCCGAGGGAATGAACCCGGGTCTCCTGCATTGCAGGTAGATTCTTTACTGTGTGGGCCACCATGGAAGGCCCAGGAACACTGAAGTAGGCGGTTACAAACCTCTTCTGCTTTCACGCCATAAACATGAAATAATGGCCAGATCACACCACCAAAGGGCCTAACGATCTAGATAAGGTACCCTGCTCTCATCAGTTCAGTGATTGAATAGATTCCCCAAACTAGCTACACACCCAGCCAGACCACCAACTTTCTTAGGAGACATGAAAGAAGAATGATGCCAATATGCCTAAATTTTTTAAAAATATAAAAGACTCAAACTCTGCTTTAAAATTAGGTTGCCATGCTATTCCTTTATTCTTCCAGTTTAAATGTCTATAGAAATTCTTGCATCCACAGAGATCCTCTTCATAAGGAGGAGATATTAAAGTGTCACATCAAAAACAACACTCATAACTCCCAAGCAATTTAAGAACAAAAACTCATTTCAAGTTCGGGAAAAGAAAATAAAATCAGACTTCAGATACTGTCAAGTATCTCAAATTACCTATAAAAAACTTAATGCAGAAAGCCAAGAAACTATTTTTACATAGAATTAGCTACCCATACTAACATTATTCCTTAATTTGGAATTGTCCTGCAAGCCAGCACAGTGTATCTTCCTAGACATATGTTCAAGATATAGGAGCATGAAAGACAATGACAGATGATAACCTCACTGACTTCCTGCCACTAAAGTAAGGTTGCTCACTTGAGATTAAATAAGATAATTATAAACTTTAAATAATCATTTAATAAATTTCCTTTAAAATTCAATCACATCATTTCAGAGTTCCACCTCACACAGCACAATGTCTCAAAACGGTATCAGATACTGGTTAAGGAAACCATGAAATATCCATGCAAGGAGATACCAAAGTAATATTTGGGCTTCCCAGCTGGCTCAGATGGTAAAGAATCTGCCTGCAATGCAGGAGACCTGGGTTCGATCCCTGGGTCGGGAAGATCCCCTGGAGGAGGGCATGGCAACCCACTCCAGTCTTCTTGCCTGGAGAATCCTCACAGACAGAGGAGCCTGGCGGGCTACAGCCCTGGGGTCACAGGGTCGGATACGACTGAGCACCTAAGCAGAGCGCTGAGGAGAAATGTTAGGGCCTGGAAACGGCTCGCGACGCATCACTGTTCAGCACCAAAACACAAGGCGGGGCAAAAGAACTTCATTTTTGTCAACCCCCCCAAAAACGAGTTTTCTTAAGTGGTCTGTAAAGATATGTATTAGGAGATATATTAGCACTGGTAATCCATAAAATGTAAATCAACTTTAAAAGGTAGAATTAAAACTTATTTCACTCTTATTTTTGCCTACTTTTAATTTCAAGTTATCATACCCGTCTTATAACAATTTTGTAATAGGAAAACATTGTTTTAATCTAAAAACAAATGTATGTAAGTGTTTGCACAAACCAGGCCTCATTCTGGGTATACTGTGGTAGTCTCACAGCAAACTCTGAAAAGCAAGTAAATAAATCAGAAAGGAGTTCTGATTTATTTAGCACTTATCTTTGTAGCACTAGCTTTATTTAATGTTTAAGAACTCCAATAATTTAATACAGAAGTAGGTCAAATAGAATCCACCTAACCAGAAAAAAGAAAAGAAAAATACTAGAAGCTTCTCAAGCAAAACTTCACAAGTGTGTCAGCATTAAGTCTCAAAATTTTAGCCTCTAACACAAGAAAGGTCTGGACACTCAAATGTTTGGAAGGTCCTATCACTTTTAAAAATGGTTAAGAGGTTGGAAAACATGTCCATCTTCCAAAAAGGCAAAGTCCTAGCAACTCTGCTCTCTTGACTCACGAAGATTTGGAAAGGTGCCCCAAACCCGATAGTATTACTTTTACCCTAAATATAATCAGAGACTTACCCTAAATATAATCAGAGACTTGCAGCCAGGAGGGGGACTCAAATGGTTGGCAAGCAGGCTATCCAAACCCATCTAGCTCCAAGGCTGTCCTGACAGCCCGACACGCACCTGTGGCAAATGGTGGGCTGCCCAAGGTGTTGCAAGGTGTTCCACCTTGGGGAGCTTCTCCCTGGAAGGATGGTCTAGCCATCCATAACCGGATCTATATGACCACAAATGGGCTTCCCTGGTGGCTCAGTGGTTAAGAATCTGCAAGACACGTGGGTTCGATCCCTGGGTTGGGAAGATCCCTTGGAGAAGGTGGCTTTCCAGGTGGCTCAGTGGTAAAATAATCTGCCTGCTAATGCAGGAAACCCAGGAGATGTGGGTTCAGTCCCTGGGTTGGGAAGATCCCCTGGACAATGGAACGGCAATCCACTCCAGTATTCTTGCCTGAGAAATCCCATGGACAGAGGAGCCTGTTGGGGTATAGTTCATGGGGCTGCAAAAGAGTCAGACACGACTTAACGACTAAATAATAACAATGACCACAAATATATAAAAAGCAGCCCAGATTCTGCAGATGTGGTCAAAGGGGAACATTCCCATCGAAAGGCCTCATTCAGAATGATTTATTACTTTGACTGATTTGGGTATACTGTATGATCTATAAATAATCGCTTACACCAGACAGGATGTTAACTATGTGAGGCAGTGGTTTAGAAATAATGCATTAGTTAGCATTTCCTTAAATTGTTTCAACCCCTCTGTTAACACTCTGCCATAATGAAGGGAAACTGGTGATTCTGAGAATTTGGTAGAGTTCAGCAGTCATCCAATCGAGCTTAACATCATCTGTGTTCCATGTAAGCCCAAAGATGAAAGGCAAGCCTTTTCATTCTCCAGACTTTTCTTGTCCTGCTGGCCATTCTGCACCGCCACCTGAGTACCACCATTCTCTCACTCAATTTGTGAAAGTGCAAGTGTCAGTCACTCAGTTGTGTCTGACTTTTTGCGACCCCACAGACTGTGACCCACCAGGCTCCTCTGTCCATGGGATTCCCCAGGCAAGGATACTGGAGTGGGCTGCCATTCCCTTCTCCAGGGGATCTTCCTGACCCTGGGATCGAACATGGGTCTCTTACATTGCAGGCAGATTCTTTACGGCCTGAGCCACCAGAGAAGCCAAAGTAGGTCTGTCATTAAAGGACAGAAGGTCTTTGAGACTGAAGAGAAATCTCCAAACACCATTTGCTACAAATTCTAAATTCATAATGTGGATCTCAAAAAGCTACCAGATAACCTTTTACTGATATAACACTACTAGTGCCATTCTAGGCTACTGGCAATCAGACTACAATGTGCTGTCACCTCAAACCTGTCAACCCGGATATCATCAAAAAAACAAATAACAAGCATAGGCAAGAATGTGGAGAAAATAAAACTCTAGGTTCCTTAACATAACGGGACGGTGGGAACATAAATTGGTATATCCATTATGGAAAACAACACAGAACTTTTTCTTATCTAGGATATCTGTGTTCCCACATTCACTGCAGTAATTTTTACAACAAAGTATGAAAACAATGCAAATCTCCTTCAGCGGATGAATGAATAAAAAAAATGTGGTGTGTGTGTGTGCATGCATGTGTGCGTGCATGCGTGTGTGTGTGTGTGTGTGTGTGTGTGTGTATATAAGAGAGAGAAAAGTCGAGAATCCAGATTAATTACAGTTAAAATACATGTTTGGCCTTTTATTTGTCCTAAATCTGGTAAAAACCTTTATTGTATGACATTTATTATTACCAAAGAGATCATAAGTTTCTCTCCACCCTCCCGGCCTTTTTTTTTTTTTTTTTGCTAATTTGTAAGATTTCTAAAATTATATTTTTTTGCATTTTTAAAAAATTTAACCTTTTTATTTTCTATTGGGGTATACTTGAAACAATATTATGATAGTTTCAGGTGAACACTGAAGGGACTCAGCCATGTATTTACATGTATCCATGCCATGCTAAGTCGCTTCAGTCGTGTCTGACTCTGTGCGACCCTGTGAACTGTAACCCAACAGGTCCCTCTGTCCATGGGATTCTCCAGACAAGAATACTGGAATGGACTGCCATTCCCTTCTCCAATATATGTATCCATTCTCCTCCAAACTCTCCTCCCATCCAGGCTGCCATATAACATTGAGCAGAGCTGCATGTGGTATACAGTAGGTCCTTGTTGCTTATATATTTTAACTCTAGCAGAGTACATGTCCATCCCAAACTCCCTAACTATCTCCCTAACTATCCCTTCTCTCTAGCAACCATTAAATTCATTCTCCAAGTCTTTCTGTCATCAAAGAGACCACACATTTCTAATGTACCATCACAGGCTACCTAACCTACAGAATCTTGGTTTTATCACTTTTTCTAACACCTGCAGGAATCTTGGAAAGAGTAAGGTGTATTAAGAAAACACTTGGGTAGTTTTATAGCTCCTAAAACCCTATTTGTCGCCAAATTTTGATCTGAAACAGAAACAAATGGCCGTTTTCATCAAAGATATGAAACTTTCTTTTAGAATTAAGAATCTGACTTCTATATACATCTTCAATAAGCAATTCAAGAATAATTATAGCAATGCAAGTTCAAGGCAAAGAATCACTGTTTTGTTTGTTCCATTTTTTGGCCATTACAAACCACCTTTAAGGTCACGGAGTCAACAGACCCATGCAAATCATGTCTTGTTAGAGAAGCCAAAAACAGTACTGAAACATTTTAAAGTTTAAATGTACATAGCTTTCCCTTAAAGCCTCCCACATAAGTGATAAAACACAAACACACACATGTACAACATTCTCAAATTTTCAAAGCAAATGAAGTCTTCAACTACCAAATGTTTAACTACTGAAATCAAGATTTCCTTGAGCATTTCTCATAGCTGAATCTATTAAGCAATTATGCATCCCTGTCACTAAAAGTAGCCTGAATTTCTACGCTAACAGCATGCATTTATTATTCTGATTTTTATTCATTCTAGTTTCTGCAGAGCACAGTTCCTTTCACCCTTGGGGCTCAGTTTATTTACAGAATAGACCACACAGCAGATCTACATATGCATTTGGCTTGCTAAAATAATATGTCAAAATGGACACAACTGGTCCAAGTTTAAATATTAAAATTATTTTTAGCTTTTGATTTTAAATTTAACATAAAAAAAAATCTTGCCCCATGATAGCATCAACTAGTTTTTTTTTTAATCCAAAAAATAAAAAGTCAGCAAAGAAATTAGCTAATTATATCTGTGAAGGGCAACTGGGACACAGTTTCTAAGAAACAGATAAAGTATTCACACAAAAATGCTACCTCTGTCAAAGCATCTGGAGATCAAGAACTCCAACGTGCTGGGTAAGTGAAGGAAATGCCTTTAGTCAGCTTAGTGCCTGTAATAAAGCGACTTCGATGAACAGACAGACCCCTGAAGAGCTGAGCCAAAGCGAAGAGGCACTGCACACCGCCACCCATGTGCCCAGGGCCTTGAAGCAGCGGCTCAGCCCGTGCTGGAAGTATCTGTGACCCAGGCCCCAGAGTTACAGGGAACCCAAGAGAGGGTCACTTGGGAAGGTTCAGGCCATTTCCTCTCTAGTCTCAAACAGGCACGAATTCACCAGCAGAGGTGATCAATACGGATCCTGCTGGACGGCAAATTGGGCTGGTTAAGTAAAAATGTAGCAATTTTGTCACCCAGAGAAAAGTAAGGGTGACTTCAGAGACGTCTTTCTAAGGTCAATGACGCATGGCTGACTGGCAGGCCACATACTGGCAAATAGAAGCAGGAAAAGGGGGGAGAGAGATCTTAATGAGCCCTTGACCTTGAAGCCAGGGAAAGAGAGATGGACACAAATGACACAATTTTAGAAAATTCGCAACAACTAAGCTTCTCAAAGTGAGGCCTGTCGAGTAGACCATGGCCACAAATCTGCTAGTTCTGGTGTACGCTATGTAAGCACAGAAGCCAAGAGTAAGCATTGAGAAGGAGCAATTTCACATAATTGTATCTGTTGAGTCTAGTAATAAAAAAAAGATCCATTCTGGGATTTTATATATCTTTGTTCTTTTCCATCTCTCCATTCTAGTGACTGGTTCTTTCTGTATTTCATTTAGAAACATTGATTCAGAACAAATTGGAAACTACAAATACACAAGGTCCTTGACCATAGTTTGAGAAGCACTGCACTAGAACGGCTAAAATAAAGTTCTATATAGAAAGTAATGCATATGATGTTTGCTAGGATATTGATTCACCTGCAATCATCTCTTCAATTACTTGAACATGAAGATTTCTCAGAAGAAGGCAATTTTGCCCATGTGTAATACACTAATCTCTGATTAACATCTGAATTAATCTAGAGATACCTGAATTGCAGGCCAATGAGAATACCATGTAATCAAAACTGTTCTGAAGAACTGAGATGTTAATTAACATGCTTCCCTGGGTAAAGCAGTTTTGTGGTCATACAAATTCGAGATATATGCTCAATCCCACACCTCCTTCTGAGCAGGCAAAATATACATTAGCGTTATCAAGGATGCTGAGAAAGTCTGTAGCTCAGAAAAATCTGTATGCGGATATGATGCTCTTTATCTAAATACACGTTAACACCTTGTTCAGGAAATACAAGTTTGGAAATGCTGGAATAGACAAAAGACTCCAGATTAGCAACCAAAAACTTGTCTTGAGCATCACTTGCTAGCTGTTTCCGGTCTTCATTTGTAAGGGGATCATGCTCCCCACCCTACTATGCTAGTGAACAGCACCATCAGAGAGGTAATGATGGAGAATCATTCCACAGAGCAAGTAGGAAGCTCCTGGAAGATGGGGAACTGGCTCCTCTCCTGCAGCCCAACACATATGAAGGGCTCGGTCATTACTAAGTTGCTTTCCAGGGAACGTTCCAGGTTGTCATCTCACCCCCTCACCCCCGCCACCAATACACTGCAGATAGCTAACCCTGATGGTCATTTTGTGGACAGTCCCTTGGGATCCAGGTCTTTGGAGGCCTCCAGCCTTTGGTCCCCTGCTGGTGTGGTGTGGCGGGCACCTGCTCCTCTTCCTGGGAAATGCAGGTGACCTCACAGTAGAGGCAGGAGCAGGTCCTACACTTGAGAAAAGTCCCAGCTAGTGAGGACAGCCCCTGCGGCTCAACCTTTGTACAGAGACGTTGTCCTCCCACCTTAAACCGCCTGCTCCCTCCTCCCCCAGTCCCCGCACAGCACACAGCAGGAACACCCTGAGCTGATCAATACTGCATTCACTTCACACAAAATAATACCCTAACCCTGCAAGAAAAGGTGCTGTAACAAAGAAATCATTTGTCAGGGCTTGACAGCACCTCTTTCCCACCTAAAACCATAATCCAGCTCCTATTCAACCTCCGGCTCCCCATCTCAGCAATCAATAATAATACATTCTCCCTCAAACTGTTGTTATTTTTAACTTCTATGTCTCCCCTGTTGACTTCAAAGGGCAGCACCCAGCATCTGAGCACCAGCTACAAGGTCATGTGGGCAGCGAATTGTAGGACAAGGAATCGGTTTTTGTACACATCCTTCCAACCACCAAACCACGAGGTCTTTGTTAAGGTCAAAATTATCATGAAACATTATTGACCCAGTACACAATGAACTCGGGGAGGCAGCTGTTGCAAACACCAGCCACAACTCAAAAGAATAAAAAATAAAAAGATAAGGAACCATTTGTTCTACTCACTGTTCACGTAAACATTAAATGTCACGGAAGAACTGACATCAGAATTGGACACATGAAACGCGTAAGTGCCTCCTTCAGTCCCCTTTAATCTGGTTAGATGAAGTTCACTTACGTATCTACAAAAAAAGAGCCACCCATCAGTCACCTGTGGATCACCTACCTCAAAGTGTGTGGCTTTCACAGTTTCCATCTGGAAATCCATGCCCGTTTTGGAAAAGTATGCCCCATGTGATTCAGTATTAACAAATGCAAACACACACCACTATTTCATTGAGACAAATGCCTGGTATGTGAGAACAGGGTGGGGAAAGGCTTTCTCGTCACAAGGCAACCTCACCCTCGTCCCGTGCTGTCCTTATGCCCAGCACCCTTCCCCGCCCTGGTCCTCCGTTCAGCCCCCCTCTCACCAGGGTCCTGAACTCACCTGCCTGGCCAGACCCCAGACTGGCAGGCCTCTCCACCAAGGTGTCTCAAAGCAGACACTTCAAGGGCCATGCAGCAAGGTCAATACCATGGCCCTCGCCTTCATTCTGACAACACCAGCATCTCCTGGTTCTCCTCCTACCCCTGCTGCTTCTTCCAAGTGGCCCCTGGGACATGTGCTACCGGGGCTTCTGTTTCACACCAAGGTTATCACAAGTGGCTGTGTTCAGCACAACCACCAGGGAGTTAGTGACACAGGCTCCAGGGTGGAGGGAGCTCTCTGGGTGGCCCTAGGCCCCCACGGGCCACAAGCAACTCTGCACATGGGTGGCTTGTTCAGTCTCCTGTCACGCTGCATACACTCCCAGGGCATTCACGCTCCTCTGAGCTACTTACTGTCGCTTACAACTTTCAAATCCTGACCCCTATCCAGACCTCCCAGTCCTATGCCTCTTTCCTCTCCAGACCTATGTTCATGGCCCCCAGTGCAAAGCGCCCCTAGGACGGGACTGCAGCTCACCTGCATCCTTTTAACCTACTTTCCCAACTCTCTGCCGTGTCTCTCTCTTCTTAATGAAGCCCGTGCCTGTGCATCCCACTCAGGAGCTGCATCCAGGGAAACTGACCTATGAAACATTCTACCTGAGTATCTCCACTCAAGATCCCACAGGCAAGTTTGAATTCAACAAACCCCTATCTCAGTTCACTGGATTTGCCCCTCTCCCTCCCCCTGGAATGCTATCGCCTCTTATCATCCAATCCAGCTGCCCCAGCCAGACTCCTCCCTCTTCCCTGCCCCTTCAGTCCTTTAAGGAGGAAGCCTGGACACCTACCAGTCCATCTTCCTCCCGATCCACTCTCCAACCCTTAGACCTTGGTCCAGGACAGTATCCTCTCTCACCCATATTCTTACAACAGCCAAGAGCTCCCAACCAGTGGAAAAAAACACCAATTCTAACTAGGCACCGACCTCTTACAAACCACTGGCTCTTGATGAGATTACTTAACTCGTCAAAGTCTCAAATTTCTCTTCTATAGAAAGGAGGGAAGTAAGCGTGCCTCCTCACAGCAGTCGTGAGGACTAAAATTATTGAGTTAATGTACATAAGGGAATGAGAACAGCGTATGGCCAGAAATAAGCACATAAAACTTATTTGAGAATCGAATGAGAAGGCTGATGTAAAAGAAACTTGGGTTTATTGCCTGGCCTAAAGATTCTTAATGATTCTTAGTTTCCTTCTAGCTTTAAAAATGTACCTAAAGGCACTAACATGCCTCTTTCTCTGAAAAGAATTATTTAATGTGGCCCTAGTATATGCCAGCGACTGCTCTGAACTATCCCCAGAACTACAGGACAGGACTGTCCTCTAATTCACAGATGATACAACTGAAGCATGGACTCTTCTGGGTGCTCTAAACACATGGCAAAATGAAGTGATGAAGACTCAGGGAGCAGCCCCAAACTTCCTTCTGTATCAGCTGTTTCCTCATACACTGATGGTCACAGAAATAGGATGAGGTAGTAGTTAAGAATCCACCTACACTGCAGGAGATGGGGTTTCAATCCCTGGGTCAGGAAGATCCCCTGGAGAAGGGTATGGCAACCCACTCCATTATTCTTGCCTGGGAAATCCCATGGCCAGAGGAACCTGGCGGGGCTACAAGCGCATGGGGTCAAAACAAAGTCAGACATAAGTTAGTGACCAAACAACAAGAAGAGAAGGGGAAAGGTATAACTGCGTAATTGCCAGGAGAAGGCCCTTTTCTTACCTGATGTTACTTTCATTCTCAGACTTGGGATAATCGTCCCATTTATCAGTGGAGGTTCTGTTCATATATATCCACTGTCGGTGTTCAGGTTTGGGATATGCCTCATACTCAACAACCAGATCCACATTCTCTCCATCGTTTACAAATACTGTTGTGTTCATCATAGGGAAGATATTAATGAATCCTTTATCTAACCACAGCAGAATGAAACAGAAAGAAACTGTTATCTGCAAAAATCTTAACAAATAACACAGCTTCACTTCTGGATTATAAAGGTACTGGACTGATTTCCAGTGTTAACTGGTAGTGCCAAGTAAGATGGTAAAGAATCTGCCTGCAATGCAGGAGACTCTGGTTCAATTCCTGGATTGGAAAGATCCCCTAGGGAAGGCACAGGCTACCCACTCCAGTATTCTTGGACTTCTCCGGTGGCTCAGATGCTAAAGAATCTGCCGACAATGCAGGAGACCTGGGTTCGATCCCTGAGTTTGGAAGATCCCCTGGAGAAATAAATGGCAACCCACTCCAGTATTCTTGCCTGAAGAATCCCATGGACAGAGTAGTCCATGGGATCACAAAGAGAGTTGGATAAGACTGAAGCGACTTAGCATGCCAAGTAAGAATTTTAACTAGTCATTTTACATTTTGTTTTACTCTTAGAGAATTAGTCATAAATGAGAAAGGACACACATTGGAAATGTTTATTCTCTTATTTTTATCTCTTAAGCAACTCGGTTAAAGATCTATCACCATTGGATAAGTCTTTTAGAACTACCAGTCCTGATGAATATTATGCTAAAAATTATTTGGACTAAATAGCCCATTCCTAGACCCAATATAACTGTATATGTGATAAGAAGATGTCATAAATCAAGGAGGGGAAGATAGCCCCAATGTTCAATAAAAATATTGCAAGAATGTAATTTAGTATTTAAAGAAAACTAAACTTAAAAATATATCTTTTTATATCATACATCACAGATGATTCAGAACAGCATTTTAACAATTAAGCCATATTTTTAACTAAACAACAAAATTGACTTCTATTAAACTTTGACCAAGCTGGGGCTGGGGGCAGTTTTCCAGGCTTTTTAGAAGCAATCAAAGAAATAAACTTATAAAAGACAAATCTGAATACATAAACGTTTTCAAATGTCTATATATAGAAAAATTAATTAAGGTAATAGGAAAAAGAAGACATGAAAATACAGAAGGAAAAATAAACTAGTAATTTAAATAGGGGATCCCGTTTCACATTAAAAACAGCAAAACTTCAATACAGCTGTTAAAAATAATCTATATCCTTTCTATGGAAAACTAGCAAAGCTAATTTGAAATAAACTTAATAATTTTGCAAGTGTAATTAAAATAGCATGCTGAATTACACATTGTAATTTGGCACAACTCCTTTAGAAAGCATTTAAAAAATTATCTATTTTTCAATTTAATCCAGAGAACTCTTCTTAGTGAGGTAGATAGCTACATGCAAAAAAGAAGTGCCATTTACCCTAGTCATAATAATCTTAAAAATGAGAAAAGGGAGAACTGGTTAAGTAAATAAAGCATTCCTTAGAAATGGTTATGTAATAATACAATGAAGAGCTTGAAAAAGACCATAATAATTGCCAATATTATATTTATAAACTTCTTTTATGGAATATTTACTATGTGTCAAGAACTGCCTTAAGTTCTTTAGTGTATTTTATTTAATAATTATGACAAATATTTAATCTTACAGCAATACTGAAAGAGAACCTTCAGTTCAGTTCAGCTGCTCAGTCGTGTCCGACTCTTTGTGACCCCATGAATCGCAGCACGCCAGGACCCCCTGTCCATCACCAACTCCTGGAGTTGACTCAAACTCGTGCCCATTGAGTTGGTGATGCCATCCAGCCATCTCATCCTCTGTCGTCCCCTTCTCCTCCTGCCCCCAATCCCTCCCAGCATCAGGGTCTTTTCCAATGAGTCAACTCTTCGCATTAGGTGGCCAAAGTACTGGAGCTTCAGCTTCAGCATCAGTCCTTCCAGTGAACACCCAGGACTGGTCTCCTTTAGGATGGACTGGTTGGATCTCCTTGCAGTCCAAGGGACTCTCAAGAGTCTTCTCCAAAACCACAATTCAAAAGCATCCATTTTTTGGCACTCAGCTTTCTTCACAGTCCAACTCTCACATCCATACCTGACCACTGGAAAAACCATAGCCTTGACTAGACAGACCTTTGTTGGCAAAGTAACGTCTCTGCTTTTAAATATGCTGTCTAGGTCAGTCATAACTTTCCTTCCAAAGAGGAAGCGTCTTTTAATTTCATGGCTGCAGTCACCATCTGCAATGATTTTGGAGCCCAAAAAAATAAAGTCTGACACTGTTTCCACTGTCTCCGCATCTATTTCCCATGAAGTGATGGGACCGGATGCCATGATCTTAGTTTTCTGAATGTTGAGCTTTGAGCCAACTTTTTCAGTCTCCTCTTCCACTTTCATCAAGAGGCTTTTTTTTCAGTTCCTCTTCACTTTCTGCCATAAGGGTGGTGTCATCTGCATATAATCTTATAACCCCTAATTTATAGATGAGAAAAGAAACCACGTCCTGGAAAGCCATATAGCTGGCTACCCAAAGGCAGAGCCTCAACGTGAATACACACAGCGAGAGGCCAAGGCTGGCTTCTTACTGTAACATATCTTAGAGTCTCCACACACTTTAAATGAGAAAGAGAGAGAACCTAAGGTTATATGTATAATTAAAATCCTGTTGCATACACAAATATAAACCATATACCAAACCCTAAAAATGGTTATAGCAAGTCAGTGGAATTATGAAGGAGTTTTAATCTTACTGTTTTATTTCTTTTTCAAAATTGAAGATGGAGTTATAACATTTAAGACTGTCATTCACTATCTACGGTACTATCTAGTTAAATATATTTACACCCCAGGCTTCCCTAGTATCTCTGTTGGTAAAGAATCCACCTGCAGTGCAGGAGACACAGGTTTAATCCCTGGGTGGGGAAGATCCCTTAGAGAAGGAAACGGCAACCCACTCCAGTGTTCTTGCCTGGAAAACCCCACGGACAGAGGAACTTGGTGGGCTACAGTCCATGAGGTCGCAGAAGTTGGACATGACTTACGGACTAAACCACTACCCACCTACTGAGTAGCTATCCTCCGGAGAGCATCTAACATGCAATTGATACCCCACATGAGGTTGCCATTAGAACATTTACTGTTTTGTTTCCTACAGATTCAGAATTAAAAAAAAAAAAAAAAAAATGGAGTCCAACTGTCCTTTGTATCAATGGAAAAACATTTTTCAGGTGAAATTTTAAAAAACATCCAAACGAAATCAAGTTGGAAACCAACAGCTTGTTCTAATACCTGAATCATAAATGGTGCCCCTCTGTCATTCCTTAAGCTAATTTAAGTTAGTTTTGAGGAAATAAATGTTTCATCTGAAAGCTATATTAAATTTTCAGGTACTCAAGGTCATAAATTCAAAGATAAAACACAATGCAAAATATAGAAATATTACAGGCGATATTATTTGCACTGATTTCTGTCACAATCATCATGAAATACTAGTTCCTCAAGAGTTTTCTATAGTCTAGTTTGGTCAATATGGTTTTATGTCCTATATAATAGAACAGAGTTTCAAATTCATGAAGTGCAAGAATTATTAGAATCAAAAACTCCTACCTGGCTTGTTATAAAATATGATTTAAGAAACTGATGAGACATTAACAGTTAATCAAGTGCAAACACTACACCAGGCACATCTATAAAATCTGTTGCCTTTCTCCCTTCTACAGCCTTGGGAGTTAGAGGGTGTGTGTTGTAAGAGAAAATATAGGCAGAGTTAAAGTGGGGGGCATTTGAAAGTTAAGTGGTAGAGCCCCAACTCAAAACTAGGTAGGGGTCATCCTAAAGTCTTGTGCGGCACACCACTCCACTCTGTCCAAATTCTACTCCCAGCCCCTAAAGATCACTTTTCTCTGTCTCTTCCTGCTCTTGTCCCATCCCAACCCTCTCCCGAAGCAGTACAGATTCAGATTACATGACCCCAAGTGTTTCCAGTTATACAGTTATATTCTTGGAAATTGATGAATGGATTTTAAAAATCTGATTACATACAACAATATGCTCAAAACATCCTTACTAATTGCTTTCTGGAGCTGAAGCTGATATATCAGCATGCTCCCTAATCAACTTAGCAAATTAGCACTTATGGAGTTTAATATTTTAAAAGCATAGCCTTTTATTCAAATTAATAAATGGCTCACAGTCATGTTTAGGGACAGAATAGTACCCTCTCTTGGGACTAGCTCTGTAATTGCAAATAAAGCGTCTTTTTCACGTTCATTTTGGTGAGACACTTTCCATTACAACATGGGCAGAAACACCAAACTCATATGAGATAATTGTGGGATAAATCACAAACCTCTAACACTGCTACATAAAGTATTGAAGAAATATGGGGGGAAAGAGAGAAATGAAAACAAATATTATGTAATTTTATTATTGGTGAAATTATGATGAAGAATTTCACCACCCTACAAGTACTTAATCAAAATCAAGCAATGAGAATACAGTGGCATCCAAAAAAAAAAACACAAAAAACAAAGCAAGAAAACTTGCAAACAATACTGAAAGTCCAAAAAGTGTAAAAAAAAAAATTTTTTTTAAATTACTATACTTTCCAATAACTCAAAAACATCACGTACTTTACCACAGTCTGCTCTCATTAAGTAGATGCTTGGGAAATAAGTATTTAGTCAGATTGCTAGAGCCCACTCCAGTGTTCTTGCCTGGAGAATCCCAGGGACGGGGGAGCCTGGTGGGCTGCCGTCTACAGGGTCGCACAGAGTCGGACACGACTGAAGCGATTTAGCAGCAGCAGCAGATTGCTAGGTCAGAGAAGACTAAACCGGTTGTGTGTACCAGTTATGGCTCAGGTTAACATGTTTGCTCACGCTCTGCAGAAACAAGCAGCCACGGCCAGTGGGCTGCCTCCCTGAAGTTTATGTGATAGCCTGCAGGGTCAGACGACAGGGTAAGGTGAGGGGCATGCCGAGAAGGAAGTCAGCTCAGCCCTTTCTGCTACCAAGTGACTAGAGCCCATGAACGGTAGAACCAAAAGCCAAAAGGCTGGAGAACCTCACCAAAAGACCCGGAGAAAGACATTCAGGACTAAGCATACGTCTTTCTCCAAAGAAAAAAGTCTCCGTCCATTTCCAAACTCAGGTCATTCAGCAAGGAGTAAAATTTTGGGAAAAGCTCAACCTACTTTTATTGGGGTATGGGGGTTAAGCAGAGAATGACACATTCAAACACCTTCACAGTTATAGCTTTTCACTTGCCTCTATTAAATGGGTAGAATTTGATTTGCTTTTGTGCTCGGGTTGGAAGATCTTTTTTTTTTTCATGTATTCATTCATTCATTCAGTGATACTAAAATCCGTAAGAATCTGTTCAACATTCCATTAATGTAAAAAGGAAACGATCAGGTAATTTCTTTATTCACTATGCCAAGTGATTTACCCATTCCCAGAGATATTTACCTACTACTTCTAAAGTTGTTGTGACATTTGCTGATCCAAAAGTATTATTGGCGTAACACATGAAGACACCAGAATCATTAACTCTTGCTGAGCTGATAGTCAACCTTTCCTGCCGGAGATAACTGAAGTCACCCTGATGCCAGCTATTCTTCTTCGTCTGTGCTTTAGTCTGCTGCTCTCAGAAGGGGAGGGCAAGAAAGAAATCAAAGATTACCATGCAATTTATATTCAGGATCTTTCCTAGATAAATTAAAAATAGCAGCAATTAACTTCTCCATATTAGCATTCATTATACACTACTTAAGTAAGAATAATAAAACACCATGACAAGTCTGTCATTGGAACACTTCATATTACAGGACTATATTGAAAGATAGTCATTATTAATGATTGGAAAAAAACATGAAAATTCATTTCTTAATAACCACAGCATACATAATTCCAAATTCTCTGCAGTGCTAAACAATTTTTTTAAACAGTGCCAAATTTTAAAAGCTAGTATATTAAGAAATACTAGAGGATACTGATATTTTATAAGTCAGCATACCTGTATCCTATCAATATTTCCTGTTTTATAAACATTTATGTATTTTCTACATAAATAAATAGATAAATCCCAGTGATTGAAAAAATAAATTGAAAAAATAAATCCCAGTGATTGAAAGAAAAAACATCACTACTAACAGTCATGTTCTATCTTACTAACATTTATATTATTTTCATTAATAAAAATAAATTTACAATGTCTAAGATTAACTTGAAAATTCATCTTATTCTTCTTACCCAGCAGAATTTTGGCAACTATTAAAGAGCGTTCAGAAGTTCACAAGACATGTAAGAACCAAACCCCAAATTATTTACACATGAGCTGAAGAAAAAAGGCTGTGCATTTACTCTTGTGATATCACCATCCTACTGTTAATATTTGTCTGCACGTAAGACAAGGAGAGAGTTCTTGTATGGAAACCTCATGGGGAAAAAACCATAATATAAACTACAACCATTCTCTGAAAAAGTGAAAAGGAATAGCATAGAGTTTTCTGCATCTTCCAATTTTTTTTTAAATGAACGCATTCCTTTTACAATGGGGAGGGGTAGGTGGGAAGTGGGGAAACAACTAAAAAACCCCAAAATAACAGTGGATATTGACATGGAACAAGATCAAGGGAGACCCCTGTACAGGCTATGGTGGACTATTAGCATCAGACCATTCTGACAGTACTGTGAGGGAGAACAATCCTGCTGGAAAGCAACTCAGAGGCACGTTCAGAGCCCTGATCAACTCCAGCAAATTTATCTCAAAGAAACAACTCAACAGGAAACAAAAGCTCCAAGATATTTGCTGAAGAGAAAAACTGCAGATGACCTAATGTGTACCAGGTATCAAAAAGACTTTAAATACATGAAAATTAAAAATGCTTATTTTATGTAAAAAGTGTAAAATGAGTATACCTTAAGACAGTAACCATGTGTTCATACATATGCATGGGGACAGAGAGAAAAGAAACATGGAAAAAAATGTGGGCAATATAGCATTTATAAGGACTAACCACACGAGACTGCAAGCACTTGAAATGCAAACTGAAGGGTGTTTAGATATAAAATATGTCCCAGACTTTAAAGACTTAATATGAAAGAAAGTCGTGTAAAATAGCCCATTAATAATTTTTATGTTAATTACATGATAAAATATTTTGGATACATTGGACTAAATACATTAAAATTGATTTTAGTGTCACATGCCTACTAGAAAATTTTAAATTACATAGGAGGCTCACATTCTATTTTTACTGCACAGTGCTGCTAATGTACAGTGGCAGAATTATAGTTATTTCTCTTTTTTCTCATGCTATTATATTTTTAGAAATTTTTTTACACTAAAATAAGCACACATAAAAGCTGACTGCCAAAGCTGAATGTTTTGAAATAAAAAGAAGAGAAACCTGCTTGGTTAACTAACTGGGAGATCTTGGCCAAGTCAAGGATGCCACTATGGTCTCAGATTTTATTTCCAAAAATGAGTAAGAGAATAAAAGTCTTTCAAGGCCTTTCCAGTCTGGAGCACTGTGTCGATTTGAAGATACTCCTTTCTAAGAGCGTCTTCTAATAATTGGCAGAAATCTGACATTTTTGCTGCCTAACAGCAATTGTTAAGACACGAAGGGGAAATGACATTTTTCTCTGGCCTCTCCTAGTCCATCATGTTACAGACTTCTCCTCTGTAAAGGCAGAGAGACGATGGACAGGTCACATACTATATTCTACATTTACCGATTCTTCCCTCTAGTTCCTGCAAAGAGCCCAGGAGTCCATTGTTAGGGAGCTAAACAGGACAATGAATGCATTGGTGCTGGAAGGAATAGTTTGTCATAACTGACACAATATCAACATCCAAACCTGAAGGCCATGATTTAGGATACTGTCAAAGATCATGATTAAAAGCCCTAAAAATATGAGAATGTATAAGCCTTAGAAAAGCTAACCAAGATTTACAGTGTTGAATAAACTCCAAGATTCTCTTACATTTTAAAACAAACAATTGCAAAAACTTTCCAACACTCAATTCACCCTAAATTTCATTGTGAGTTAAACTTACTCTAAATGATTCAAATCAAATTCCACAGATTTTTAAAATAATTTGATAGTGCTATAATAGCACTAAGTATTCCAAATTAAGCCAAAGGATGTCAGTAAAAGATTCATGGATGAACTCTGGCATTCAGCCATGAGCCCCATCTGCAAGTCACACGTTACATAGTGTTTGCACGTGATTTGGTTTTCCTTAACCCTTGGAGGTACGCACTGGGATTTCCCCAAAGAGCTCCCAACACTGAAGCCTTATCTACCAGTGCCAGTGGATTAATTTTGAATGGCAAGCAGGGCTCCTGGGAAAAAATGGTTCAGAACAAAACTGCCTGGGGCAATTTATTTCTCATCTCAGAAAGGCTAATTTTCAACTTATACAGAGGCTCAGCTATACACACAGTCTAAACTGTTCTCTCATCTGAAATCAAGAATCATAGAAAGGCAATTAATATGGGATTGTGTTCTGTAAGGTTAGTCAAAAACCCATATGTAAGCTATTGTTTTTATTAGGTTATATGGTATGAAAACTAGGACTTCTTTCTCTGAGATGTTGGTTCCATTCTCCTAGTCAATGGCAGACTTCACTTAGCAAGGTATCATCCATCACAGGTCTGCAGGAACACCATCATAAGACTTTGCATTATGCTAATCGCCATGGTTATTTATTTAGCATAGGATTCTCTAAATAGGCATAAAATTGCCAATTCAGAGCATGAGGAAGAAGAGGAAGAGGAGGAGGAAAAGACAATATTTTCTTCCTTCCAATGTATATATACCTGTGTACTGAAGAAAAACTACTATGATAGCAAATTAACTAGATGGCCAAGAGTATGCAAACAGAAATTATTGAAAACTCAGTCGATGGGAATCTTAAAAGCAAAATACTAGGGAAACTAGACATTTCAAAGACCTTGCTATTAATGTGAGTGAATTCAGAGGGAAAAAACCCTTCAACTACAACTAGCCAAAATTTATTAATATACGCCTAACACAGTATCTGACATATAGTAGACATTCAATATGCATTTGTCAAATGAATGATAACCTAAACATGTCCAAATGCTTCAGATTGAAGATAACCACTTTATTAATAGTGACTAAAACAAACAGAAAACCATTAGCAACCTGATCTCAGGTAAGCAGTCTCAAAGGAGGAAATCAAACCCATACACAAAGAAACCCATCTCTCAAATGGACAGGCCTCTCCATGGGGGAGGGAAGGGCTTCCGGGTTAATATCTGAGATCACGTTTCTTAATATGAAAGGGGAAAATGTCAACTTTTCACAGTATTTTAAATAATCTGGCCTGAATAGTTTCCATAATAGCTTTATAAAAATCAAGGTAGCTATTCACTGAACTGTTAATTTTTTAAAAAAATTTTCCCCACTAAAGTCATTCAGAGAAACAGTATGGAGTAATAACAAGTCTGAAGTTTCCGACTTTCTCAAAATAAATTTACAAAATGACATTTCTTTGTTACTCATAATGAACGTACACGTCTGCATATGGGGCTATGAAACAGGGAAATACGAATCTCAACACACTCCAGACAGCTCCACCTCTGACAGACACACCAGCTGAGCCATCCTCAGGATGATTAATAGACTCTCTCAGAATTTGAAAAAGAATGCATATTATGTACCATGCCGTGGAGTAGAAATTAACACAACGTGGTAAATCAACTAGACTTCAATAAGATACATTTCTTAAAAAAATAAAACTTCTTTAAAGAAAAGCCTTCAAACCTCCCACACAGCATGATACATTGAGGAAAACAGAGAAGACAATCCACTCACCTGGCTGTTTTCCTTTATCCACATAGAGTCCACGGAGCTAGACACGTCTTTTATCAAGCATGTCACTGCAAACTCCTCTCCTTCCCTGAGAAGATAGCTGGGTTTGGACACAGACACAAGTGGCACAGCTTTGATGGCTGGAATAAAATGAAAAGTGGCCCTCAAACAACTGGTTGCACTGTAACTCAACATTTCAACTTACCATTTTCCCTACGCCATGCCCAGCTCACTCTGTGGTCTTTAATATAAAGTATGGCACTAACCAATCTGTATTACTTATGTACCTGAAGACATCAGGAATCAAACTGCATCCCTCAAGTAAATTAATTAATATAGAGTGAAAAAGAGAGAATGTCTACTTTGAGATGGTAATAATCCTGAACAAAGCTAGGCAGAAACCCTAGCGTAGTGAAGCTGCCTTCACCTTTACTTCACTTGATGGTTTCATGAGGATGTGACCAACAACTAATTACATCCTTTTGACCAAACAGGCAACTTTCTCATGTACATCTTGATTATTTCTTAAAATCACAGGTTTTAAATAATCAAACTTTCCTCAATTCCAAAGAGAACCCTTTTCAAAAGCCTTAACGATAACTACTCAATAGCTAAATGCTCCCTGGTATTGAGTAAGATGTTCTCTGAAATACAAAAGTCTAGGTATCCTCCAGCTACCAAAATATTCTACCTCATGTTGCATTCATAACAAGGTCCATTGTCAGCTTGGTACTTTCCTTCTCAGATTGTGAACCGTCTAAGAAGGCATTAAAATTAAATATTTAAGGAGGAAGTCAATTCACAGATCAACAGTAAATCAAGGAGTGAATAATCCGTGTGCTAATCTTTTTAAACAGTGTAAGGCTTCCCAATAAGTTTCCCTTGAAAGGAACACTGCATTTACTAAACTTTGGGATGTCCTGATGTCAGTAGGTTTAATGACTGTCCCCAGGACCATCTAATTGCTCTTCCCTGGTAAACCCACCCAGCTGGTGGTGGGTCTTGGGCCAGTCACGTGGTATTTGGACTGTGAAATAAAGAATTTACAAGCAGCTGGCATTATTTTGAGGCTGGGAGAACTGATCAGAGCAGCTGCCTGAGTGACCAATATACTAATACTAAGATGGACAGTTAGAAGAGAAGCCTTTTAAATCAATGGATGTTCCAACACCCAGCCAAAAGCAAACAAGGGCCGTACCTGCCCGCACTTTCAAGGTGAATTTCTTGGACAGCATGGACTTGCCCCTCTGATTCGCTGAGCAGTGCAGACAGAGTCGATGGTACTCACGCTTCACATTTCTGATTGTGATGCCTGCCTTGGGGTCAGCCACAAACGTCAAATCCTTGGGGAGCGGTTTCCCCTCACACCCCGTAAGGGAATAATTGGTCACCTCGGGGTCTGTCAGGGGACAGCGGACCAGCGTGTCGTTTTCTTCTTTCCCGTACAAGGGAAGGTCGATCAGGAAAAGCTTCTCAGGGTCTACAGCATAACCGACAATCAGCATTTCAAATGGCACGTTTTTAAAATGACAATGAAAACATTTTATAAAGATCTAAGATGTTGCCTTTCGGGGACTTCCCTTGTAATCCTGTAGGCAAATGCTTCTACTGCAGGGGGCACAGGTTTGATCACTGGTTAGGGAATTAAGATCCTGCGTGCCATGTGGCTCAGCCAAAAAATTTAAAAATAAATAAAATGCTCTTTCACAGCAAAAATCCCCAGTAGCCCAAATGGCTCCTGACTTTATTCTCTGCAAATGAAAGTAGAATTTATCTGAACTATACTAATAAGGAAAAAGTAACACTTAAACCATGTCAGGCACATTTAGCTTTCTCATTTAATCCTCAAAACACCTATAATGTGATGGGTGCTATCACTATCACCATTTTATAGATAAACTGAAGTCTCAAAACTAGCAACTCCCCTTAAGTGATGTGGTCCAGAAATGGCTAGAAAGAACTCAAAGCCAGCTGTGACTGATACCACAATCTGAGTTCTTAAAATTCTGGGAATATTTTACTATAATATTTATAAATATAAATATTATAAATTTTTTATTTTTATTTTAAATTTTATTTTTAAATTATAAATTTATAAATATAAATGTTTTATAATATTTATGAATTTAAATATTTGTAATATTTATTATATTATTTACTTTTTCCCTAAAACAGATAACACTGCAAAGAACATAGGCAGCCTGATGACATCTAGTAGTGTGGGGAAAAGTGTTCTCCACTAACCGGAGTGACCTTCTTTCTGGAGTTCACAGTCTCCAGGATCCTCTAGCTTCTGAAAAGAATCTAGAAAACTATCAGGGGGCCATGCAGTACAAACAACATGTGGTCCGTGCTCTATTCATATTCCTTGAAAGATAGGTATACATAGAACTTCTGGAAATCAAATAAAGTGATATGCACAAGGGGAGCTTACGAGGTTCAGAAATGCTGTGGCAAATACATGATACATGACTGTCCAAACCAGGACACTTGGAAGTGAAAGAGGTGCAATTAGTAATTATGCTGGGATACCTGGCATGGGCTGGGAAAGCCTCAGTCTGACTGGAACCTCTGCACAAACCTCATTCTGTACCCACCCACAGTATGCTGCCACCTCTATACTGTGTAGTGATCATACAGACACATGGTTGGGCCAAGAGATGACACTGAAAACGTTTTCTCATCTTTGGGCCACACTGTGCGGCATGCGGGATCTTAGTTCTCCAACCTGGGATCAAACCCGTGCCCCCTAGAGTGGAAGTGTGGAATATTAACCACTGGATCACCAGGGAAGTCCCTAAAATGTTTTTTAAATGTCCTTTCCACATGCAAATTGAGTGCTCCACAAAAATCAATGACATAATTGAAATCCACTTTTCATATAATTTTGACCAATTTTCAAAGAGTTTTCTTAAATGAATTATGCACCTCCCAGCCTAACTAATTTATTCTGCAAATAAATTATCTCATAATGGCTGAAATATGGTTTGAGGCTATCGTTGGTTATTTTCCCACTTACTCTTTCTCAGTCACTTGAGCTATAGTTCCCACAAAGCCCTGATTTCCTTCACTGCCATAAGACAAACTATATAGGCATCTAAACATCTTAAACTGGTAATAATTAAATATAGTTCTAAGTTATTGAGGATGACTTCCCCTATAAAGAAAACCTGAGCGCTCTGTGAGACTGATTTAGCTAATGCAGCAGTTTCCCTATTTATTCAGACATCTACCCATCCTATTAATAAGCAGAATGACACTTCATTACCACCTGGAAATTACAGAGTACCTTCTTGAATGTCAAAGAATAGAACACGGGCGGCTCAACAATTATGAAACATACCCAGAGGCTAGCTGTGGCTTGTGAACGTATATTTCTTTTCAGCTATCCACCCAGGAAAGAGTAAAAGATAAACTAAAGAGAGGCAGTTTCAGTTTCATGGCAACCTTCTTCATAGCGAACAGGAGAGTCAATTTTACTAACCTTCCATAGAGCTAGAATGTGCATTTATTCTGTCTCCCTGAAAACAATTATATAAGGAACACAGAGCAGGTGATCTTATCCAAGCGTTGCTGTGAGGAACTGTGACTTCAGAGGTTGTTCAGATCCACAATCTAGGACAAATTTATTGGATCTTCTTCCACATTATCATAGATGAGGTTGCAGTGACAACCTCAGGCCAGGTACAAACCCAGGACGAGAACTGAAACTATTTCTCCTCCTATAACCTTGTTATGTCTCTTAAGCTTTAAGTATTCTAGTTTTCACACCAACAAAAAGACCCCTCCCCTAGGCCTTCCCCTGGCCCCGCCAGGAAACCTCCTTCTGACAAGGTTATTAAAAGCACAAACACAGATGAATCACTGCATTCATCACAGGAAATGAGGTACAGAAATCCAACCATCACATTTCCCTTTTGTTTCTCAGAGGTCACAATTTTTTAAATGAATGAACTGACTACTATTAAGAACTCAGGAAGGACAGAGGGTGCTTAACCAACGGAATTGTTTCTGGACTTTACTCTCTAAAAGTGGGTCAATTCATTTGAAGCTTTGGTCTGTTTGGGGCCTTTGGAGGCCTTCAGTTCCCTGAAGTGTTTTTACTAAGTGGGAATATCTGGGATCTCAAGGCATTAAAATGCTGTCTTCCCAAAGGGCCTAATTTATTCTCAGGTTTACTCACACCACCAGGACAAATGGGCTAAACCATATTGCAATCTCATTAGGAAGAGCATCACAGCCTTACAAGACCTTCAGCTGGAGTCATACCCGAGGCCACTGTGTATCAGAAGGTGGGGGAAAACTAACCAAGAAAATTGTGTCTTATGCTTTCTAGACCCAGCCAGTAATATTTTATCCATGACTCAGCCATCTATGTCATCCTTAATTAAGGACAGGATATAAAGTTCTCTAAGCATAGCATCAAAGAAAGCTGAGCATTTACCTCTAACAAACACATAAATGGAGCTGCTCAAGCCGCCTTTATTGGTGCACGTGTAATTGCCTGTGTTCGTGGCTTCTGCTTTCTCGGTGATCCATTCCGGGTTTGTTTTCTCCCTCAGCTGACCCAGGATCTCAAAAGTCCACTTGACAAATCCTGGATCAGTGCATAACAGCCTAATCTCGTCGCCAACACTGACAATTAACTCTGATTTTGCTGGATGGATAGATGGTAGAGACAGTTCCCCTGGACTCACAGATGGTTGAGAAGAGCCTGCCAAGAAAAACGAAAATCGTGTTGAACATGATCTTTTTCTTGGGCGAAATAAAGCACTTCTTCCAATATTGATTTCCATCTTCTGTGTACTCGACAATAAAAATAGGACAAAGCTGCCCAGCTATTTATGGTGAGAGAGTTCTGTTCAAAGTTTCTAAAGTTCATCTAGAAAATTAAGTTATTTTCAGCAACTTTCAATTAATCCTGAGGGTCACCCTTGGTATGCAAGCCAAGACTTGCTGGATGCCATGGCATTCTCTGGGTTAAACACACAACGGGGTCAAGCTTCCGCTCTGAGTATGGGCCACTGCAATGACACTGCATGCTGACACCCAGTCTAGAAACAACAAAAACAAAACCTCACACGATTAGACAGCACAGCAAAAAAACTACCGGCCCATCACTCTTTAGGCAAAACATACATGATCACGAAAGCCTGGCTTTTCTTCCAGCTTTGTGAATTCAGTTATTCCTATGCAGTTCTCCTTATTCGGTGATGGTCATTAAAAAAAAAGATCTTTGTGTTTCAAATGATAAGGCAGAAAATGAAAATCTTATTTTAATGGTCAGATCATGAGATTTCATAGCAGACGTTGGGTTGCAGCCTGATCAACCCTAATGCCTACAGAGATTTGCTACACAGCAAACTAAAGATACAAAACTAAAAGGAGTGTCTAAATAGCTCAGTTGGGAAAGTGTCAGACTAAAGATACAAAACTAGAGACTCTGAATATAAAACTGGAACATTAGGAAATCACAGCAGCCAATCCATTCATTCACTTGTGCACACAAGTGCATACACGCATCCGTTGCATGAAGGTAAGTATCTGTTCATTATTTACAAGCTGCAAAAGCACCCTGTTAGATGCTGGGAGAAAATCCACGTAGAGGGGACACACTGTCCTTACACTCCAGATCTTAAAGTACACAGTGTTCAATGCCAGAATAATGAAACATAGATACAAGACTTAGCTTCAGGCTACAGAGGAAGAAGTGGGCTGGATTTCCACAGTATCAGAAGGGGAGAAAGAGCAGACAGATACCATAGACAGACACCAGAGACACGCGTGCACGGTAAGATACCTGAGATCAACTAGACTCCAGGAGATCAGTGAAAAGTTCTGCCCACAGGTCGGCAGAAGCCACAGAACTCACAGTTAAGGATTTAAGAGAAAGAGGAAGATGTGAGGCTGCAAGACAAAGAGCACTCTAGCAGTGGCGGTGCCATGAAACACGCAAGAGGTCGACTCACATACGATCCAGGTTGGGGGGTGTGGGCACCAGGATGACAGAGCTCCCTGGGAGGCTTTCAGTCACTTCTGCAGGATCATGGGGGGGATGATTCATGTGCCTTTGATTTGTGACCCCCTCCACACGTACAAGGTCAGAGACAAGAACTGACGTGGGTTCTGAAGGAGCAGCAAAAGCCGTCCAAGCCAGTGGAGGAAGGGGCAGTCAGAGTAAGCCACAGCAGGAGCCTCTGCACACATTTAGGGCACAGATGGAGATACGGTGAGAAAGGGGCAGAGACGGGAGAAGCAGGACACCTGCTCCCAGGTGCTACACCTGGGTGATGTGAAATTCAGATGGTGGAGAAAGAGCAGTACCTGTGAAGTTATAAGACAGGATCAAATAATCCAAGGAAACGGTTTTGTAGAAAGAAGAGGAACACAGTGAGTACTGGTCATAGCGTTCCCCCAGCTCAGAGTGAGTAGGGAAGAGTCAAGACAGGTTTTTTTAAAATGGGACCATCAGAAAGGAAGGGGAGAGGCTAAAAAAGACAAGGGAGGCAACACATCAAAAGGCTCCCGAGAGAAGGTGGGTGGGTCCCAGGGCAGATGCTGAGCAAGATCAAAGGGAACAAACACAGGTCCCCAGATCTGGTTAGGAAGACACACAGGAAATCCAATTTCAGCTGAGTGGGAATTTCTGTTGGCTTCAAGGGTAATGCCTGCAAGTGTAGACCTCTTCCTGGAGAGCTATGGCAGGAGAAAGCACAGAAATAGACCTGTAGTTAAAACTTTAGTAGTAGTTAAAAGGTTACAAGTTAAAAAGAAAAAAAGAAAAAAGGAGGCATGCTGACATCTGAAGATAGAAGAAACAGACCCCATGGAAAGGGACAGCCCAAAAGTGCTCTGTAGAAGGGCTGAGGTTGACCCCTGAAAGTGTCAACCTAAATCACCAGTCTTAGTTTAGTTACCCAAACAAATATTTCATCTGGGTGCCTTCCAACCATGCCATCAATTATAGCCCCATGATGTCTCGCAAAGTACACCTCAGATCAGAAGATGCTGGGCAGCCTTGAGTCACAGAAGATTCAACAATAAGGTGAATTAGTCATCAAATATTACCGAGCACCAACAGAAGAGAAGTGTGTGCCCCCAGACTGAAGCTCTAAATGGTGGAACCAGACTATGGAAATAAAGTGGTTGGGGTGATTTTTAGTCATACAGACTGTTAAATAAGAAAATGGGCACAGTGCTAAGTGAAGATGCTGGTTTTTCAAGTATCTCCTTTAAAAACGAAGTACTTCCAATGTAATCCAAAAATTCTTAAGAATTTATACTGCAAATATATTTCAATCTGGGCTTCCGTGGTGGCTGGTGGTAAAGAACCCAGCTGCCAATGTGAGAGATGCGAGTTCAGTCCTTGGGTTGGGAAGATGTCCTGGAGAATGAAATAACCACCAGGTTCCTCTGTCCATGGATTTCCCAGGCAAGAATACTGGAGTGCACTGCAGTATGTATTTCTTCAGCTAGTTATTATAGTGAAGCAGTAAGGCATCCTAGGTAAGAACTTGACTCTTTCTCTTTTTTTGAGGTTTCTAATTTTTTTAATTGAAGTACAGTTGATTTACAATTATATGTTAATTTCTACTATAAACAAAGTGATTCAGTTATAAATATATATATTCTTTTTCATACTTTCCCATTATGGTTTAATCACAGAATACTGAATATAGCTCCCTGCACTATACAGTAGGACCTTGCTGTTTATCCATTCTGTATATAACAGTTTGCAGCGGACTTACTTCCCTCAGTACAATCACCTCTAGAGATAAGACTGTCCAGATTTGCATCTGCCAGGATGCACGTGTGTGATCCTTAAGAAAGTTACCACGCATCTCTACCTTGGTTTCCTCATCTGGAAAGTGGGGGCAGTAACAGCACCTAATTCATAAAGTTATTATGGAAAGCACTCAGAACTGTCCTCAGGCATGCAGAAAACATATAATAAATACGAGACATGATTACTCTAAAAACAGTCTCATCTTCCCTCCAATCAGCCCTGACTTACTCATTTCCTATGGAAGTAACTGGGCCCATCATTTCCCAGATTTCTGCCTGACTTCTCCCTCCTTGCCAATAAATCATACCAGTCATTCCCCAGAGCCTCTGTCACACATCCCTGTATGCCTCCCCACTCCTGCTGCCCTCATCCCTGACGTCACTTACAACGTCCAGAAAGAACATCCGTTCCTGAAAGATCTCCATGCCTCCAGCCTCCACTCACCCCACCCCCAAATCATCCTGCCTCATAACCCTGAGATCCATCAGCCCAAAACACTTTTTCAACAGCCCCAACCCCAGCCTCAAAAACCCTAACAGAGGTAAGCAGCAGCTAACACTGACATCATGCACAGTTTACAAACCACTCTCATGGTGTTAATTTCTAGCTATTTCCCTCTTGGACCCAACCTGCCTCTCCAATCCGTTTAGCCTAAGGATCACACAAAAGCTCTTCATTCCATGCTATGCCCACCTCTCTGCCCATGCACCCAGGACATAACTACTCCACCAATTTGCCTCCTTATCATGAAAAAAAGCCCAGTCTTCATGGATATTGTTTGTTCTCTAATTATTCCAGGTCACGATCACCTGTTCCCACTAAACTCTCCAAAATCTTCAGCTCCATCACCCATTTGGCTTCTGATGCACAATAGTGGTCTACATCTAGATCTTACCTCTGCCTATTCTGGGGTATGAGGGCCCTCAGAACAAAGATCATAAATCGTACTTCCTCCCCAGCGCAGCACAGTTATACAAAAATCCCCTTCAATCACTGACCATATAAAAGATTGGTGGAAGGACAGGTTCTGAAACACCTAGCCCCAGTAACAGATGTCAACAGTCTACTGACCTATTCTCCAAAGGAGGACAATGCTCTGTTGCTCTACTAAGAAAAAGTAATGGCTTGATTCATCCATTAAAATTACTATAGATACCACCACCAAAAGAAAAGCTTCCAAATTTGAGATCACTAGCTTACACTTTACTTTAAGAGTTTAAAAAAAAATAAATTTTAAAAATAATCACCACCAGAGGCATTCAGGGTTTTCTTCTGAAAATAAAGTATAAGTTCAACCCTCAAACTTGAGCATATACTAGAGCGGGGTGTGGATATTATTTATTCTCTTTTCTCCAAACTATCTTGAGTGTTGTTATAATGTTCTCTCTCTCTCTCACACACAAACACACACACAGATTAGAGGTTCATGTTATATATGCACAAACACACACACACACACATATATACACACCCACACACCCACACATATACACACACAAACACGCAGACATATATATACATACCTTTATATTAAAAGTCAATATCAATAAATTAGTCCAACTGAGCTTTTAAACTGCTCTGAAATCATACACTTTGAAATGAATCTGTATATAGCAAGTTCTTAACAAACATTTGCTGAATGAGGTTTTATGTCAGGACCCTTCGCATTTGAAATGTACTCCCCTAATGATGTTTGACTAATAAAAATACTGAGTTATTTTCTGTTTCCTGAACATATGTTAATTAATGAGTTCCCCAAATATGACAGATGGCAAAACCCACCATTCTGAGGACCAACCAGTATAGTGAATGATGGCTGGGGGCTAGGAACTCCAGGATCTATTCAGAAAATATTCCAGGTATCCTGCTAAGTGCTGGACCTAGGAGACAGTCCCTGCTCTCAAAAAGCATAAATAAGAGAGGAAAAGGGCACTTATGAACAGTCAACAATGCAAGATTTTAATAGCAGTTCAAAACAAATACCAACATAACCCCTGTAACCTCTTTGACCAGTATAAAATTCAACCACACCCAAAAGAACTGAAAGCAGGAATGCAGATACCCGTACACCAACATTCATAGCTGCATTATTCACAACAGCCAAAAGATGGAAATAACCCAATTGTCCATCAACAGATGAACAGGTAAACCCAATGAGGTGTATACACAAAACAGGAGTATTTTTCAGCCACAAAAAGGAATGAAATTCTGACATGCTGCAACAGGAACTTTGAAAACATTATGCTAAGTGAAATGAGCCAGACACAAAAGGTTAAATATTGTATGATTCCTCGTATATGACGTACCAGTAATAGGCAAACTCAGAGAGACAGAAAAGAGAAGAGAGGTTGCCAAGGGCTAAAGAGAAGAAGGATTGGAGAGTTATTCTTTTAATGGCTTGAGTTTGTTTGGGATGATTTTCTTTACGACACGGTGATGGTGGCACATCATTGTAAACACACTTTCATAGCACTGAATTAGACACTCCTAAATGGTACCTTTTAATGTATGTATATTTTGCCACAATTTTTTAAAAACTTAAAATCAGTAATTCTTAGATTTAAAATCAATAAATCAATAATAATTAAAATTGATCTAATTTAAAATCAAGGCCCAGGTGAAGCCTCAAACTTTCTCAGCCTCCTTGGCTTTCTTATCTGACCACTCGGACCTTCAGTAGCAGCCTCTGTGAGCCCCCCAAATTTATCTTAAATCCACATCACTAAAAATTAATCACTGTTATTATTTTCATTCAATCCACACATTTGTGCTTAAGGGCATGAACATCACCTTTTCTTCCTAGCTTTCTACTATCTTATACAAAGTAGGCATTCATAGCAGAAGCTCTTTAACTCTCTGGGCTGAATAACCCAGTTTTTAATCACACTGACTACTACCCAAGAGACTTTAATGCTCAAGGCTACCAGATTCTTCTTCCATCCATCTCTCCTTCTCTCCTCACACTATCTGAGTCCTTTGGTTTTATTTTCAAACCTGTTTATGGAATTTGAACTTGACAGTATATTATACATAAATTGTGTGTGTGCTAAGTCGTTCAGTAGTATCTGACTCTGTGTGACCCTATGGACTGGAACCCGCCAGGTCCCTCTGTCCAATAGTGGAGTGGATAGCCATGCCCTCCTCCAGGGAATCTTCCCAACCCAGGGATCTCTTATATCTAAGCACATGTTATGAAAGTTGATGAAATATGAGTATGTGTTGGGGGGAAAGCTGTCAATTCTCTGATATCTAAGCAACACTCTACAAGCGTGGTTCAACTGGGGGAAAAAAAAACCCACAAGTACTTCAAGCTAAATGTGGGTGAAACACTAGAAGAGTGAGAGAAGGCCTCCAATTCACAAACATGGGGGGATTCTGCATTCCAAGCTAAAATTAAAAACTTTGCAGACTTTGCATTGTGGGTGTGGAGGACAGCAGCTGGGAATGGTCTGAGAACGTCCATCAGTCAACCCAATCTCAGGAAAGCTTTTGCTTCTCCATCAAAAAGAACAAAGCCATCAGTCTTTCTTTTCTTAAGCAAAATAAGCCCATTCAAGGTAGACCTGTTATTTTCTGTAATCTTTGGATTAAACTCACTGAGAGTCCACTCGGGGCTTCTACAGAAGGCTCTTAATGACCTGTGTAAGTGGGGGTGACTTGCTTGAGCAGAGGAGGCCCCCGAAACACCTACAGTAGTGGTTGGACCACGTCAACGGTTCATTCAAACGCGTCTCACCTGTCCTCCTCCACAAATATCCAAACACCCTTCCCAAATATCTGAAGCTGCAAAAACCAGATTTACAGCTGAAGTTCAAAGTAAGGAAGTCATCACAAAACCTTCTCCTCTTTGGACACAAATATAAGGAACCAGGCAAAATAATGGCATTGAAGATGACCCACGGAGAGAGGCTATTCTAGTTTTGGGGAAGTAAGGCTGTGACAAAGGCAAAGAGCAAAGCTCTACTGCAGTTTAGCTACTCTTTGGTTCACATACTATTCAACCACAATTCGTAATAAAAGAGCTAATGATTTGTATATCCTACTGCTTCTGACATACTTTTATATTCCCATAGGAGTAAACTGGATAAAAATCAAGATGGAAGGACTGTAGTAATTGCCCACAACACCCATGAGGCTTTAAAAACAAGTGGATGATACTGGAAATAGAATAGAGCTGGGGGAGGGAGGGATGAGCTCAGTGAAAACCACAGAAGTCATAAAAAATGCTCCTGCTCAGTGGCAGGGAGAGCGTGAATCCACTCTGGATCCCACGCAGACTGAAGGAAGCCCTGCCAGGGGGCCCACCAGAACCATTAAGAAGTCACTGGTGTCAACACGGATCTGCTGCATGATTATTACCATGGTAGTGAACTAGATGCTGGTGGGAACGCAGTCTTGTAAACGAGACAAACCCAATGCAAATGAAGCAAAAATACTGAAAGATGACAAACAGGTCCCAAGACTCAAAGGAGGCAGCTGTCATTCTGCCCAAAAGGAACAAGAAAAACTCCAGGGGGAGGCACTGTGAGAGCTGAGCCAGGAAGACTGTGTGTTTGCCTGTGTTTGAGGAAAAGTTCATCCAACGAGGACCCCAGCCCACCCACTCAACTGTGAGCGCTCAGAACCCAAAGCAAGGTTCGCACCCATCTCTAGCCTCACAGCCTCACGGGGTCCCAGGAGTACACAAGGTGCTCAGTAAGTGCACAGTGAAGGCATGACTACATACAGGAGAGGCAGAGGTGCAGGATCGGGGAAGATAGTTTAGCACGCCACCTTACAGAGCGGTGCTTTTCTCATCTAGATTGCTTAACAGTCTTCTTGAAGGTCAATTTCACTCAGTGACGAGTAACAGTCAATGTTTGTTTTATACTACAATACATACCATAAAACAAACAAACAAAAAAACAAATGCATCTTTTCAGTGGGGGGGGGGGGGGGGGGGGGCGCGCGGCAGGAGACCATGAGCTTTCAAAGAAACTGAACCACATCCCAACTACACACTCCCAAACACATCGCCCAAATCCTGACTCCAACCGGGAAGAGCCCCTCCACTGGTAAATCTGAGAACAGTCTTAAATGGATCATGTGAATTCCAATTTACAATTGTACTGTTTCCGATGGATCTGGGGGGTAGGAGCAAAGTTCAGAGTTACCTTTAATTTTGTAACATAGAGATTTAAAGGACTCAGCTGAATAGAACTCACTGCCTAAATCTACTTGGTTCTAGACTTGAGTGAATAAAAAGTAACTGACGCAACTTCCTCACCATCCCGTAAGTCTCTCACTGTAATATTCCCATGTTTGGGGACTGAAAAAACATTTCCTTGGTACGATGCAAATTTGTACTTAGCTTTTGAAAATAAAAGAAATTTTCTCTCTGCATGCTAGGTCTTGGTACTACTTTAGGTCCAGGATATTTAGCGATTACACAAAATCTGTTTCCATGTTCAAGACAGTTTACAGTTTCAAGTAATAGCAACAGACCATTGTAAAATGATCAGCCATTTGAAAGTCAGTTTAAAAATCACAAAATAACAGAGATTTCCTGCAGCACAGCTTTTTTTTTTTAAAGCAACTCAAGTGTCTTTCAATGTTGGTCTAAAGATTATGAATTAATTGAAAGAAAGAAACCAAAAGACAGAAAGAAAAGCTGGAGTGTTAGTCATGAGTGGCACAGCGAAAGGGCTCAGAAACAAAGCCAGCGCTTCGGAATCGTGTGTTCACAGATGCAATGGTAATTGAGCTTCCACTATTTGGCCTGGGCGGGGCCGGGGACCAGGAATACAGAGCGGGGGATAGCAGCCCAGTGGGGAAGCGGGACTCACACAGATAATGACAGTACAATGAAGCAAGCACAGGCAGAAAGGGCGTGGAGGGGGGGATGGCAGAAGATGGGTCAGAAAGGATTCCTGGAACTCAGATTAAAGAGTGTGCGTGACCTGGCCAGGCTGCATGCAGACAGAGAAGACGGTCTATCGGTCAGGGGCCACAGAGCAAATGTCACAGAACCAGTGAGGCGCATGCTCAGAAGTCACGTGTCACTCAGAATCCTTGCAGCATCAGAGTGTGTAAGGCCAGAGACCCGTCTCTGTCGCGTAAGGAAGTGAGCCTGCCCTGATGGGCTACTGGTGTGTTTTGGGGGGACCCCTCTGGGAGCAGGGAAGGCCAGTACTGACAGAACAGGACTAGAGACAAGAACAGCCAGAAGACCAGATCCAGACAGGAGCTAATGAGAACAGAAACCAGGTTTGGGGAGGGACAGGAGAGATGGGCTTACTGGGCAAACACGGGGCCTTGGGATGGGCTGGACCTGAGCAGTGAGGAAGTTAAGAGGAAGGAGAGAAGACACCACAGTTTGGGGCTTACACCTATGAGAAGAGTGGGTGCCAAAAGACCAGAGGGGGATAAAACTGATTTAGAGGTATCGGATCAGCAGGTGGTCGCTAGAATGTCCTGCAAGCCAAGAGGGGGTGGTGGAGGAGATGAGGGCCGCACACATACTCATCAGCACCCAGTGGGCGGTCAGCGGGTGGGATGAGGGGTGTCCATGAAATCATCCATGAAGGCAGTGGAGACTACAAAGAACAGAGGGGCCAAGAAGAAAGTGACCAGGCCCAAGGTGGCTGAGTAGGGTAGAGATGGCAAAGACTTGATTGGTAAGAAAGCAGCAGGAAACTCCAAGCTAGATGGTGAGGAGGGACTCCTTGAAGGATGCTAGATTCTCATGGCAGTAGGTGGGGGGGCACAAATGGTCAGAGAACCAGTCTCAAAGTCTTCAGCACAGAATTGATCACTGACAGTAGGGAGGAGGGGTGAGTCATAGAACTTACACCACTCATTCGCACCCTTGACTGCACACCAGCACCCCAACCTCCCAGCCCGCCCCCCCGCCAATCCCGGGGGTATCTCTGATGGTACTGCAGTCACAGGATATGGGAGAAGCGCAGCCCTGACGGCCTGGCAAAGGAAGGAGGGGCAGGAGGGGAGGGATGAGTCAGGGAGATGGGAGGGAGGACTCCTGAAGTCAGTGAGCAGAGGAGGCCCATGTGAAAAGGTGGGAGGATGAACATCCACAGGAGCAGGCAGCCAGGGTGAACAGCAAAGGAAGCGGGGACGGGAAGAAGAGACAGAGGAGAGACAGCAGAGAAGGTCCTGAGGCAGGCCTGATGGAAGCACCAAGGGAGCCACTGCCTGACCTCAAGGGCTGATGAATGTGGCCACGAGGTGCATGAGGCAGAGTAAAAACACCATTGTTTTTAAGCCCCTCTTTCTTTGGGTCTGTTCTTTTCAGAAAAATGTCGATGCACAAAAAGAAGTCAGGGGACCACACCTGAGTCCCACACTGTGATGGACGTCTGAGCAGGAGTGATTGATCCATGCTCGGAAGGGATGTCCCACTGCGAACGGGGGTGCCCTTCTCCAGGAGGCAGGATTGAGCGACCCGATCCCCACCACCCCCTCACTGACTCCTCCTCCTGCAGGCTTTCAGCCTGGGTGGATTCACCTGTGGTTTGGGCTCCTGACTCTGCTCCCGGGGCCAGGGTCAGCCCCTCCATTTTCTGCCTTAACCACATGGACTAACCCAGAACTAATAAATCACCTGTGCTGATCACACCTTTCCTGCAGCACTGGCATGTTCTGCTTTTCTGGCTGTTTTTCTGATCCTGGGCCAAATCACGCAGGCCTGGTGCTCTGCTATAAAGTATGTCGCTACTCAGATCCGCCAACAGTCCCCAACTGGGAGCTTCCCGGTGCTTGAACCCTTAACTCCTTCCTTCCATCAGCTCCCCACTCACAAGTGCGCCATCTGGTGGCAAGAGAAGACATCCGCGGGCACGTTTTTTGATGTTGGAAAAGCACAGGCAAGATCAAGGAGATGGTCTGCACACCTATAAGGAAACATACTAAGAGGACTCAGCATCAAGGATTCAGCTTCCCATAAATGCCTTTGAAAGACACAACACCTGTCAAAGCTTTTCTCAGGCTGGAGGCGACAAGCAACGTCATTAACCGTCTGGTGTCTGCTAAGATATTTAATATTTGTACGTTTTAGACGAAATGTGTAATCGCATATTTTCCCTCTGAAGCAGTTAGTGAAGGATGTGAAGAAAAAATGTAATGGTGGGGACATAGAGAAATTCTAGATGCTAAATCTTGAGCAAGTCCACAGGCCTCTGTTTCCTCTTCTGAAAAACTAAAAAGAGGGCATCAAAAGCCATCAAAAGCTCTAGGATCTGTACCTAATCAAATACTTAGGCCTTAAAAGAGTCTCGATTAAATATATATATATATATATATATATATATATATATATATATATATATATATATATATATATATATATATAAAACCAGTAGCTAGACAAACAGTACTCAACTATTTGTGGCAATCATTGAACAGCAGCAATTCTCTTATTATATAAGTAATATAATTAATTGCCTGCTTTGCTTTTAAACTACTGCTTGGACACAGAATTAGAATAAGGGCCTCAACATGGAATTCAGTCCCTAGCTCTTACATCTTACAAAGTGAACAGTAAGCATGTGTCATTCATTGGACAATGAAAGGAGGATCCTTCTCATCTTATTATCCTGCAAAATCTTTTCTAGATACACACACATCCTCAAAGGCTTTCACAAGGCTACTTAATATATTTCCTACTCACTTATCCTAAGAAAAATACAAACTGATGTTTGAGGAAGCAGAACTTCCCCTTTGATCTTAGACAAAGATCTGCAAGGCCATTATGAAGTGGGTCTTTGGGGAGTCAGATAAGGTCTGGACTTGACAGGCACGATGTATCAGGATCCACTCGTGCAGCAGAAAGAGGAACTTCCTCATTTCCAGTGGGTTTTCCCCAAAAGCCTAGTGCGGCTCCTGTTGTAAATACGTAGATTTCCGTGTTTTGAGTTCTGGAAAGCACTTACAGAAAGCACCACCAGATAAGAAGCAGAAGGACTCAAATCAATAAACACCAGAACAAGACCCTTACCATCTGTGAAGTCTGGGGTTGGGGGTGGAGGTGGGGGAGCTCTTGATTTCTTTCAGTGTTAACTTCCTTGACTTAAGGAACAAATATTAAATAGCAGACACAATTAATAACTTTGCTCACCACCTCCAACCTGAGAAAAGCTTTGACAGATGTTGTTTCTTTTAATGGCAAAGTGAAAAGGAAGAGGGCGTGAAGGGCATGGAAGGCCGGCCACGCTAGTCACAGGCTGACTTCACCCCAGACCTACCAAGGGCCCAGGAAAACTGACATGGGCGCATCTCGTTTCTGAACAAACCCCAAGGCTGCACGCCTCACAGAGGGCAGAACAGCCAGGCCCGTGACGGGACCTGCAGAAGGACCTTGCAGACAGAAACTGACTTCATGGCAGCACTGTCCAAGACGTGTGCGGTTGAGAGTGAGTGCGGGTGGCGAGTTCTAATCTAATCACCACGCCTTGTCCACCAGCCAGGAAACTGACAGTTTCTCAAAAATGCCATCCCAGGCTCAAAGGGGGAAATAAGGCCGAGTTAAAAGCAAATGAAAGCTTATACAAAATAAAAATATGTGACACTTAGAAGTTCTAGTTTTAATTCTACAGCATCTCATTTCAATGACATCATATTGTTACCGATAAACAAAGGACGGTCATATATGTTTTATATAACATAAATACATGTCAATGGGGGTATTTAGAACGTTTTTTGTTGGTAAAATATATGGAAATAAAATCTATCACTTTAACCATTTTTAATTAAACAATGGAATGGCAGTAAATACATTTACAATGTCACGCGACCACCACCACTACCCATTTCCAGAGCTTCTCCATCCCAAAGTCAAAGTCTGCACCCATTCAGGAATAACTCCCCATTATACCATCACTCCCACACCCCAGCCCCTGGGGAACCACCACTTTACTTGCTGTCTCAAAAATCTGACCTCCCTAGGGATCACACATAAGTGGACCCATACAATCTTGTCCTTTCGTGTCTCACTTAACTCAGCATAACGTCTCCAAGGTTCATCTATATTGTTAGTGTGTCAGAATTTCTTTTTTAAGGCTGAATAATACTTCACTGTATGTATTACATCACATTTTAGTTTCTCCATTTATCCTGACATTTGGGTTATTTTCCTGAGGCGCTTTTTAAACTCTGTCTTCAAATGTGATCTATATTTTTGAAAGAGCTCTCTCTGCTTTTCTAACTTGGAAAGATGCTTGGAATAATACGTGGCTTAAATAGATGTTTAAGCTAATTTTCACCATAATGGGTAAATCAATACATTTTATTAGTGATTATACTCTGAATTCTGCTTTTAATAGAACTGTCAGACAAGGGAAATTGCACCTTCCCCTCTATCCCAAACATTAGGAGGACAGAACTTTTTCCTTTTGTTTCCACTTTCAAAATGTCGTTTTATAGCTGGTTTAAAACAAAGAAAGTAAAAACGAAATTGTTGATTAAAAAAAAAAAAAACAATTTCATCTGAAGCACTTGCCAGAGAAAAGGCAACCAGCATTGGTTGTGTCCAATTCTTTGTGACCCCAAGAACTATAGAGCCCATGGCGTTCTCCAGGCCAGAATACTGGAGTGGGCAGCTGTTCCCTTCTCCAGGGGATCTTCCCAACCCACGGATCGAACCCAGGTCTCCCGTACCTTCAGGCAGATTCTTTACCAGCTGGGCCACAAGGGAAGCCCCAAGTCTCTTGAAAAGAGAAATCAAAGTGAAGGGGTCAAATAGTTTACCTGCAGCCCTGAACAAGGTGGGACAGAGCCCCAGTCTCCCCCTTCTTTACAAAGTAAATAGAAACATATGAGGAGCCCCCCCTTTTTTCGAGGAGCCCCTTTTTATCTGCCTGTACTAGGTGTCATAGAAGAGGGTCTGTTGGTTAGGTGCTGGAGAGAGCCCATTTTCAGAAAGGCAGTTGCATGGGTTTTAGGATCTAAATTAAAGGACTGGGAGTAAGGCTGAGGACAAGAGTGAGCTGAGGCTCCCAGCTTGGGGCCAGGCCCCAGCCTGGGGCGGGGCGGAGGGTGGGGCGAGCCGCGGAGGTGGAAGGGGTAGAACCACATGGATTGGGGCCAGAAAAGGAACTCAGCCTGGGTGGCCTCCATATTCTCATAAATCCAAGGCTGAGGCTCAGATGGGTTTTCAGGGAGGCATATTAGCAACTTAACTCTCAAAAGAGTCCAAAAAAACTAATATGTATATACATGGACAAAGCAAATGTGGCGAAATGTTAATCGGTGAATCTAAGTGAAGGGTATCCTGAAGTTCTTTGCATTCATCTTGCAACTTCCGTAACTTTATTCAACAATATTTTAAAGTCTAGAAGCCAGCTCACAGACTGGAGATGACTCTGCTTTTCTGAGCTTGGATGAGCAGGGGAGGCCACAGGAATAAAATGGAAACGTTATGGGTTGTGGAGATTCCAAGCTGAGCGATGTGAAACTTGGGGAAGTTACCTGACCTCTCCAAGCATCTGAGTTCCGACATCTATAAATCAGTAGTGAGTGAGCTACATCAGGATTCAGACATTATCTCAATCCTATACCTACCTTATGGTCAATAAATGGTTGCAAATGAGAAGGAGTGTTTATGATGTTTGTTTTAAAACTTCCTGTGTTTATTCCATTTCACTTTATCTATCAGGAGTTTACACTGGGTATGAGAGTATGCTGAGCCCCAAATGTAAAATAAAAACAATAATCCATCAACTGGCAAATACAGAGAGCAAATTATTAGCTTCTTATATCAAAAGAGTCTCAACAAGCCACCCTAGATCTTGATACCACCATCTTTAAAGAGGATTTAAGTTCCTTCCCTGGTTGTCCAGTGGTTAAGACTCTCTGCTTCCACTGCAGGGCGCACCAGTTCCATCCCTGGTCGGGGAACTAAGATCCTCTGTGCAGCACCCCCCAAAAACAAATGAGCCCTCACTCTTAATACATGTATTTTTAATAAATTACACCCATGGATGCTATTGCCAACCCTTCCCCTGACTGTCAGCAAGGTTAGTTTCTGATTCGAGGCAAAATGCTCCCACTTTGAAGCTGTCACCTCTGGGAGGTAACTCGCAGATTGTCACCTTCTACAACAGGAATGAAAAACCCTAGCTTTATCTAGGCCAAGACAAACTGACCAAAATGAGGCACAGGAGTGCGTGTCAGTTCCATCAAACAGATCTGAAAGTGGGCGGGGAGAAAGGTGGTGCCCCAATATCAACTTCTGTGCGCAAAGCGAGCAGGTCTTCCCAGAAGCCCTGAGGGGACAGAGGACAGTCATTTCCCTGAAACCCCCCCCCCAGGGGCCACCTTTACCACTTGGGCTACTGGTCTGTCTATTATGAATATCTCCATGATCAGAGGATTTCCCCCCTTTCCCACATCCCTGGACGCATAATACTCAAGAACCTCTCTTGGGTGTCCCATAAGCTAGAAATCTAGAAAACTAGAAATCATGAGATTCTGCTCCCCTGTGCAAGGGACTCCCCCTTCCAGCAGGATTAGATGATGGTGGCAACTGCTCTTATAAATAAAACTCACTAGGTGACACACCATCAAAATTGCATACATTAACCACACCACCCCACGTGTCCTAGGAATAAAAATGGGACTACTTCTCCCTACCTTTCATTCATTCATCCAAAAACTTTTCTTGAATATTTGCTACAGGCTGGACCCTTGGGCAGCAGTGAAAAAGGCAGAGTCTTTCTCTCTCCCTCATGGAATTTATATTTAGCTGCACAGGTCAACCAGTAATTGTCCAATCACACAATTAGTGTGTGGAGTGGGGAGACATCCATCGTACAAGGTGCCCTGACCTGACCTACCCTGCGGGGTCAGAGAGGGAAACACGCCAGCTAGGCTCTGAAGGGCACCAGGAAGCAGGGAGAAAAGGGTGCCCCCGGCAGGGACAGAGGGGCAGGGAGCTGCAAGGAGCAAGGACAGCTTCCAGGAGTGAAGCCAGCACTAAGAACAGAAGAGGAGGCAGGTACTGTGTGCAAAGTGGAGACCAAATGGAGCCACTGGAAGTCTCGGATGGAACCTACATGGACAGACTTTGTTCCAAGAACACTGAGAAGTCTCTGAAAGGTGTGATCAGAGAGGAACACAATCACATTTACTGCTTTAAAATACAATCCAGACGGGCCTTTCCATCACCGCTCCCCTACCCCCACCTCCATGAACGACTTTTCAGCCTCCACCAGGGGCATGGTCCCTCAGAACTGCAACTGTCTGCTTTCCTGTCTGGAGCAACTGAAACGCCTATCTATCTTTTCAGTGCAACAGAAAGAGAACAGGGAATTGAACACTCTTCTAACACTCAAGAGGCTACATTAGGTTTAATTTTTTTAACTATCTCAGCCCAACACTGTAACAAAGCTCAGTCATTTTTATACTCAGGGCTAGTGGTTTTAAAACTTTAGCTTGTACCAGGTACAGCTGGAGAGCTTGGTAAAAGGGACCGCTGGGCCCCGTCCCCAGAGTTTCCAAATTTGGTGGGTCTGGAGTGGGAAGGGAGAGTTTCCACACCCCTAAGAAGCCCCAGGTGATGCTGCTGCTACTGTGGGTCTAGCACCACACTTGGAGAACCAACCATTCCCTCCCTGACAAGGCAGTTACCAGGAGAAACCTATGGCATTAGTGCAACAAAAAAAATTCTTTTTAACCAGAATTAATCTGTATCTGTATCTTGGAATTCAAAGCAAACCTGCAAAAACAGATTTTCTTGAGTGAGCAAATCTGCCTGGCTTTTACACCTAGAAATCGGCCTCGCGCTGGGTCCCCCTGACAAGCTTTGGCAGCCACTCGGGCACAGATTTCTCGAATCCCCAAGCTTTAGAAGTGGGAAATATTGCAGAATTCACCAGTAACAGCTACAGGACTCCGGAAGAGTGACACAGGGTGGCAAATACAACTTCTGCAGCACACCAGACCTCAATCTGGTGCATGACATGCAAGAGCCCACATCCACAGCCCAGGCTAACCAGTGACGACCTCAGGGCTCCCACCTGCAGTGGGTCACAGCCAGCCAGCCCAGGCCTCTCCTTAGACTGTGTGTGCTCCTGCACAAAGTCCTATGAAATGCCAGGCACTGCTTGGTGAGTAGTCAGATACCACTCACCAATTTTCTAAATTGCTAATCAGATAATTGCAGCAATCATCAATTCTGCAGCCATTCTACTTTTGAATACACAAAATAAAAAATAATTAGACCCAAACAATCACATTGGACTAAAAGCACACTAATGGACAAAATTAGTTTATTCAAATTTGTTGCAACATTTATCAAAACACTTGGCTGGTCAATTTGCTTAATGAGTATTGACTTTTCCCTTAATTTTTCTTGGGTGACATTCACTTAGAGCAATACATTAAGCCTGTTACCCTTTGCAAAGGATTCTTAAAGACCAGCTCCATTTTGAAATGATTTCTTCTCAATCTCTTCATAGAAAAACCAGAAGGAAAAGTCTGAAAATGATCTTGCTCTATTTTCCAGAATTAAAAAAAAAAGTTTCCACTATGCCCATTGAGTAAGTTTTACTTCTTCTTTCAATGGCTTTAGAATAATGGTTGTCTCTAAATACAGGAGAAAAAGGGGGCCAATTCTAAATTGTCACCTTTTAGCATGTAATTTAAATCAATGGCCAATTGGAGGAAACTCAAGTTGGAGGAAGGAAATTTCGTATTTTTGGAAATCTAAATTAATATTATGTCAAATCCTGGCAGCAATTTTTTCAAATGACTATAATTAGAGATATGCAAATTCTTCACTGGGGGAAAAAAAGCTAAAAGAAAAATGCACCTAATTAAGTAATGATTTTATCTTTATTAGATGGTATTAAAAGTGAAAATGTGGTTTAATCCTTTTAACACTATAAAATAGAATTGTCTCCTTTAGAACTCAAGGAATATCAACCCAAACAAATAATGGCATAAGTGGGTGGCTCTTTACACCTTTTCCTCAGAAACAACAGAACAGAGATGACTTCCTGGTCCTCAGATACTTTCAACCATTACATTTTGTAACACTAAGTTTAGAATATGGCTTAAGTATCCCATAAAGTGGTCAGTTTTCAGATAGTTAAAAGCACTAACTTTTCTATCACACATTCTTATATTTTGAAGGAAAATTACTTTTAAATAAGACAGCTATTATTAGTGATTTAAGGTCTTAAGACTTTGCTATTTTGCTAACAGACCCAAAGGTTACCAATTTTATGTTTAAAAAGCCCATAGATATTCTGGCAAGATGGTAGTGGGAGTGTAATTCATTGAATCTCCCCAATTCATCCTAACCATAAAAACGGACAAATAGAGCAGAACCAAAAACCCACAGATAGCATCTACAACAAACCCAGGTGACGGGGGATCCCCACGCACGCTGTGTATGAAGGAAGTGGGGACAAACCATCAGGAGCTTGGAGAACTGCCACGGGATACTCGCTGGGAGGCTCCCGTCCCCATTCTGGAGCACCCACGGAAGCTGGCGGAGTAGTCTGCAGGCTCCAGCTTCCCTAGGAGTGCACAGGTAGTGTGTCCCATGGACTTCTAATGGGATGTTCCGGGGTGGGGGAGGTCTAATCCCTATGAACTAACAAACTAACCAAAGTTCCATACTGCGGAGAAACTGCTAAGGACGACTCCAGGGTGAGTGAAGCGGGGCCAAGGAAAGACTCGGTCAGGAAAGAGCTGGGGACAGAGACCAACAAGTGAAGATGTCAGGAGTAGAAGAGTCAAGTCCATTTTTCTAAACCACTTCGTGAAAACAATGTAAGTGGGTTCTTCAGAACTGAGAAGCTAGAAGAATTATAATGGTTCTACTAAGAGTACAGAAAAACTAAAACTCATAGTGAAGAACAGAAAAGAATCACAGTTGAATTCCAAATGTTTTATTTAATAAAGAGAGGGTAAGGAACAGAATCACATCCCTAGTATAGACAATAAAATCATGCCAGAAAGACATATATGAAAACTAGAATACTTCAAAAATGAGCTAAAGTAAATCAAAAAGTTATAAAAGAATAGACTCAATCAGAATTCTAAAGTCATAAATGAGCTGATTGATTGAATATATATATATATATATATGTAACAGAATCACTTTGTTGTATACCAGAAATTGACACAACATTGTAAATCAACTATACTTCAATTAAATAAAAAAGGAAAAAAAATGAGCTGACTGGAGAAAAGATTTGAAAAATGGAGACAAAAAACTAAGAAAAGGGAGGAGCCAAGATGCTGGAGGAATAGGACGGGGAGACCACTTTCTCTCCTACAAATTCATCGAAAGAACAATTCAACGCGGAGCAAACGTCACAAAACAACTTCTGATCGCTAGCTGAGGACATCAGGCGCCCAGAAAAGCAGCCCATTGTCTTCGAAAGGAGTAGGACAAAATATAAAAGATAAAAAGAGAGACAAAAGAGCTAGGGACGGACCGTCCCGGGAAGGGAGTCTTAATAGAGGAAGTTTCCAATCACCAGGAAACCCTCGCACTGGTGGGTCTGGGTTAAGTTTTTGAATCTCGGAGGGCAACCTAACTGGGAGGAAAAATAAATAAAACCCACAGATTACGTGCCTAAAAGCAACTCCCAGCAGAAAAGTACCCCAGACGCCCGCACCCGCCAGCAACAAGCGGGGGCAGAACGGAGAGGAGCGGGCGGCATTGCTTAGGGTAAGGACCGGGCCTGAGTGCCCTGGGGACAATTGGAGGGAGCTTTTGTGAGTTACCAACTTAAACTGTGGGACAGAAAAAGAGAGAGAGAAAATTAACCGGCCCAAACATACTGCTGGCCGTTCACAGAACAAAGGGACCGAGCAAGTCCGGAGGAGCTAGACGGCTGCGGACCAGCCCAGCCCTGCTGGAGGCAGGAGGCAGGGGGCAGGGGAAAGGGGCAGGCTCGGCCCCAAGGACCGCATCCCCTACTGCACTGCAAGCAGGCCTCCAGTTTCTAACCAAAGACTTCCTGAGATTCTGGATGGTCGACATCCACCAGAAGGGTCGCGGCTAAACTCAAGGCGCACGCACCCCGTGTGCAGAAACTGAGGCTGGGGACTCGGAGGGGAGAAGGCGTGCTGCACCCGGGGAGAGTACGCCCGTCAAGCTCCTGGCTGCCTGAGGCGCTCGGGCGGGGAAGGCAGAAAACGCAGGCGCAGCCGAGTCCTCGCTTTTGTGGAACACCCGAGGGCTGGAACCCGCGCAGCGCAGGGCCCGCTGCATATGGAGCAGCCGGAGCCTGAGCAGCGTAGACGGGGAAAGCAGCGCCAGTCCCTCCCCGCAGCGCGAAGGAACTAGCGAACCTGAAGAAGAGACCACCTCCACCCGCCTGTGGGCGGAAATTAGGCACTGAAGAGACCGGCAAACAGAAGCCAAAGAAACAAAGGGAACCGCTTCAGAAGGGACCAGTGCAACAGATTAAAATCCCTGTAGGTAACACCGACTACACCGGAAGGGGCCTACAGTTATTGAGAAGTGTAAGCTGGAACGAGGAGCTATCTGAAACTGAACCGAACCCACACTGACCGCAACAGCTCCAGAGAAATTCCTAGATCTATTTTTACCTTTTTTTTTTTTAATTAAAAAATTTTTTTCTTTTCTTTTTTTTTCTCTTTTATTTTCTTTTAAAATTCCCTATTACTCCCCCATTACTCCTTAACTTTCATTTTCATTGATTTTTACTATTTTTTTAATTAGGAAAAATTTTTTTTGTTTTTTTTTTCTTTTTCTCTTATTTTCTTTTAAAGTCCTCTATTACTTCTCTACTACTCCTTAATTTTCATTTTCATTTCACTATAACCTTGCAAAAAAAAAAAAAGATGCCCTATTTTTAAAGTGAACTTCATGTATATTTCTAAAATTTTTTTGTTTTTGTTTTTACCTTGTATTTTTAAGAGTTTAACCTCTACTCTAGATTTTTAATCTTTGTTTTTCAGTATTTGATATCAACTTTGGACATTTAAGAATCCAATATTCAGTTCCCATGTTTATTCAGGAGTGTGTTGATTATTCTCTCCCAATCTTGACTCTCCGTTTTCTACCTCAGAACACCTCCATTTCCTCCCTTCCCCTTCTCTTCCCAATCCAATTCTGTGAATCTTCGTGGGTGTCTGGGCTACAGAGAACACTCTGGGAACAGACAACTGCGTAGATCTGTCTCTCTCCTCTTGAGTCCCCCCTTTTCTCCTCCTGCTCATCTCTATCTCCCTCCTCCCTCTCCTCTTCTTCATGTAATTCTGGGTGCACCTCACGGGGGAGAAGCTTTTCACCATTAACCTAGAAGTTTTATTATCAGTGCTGCATAGTTGGAGAAGTCTTGAGATTACTGGAAGAATAAAACTGAAATCCAGAGGCAGGAGACTTAAGCCCAAAACCTGAGAACACCAGAAAACTCCTGACTACATGGAACATTAAGTAATAAGAGACCATCCAAAAGCCTCCATACCTACACTGAAACCAACCACCACCCAAGAGCCAGTAAGTTTCAGAGCAAGACATACCACGCAAATTCTCCAGCAATGCAGGAACATAGCCCTGAGCGTCAACATACAGGCTGCCCGAAGTCACATCTAACACATAGACCCATCTCAAAACTCATTACTGGGCACTCCACTGCACTCCAGAGAGAAGAAATCCAGTTCCACGCACCAGAACACCAACGCAAGCTTCCCTAACCAGGAAACCTTGACAAGCCAATCATCCAACCCCACCCACTGGGTGAAACCTCCACAATAAAAAGGAACCACAGACCTCCAGAATACAAAGAGCCCACTCCAGACACAGCAATCTAAACAAGATGAAAAGGCAGAGAAACACCCAACAGGTAAAGGAACATGAAAAATGCCCACCACGTCAAACAAAAGGAGGAGGAGATAGGGAATCTGCCTGAAAAAGAATTTAGAATAATAATAAAAATGATCCAAAATCTTGAAAACAAAATGGAGTTACAGATAAATAGCCTGGAGACAAAGACTGAGAAGATGCAAGAAATGTATAATAAAGACCTAGAAGAAATAAAAAAGAGTCAATTAAAAATGAATAATGCAATAAATGAGGTCAAAAACACTCTGAAGGGAACCAAGAGTAGAATAACGGAGACAGAAGATAGGACAAGTGAGGTAGAAGATAAAATGGTGGAAATAAATGAAGCAGAGAGGAAAAAAGAAAAAAGAATCAAAAGAAATGAGGACAACCTCAGGGACCTCTGGGACAATGTGAAACGCCCCAACATTCGAATCATAGGAGTCCCAGAAGAAGAAGACAAAAAGAAAGGCCATGAGAAAATCCTCGAGGAGATAATAGCTGAAAATGTCCCTAAAATGGGCAAGGAAATAGCCACCCAAGTCCAAGAAACCCAGAGAGTCCCAAACAGGATAAACCCAAGGCGAAACACCCCAAGACACATATTAATCAAATTAACAAAGATCAAACACAAAGAACAAATATTAAAAGCAGCAAGGGAGAAACAAGAAATAACACACAAAGCGATTCCCATAAGGATAACAGCTGATCTATCAATAGAAACCCTTCAGGCCAGAAGGGAATGGCAAGACATACTTAAAGGAAAGAGAATAACCTACAACCTAGATTACTGTACCCAGCAAGGATCTCATTCAGATATGAAGGAGAATTCAAAAGCTTTACAGACAAGCAAAAGCTGAGAGAATTCAGCACCATCAAACCACCTCTTCAACAAAAGCTAAAGGATCTTCTCTAGACAGGAAACACAGAAAGGTTGTATAAACGTGAACCCAAAACAACAAAGAAAATGGCAGTGGGACCATACCTATCAATAATTTCCTTAAATGTAAATGGGTTGAATGCCCCAACCAAAAGACAAAGACTGGCTGAATGGATACAAAAACAAGACCCCTATATATGCTGTCTACAAGAGACCCACCTCAAAACAAGGAACACATACAGAAAGTGAAGGGCTGGAAAAAAATATTTCACACAAATGGAGACCAAAAGAAAGCAGGAGTCGCAATGCTCATATCAGATAAAATAGACTGTCAAATAAAGGCTGTGAAAAGAGACAAAGGACACTACATAATGATCAAAGGATCAATCCAAGAAGAAGATATAACAATTATAAATATATATGCACCCAACATAGGAGCACCGCAATATGTAAGGCAAACACTAACGAGTATGAAAGAGGAAATTAATAGTAACACAATAATAGTGGGAGACTTTAACACCCCACTCACAACGATGGCTAGATCAACTAAACAGAAAATTAACAAGGAAACACAAACTTTAAATGACACAATGGACCAGCTAGACCTAATTGATATCTATAGGACATTTCACCCCAAAACAATCAACTTCACCTTTTTCTCAAGTGCACACGGAACCTTCTCCAGAATAGATCACATCCTGGGCCATAAATCTAGTCTTGGTAAATTCAAAAAAAATGAAATCATTCCAGTCATCTTTTCTGACCACAGTGCAGTAAGATTAGACTCAATTACAGGAAAAAAATTGTTAAAAATTCAAACATATGGAGGCTAAATAACACGCTTCTGAATAACCAACAAATCATAGAAGAAATCAAGAAAGAAATCAAAATATGCATAGAAATGAATGAAAATAAAAACACAACAACCCAAAACCTATGGGGCACTGTAAAAGCAGTGCTAAGGGGAAGGTTCATAGCATTACAGGCTTACCTCAAGAAACAAGAAAAAAGTCAAATAAATAACCTAACTCTACACCTAAAGCAAGTAGAGAAGGAAGAAATGAAGAACTCCAGGGTTAGAAGAAGGAAAGAAATCTTAAAAATTAGGGCAGAAATAAATGCAAAAGAAACTAAAGAGACCATAGCAAAAATCAACAAAGCTAAAAGCTGGTTTTTTGAAAAAATAAACAAAATTGACAAACCATTAGCAAGACTCATTAAGAAACAAAGGGAGAAGAACCAAATTAACAAAATTAGAAATGAAAATGGAGAGATCACAACAGACAACACAAATACAAAGGATCATAAAAGACTCCTACCAGCAGCTCTATGCCAATAAAATGGACAACTTGGAAGAAATGGACAAATTCTTAGAGAAGTATAACTTTCCAAAACTGAACCAGGAAGAAACAGAAGATCTTAACAGGCCCATCACAAGCAAGGAAATCGAAACTGTAATCAGAAATCTTCCAGCAAACAAAAGCCTAGGACCAGATGGCTTCACAGCTGAATTCTACCAAAAATTTAGAGAAGAGCTAACACCTATCTTACTCAAACTCTTCCAGAAAATTGCAGAAGAAGGTAAACTTCCAAAGTCATTCTATGAGGCCACCATCACCCTAATTCCAAAACCAGACAAAGATGCCACAAAAAAAGAAAACTACAGGTCAATATCACTGATGAACATAGATGCAAAAATCCTTAACAAAATTCTAGCAAACAGAATCCAACAACATATTAAAAAAATCATACACCATGACCAAGTGGGCTTTATCCCAGGAATGCAAGGATTCTTTAATATCTGCAAATCAATCAATGTAATACACCACACTAACAAATTGAAAGATAAAAACCATCTGATTATCTCAATAGATGCAGAAAAAGCCTTTGACAAAATTCAACACCCATTTATGATTAAAACTCTCCAGAAAGCAGGAATAGAAGGAACATACCTCAACATAATAAAAGCTATGTATGACAAACCCACAGCAAGCATTACCCTCAATGGTGAAAAACTGAAAGCATTTCCCTTAAAGTCAGGAACAAGACAAGGGTGCCCACTCTCAGCACTACTATTCAACATAGTTTTGCAAGTTTTGGCCACAGCAATCAGAACAGAAAAAGAAGTAAAAGGAATCCAGATAGGAAAAGAAGAACTGAAACTCTCACTGTTTGCAGATGACATGATCCTCTACATAGAAAACCCTAAAGACTCTACCAGAAAATTACTAGAGCTAATCAATGAATATAGTAAAGTTGCAGGATATAAAATTAACACACAGAAATCCCTTGCATTCCTATACACTAACAATGAGAAAACAGAAAGAGAAATTAAGGAAACAATACAATTCACCATTGCAACAAAAATAATAAAATACTTAGGAGTATATCTACCTAAAGAAACAAAAGACCTATACATAGAAAACTATAAAACACTGATGAAAGAAATCAAAGAGGACACAAACAGATGGAGAAACATACCATGTTCATGGATTGGAAGAATCAATATTGTCAAAATGGCTATACTACCCAAAGCAATCTATAGAGTCAATGCAATCCCTATCAAGCTACCAACGGTATTTTTCACAGAACTAGAACAAATAATTTCACAATTTGTATGGAAATACAAAAAACCTCGAATAGCCAAAGTAATCTTGAGAAAGAAGAGTGGAACTGGAGGAATCAACCTGCCTGACTTCAGACTATACTACAAAGCCACAGTCATCAAGACAGTATGGTACTGGCACAAAGACAGAAATATAGATCAATGGAACAGAATAGAAAGCCCAGAGATAAATCCACGAACCTATGGTCACCTTATCTTCGACAAAGGAGGCAAGGATATACAATGGAAAAAAGACCACCTCTTTAACAAGTGGTGCTGGGAAAACTGGTCAACCACTTGTAAAAGAATGAAACTAGAACACTTTCTAACACCATACACAAAAATAAACTCAAAATGGATTAAAGATCTAAATGTAAGACCAGAAACTATAAAACTCCTCGAGGAGAACAGAGGCAAAACACTCTCCGACATAAATCACAGCAGGATCCTCTATGACCCACCTCCCAGAATATTGGAAATAAAAGCAAAAATAAACAAATGGGACCTAATTAAACTTAAAAGCTTTTGCACAACAAAGGAAACTATGAGCAAGGTGAAAAGACAGCCCTCAGATTGGGAGAAAAGAATAGCAAATGAAGCAACAGACAAAGGATTAACCTCAAAAATATACAAGCAACTCCTACAGCTCAATTCCAGAAAAATAAATGACCCAATCAAAAAATTGGCCAAAGAACTAAACAGACATTTCTCCAAAGAAGACATATAGATAGCTAACAAACACATGAAAAGATGCTCAACATCACTCATTATCAGAGAAATGCAAATCAAAACCACAATGAGGTACCATCACACACCAGTCAGGATGGCTGCTATCCAAAAGTCTACAAGCAATAAATGCTGGAGAGGGTGTGGAGAAAAGGGAACACTCTTACACTGTTGGTGGGAATGCAAACTAGTATAGCCGCGATGGAGAACAGTGTGGAGATTTCTTTAAAAACTGGAAAAAGAACCGCCATATGACCCAGCAACCCCACTTCTGGGCATACACACCGAGGAAACCAGATCTGAAAGAGACACGTGCACCCCAATGTTCATCGCAGCACTGTTTATAATAGCCAGGACATGGAAGCAACCTAGATGCCCATCAGCAGACGAATGGATGAGGAAGCTATGGTACATATACACCATGGAATACTACTCAGCTATTAAAAAGAATTCATTTGAATCAGTTCTAATGAGATGGATGAAACTGGAGCCCATTATACAAAGTGAAGTAAGCCAGAAGGATAAAGAACATTACAGCATACTAACACATATATATGGAATTTAGAAAGATGGTAATGATAACCCTATATGCAAAACAGAAAAAGAGACACACAGGTACAGAACAGACTTGAACTCTGTGGGAGAAGGCGAGGGTGGGATGTTTCGAGAGAATGGCATCGAAACATGTATGTTATCTACGGTGAAACAGATCACCAGCCCAGGTGGGATGCATGAGACAAGTGCTCGGGCCTGGTGCGCTGGGAAGACCCAGAGGGATGGGGTAGAGAGAGGTGGGAGGGGGGATCGGGATGGGGAATACATGTAAATCCATGGCTGATTCGTGTCAGTGCGTGACAAAACTCACTGCAATGTTGTGGAGTGATTGGCCTCCAACTAGTGAGAATAAATGGGAAAAAAAAAAAAAAAACTAAGAAAAATGAAAGAAAAAAAATCACTTCAGAAGTATAGGGTAAATAAAAAGAACACAAGAGCAAATAAAATGAATAATGCCTCAAAAGAAGTTGAAGGAGGAAAATGTTTTGTCAAATTATGAAGATATTAAAAGGATTTGAGAGAAAATGGTCAAAATAAAAGACGGGCAAAGAAGACATAACATACACAAAATGGGAGCTCTAAAAGCCAAGATGAAGAATAGAGTCAACAGCAAAAGCTGCACTGTAGACAAATTTAAATTTATAGTCGAGCCCAGATTCCCTGCATTGTCAGTGGATTCTTTACCATCTGAGCTACCAGGGAAGTAGCACATTATGTCCCCGGGGTGGGGGGAGGGGTTGGAAATCAACCCAGAGCATCTAACACTACAGAACTACTAGACTTCAAAGAATAAAGGTAAAAAACAGTCCTTTGGGTATCTAGACAAATATATCAAGCTAAATACGAGGCAAAGAAAATCAGACTGCCAGCAGACTTTGACAACTCTTTAGGGCAAAAGACAGTATAGTAAAATATTAAAGAACCTTGAGCAAAGAAAAGATGAGCCAAGGATTTATATCAAACAACCTGACTTTTAAGCATAAAAGGCAAAGGCTACAGAAAAGCTTCTGTGAACATAATTCAGGAGCTACTTCCCATGAGTGCTTTCTGAGGTACGTTAGAGAACGAGCTACAGAAAACCAAAATTTCAGGAAAGACAAGACCTAAGCCCTGCTGGCAAGCATTAAATATACATTTACTTGCAAAACTAAGATTAAATGATGATTAAAAAAGGAGATAGCAGAATATGTGACTGCTATATATTGTGATAAAGTAATTTTGGTGCAGTTTCAGAAAAGTTAGGGGATGGAGGAGTATCTGCAAAGCAGAATATGCTTGCTGACTGCCTTATAGATAGTAATTGGGAGTACAAGAATATCTCTTCAAATCCCAAGCTAGGAGAGAAAAGGGAAAGAATAGACTAGTAACTAATTTAAATGTTATTCACAGAAGGCAACCAAATAAGAAATTGGGCCCAGAAAGAGTGAACCAAGAATATTATATAAAGGTATCGGTATAAAGGCAACCATTAGAACAAATGCCAAAAATTTTGCAAGTACTCAACAGTATATCCAAAATAGGGAAAGAAAATAAAATTATAGAAGAACACACCATCTCTATTGATGTTATCTTGTTAAAAAAGAAACCAAAGCTGAGTATAATCATACCTCTATGTGACAAGTTCACAGGAAATTCAGGGAACAGAGCATGTTAAACAGCCCACAGGAATGCAGCAGCAGCATTTGGACTGTGGAAAACTGCACAGGACAAATCCTCAGTTTCTTCAACAGACACTGGGGAAGACAGCCTACAAATTAGAAATGACTTAAAGGCCGCACCAGCCAAGTGACAATGTGGCTCTTGTGTGGATTCTAGCAAAAATTTATATATTCACATATGTTTTCATATTTATTTTCAATAAGGGAAATGTAAATCCTGGATATTCAATGACATTGTGGAACTTCACTGACTTTGAAGGCTGTGACACTGGCATCGTTATGTCCAGAGAAGGGAATCTTTCTATTTTAGAACTACACACTGGAAACATTCAGAAATGAATTTCTACAATGCTTGAGATATGCTTCAAAATAATGGGAGGACAAGGTGGGATGGATTCCCTGGCAGTCCAGTGGTTAGGACACAGGCTTTCACTACCATGGACCAGGGTTCGATTCCTAGTCAGGGAACTAAGGATCCCAACAAGACACATGGCATGGCTAGAAAAGGAAAATAAAATGGGAGGATGAAGTAAGGAAGAAAAACTGGTGCTGATCAACTGCTGAAGCTGGATGATGGGTATATGAGGGTTCGTTACATTTGTCTCCGTGTGTGAGATGGTCCCATAATTATTATATATATGCCTGTGTACATGCTATGCCAATTCAGTCAAGTCTGACTCTTGGTGACCCTACGGACTGTAGCCAACCAGGCTCCTCTGTCCAAAGAATTCTCCAGGCAAGAGTTCTACAGCGGGTTGCCATGCCCTCCAGGGGATCTTCCCGACCGGGGGATAGAACCCACATCTCTTAACATCTCCTTTATCAGCAGGTGGGTTCTTTACCACTAGCACCACCTGTGAAGTCCCAATATATAGACTTAACATTTCTGTGTATTTTAAAGCTATATTTATATAGTTTTTAAAGTTACTGTGAGATCCAATTCCTCCATCTTGAAATAAAATGGCTGCTAGTAAGTTTTCAAATAACCCAGGAAATAGCTGAGAAGTCACAGGCCCCTCTCCTGTTTCCTTCAACCCTTCCCTAGTCAACCAAGAGCAAACTTAAACAAAGTCTAATACATTTAGGCTCTGATGTTCTCACCCCAAACAACAGGTGCTAATGAACGATGATGAAACTGGATTTTTATTTTATTTCTACTCTCAGCTTAGAAACACTAGTCTTCCGTCAAATCTAGACTAAGTGCTTTAAAGCAACTGATTTCGTAATTACTTAAGCGCCCGCACTTGTATACCTAAGGCTGCTGGTTTCATCAGAATTGTTACCTGACACTGTACCAAGCACCTGAGTTCCCACCTTAATGCGGCCATTAAGTAACCACAGCTGTAGTCAGTGGGATGCCTTCTCTTCCACGCAAACACTCCTGAGGGTATCGGTCTTCATCGTGGATTCTTTCCCGAGGATAGACACTGCACCACCTAAGGCAGCGCGAGCCCCACTCCACGCCCAAGAGTGGACAGAGGAAGGACTTCCCTGTCCTGTGTGCCGAGAGCATCCATGCTCACTGTGGGGAGTCCTCGATTTGAAGCCGGAGAGCTTATCACTTCATGGACCTCTGAAAGTTCATCCTAAGGCTCAAATGCCAAGAAGTCATCCTGTCCTCTCATCCAGGCTACCGCAGTAACAGTGGAGTGGAAACACCATGCCCAGCCTGACAACAGCGGCCACACTGTTTTAGCTTCACCACGACCTGCGTGCTTTGTCAGACTCAAAGTGATAAATACAGGTATCGTTAAAAATGGAAGGTGGTCAATCTCGACAAGAAAAAGACGAAAGAATGTGAAAAGGAGGTACAGAGCCTCCCGTCCTTGCAGACAGACTGGAGAGCATTCAGCCTGCCTCCCTGAAGCATCTCTCTCAGCTGTGAAAAACCATTCTGGTCCATTCTGAGAAAAAAATGGTTCCAAACCTACAGAAGGATGACGGACTTTTGGCACATTCAAGACTCCACGAACTCCTGAGAAGTGAAGACATTCCCTGGCATTGTGGACACTTCTGTCACCCACTTTGGTACATCCTTCATCAGTACAGTCTCATACCTGCTAGAGAGGCTGAAGTCACATGCCAAGCTGGGACGCTGGGATGTGCTCAGCCCTTTGAGGGCACCACAGAGGCAGACAGGACTCAAGAGACAAAACATCTCACAAGTCCCCTCCGGAGTTGCCGCGACCCTGTTCCCTCCCCACTCCCATCTCTCTCCATTTTGCCTCCTCTGGCCCCACCTTCCCTGTGACCCCCAACCCTCGGAGAAATCTTGCCTTTCTTTACTTCCTTCTTTAATTGACCCTAATGCAAAATAGAAATATATCTAAATAAAGCTGCTTTCTCACTAAGAGACCCTAGACTTTTTCTTTCTTCTGGGCTCTTTGTAAACCGGGGCTCATGAAAGGAAAAGAATTCACTAGAACATAAGCCCCAAAAGGACAAGGATCTTTGCCTCCTCATGGCTATGCCCCGCCACAGCATCAATAAATATTTGTAAACAAATCTCTAAATTCCTGGTACATGTAGGGTCCATTGAAAAGATACTGAAGGAACGAAGAGAATGAAGCTGTAAACCTTAAGCACTGTAGCTTTATGCCCAGAGCTGCGGATCCAAGATTCCCCACCTGCACCTGCCTGGACTGTGCCCACCTGCCCGGACTGTGCCCACCTGCCTGGACCGTGCCCACCTGCCTGGCTTGTGTCCACCTGCCTGGACTGTGCCCACCTGCCTGGACTGTGCCCACCTGCCTGGACTGTGCCCACCTGCCTGGATTGTGCTCACCTGCCTGGACTGTGCCCACCTACCTGGCTTGTGCTCACCTACCTCACTGCAGGCTGCTCACTACCATAGCACTTTCGGCATCCTGGCCAGCCTCTCCTTAGAAGGCACTCATTCTGAAACTACAGTGATCATTTAAAATAATATCCCTTGAAAATGCTGGAATGGAAATTAGGCTACACATTCAGATCTCCTTAAAAAATTCATAAACCCTTCTACATATGCTAGTTTATTTTAAAAGGCTGGAAAGAAGGGTCCTTTTTCATGATAAAGTGAGCTAGAAACTTGCCTACAATTTCCCTGTAGTAAATATACTAACTATTCTAAAATAATGAGAAAAACATTTAAACATCCCAATTAACTGTTTTCAAGTGGTGATTCTAATGACGTATTTTTAAAGAAAGGATCCTAGTTTAATTTAACTAATGACGAAAAGCCTAAAGCCTGTGCGGTTTTACCAGGGTGTTTCTTGAGATGAAAATCTTCCATCAGCCGTTAAAAAAGAAATCTACACTGTGAAGAACATGATGGAAACACATTTTTTAACATTTTACAAACTATAAAACACACTTTAAAAGGAGCCACAGTCTTTCCAAGTAGAATAATTCTCAATTTTTTAAGCCATTTTAGTCTTGTTTTCTTTAAAACATGTCCTAGCCAAGTAGAAAAACAGCCAAAAGCCACACAAAACCACTAATATTTTCCCCAGAAGTCAAATCTACATTAGATCCGTTTCTATAAATACTTCCCTTTCAATAAAACAGAGACATCAAACAATTACCAAACCTGATAACGCCTCCTTTGTTCAAACCCTGCAAAGCAATTCCTCTGCTAAATCTGCATAGGCCATTATATTTAACTTACTGGCAGCCCTGATTGTTTTCAAGAATTTTAAAACTTTGAAATAATCTGAGTCACCTGGGGTAAAACCAAATGTTTTTGCTTCACTAAAGAACTTAAGAGATACAAAGGAAAAAGTAAGAACTTCTCCTCTTTTCATTTACCCTATTATTTTTTAATCGATTAGGTCAAGTACAAGGCATTCCCTGGAAAATACCATCACTCACATCTTTATCTCAAATCATAGTTCCACCTCTCACAAACAGCTACCTCCTCCTGGAGGATCACTGCTTTGGAAAGGGCAGTAACCAGCACCCCTCATTACCTTTGGAGACCTAAAGAAAGCAGGAGTCGCAATACTTATATCAGATAAAATAGACTTCAAAATAAAGGCTGTGAAAAGAGACAAAGAAGGACACTACATAATGATCAAAGGATCAATCCAAGAAGATATAACAATTATATATGCACCCAACATAGGAGCACCGCAATATGTAAGGCAAATGCTAACAAGAATGAAGGGGGAATTAACAATAACACAGTAATAGTGGGAAGACTTTAATACCCCACTCACACCTATGGATAGATCAACTAAACAGAAAATTAACAAGGAAACACAAACTTTAAATGACACAATGGTCCAGCTAGACCTAATTGATAACTATAGGACATTTCGCCCCAAAACAATCAATTTCACCTTTTTCTCAAGTGCACATGGAACCTTCTCCAGAATAGATCACATCCTGAGCCATTAATCTAGCCTTGGTAAATTCAAAAAAATTTAATACGTTCTTAATACAGGACTAGGGAACCCAGAGCAGATCAGAATTCTTTTCAAGCCTTGAGGGTTTTACTTGCTGCTGGGGATTTTTTTGTTTGCTAAACAAATGAATTTATGCATACTTATGCATAAATTTATGTTACATACCTGAGTTACCATTATAATAAATATTTAAAATTTGTTAAGACTCAAAGATTACCTCTTGCTACTACCAGATGTTGAGCATACAAAACCTGTGATCTTGGCTGGGGGCGGGGATGGGTAGGTAGGAAGGCAGGGGAGGGTAATCAGCTCTGGACTTAAAAGCAACTCCAAGTACACATCCGTGGACCTACTCTGGATGCGCACGGTGCAGACTCTGTGTGTGTGTGTGTGTGTGTGTGTACACACGTGCACATGCGCACGTGCGTGCACTGGGCATAGTGTATATGTGTGTTAGTTGCTCAGCAGACTGTGTGTGTGTGTGTGTATGTGCACACGTGGACGAGCGTGCACTGGGCATAGTGTATATGTGTGTGTTAGTTGCTCAGTTGTGTCTGACTCTTTGCGACTCCAGGCTCCTCTGTCCATGGGATCCTCCAGGCAAGAATACTGGAGTGGGTTGCCATTTCCTCCTCCAGGGGAATCTTCCCAACCCAGGGATTGAACCCAAATCTCTCAGTCTCCTGCATTGGCAGGCACGTTCTTTACTACTAGCGCCACCTAGGAAGCCCACAATATATGTAATACCATGCAAAAGTGAGATCTACACTCTTCCTAAAATTACTTCTCTGAGTGAGCACCTCCTTGACCAGATGACACTTATAAAAATCTCATCACATATGGCATTATAGGAAATACTGCAATTACCGAAGAAAAATCCAGATGCCCTAAAACTTATCCTCTCTCATATTCTGTTAGTCTCCACAGAGATCGTTTTCTACGGGAGTCTTTCAGCTAGCTGCCACCCTCTGCTTCCACTGTTCACACCCTGACCAATCGCCCCACTTCAAGGTTTAACTTGGTTTCCAAATCTTCCTTGCAATCAGCCATTCTACCTGAGCCCAATGCGATACAATATGTGTCTTACTTAGCTTCTGAACCTGAACTGTTCTTTAAGTCTTATTATAAATTTTACTACATTAGCATCTACCTAGCACTGTTTCCATAGATTCCCGTTTCCTTCAAGGCAGGAAATCACATCTCAGAAATCTTTATGCATGACGACATGACAGGTGAAATGATGTAATCAACTAGAGACTGCTGAATTGCAGTTCCATTTCTACCACCTTCTCCTGCTGGATGGTCGGCTGATTTAACTGCCATTGAACCATGACCACCAAATGACCAAAGGGAAGGGGCAGATGTGAAGGGATGTGAGAATGCTGGGCAGGCCCCAGAGCAAACAGTGCATCCCTGAGTAATCAAGGGGAAAGGGCTTCCTTCATCCTTACAGACCCCAGCCTGTGTGCAGCCTGACTGACTGTGTCTCAGAATCACCAGTCGGTGGGGCAATCACAGAGCACAGCCATTCTTAGGTCAGGGCTAATTATGGCTGAGCATAGATTACTCTAGACCTCCAACTTCCTTGTTTTTATTCTGCCCCTCAGCTTAAGCTATGGCACTGTACAATTCATTCTGTGGTTATTTTCACCATCCCCACCTCCAATACAGCAATCAATAACCCAGGTTTAGGTGCAACTTCCTTATTGGCCACCTTCAATATAACCCAAAATTGCAAAGATCCTGTTAGTCCACCCAGAATTGACGAGAAACACTCCACTCCACAGCCACAGCAGTGAAGAGAGAAAAGGGGCTGGTTATTTTATTTAGCAAAGAGTTCAGGTAGGCCCCTACACAGTCATCATACCAACTGGGGGGCGCAGGACCTAACCATGTAAAGACGAAAATTACTTACTTGGCTTCTGTCACACCTGCAGCCAAGACCCTATAACTAGTTCTGGTAACACAATAAAGTCAAAGGATTTCAACCCTTCCAATCAAAGGATTTTCCACATAAACAAAAAAACCTAACTTCCCTTCTGGGGCAATTCAAACTAGTCTTATTTAGTCACATTCTTCACTCATGTTCTGCAGATATTTGAACACTGTCATTCACTAAACCTCCCTTCACCTTATCTTCTTCAGGCTTAATAAATCCAATTTCTTTAAGTTGCTTTCAAAGGGCCTATTTCCCAAAGCTTTAATCAACTCTATATCCTCTTCTATACCTAAAACATCCATTTTATTCTCTGAGAAAACCAATAAACATACTTATTTAATGGTCTAATGCAGAGAATAAATGCAGAATTATCTTCCTGTCATCAATTTCTTTTCAGGAAAAGTTACTTTTCATTACATGACTGGTACACAACACATAATTCTTTCTAATCCCAAAATCCTACTGTAACATTACAGAGCCATGTTCTGTTGACCTTTGGAGTTTAAGTTTTGTTTTTCACTTGAACCTGACCCTAAGAATTTCATTTATAGCTATCGTAGTTTCTGTGAAATTGAGTTTCAAGAAAATGCAGCCTGTAAGTAACCAAAAAACAAACATAGCATCACATGCCCTCTTTCAAAAGGGCTCATCCTCTTAGCTTTATTTCTGTTAATTCCATAGCACCCCCAGTTCTGTTACCACACCCACAGTAACTCCTGTTCCCCCTCCTCACTATCTCATCAGTGACTGGCAAATCCAAGATGCCTGTAAGTTGGCCAAGTGAATTAACCAAATCCGACACCTTTATCTTCCCCTTATATCTAAAGTGTTTCTCCTTCTCTCCAGAGCATGCACCCCAACACCCAAGTGCTCAGTTTTTCATCCAAAGACCATCTAATCATCTAAAGAGTGTGACCGATGGACCCCTGTCCAGCTCCCCCTAACATATAATACTCAAAGGCTTAACCCCATTCTAACAGAGGCTCAGAAACTTTCTTAGATATTTGTACACCCATGTTCATAACAGCATTCTTCACAACAGCCAAAAGGGAGAAGCCAAGTGTTCACTGATGGATGAATGGATAAACTGTGGTAGACACGTACGTGTACAGGCACTGCCTTCCTTAAAAAGAAGGAAATTCCAGTGTACATCACCACATGGTGGTTTAGTCACCAAGTCATGTCTGACTCTTGCAACCCCATGGATTGTAGCCTACCAGGCCCCTCTGTCCATGGAATTCTCCAGGCAAGAATACTGGAGTGGGTTGCCATTTCCTTCTGCAAGGGATCTTCCCAACCCAGGAACTGAACTAGGCAGATTCTTTACTGACTGAGCTACAAGGGAAGCCCTGAAACATGAAGACAGTATGCTAAATGAAATAAGCCAGTCACAAAGACAAGAGCTGAATGATTTCTCTTATGTGAGGTTCATAGAGTGTCACAATCATACAGACAGAAAGTAGAATGATGGTTGCCAGGAGCTGACGGGCTGTTTCATGGGTTGAGTGCGCTAGGTTTTTATAAGATGGAAGTGTTCGATCTTAAATAAAAATGTGAAGATAATACCACTGAGCTGTGCACCAAAGAATGTTCATGATGGTAAACTTCATGTGTATTTTACTAAAACTTAAACACACACACACACTCCTTAGTTTCAGCTGCCCACAGCAAGGGGGTGCCCAAGTTCTCGGAGCTGGGTGGGGAGTGTGCCCCAGGACAAAACGGTGAAGCAGACAGCCCGGGACTGGCGAGCAAAGCTGGGAGGGCCACTGCTGGGTCAAGTCTACGACAGCCTTGACTACAAAAGCATTTTGCAGAATCTGGACCAAACCCAACACTAAAACAACCCTCCCCCACCAATGATCCTTGAGGCTAACCGAAGTTCTCCTTTCCAGCCTCTTCCCTCCAATTCCTTACCCCTAGTCCTAACATGAATTGAATCTTCAAATAAGATCCTAATCTCTTGCTCCCTCTTTCAGGAGTTTTTTCCCAATACAAGCCTCACCTACAGACACTCTGCCCTCCTTTAAAGTGTAGATCTTAGTGTCAAATATTATCTCCCATATGGACACTTTTACTGATCCCTGATCTCTATCACATGCCCACCAAGATGTAAACTCCTCTCCTTTGAAATACTGCCTGGGTACTCTGCACTTATGACACCAAATTCTACTTTGAATTGATGGTTCTGCTCTCACTTTATTCCTCCACAGCCCAGGAGTCCACACGTACAGTACCTGCAGGACCAAAGCAAAGGGATTGGTCATCCTTTGCTAAACTGAATCTGAAATGCTGACTGAGCAGAGCTCTATACACGTGCTAGAGAAGAGGCGAGAGTCTATACTGGCTGAGCACTGCTGTGTGTCCAGTGGTGGGGGCAATGGACAAGCCCAGCCTGGTCCTTCAACAGCTAGAGAGAAGAACCTCGTACAGTCACGGAGGAGCCCCTCCCTCTCAAGGTTTTCAATGCCACTTTACAAGGCATAGGTTCAGGGACCCTCTGTGAGCTACACTTATTATTCACAGTGAGAAAATGGCCATCTACAGAACTTCCCCTCCTAAACTTTTATCCAGAAAGCTGCACCCCCTTTTGTAGAAAGCAGCTACGAATAAGGTTAAACATAGAACCAGGGAGAGAACACAACGCTAACTGAATCTTAAAACAAACAAAAAACAAAACAGACATTAAATGGATTAGCTTCAGGACTTCCCTGGGGGTCCAGTGGTGAAGACTCCATGCTTTCACTGCAGAGGGTGCAGGTTCCATCTCTGGTCAGGGAACTAAGATCCCGCATACCTCTCCATGAGGTCAAAAAATATATATAAAAGTAAAACAATTACAATAAATGGATAAACTTCATCTTGATCTGGGATTCCCTGGTGGCTCAGATGGTAAAGAATTTGCCTGCAATGCAGGAGACTCGGGTTCGATCCCTGGGTCGGGAAGATTCCTTAGAGAAAGGAATGGCAACCCACTGCAGTATTCCTGCCCCATTCCAGTATTTCTGGAGAATTCCATGGATAGAGGAGCCTGGTGGGCTACAGACCATGGGGTCGCAAGAATTGGACCTGACTAAAGTGACTAACACTAACTAACTCGTCTTGATTAATACCAAGACAAACCCCTCTATGTAACCTGGTTTTAAACCATTTCTAAATTTCTTTCCCAAGAGACAAAGCTGAAAAAGAAACATTAAAATCAGCCTGATGGTGGAGTTCCCATGCTTTCCCTGTAAGGGACGCTATGCAAAATGAGTTTTGTGCATAATCTAATTTTCTCCTTCCAGTAGCCCTATGCCATCATTCCCATTTTACGGGTGAGGAAATGAAGCTTGAGCGAGGTGAAGGGTCTCATCCCAAGTCACAGAGCTGGCAAGAGGTAGAACTAGATTTAAAAAAAAAAAAAAGAACTGGATAAAAACCCAGCTTGTCAATTTCAGAGCCCAAGCTCTTAACTGGGATGCCACATGCCCTGAATAGCAATTTCGCATAAACTTTAAAGTTCAAAAAAGCCTTAAAAACATAGCTGTCAGAAAGGTATGCAGCCAAAGATATCTAGCAAAATCATTTCATAACTAAAAGGTAAGCACTAAGGCTAACACATAAGATGAATGGAAAAAATTAGGAGCGATAAATATTTTCACTGGAGAAATCTGGGTTTTTTTCCTCCTGAGAAAAAAATAGTCCAAGATCTGTTCAATATCTAAGACTAGTGATTCCCAACTGTTATGTCAAAAGCTATGTAAAATTCAAGACAAAAATTAAAGTTTATTTCGTTTTAAAAATTGTCGAAAATCTGTTGGTATCTGCATGCAAGGGTTATAAAGAGAAATAGTCAAATGCTACACACTTATGAAGTTTCTTCATTTGTTAGGTGGCTATCCCCATCCCAGAACCTACACCAAGTATTTTTACAAGAATTTGTTTCTAATCTTTAAAGTAATCATATTAGAGAAGGCATTAATTACATTTTATGGATAGCAATAATTTCTAATTTATAGATTATAATTATGTATTAAACTTGACATGTATTGAGCCTGTACCATGAGTGTGCCAGGCATCACCATGCTAAAAACTTTATATGTAGCCACATACTTACTGACACAGAGAGGTTAAGTAATTTTCCCAACATCACACAGCTAAAACTAGGATGAAAGAGGGAAGCTCACAAGAGTAAGCAATTCGTTCCAAGGTCACAAAGCTGTCAGTCATGGAGTCAGCAGACTAAGACAAGGCTGTCTTTCATTCCTTAGGCCTGTGAGCCTTCCACCAGGTACCTGCAATATCCCACCTGTGCTCACTGGAGCCCAAGGCTAAATGCCTAAAAGCCTCACTGGTAGTAGAGAGGGACTGTCTAGAGCAACAGGAAGAGCTGAGGTCCCATGTAAAGAGGCAATTTTCAGTTCTTCAAGAGAATTGAGAGATCTAGATTTTTATACAAGTTCTCCATATTTTAAATACTTCCCCAGTGTTTTCCAAAAACAGCATCATGTGAGCCAAACAAAACACATCCAAGTAAGGGCTATCAGTTTACAATTAAGTGTCTGAAGTAAAAAATGGGCTATCTCAAGTCCAAAATGTCAGAAACCAGAGCTGCTAAGCCAGGCTTATTCATAAGTCCTCTCTACTTTCAACAATGATTTATACTGAATTCGCTCTATATTCAAACTTTTACCTCTGGTAACTCCGTTGAAGGCCCTCTTCACTCTGGATTTACAGCCATGAAAATATCTATTCAAGTTAGAGACCACGTGTGAAATTTTGCATGCCTAAGGTTTCTTCAAATGTCTTTCAGTGCCTGTTTTTAAAAAGACACCAAACACGAACACAGTAACATTTAGCACACTTCCCTAGCCTGTCGGCTGTTAAACTAAATTCATTCTGGAAAATACCGCTGCAGCCTTGACCATTGCCTTGAGGGGTTCCCGCATTGCAGTCCAGCTTCAAGAATTCCGCTCAGGACACCACGGCTCATTTCCTGGTATCCTTTAATCAGCTGGGGAGACTTCAGGAAATGAGTCAAAATCCTAAGACCAACTTTTAGCGGCTGTCAACAACAGCAGCAAAATCCATCACCACAACATCTGTACATAAACGTGCTCCAAGGGAAGCCCACAGAATAACTTGGCACACCATTTGTTTGGGAGAGAGAAAGATTTTGGGTGGTGAACTGCGTTATAACTCACGGTGCTCATCCAGGGTAAATGGCCAATGGTGTTATCCATCGCTGGGGGTTTTCTCTCTCACAAGTTCACCACAAGTATACAATGCAAAGACCACTTTTTTCTTATATACAGTGGGGATGGAAAAGAATTTCAACTAACTTGCATCATCATTTTAGAGATAGCGCGTCTTCATTTTGGAGGGATTCTAACTGGAACAGGGCAGTTCCCATCTAAAGCCCTCAAGCTGTGTCATTCGGTCTCTGTTCATGGCACTCTCCAGGCAGGAACACTGGAGTGGGTGCCCTCCTACCCAGCGGCCAAAGGGGAGCTATCATATATACATATCATACATACCCCTGGGGAGCCTCAGTGAATGACTCCCCCTTCGACGAAACTTCCCTCAAATTGAGAACTCTAGTTCAGACACCCTGTGACGGGCAATTCAAGCTCTTTTTTCACCAACATTGGGAAGGTAATAATCTTGGCCAGCCTATATTCCCAGAACCTCCAACAATGCCAGGCATACAATATGTAATAGTTTCAAATAAATCTCACTTTATAACCGATTGAGAAATCATGTGAAAGTATATACACCTGGGCAGGTGGGGCCACTCTCAGGCTTCACCACTGATTATTGTGGGAACTGGCTTGTTCTCAGCCAGTTTCTCCAGCTTTGATATGGGTGGTAACAGGACTACCTCCAGGGCTTATCGAGAGGACTGGAAATTTCAGGCAATGGACCCCAGAACAGGATCTGGCACTAATATGAAATTTAAGGTACACTAGAAAAACGTGTTGCACACAGCATGAGTGATTTATAAAGTCTTAAGGAAAAAAATGTGTGGATGGGCGGGAGAGACCAGAGAGGGCATAAATGAATTATCTGGGTTTCCTGTATAAGACCGTCATGTTATTTCCAGCAGGATAATAATCCAGAATGTTCTGCGTCCAGCTGCTGAGAATGACTCCAGCCTCACATCTGCAGGAACGAGGACAGGGTATGATTCACTATTCCTTGCAGGTTCATCCTGCTGGGTACAGGAGTTGTAAACATTGCAAGGGCTGGGGGGGGGGGGGGGGGGCGGAAATGGAGGATCCTGCAGAGTGGGCACCTCCTAACCCTCAAAGGGAAACTGTAGGCAAGCATGTGGATTGGAGAGAACACACACCTTGCTGCTTTAACCAGAGTCAGACGAGTAGGGTACCACCAAGGAGTCTCTGTGATCAGGAGAGGCACTGGAATGTCAAGGAGGCGGGAAGGATTCAGGGAAAGAGTTAAGAAGAAGTATAGAGTCTGTGCTCACGACACTGAAAGAGGAGAATTTGGGACCCAAAGGATCCTTCATGGTGCAGACCCCTCACTACCCTGTGGAGGACCGTGTGCTCCCCTGAATTTAAGGGACTGGCACAATGGCAGGCAGCCCATAAAAGCTGAGAAAAGAATCGGAAAGGCAGCACGAGCTTTTGTCACTACATCACACTGCCCCCCAGGAGCCAGACCTTAAAATCCCCTTTGCCAAAACATTCTCTAGGATGGAGCAGGCTAATTCTGAGGAAGAAGGAAGCTATTCATTTAATTTTCTAAAAAATGGAAACAGCCGGTGTGATGGTTCTCGTGCCCCCATCGGGTCCAGTGCACATGTCTTAAATGAAATTAAAATATCAAGGCACCAAGATGTAAGGGACCAAACATCTCATTTGAAGCTTAGTCAGTCAAATGAGCCACCGGAATCCGGCCACTCGTTCATGATCCTTCCTACCTCTCTTCCCCACAGGAAAGCCCTCACAATGCCTTAAGATTTTCTGCGAAAACTAACCAGCAGTCAGAAAACGGACGAGACAGCTCCGCAATAGTTGATAGCGATGCTTCTTCTGGAGCCCCTGAATTCCAGTTCAGACTCACTTTCTACCCTAACATCATCAAGTTAGCCTTACGGGTTTAAAAAAAAAAAAAAAATGACGTGGGAAATAGCAGAGCTTCAGGGGGTTAGCTAGACGACTTGCACTCGCTTGCGCACCAGCGACACCCAGAAAAAGGGGGCAGGAATGTGATTGAGGGCTTCCAGGAGCCTGCAAATCCTCCTCCTCCACCTGAAGACCCACGTTCCCGCGCAGATATAACCGATTTTCACAAGAGCTTTAAAATTTAAGTAAGATTTGCGGAAAGTTCCATTCCGTCTCCCAGCCCCCACCTCGGGCAGCCGTTAAGTCAGTCACGCGAGAGGGTGTGTTGCGATTCTCAATATTCCCAAGGGAAACGGACCTGCGATTGGAGGTCGCAGACACCGAGTGAGGGGCTGGCAGAGCCCCGTCAGCCTGGCCGGGCACTGGCCGGGCGTGGGCGGCGGCCGGGGTCGGGGACCGCAATGTCTGGGCGCGCCATCCCGGTCTCCCCCGGGAGCAGGCAGCAAACGCAGCCACCAGCCGCTCCGAGGCGCGTTGCAGGAAAGAAACGGCACGCGGCAGAAAGGGGCGAGCCTTGGGCACGGGATGTACAAAAGCAAAGTCTGCAACCTAGCGGCTGCTTTCCACACCCCTGCCCAAGTTGTCTCCGGAGCCGCACCTCCAGGTTCGCGGCCACAGAGCCGCACGCTCCCCACTGCTGAAAGCAAAACCGGGGGACCCGAGGACGCCGCAGCCTTCGACTCCGGTCCAGCGTGGCGCCTGGAGCAGAGGAGGCAGCGGGTGCGTCCCCAGCTCTGGGGCACAAAGAGCGCCGCGGCTTGGAAAGCAGCCGCTGCAGAGCAAAGAAAAGGCTCTCCTCCAACTTCGCCCTCGGCGCGGCGGAGAACCAGTGGGCCGGTTCTCACGCACAACTTTTAACAAAAGGAAGCAACGGCCGCGCCTCGGCCGGCGGAGATAACGCGCTGCGTGAGAACTCCCTCGCCGCCCGCCTCTGACCCCGCTCAGCTCGCCCTCCTCACAAAAGCAGCCCTGAACTCACACGCAGCCCGCTGCCCTCAGCCTTCCTGGAAGACCCGCAGCTCAGCGCCCCCCCCCCCCCCCCCCCCCCCCCGGCTGCGGAGGGCTCCCGGCGCAGGTGAGCAGGGCAGGGCGCAGGAGAGTCCCGGGGCCGCCCCGAATCTTCCCGAGGCCGAAACGCACCGCAGCAGAGGGGCCGGCAGCCCCCTCTCCCCAGCCACCCAACGTATTCGGACCCTCACGGGGCACAGCTGCGCCGCGGGGGCGCGGTCCGAGTACCCGCAGCGCCCTCCCACCTGTCTGGACGCGGAGCAGGAGCAGCAGAACGAAGAGGAAATCCCAGGCGCCGCGAGCGCCTCTCATCGCGGTGGCTGCGCTGGGACCGGAGCTCTGTTCCACGTTCCGGCTCTCGCCCGAGTGCCGCGAGCGCGGCAAAGCCGAGCCCCCAGAGCCGCGAGCGCCGAGCCGCGGCCCCTCCTCCCAGCGCCCTCCCCCTGCGCGACGGCCACGCCCCTTCTGCGCGCCCCTCCTCGCCTCCCCTCCCTCCCTCCCTCCGGCCTGGGTCTCGCTCCCTGGCGGCGGCGTCTGACCCCTGTTCCTGCGAGGTGCTGATCCCGGGGGACTGAGCCCGCGGAGAGTGGTTGGGCACGTCGGCCCTCGCCCCGCGCTCACGACCCCAGAGCCCATACATCTCTCCACCTCTCCTCCCCGGTGATGTTCCCGGACGAGAGTGGTGTTGCCCGCCGCGCGCTTTGTGAAGCTGGGCACCGCGCGCACATCAGGGGATCGGCCCGCCACCTGGCAGATGCTCCCCAGACAATAAAGGTCCGCCACCGCCCCTCGAGCAAGCTCCCGAGGGCGGAGGCCGGACGCCGCTGATGGTGGAGGGGCGCGGGGAACAGGAATTTGGGGGGAGCGGAATTGGGCCCCGACATTCTTTATTCCTGTTGTTCGAGGGGACCAAGCGTGGCGCCAGGAGCTGCGGTAGAAGGCTGAGCCCAGGCGTAGGTAATTTTTAAAGCTGTTTCTGCACCTGCTCCTCGACCTGTAAAAGCACCGTTGGTTTCTATTGGACGGCTTGGCCGCTGCCGAGACCTTTCTGGAGACTGGGGCTTTGGGGTAGGGAGGGGCCTTGTGAAGTTTACTCTGCGAGCTCGAGTTTTTAAACCCATTTGCGCCAAAGTTCTTGTACTAAAAGCCCTCTGAGCGTCTTTTTTTTTCCCCCCCTTGTACTGTTTCTGTGCCTATCAGAAGGTATTACTAGGGTGGCGGTTCTTGGGTTCCTCTTAGCCGCCCTAGCCTGTAGCAAGAGCAGAACAATAGTAAAATGATCCTCTTAAGCCAAGTTTTTCACGGCCTAGGAAGTGCTTTACCCAAGGAAACAACAGTATCTGTGTAGGGTTTTATAGTTCCTCCTTATGCTGAATGTTATTTCGTGCTCACAATAACAGCTTTGTGAGGTAGGTAGAGCAGATACGTTTATTATTTCAGTTCTAAAAGTGGCCCAAGATCACACAGTTAAAAGAGGGGAGACCCAGCCATTATAAGACTTGGAGTCATCCAAGTATGATGAGTCTTCCCTCTGCATTCTAATAAATCAGTAAGACACCTCTCCATTCTCTTCAGAATGGAAAATAAGTGGAAAGTGCCCATAAGAAAGAGCTGTGGAATAATTTAGATGCATTTAGACTCTTCTCTAAAGTAGCAGCCAAAATTTATCATTAGCCAGTTCTCCCCTTATTTCATACTGAAAGCTCCCTTGTTCCATGTTGGTAGGACCTAAACTGGTTTAAGAAATGTACCTTTTTTTTTTTAACCATAATTGTCATACCAATGAATAGTAACATTAACAAGAACCATAAAATATGGGGGGTGTTGCAAAACCACAAATGAGCAAACATTAAATTGGGGGCTGAGGCAAGAGGATAACATACATTCTTTACAAGTAACTACGGTTGGACCTCCAGTATAATTAGCAAATATCTGTAAATCGTTAGAATTATTAGTGAAAAGGAAGACATAGGAGAGGGCGGGCAAGCTAATGCAGAGAAAAAGGAAAGGAAAGTGAAGTCGCTCAGTCGTGTCTGACTCTTTGCGACCCCGTGGACTGTAGCCCACCAGGCTCCTCCGTCCATGGGATTTTCTAGGCAAGAATACTGGAGTGGGTTGCCATTTCCTTCTCTAAAGAAATGTAGCTTTTAAAGTTAGCTAATCACTTAAAAATTATCACTACTCGATCAATATGGATAAATGACCACCTCTCTTTAAGTATATTTAGTCATTCAGTAAGCACTGAAGTGTCTGGGGAGAGCAAGGAGGAACTAGGGACTGCGAGGACCGTTGTTCACAGAAGGTGTGGGTACCCTGCCGCAGCCCTTAGAGTCAAGTGTGGGGCCCACAGTCCGATGTCCTAGCAAAAGGTTCAAGTCACGCAGCTATGGGATGACTGAAATTCAAAGGGTGCTGTACTCAGGGCCATCAGACTGCATCTTTTTCTGAAAATGACAGAGATAAAAGGTACCACTCAGAGCAATGATAAGTTTCTGGGATCTTGATTTATTTCTGAAATCATTTCATAGTGGGGAGAAAAATCACTAGGTGTTAAAATATCAACATTATGCCCGAGAGAGAAAATTTACAATTTTCTTCTTCAATCAACTGATATTGGAGAGGATAACAAGTCTTCAGAAGATTGGATGAAAAGAGACCAAATTGCAATTTAATTTTAGGCAGGAAACTTCTATCCAGGAAAAAAAAAAAAAAAAAAAACAATAGACTGGACTATCATTCATGTTCTCCATTCAAAAACACCTATGAGCATCTAGGTAAGCATATGCTACAAAAACCAATAAGATGGAGTCTCTGCCTAGAGGATTCTCATTCCAGGAGGGAAAACACATACCCCAATAAGAAACTATAGTATCTGTTAACAGGGGCCTGTATATACCCAGGGTGGCCATATTGGTTGGGAGAATATTGAAATCTTTCTGTACTCATTGAGAAAAACAAAAAACTACTTCCCTTAACACCTTCTCATCCCAACTCCCCTTAAGAACACCCCAAATCTCCCCAGATCTAGCAATTAAAGGTTTAAGGCCAGGCATGGCAGAGAACCACCAATCCTAGTGCCTTTAGGGCTATTAGCTATTTTTCGTATTAACCTCTGCTAGCTCTGTCCTAAAAGGAGGCATGTAGAAGGTGCTGTGAGTGAAATGCCAGTGGAATGTACTGTTTTAGATCGTGTCCAGTAGAAACATTTACAATAATGGAAATATTTTATATCTCAGGGGATGATGTGTGGGACCAGTTCTGTGCTATTTTGTGGTAGCCCTTGCACCCTTTCATGAGTTATACTTTATATATTTTTATTGTTTTCATAATTGTATTAGTGAGGGCTCTTGATTGCAAGTTGTAGAAACTCAACTCAAACTGACTTATGAAAACAAAAATATGTAAAACCTATTAGCTCAGATAACTGGAAAGTCCAGGGATGATGATGTTCCAGGCTTTCCTAGGTCTAAGAGCTCAGTCATCAGGAGTTGAAGATGTGTTTGTATGTGTACACACACATGAAATTCTTCTTCATCTCCATCCCTTAGCAATGCTTCCCTGTATTGCTTTCCTGACTTCATATGCAGCTCTAGACTTACAGCTCATTGCAGATGCAATCAGAGCGTTTCTGCCCTCAGGAACATCTCCTGCAAAAGTGCTGACTTGGCTTAAGTCACATGCTCATCTAGAACCAGTCACTGAAACCAGACAGATGGAACATAAGGATCAGCCAGGCCTGGGTCACATGCCAGGCCTGAGTCACATGCCTATCCCTGGAGCCAGGGTTGGGGGCCCACCTCATCCACATCACAAGGCTTCAGAATGTGGAGAGCTGTGTTCTCAAAGGAAAACTGAGAAGGAATGTTGCTGCACAAAGAGAACCAGAAGGTTCGCTATAGCCTCACACAGCCCAAATCTGTAATTTCAAATTTTTTTTATTTCTGATTGTAAAAGTAAAGATGCTTATTGTAGAAAATTTAGAAAATACCAAAAATTATAATGAATGAAACAAAACAACCACCACCCAAGGTATAATTACTGAAGAGTTCATTTTGTTATGTTTCTTTGGAATCTTTCTTCTCTGTTTATTCTTTTTTTTTCATTATATGATTTAAGATTTTACAACATTTGGTAGGTTTCTATCTAGCTTTTTCACTAATCATAACACAAGCATTGTCCCAAATCACTATCAATTCTTTGGAAACATACCATATAATGGTAACATAATGTTCAGTCAACCCTATATATGTACCATAATTCTGGACGTTTCATCATTCCTCTATTTTTTCCAGTTTTTTTCCTATCATAAATTACTTGGTGATGATCTTGGTGAATAAAACGTCCCTGCCTCTGATCACTTATTTAGGATAGATTCCCGTAAATGGAATTACTACATCGAGGGGACAGTCATTTTCAAGTTTGCTCCTTGATAGTCACTATTTTTCCAGTAATGATTTGAAAGTCCATCAAATGGGAGAAATGAGTGTATGATCGTTATTGGTAGACTGTTTTCGCGATAATGCTCACAATTAGTGAGGACAAAAGAGGATGATGTGTTCTCTTAGGACAAGCTTTCATGCAGTGTTTGTTGAACACCTGTGTGCCGAGTGTGCTCTATTTGGCGCTAGGAATGTGGAGTTGGACAAGACACAGATGCTGTCCTCATGGGATTTGCAGAGACAGAAGAGGGACACATCAGGGGCTCAAAGATGAAATCATTATACATGCTCTAACAGAAGTCTGCACAGGGCGATGTTTGAATGCAGAGGAGACCCTTGATCATATTGTACAGTGGCCTCATGAAGCTCCCACAAAGAGTTGGCAGATTCTGAGGCATGCAGAAGAGAGGAGGGCCAAGAGGGAGAGGGAGGAAGCAGGCATGCAAGGGGCTAGAGGCAGGAACCAGCATGAGGCAGATGGACCACGCTGCAGTTCATCACAGCACAGCTATAGGGCATCAGGGCCTCACAGGAATGGGAGACCACAGAGATAAACAAGGACCATTCCTGCCAGAACCATGGACTTCATCCTCTGATGGAGAATGAAGCTATGAAGTCACTGCAGGACTACTCTGGGGCCAGATGTGATTCAGATTTACATTTTGGGAAAGAGAGTGGGAAGACTCAGTGAAGGGTAAATGAAAAGGAGCCAGAACTTGAGAAAATTACCGGGAGCCTGATGTGGTGATCCACAAGAGTGGTAAACTGGATTAAGTTAATGGAGGTGAGAATGGTGAGAAAGGGTAAAAAAGAAATGCTGAGCAGAACTTAGACCTTGATCCCCAACTGTGCTGTGGAAGAGGAGTGGAGAGAGGAACGGATTTCTGATGTCAGTTCCAATGTGCTTCCCTTCAGCAAGACACAGAAGCAGGCTTGTAATGGAACGTGAAGGATGTGGAGACAGGCCTGGTGGGTGTGAGGTGCTCATGGATGCCGTGTCAGCTAGACGTGCAGTCCTGGGGCTCAGCATGGGTCCTGGCCATAGGGAAGTGGCGGCGGCCAAGGGTTTGGACAACGTCACCCCTTATCCTATGGAGTGTCCCCTGTGAGGAAAACAGGGGTCTGATGTCACACCTAGGGAAACGCCCACATTTAGGGGTTAAGCAGAAAAAGGTCTCACAAAGGATCCTGATAAGCAAGGGTCAGAAAGGCAAACAGAGAAAGCTATGGCTCAAGGAGATTTCACGGGCATGGGCGTGTTCAGGTGTTGCTTATCTCTTAAGAAGGTCAAATAAGATAGAAATGCATGGTTGCCTTGTAAACATAATAGGAAATGGCAACACCTAGCAAGTTCCAAATTCTTTATGTTGATGGAAACTAACCCATTTCAACCTCACAGTAACTCTACCAGGTGGGTACTCTTGGTATCCCCCAGTGCATAGATGAGGAAACTGAGGCTCAAGAAAGTTAAGTAACTTACATTAAATTTACACCAGGATTCGAACACTTGGCAGGCTGATTCCATCACCCTTGTACTTAATTCCTGTGATAATTCACCACCCTACTTAACCTCAAGGTTACTGGTGACTAAATCCATACTCTTGGACTCAGACACACACCTAGACACACACACAGAGTTTGTGACACCAGAATTTAGGCTGCAGTGGGTTGAGTGATACATTCAGGGTGAAGAGATGGAGCCTAGGATTTATTGCTAGACACATTTTCAAGAAATTGAGTGGTATAAAAAAAGGAGGGGATGGGGCAAAGGACCACAGGGAGATTGGGAAGCCTTGAGCAGTTTGTAGGGTGAGGTGAGAACACCGGAAGAGGGAGATTTGTAAGATCCAGCTGGCAGGAAAGGGGAGATGAAAACAGAATCTAGGGAATTCCCTGGTGGTCCAGCTGGTTAGGGCTCAGTGCTTTCACTGCCGGTGCCGGTCGGTTCGATCCCTGGTCTGGGGCTGAAATCCCACAAGCCAGGCAGGCAGAGAGTCTCTGTGTTCACTCACTCCGTCAAGTCCGACTTGGTGGGCTTGGAGGAGAGCCGGCCAGTCTCCTCTGTCCGTGGGATTTCCCAAGCAAGGATGCTAGAGTGGGCCACCATTTCTTCCTCTAAGGATTTGGGGTCAATTTTAAATCCTGAAGTCATTTATATGTATATATAAATATATACATATTCTGTATTTTAGTACTTAATATTTAGTACTTAAATATATGTTTTGGACATTACTTAATACTTATATATGTATACTTTTTATACTTAAAAGATGACACTAAAAGATTATTATACTTAACAGAAAGTGCTCCTCCTGGGTCTCTGTAAAAAAAATAAATAAATAAAAATCAACTCAGTAGGGCCTCTTATCTAAATCCTTGCTACTTCCCAGAATCAGAAGTATTTCTAAACTTAAGAGTCACATTTGTGTTCCATAAATCTCCACAGCACATGGCTCAGGCATCTCTGAAGTCATATATCTTTCCTTGCCTTTGATTAGAATTATTTCTAACCTTGTCATAGCCTTTCCACTAAATAATACATTCTTTGAGGAAACTGCGCTGTAATTCAACTGTGGGTCTCACTGAAGGCCTTGCCCAAGACAAAGCCATGATACACACAGTAGGGACAGAATGTCGGCAAGATGGAATTACTAATAAATGTGTATCTAACAGGGTGCCTTTTTCTTTAATTTTTATTTTACCAAATTTTATTTGGGCCCCGAGAAATCTAGCTTCTTTTTCTGAAATTCTTGTTGTCATAAATTTCTGCAATCCAAGTTTGTCTTAATCACACACTAAATGCCATGACCTTTTCACCTTTGACATTTTTCTTAGGCTCTGATAAAGAAGTCACGTTGCAGGAGAAAGGAAGGAAGAAAAACTTACTTTAAGATTGAAAGTATTAAATGATCAAGTAAATACCAGGAGGAAAAAAGTATTTAAAACACACAAAAAAAGAATACATATAAATGAGGTATCCTGATTGATGAGGGAGGGAGAGAATAGAATTATTTAATCTTCTTGCCATTCTTGAAATTTGCAACTAAATGATCTCAGATTAGGGACTTTTCCCTCATTCTTTGCTTTTCCTCTAATTGAAGGATAGTTAATTTACAATGTTGTGTTATTAAATGTACAGCAAAATGATTCAGTTATATATTATATATATATATATATATGTATATATATATTCTTTTTAGGATTCTTTTCCAGTATTGGTTATATAAGATATTGAGTATAGCTCCCTGCACTATAGAGTAGGTCCTTGTAGCTTACCTATTTTATATATAGTCGTGTGTACATGTTAAACTCCCTTCATTCTTGATTGATAGAAACTGCTTCCACGATTGAAGGGATAACAATACTAACACGGCCCTTGGTGTAGCAGAAACTATTCCCAGTGACAGAAGTGGCTCTGGTTGTGGCTGTCTGCTGGCCCCCAGTGTTTAAAGTAACGCTGGAGATGGGGGTATATACAGAGCAGGCAAGGGTAGGGGTGACACTTTGAAGGCATAAACCAAACAATCCAGGAGGAATGCTTATTCTAAGCGTAAAGATTATAGCAACCTCTCCACCATGGCTATCTCATTTCAATTTGGAATCAGACCTCTTCTATCCCTTGGGCCCTTTAAGACAGAAATGTGTTGGAGATGTGTCTGCAGGGATTGAGTCCTTCTGACTTCAGCTTGGAGGAGTGTGTGAACCCAGAGAGAGAATGAGAGAGAGAGAGGATGCAAGTGCAAAATCACTAGCAAATTCTGGTTGACAATTAACTTTAATTGACTTGCACATTAAAAAAATAAATCCTGACCAAGATCATCATCGTCATCTTCATCATCATCATCCATAGTAATTATTATTGTGTATTATAATTATTCCTGGCATAATAACTGGAACACCCCACCTTTCTACTATGAAATACCTTTAAGACTTATTAATGGGTCCCAGGTATAATAATAGATAATGTTTGTTGAGTAGTTCTGATGCATTAAGTGCTGATCTGTTTGCCTGTGTTAACACATTGCTTTTCCAAACAACCCTTGGAGGTCAGTCTATATTTAGCCCCATTTTACAGATAAAGAGAGGAAGGCACTGATAGATCAAGTGACTTAGTTATGGTCACCTGGTTAGTAAGTGGTAGAGATGGACTTGAACCCAGGCAACCAATGAGCAAACATCTATCCTGTGCTGCTTCCCTCTGCACACGGTTTATTTCACTTAGATAGTGGGTTTTCAACTTCATACTCAACTGCTCAGAACCAAAGGGTGAGGATTTTTTTTTTACCATCTCTGTATCCTCCACAGTCTTTTTGTTTTTTCCACAGTCTTTTGTACTTGTTGAAAGTTCAAAATTTGCTTGCTGCCAATTAACTATTTTAAAAGAAGTTGAAAGTGTTAGTTGCTCAGTCATGACCGATTCTTTGCGACCCCATGGACTGTAGCCTACCAGGTTCCTCTGTCCATGGAATTTCCCAGGCAGAAACACGAGTGGGTTGCCATTTCCTCCTCCAGGGGATCTTCCCAACCCAGGGACTGAACCTGGGTCTCCCACACTGCAGGCAGATTCTTTACCATCTGAGCCACCAGGGGCCTAAGTGAGAGGTAAGTGGGGCAGGCAACTGGAACCCTGATAGGCTGTTTGATGAGATTATTGTTATTTTTTAGATAATAGCATTGTGCTAATATTAAAGAGTCCTTAGCCTTAAAAAAAAAAAAACAAACCATGAAATATTGCAGCAACATGGATGGACCTAGAGAATACTATGCTTGGTGAAATAACTCAGAGAAAGATGAATACTGTAAAGTGAAAGTCGCTCAGTGTTGTCCGACTCTTTGTGACCCTGTGGACTACAGTCCATGGAGTGGGTAGCTGTTCCCTTCTCCAGGGGATCTTCCCAACCTAGGGATCAAACCCAGGTCTCCACATTGCGGGTGGATTCTTTACCAGCTGAGCCACAAGGGAAATCCAAGAATACTGGAGTGGGTAGCCTGTCCTTTCTCCAGTGGATCTTCCCGACCAAGGAGTTGAACCGTGGTCTCCTGCATTGCAGGTGGACTCTTTACCATATGAGCTACCAGGGAAGCCCTATGTGATATCACTTATATGTGAAATTTAAAAAAATAAATAAATCTATATACAAAGTGGAAGAGGGCTCACAGAAAACAAACTTATGGTTACCGAAGGGGAAAAGGAGGTGGGAGGAGGGATAAATTAGGGGCATAGGATTAACAGATACAAACTACTGCATAAAATAGATAACCAAAAAAGACTTCTGTATAGCACAGGGAATTATACCCAACATCTTATAAAAACCTCTAGTGGAATATAATCTGAAAAAAACCCACCCAAACCACTATGCTCTATATCTGAAACTAACATGATATTATAAATCACCTATACTTCAATAAATATTTTTTTAAATGAGTCCTTATAGTTTGGATATATACTGAACTTTTTATGATGAAATGTCTGATGCCTGATGGAGGAGGAAATAACAACCCACTTCTGTAATCTTGCCTGGAGGATCCCTTGGACAGAGGAGCCTGACAGGCTACAGTCCGTGGGGTCACAGAGAGTTGGACACAACTGAAGTAACTTAGCATAATGCTTGAGATTCCCTTCAGAATTATCCAGTGAGGGCTGGTAGGTGGAGAGTGAGTGGGAATACAGAGGAAGCCAGATTGGCCAAGCGGCTAATGATTGTTGAAACTGGGTAGTGGGACCCCTGGGGCCCATTATACTATTGGTGATGTTTAACTTTCTCCACAATAAACAGTGTTTGGTTTTTTAAGTTGTTTGTGGTATTAAACCAAGTGGGGAAAACCATGAGAATGACTGAGGGTAGTGGGCAGCAAGATCTATGCCCCCACAAGCTCATCAACAAGCTTAAACTTGACCCAGCTCCCCTAAATGCTCTAGACCCAGCATCTTTCTCCCTAACATGAGAGGTTTGCCCTTGACATGTTTCTGAGATTCTCCAGAAATCTGTCCAGCTCCAAAAATGTTGATGACTCTCACATGGGGGCAATAGTTTAAAGAAACAAAGAAACACCACCTCTTTGCCCTTTTGGCCAAGAGGAGATGCTGTGTGTGTGCGTGTGTGTGCCCAGCCCCTTGGTGTTCCTACCTCTTTGTAACCCCTGGGGGTTGTAGCCCGCCAGGCTCCTCTGTCCGTGGGATTTACCAGACAAGAATACTGCAGCGGATTGCCATTTCTTTCTCCAGGGCATCTTCTCAAACCAGGCATTGAGCCTGAACCTCCTGCATTGGCAGGTGAGTTCTTTACCACCAAACCACCTGGGAAGCTCCAAGAAGAGATGCTAAAGCCTCTCATACTCTGTAAACTTCTTTAAGCACCGCACCTCTGGCTTTCATTCCTTTTGCTCCCTGGCTATGTGATTCTGGGCAAGTTATTGATATTTAACCTCTGCACCTCAGTTTTCTCATCTGTAAAATAGGGTTAAAATAGCGCCCCAACCACCTCACAAGGCTGTGAGTGAATATATGCAAAGTGCTGAAAGCAGTACTTGGTATACAGTAAACACCCAGTAAATGAAAGATCTTTTTTTTTTTTACTATCTTAATTCTATAGCTATTAAAACGAATTGTGATTCAATGAGAAGTGATTTGGCCGAAGTCTATCCATTTTAATAAACAATGGAGCAGACATTTAAAGGCAAGTTTTCTGATCATAAATCCAAGGCTACTTCCACTCAAATTGCCCTCTGAGGGCATTATTATGAAAGATTGCAATTATGAAAAATTATACTAGGCAACAATCTAAGAGGGTAGGGTACTAGCCTAAGACTCCGGCAGTCATCAGAAACCAAGTTAACATTTGTTGTTAACACAAAAACTTAGTCTGAGTCGCAGACTACGGGCTCTGGGTCTTGGAGCCAGCCAGCCTCTCCCCCAGACAGCCTGGAGCCCGGCGCAGTGCGGCGGGAGAACGCTGGGTGGCTGAAAGGTAAATTATAAGAGGCAACAAGACCCAGCCTAACACAGGGGAGGGGATGGGCCATTCTTTTGTTTGCAAACTGAAAATCTTCTTAACCAGGAACACTGGGCCCCTTGAAAAGAACTGGTCTTCTGGTCAGGCTGACCTCAGGCGAGCCGTTTATTTTTCAAATGGTAGCAAATTATGAGCAATTTTCCCAGCAGCTCCACCATCATTGGCCTTAATCTGTCATCTCAAGATTACTTTTGTAATGATCCTTTTAGAGATGTTAGATGACAAAGAAATACAGTTGATCTCTGTTTATTCACATAGAGTTTAAAGGTATGCTGCTAAAGAAAAAGGCAAGTCACAGAGTAGGATGTGTCAGATGACTAAATATTAGGTGGAATCCTACAAAAGTGTTGATCATTTGACCATTTTGACCAACAGAAAGAGCAGTTTTAGTTGGCTCCACCTAATACAGAACTACTTTTCTAAAAGGATACACATAACACTGTTAACTGTTCATCTTAGGCAAGGAGGGTAGATTTGGGGAAGGGGGAAGGAAGTAGGCAGGTTCACTTTCTTCCTCTTTCTTTCTGTACTCATTGAATATTTATTCAAGTCGGTTCATGTATTACTTTTATCATTTAAAAAAATTTTTTTTAAAGTTGCTGAAAAAAAAGTAAAAAAATAAAAAATAAATAAAAGTTGCTGTTTGCCAAATTTAGCTGTGTCAAGTATTTTCTGAAAGAAACTTAGGAATTAATAAAAAATTATGTCAAATTAAACATTCCTATCCTCAAACACTTTTGCATTTTGCATATCCCAACATACACACTTCAGATGTCACCAACTTTCAGGTTTCCCCTCGACTGAATTTTTTTTCTAATTGAAGTATAGTTGATTTACAATGTTGTGTTAGTTTCTGGATGGACCTAGAGATTATCATACTAAGTGAAATAAGTCAGACAGAGATTTGTAGTTATTTTTTTGGCTGCACCACATGGCTTGTGGAATCCTAGTTTCCCAGTTAGGGATTTGAACCTTCGGCTGGCAGTGAAAAAGCATGGAGTTGCGAAGTCCTAACCACTGGACCGTTAAGGAATTCCCTAGAGTTTTGTATTTTTATCATCAATTTGACTTATCCACTTACTTGGTTTACTTATTTCTTTATTTATGAGGATAATGGGGATAATTTTCTTTATATTTGTTTTTGAATGGAGGCAACAAACATTTCTAACCCCTGAAGGCTAAGTTAGGGACCCCACTATGTGTTTCAATTGGAGTGACTGCTGACACACCTTTTGGGTCTTAGGACTTTTCACTCTGTATTATAATCGCCCACTTACCTGTCTGTTCCTCCCAAGCTCTCCCATCCCCTGTTTCCACCAGAACAGCAACTGGAAAATCACCACCACATTCACTCATTAAGCCCTTAGCACAGAACGTCCAGCATAATAGGGGCTCATCAACATTCAGTAAATGAATGAAAGCTTACATGTCTCGGGGGTGGCAACTCTCTTCATAAATTGTTCATTTTTATCTTTAAAAAAAAAAAATTCCGTGCCATGTTTATAGCAATAGCAGAGCAGAGCTGTAAAGAATTACTCATGTAATGGTTCAAGGGCGAAGAGCTAAAAGCAAGTCAGAAACTTGTTCACGTTTTGTTCAAAGCCCACTAACATTTCGACATGTATTAAATGTTAATAAGCAGCTATCTGGGTCAGTGGGTTAAGTAATAGCAGTGGTAGAAGGTGAGAGGTGAAGAAATACATGAAAATTACATTCGCGGATGACGTGGTTCACCAGAGCGCAACTTGTAGAATAACATGCAAATGATTTAACCGTGTTATAGTTTTCCCTTTTCCTGCACAGCAGGCTTGGTAACGTGACAACATTCTCTTTACTTGGGCATCTGCCGAGCCTGGTAAGATCTGAAAATACCAGGAATAAGCCAAGGGGTGGGTCACCTTCTTCTCCTTAGTGGCAGAAAAAAAAAAAAATTAACAAAAGTTTCAGGAACTGGTGTCCAATTTGTGGCTCACCCTTCCCTACTCCACACATTTGACCGTTTGTCTGCATGTTCTTGTCAAGGCCAAGGAAAGAAACAAAGAGGTTTTGTAAGCTACTGGTCCTTGATGACAATGTCTGTGTGCTAAATCACTTCAGTTACATCTGACTCTTTGAGACCCTATGGATGTAGCCCCACCAGGCTCCTCTGTTCATGGGATTCTCCAGGCAAGAATACTGGAGTAGGTTCCCATTCCCTTCTCCAGGGGATCTTTCCGACCCAGGGATCGAACCTGTGTCTCCTATATTGCAGGCAGATTTTTTACCATCTGAGCCGCCAAGGAAGGCCTTAATGACAATACAAAATGATTACTAATGGATTGTGAGCACTCATTATGTGCTGAGTACCCTGTTAAAATCACTGGTCAAGGGGAGAGGGTGGTTTTGCCCACTAGGGGACATAAAGCTTGCTTGGGATGAATTGTCTCATTTAACACTCAAAGCCCCATTAGGAGATTATTGTCTCTATTTTACAGATTTGATAACTGAGACATGGGATGGTTAGGTAGCTTGCTCCAGATCACACAGCTAGTAAGCAACCCAAGCCTGTCTGACTCTGGAGGCCCTAAACTTGGCCATGGAGTATTGCTGGAGAAGGAGCGGATCCTCTTGAGTTTGCTGTGTGTTTTATGATTGCATGGCAGAGGACTGTGGCCATCGGGCCCTAGGGTCCATCACTGGCATCCCCTAGGAACCTGAAGGCAAGTGACATCTCTTTGCTCAAGAATATGCTCTTTGAGCATATTGCTCTTTGCTATATTTCCAGTTAAAACAGTCTAAGACTGTGTTATTTTTATGAAGATAATACTGATTTGTAATTAACAGTAGTTATATTGAATGAAAATACTTATAAAGAAGTCTGTGTATAGTTCTCCAAAATAATAAAAAGTATTGGCCAAAGAATGAAATAGTAAGTGCAGCCTTTCCTCGTTCTATGGAATTTTTCTTCAGCCTTGCATCTCAATGGGCAGACTGTATTCCAAGTTATGTGAAATTCATGAAGCAGCGTTATAGTCCTTATCAGCTGTCATTTTCCATATTTTACAAGAATTGAAATTTTAAGCATCTCAGTGCAGTGCCATAGTACCAGACCCAGCAAGAAGATATTTCACATGGTTGTAATTGTATTTTTTACATAAGGGCTACCTTTCCCCTTCAGAATCCTCAAAGGCCTGTCATTGGCGGACTCTACGGAAAATCATCCATCCTTCCATGAGGCCAAAACAGGTTCCATATTTAATGGGCCAACGTAAAACATACTAGAAATATTAGTGTGTATATTATGTTCTTCTTCCTCTCAGTGGGTAACGCTTCTTTTACATTCCTATCTCTTGTCATAATCAGATTTCTTGTTTACTGACTTATTACCACGTTTGACTTGATAGTTTTCATGCCATATGTCTAATGACATTCTCAGCTATTGGTAGCAGGGAAGAACAGGGAACTCTAGGATCATCCAGACCCCCAAACTATATCTGAAACATTACCATCTTAGCGTTAATGCCCAGACTTTGTAATACTGCTCCAATGTACTGCAATAGTGCTTAGTTAGAATTGGTGAAAAAGAGGAAGAGGAAAAGACCCTAGGAAATTCATAAGGAGGAGGGGGAGGTTTTTAAATAATTGAACCATTGTTGTTTTTTAAATTATACTAGTTTTTAATGAGATAGTATATTCAGTTCAGTTCAGTTGCTCAGTCATGTCAGATTCTTTGCAACCCCGTGGACTGCAGCACACCAGGCCTCCCTGTCCATCACCAACTCCTGGAGTTTACTCAAACTCATGACCATTGAGTCGGTGATGCCATCCAACCATCTCATCCTCTGTCATCCCCTTCTCCTCCTGCCTTCAATCTTTCCCAGCATTAGGGTCTTTTCTAATGAGTCAGTTCTTCGCATCAGGTAGCCAAAGTATTGGAGTTTCAGCTTTTCAGCATCAGTCCTTCCAATGAATATTCAGGAATGATTTCCTTTAGAATGGACTAGTTGGATCTCCTTGCAGTCTAAGGGACTCTCAAGTCTTCTCCAACACTGATGCATGAGACAAGTGCTCAGGCCTGGTGCACTGGGAAGACCCAGAGGGATGGGGTGGAGAGGGAGGTGGGAGGGGGGACCGGGATGGGGAATACATGTAAATCCATGGCTAATTCAATGTATGACAAAAACCACTGCAATGCTGTAAAGTAATTAGCCTCCAACTAATAAAAATAAATGGGAAAAAAAAATAAAATAAAAAAATAAAAGCATCAATTCCTCAGCACTCAGCTTTCTTTATATTCAGTTCAGTTCAGTTCAGTCGCTCAGTTGTGTCCAACTGTTTGTGATCCCATGGACTGCAGCACGCCAGGTCTCCTTGTCCATCATCAACTCCCGGACCTTGCTCAAACTCATGTCTTGAGTCGGTGATGCCATCCAACCATCTCATCCTCTGTCATCCCCTTCTCCTCCTGCCTTCAGTCTTTCCCAGCATCAGGGTCTTTTCTAATGAGTCAGTTCTTATCAGGTGGCCAAGGTATTGTAGTTTCAGCTTCAGTATCAGTCTTTCCAGTGAATATTCAAGACTGATTTCCTTTAGGATGGACTGGTTGGATCTTTATATTAGAATATGTAAATAGATGTAGCCACTATGAAAAATAGTATAGAGATTCCTCAAAAGACTAAAACTAGAACTACTGTATTATCCAGCAATCCCACTCCTGGGTATATATCTAGAAAAAATAAAAACACTAATTTCAAAAGATATATGCATCGAAATGTTCATAGCAGCCCTATTTATAGTAGCCAAGATATGGAAGCAACCTAAGTCCATCAAAAGATGAATGGCTAAAGATGTGTTCTATATATATACCATGGAAATTAGCCATAAAAAATTATATTCTGCCATTTGCAGCAATGTAGATGGGCCTGGAGAATATTATGTATAGTGAAGCAAGTTAGAGAAAGACAAATATTGTATCAGTTCAGTTCAGTCACTCAGTTGTGTCCAACTTTCTGCGACCCCATGAACCGCAGCACGCCAGGCCTCCCTGTCCATCACCAGCTCCCAGAGTCCACCCAAGCCCATGTCCATTGTGTTGGTGATGCCATCCAACCATCTTATCCTCTGTCATCCCCTTCTCCTCCTGCCCTCAGTCTTTCCCAGCATCAGGGTCTTTTCAAATGAGTCAGCTCTCCACATCAGGTGGCCAAAGTATTGGAGTTTCAGCTTCAGCATCAGTCCTTCCAATGAACACCCAAGACTGATCTCCTTTAGGATGGACTGGTTGGATCTCCTTGCAGTCCAAGGGACTCTCAAGAGTCTTCTCCAACACCATAATTCAAAAGCATCAATTCTTTGGTGCTCAGCTTTCTTTATAGTCCAACTCTCACATCCATACATGACTACTGGAAAAACCATAGCCTTAATTAGACAGACCTTTGTTGGCAAAGTAATGTCTTCGCCTTTTAATATGCTGTCTAGATTGGTCATAACTTTCCTTCCAACAAGCAAGCATCTTTTAATTTCATGGCTGCAATCACCATCTGCAGTGATTTTGGAGCCTAGAAAAATAAAGTCAGCCACTGTTTCCACTGTTTCCCCATCTATGTCCCATGAAGTGATGGGACTGGATGCTATGATCTTAGTTTTCTGAATGTTGAGCTTTAAGCCAACTTTTTCACTCTCTTCTTTCACTTTCATCAAGAATCTCTTTAGTTCTTCTTCACTTTCTGCCATAAGGGTGGTGTCATCTGCATATCTGAGGTTATTGATATTCCTCCCAGCAATCTTGATTCCAGCTTGTGCTTCCTCCAGCTCAGCGTTTCTCATGATGTACTCTGCATATAAGTTAAATAAGCTGGGTAACAATATACAGCCTTGATGTACTCCTTTTCCTATTTGGAACCAATCTGTTGTTTCATGTCCCATTCTAAATGTTGCTTCCTGACCTGCATACAGGTTTCTCAAGAGGCAGGTCAGGTGGTCTGGTATTCCCATCTCTTTCAGATTTTTCCACAGTTTATTGTGATCCACACAGTCAAAGGCTTTTGGCATAGTCAATAAAGCAGAAATAGATGTTTTTCTGGAACTCTCTTGCTTTTTTGATGATCCAATGGATGTTGGCAATTTGATCTCTGGTTCCTCTGCCTTTTCTAAAACCAGCTTGTACATCTGGAAGTTCATGGTTCACATATTGCTAAAGCCTGGCTTGGAGAATTTTGAGCATTACTTTACTAGGGTGTGAGATGAGTGCAATTATGCGATAGTGTGAGATGTCACTTATATGTGGAATTCAAAAAATAATGCAAGTGAGTATATATGAAAAACAGAAACAGACTCACAGACATAGAGAGCAAACTAGTGGTTACTAAAGAGGAGAGAGAAGGGGTTAAGGCCAAATTAGAGGTGTAGGATTAAGAGATACAAATTACTATGCATAAAATAGATAAGCAATGAGGATATATATATTATATAGCACAGGGAATTATAACCATGATCTTGTAATATCTTTAATAGAATATAATCTGTGAAAATACTGAATCTGCTGTATACCTGAAACTAACATAATTTTGTAAATCAACTGTACTTCAATAAAAAAGAATATTAGGATGCAATAACATATACCCTTTATTTTGGAGAAGGGCATAGCAACCCACTCCAGTATTCTTGCCTGGAGAATCCCATGGACAGAGGAGAGTGGTGGGCTATAGTTCATAGAGTATCAAAGAGTAGGACATAGCAGAAGTGACTTAGCATGCACGCATCCTTTATTTTAACAAAATAATTCAATTTCCTGGGAGATCTCTTACTCAGATCTAATATTAAGTTAACATTAAACCACATCATTGAACAAAACCTAGATTAATACATATTTTATCTTTCAGTTTCAGGAAAAAAATAATAACATATTTAAGTTAGAAACCTCAAAACAACTTTGTCTCTTGCCGCTACCCCCTCCCCCACCTGTCTAATCCATGCTGCACTCTGCAGGGAGAGTTATCTTTCTAAAATAAAAGTATGTTAATTTCAAGGCCTGTCTCAAAAACCTGCGATGAATATCACTCTTACCTAAAAATAATGCTCCAGTGCCTTAACATGGCATTCAAACCCTTCTAGATTTGGCTGTAATTTAGCTTTCTAGCCTTATTTCTTGCCAATTCTCACTTCTTTTTATTTCCCTCATCACTCAAGAAGCTTTCATTCCAGTCATAGCAGACCATTCAAGTCTCCTGAAACATGTGTGCTATTGTTAGGCCCTTTACCTAAATGATCCTTGTCATTTTACCATCGAATTCAACCCATCCTTCTAGGCCCAGCCTAAATGATACGCTTCTCCCATTCTTTTCTCAACAATAGAATCCTTTAAAACATCCAATAGGTATTTTTGGTCACTTACATAGATATTTGTAGTATATACTAGTTTCTGAGCTCAAATTTTATCCAATTTTTATAACATAGAATTATGCCCACAATTGGAAACCAAGAAGTGTTTGACTTGAATGAATTGACCACAGGGGGTGTGTTTTGGGCACTAATTTGCCTGAGGAAGCTGAGATTATTGTCTACACTGGCCACTCTTTGCATTTGGTGTATTTTGAAGGTGTTTAGGAGTAAGTGGTATTAAAAAAACATGTCTTGAATAGGTCAGTTCCGCCAGTAACTGTGAGATCTGATTCCTTCACCATCAAGTTTATATCAGTTCAGCAGCATTTCCCCAAGTCCCTCAACCCCAACTATCCCACCTTTAGGCTAAAGATGCTTAAAAAGCAAAAGAGAACTTTTCCCACTTTTGTTTTCCCAGAAAAGCCACTTCCTTTCAGTAACTCTAGTCATACAGTAATTATTATATTGGTACAAGGATTTTGGACTCAGTGCCATACAATTTTCATTATAATTTGCAAAAACCTGGCAATTTAGCTGTGTCTTTACTCTTGGTGGAACAGCACATAACCCATGATACAAACACTTGGCCTAAATAAGGCCCACTTGGGTATATTGTACTTAGGAATTTGTAAACAGAGAAATTTCAGCTTTCAGATCCTTTATGAAGAAGCAGCCACCACATTCCTTCAGGCTCCTACTCTGTTCTTTCTGTCTTAAAGACTCCCTAGGCCCTAAAAATGGAACAGCAGAGACTGCTTTCCTGACTCAAAATTTAAGGAGGACCAAGTAGCTGCTGAGACACCAGCTAGACTTAAGCCTGGTTAAAGGACCCACTCCTAGGGTGCAATCTACAGACAAAGGTTGTTAGTCTTGAGAACGACCTTGCGACAAGAGTCAACAGCTCCATAATCTCCAGGCACTCAGCAGAAACAAATGTAAGAGCAGACTGGTGGGTAGGAAGTATGGTTACATTTGGGATATAAGAGGTTGTAGCCCTTTTAAAAGGAACAAATCCTACCCTACCAGGCAATAGTTTCTAGGTAGGAATCAGGGCCCCTTTTTGCTCAGAATTTCCAATTTTCTAAGAGAAGCTGAAAATCTAGATTTGGGACCAAGGGATCTCCCTATTGGGAAACTAACCAACTTTTATTTTCAAACATTGTACTGAGAAATCAATCTGCAGGCTGGATGTGGCCTGAGGCTACCAATTTGCAATCCTGGTCTTAGGGACCCCTTTGGCCACCTCCTTTATTTTATAGATGGATATAAAACAGGTGAGATTGATTTTACACAGTTGGTTGGAGGCAAAAAGAAGACTAAATTCCAAGTCCTCTAATCTCCAGTCCCCTTATCATCATTCACCTTGGATTCTGAGACTCTGGAATGTAAGGACTAAACTAGCCTGGAGGTCTCTTACATGATTCAGAACGTGGATTCCAGGCTCACTTGAAATTACTGGCTAACAGGATGATGGATACATTTCAGGTCCCTCTACTATCTCTCAAAGCCCCTGGAACTAGACTAGCACTTTCTTTATATGGATCATCAGATACACCTGAGAACCTCACCAACTACAGATTTCCAGGTTCTAACCTAGAACTAAGCAGTCTGAGGCTCTAGACACATATATATTTTTAGTAAGCCCCATCAACGATTCTCAGTGATTCTTAAGTTTGGCTGCTCTAGGCTGGGGAGCCAATATGGGCCATGCCAGGAACTCCAGATTAATTCCATTCCAAGGCTCTGGCCTTGAACATGGAGCATCACTACTCTTCTGTTAATTTTTTCCACGTTTTAAAAAGTGTTCTCTTCCAGCTTGCTAGATTCTTGTGTTTTTGTTTTTGTTTTTTTTTTCACACTTTTAGAAAAAAAAAGGTGAAGGAAAAGCAAACCTTGTCATGGTAAAACTTTTGGTCTTTAATAGTACTGCTGGATGCAGGATATTTTTGTTCAGAAATGAACCTAAACAGCTGCAATGAGCTACTTAATTAAATCATGAATGATACATTCCTCATAAATTATACTTACACATTTTATAATTTTAATAGTTCTTATTTTTTTTACTATAATCTGTAAACATTTAAGTAGAAGCTATGAATTAGATTTTGAAATAGATGAGTAATTTTAGACTGTGACATCCATTTTCATAGCATTCTAGTTTATTTTAGGGGACAATTAGTAGTACTTATAAAAATGTATCTAATTGCTAAGCTAAATCAAACTCTGCAGTACTTGGATGTTTTTACCCTCATCAGTCCTATTTTTTCCCCACAGTGACCAAAACAATAAGAGGATAGAAGCAAAAAATAACATTCTAAAAGCCAAGTGCTTATCAAAAACATAATTATCATTTTGAAATCAGGCCAGATTTGCTTAGGCCAATAACTCTTCATTTCTAGATCTAGTAAATCCCTTGTCAAATTGACCCTGATTACAGACAAGGCTAAAGTACTTACTGATCAAATGTAACTTGAACCTCTTTATATCAACTTGAAATGATTGGTTACAATGTGTGGGCACTTCACTTGTTTTCAAATGCCTGCGTTAAAACTCAGATTTCATCAGTAATGATGATGATGATGGTGATGGTGGTGGTGATCCTCTGGTGCTAACTCATCATCTATTGATACAATAGACACCTTGACTTGTCCAGGTACAAGCTGTTTGTCAACTGTCAAGGCATATGGCCCAGGCAAGGTTTAAATAATGCCTGTTTTTATTTCCCCCTTTCTTTGGGAACATGGGTATCCTTGAATAACTTTTATTAGCTGAGTTAGCTTGATCCTAAGAGGAAGAAATCCATTCAGCTTCTTACACCATGCCCAGAATTTAACAACAAAGAAAATCTCAAGAATAGCAAAAAATTTCTATTATTTATTACTGTAGTAATAAATAACCTACTGCATCACTGGCAGAGAAATTTGGAAGAATCTCTGAAGGACCAATCAGGCCTAATGCATCTCAATCTTGCAGAAATATTCCCTGAGTTGATTCTACATTTCTGAAGGGTTTGCTGCTGAAATTCTGTATTGATCTGGTTTTAAAATCCCACTTATTTTCAGGATGCCTGCAGTGGGGCAGAATTTCCAGGATCTTTGGTCACCATGAATTGTTAGTAGAAGCGAATGGAGGGGACATGGACTTCCAAACAGGGCCACTGCTTGCCAGCCTCAGCCCCTCGCGCCATGTGGCAGAGGTCCCCAACTTTTTTTTTTCCATTAATTTTTATTAGTTGGAGGCTAATTACTTTACATCATTACAGTAGTTTTTGTCATACATTGAAATGAATTAGCCATGGATTTACATGTATTCCCCATCCCAGTCCCCCCTCCCACCTCCCTCTCCACCCGATCCCTCTGGGTCTTCCCAGTGCACCAGGCCCGAGCACTTGTCTCATGTACCCAACCTGGGCTGGTTATCTGTTTCACCCTAGATAATATACGTGTTTCAATGCTGTTCTCTTGAAACATCCCACCCTCGCCTTCTCCCAGAGTCCACAAGTCTGTTCTGTACATCTGAGTCTCTTTTTCTGTTTTGCATATAGGGTTATCATTACCATCTTTCTAAAGTCCATATATATGTGTTAGTATACTGTAATGGTCTTTATCTTTCTGGCTTACTTCGCTCTGTATAATGAGCTCCAGTTTCATCCATCTCATTAGAACTGATTCAAATGAATTCTTTTTAATGGCTGAGTAATATTCCATGGTGTCCCAACTTTTAAATATGGGAAACTCATTTAAGGCCTTCCCAAGTGGTGCGTGGTAAAGAACCCACCTCCCAGTGCAGAGACACGAGTTCAATCCCTAGGTCGGGAAGACGCCCTGCAGGAGGGCATGACAACCCACTCCAGTATTCTTCACCTGGAGAATCCCACGGACAGAGGAGCCTGGCAGGCTAGAGTTCTTGGGGTTGCAAAAAGTTGGACACAACTAAAGTGACTTAGCAAGCACACAACTCATTTAGAACAATTTAAAATACTACCCCGATGAAACAAAAACACTTCTGTAGGGCACCTCTGGCGGATACAACGCCAGTTTGTAAACTCTATATTGTGAGAACCATGGCTCTGTGCATCTAAAGTTTTAGTGCATCAGTTTAGAACTTCCCCCCTGGATAGGCTTTATGTCACAGCAGTGCATATATGTGTCAATCTCTGTTCTAGATGTTGAAGCTGCAGCAGTGAACAAAACAGACAAAGTATGCTGACATTCGAGTAAACATTCATGTTCATAAAATCCACAAAGGATGAGACAAGAAAGCATGAGGAACTGGGGAACGAAAGCAATCTCAGTGAAATTGAGAGCTAGATGATTTTAATAGAGACTTCAGCATGTCATATAAAGCTTAATAAAATTAAAAATTTTTTAAAGCAGACTTTGTTGTTGTTGTTGTTCAGTCGCTCAGTCATGTCCAACATGTTGCAACTCCATGGACTGCAGCACATCAGGCTTCTCTGTAGTTCACCATCTCCCGGAGCTTGCTCAAATGCATATCCATTGAGTCAGTGATGCTATCTAACCATCTTGTCCTATCCCATCCTCTTCTCCTTTTGCCTTCAATTTTTCCCAGCATCAGGTCTTTTCCAATGAGTTGGCTCTTCACATCAGGTGGACAAAAGCAGACTACGTCATGAAAAATGTACCCTTTTGAAAAACCAAATATCAAAATAAAGTGTTTCTTGATTTAATAGATATTTGTTGAGTTCCTACTTTGTGGCATGTACCTTACTACACAAGAAGAAAACAATAATGAATAAGAAAAGCATGATTTTAGCTCTCTACACTCAAGTTCAGGAGGCAGAAAATAAATCAGAAAAAAGAAAAAGAAATGATAATAATAATGTGCATGCTCAGTCACATCCGACTCTTTGCAACCCCATGGACTGTAGCCCACCAGGCTCCCCTGTCCATGGGATTCTCCAGGAAAGAATACTGGAGTGGGTAGACATTTCTTGTTCCAGGGGATCTTCCCAACTCAGAGATTGAACCAGGCAGACTCTTTTTAACACTGTGCCACCATGATAAATACTATGAAAAGACTAAAACAGAGACTAATGACCAGAATGAGAAATCTAGTTTAAATAGGATAGTCTGGAAAGCTCTGCCTGAAGAAGTGACATTTAAGGTGAAGTCTAAGGAATGAAAAGGGAGAGCCACTTGTAAGAGAAGAATAGGATGAAGGGAAGATTTCTAAATAAACGAAATAGCATGTTCAAAGGCCCTGAGGCCTGAAAGATCTTACTTAAGGAATTGAAGTCTAGTGTGGGCTAGAAAATAGTAAATTGAGCCTCCAGGGACAGTTAGTGCCATGGATCCACAGAAAGGATTTCAGATTTATCTAAAGTGCAAAAGGAATTACTAAAGACTTTTAGTCATGTTGTTTGTTGTTTAGTTGCTCAGCTGTGTCTGACACTTTGTGATGCCATGGACTGTAGCCCACCAGACTCCTCTGTCCATGGGATTCTCCAGGTAGGAATACTGGAGTGGGTTGTCATTTCCTTCTCCAGGGGATCTTCCCGACCTATGGGTTGAACCTGCATCTCCCTCATGGCAGACAGATTCTTTACCGCTAAGCCACCAAGGGATGACATAATTTGATTTATACTTTTTGAAAATCACCTTGGCCATTGTGTGTGGAAGAAATACACAGGAGTCAAGCAAGCATTGACACAGAGAGATAAATTAGGAGGTCATTGTAAGCAATAGTCTCAGTTGCAGGCAATGGTTGACTGCCCTAAGAGAAAGGCATTGGAGACAGAAAGAAGGGCATTATTTCAGATACATTTTGATTGGGGGTGTTTCCCCTCAAGTCCTATGACTCTCTCTGCTTGTCTATTCTTATTTTCTCTGGGAAGTAAAAATCACAAGATTTAAAGTCAACCTTGCCTTCTGATATGAAAAGTCAGTATAGGAAATGGACAGTCCAAGCAGCCTAGTAATAATAACTCTGTGAGCTGAATTTCAGAGTTTAAGTCCACAAAGATAAAGATCAGGGGCATGGTTCTGCCTTCTGAGTGTCTCCCTTAATGCCAAAAACTTGGGTCACTAGGAGTTCTTCAGAATCTGAGAGATACAGACAGCATGATCGTTCTTCTTATCAAAATACTTTGCTCATTTGTTTTGTTGCTTACTTAACTTTAAAAAAAAGCTGAGACCATAGTTGCAGGGAAAGCTTCACTGTGACTCTTAAGTAAATAAAACTAATGAGGAATTAGTCTTGAAGAAAAATTAAATAAGTCCAACAAACTGACTTGGTGACTTGGGATTCCTGTAGCTAATTTTTTTGCTCTGTGTGATAGGAGCACAGTGAAGCCAGCCTGGGCCCAATGGGGCAGTGTTCCCAACAAGCTGGGCTTGAAAATCAAGCATATTTGAAAAGGAAAGATCAAGGTAAATATTTGTGATACAGAGAGAGAAATAAGGAGAGGAGAGTGGGGAACAGGGTAAGAACTCTGAGCCCAGAACCTCTGCAAGGAGATAGTCTCTTGAAGCCCCCTCTCTGCCTCCTAATTTGATAGTTGTGGTCCTAGCTTTACTCTGATCAGTCACACCTTCTGTAACCCTTTCTGGTGTGGGTTTGGACTGGGGAGAAAGAAAATTGGAGAACACCAATACGAGAGAAATCAGCAGAGGTATTACTGTTGTTCAGTCGCTCAGTCGTGTCCGTCTCTTTGTGACCCCGTGGACTGCAGCACGCCAGGCTTCCCTGTCCTGCACCATGTCCTGGAGCTTGATCAAAATGTTCATTGATTTGGTGATGCCATCCAACCAATCTCACTCTCTGTCGCACCCTTCTCCTCCTGCCCTCAATCTTTCCCAGCATCAGGGTCTTTTCCAATGAATTGCCTGTTTGCATCAGGTGGCCAAAATATTGGAGCAGAGGTATTAGGGTTGGAGTATTTGAAGTTCCTCAAGTTTTAACATTCCAAGTGGAAAAGGAACTAAGAAAAAGGCATAAAATTAGTAAAAGGTTTAGTCTATCTTACCAACCCTTATTTTACCTTGAAGGGAGGACCAGGATCCTCAAAGAACACCAATCCCTTTAGCTGATCCCTGGAGTCATTTTTCTTAAGCTCCTTTTTCTCCATCCAATCCCAGCTCAAACTAAAGTTAGCATCACCCTCTTTGACAACCTGGTTACAGTTGTAAAAGATTAAATGCTTAATCCAGGGAATCAGTGCTAGTGGAGCACTAATCTACTAACATGAAACAGAGACTTTGTAGCCAACTTCAAGAATTCAGTCAGGATATCTAAAGATTTTAAACTTCTTGAGAAAACTGCAAGGTCTAAATCAAGGGCTTCTTCCCTTAAAGTTGCCTTTGTGGATATGTTGTAGCCTAAGAATGATTATGGTAGCCATACATGGTTCCTATGGACTTCCCAGGTGGCACTAGTGGTAAAGAACGCACCTGCCAAGGCAGGAGACGTAGGAGACATGGGTTTGATCCCTGGGCTGGGAAGATCCCCTGGAGGAGGGCATGGCAACCCACTCCAGTGTTCTTGCCTGGAGAGTTCCATGGACAGAGGAGCCTGGTGGGCTACAGTCCATGGGGTTGAAAGGAGTTGGACACAACTGAAGCAGCTTAGCACCCACGTATACATATGGTTCCTGCATGTGTCAGGCAGTGTCCTAGGAGCTGTACTTGTGTGATGTCATTTAATTCCCACAGTGACCCTCCAAGGTCATCCAGCTATTTTGTGAGTGGCATGGAGTCTCACTAAGGCAGCCTGGCTCCAAATTTGTGCTCTTTTTAAAAAAAAAAAATTTTTTTTTAATTTATGTATGTATTTGTTTTTGGCTGAGTTAGGTCTTTGTTGCTTCAAGGGCTTTTCAATAGCCATGGTGAGCAGGGGCTGCTCTCCCGTTGCAGGCCACAGGCTGCTCATCGCGGTGGCTTCGCTTGCCGCAGAGCACAGCCTCCAGGGCTCCTGGGCTCAGGAGTTGGCGCTCTCGGGCTTGTAGTTGTGATGCATGGGCTTAGTTACTCCACAGAATGAGGGATCGTCCCAGAGTAGGGCCTGAACATCGTCTCCTGCATTGGCAGGTGGATTCTTTACCTCTGAGCCACCAGGAAAGCCCCAGGTGTGTGCTGTTAATACCCCTCTTCTCACTCTCTAGCCCCAGTCCTGGTCCTAGCTTTACTGATATGTCTTTCTAAAAAATATTTATTTATTTATTTATTTGGCTGCGCCACGTCTTGGTTGTAGCATGTGGTATCTAGTTCCCCAACCAGAGATCCAACACAGGTCCCCTACATTGGGAGCGCAGTCTTAACCACTGGACCACCAGGGAAGTCCCTAGTGATATATGTCTTTAAGTCATGTCGGGTATTCTTGTAGGATTCTCCCCTCTCTTTTCCAGCTCACATGTGAAACATTTGGGTTTGGCTTGAAAGAATAAAGTAGGAAAGGAGATCTGAGAATATTGTTAACCACAAAACCTATTGCATATGGGACTCACCAGATGTTAGGCACAGTGCTGAGAATTCTATATTGACTATCTGTTTAATCTTTACAACAATCCTAAGGTAAATATTATCACCCTTTAAATCAGAAATGAGGAAACAGAGACACAGAGAGGTACAGTGATGTCCCTAAGTCACACAACAGGAGGAAGTGGAAAAGAGACTTGAAGTCAGGCTCACCTGCTTGAAAGCACAAGCTCAGAGCCTCTGAACCTGTGAGCTACACAGTCTGACAGGACTCTTACGGTCTGTTCTCTCTCTGGTCTTCACTCAATAAGACAGACGGGTTAGCTGCTATAGTAGACACCAGGGTATGCTCCCCAGGTCTCCACTGCAGGTCTGGGGCATGCATTCACCCGGCTACTGGAAGCATCGACTGCTGCTGAATGCTCTCCAGAGAGACCCTTGGTGAGAGAGAACCACCTTGGCCAACATCATGCCCCTCCCCAGGCAACCCAGGGATAATGGGATAATGATATCTTCAGGGGTATAGAAGAAGCTCAGCCCCTCACCCTAACCTGAGTCAACTCTGAGTTATCCATTGGGTAGGCTGAGGCTTTGTTGCATCTACATCACAGTCGATCATTCCCCTTGCCACCCAATTCAACTTTCCACCTACTCCACAGGTATTGAACCAATAAATTTCCTGCATGCAAATCTCAGTCTCAATGTCTGTTTTCTCAGAAATTGGACCTGTGACAGCTCCCAAGAGTCCTAGAGCCCTCTCCCAATGCCTAACCTTGTAATGCCTCTCAGTCATGTGCTAGAAGAGGGAGGGGAACAAACAGTTCAGTTCAGTCGCTCCATCGTGTCCGACTCTTTGCAACCCCATGGACCACAGCACACCAGACTTCCCTGTCCATCACCAACTCCTGGGACTTACTCAAACTCATGTCCATTGAGTCGGTGATGCCACCCAACCGTCTCATCCTCTGTCATCCCCTTCTCCTCCCATGTTCAATCTTTCCCAGCATCAGGGTCTTTTCAAATGAGTCAGTTCTTCGCATCAGGTGGCCAAAGTATTGGAGTTTCAACTTCAGCATCAGTCTTTCCAATGAATATACAGGACTTATTTCCTTTAGGATGGACTGGTTGGATCACCTTGCTGTCCAAGGGACTCTCAAGAGTCTCCTGCAACACCACAGTTCAAAAACATCTATTCTTCGGTACTCAGTTTTCTTTGTAGTCCAGCTGTAACATCTATACATGACTATTGGAACAACCATAGCTTTGAGTATATGGACCTTTGTTGGTAATGTCTCTGCTTTTTAATATGCTATCTAAGTTGGTCATAACTTTTATTCCAAGGAGCAAACATCTTTTAATTTCATCAGTGCAGTCTGATCTGCAGTGATTTTGGAGCCCCAGAAAATAAAATCGGTCACTGTTTCCATTGTTTCCCATCTATTTGCCAAGATGTGATGGGACCGGATGCCATGATCTTAGTTTTCTGAATGTTGAGCTTTAAGCCAGCTTTTTCACTCTCCTCTTCACTTTCATCAAGAGGCTCTTTAGTTCTTCTTTGCATTCTGACATAATGGTGGGTGTCATCTGCATATCTGAGGTTATTGATATTTCTCTTGGCAATCTTGATTCCAGCTTGTGCTTCATCCAGCCCAGAATTTTGCATGATGTACTCTGCATATAAGTTAAATAAGCAGGGTGACAATATACAGCCCTGACGTACTCCTTTCCCGATTTGGAACCAGCCTGTTTGTTGTTCCATGTCCAGTTGCTCCTTAACCTGCCTACAGATCTCTCAGGAGGCAGGTCAGGTGGTCTGGTATTCCCATCTCTTTCAGAATTTTCCATAGTTTGTTGTGATTGATACAAAGGCTTTGGTGCAGTCAATAAAGCAGAAGTAGATGTTTTTCTGGAATTCTCTTGCTTTTTTAATGATCCAATGGATGTTGGCAATTTGATCTCTGGTTCCTCTGCCTTTTCTAAAACCAGCTTGAACATCTGGAATTTTGTGGTTCACGTACTGTTGAAGCCTGGCTTGGAGAATTTTGAGCATGACTTTGCTAGTGTGTGAGATGAGTGCAATTGTGTGGTAGTTTGAACATTCTTTGGCATCACCTTTCTTAGGGATTGGAATGAAAACTACCTTTTCCAGTCCTGTGGCCATTGCTGAGTTTTCCAAATTTGCTGACATATTGAGTGCAGCACTTTCACAGCATCATCTTTCAGGATTTGAAATAGCTCAACTGGAATGCCATCACCTCCACTAGCTTTGTTTGGAGTGATGCTTCCTAAAGCCCACTTGACTTCACATTCCAAGATGTCTGGCTCTTAGGTGAGTGATCACATCATTGTGATTATCTGGGTCATGAGATGTTTTTTGTACAGTTCTTCTGTGTATTCTTGCCACATCTCAGTATTTTCCGCTTCTGTTAGGGCCATACCATTTCTGTCCTTTATTGTGCCCATCTTTGCATGAAATGTTCCCTTGGTAGCTCTAATTTTCTTGAAGAGATCTCTAGTCTTTCCCATTGTATTGTTTTCCTCTAATTCTTTGCATTGATTGCTGAGGAAGGCATTATCTCTCCTTGCCATTCTTTGGAACTCTGCATTCAAATGGGAATATCTTTCCTTTTCTCCTTTGTCTTTAGCTTCTCTTCTTTTCTCAGCTATTTGTAAGGCCTCCTCAGACAAGCATTTTGCCTTTTTGCATTTCTTTTTCTTGGGGATGGTCTTGATCACTGCCTCCTGTACAATATCACAAACCTCTGTCCATAGTTCTTCAGGCACTCTATCAGATCTAAACCAACATTTGCTGCACCCTTAATCCACATGAGACACAATAGTGGACAGTTTACGAAGATGACCCCATGAGCCCAAAAGGAATCAAGTAAAATGTTGTCACTGCCCCTTTACCCAATGGAGACAGCAAGGTTTAGGCTTGAGGGAGTTGTTTCCAGATTACAAAGTTGATAAAGAGATAAACCAGATTTCTGGTTATCCAAGTTTAGATAGTGTGGTAGGCTGAATAATGGCCTTCTCCAAAGATGTCTAATCCCTGGATCCTGTGAATATGTTACATTCTGAGGCAAAACGGCCTCTGCAGACGTGATTACATTAAGGCTCTGGAGATGGGAAGAGAGGCTGGATTATTCAGGTGGACCCAATGTCATCATAAGGGTCCTAAAGAGTGGTCGGCAGGAGGGTCAGAGTCCATGAAGGTGATAAAAGCTGAGATAGGAGTAATCTCAAACCAGGAGTCAAGAGACATGGGGAGCTTCTGGAAACTACAAAAGGCAAAGAAAAAACAGTTTTCTTCTAGAGCCTTCTGAATGAAGGTTGGCCTTCTCCAGCCACTTTAGATTTCTGACCCCCAGCACCACAGTCATCTGTTGTTGCGGTGACTTGTTAGACCACCCTTTGTGGGGACTTGTTAGACCACCCTTTGTGGGGACTTGTTAGACCACCCTTTGTGGGGACTTGTTACAGCAGCAATAATAGGAAGCTAATACCGCTAGGCTGTGTCTTCTCTCCCCAACTCGCCCTTTTGCATCTGTTTATGTGGCTCTCTTGTGTCACCTCGGCCCACTCTTCCCTTTCAATAACGTCAGGGTTACCCTTCCCTCCGTTGTGGGTACGCTGAGAAGAAGGATGATGGAGGCTCTCCCTCTGACAGCCTTCTCTCTGGTAGAGCCAGTCAGCCGTTGGCCAGCGTCCGTATACCAGGCCCTGCTCTGGGTGCAGCTGGAGAAACTCCTATTAGAGTTTTTTTAAGTGGAACCCCTCTACTTGCTTCTGGGCACAAGCTGGTCGCCTCTAACTTTGGGTTGCTTTTCTTGCTGCTCATTCCTATCTTCCTATCCCTTAGTCTCAGAGCCCAGGGTGAAGCTCCTTGAGGAGTCTAGTGCAATTTGAAAGGAAAAACGAGGGTGGATATGATGTCTGCATTCCTCCTTTAAGATCAAAGCTTTTCATCACTGCTAACAGTTCACTGGGATTTGACTATCTCAGGTCTGGGGTGTGGCGGGTGGGTAGAAACGCAGCCCTGGCTGGGTGGAATGGGAAATCGCGTTTGTGGAGTCTCGGCTCAGTGTTAGGGCCACCCGTTTCACCAGGGAGGAAATGGAGGCCCTCACTCAGATCACAGGCTGAAGCGAGACCGCTGCGCTTTGCTCAGTGCTCAGTCATGTCCAGCTGTTCTGCGAGCCCGTGGACTGTAGCCCACCAGGGTCCTCTGTCCACTGGATTTCCCAGGCAAGAATACTGGAGTGGGATCAAACCCGCATCAGCCCGATTCCAAAGTCCGTATGCTCTTTCTATGCTCCCCTTACTATAAGAATTGTATTTTATGAATGATAACATTGCAATTTCTCTTTCTTCCCCAGCATCACATCCAAGGTCATAAAACACAGTGCCACTTTTACTTGTTTTTTATGTTTGTTCTTTTAACAATTTTCCTACCTTCTACTCTAGGTGAGTCCATGACCCCTCTGTACCACACCTCCACAGCACTCGCCAGCTCTCACGTCCCCTGGAAACGCAACACTGGTATCTTGCCAAGAAGTTTTATCTACTGGCAGTCTCACTGGAATCTCTGATTACAGGCACCCCAGGGCTCCTGCATGAAGTACCAAACTTGTGTAGACTTCCTCTTCTTGAATTCCTACAATTGCGATATTTGCTACTCACTTGTTCCAGAAGCTGCAGTGATTGTCCTCTAGACTCCTATTAAGAGATGCTGACTTGTTAAAGTAGAGAATTACAGAGCTGGCAGGGTCCTTGGAGCATATCCATTTTACAGACGAAGAAACTGCAACCCCAAATCACACAGTTAGCTTAAAGTGGTCAAGGCTGCTCCTTGAGTCAGTGACAGGATTGTCCCTGTTGCTCCGCTGTCGGTCATCAGTTGGGTTTCTTATTGATTAAGAACACAAACTTTGAATCTAGGCTTCCTGTTTCCAAGGCAGCTTCTACCACTTGCTAACTGTGACCATGGACAAGTTTCTTAACACCTTTGTGCTTAATTCACAAATCAGGAATAAGTACAAACTTCTGAGGATTGAGGTAAGTTCACAGATATGAGAGTTGGACCATATAGGCTGAGCGCCAAAGTGTAATGCCCGATGCCCGAATCCCCGAGCGGGAAGAGAGAAGGCCTCCAAGACAATGCAACTCGCAAAAAGGGAAGTTTATTGCTGACTCGAGTCAGGGCTCCCGCCATGTCCAACGCAGTGGTGCGGGGTCAGAGAGCCCCGAGCCCAAACTGTTACCCAAATTTATAGGGTGAGCATAAGCAGTTGGTAACTGGCTTAAGCGGATTGGTTACATGTTTGCGAAGCAATTTTATTGGCCCAAACTTTCGTGGGCCTTTTTTCAAACTTGGGTGTTTGTGGGCTTTTCAGCTTTCCCCTGATAGGTTCCCTTTTTCTTACTGGGCGCATGTTGACTGGCTGGCTCCAGGTGGCCTGATGGGGGTAGGGAATCTTACCATTTCGGGGGAAGCCGCAACTTAGGTCCGGGCCGCCTGTCAAGGTGTTAGCCCTGGCAGCCTCACACAAAGAATTAATGCTTTCAAACTGTGGTGTTGGAGAAGACTCTTAAGAGTACCTTGGACTGCATGGAGATCAAACCAGTCAATCCTAAAGGAAATCAACCCTGAGTATGCATTGGAAGGACTGATGCTGAAGCTGAAGCTCCAATACTTTGGCCACAAAGAGCCAACTCATCAGTGAAGACCCTGATGCTGGGAAAGACTGAGGGTAGGAGGAGAAGGGGGTGGCAGAGAATGAGAGGGTTAGATAGCTTCACCAACTCAGTGGACATGAATTTGAACAAACTCCCAGAGATGGTAGAAGACAGAGGAGACTGGTATGCTGCAGTCCTTGGGGTCTTAAATAGTCAGACACAGACAACAACTAAATGGTTTAATATGTGTAATTGCCCGAAGTAATCATTCAGCAAGAATTCATTATTTCACCTGATGGACTGAAGATTTTATTTTATTTTATTTATTTTTTTTTACTGTGTACTTCTTTTATTTTATTTTATTTTATTTTTCCATTTATTTTTATTAGTTGGAGGCTAATTGCTTTACATCATTACAGTAGTTTTTGTTATACATTGAAATGAATTAGCCATGGATTTACATGTATTCCCCATCCCAGTCCCCCCTCCCACCTCCCTCTCCACCCGATCCCTCTGGGTCTTCCCAGTGCACCAGGCCCGAGCACTTGTCTCATGCATCCAACCTGGGCTGGTGATCTGTTTCACCCTAGATAATATACATGTTTCAATGCTGTTCTCTTGAAACATCCCACCCTCGCCTTCTCCCAGAGTCCACAAGTCTGTTCTATACATCTGAGTCTCTTTTTCTGTTTTGCATCTAGGGTTATCGTTACCATCTTTCTAAAGTCCATATATATGTGTTAGTATACTGCAATGGTCTTTATCTTTCTGGCTTACTTCGCTCTGTATAATGGGCGGACTGAAGATTTTAATGAAACAGAATTACCAAATTTTTTCTGCAGTGGTTGAAGAGACTTGCAGATCTAGGTGGGTGTTACAGCAGAGTGGGGAAGAGTCTTTATTAAAATGAATTGTTAAAGTTGTGGCCCTTTCTGGGCTGCAAGTCTTTGGGAAATTATTTAACTTCTTTGTGCCTCAGTGTCCTCATCCCTAAAAGGAAGAAAATGAAAATATTGATCAGTGAGGGCCATTGGGGAAATTAAACAAGGTAATCCAAGCTCAAGTCAAGTCCTGGGACATAAAGGCTTCATATTTGTTAGCTCTTATTATAAGATATTATTATATATCTTATTGGGCCTCCCCACATTGGTACAATGTGTTAAAGAATTCACCTGCCAATGCAGGAGACACAAGAGACGTGGGTTCGAACCTTGGGTCTGGAAGATTCCCCTGGAATAGGAAATGGCAATGTACTCCAGTATTCTTGCCTGGGAAATTCCATGGACAGAGGAGCCTGGTGGGCTACAGTCCATGGGGTCACAAGGAGTTGGACATGACTGAGTGACTGAGAACACATAGCAAGTATATTATTATGTATATTTATATATTATTATAGAGATAATATAGACTTCTCTCTTGGAGAAGGAAATGGCAACCCACTCCAGTGTTCTTGCCTGGAGAATCCCAGGGATGGCAGAGCCTGGTGGGCTGCTGTCTCTGGGGTTGCACAGAGCAGGACATGACTGAAGCGACTTAGCAGCAGCCGCAGACTTCTCTGTATAATTTTTAGTCTAGTTATTAGTAAGTCATGCAGAATTACTTAATATGTATAAAGCTTTGCATTTGCAAAATAATTTGTAATCACTACATTCCTTAACCAATTAATGTGTATTGCTCAAAATAGCCCTGGGAAGTTATCTGAGGATCTCTGTATTTATGATAAGTCTTAGAAACTCAAGGTCACACAAGGAGTTGATGGTAGAATTAAGAAGGAAATTTGCAGTCTCTGCCTGTTAGTTAACTCCCTGAAACGTGTGTCTTTTCTATCTATTCCTGATAATTTATATCCCATCAAAAAGCTGTGCTTATTTAGCCTGATATCAGTGGGTGATGACCGCACAGGGGCTCTGAGGGACTCAGTGCAGAAGCCTCTCAGACCTGCCTGTGTGTGTGTGCTCAGTCACTCAGTTGTGTCTGACTCTTTGGGACCCCATGGACTGTAGCCCGCCAGGCTCCTCTGTCCATGGGATTCTCCAGGCAAGAATACTGGAGTGGGTTGCCACTTCCTCCTCCAGGGAATCTTCCTGACCCAGGGTTCAAACCCGTGTTTCCCTCTCCTGCATTGGCAGGGGGATTCTTTACCTCTGAGCCACCGGGGAAGCCCCCAAACCTGCTTGCATCCTTGCAAAAAGCATGTAGCTCCCGTGGAGACTGAGGATACCAGGTGTGTGTCAAGCTCTGATTTGGGATTTTCTGGGAAGATGGGGGAACAGAATAGGAGCTGGGAAGTTAATAAACACAGGATTCTGCAAATGTCTTAAAGATAGCAAAAGAAGGTAACTTTCTAGGGATAAGGTCAGGGGAAAAAATACTTTTGAAGAAAGGCTGTGCTTATCTGGAGAAATGTGATATCAGTTAAATTACAAACTTTGTGTCCTAACTAAGCTGTCCTAGTATTGATGGCCTGTGCCTTTCTGAGGATGGAAGCACCTGGCAGGAGAAACAGCCACAGACAGATTTCTGGAGGCCTGAGCCAACCTCCCAGGGGAAAAAAGGGGAGCTCTAGTCTAAGCCAGGAGGGTGCCAGGAACAAGCCCCACCCCCATCCAACCTGGGGACAGCTTGGAGCAGTGTGGCCTGGGGCCATAACTCCACCTCCAGACAGCTGAAAGGCTCCAGACAGCCTTTCACAGGCAAATGCACCCGATAGGAATCAGGAGTCAGTTTTCTATCCTGAAGCCCCTGCTCACCTTTCCAGGCAGATGAGTCCATTTCCCCCACTAAAATTCCCTGTGCAAATGGATAGTCTTTTACCCAGCAGCTCTGAACCAGGCAGCAAAAAACACAAAAACCCAGGGCTGGTGGTGAATCAAATTGTATGTATGTGCATAGCTCTCTGTGCAAATTGAGTTCTTCAACATACAATAAAAGAGCTTCAAAGACTCTCCTCTTGATATAACAGAATTAGGTTCAGCTTTTGAATTGTTTTAAGACTGAATTTTTGCCTCTAGTTTCCTGAAGTAAAACAAACCTTTCCCCTGCATATGGTCTCTCTTTAGAAGATAACAAAAACAGTTAATAATTGCTGTAAAACCATAATATCGATTGGTCCTTGCTTTGCTTTCTTGACCTCTGACCTAAAAATAAGCTCCTACAGTAAAAGACCCCCTGGAGACTTGATTATAAAACAGAAGTATTTACATAACACAGCAGAGTTTCAGGAAACTCACTCCAAGGACACCTTTTCATTCCAAATAAAGCAAGAGTTTGGAAGGATATACCACATCCCAGTGACTTTGTAGAGAAGTTCTAAAGACCTGACTACAAAGAAGCCCTCCCAACTAGACTTGGGGGTGTGGTTTTCAACTTGGCCTCATCTCTTTCCCCACATTTTAAAAATTGCTCCAAGCCAGAATTCAAGTTGCATACATGAAGTTTGACACCTCCACTCCTATCACTGCCACACACTGCTTCCAAGAAGGGGGGTTCCTCCAGCTCTGATGACTTATGAAAATGTGCCCATTGTCTATGAAATCAATCCACCAAACCAAACACCAGCCCTACGGAAGGATGGGCTGTCCATGCCCGACCCTGAAAGTCAACAACCAGGCATTTCTCTCAGGCAGGAAAAAGGAGAGGCAGGTATTCAAATGTCAAGGCCCTCTATTTTGAATACCCAGTGTCCCCATTTTAAATTTGAGAGACCTCAGCGAAGAGCATCCTGGCATGTCTTAATAGTTGCCAAGGGATGAAGGGGGATTAGACAGATGCTGGTATCCAGCTGTTCCCCAGCTTCACTGAGGTCAGAACGAGAAATAACATTTTAGACCAGCAAAGGGGGAGGGCATGTCATTTAGATATCATAGGAAGTATTTAGGCACTAGTGAAAGTCACTCAGTTGTGTCTGACTCTTTACGACCCCATGGACTATGTAGCACATGGAATTCTCCAGGCCAGAATAGTGGAGTGGGTAGCCTTTGCCTTCTCCAGGGGATCTTTCCAACCAAGGGATTGAACCCAGGTCTCCCAAATTGCAGGCGGATTCTTTACCAGCTGAACCACAAGGGAACTAGAGACCTTCACAAAGAAGGTGCTCAATACATATCAGATTGAATCCTTGAAAGAATACATAGATGAATGGATGATGGAGGTGGGAGAGTTCTCCATCTTAAATGTACTGGGTTCACTCCTTCAGTGCATCTGAGGGATGAACTACACGGTACCTTGATAAGCAGTCATGCCATTAGTTCTTTAAAAAAAAAAAAAGTTGCTTATTTATTTTTGGCTGTGCTGGGTCTTCGTTGCTGCATGGACTTTTCTCTACTTGCAGCGAGCAGGGGCTTCTCTCTAGCTGCAGTGCCCGGGCTTCTCACTGCGATGGCTTCTGTTGTTGGGGAACACAGGCGCTCGGCACTCAGGCTTCAGTAGCTGCAGCTCCTGGGCTCAGAGCACAGGCTCAATAGTTGTGGTGCATGGGCTTAGTTGCTCTACAGTATGTGGAATCTTCCTGATCAATGCCTCCTGCATTGGCAGGCAGATTCTTTACCACTGAGCCACCAGGGAAGCTTCCCATTAGTTCTTTGAATCCCTGAGATGTTACAGTCCCATGAACACTTGAGGGGCTCCTCTGTGTCGGGCACTGAGAATTTGCCTGAGGAACTTCAGGCTCAGTTCAGTTCAGTTCAGTTCAGTCACTTAGTCGTGTCCAACTCTTTGCAACCCCATGGACTGAAGCACACCAGGTCTCCCTGTTCATCACCAACTCGCAGTTTACCCAAACTCATGTCCATTGAGTCGATGATGCCATCCAACCATGTCATCCTCTGTTGTCCCCTTCTCCTCCCACCTTCAATCTTTCCCAGCATCAGGGTCTCCTCTAATGAGTCAGTTTTTCGCATCAGGTGGCCAAAGTATTGGAGTTTCAGCTTCGACATCAGTCCTTCCAATGAACATTCAGGACTGATTTCCTTTAGGATGCATTGTTTGGATCTCTGGCAGTCCAAGAAACTCTCAAGAGTCTTCTCCAAAACTACAGTTCAAAAGCATCAATTCTTCAGCACTCAGCTTTCTTTATAGTCCAACTCTCACATCCATACATGACCACTGGAGAAACCATAGCTTTGACTAGACAGACATTTGTTGGCAAAGTAAAGTCTCTGCTTTCTAATATGCTGTCTAGGTTGTTCATAACTTTTCTTCCAAGGAGTAAGCGTCATGTCTGCAGTTACCATCTGCAGTGATTTTGGAGCCCAGAAAAATAAAGTCTGCCACTGTTTCCACTGTTTCTCCATCTATTTCCCATGAAGTGATGGGACCAGATGCCATGATCTTAGTTTTCTGAATGTTGAGCTTTAAGCCAACTTTTTCATTCTCCTCTTTCACTTTCATCAAGAGGCTCTTTAGTTCTTCTTCACTTTCTGCCATAAGTGTGGTGTCATCTGCCTATCTGAGGTTATTTATATTTCTCCCGGCAATCTTGATTCCAGCTTGTGCTTCATCCAGCCCAGCGTTTCTCATGATGTACTCTGCATATAAGTTAAATAAGCAGACTGACAATATACAGCCTTGACATACTCCTTTTCCTATTTGGAACCAGTCTGTTGTTCCATGTCCATTTCTAACTGTTGCTTCCTGACCTGCATACAGATTTCTCAAGAGGCAGGTCAGGTGGTCTGGTATTCCCATCTCTTTCAGAATTTTCCATAAATTGTGATCCACACAGTCAAAGGCTTTGGCATAGTCAATAAAGCAGAAGCAGATGTTTTTTTTTTTAAACTGTCTTGCTTTTTCGATGATCCAATGGATGTTGGCAATTTGACCTCTGGTTCCTCTGCCTTTTCTAAAACCAACTTGAACATCTGGAAGTTTGTGGTTCACGTACTGTTGAAGCCTGGCTTGGAGAATTTTGAGCATGACTTTGCTAGTATGTGAGATAAGTGCAGTTGTGTGGTAGTTTGAACATTCTTTGGCATCACCTTTCTTAGGGATTGGAATGAAAACTACCTTTTCCAGTCCTGTGGCCATTGCTGAGTTTTCCAAATTTGCTGACATATTGAGTGCAGCACTTTCACAGCATCATCTTTCAGGATTTGAAATAGCTCAACTGGAATGCCATCACCTCCACTAGCTTTGTTTGGGGTGATGCTTCCTAAAGCCCATTTGACTTCACATTCCAAGATGTCTGGCTCTTAGGTGAGTGATCACATCATTGTGATTATCTGGGTCATGAGATGTTTTTTGTACAGTTCTTCTGCGTATTCTTGCCACCTCTTCTTAATATCTTCTGCTTCTGTTAGGGCCATACCATTTCTGTCCTTTATTGTGCCCATCTTTGCATGAAATGTTCCCTTGGTAGCTCTAATTTTCTTGAAGAGATCTCTAGTCTTTCCCATTGTATTGTTTTCCTCTAATTCTTTGCATTGATTGCTGAGGAAGGCATTATCTCTCCTTGCCATTCTTTGGAACTCTGCATTCAAATGGGAATATCTTTCCTTTTCTCCTTTGTCTTTAGCTTCTCTTCCTTTCTCAGCTATTTGTAAGGCCTCCTCAGACAAGCATTTTGCCTTTTTGCATTTCTTTTTCTTGAGGATGGTCTTGATCACTGCCTCCTGTACAATGTCACAAACCTCTGTCCATAGTTTATCAGGCATTCTGTCTATCAGATCTAGTCTCTTAAATCTATTTCTCACTTCCACTGTATAATTGGTAGGGATTTGATTTAGGTCATACCTGAATGGTCTAGTGGTTTTCCCTACTTTCTTCAATTTAACTCTGTATTTGGCAATAAGGAGTTCATGATCTGAGCCACAGTCAGCTCCCGGTCTTGTTTTTGCTGACTGTATAGAGCTTCTCAATCTTTGGCTGCAAAGAATATAATCAATCTGATTTTGGTGTTGACCACCTGGTGATGTCCATGTGTAGAGTCTTCTGTTGTGTTATTGGAAGACGATGTTTGCTATGACCAGTGCAGTCTCTTGGCAAAACTCTATTAGCCTTTGCCCTGCTTCATTCTGTACCCTAAGGCCAGATTTGCCTGTTACTCCAAGTGTTTCCTGACTTCCTATTTTTGCATTCCAGTCCCCTATAATGAAAAGGACATTTTTGGGGGTGTTAATTCTAGAAGGTCTTATAAATCTTCACAGAACCATTCAACTTCAGCTTCTTCAGCTTTACTGGTTGGGGCATAGAATTGGATTATCCTGATATTGAATGGTTTGCCTTGGAAATGAACAGAGATCATTCTGTTGTTTTTGAGACTGTATCCAAATACTGCATTTCAGACTCTTTTGTTGACCATGATGGCTACCCCATTTCTTCTAAGGGATTCCTGCCCACAGTAGTAGATATAATGGTCATCTGAGTTAAATTCACCCATTCCAGTCCATTTTAGTTCATTGATTCCTAAAATGTTTTTCACTCTTGCCATCTCCTATTTGACCACTTCCAATTTGCCCTGATTCATGGACCTAACATTCCAGGTTCCTATGCAATATTGCTCTTTACAGCATTGGACCTTGCTTCTATCACCAGTCCCATCCACAACTGGGTGTTGTTTTTGCTTTAGCTCAGTCTCTTAATTCTTTCAGGAGTTATTTCTCCAGTGATCTCCAGTAGCATATTGGCCACCTACGGACCTGGGGAGTTCATCTTTCAGTGTCCTATCTTTTTGCCTTTTCATATTGTTCATGGGGTTCTCAAGGCAAGAATACTGAAGTGGTTTGCCATTCCCTTCTCCAGTGAGCCACATTTTGTCAGAACTTTCCACCATGACCCATCTGTCTTGGGTGGCCCTACATGGCATGACTCATAGTTTCATTGAGTTAAACAAGTCTGTGGTCCACATGGTTAGATTGGCTAGTTTTCTGTGATTGTGATTTTCAATCTGTCTGCCCTCTGATGGAGAGGAATAAGAGGCTTCTGAAAGCTTCCTGATGGGATATACTGACTGAGGGGGATACTGGGTCTTGTTCTGATGGGCTGGGCCATGCTCAGTAAATCTTTAATCCTATTTTCTGTTGATGGGTGGAGCTGTGTTCCCTCCCTGCTATTTACCTGGGGCCAAACTATGGTGGAGGTAATGAAGATAATGGTGACTTCCTTCAATAGAGCCCATGCAAGTACCGCTACACTCCGTGCCCCCAGCCTGGCAAAAGGACACCACCAACCCACACCTTCGCTGGAGATTCCCAGGCACCCACAGGCGAGTCTCCTGAGGGATCCTGTTCCTTTCTCCCGGGTCCTGGTGCACAAGGTTCTGTTGTGCCAGCCAAGACTGTATTTCCCGTATAAGTTCTGGTAGCTCTATGGTGGGTTAATGGCAACCTCCTCCAAGAGCACTTATGCTATACCCACACCCAGAGCCCCTGTCCCTGCGGCAGACCACTGCCAACCTGTCCCTCCACAGGAGACGCTCAGACACAGTTCTGTGGGTCCTGGTGTGCACAAGGTTTCTTTGAGCCCTCTGAGCGTCTCTGGCAGGAATGGGGTTTGATTTAAACACGAATTCGCCCCTCCTACCATCTTGCTGGGGCTTCTCCTTTGCCCTTGGACGTGGGGTATCTCCTCACAGCCGCTCCAGTGCCCACTGTCTTACTGGGGTTTCTCTGACCTTGGACGTGGGGTATCTCCACACGGCCAGTCCAGTGAAGTGCAGACGCCACTCCTGACCTTGGGCGTGGGGTATCTCCTCACTGCCGTTGCTCCTGACCTTGCTCCTGAACTTCAGGCTAGTGGAACAGAGTGAGACTTAAATACAGAATCCTACCAAATAGGGAGGCATTTATGAGGGGAGGTTACATGGAATTTTAAATGGCAAAATATGAAATTCTGCTTCTTAATTCAACCTGTAGATTGAATACATGTATTTATTGATACTTTTAAATTAATACATTCAGTCATCAAACATTTATTGAGTCCTTACTGTATTTCAGGCACATTCTAGATACTGGAGATACAGTGCTTGCCTTCCAAGGAATATTTGAGCAAGTAACACATTAGAGAAACCACGTTGCTACATGGGAGGAAAGCACTCTGGGTGAGGGAAACGCAAATTCAAAGGCCCTGAGGCAGGAATGCACTTAAAGGATTCCATGTGTGGCGAGGAAGCCAGTGCTGATGGAACAGAGAAAGCTGCAAGAGAGTGGAAGATGATGAAGTCAAAGACACCCCAGAACCAGATCTTAAAGCATCTTTTATCTGAGTGAGGAGGCTTCCCTGGTGGCTCAGATGGTAAAGAATCTGCCTGCAATGCAGGAGACCCAGGTTCCATCTCTGGGTGAAGAAGATCCCCTGGAGAAGGAAATGGCAACCTACTCTAGTATTCTTGCCTGGAAAATCCCATGGACAGAGGAGCCTGGTGGGCTTCAGGCCTTGGGATCGCGAAGAGTCAGTCACATCTGAGTGAGACAGAAAACCATTGGACTGATTTGAGCTGTGTGACTCATGTTTTAAAAAGATGATTCCAGCTCTGTGTGGACAGTAACTGTCAGGGAGCGAGGATGCAGTAGGGAGACCAGTCAGGAGGTTTTTGTTACAGTGTAGGTGAGGGATGGTGGTGTCCTGGACGTAAAACAGAAGGAGTAGGGTATGGTGAGAAGTGGTTGGATTTTGGATGTATTTTGATGTAGAGTTGACTGAATTTTCTGTGGACTGGATACAGAGTATGAAAGGGGAAAAAAAAGAGACAGGGATAATTCCAAGGTTTGGTGTCTAACCAACTGGAAGAATGCAGGGCCATTTCCTGAGAAGGGGAAGGTTGTGGCTGCAGAAGAAGGGAGGCAGAGATTCTATTTTGGGCAAATTAAGTATATGGTGCCTGTGGGCCAGCCAAGTGGAAATGTCAAGTCAGCAGTAGATGACGTGAGTCTGGAATGCAAATGAAGATGAGCCTATATAAATTTGAGACTCGTAAATATTTGGATAATATTGAAAGCCTTGGGGATGTCTAGGGAGTGAGTGTAAACAGAGAAAAGAAGTAGCCCTGGGCATTCCAGCATGTGGCTATCAGGAGGACAGTTGACTGTCCTGGTTTGAAAAGTAGAAGTAATAATGATATATTTATTGACTTAACAGTGAATACTCTTTTGTACCGTCACTATAATCTAACTACTAAATACTGATTTAACCGAAAATTGTCCATGTAAAAGTATTAAGGGAAAAGAAGAAGAAAAAACACGTCTGTGTACTGGTGTCAAAGTAACATACAATTGTCTTCCAAAGTAGGGATACAATGAATATCTAAAAATTAAACATAACTAGCAGTGTAAAGATGATATGACATATAGAAACAAGGAGATATATACCAGGGGAAATAAAGAGTAGAAAGTGACTTCCTTTGGGGAATAAGAGCATGGAGAACGAAAGAATGGAGCAAGGGGTTATTCTTTCCATTAAAATTTTTATTTCAGCATATGAATAATCAAGATATGGCATATCCATGTAATAGAGTATTATTCAGCCACAAAAAAGATTGAAGCATTGATACCTGCTGACACTGAGATGAGGTTTGAATACATTATGCTACTGGAAAGAAGCAAACCCAAAAGCTTATGTTGTATGATTCTATTCACATGAAATATCCAGAATAGGCAAGTCCATAGAGGAGATGAGAGGTTGCCAAGGGCTTAAGGGAGGGAGTAATATAGAATGACTGTCAAGGCATTCAGGGTTTCTTTTTGTGGTGAAGAAAATATCCTGCAAATAGATAGTGGTGGTGGTTGTATAACCTTGTGACTACACTAAAAACTGAAATGGTACTCTTTGAAAAGGTGAATTTCATGGTGTGCAAATTATATCTCAATTTTAAAAATCATTTGCTATTTGAAATGTTCAAGTATACAAAAGTAGTATGTGGATAAAAATTAAAATTAATTCAAAAGTAGTATTAGACTCAAAACTCCGAATTACCTTTGAAATAGGTAAGGAACCATACCTAATTTAAACCTTACTCTAGGAGTCCTATTGCTTTCATCTTGGGATGAAAGTAACATAAGCCATGAGCCATGGCTGGCCTCAGGCAGTGGCAATTACGTGGATGAAAGTAGTGGGGATGAAGGAAGATGGCGTCCACGCTATTTTGCCTCCCAGATCCCACATGAAGGAAGCAATCTGATGGTTAGGGCCTGCTCTGTAATATAGGAGGCCCAGTGCAAATGAAAACACAGGGCCCTTTGTTCAAAAAGAAGGGAAAAAAGTACTGTTAAATGTACCAAGATAAAAAAGCTTTTCCCTTTCTTCTGTGGTCTCTCTCTTGACTTAGGGTGTTTTTTATTTACTATTTAACGTCTTTCTCAAACAGAAAAAATTAAAAATTTACTAGCATTAGTTTTACCGTTCGTCTTTACCTTGTGCGATGCTAGTTTCAAATACAAATTTAAAAACATTTAATTTGCATGCAGAATCACCAAAATCACAGAATTTGTATTTTATAGCTTCTGTATTTTTTTCTTATCAGAGCAATGGAAACACTGCACACCCATAACTCAACTGTGGCCTTTTTTTCTTGGGGGGGGGGGGGCGGGGCGGGCACACAGTAGGGCATACGAGATCTTAGTTCCCCAAACAGGGATTGAACCCACGCCCTCTGCAGTGGAAGCATACAGCCCTAACCATAGGACTGCCAAGGAATTCCCTGGCTCAACTATTTTTATTTTACTTTTTGACATGTACACATTGCACCAATACTCTATGCTTTCAGCTTACTGGTGAACAAGGACAAACAAGAGAAAAGGAGCTATCGGTTACTCTAAATTTCCCTTTCCTTCATTTTCAGCTTAAGTGGTTGAATAGCAGGTGGCCGTAGTGGTAAAGAACGCACATGCCAATGCAGGAGACATAAGAGATGAGGGGTTGGATCTCTGGGTCGGGAAGCTCCCCCGGAGGAGGGCATGGCATCCCACTCCAGTGTTCTTGCCTGGAGAATCCCACGGACAGAGGAGCCTGGCGGGCTACAGTCATGGGGTGGAAAAGAGTTGGACACAACTGAAGTGACTGAGCACACGCACAATTATAGGAAAGTAAGAAATGATACAATAAGGGTACCTTGGTTGCTTTATGTTTCCGTAATTGTCTTTACCTTCTTTCCGTATTCAAGGAAGTTCTGCCTGGGTGGAAAGCCCTGCTTATTCAGTTGTATGGGAAATGCACTTACTGGGTACTAATTTTATATATGAACTATCCAGAATAGGTAAACCCATAGCGATAGAGAATAGATTAGTGGCTGCCCGGGGCTCGGAGGAGGGGGGATGTCTTCCCACATAGATTCTTGGTTTATGTGCTAATTCACTCAGTTGTGTCTGACTATTTGAGACTCCATGGAATGTAGCGCGCCAGCCTCCTCTCACCATTCTCCAGGCAAGAACACTGTAGTGGGTCTTTGTTTATGGGGTCCCCTTAAATCGACCTGGGAATGGGCAGCAAGGAACAGTGATGGACACACACATCACTGTATCTCTTTTGCTTACACTTGTGCTCCGTTGATCCCTGGGGCTTCGCTTATAAAACACACATTCAAAGCCAAAGTTATTTAGTTTCAAGGCCTTGACCACAGAGCATTAAACCAAACCTGGCGCCCCGCTGAGCAAGGGGCCCTGTAGGGCTATGCTGGTTGTCGGCCCAGAGCAGGCTGGCCCTCGCTGGTGGAGCCCAATTAACCCACAAGCCCACTTTCGGAGAAAGGATAACATCTGGCGACTATTGTGTTTTGCTTTCTGGCTTTTGCTTTGCACATCTAGGAGGTAAGAGAAGTGGATTCTAAATGCCCTTGTCTCCTCTACACTTCTAGGTTTTCCTTCTTTGCCTCTTTTGACTCCTTCCTCTTTTCTCCTCCTTCTACAAAAGAAGTGTTCATTAGCCAAACCAGTTCCCACTGTCTTTTAGTAAACCATGTTTATTTCTGTCTTTCTACTATTTTTCTCATAATTGTCCTCTTTAAAAAAAATATTTTTATTTTTATACAAATACTTTCCATTTACAGTTACTACAAAACATTGGCTATAATTCCCTAGGTTTTATAATTTATCCTATCTTACACTCAGTAGTCTGTGACTCCATCCCCCATATTGCCCCTCTATCCGTAACCACCGGTTTGTTCTCTGTGAGTCTGCTTCTCTTCTATGATATTTACTAGTTTGTCATATCTTTCAGATTCCATACATAAAGTATCATATAGTATTTATCTTTCTCTGTCTGACTCATTTCGCTTAGCATAATGCCCCTAAGTCCAATCATGTTGCTGCAAATGGCAAAATTTCATTCTTTTTGTGGCTGAGTAGTATTCCCTTGTATATATATATACCACATCTTCTTTATCCATTCCTCGGTCAATGGACACTTAGGTAGTTCCCACATCTTGGCTACTGCAAATAGTGCTTCCATGAGCGTTGGAGTGTATGTATCTGTTCATAATTTTAACCACAACCATCCCAACCCAACCACCATCCTTTATTTGTATTCCTGTGAAATCAGTGCTATATCCTTAATGCAAAGTCATTTTCATCATGAATTATCACCACCACATCACCATTGTCATCAGCAACAGCAGCATCACTGATACTACAAGTGCAAACAACTTATCCTGAACCTTGATATATCTTAGAAAACAAAATAAGCCCCAAGTTCATGATATGCTACGAATTTTCACTGACTTTTCTGTGCGTAATCCAGTTTTCCAAGTCTGTGCTCTGCATTGTACCTTAATGTAAGGGCTGACTCAAACATAAAATGACTGTAAATTTTGACTCTGAGTGACTATGAGTGACTTGGAAATGGCCAAAAAAAAGAAAACAAGCCAAGTTTAAGGGAAAATTAATCTCTCTCTTTACTTTCAAGGAGAGATAGATGGCTCACTAAAATGGCCCCATTCAAGTGTGACATTTCGATGGCATCTTTGGGTTAGCCTTCCTTCTCTGCCAGACCCAAAATAGGGCATTTTCAACCTCAGCGAACAATACCAATCCATCCCTGAAATGAATCCTCCAAGGAGGACCCTAGTAGGGATGTGTATGGGAAATGATGGAGGAGACTCTTATACTTTTTAGGACCAGACATCTTGTTGGAGCTGCTTGTGCATTTTTTACTGTTCTTTTCTTTTATTAATTTTTACTGCAGTACAGTTGCTTTACAATATTGTGTCAGTTTCTGCTGCATAACAAAGTGAATCAGCTATATGTTTACACATAGCTCCTCTTTTCTGGATTTCCTTTCCATTCAGCTTACCACAGAGCATTGAGCAGAGTTCCCTGTGCTATACAGTAGGTCTTCATTATCTATTTTATAAATAGTATCAATAGTTTATATATGTTCAAGCCCAATCTCCTAATTCATCCCTTTTCCCTTCCGTGTCCATACATTTGGGCTTCCCTGATAGTTCAGTGGTAAAGAATCTGCCTGCCAGGCAGGAGACTTGGGTTTGACCCCTGGGTCAGGGAGATCCCCTGGAGAAGGCAACTCCAGTATTCTTGCCTGGAACATCCCATGGACAGAGAAAGCTGGAGAGCTACAGTCTATGGGGTCACAAAATAGGCAGACACAACTTAGCGACTGAATAACATCTGTACATTTGTTCTCTACACCTGTGTTTCTATTTGTGCTTTGCACATAAGATCATTTACATCATCTTTCTAGATTCCACATATATGCATTAATGTGCAATATTTTTCTCTTTCTAATTTCGTCATTTTAAGCTTATGCTTGAAGGACACTGGGGCAGCAACAAGTTAGTTGGCTTGCCTTAGGTCATATGGCTAGGAAGTGGGAGTCTGAACCTAAATTTTGTCTCTTAGGTCAGTGGGCTTTCTGTTGATAGTATCCAGCACTTCTCTTTCATTCACAGAATGGCAGTGAAGAAGAGGGAGGTCAGAATCTATAACGATTTGGAGAACTCTACATTTACTGCTAGCATTTGTCAGTTTTGACCCTAAACACAAGTAAAAAAGACACAATGAACCAAATTATTTTTTCTTTCTATTTTATTCACTAATTACAGATGGAGAAACTGATGTCTTAAATCCTAATGCTTCATAAATTAATGGGAAATGAAGTCAAAGGGTCTTCTCAGCAGCATGTGTTTCTTTGCCTTCCTGAGCTCATTTCCTGTCCTCACTTGTGGTCACATAACTGAGTTCCGGCCAGTGGAGTGCAGCAGAAGTGAGGTGTGCTGTGGTCTAGTTCCCAGGCTTCCGTGTGTCCTCTTCCATCCTGCTGACTGAGATGGAGACTCCTTGAGCCACCTCAGAAGCTACATGCTAAAGGTGACAGAACTGCCATCATCCTAGGTTCCTGAATAACTGAAGAGTTCCCACCCCCACCCCCCAGCTCCCCAGAGCTGGAAGCATTCTCACTATCTTGTGATCAAGAAAGAAGCTTCTGTTGTGCTGAATCATAACCTGTTTGGGACTATTTATGGCTGCAGCCTTTCTCGTCCTAACCAACACAAGTCTGAAGCGCTCCTTCTTCCACATCCAAGCAGAGCCCAACTGCTGTGGTCTTGTTCCTGACACGCGGTTTCCACATAGCCCTCAGACAGACGGTAGATAAGGAGCAGGGTGAGGAGGAAAAGGGTAGCATTTGATGACTTTGGTCTTGGATTTCTAGCAGTGATTTATTCACTGCATTTCATGGAGTAACTGCTGGTGTGCCCCATAATTAGGTTGGGGTTTCAGCCCCAACTATGCCACCAACCATCCATTTATTTTCTCTTCTATCCAAGGAGATAGTTGAAGAATAAGGTGTCCAAAGCCCTTTACAGTTCTATTAAGAGATGAGTCTAAATTCCAGTGCCAGAATTAAACACAGCCTGAGAAAAGAGTAGGATTTTATAGGGCTGGTATTCAGCTTGAACACTCTAGGTTGACAGTTATCCACTCATTTACTGGAACTCATGCTGGACTTGTTGGGTACTTTGAATATTATCCTTGCTTATTTCTGCCAGAAGTCAAATTTAGAAATTTCTCAAGCTCCCTACTTTAGTCGGATTATGTGAAAGGGGAATGAGTAAGGCCAGGGTGTTCCAATTTAGATCTAGAGGAATGCCAGTTCTGAGATGTTAATAGGTTTTATAAGAAAAGAAAATAGGTTCTTGGACAAATAAGTTTGGGAAGTGTTGGGTTGAACAGACAGAATCCAGTTGGACAGACATAGCGTCCACCCCATCTTCACATGTTGCCATCTCAGCTCCATGCCTTGTGGCATTCAGTGCCCTTACCATTTTCCAAAAGGAATTTCAATTACATGCCACCATTTTATGATCTTATTTCTCTTTTAAGCCTTTGCTGAAATTTCCTAGGGAAAAATGAAAAAGAGGGTTTGTTTCCCACACTCATAGTAAGCTACCTTAAATATCCTCCCTAGAGGCACCTCTTTTCTAAGATCCCCTTTTCCTGGCACACGTGGAAGTCCTCTTTTCTGTTCTTTCCTCATCAAATTCAGCTTCTTCATCATCCGGAAATTTTTGTCTTGGTCTCAAACCTCGCATACTGCATTTGATAAAGCAAAACCCCCTTAGGTCACTGGCCCCACTCTCCATAGAGGGCATTTAGGGCATCTGTTTTTTCTTAAGCAGGCTCCTTACTGACTCAGTGTCACCCCAGCCCTTAGTAGATTATTAAAGTACTCCTTTAATTGCTTGTAGCATTTTCCCAGAGAGCAGTTGCATTAAAATGCATTTTTTTTTCATTATTTGACACAAAGTTTCTTTCCTGCAGGATTTCTCAGAGCCTTGAATTCCATGACTTGTAATATCAATCTTCTGTAGGGAAGATAATACATAGTGCTTCTTAAGTTTGTTTAACTGCAAGGAATACATTTTGAAAAATCTAGGGTATAAGTTAAGCTTTCTTTGCTTTGGGCCAGGACAAGAAGGGAGATGCTCCCACCCCAATGCCTGCCTTCTCATCATTGCCATAGAATCCTACTAGTTTTGGTTTTCCAGCAGGGTACCCTTGTGAGATCTTCCCTGCTTCTGGTTCTTTGGACTATTCTCTGGAGCTGGAGAGAGTCCCAAGGCTGATTGGTAGAATCCAGTGCACATTCACTCAGTTTAACCTCAGGTTTGTTTTAGGAGATATCAGTGTTATCTCCCCGCTTTCTTCTTTCCTCTGTTTCAGAGAAAGACACATCCTTACCCCTTTCCAGGGCTGGCCTCATCTGGGTTCCAGCCCCCTTCCCTCCAGGTCCCGGGGTGGTTCTTCATTTACCAATGCCCCTTTGATTTTGCACCACTGGCTTCTCCTCTTCCACTCACTTAATCATGGTCTTAATCAGCTCAGGCTATTGGCACCAAAAGCCACAGCCTAAGTGTTTAAACAATAGACCTTTATTTCTTACAGTTCCGGAAGCTGAGAGGGCCAAGATCAAGGTGCCCGCAGATTCAGTGTCTTGTGAGAGCCCTCTCCTTGGCTTGCAGCTGGCTGTCTTCTTGCTGTGTCCTCTGGTTGTGGAAAGGGAGAGAGATCTCTCCCGGGGCCCAGCCCATGACTTAGTGTTAGTTGCTCAGTTGTATCTGAGTTTTTTGCGACCCCATGGACAGTCAATCAGTTAAGTCGCTCAGTCGTGTCCGACTCTTTGCGACCCCATGGACTGTAGCCCAACAGAATGCTTTGTCCATGGAATTCTCTAGGCAAGAACACTGAGTGGGCTGCCATTCTTTTCTCCAGGGTATCTTCCCAACCCAGGGATTGAACCCGGTTCTCTTGCATTGCAGGTGTTTTCTTTACTGATTGAGCCACCAGGGAAGTCCCATCACTTAACAACCTCCTAAAGGCCACATCTCTAAGTACTGTCATATAGGCGGTTAGGGCTTCAACACATGAATTTGTGGGATACACAATTCAGTCCATAGCAGTCATGGTAAATCGACTTTCTTAAACACCAGACTTTCCCTTAGAGCCATTTATACCTGCTGCCTCTTCTTCATCTCTAGTCACCTCTCAGTCCATGGCAGTCTGTCCCTGTCCCTCCTACCCCTCCCCCTTGCAGTCACCAGTGCCTTCTGAATGCCAGATCTAGTAACATCTATTAATAATGACAACTATTAATTGCATTTATTGGGCAGGTCATTGTGTTAAGTGTTTACATGTGGCATCTCATTTCAGCTTGTGTACTAAATCGCTTCAGTTGTGTCCAACTCTTTGCAACTCTAGCCCACTAGGCTCCTCTGTCCATGGGATTTTCCAGGCAAGAATACTGGAGCGGGTTGCCATGCCCTCCTTCAGGGGATCTTCCCAACCCAGGGATTGAACCTGCATCTTATGTCTCCTACACTGGCAGGTAGGTTCTTTACCACTAGCGCCACCTGGGAAACCCCTTCATCTCAGCTTCAGTTCAGTTCATGTCAGTTGCTCAGTCATGTCCGACTTTTTGCGACCCCATGTACTGCCTCACGCCAGGCCTCCCTGTCCATCACCAACTCCCGGAGTTTACCCAAACTCATGTCCATTGAGTCAGTGATGCCATCCAACCATCTCATCCTCTGTCATCCCCTTCCCTCCTGCCTCAATCTTTCCCAGCATCAGGGCCTTTTCAAGTGAGTCAGCTCTTTGCATCAGGTGGCCAAAGTATTGGAGTTTCAGCTTCAACATCAGTCCTTCCAATGAACATTCAGGACTGATCTCCTTTAGGATGGACTGGTTGGATCTCCTTGCAGTCCAAGGGACTCTCAAGAGTCTTCTCCAACACCACAGTTCAGCTTAACAACCCTCTGAAGACAGGCTAGAAGTTCATCATGGAAGTTCACAGCTCAGAGGTTGCACAAAGATACCTGGGTAGAGAGAAGTGTTGGCTATGGTTATTATTATACTGAATTGGCTTAATCCAGTTCTTGCATTTATTATTGGATGCTCCCTGATGATGTTGGATAAGTCATGATCCCACTCTGAGTCTCAGTTTCCTCATTTGTAAAGTGGGGATCATAATAATGACCCATCTCAGAAGGATGCTGTGAGTAACAGAAGCAGTTTTTGAAACCTTTTTTTGTTTGTTTAGCTGCGCCAGGTCTTAGTTGCAGTGTGCTGGATCTTGAGTTGCGACATGCAAACTCTTAGCTTGTGCCTTGCTGGATCTAGTTCCCTGAAGAGGGATTGAACCCAGGTTCTCAGAATTGGGAGTGTGGAGTCTTAGCCACTGGACTACCAGGGAATTTTCCAAAAGCAGTTTTAATATGTGAAGCACCCACAGAGGGTCTAGCACACAGTAGGTGCTCAAAAAATATTGCTTCCCCAGACCCACTTTATTTGCAATATCCATCTGCATTCATAGTAATACAACATCATCTGCTCGCCATTTAAAGGACATAAGCTTTGAACTACAGTGAAAGGGGAATCTCAGGGCGTGAATTGCCTGTCATCATGCCATGGTTAAACAGTTTTGTGTTTTTCAGTCTGGCCTCCTGAAAGCATTGCTCAGTTTCCTGCAATCCTGAAACAGATGGGCATTGCTCTTTCTATAATATAGGTATTTTGATTTATTCTCACCCTTTTCTGACCTCATTTCCGTCTTCTGGTGTAAACTGGAAGCAATTTCTTTTAAGCTTTGTGCATTCCTAAAGAAGTGAGGTGTTTTTTTTCCCCCTAAGTGGTTCCTGGTAGCAACACTGACCACAGGTGTATATATATATATATATATGTATGTATATATCCTGGGACAGCCCAGGTCCCTGGATCCTGACTATACAAGTTCCCTGAGGAAGCCAAGCCTTTCCATTACTCCAAATATTCTTAGTCTTTCTCACTTTGAGATTTTTTTTGTTTTTTGTTTTTTTTTGCATTTTCTGACCTGTCTTCCTTTCACAGGTTATCAGATGTCCCTACAGCCCTTCCCTAGGCCAGACTATCATGTCTGATCATAGGTGAAAGGTCTTTGATTACTTTGACCTTGTGTTCAAATCCCACTGGAGTTCCAAATCTGGTCTTCTGAGGTGTTTTGTCTAGAAAGCACAATATTCTAAATTTGTTTTACTTGCTAATATTTGAAATGTGCAAATTTCACATAAAGTTACAAACCTTGGGATGCTGAGTCCTTGTGCAGTAAAATCAACAGTTGGCCAGAATAGGTGCCCACTCTCTACACCGTCCCTTTCTCTCCTTGCTGTTTTCTACCTTGGGGAACAAGGTCTCACGTGATTAAGCCACTGTCTTTGGTAGGCTTTTGAATCTACAACCCCTATTCTGGCCCCTACTCAGGTCAAAGAGTTTTAAACCAGGGTGTATTTGTAAGCCCTGCACAAAAGGAACCCACAGTCATGTTCTCATGCTCCTCTCTACCCTAACACACCTTCCCTGGCTCCCTTCTTGGCTCTCCGCAGGCCCTTCGCCTTCTGCAAGTTTCAGGTCACCCTCCTGGCCCCATCCACCTACCATAGCCATGTGGTTGACCGTGGTTCTAATCACCTCAGAGGTCCAGAAATGTTGTCTCATCTTAATACTTAATCTTTTTAGTCCTTACCATTAGTTAGTAAAACCAAGGGGCTTTGAAGGCACTTTGGGTCTAGAAACACTCATAAAGGACATTAAATGTCCAGATTAGGATTTCAACTCCTTTGTATTTATTTGAATCTTTGAGTGCAATAGCAGCTGGATCAATGACAACCAAGGTTTGGGGGAATTTAGCAGAAATGCTTTAGCATTCTCTCAAAGCCCAGGAAGGTCCTTAAATAGTTGATGCTATACCTGTGATGATAAAAAAACTGGATGATAAAAAAGGCTGAGCACCAAAGAATAGATGCCTTTGAACTGTGGTGCTGGAGAGAAGAGTCCCTTGGACTGCAAGGAGATCAAACCAGTCAATCCTAAAGGAAATCAACCCTGAATAATCATTGGAGGGACTGATACTAAAGCTGAAGCTTCAATATTTTGGCCACCTGATGCAAACAGCCAACTCATTAGAAAGGACCCTGATGTTGGGAAAGATTGAAGGCAGGAGAAGGGGATGACAGAGGATGAAATGGTTGGACGGCATCATCTATTCAATGGACATGAGTATGAGCAAACTCTGGGAGATGGTGAAGGTCAGGGAGGCCTGGAGTGCTGCAGTCCATGGGGTCGCCAAGAGTTGGACATGACTGAGTGAGTGACTAAACAATAACGGCAAATGCTTGTGAAAATCACTCAGTCGTGTCCGACTCTTTGTGACCCCATGGCCTGGGGCCTGCCAGGCTCCTCTGTCCATGGATTTCTCCAGGCCAGAATACTGGAGTGGGTAGCCATTCCCTTCTCCAGGGGATCTTCCCAACCCAGGGATCAAACTCAGGTGTCCTATATTGCAGGCAGATTCTTACTCTCTGAGTCACCAGGGAAGCCCCAAGACACTCTGCCTAGTTTTTGCTAACTAGAATTGTGCTGTGTTGTAAGGTTGGGAAGCATGGGAGGAAGGTAACTGAGAATTCTAAAATACTCGAAGGGACTTCAAACTTCATATAATTCAACCCTCTCAATTTATCTAGGAAAAAGTTCACCTGAGCCTTTTAGGGGTGTTTTTCCTCTAAAAGAACTTGTGCCTTAATGAACTTCAAGATCAGCCCAGGAGAATGAAGACTTTAGAAAATTCCCAGCACCCTGGCCAGTCTTTGTTGATATGCACATACTCCGGATGCACTACAGGTGCGATGTTCTGGGCGTGGATGGTAGATATGAAGGTGGGGTATGAAGGGTGTGTCAGGGGGTGGGCAGGGAATTTAAAGATTGTAAAACAGTTTAAGCAGAGAAGCTTTATTTCTTCAATGCAGTTATAAAGGAAGTATCTGAAAGAATGTGTTTGTATATTTAGGAATCCCTTAGGAGTAGCCTGTTTAGCTTAGGAGAAATCTCTCATCACAAAGGCTTATTCACCTGATAGGCAGCCCCCAGCCAGAGAAACAAAGGCCAGGAGAGATCTTGCTGGTTTTCCCTAGGTAGGGAGTGTGTGCTTTCAGGTTCATAAGTTTTATGCAAATAGGATTCCTAAGCTGGCCGTAAATGGTATTTTTGCTGTCGTGCTCCATGCTGGCAGTCTGGGAGTCTTGATCTCATTACACTGTGGCTACTTGAAACCATCTATTTGAACACTTCTATTGTGTGGTCTTCGAAATTGCTTGCAGGCAAAACTGCTGCCGGAATAGCGATTTGCATGTTCTCATTTCTGCCTTCCACCCAGGCTTGGAGCAGGGACCTGCTCGGGTGGCTGCTGGCTCAGGTGGGAAGCACAGATGCTGCTGCTTAGGCCATGATGTCACCCACTGTGTGTTAGTCGCTCAGTCGTGTCTGACTCTGAGACTCTATGGACTGTAGCCCACCAGGCTCCTCTGTCCATGGGGATTCTCCAGGCAAGAATACTGGAGTAGGTTCCCATTTCCTTCTCCAGGGGATCTTTCCAACCCAGGAATCGAACCTCGGTCTCCTACATTGCAGACAGATTCTTTACCATCTGAGCCGCCAGGGGAGCCCCTGTCACCCACTAAACCCCCTTATTTGGACTGGGGTTGGACAGCTCAGGAGTCCTTAGTAGCATGTTCCTCAAAAGACTCCCTAGAAAAGAGCTTGAGATGTCTTTTCTCTCGTGGACTGTCTCTTTGTCCCCTGGAAAACTCATCTTCCACCTCTCTTCTGCCAACTTCCCATCTCCTGGCAGTCCTTCTCTGACCTCGCCTCCCCGCACCCTCCAGGCAGACCTGGATCCTCCCCTCCCTGTTCTCCCAAACACACATGATCCATGGTGCTCAGCAGCTGTCCCTGGCCAGGCGTGCTATCCCCTGTCAGCAAAGCTTGGCCCTTGTCCCTGTGGTTCATGGTCTCCTAGAGGTGACAGGCTTGTAAATGGCACAAGTGCGATCCTAGAAGAACAGTGAGAAACGCCAAAGGGTTCACAAGAGGGAGTGCATTAGGAGAGGGAGAGAGAGTCAGGATCAGGGAGATTTGTCCAAGGCCACATAGAAACTGAGTCTCCAAGGATAGATAGACGTTTCCTAGATAGGTAAGGGGGCAAGTGCTCCAAGCAGAAGGCACAGCATTGTTCTTTCACTGTGTTTTTATTGAGCACTTGCTATGTACCAAGCACTATTCTAGGCTTGATCTCATTGGAGCTTGCATGCTACTGGAGATAGATGATCCCAAATGAAAGAAATAAATATAGAATAGCATGTGCCCTGAGACATAAAACTCTGGTGCATTTGGAAAGAATTGTGGCTGGAGTGTCCTACTCAGGGAAGGTGCGAGAATGGCAAGAAAGTATTTTTTTTTTTTTTTTACTTCTCATTGAATGTACAGCTGTCATGGCTGACAACTCATAAATGCTTGCTCTGCTAACCTAAGGCTTCAGAAAATGTGGAAAATCACAGTAGCTTTCTAATTTTGGAACATTTCCCTTCTCAGTTTATTTAAGCTGACTCTGGTTCTCAGTCCCAGATTCAAAGAAAGAGGATAATCTTGCTTACACTCTTCTGCAGCCCTATTCCTAACAATTAATTCAAGATTCAGCCCCACAGGCAGAAGACAGGTGCGACCAGGAGTCTGTTTGAGTCTGGTTGTCCTGTTTTACCTTTCGTCTCTTATTTCCTGTCTCACTGGGCATCTGAGCATCTGGGATTTCATACATCAGTCTTCAGTGCTCCTGGGTTCCTATGTTCTCAGAGTGCATGCTGATCCTGACCTTTGCCATCTAGGTTAACAGGAACAATGGGAAGATTAAAAACAGCAGAAGAACAGGATCAGATTTGAAGATCATAGCTCCAGTGGTAAAGCAGAGGAAGGACTAGAACCTGGGGGCTGAGGGATGAGGCATGGTTATTAGGATAGAGCAAGGAGACCCCTGGAAGGACGCTGAGAAATGCCCAAATGAAGACAATGGCCGCAGAACTGGCCGGAAAATGATAGACCTGAGAACTCATTGGAAGGCAAAATCAAAAGGATCTTGTGACCATCAGATGCAACGGCTGAGAAAAAAGAGAAGGTGATAGGAAAATTTTTAAGTTTGGCCTTGGAAGATAGTAGGCTGACAATGTCATTAACTGGATCTGGAAATTAAGGGGAAGGGCCGGTTTGAAGGAAGAGGGCTTCAAGGAGGTCACTTTGGTCCATGTCGAGTTTGAAGCTCCTAACAGGTATCCTGTGGGAATTTGGATAGAGACAGAGGGTCAAATGTTTCTGAACTCTTCCATGTGTCAAGCACCCAGCTGGGTGCCCTGAATAGGTGTTCTCATTCAAAATTCCTCAGCCTATTTTCATACCTGAGGAGACTGCAATTCATGGATGTTGAGCAATTTATCCAAGCTCACCAGCCGGAAAGGCAAGGATGGAAAGCTCCAACCTAGTGTCATAGGATCCTGTAATTCTGGAGTTGATCCATCAATAAGCCTACCCTAGAGATGAGCATTTGAGAGTCAACAGGACATCAATGAAAGCTGCATCTTAGAGAGACAGTCTGGGTATGTGCTTTTTGCACATGAGATAACAAGCTCCTCAAAGCCAAGGATCAGCTCGTATTCTCCTCTGCACACTTGAGCAGCAGTGGATGATGCGTGGATGATCCCAGGACCTCTTTCCTGCCTGGTTCTGGCTTTGTGCCCACCCTCATCATCCAGTTGCTGTATCCTCTTAGCTGACTGTGCTTCGTTTCAGCTGAGCTGAGTGATCCTCGCTAGTATTTACCAAGCTCTTACTCGGGGAACTACGTCCCAGGCTTTGTAGCTCTTGAGGCTCTGTATCGATTTCCCAGGGCTGCTGTAACCAATTACCATCAACCTGGCTTGAAACGACAGAAATGTACTTTTTCATAGTTCTGGAGGCCAGTAATCAGGTGTCAACAGGGCTGGTTTCTTTTGGAACCTCTGAGAGAGGCTCCCTTCCACGCTTCTCTTCTAGTTCCTAAGTTTGGGCTTGGAAGACAGAAGGATGACAATGTTATTAACTGGATCTGGAAATTAAGGGTAGGTTTTGAAGGGCTTCAGGGAGGTCATTTTGGGCCATGTCAAGTTTGAAGCTCCTATTGGGTATCCTGTAGGAATTTGGATAGGGAAAGACAGAGGGTCAAATGTTTCTGAACAGTTCCACGTGTCAAGAACCCAGCTGGGTTCCCTGAATAGTTGTTCTTATTTAAAAGCCTGGGAAGCAGATATTCCTCAGTCTATTTTATCACCTGAGGGAAAATGTACTCTCATAGTTCTGAAGGCTAGTAGTCAGGTGCGTAGTGTCCATTCCTTGACTGGTAGATGCACCACTCCAATCTCTAGCTTTGTCTTCACAGAGCTTTCTGTTTGTCTTTCTGGGTCTCTAATCTCCTTGTCCTTCCTCTAGTAGTAACCCTAGCTAGTAGGGTTACTAGTCATTGTCTTTAGGACCTACCTTAAATCTGGATGATCTCATCTCTAGATCCTTAACATCTGCAAAGACCATTATTCCAAAAAAGACCACATTCTGAGATTTCAATGGCCGTATCTTTCGGGGGCCACATTTCAACCCACTATAGGTGAATAGCAACTTTATGTTAGGAAATGCCCCCTCCTCCCTCCCTTTTATTTTGAGAAATAAAGGCACACAAAGAAGAGTCAGATGTCCAGATCCCTCTAAAGCACAAGACAGCCAGGATTCAATCCCGTGCAGTCAGCCTCAGGGGCCTTGCTCTAGCCATCTTCTTCCTCCACCTCCACACATGACTCTGAATTTCTTACTGGATTTAGCAAGAGCATCCCTATCACATTTTCCCTACTGGCAAAAGTTCATCGAAGAGTGACATTCAAGAGAGGATATCCTACTTTAATTGTCATAAATAAGAGCTCAAGAAACTGTGTCCTTTCCAAAGAGAAGGAGAAGGCAGGGTAGCCAGCTCTGGGAGAAAGGAAGTCTGAGAGGGTAGGGGGAGCTTGGGGCTGTCCGTGAGTTACGCCAGGTCAGCAGCCACCGTTTAGGCCCACAGGTCGTGGCAGCCCTGCCTAGAATGCTCTGGCAGCCACAGACAGCCTGTGCCTAAGTTGCAGGGTGCAGGGCCTATTTGCCAAGACAGGAGATTGGCTCATCACTGAGAGTCTGTTCCCTTCTCCATTCAAGGAACTCACTGCATCTCATCAGTGACTCCTCTTCCAGGCCCTGAGGTCTTTCCCTCGTGAGGCTCCTGTGCATGCCCTGTACCAAGAGCTCCAGTGTGGAGTCTCACACAGCCAACAGAGCAGCTCACATGTCTCCTGATGGCTTTGACGATCCCGTCACAGCAGACGGCTGAGCAGCTCTATGCCTTTCACTCTGGACAAGGAGACGGCCCTTCCTACTGCTTCTCATCACCCGTTTCCTATCCTCCGCAAGCTGGAAGCTGAAAGCAATTACCCTCACCATCTAAGACTCATCATTGTATTAAATTCCTCCCTGCCCTAAGCCTGAACTCAGCAATAATGTTAAAAACTATTTGGGGTTGAGTAGGCAATGCTAGGGGTCTGGTGAAGAGAGAAAAATTGGCATTCTCTGTCTCAGTTAACCTGCCTTATTCGTGTCATTCAGTCCCCAGCTTGTTGGATTTTCTTCCCCAATTCTGGAACCTTAGGTTTAGGGCCGTTCTTAAGATAAGTGTGATTATTTAGGTATATGGATTTGCGGTTCTGGAAAAATTTTTAAAAATGATACATGGAGAGTGGGACTTCCCTGGTGGTCCGGTGGCTAAGACTCCTTGCCCCCCAATGCCAGAGGCCAGGGTTCCATCCCTGGTCAGAAAACTAGATCCCTCATGCTTCAACTATTAATAAAAAATCCTGCATGCCACAATGAAAATTGAAGACCCCGTATGCTGCAACTAAGACCCAATGCAGCCAAACAAATAAAAATAAATACAAAAATGTTTTGTGAATTCCCTGGTGGCTTAGTGGTTAGGACTTGGAGCTTTCACTGCTGTGATCAGGGTTCAATCCTTGGTCAGGCAACTAAGATCCCTGACAAGCCACATGACATGGCCAAAAAAACTCAAAAAACAAAAATTGTATATGCAAATAGTGTTTATAGATTACTATCTTTTGTGTAAGAAAGGGAGGTATTACTACATGTATGTACTTGCTTATATTTTCAAAAAAGCAATAATAGTAGAATAAACAACCAAACCTGCTGGAGATGATAGCTCTATCTCTAAAGGGAGAGAGAGAATAAAATGAAGACGATTGAGATAGAAGCTAGACTTCTCTGATTGTGACTCATTATATGACTTTGGCTTTGGAAAAATGTTTTATGCTAAAAAAAAACCCAAGAATTCCTCAAAAATTGAAAACAACTTGAAACGAATGAACTTAACTCTAAGTCAAATTAGTGGCTAATCATACCAAGTAGAGGATTACTCCAAGTAGGGTGACCAAACCTGTCACCAGGTTTTAGCATATATCTGGGGAAACCCCACGGTCCTAGGCAAAACAAGACTGTTGATGCCCCTAACATGAGATAAAGTCCAATATTTTGACTGTACATGCCTAGTAAAATCTATTTTAAGAACAAATAAGAACCACAAAGAAATACTGCATTCAGTATACTTAGTGTTTCTAAGACTTTGTGATTTATGGAAGTGTTGTTATTCTGAAATCATTATAGTATATCTGTAGTATAAGTGTAGTGCTGTGTAATATAAGGTAATAATATAAGGTAAATAATTCTGTTGGGTTGTTAGGAACCAGGGTTTTTAGTATGTAGGAAAAAGGATAAAACCAAAGAAGTTATATAAACCTTGTAAATATCAGCATGGACACATGATTTAATGCATATATCTTAGCTCTACCCACTAAAAAAGCAGGAATTAATGACAATGCCATAGCAACAAACACCTGTAGCTCTTATAGTGCCACCTCTAAACACCAGCTCTCTACTAAAAGGTGTCAGTGCTTCTTAGAGAAATGGATGATTTCAGAGCCAGGCAAGAAATGTCCAAAATGAACCTGTAATATCTTACTGTGCCCAAAGCAAGAAAGCAATCAAAAACTAATAAAATCATGACAAAAAGGCATTTGATTAATCTTGAAGGGGCTTTTACTGGGCTGAGATGGGAAATTTGAACATCGAAAGGAAAAAATAACTACATGGATTAAAAACATTAAATGCATAAAAAATTATGAGTTCATCTGAAGCAAACAAACAATCAGGAACAAATTTCCTTGGTCATTCCCTAAGGCCACAAGTTAGAACTTTGAAAATAAAGGGAAAAAGTCAGGCATTTTTTCTGCTTCTCCTGTATAAATTTCATTTTAGAACATCCAAATAACTGATAAGGAAAAGTTCTTCCTTATGGAAAAATTACAGCTAATAAATTTATGAGAAATAAATAAATTAGAAAATCATTTCAGTTCAGTTCAGTCACTCAGTCGTGTCCGACTCTTTGCAACTCCATAAATCGCAGCATGCCAGGCCTCCCTGTCCATCACAAACTCCCGGAGTTTACTCAAACTCATGCCCATTGAGTCGGTGATGCCATCCAGCCATCTCATCCCCTGTCATCCCCTTCTCCTCCTGCCCCCAATCCCTCCCAGCATCAGGGTCTTTTCCAATGAGTCAACTCTTCGCATGAGGTGGGCAAAGTATTGGAGTTTCAGCTTCAGCATCAGTCCTTCCAATGAACACCCAGGACTTATCTCCTTCAGGATGGACTGGTTGGATCTCCTTGCATCTCTAATGAAATAGCCTAGGCAATAATCTTCAATGGATGCCAAAACATTAAATACAAATTTAATGGTCAAGAAAATAAGATAATATGATACAGACCAGGTGAAAATATTTGCAAAATATATGTCTAAAAAAGGATTGTTACCCAAAATATACAGTGTACCCTTAAAACTCAACAATAAGAAAATAAACAACCAGATTACAAAATGGGCAAAAGGCCTGAACAGATACTTCATCAAAGAAGATGTGCAGATGGGAAACACACATATGAAAAGCTCAACATCATTAGGGAATTGTAATTAAGACAATGAGATTAAGCTGTGTACCTATTAAAATAGCCAAAATCCGAAACATTGAGAACATCATCTGCTGGCAGGAATGTGGAGGAATAGCAGCTCTCATTCATTGCCGGTGGGAATGAAAAATGATGCAGCCACTTTTGGCTGTAACACAGTTGGCCATTTCTTTTAAAACTAAATATGCTCTCACCATATGATCCAACAATTACCCTCTTTGGTATTTACCCAAGTGAACTGAAAACTGATGTCTACACTAGAACCTGCACACGGACTTTTATTGAGGCTTTACATGTAATTGCCAAAACTTGAAGCAACAAAGGTGTCCTTCAGTAGATGGATAGATAAATAAACTGTGACACATCCAGACAATGAAATATTGTTTAGAGCTAAAAAGAAATGAACTATCAAGCTATGAAAAGACATGATGGAAGCTTAAATGCATCTTACTAAGTGGGAGAAGCCCAAGTTCTGAGAAGGCTACATACTGTATGATTCCAGCAATGTGACATTCTGGAAAACACAACGCTATGGAGACAGTAAAGTGATCAGGGGTTGTCGGTGGTTATGGGGAAGGGAGGGATAAATAAGCAGAACACGGGGGATTTTTAGGGAACCAAGAATAAACCCTAGTGTAAACCATGGGCTTTGGGGCTAATGATGTGTTAATGTAGGTTAATGGATGGTAACATGTCCCACTCTGATGAAGTATGTTGTTAGCGGAGGAGGCTGTGTGCATGTGGAGGCAGGGACTATACGGAAAATCTATACCTTCTACTCAGTTTTGCTGTGAACTTAAAACTTCTCTAAAAAAGTCTAGTTAAAAAAAAGTTGATGGGGAACTTTTTATTGAATGGATCAAGCTAACATCACTTCAACTGACTGATCAATCTTTAAAAAAAAAAATGGAAACAATCTCAAACATACAGAGAGGTCAGAAGTACAGTATAAAATCCTTGTTTGTTTCTTAGTAGTAACTTTCCCACATGAAACTCCATCACCCCTAAATACTTTAGTGGGTATTTCTGACGAACAAAGACATAAGACTATTAAACTTCAGCACAACCACCTAAATCAGATTATTAACACTGATACATTTGAAGAACTAAAAAGGGATTTCAGTTCTTTGCAAGTCAACGTGTTAGCCTGCCACAGTTTAACGGATGCGGGCAAAAGTCATAAGACTTCTGGGTCAGGGACATAAAAGATTTGCTTACTCATTGTGCAGCAAGTGGTATGAATAACATGCTTGTATCAGTTCTTCTTGCGTCCAGGTCCCATGGGGGCAACATGGCTAAGCCCAGATCATTGCAATACAGATAGTGGATTGCCTTACAGGAGAGGAACCCTGAGCTTACGGTTTTAAAATGTTTTAAAATGGGCAGCAAGAATACCTGCTTTTTGCTTTGCAGGGAGTCACTATCTCTATCTGCCTAGGCTGTTTGCTGTATAATCTTGAAAAATGAACCTGGAATAAAAGGCAATGAGTGTTCCTGCTTATAAGATAAACATAAACATAAAAGTGTTTGTTAGTCACTCAGTTGGGTCAAGTCTGACTCTTTGTGACCCCCGGTCTGTAGCCTGCAGCCAGGCTCCTCTGTCCATGGATTTCTACAGGCAAGAATACCGGAGTGGGTAGCCATTCCTTTCTCCAGGCAATGACCTTCCTGACCCAGGGATCGAACCCAGGTCTCCTGCATTGCAGGCAGATTCTAAACTGTCTGAGCCGCCAGGGAAGCCCTGAACATAAGTGTAATTTTACCTCAATGAGCCACCAGAGAGGTCCCCATACTACCTATTGACTCAGTGGTAAAGAATCCGCCTACAATGCAGGAGACACGGGTTCGATCCCTGGGACGGGAAGATCAATAGAGTAAGGAATGGCAACCCACTCCAGTATTCTTGCTTGGTAAGTCCCATGAACAGAGGAGCCTGGCAGGCTACAGTCCATGGGTCATAAAAGAGTTGGACATGACTTAGCAACTAAACAACAGCAACTGTAGTGTTGGTTGCAGTTTTCTTAGTTTCAGTCTTCCTGAAAAAGGTCATGTTTAAAGGGAGCCATCAAGTCAGCTAGCTGGCATCTTGGCATGGGAGCTTAGCTAGGCAAGCATGTCGGGGTGGAGGTATAGGAAGACAGCGTTTCATGCAGAGGGAACAGCAAGGGTAAAGAAAAGCCCAGCAGCCACGGAGCACCGAGTGAATCTAAGAGCTAAGTCTGGAAACAGGGAACAGGGGAGCAGGAAGAGGAAGGGGAGCGGCTGAGGTTGGAGATGCAGGCCCACCTTGAGCGACCTTGTGAGTCCCGAGATGCTGTTGAACTTGATCCTGAGCCCTTGAAATGGTCTAAGCTGGGGAGTGGCGTGATCAAATGTGTGCTTTAAAAAAGGCCACTTGGGCTGCAGCTGCAAGCGGACTGGATTCAGCCCAAGGTTAATTTTTTCCACTTGATTTCCTGCAATCAGGTTCAGGGAGATGGGGATGTATTGAAATTCTGGCAGTTGGTGGTTGGGGCTGTCCTTGAAGATGAACTGATCGAGGGCCAATCTCATGGCCCCTCCCTCAATCCCGCCCCCCAGCGTTTTGATCCAGGCACCCAGAGTTCTGATGAATGTCAAAGGCAGATTTGAAGAGGGAAGAGGAAATGATTCATTAGTCCCTTATACTCCAGGTCAATTCACTGAAGAGCAAATCTCCATCTGATGAGCCAGAGTTTCAAATAAATTTTCTTTGTTTATCAGTGTACCTCTTTGTTTTTGTTGTTCATAATGTGTATATTTATTTTTTGGATGGAATTACTTTTAGCACGTTTAAAAGATTTTCGTGAAATATCAGTTGATGAGTTTAAAGTTTTACTTTGGTTTACTTTTAACTTAGTTTAGCTTAGCTGTAGCTCTGTAACCAAAGTTCTGTATATTCCAGATTTTTCTATATTTGGGGTCAGTGACTATGGAGAATGAGAATTGCATTGGTGTTGCAAGTTAGATTGCATGTATTTTGGATGACAAAAGATTCTGTGAATGGTAGAACAGGTTGCTCTATTCCAATACATTTTATTCCAGTTCACTGCCTTTTGTATGTCTCTTAATTCACAGATTTGTAAATCAGCTAGGTCAAATAAATATTTTGCCTGTATTTCAAGCATGTGAGAAGGGATAAGTGTCTGAAATGTCAGATACAGAATTGAAATTCAGTTGAGTTGGATTGACAAACCTATTTCTAAACTGTTGGGATGAACCAGCTGTGGCATACCAAAAGCCAAATCCATACTATAGCTTTAACAACAAATTGACAGTTCTAAAAGGCATTTGAAACCACTTTATATACCACAATTTGCCATTAAAATTGAAAATAAGTTAATTATATTTTCTTTTTTCCTTGGTCCTTATCTCTTAGCTAATTGAGTTAATCATTCTCCTTTTGAAATATTGCCATCATTGACCCAGGCAAGGGCCCTTCTCATGTTTTATTGTATTTTATATATACTCCCTTCACCTCCAATTTTTACTCCCGTTCCGTGCCTCTATAGGGACCAGATCTAATATATTTGCCTTATGTCCTTAAAATGTGTGGATCCTCACTAGCGACTTGTATGTTTGCTTCTAATTTACACACATGGATGGTGCTATAAATATCCTACTGTTTCTTACTCTATTTTAAAGATCTATCCATGTTCATCTTTGTATATTCAGTTCATTGCATCCAACTACTGCTTTATATTCCATAGATTGAATCTAGCTCATTACTATCCATACCCTAGCAGTGGAACTCTGTACTGTCTCCAGATCTTCTCTACCATAAATAATTTTAGGATGACATCCTTACATATCTGCCCTTATTGTGAAATGAGACAATATATCTCTGGAGTATATACCAGGAGGCCAGCAGCTACATCACAGGACATATGCATGCACATGTAACGTCACTAAGTATTGTCAGTTTGTTCCCTTGAATGGCTAACCAGGTTTAAACAACACGAGAAACAGAGCTGGGAGATGGAGGGAAAACTTAAGGAAGTGCCCACCAACTTAGTAATAAGATATTTTTAAAACTGAAGTACAGTTGATTTATAGTATTTTTTTGCTTGTTTCAGGTATATAGCAAAGTGATTCAGTTTTTTGTGTGTATAAATATATATATAATTTTCCAGGTTATTTTCTTTAATTAATTAATTCAGCTGCATGGAGTTTTAGTTGCAGCATTTGGGATCTAGTTCTTTGATCAGGAATGCAAACTGGGCCCCCTGCATTGGGAGGGAAGACTGCAAGACCCCCAGGGAAGTCTCTTAAACCACTTTCTATTTATGGAAATTTTGGTTGTTTTCATGTCTTCGCAATTATAATTTCTCCAAATAAGACATACAGATGGTCAACAAACACATGGAAAGATGTTCAACACCGTCAGTTATTAGAGAAATGCAAATTAAAACCACAATGTGGTATCACCTCACACAGGTCAGAATGGCCGTCATCAAAAAGTCTACAAATAATAAATGCTGGAGAGGGTATGGAGAAAAGGACACCCTCCTACACTGTTGGTGGGAATGTAAATTGGTACAGCCACTATGGAGAACAGTAGAGAAGTTCCATAAAAACCTAAAAATAGAGTTATCATATGATCCAGCAATCCTACTTCTGGGCATACACCTGGAAAAGACAAAGACAAAAATTCTAATTCAAAAAGGTACATGAACCCCAATGTTTATAGCAGTACTACTTTAGACTGTAGTACTATTTAATACTATTTACAAATAGTACTAATTACTAGTACAAGTTACAGTACTATTTAATATCTTAATGCAATATTTTTAACAATCAAAATTATGCAAGGAATCTGTTATGGACCAAATGTTCATATTTAAAAACAAAGACAACATTCAACCTTACACTTGCATGACTCTCAGATCCCTTTTCACAAATGAGGACTTAGTCCTCCAACTATTGGATATAGTGCTGGAAGAGTCTCCTTGGAAATTAGTCCTTTCAGGAATGTTCTCAGCTGGAAAAAACTACCAGTGAGCCATCATCCAACTGAGGGAATATGAATCTCTTATGCCTCAGCTGGGTCAACTCTGAGGGGTAAGCCCAGGTTCAGCCTTCCCCATGGTGCTGGCTGAGGCTTTCTTTGGGACAGCAAGGCATGCAGCTCCCGTCTCCTGTCTCCTCCCGGCCCCCTCCACAGATGTTGATCCTATCAGCACTTCCCTGTAAATGTCTTGCACACTAAGCTGAAGCCGAGAGTTTGTTATTTGGAGATTTCAACTTGTGTCACTTGCCAATATTTGGTATTATCTTCCGGTATAGTACTTGTCATCCTAATGTATGTAAAGTGGAATCTCAGTGTTTTGAAAATTTGCATTGCTTTGACTACTAGATTCTGTGCATGCATGCGTGCGTGCTCAGTCACTCAGACGTGTAGACTTCTTTGACATGTAGGGTTCACGGATGATAGCCCACTACTCCTCTGTCCATTGGATTCTCTAGACAAGAATATTAGAGTGGGTTGCCATTTCCTTTTCCAGGGGATATTTCCAACCCAGGGACTGAGCCTGCATCTCTTGCATTGGCAGGAGGATTCTTCACCATTGAGCCATGTAGGTGGTGCCGTCAGAGAAACTGGACATCTCTCTATATGCTTTGTAGCCAGTAGGACCTTCCCTTCTGTGAACTGACTATCCACACACGCCTTGCCCATTTTCCCATTTACACTATTAATATAAACTTCATAGCATAGAGTTGTTATGAATTGATGCTTTGGTTAGCTGGATGTTCAGCAGTTTAATTTTAGCAATTTGACTTGTAGCAAATTAGTTTTCCATGCATTCCATGAAAACTTGGTGGTTAATAGAAAAATTTGGCAGATTACATGAATTGGTCATTTGTAAATTGAATTTTGGTGAATTGATTTTAAGTGAATTGGCCTTTCTCTACTAAGGATTTCTGCACTACTAACTTTCTTTAACAACTCTCCTTGAGAACTTTGCATGAGATTTGTAGACCCCAGTGATGGTGAGAATGTGACTGGAAGACTCCCCTCTTATAAAACCACTACCGTGCCTTCTCCTCCTCCCTGTTCTACTTGTCGCTGGTGACTCTGCTCCTCTGCTCAATAGCCTCCAATAGTTCCCTCCTTTCTGTTATAGCTCCAGATGCCTTCGCCATGTGACCTTGTCCATCTACTTTTCTCCTTCCTCCCATCAGCAGTAAGACGCTCAATGTTACCCACATTCAGAGGTCTCTACTGTTCCTCAGACTCATCGTGGCTCTCCCCCGTCACAGAAAAACAGCTAAAAGGATAGACTAGAGCCTTTGTCTGCACTTGCTGCTTCATATTCTCTCCTCAACCTATTCTTGATGGGTTCCACTCCCAATGCCCAACGGAGACTGCTTCTGCAAAATGCCCAGTGAGCTCACGTGGGAGAATGCAATAGTCTCCTGACCTTTCAGCACCTCACTTTCAGTACGACTGCTCTGTCCTCTTGAAACAGCCTTAGCGCACGCCCTCAGTGACACCACACTCTCTCAATTTTTTGTTTGAATTCCCTGATTCTTCTTCCCTTTTGCGGATATCTCCTCTCCTCAATCTCTAAATGGAGGAGCTCTCCAGGGCTTGGAACTGGGCCCCTTCTCCTTTTCCACCTACATTCTCCTGAGAGGACCTTACTGTATGCCACGGTTTTAATTACTATCGTTACACTTTATTCACTTTCTCCTCAAGCCAACCCCATCCCCCATTTGAGTGTGTGTGTCAGCTGTTTCTCCAGTCTGAATAACCCCTTTCTCAGTTGCCTTCCCACCCAGCCCCATCTTTGCAAGTCTGGCTCTGTCATGTCATTCAGCTATGATCTTACTTTTTCAATTTTTAAACTGTTGGCTGTACCCAGTGATATGTGGGATCTTAGTTTCCTGACCAGGAATCAAGCCCGTCCTCCCTGATAGAAAGGCAGATTCTTCACCACTGGACCACCAGGAAAGCCCCTCGGATAGGGTTTTAAATGACGTCTCCTCAGGGAGGCCCTCTGACTATCCAATTTAAAGCGACTGCCCAGTCATTCTTTACCACATCACCACATTTTAACTCTCTATACACCACTTAAGGTTTTCTGATTTTTTGTTATTTATGTCTTTACCTTCTGTCTACCCCAGAGAGAATACAAATCCCCATGTCAGTACAGACTTTGTCTTGTTAGGCAATCAATAAGTAAATAAATAAATCCACTTTAAAACATTAACATACGCAGTTTGGTGTTATGGACATGCCACTTCAGGTAAGCTGTATACAGGTTTACCTCAGGCTATTGGCATATGCAATGAAAATGCACAAGTCCCATGAAGACCTAGCAAGTACTCTAATTCATAATTCCAGACTCTATACCCTAGAGCAGTGTTGTCCAGTAGAAATGTAATGTAAGCCACATACTTAGTATGAACTTTGCTAACAGCCACTTTTAAAATGTTAAGAAAGAGATGAAACTAATTTTTCTAATGTATTTTGCTTAATAGTGAAAAGTGTAAGTGATAGTCGCTTAGTCTTGTCTGACTCTTTTTGACCCCATGGATTGTAGCATATCAGGCCCTTCTGTCCACAAAATTCTCCATGCAAGAAAACTGGAGTGGGTTGCCATTCCCTTCTCCAGCCGACCCAGGGACTGACCCCAGGTCTCCTGTGTTACAGGCAGATTATTTACCTTCTAAGCCACAAGGGAAGCCCCACTTAAATATATATACATATAATATGTCAAAAGGAAATGGGGCTTCCCTTAACCATATATATATATAAAATAAGTCAAAATAATATTATATATATAATGTATGTCAGAATATCACATATATGTATATGAAATATTATTCTATGCATATAAATATTATTATGTATGTATATAAAATATTATTTTTATATATAAAATTATTAATGAACTATTTTATTTTATTCAGTTTGTTTGTTGAGTACAATTCTGGTGCATATCTCACACTCACAGAACATCTCACTTTGTCCTAGCCAAACCAGCCCTAGCCACATGAGGCTAGTGGCTGCCGTGTTGGACAGTGCGACTCTAGAGTTTACCACACTGCTCCTGTTAGCTGAATCTTGGTCAGTACTTGAGGTTGTGCAAAGTAACATTGTTGATGTCCTGCATTTTCCACTCCCACTGGTGAAACTGAAGGCCTCCGAAATAGCAAGACAAATATTTAAAATGAAATTTCATGGTGAAATTGAACGTGGTAAATGTGGAGTGGTCAAAATATTTTAGAGACACTTTTTACTCCAGGATACAGACTATAAGAATTATGAGACCTGTAGCTTGCATTTATAGGGATGGCACTTGACATTGAATTCCTAAATGATCTCAAGTCCAGCTGTTTGTTTCGTAGGTTTCTAGTTGCCTGATGCCAGCCCTAAGACTAACAGAATCCTGCTCCTGGAATGTGATTCTGTCTAGCTGAACTGAAGCTCTCAGGCGTGGGGTGGTCTCAGCACACATAGGCCTCGGACAGAGAGCTACCATTTATTATAAACGAAGGACAGGAACTGCTTTGTGCTTCTTCATTAATGAATATTTCCTTATAATTGCTGTATGATTGGCAGGTTTTTTTCTGATGTTTGCTTTTTTTTGGTAGTAGTAAGACTGGGAAAGTAACTATAGCCTCAAACTTCTTCAGCAGGGATTATTTAGCAAAGTGAATTTGAGAGTTGCCTAAAACCCATTGAGCTTTGGGCAATTCAGGGCAATCCTCACCTCTTTTCAGCCATTAATGCTCAGCTGAAGATCTACCTCCTCCCCCGGCAGACTTCAGCCTCCTTCCCTCAGCTCATGTTGCACCTTTCTCAAGGGGCTTCTGTTTGCAATTATTTTTATGTATGTATGCATATTATATTGTCATTATCTTTATGTGTGTGTCCTTCATCGGACTGTTAACTCCTCCAAGGGTTGGGGTGGGGGGGGTCCTATCTTATCTGTATATAACTAGCAAACTCAAATCAATGCTTTTCTTTCAGTGTGCATTTAGTAATCATTTGCTGGATGGATGAACTAATGAACTGCATAATATGTTTCATTTAATGCCAGGAATGGAGACACAAGATGTGTCCTGCCCCGGTGCCTTGTAATCGAAGTAACACAATCAATAGATGAGAAGGGGATCAGAGATGGCCTGAGGTGAGAGATATGGCAGAAATCAGTGGCAGCTTTCTTAATTTCTCTATTAATGCGAGTGGTGGGTACAATTGTTTGCTTATAAATCCATCATCTGACTTCATTTAGCTAATTCAATCTTTTCCATCTTTGGATTGACTAATTGGGGATCTTGCCTATGATTGTCTTTATTAGCCTGGTAATGACTTTATTGGGTTTAGGGGTCATTAATCGCTTGTTAATGTGTGCACATTTGACAAACAGATGCAAAATACTCCCCATCATCCAAAATTTGATCTAAAATTAATTATAGTATGTTTTTTGGCTTCAGGGTTTGTATCAGAAGGTACACTTTGTTTTAAATTAAATGATTTTTATAACCTTCCTCTGAAAATTTAAGGACGCTTACTCTTTTAATCTAGGTAATTATATCTCCAGTTTTAAATTAGCTTTTCTTTTTGGATGTGCTGGTTGCCTTCAGCATTTTGTCATCTCTGTGTCTTCTGAATTTGTCATGATGTCAAAGCCTTTAGCTTTTCATTCCCTCCAAAAACCCAACTATAAAGCCAGACCTTTTATAAATTTTGTCACATGCTTCTGCTTTCAGGAAAGTGCACGTTTTGTGGCTTTTTTGAAGTTATTTTTAAAAAAAACTTTTTTACACTGATGTCTATACTCCCTAGAAGAAGTCATTTCTCTTGGTTTCACTCATTCCTGTTACTTTAGTGGCCCACTCAAGAAGGGAAGAATTATGACTTCCCGTACCAGGGTCAGGGGCGGGGGGTGGGGAAATGGAGAAAAGACAACACAGCCCATCAGGAGGCTACTGAACGTATTGGCTTCGAACCTGGAAGCTTTTGATCTGCAATTAGAAGCCCTATGGCAAGGCACCTCCTTTCCATCCTGATATTTTGACTAGTCTTGTAAGTCAAGAGCATATGACTCCTTGAAAAGTATTAGATCAAGAAACTGTGAAATCATGGTAATGTTTAAAACAAGGAATCCACAAAGCGTAGAAGGAGAGAGAGAATGAAAGAGAAAGATGACTAGCAAACTGGAAATAATGATGTTTATTCAATGAGAAGAAGAATGTGAGTTATAATCAATGGTTCCTCTTATTCATCATGGTCTTTGTATTGTTTGGAATCTGAAATAGAGAGTAGTTGGATTTTGTTCATTGGTTGGAAGACTGGGCTTCAACAAATCTTAGATTTTACTCTTGGTGCAAATAGAAGGACAGAATCTTCATACTGTGATGAACCCTGAATGGTAGGTGGTCATTTAGGTCGTCATCAAAATGGGATCTAAGGGAGGGAAATGCTTCAATGACTCCATAAATGTTTGATTCAAGCTTCACTTTAAAAGTATTAGTAAGCATCTAAAAAAGTGAGACTACAATATCCATCCAAATATGCAACATGCCAAATTTAACACATTAGAGATCATTTGTGCAATAATGTATGTTGTAGGTTAGCACAATAGTCAGATCTACAATGTAAGAATAGTTATTATATGCATATGATGCACTAGAAATAATGCTAACTAGTAGCCAATTGACTAGTAACTATTTGACTAATAGTCAAAAAATACTTAACTATTTTTTTGATTATTTAATCATGTCGTTTAATTATGTCTTCATTACAGTGGGTTTTTTTTATTTTTATTTTTTGCCAAAATAAGTAGTATTTATTATAGGATAAGATTTTTGGTAAATGAACAAATATCCATGACTCTCTGGTTAGGCTATATTTTGAAAGAACTAATGACAAAATGAAACAGACAAGTGTGGTATTTAACTCAGTACATAAATGATTGAATAAGCATTACAATAAGAATCTGGTTTGTGAAAATAAGGGAAAGTATTTAAAACAGTTTTATTTATTATTTAGTTCTATAAATAGGAGTATATCTGTTTATTGACTTATTCACTTCTCAAGAACTTCATTGAGTATATTTAAAATAAAATGAATGTACAATGAATGCAAAATATGTCAATAAACTAAATGTGTGCCCAGAGTTTATCAACTGTGATGACTGTTTTAGAAAAATTATACATGTATACATTGTTGGTAAATCTTGTTATTTTTATTTTTTAATTAATTAATTTAAATTGGAGGCTAATTACTTTACAATATTGTGATGGTTTATGCCATACATGGACACAAATCAGCCACAAGTGTACATGTATGATGATTAAATGAGAAGATGCACATAAACTATTGGTTATACTACTTGGATTATAGTAAGCATTTCAATATATGTTGCTGCTACTGCTGCTGCTAAGTCGCTTCAGTCGTGTCTGACTCTGTGCGACCCCATAGATGGCAGCCCACGAGGCTCTCCCGTCCCTGGGATTCTCCAGGCAAGAGCACTGGAGTGGGTTACCATTTCCTTCTCCAATGCATGAAAGTGAAAAGTGAGTGAAGTCGGTCAGTCGTGTCCGACTCTTAGCGACGCCATGGACTGCAGCCTACCAGGCTCCTCCGTCCATGGGATTTTCCAGGCGAGAGTACTGGAGTGGGGTGCCATTGCCTTCTCCATATATGTTAGCTATTATTAATTCTCACAAACATTTCTGTGGGGGTATTTTTTTTTTACCACCGTTATATTATCTGTCGTTCACTTTAAAATTCTTTAATGCAGTGTGTATTAAATTTTAATAATAATAATCCAAGGGGTTAGTTAGCATTTTAAAGACTCTAATCCAAAACTCAGACTCTACCATCATTATTTCTGATCAACACCAGAAGGTTTTCTAATTAGAATAGTGGATGTTAGAAATGACATTTCATTGGAGAAATGAATAGTTTTCAAGAGTGATTGAGTTGGCTAGAAATAATGAATAGGTGCTCCTGCCCTTGAACAAGTAGGAAATAAGAACCTATCTAGCCCAGTTGCCTATACCCCTCGAAGAGTAACCTGTATTTAGCATTCTGATTTCTTCTGAGTATAGGATTTAATGGAAGATTGTGTCTCCTGACTTAACCAGACTGATGGCTGAGCAAATCTGTGTAAACACTGCTGCACCTGCCCGAAGTGAAACTTCCATGTGAGGTGCTTTCAAACTATCTGAAAGGACAGAGTTAGCACTTCCCTGACCTTTCATAAATTAAGATTGAATGACTATTTCACCAGAGCTTGTATGTTGCAGAGGCTGATCATTGTAACATACTTTCTGTGTCCAGGATGCCCTGGGAGAAACTTGCTTCTCCCTGTTGGAGTCTGTCTTCTTCAAAGAACTCTGTGATTATAAACAACCAAATGGGCTTGGTCAGTTCTTTTTTTAAAAAATAATTCTTTTCATTTCTTTGCTTATGTTTGCGCTGGGTCTTTGCTGCCGTGCACGGGCCTTCTCTAGCTGTGGCGAGCTGGGGCCGCTCTCTAGCTGTGGTGCACGGTTCCCACTGCGGTGGTTTCTTAGGTTCCAGAGCGCAGGGTGCAGGCACCCAGGCTTCAATAGAAGGGGTTCGCAGGCTCAGCAGTTTCTGGGCTCTAGAGGGCAGGCTCTGTAGTTGTGGCATACTGGCTTAGCTGTCCCAGCCATGTGGGGTCTCCCTGGACCAGGTATTGAACCCATGTCCCCTGCATTGGCAGGTGAATTCTTTACCACTGAGCCACCAGCGAGGCCCTTGGTTAGCTCGTGGCAATCCTCATTTGCAAAACTGAGGCTGAATGATCTTAAGACTCTTGGCTTGGGTCATAGTCAGTGGCAGTGGTGCTGGGCTACTTCACATCAAAGCTTATGCTCCTAACCATTGTGTTCCACAGCCTCTCAGAGAACTTGTGAGTAACAGCCATGTGATGATTATATCATTATCGTAGATTATTTTAGCAGTTTCTTCGAGCTTTGTGTATTTCTAGTCTGACTTCTGTACTGTGATAAGGCAGGCATGTGGTTGTTAGATACCGTTCATGATTCAGACTTCAAACAAAATGTCCTGATCTTCTCTCCAAATTGTGAGTTAGTCCAACTGAAGCATATCCAGAGATATCGAAGAGGACAGTGAAAATACTGCACCATTTATGATTCTATGCACCAAAAACAAAATAAAAATGTAACCTGAATGCTGAAGCTGGTATTAGATGGTATCTGTCATTCACCACTTCAGATGTCAATTTTATATCTTTGAAATACAGCCTCATTGTTCTCATGGATGGCCTTATAACAAGTAGATATTACTTATAAAATAAGAGCATAGTTCTGGATTCAAATCCCAGTGTTAATTTTTCAAGCTGTGAGAGATTTGTTAAATAATTTAATTTTTCTCAACTTTGGTTTAGTAAGTGCAAAAGGGCTGTGTGTGCTCAGTCGCATCCGACTCTTTGAGACCCCCATGGACTGTAGCCCGCCAAGCTCCTCTGTCCTTGGAATTTTCCAGGCTAGAATACTGGAGTGGGTTGTGATTTTCTAGTCTAGGGGATCTTCCCAACCCAGGTTGTCGAACACACATCTCCTGCGACTCCTGCATTGGCAGGTGGATTCTTTACTATTGTGCTACCTGGGAACTCCTAAAAGGGCTACTACTATAAAATTGTAACAATAACTATGAGAATTAAATAAACTCAAGTGTGTGAAGCATCTGTCACTTCAATGTATGAAAGCAATGATTTTTATTACTATTCTTATCTTTATTATTCAGTCCATGTTCAGTCTAAAGCAAGAATATTCTCTCCACCAATCTTGTAATTAGTAAGCTTCCTCGAATGTTTCCATGATGACTCAGTGGGTAAAGAATCTCCCTGCAATGCAGAAGATTTAAGAGATGTGGGTTCAATTCCTGGGTTGGGAAGATCCCCTGGAATAGGAAACGGAAACCCACCTCAGTATTCTTGTCTGGAAAATTCCATGGGCAGAAGAGTCTGGTGGGCTACAGTCCATGGGATCACAAAGAGTGGGACATGACTGAGCACTTAGCACCCTCTCCTCCCATGAAGGCTTCTAGTGACAGGGGGATCACAACTTTACATTTCACTGAGGTCATATCTGTGCTGTGAAAATTCCTACCTGCTGGTTCTAGTTCTGCCCTTACATCCACAAAGCAACCCTTTAGCTATTTAAAATGACATATTCACAGGAGATAGAAGGGTCAGCCAAAAGGAACAACCTGAGTTTGATTTGTCCCATCTGATTACATAAAGCAGGTTACATAAAACTTGCCTGGGTATGGTTACCAGGAGATAAGGGTGGGGCGGGGGGGGGGGGGGGGGAGGATAAATTGGGAGACTGGGACAAATGAACTTATTTACAAAATAGAAGTAGAATCAAGGAGGTAGAGAACTTGCCTGGGGCATAAACCGGCCTCCAAGCCAGCCAAGTTGAGTGATTTTATACCAATAACCAGAGTTCTCAAAATATGTAGACTCTAAGAAAGGTGGTGAGAGGCTTTCTAGGGAGAGCAATGTGAAAATTCGGGGCAGTTCTTTCTGTTGTGACTTGGAGGCTATTTGTCCTCAGGAGCCTCAACTAAATGCCAATCTCCCTGAATAATTAGCATTTTAATAAATGATTGCTATACTTTATGGTCTTTTACAGTCTAGGCACACAGATGCCCATTACTCCCATCTCATAAGCCAGGAGCTGAGGCTTAGAGGTGAAGTATTAATAGCACAAATACATACATGTGGTGATGGAGTTGTGCTTCCAACCCAGGCTTGCTGAATCCAAAACCCACGTTCTCATCTCCTCAGCAGTTGTGAGTCACTTGAAGAGTCTTAGTGATGTTTCCTGGTGGCTAATTTCAGCATGTAAAAGTAGAAAACTGCCTCAGAGTTGTTATTTTCCAAATATACCAAATATTAATGTTTTAGGTACTAAATTTAGCTGAGGTTTTCACGGATATTTTTAATTTTAAAATGTAGTAGAGGGAATTGTATGAATATTATTTCTTCCTTGGAGGCTCAGAAACCAAACTTCCATTTGGGGTGAAAAAGCTGACATGATTTATAGGATATTTTTACAGTTCTGGAGCCGGCGTCCAGGCACGAATTTTCTCAGACTGTAGCACAGTGGCTGAAACTTCTACAGTGATTGTCCGCTAACACATTTGCCTCCCTGAACATTTGTCTTCACAGTGTAAAAGGCATCAAGAAATGTTGGGTTAAAAAAAAAAGAAAGAAAGAAGTGTTGGGGACTGTTCACACCTGTAATAAATAGTCTAATAATTTTTATTTTCAGAAGGAGATGCAGTTGAATATAGCAGTTAAGAGCATGGGCTCTGAAACTTCATAGCGAGTTTGACTTTTGGCCCTGATCACATCTCAGCAGCGTGAGCCGGGAGGTGTTCCTTCTTCTCTGGGCCTCAGCTTCTTCATCTGTAAAATCAGGATAATCATGGTGGAGTTGTTGTGAAGGTCCGGTGTGTTCAGATCCTGGGCATGTAATAAGCACTTTATGAGCTTTTGTTCTTCTTTCACTCTAGTAAGTTTTCAGAAATTGAACCATCTATGTGGTAACCTGCAAAATCAGCCTATATGTACCAGTAAATTAACTTTTTCCTGCAAATGTGTGTGTGTAGAGGGAGGGGGCGAGGCAAGAGAAGAGGTGGGATTTAATATTTAAAGAAAGTAATCAAGAGTCCATAACTCAGAGGTGGCCATTTACTCATTTCAAATGTCATTAAGAAAGTATACACCAGAAAGTTCACGAACTGGTACATGGATGTGCCCACGGTTTTTTTTTTTTCCCTCTATTTGTGACATGAGTGTACTGTAAGATATGAGTGTGGCTTGACAGTTTTAGCAGGCCCCACTGCCCCTTCCTGAAGGAAGAATAAGAACCCTTGTCCTTTCAGACCTTCATCTCCATCCTGAGCTGTTTGCTCTTGTGTCTGCCTCTCTGTTCACAGAGGGCTCTGTCTTGAGATGCAATTGGAAGGTTGGCTAATCCACCAGTCAGAATCCTATGAACAGCCTACAAGAGAGCTTCCCAGGGAAGGTGTAGTCAGAAAGCCTGAGGACAAGCAGCAGGGCTTCTCTGCACTGATGAGAACAGGGCGTGCGGCTGTTTCTGCGCCTGCCTGCCAGAAACATTTATACCTTAACAAGAGGCTGCTCTAGGATACAATTTCATTGCAACAGACCATCTAGTTGGGGGAGATTAGTGAAATAAAGTGAAAGTGCAAATCTCCCAGTCGTATCTGACTCTTTGTGATCCCATGGACTATTCAGTCCCTGGAATTCTGGACTGGAATCCAGAATACTGGAGTGGCTAGCCTTCCCCTTCTCCAGGGGATCTTCCCAGCCCAGGGATCGAATCCAGGTCTCCCGCATTGCAGGCAGATTCTTTACCAGCTGAGCCACAAGGGAAGCCCTGGGGGAGATTGGAAAAGAGGGAATTGATGACTTTTATCCACTTCAATGGCTAGAGGCAACTTGTTCTTATCAGAAAAACCAGTGATGGACTTAGGCCAGCTCCCAACCCTGGGATGTCTTATGTAAAGAGCAGCCCACTCCAGTATCCTTGCCTGGAAAATTCCATGGACGAAGGAACCTGGCAGGCTACAGTCCATGGGGTCGCAAAGAGTTGGACATGACTGAGGGACTTCACTTTCATTTTGTGTAAAGAGCCCAGAACGTACTTAATACTCTCCTTCTCATTTCCTGAATACTGCCATTCCTACCAGAGAGCAAGAAGACAGACCTGCAAACAATTCATTTGTTTCTCTAACAAGTATTTAGGATGCATGCTCTCAAGCAGGCTCTGTGTTAGGTGCTGAAGAGTGTGCAGTCATGTGCAAGACAGACAGCAAACCTGCCCGCATGGGCTGACATTTGAGTGAGCAAAGACAATGAGCAAAGGAGATAAAAGTAATAAAAGTAGCAGCCCTGCCTCTCACCTCCCCGATCCTGCATCAGAATCAGAGAGCAAGATGGAGGCAGGCCGGCCTCACAGTGGGGAGACAGGGCCAATGTCCAGGAATCGAGTTCCTTACGGGCAGTCACAGGGTCCAGGAAATGGTTTGTCCCTATGCTTCAGAGTGGTTTCCCAACACACACTCTCAGTAAACACACAGGAAACAAGCCAAGCACCTGTCTTTAAAAACAAAGCAAAAACAAAGTCACTGAGGAACCGACTCCTACGTGGTGAACTTCACAGCAGGGTTATATTTGTTCTGGGCAGAGCCAACGCACAGGGCATTTCACCTCCATGGGACCGCGAAGGTTTTCTACACAAAGACGTGTCATACTGGAGAAAACCTCAAATTCAAGATTCCCTTTCAAGATTCAGAAACAGCTCAGGCCCGAGCTAGCCCAACTCTCAAATACCTTGCCGGTTCCTTCTTATTTCAACCTCCTTTGGATTCAGGAGCTTGTTTAGTTTCAGGTCTTTCCTGGCCTCTCCTCTCCACTCCTCCGCATCCAGCCCACCTGCACCCACTGCTTGCTGGGGAAGGGGCCTCTTTTCTTCAGCGGACAGTCTTTCTCTTCCTCTCACTGTCATCCAAAGCTCCTTGGCCTCCCTTTGTCCCAATATTCCAGGACTATGGCTTTGTCTTTTATTATCCTGTCTCCTTTTCCCTTTAATAATTGCGTTACCCTCATTCAATAATAAAAATAAAGAGAGGGTAATTTAGAATTTATGTGTATGACCCAGGTAAAAGAGTCATTTTGGTGTTAATCCAAGCACAGCTGAGGCTTGCCTTAGGAAATATACAATCTAGACTTTTAAATTTAGGAAATAGGTTAATTATACTGTGATTATTCATATCACAAAAATATTTCAGTATTACTGATGGGAGTATTACATCTATTTTTAAAACTCCAGCAAGGTAAACCATTTTAAATAATAAGCTCCTGGAGAACTTAAAATAGGATTTGATTTACACAAATCTTACTTACAAATTTGAGGGACAATATATTTTTTATGAGTCACATCAATATAGTATTGAAATATAAAAGCAAAAATCAAAAAATATCTCAACTGTTGGAACCTCTTTGGGATCGTTATGGTCTCACATGATAATTAGCAATGACTTTAGGTATTGAGATTAAACAGAATCTTCACACTCATTACTTAGTTTAATGATTAAATATTTATCTAGCTACCAGCTATTTGGAGGGCAAGGGTAGGTTCCCATCCCAAAGTATAGGACTAGGTGCCCACTCTCAAGGTTACTTACAATGTAGCCATGAAGGTAAACTTTATGCTTAGAGAAAGAGAATCACGATTGCAAGGATAGTGCAGTATGTGCCACTTCAGAGGTGTGGATGATAGCACTGTATCAACCCCGAAGAAGGCTGATCAGCAGGCCAGGTGGATAAGCTCACTCTGTGCTAGTGTCTGGGTCATCTTTTTTATGAAACTGACACGCTGACCACTGCGCTAAGAAGGCGCTAGGGTCATCTTTTTTAAAAAATTGAAGTCTAGTTGATTTACAAGGCTGTGTTAATTTCTACTGTACAAAAAAGTGATTCAGTTATACATATGTGTACGTTCTTTTTCATATTCTTTTCCAGTAAGGTTTATCTGAGATATTGAACTTATGGATCATCTTAATTATGACAGGTAGTTTGGGCCTCTTTTTGACTCTTGCTTTGTATCTTTACTCTTTTCAATTTAAATTGGCAATATAGATGCACATGGTAACATATCTTGGACTTCCCTGAGAGCTCAGCTGGTAGAGAATCTACCTGCAATACCGGAGACCCCGGCTCGGTTCCTGGGTCGGGAAGATCCGCTGCAGAAGGGATCGGCTACCCACTCCAGTGTATCTTAATAGTTCAAACACACACAATGAAGCGAGTCACTGTGACCACATACGGTGACCAAGCAGCATCAGTCAAGGTCAGCTGTTCTCCCCAAAAAGTGACCCAGGAGGGATCGCCAGGAGGCCAGTAGCTTTCACCTGAAAAGCTCTTTATGCCACCCAGCAAATGGGGAAGAAAAACTTCCTTCCACTCTGGACACAGTAGAAATCAAAATTTCCGTGGCAGGGCTGACATGAACATACCCCAACAGACGATGCCGGTGTACCTGTCTTACCCCTGACTGCCACTCTCCAGGGATCATTGTAACATCCAACAGAGGACTGTATCAGTAATGTAACCCCACATAATTATAATTAAACTGTACCTCCACATAACACATCAATGTGATTTTTCCATCCAAAGATATACATGTGGTGAAAAGCTGGTGTCTCCATACCCTGTCACTCCATATACCCACCTTCACCTCCTGCTTCTCTCCCTAGAGGCAACTACTGTTCCTGGTGCCACATGATTCCCTCCAGAATGAGTTCTACACATGTACCTACATACACAAATGACAATAGATTCCATATGCCAGCCAGAGTCTACTTTTATTTCTTGGCCTCATGGCTTGTAGGATTTTACTTCTTCCCCCAGGGACAGAATCTCGGCCCTTGGCATTGAGAGTGGGGAGTCCTAACCCCTGGACCTCCAGCGAAGATCTTGGAGATTATCTTATTTCAGTGCTGTTAGATCTACCTCATTCTCTTTCAGGTTGCATATTATTCCAGTGGACATATGCGTCATAGTTTGTGTCACCTCTTGATGGCTGTTTAAGTTATTCCTGAATCTGCACATTTATATTTTATTTTAATGCTTTTGTTGAAATACCATTAATATGAAGTAAAATGCAGAGCTCTTAAGTGTTCAGTTCAATGACTTTTGGTGATTGTATTACGCTGGTTAACCACAGCCCAAGATAAAACACAAAATATTTCCATCTTTATGGAAAGCTCCTTTGTCTCTCTGCAGTCAGTCTCCCCTTCCCCACAACTGTTCTGATTACCGTCATCATAAATTAATTTTGTCTATTCTTGAACTTCAAAGACTGGATTCATACAAAATGTGCTCTCTTGTGTCAGACTTCTTCCACCCAGCATCATGTTTTTGAGGTCTGGCCATGTTGCTTGCAGGTTCATTTATATAACTAATTTAAATAAATTAGATTTTGTTTGTGCTCTGGTTATTTTAGGGGGTCACAAATGCTAAATAATTAATTAACTAATTCATCTCATCAAGAGAAAATTGGACCTTTGAAATGGTTAAACAAAGATTTGAAAGGAGTCATAGGTTGATAATAACCTTCATTGAAAAAGACCTCAGGATTTCAAGTAACTAAAAGCACAGGTGACTCATAGTTTGGTATATGTCAGCTCTTTGATATATAACAAAAAATTCGACGTGATTTTCTGGAATTCTATGATTTTACATCCTCTTTTAAGTGTATTACTTCCTTAACGCCTTGACTTCTAATATGTGTTTTGAGACTTTTTGCTTGATGGCAATAATAGTCATAACATAATTATACTCAGTGTTACTGGGGATGTAAACATAGAATATTTTTTGGAATGAGGGCACAATAAACTCCAGACTGAAGGTGGTAAACATGCTCCGTTACCTACAAGAAAGCCATTCCTCCCCTCCCCCATCACCTGAGCTATCAGAAGCCTGTGTTTGTTCAATTTCTCTTGTCCTGAGGAGTATAGGTCCTGCCCCAACCCCAGAGGCTGAATCAAACACAGGAAGGATGGCAGACTTGAAAGAGAAAGAGTATGACGCCTTTACCGAGTGGTTAAACGTAACTGATGGAAAGTTTTTTGTTGGTGGTGATATTTTAAGACATTTTTTAAAGTCAGATTTATTGAGCTATAGTTTACTCTATTGTAAAATTCAGCCTATTGGTGGTGAATTTCTTAAAATTAAATTCTTAGTATGATCTCTATCATGATTTACTTTTTTTATACCAACAGAAAAAGTATAGAACAGTTTTGGTCATTTGCGTTCTGGGTAATACAGAATTAACTATAGCAAGCTGAAGCTTGGAAAGAGACGGAGCCTAGAGAGCTTATGCCAGTTAGGGTGCTTTTGGCTGCAAGTAATAGAAAATACTGATGCAAAACAGTATGGGCTAAAACACAAAGGAAAGTTATTGTCTTGTAGAACTGGGAGTCCGTAGTTGGACAGGTCTCAGAGGCTGAATGTCCTGAAGCTCCATGCTATCCCAAGACCTATGCTCTGAACCTGTTTCCACTGCTATTTTCTGCTTCAGCTTCAGTCTAAGGTGATTTCACTCTTGGTTGCAATTTCATTGCTAGTGGCAATCTAGGGTATTTGTTCTCTTGTTTGGGTGCAGCAGGAGTGGGAGTCAGGGAATAAAATTTTCCTTCTGTTTGGGCCACCATAGGCTTCACACCTGTCCCTACCTGAATAATAGTCAACAGGAGATTGGCTGAGAATAAATAGGATTATTTGATCAGGTGAATGATCAAAAATTAGGGTCCTGATAGGAAGGAGAAAGAATAGCAAAATCAGATTAAGTTAGCAAAAACAGCATCTACTACAGAGCTGTATGGGATCTCAGGCTTCTTAGGTCTTATTTAATTAGTTATTAGTTTGCAGTATTCTGGTGGCCAAAGAGGATTAATATGGCTCCATAAAGTACTCTCTGGAAGTACTTTTATGCACTGGAAAAAAATCTTCACACAAACAATTTTATTATATCCCATGGGTGGGATTCCAAGTCCTGGACTCTTCCTGAACTGTTATTTTGCATAACCACAAGTATAACTTATGATTGTCAAGAAATTTTCAAAAGAAGCTCATAACTTTATTATGACTTGAAAATATATATGAAAAATTTAATGCTATAAAGCAATGTTAGAAAACTGAAAAGCAAGGGAGGAAATGGGAAAAAATACCACGTCAAGCAATCTGAAAATGCTTATGCTAAACTAATGTGAAAACGAAAAAAATCACTCTAAGTGGCTTTGAACTAGGCAGAATTCAACTTCTTCAATTAGAGTCTATATCACATTATTATAAAATTCTTTAAAGCTTCAAATTCTTTTACAATTTATGTATAAAAGTTATTCTATGTCTAGAGAAAAAAAGCTTGGAAGGAAACATACATAAATGGTGGTATTGTCTCTGATCAGAAGAATTATGAATCATTATTATATCCTTAACCTTTTTTGTGTTTTTCACATTTTCTAAAATGAACAGTATGTGTTACTTTTTTCAGTTAGAATTATATAGAATCACTGTATTATAAAATTTGCAATATAATGACTAGACTTATAACTAGTGTAGAATACTTGTTCTTTCTTCCATTGCTAAGAACTTCTAGGTTCCTAAGCCAGCATCAATCTCTGTGACCAAATATTCCATCAAAATGCAATGTCCTCTTGGCTGTTTATATTAGAAGCAATTGCTCTGGGTGGTTTATAACAATTAAAGTGATCCCACTAAGTCACTCTTCCTGATGAATCTTCTCTTTCCCAAAAGTTAGAGACTGCAGGGTCAGTACTCTGTGACAATGATACTATGTTTTGTGAAAAGATAAACTCATCCTGCCAAACTCCAAATAGTTAAACAGTTTGCAAATGAAGACCCAGAGGGTTAAATCTGATTAATATACCTATTGATTTTGCTTGCACAGACTAATTCCTGGATTGGGAAGACCCCCTGAAGGAGGGCATGCAACGCACTCCAGTATTCTTGCCTGAAGAATCCCATGGACAGAGGAACCTGGTGGGCTACAGTCCATAGGGTCGCAAAGAGCTGGACATGACTGAAACAACTTAGCATGCCTGCAGAGAGTAATTTAGATTTGAATTAGTCAGTTGTCTTATATAAATCAGAAGATTTTATCTAAAAATCTGAATTTTTGGATTCTTTGAAAAATTAGAAGACTGGAATTGCCTCAAGTCAACCATCAACTGCAGCAGGGTAGCTTATTGCCTCCCCATCCTACTCCTGCCCCCAGTAGCAGGTGTTCCCCACACCTGTATTTGCCACAATACACACGATTCCCTATTGTACTTCAGTCAGCCAGCATCACTCATCTGCATTCTCCTGGAGGCAGTAGCTAAGACCTGGCTCTAGAGTCACACTGCCTATTTTATAAGACTGACTCCTTTTCTTAGTGTATATCTTTGTCAAGTTACTTACTTTCTATGTGCCTCAGTTTCCTCACTGATAAGGTGGAATAATAGTGCCCACTTCATAAGATTGTGGTGAGAATTAAGTGAGCTGATACATGTAAAAGGCTTGGGACAGTGCTCAGTACTTAAGCAGAGCTTGATAAATGTTGGCTATTACTCTGTTACCAGAAAACCTTAAGAGGTATATGAGTTTGATCTTTCTGAAGTCAGGAATTACATCTTGAAGGTGGTAGAAGAAGTTGGTGGAGCTAGGCACAGAGAGAAAATTTTGGACCTATGGTGAGTTTGCAGAGACTTGGCTCCTGGGATAGTAAGACAAGAGAGTGGTATAAATGTCAATCAGAACTGGAGAGAGGAGAGTGCAATGATAATCTGAAATCAGATGGGGAAAATTCTTTGCTATGCACCAAAGAGAAGTTTTCTAAACTCTCTGAACATCTGTTTCCTCACCTGTAAAAGGGGATAATGACAGTGCTTACCTGAGACATGTTCTAGCTGGATTTTCTCAAGGAAGTAAAGAAGGGCTTTCATGGAGAGAATTTATTTTGGGAATTGATCCCAAGAAAAAGGAGTAGGAGAATGGAGGTAGTGTCCCAGGAGAATGAAGACAACACAAAAATATGTTATTGAGCCAGACACTACTGTAGGCAGTTGGACCCACTGAGACCCTCTGAGAACTTGACAGCAAATAAACAATCCAATTCAAAAATGGACAAAGGACTTGGAAGGCCATTTCTTCAAAGAAGGCATCCAGGTGGCCAATAACCATATGAAAAGATGTTCAATGTAATTAGTTACTTAAAGTCTGAAAGTGAAAGTTGCTCAGCTGTGTCTGACTCTTTGTGACCCCATGGACTATACAGTCCATGGAATTCTCCAGGCCAGAATACTGGAGTGGATAGCCTTTCCCTTCTCCAGGGGATCTTCCCAACCCAGGGATCAAACCCAGGTCTCCCACATTGCAGGTGAATTCTTTACCAGCTGAGCTATGAGGGAAGCCCAAGAATACTGGAGTGAGTAGCCTATCCCTTCTCCAGTGGATGTTCCCAACCCAGGAATCGAACCAGGGTCTCCTGCATTGCAGGTGGATTCTTTACCAACTGAGCTATCATCCTGATTAGTTATTACAGAAATGCAAATCAAAACTACAATGAGATACCACCTCACATCTACTAGGATGCCTACAATAGTAATTTTAAAAAGGAAAACAAGTGTTAGAATGTAGAGAAATTGGAACCCTTGAACACTGCTGGTAGGAATGTAAAATGGTTCTGCTCCTATGAAAAATAATTTGGCCCTCCTCAAAAAGTTAAACAGAGAATCATTATGTGACCCAGCAATTCTAATTCTAGGTATATAGAGCCAAGAACGAAAAACAAGTTCTTAAATATATGAGGGGCTTCCCATGTGGCTCCGTGGTAAAGAATCCACCTGCCATGCAGGAGATGCAGGTTCAATCCCTGGGTTGGAAAGATTCTGGGAGGAGGAAATGGCAACCCACTCCAATATTCTTGCCTGGAAAATTATATGAACAGAGAAGCCTGGTAGGCTACAGTTCATGGAATTGCAAAGAGCTGGATGCAACTGGGCGACTGAGCACACATGCCCTCAAATATATGAACACACATGTTCATAGCAGCATTATTGACAGCAGCCAAAAGGCAGAAGCAACTGAAATGTCTACTAAAGGATATTCATCCCTTAGAAACAAATCAGTTCAATTCAGTTCAGTCAACTCAGTCATGTCTGACTCTTTGTGACCCCATGGAATGCAGCATGCCAGGCTTCCCTGTCACCAACTCCCAGAGCTTGCTCAAACTCATGCCCATCAAAATGGTGATGCCATTGAACAATCTCATCCTCTGCTGTCCCCTTCTCCTCCTCCCTTCAGTATTTCCCAGAATCAGTGTCTTTTCCAGTCAGTTCTTCGCATCAGGAAGCCAAAGTATTGGAGCTTCAGCTCCAGCATCAGTCCTTCCAATGAATATTTAGGACTGATTTCCTTTAGGATGGACTGATTTGATCTCCTTGCAGTCCAAGGGACTCTCAAGAGTCTTCTCCAACACCACAGTTCAAAAGTATAAAATCTTCGGCACTTGGCTTTCCTTATGGTCCAACTCTCACATCCATACACGACTATTGGAAAAACAATAGCTTTGACTAGATGGACCTTAGTCAGCAAAGTAATGTCTCTGCTTTTTAATATGCTGTCTAGGTTGGTCATAACTTTTCTTCCAAGGAGCAAATGTCTTTTAATTTCATGGCTGCAGTCACCATTTGCAGTGATTTTGGAGCCCCCCAAAATAAAGTCTGTCACTATTTCTGTTGTTTCCCCATCTATTTGCCATGAAGTGATGGGACCAGATGTCACAATCTTTGTTTTTTTGAATGTTGAGTTTTAAGTCAGCTTTTTCACTTTCCTCTCTCACTTTCATCAAGAAGCCCTTTAGTTCCTCTTCACTCTTTGCCATAAAGGTGGTGTCATCTGCATATCTGAGGTTATTGATATTTCTCCCAGCAATCTTGATTCCAGCTTGTGCTTCATCCAGCCCAGCATTTCACATGGTGTACTCTGCATGGAAGTTAAACAGTGTGACAATATATAGCGTTGACTTTCTCCTTTCCCAATTTGGAACCAGTCTGTTGTTCCATGTCCGGTTCTAACTGTTGTTTCTTGACCTGCATACAGGTTTCTCAGGAGGCAGGTAAGGTGTTCTGGTATTCCTATGTCTTGAAGAATTTTCCACAGTTTGTTGTGATCCACAGAGTCAATGGCTTTAGCATAGCCAATAAAGCAGAAGTAGGTGTGTTTCTGGAATTCTCTTGCTTTTTCTATGACCCAATGGACATTGGCAATTTGATCTTTGGTTCCTCTGCATTTTCTAAATCCATCTTGTACATCTGGAAGTTCTCAGTTCACATAATGTTGAAGTCTCACTTGGAGAATTTTGAGCATTACTTTGCTAGCTTGTGAGATGAGAGCAATTGTGTGGTAGTCTGAACATTCTTGGCATTGCCTTTCTTTGGGACTGGAATGAAAACTGACCTTTTTGAGTCCTGTGGCCACTGCTGAGTTTTCCAAATTTTCTGGCATATTGAGTGCAGCACTTTCACAGCATCATCTTTTAGGATTTGAAATAGCTCAACTGGAATTCCATCACCTCCACTAGTTTTGTTTGTAGTGCTGCTTCCTAAGGCCCACTGACTTCACATTCTAGGATGTCTGGCTCTAGGTAAGTGATCACACCATCATGGTTATCTGGGTCATAAAGATCTTTTTTGGTAGAATTCTTCTGTGTATTCTCTACCTCTTCTTACTATCTTCTACTTCTATTAGGTCCATACTGTTTCTGTCCTTTATGTGTGTCCATTTTTGCATGAAATGTTCGTTTGGTATCTCTAATTTTCTTAAAGAGATACCTAGTCTTTCCCATCCTATTGTTTTCCTCTATTTCTTTGCATTGATCTCTGAAGAGACTTTCTTATCTCTCCTTGCTATTCTTTGGAACTCTGCACTCAAATAGGTATATCTTTCCTTTTCTCCTTTGCCTTTAGCTTCTCTTCTTTTCTCAGCTATTTGTAAGGCCTCCTCAGACAGCCATTTTGCCTCTTTGCATTTCTTTTTCTTGGGGATGGTCTTGATCACTGCTTCCTGTACAATGTCATGAACCTCCATCCATAGTTCATCAGGCACTCTGTGTATCAGATATAATCCCTTGAATCTGTCACTTCCACAGTATAGTCATAAGGGATTTAATTTAGGTCATACCTGCATGGTCTAGTGGTTTTCCCTACTTTCTTCAATTAAAGTTTGAATTTGGCAATAAGGAGTTCATGATCTGAGCCACAATCGGCTCCCAGTCTTGTTTTTGCTAACTGTAAGAGGTTCTCCATCTTTGACTGAAAAGAATATAATCAATCTGATTTCAGTATTGACCATCTGGTGATGTCCAGCAAATAGGGTACTTGGATACAATGGATAAACAAAGTGTGGAATATGCACACGTTGGAATATTATTCACCTATAAAGAGGAATGAAGTACTGATACACACTACACCAGTGAACCTCGAAAACATGCTAAATAAAAGAAGCATGACATAAAGGTCACATGTTGTATGATTCCATTTATATGAATTATCCACAAGAGGCAAATCCATGGAGAGAGAAAACAGATTGGTAAGTCCCAGGAGCTTGAGGGAGAGGATAAGTTGAAATAATGGCTTCACAGGTACTTGATTTCCTTTGAGGTCATGAAATGTTTGGAACTAGATAGGGGTGGTTATTGCACGATATTGTGAACATACTAAATGTCACTGAATGGTTTTGTTAGGATGGTTAATTTTATGTCGCATGAATTTTTCCTCAATTTAAAAAAAAATCTTTTAATAGCTTGGAAATTCTTTGAATGTAACCAAAGTAATAAAGCCACCAATAGGTTGTGAGATAAGGATAAGAAAATGACAGAATGGGGGTTATCACACAAAACTAACAATAGCATAACTCTGCAAAAACTGGGGACCCCTTGGCCCAGATCATGAATTTCAGCAGTGAGAAATCTGTTTGAATCAGGGTTTTAATACTTATATTCTCATTGGAACAAGTTGGCTAATTTTTTTCAGGCAACACGTGACGGCAAGAAGTAGAGTGTTTATGTCTGTAATAGTCTGTATATCACATGCAATGCAGAAACTTAAAAATAACCCACCATCTTTCATGGCTGTCTATCTAGATAGGCATGGGAAACAAAATGCTGCATTCAAGGCATCAAAGAAATGTCATCAAAAGTGTGTAAATGACCCTAGGTTTGTTAATTTTTTTACAGCTATTCATGGTGTTAGCAGAGTAGGCCTTTATTGTTTGTGACAACCCCTCAGGGCAGATGCCACGGTCCTGACACTTTAGTATGCTTGTTATTTCTTTCTTGTGTCCTAAATTTCAAGAAGATGGAAATGGAAGTTTGGAAGCTATTAATAGTGTCATCTCATTGGCAGGAGCTGGAAGGAAGCATACCCATGGAAAAATCATAACACTGGGAGCCTTAAGGCATCCGGAAGGGAATTGGGGAGAGAAATGAGACAGAAGGAACACGGGGATCGGTAGCACAGGAGGGCAGGGACAATGAAAGCACGTGAGCCTCAAATCCAGCAGAAGATAAAAGTATATACTATGCTTCAAAATGAGAATCAGACACAGAACCTGTTTGTCATTAAAGAAAGTGGGCTATCAAAAACTCACTGGGAATTTAGCAGTATTCAAACCATTTAACTTGGTATCTTCACCTCTGGGAATCTATCTTATGCAAATGATCCTATTGAGAAAATGTCTTTTTATTTGAAATAATCTAACTTCAACAGTGCAGGGAGGAAGAATTAAGTGAAGATTGAGCACCCTTTTGACCAAATAGCCATTAGAAACAGTACAGTCACAGAGTTCATAAGGATTCAGGAAATTGTTACGTTATAGTTGTGCAATAGTGTCCATCTTCTTTGTTCAAAAGTGAAATATATTCATTTGGAGAATGCAAATAATGACAACATTACAAATAAAATGAATTATAATCCCACATATAGAGATAACGATAGTTGTACATTGGTTTAGTTCCTCCCAGTCTTTTCAATGTGAGTATGCATATATATGGGCTTTCCCTGGTAGCTCAGCTGGTAAAGAATCCACCTGTGATGCAGGAGACCTGGGTTCGATCCCTGGGTTGGGAAGATCCCCTGGAGAAGGAAATGGCAACCCACTCCAATTTTCTTGCCTGGAGAATCCCCATGGATAGAGGAGCCTGGCGGGATACAGTCCACGGGGCCGCAAAGAGTAGGACACGACTGAGCTACGAAAACACAGTGCGTGTATATGTATATCGCTTCCAGGTGGCTCTGTAGGTAAAGACTCTGCCTGCAATGCAGGAGACATGGGTTCTATCCCTGGCTCAAGAAGATTCCCTGGAGGAGGACATGGCAACCCACTCCAGTATTCTTGCCTGGAGAATTCCATGGACAAAGGAGCCTGGTGGGTTACAGCCCATGTGGTCTCAAAGAGTGTCATGACTGAAGCGACTGCGTATACAGACATATTTTTAAAAATGGATTTAATACAGTACAGTTCAGTTAATTTAACTTAATTAAAATAAGTGAAAAAATTGAAAAATCATAGACATATGTGCTAATGTGATTGAATTGTATGGTGGACTAGGGACGGTTTCCCCTCTCTTATTCCTCAGCAATTTTGATACTTGTCTGCTTCCTTAATAGAGTTGATTCCTGGTTCTCTGAGGTTGGAAATGATGGGAGAACTGGGAAAGACTTTTGGGAAGGGATAGATGGCTGACTTTCATGCTGAGAGTCTCTCTTCAATGCCACGTGGTAGGATGGAGGCTTGATGTTTTTACAGTGCTGGCAGCTTCCTCATTTCCAATAGCTGGAGCTGAATCGCTGCAGGAGGGCATCTCTGCAGGGGTCCCAGGTTGAAGATCAGGGAACAATGCCTTTGTAAACATGAACTGTGTGTAAGTCAAGTGTCCAGATGAAAAAGTTCCAAGATCTTAGAAATAATTTCGTTTGTTTTTTTATTTCTGGCTGAGCTGTAGCTGCTCAGGCTTTCTCCAGTTGTGGTGAGTGGGATCTACCTCCTAGTTGCGATGTGCAGGCTTCTCACTGCAGTGTGGGGAGCAAGGGCTTGTGGGCTCGTGGGCTCCAGCCGTGGTAGCACGTGGCTCAGTGGGCGCGGCTCCTGGGCCCTAGAGGCTGAATAGTCGTGGCACGTGGGCTTAGCTGTTCCGCAGGATGTGGGAAATTTCCAGATCAGGGATCAATCCCGTGTCTCTTGCGTTGGCAGGTGGATTATTAACCACTGAGCCACCCGGGAAGCCCAAAACATCATTTTAACTTCCGAGCTATTCCTCTGACACCCAATTGTACTTATCACCTCCCTGTCTTACACACACACACACACACACACACACACAGAGTTTTCCTTCCATTGACCACCATGAAGATCTGAACTTGCTTTTATTTAGGAAGCAACTAGTTTCCTTAGAAATTGTATATTATTTTTACAATGGGAAAATAAATAAAACTTTATAAAATAGATAAATAAACGTGGTTGTAGGGTGGGTGGACTATTTCTTAGGCCCACACTAAAGTTTTTACTAATGCTGTTGGGCGTTTATACTGTCCAAAAAGCACTGCACCACCTCCCAGCCTTCATGCTCACCCTAGGTTCCCAGCCCCTGCTAAGGGCATGTGACCAAGAGGCAGGCCAGGCAGGCCTCCTGTGATAGCCCGACCACTCGACTCCGTCCTCTTGCTGAATTCTGTCTTCTTTGCTAACAAGTCCACACAGAGAGAGCAGCTGGGCCCCGAGTGGTTATTTTATCAGAGAAGAATTAGCCCTGTTCTCAGACACCAGAATGAGTGTGTTTGAGGATCACTGTTACTCTGCTCCTTGACCCTCTGTCCTTCAGTCTAAATAATCCCAGTTCTTTCAAGCTGTTTTTTTTTTTTTTTCCCCGTAAGCTTTATTGTTTCCTACCCTTTAATATCCTCACAATTCTTCTCAGAACCTCTCCCAGTCCTTCTCTTCCCTCTTTAATTACAGGGCTCAAACACAATATTCTAGGAAGCGCTTGAGCAGTGCTCAGTAAAATGGAAAGCTTATCTCAAGATTCCTACATGCTGGGGTTTATGCAGCCTTCCTAGGGTCACGCGATGCTGTCTTTTTAAGTAACTGCTTAAAAATGTCTCATGAACTGTTTATTATCTGCTGGGAGCAGCAGCTTGCAGAGGTGGGCATGGGGCAAGTCCCTCTGGGTGGTACAGCATACCAACTGTGCTGGCAACCGGCATCTGTGGTCACAGAGGAGGGCGGGCCTGGGGGCCGTGTCCCTCTCTGAGAATATCTGCCTCTTCAGAAGCATCCTCTCCCACCAGTAGGCTATCCTATGATTTTACAAAATAAGACTCCAATCTCATCATTTGTACTTTTCCTACAATTCTGTTATGTCAATGTGTGTTTCATGCAGGAGTTTGCATTTTAAACCTTTTCACTTCCAGTTGCAGAATGAGAGACATTCACTGCTGGGAGCATCTCTAACAATGGCAACAGAATGGACTATATTATCTATCTATCATCATCTGTCTGTCTATCTAGCCATCCATCCATCTATATATCATCTGTCCATCATTCTTTCCTTCTTCTTGCCTCTGAGCTCATTAGTCAGACCACCGCTGGTGGTATAATCCTCTTTTTCTTGTGCTGGAATACCTAGGGCAGCTGAGACACAAGGCTACAGACATCTCTCTCCTTCCCTCTCTCCATGCCGTCCTTCTCTTCATTCAACAGAACTCTGTTGGACACCTACACTCCTCCTTTCAGGTTATTGTCAAAGTTCTGGGGTTAAAATAATGAAATTTTTTACTCTACCTCCAAACGCCTCCTAATTTGGAATAAAGATCCAGATATAAAAAAAGAAGTGTGGCAAAAGCATATGGACACTGCTCTGGATGTTGTGTGGCAAAAAGAGGAGTGGTCAGTTCTACGACACGACACGAGGAAAGGCCGCTCAGAGGGGCTGCAGCTTTTCTTCTACTGTGAACCCACACTCACCATCTTCTGTCCCAAGACTCCCCACATGCAAGGGGGCAGAATAGTTTTCTTCCTTCTGAGCCAGTTGTGTTTCTGCTTTCCTGTCCCCCCAGGGCAGCTGGGTCACAATTTCGTAGCCCAGAGGCTTTTGTTTTAACCTCTCAATGCAGAACTGTGGACGCCCTCAGTGTATAAAAGCTATATATGTACGTGTGAGTCATGTGAGCGCTGCTTATGGGCCAAAGCACTAAAAATCTCGTTCATTATGACTTGGTGGGAGAGTTGAAAATGGAAAACTGGCCACTGGAAACTAGGATCTGTATTTCCTCCATGCAGTTTAACAGCAAACAAATTAAATGCATCTTTGATACTTATCTTGTAGCTACTTATCTTATATCTTTTTTACTCTTTATGATACTTTATTACAGCAAACCTCAGAGATATTGCATGTTCAGGTCTAGATCACTGAAATAAAGAACTACCACAGTAAATGTCACATGAATTCTTTGGTTTCCCAGTGCATACAAAAATTACATTTATACTACACTGTAGCTCAGTAAGAGGGCAATATCATCGTGTCTATACAAGTACATACTTTAAAAAATAATGCTGATGGAAAAATGGCACCAGTAAACTTGCTCAACTCAAGATTGCCACAAACCTTCAATTTATAAAAAATGCACTATCTATAAAATATCATAAAAAGAAGTACAATAGAATCAATTATACCTGTATTCTCATGTTTAAATAAATTGCTATTTCCTCTCTACACCTCTCCTCACACCAATGGTGACACCATCTGTGGGTCTTTCCACACCAAGGCATTCCATACCAAAAAAAAAGTTTAGTTAATTTATTCATATTTATTCCTTGGCCATACCACACAGCAAGTGGAACTTCCCTGACCAGGGATCGAAACTGCATCCCCTACAATGGAAGCATGGTCTCTTAACCCCTAGACCACCAGGAAGCCCATAATACCCTGGTTCTTGGTGTTATACATTTCATTGACACTTACTACCCAGACCCCACAGGTGAAGCACCGGTCCTACAAGACTTCAGACACCAATCACAAGTCCAGGCTGGCTCCTGTGCTTCTGACTTGTCATGTATAAATCCAGGGTTTCCACGACCTTTTCCTGGGGTTAGATAAGTTGCTAGAAGGGCTCCCAGACCTCAAGAAGAAGTTTACTTACTAGATTACCAGTTTATTAGAAAAGGATACAACTCAGGAGCAACCAGATGGGAGAGGTGCATGGGACAAGGAGTGGGAAAGGGAAGCAGAGCATCCAAGCCCCTCCAGGCCCGCTATCCTCCCAGCATCACCGCGTGTTCACCCACCCGGAAGCTCTCTGCCTCTGATGGTTCAGGTGTTTTATGGAGGTTCCATCAGGTAGGAAAGCTTGAGAAAATCACTGGCCACTGGTGATCTCCAGCCCTTCTCCCTGCCTAGAGATCAGGGGTGGAGCTGAAAGTTCTAATTGTCTAGTCACATGGCAACCAGTCCCCACTGTGAGATGGTCCAGGAGCCCCCAGGGGGCTGTCATCTTATTAGCATACAGGAAGACACTTATCACATAGGAAATTCCAGGGGTTTAGGAGCTGCCTGCCAGGAGAGCAGCAAGGCAGGCAGAAACCAAATAGTAATATATGTCCTAATGGTATTTTTATATTTGAACTTACCTTGAGTATTGGACTGTGTATATGTCCGATTGTAATATTGTAAGTTTTATTTGGTTACCACAGTAAACTCTCCACCCCTGTTTCAGTGCTAGAATGTTTCCAGCCCAAGGAGGGATTTGGACACACGTGAGGTGTCTTTGGGCTTCCCTGGTAGCTCTGTAGCAAAGAATCCGCCTGCCAATGCAGGAAATGCAGCTTCAATCCCTGGACTGGGAAGATTCCTTGGAGAGGGAAATGGCAACCCACTCCAGTATTCTTGCCTGGATAATCCCATGGACAGAGGAGCCTGGTGGGATACAGTTCATGGGTTCGCAAAGAGTCCAACACGACTGAGGATGCACACACAGACGAGGTGTCTTCAGTTGTCATAATGGTGGAGGGGGCACCACGGGCAATGAGCACCCATGCATTTTACTCCAGACTCACAAGTAGGTGAAAAACCTCTTTCCACTTATGAATCCCCAAGCTAACTTGGTTGTACCTGTAAGTACAGAGCACTTTTGGCATCATCTTAATACATGCTCACTGTTCCAACAATGTAACAATCCTGAGGAGAAGTGGGCAACAGACGATGAGGTGGTTGGATGGCATCCTCGACTCAATGGACATGAGTTTGAACAAACTCCTGGAGAGAGCGAAGGACAAGGAAGCCTGGCTGCAGCCTGTGCTGCAGTCCGTGGGGTCACAAAGAGTTGGACATGACCGAACTACTGAACAACGATGATCATGTGAAGCAAGAGATGGTTGAATTTAGTTGTTTGGGAACTTTAACAAGAGTCATTCACCATTTTCAAAAATTATGTCACCAGTGGTAATACCTTTATGGTATACAAGCTGCTAACACAGCTCAGCTGAATTTGTCAGTGTTTATGATCACGTATTCATAGTGTTTCTTTGTAAAGACATAGCACCTGACTGTCATCATTACATCTGGGTGTCGTCGTACCCAAGCATTTGTGACTGAAATACATGTTACATTATTAGAAATTATTCTTTCACTCTTACATTGATTTAAAAAGATTGTGTGTGAGGATGGTATATTAGCCATACATTTTATTTTGTGGTGATAATGGAAAAGTTACATGACATTTCTATTAAAAACAGACGTTGGGCTGCTGGAAACTGAATGTTTGTGCCTGTCTTCAGTGAAAATGCATATGTTGAAGACTAATACGTACTGTGATGGTATTAGGAGGTGCGGGACTTTGAGAGGTGATCGGGTCATGCGGTGGAGCCCACATGAAAGGTACTAGTACCCTCATAGAAGAGGTCCCAGAGAGCTCTCTTGTCCCTTCACCATGTGAGCATGCTGAGAGAAGACCGCTGTCCGTGAACCATGAACCAGGTTCTTCCAGGTGCTCAACGTGCTGCTCCTTGATCGTGGACGTCACAGCCTGCAGATTGTGAGAAACAGATGTCTGCCAGCCCCGTCGATGGTATTCTGCTACAGCAGACTGAACAGACCAACAGGCCTGAGAACTGTTGTTACTCTGCAACACTGTGCTCCTTTTATACTGGTTTTCCAGTGGTCATGTATGGATGTGAGAGTTGGACTATAAAGAAAGCTGAGCGCCGAAGAATTGATGCTTCTGAACTGTGGTGTTGGAGAAGACTCTTGAGAGTCCCTTGGACTGCAAGGAGATCCAACCAGTTTATCCTAAAGGAAATCAGTCCCAAATATTCATTGGAAGGACTGATGCTGAAGTTGAAACTCCAATAATTTGGTCACCTGATGCAAGAATGACTCATTTGAAAAGACCCTGATGCTGGGAAAGATTGAAGGTGGGAGGAGAAGGGGATGACAGAGGATGAGATGCTTGAATGGCATCACCGACTCAATGGACATGAGTTTGAGTAAACTCCGGGAGTTGGTGATGGACAGGGAGGCCTGGCATGCTGCAGTCCATGGGGTCGCAGAGAGTTGGATACGACTGAGTGTAAGCAATACATTATTGGGAGATTTGATTATCATTCCCTAGATTCTTGTCCCCTTTACATTTCCACAGAAGCCCTTCCTACCTTCTTCAGGAGCCTTCGTTGATCTTTTCTATGGGTGCGGTGCTGCCTCCGCAGGTGTCTGCCTTCGGTGGCTCCTAACAAAGCTGCCTTCCTCAGAGCTTAGCCTTTCTTCTTTGTTTGGGGCATTGCTTTTCAGCCAGATGAACAATGAAACCCAAACTCTGTTAATGAAGCCAGGATTAGCTGGCTTGTGGGAGGAGGTCAGCTCAGACTAGAGAAGTCCTTAGAAAACACTGGTCTATTATCTCAACTCCCGAGAGAAACTTTTAGTCATATCCTGGTTTTTCAATCAAAGGCATGTCAGCATGCGGCAAAGGGTGGCACATACGGTGTCTTTGTATGAATGAGAAAATGGGGCCCCTTTCAAGGCAAACAATTGTTACAAGGCCTCTCCACCCCCAGTTGATACAGCTGAACCTTGATCGGAGGCAGGATGGATCTCAGTCCCCGCTCTTTCCTGCAGCCAGGAGAGCCCTGATTTGGGCCTTTGGTATACGGGGAATGATGATCATCTGGGCCTGGGCTAAGGGACACTTGTGATCACCTGAGGTCTGGGCTCCATAGAATTAATTTCCAAATGTGTCTCTCACAGGCCTCCATCCAGTTAAGACCTTGGATCCTGGGGGCAGGTTGCCTGATCCAAAGTTCATTTCTATCACTTAGTATCTCTGAACTGTTGGCAAGTTGGGTGAACTTGGGATAGTTGCTTAAACTTTTAATGCCTGTTTTCACATTAAATAGGGATAATGGTAATATCTATTTCCCCAATAAGGTTGTTATATGGATTAAATGAGTCAATATTCATATATTAATATGAATAAGGTATAGAACAGTACTGGATACATAATAAGAACTACTTAAGTTTATTTGTATATAAGTTCCTAACTCTATGTATTAATTAATATATAATGTTTGGTTGCTAAGTTGTGTCCGACTCTTTTCTGACCCCAGGGACTGTAGCCCACCAGGCTCCTCAGTCAATGGGATTTCCCAGGCAAGAATACTGGAGTGGGTTGCCATTTCATACTCCAGAACTAATATACAAATAAGCTTCAAATAAAGGTCTTTAAGGCTACACTTCCTAATTATATTATACTGAACTGGGTTTGCATCTCCCCTACTAGACCGTAATCTCTCATGAAGCCCACCATTTCTTACCCATTCTGAATCTCCCACGTAGTAGCAGAGTGGTGGCTCCTCCTGGCTCAGTGAATGTGTTCATTGACCGACTGAACGGATGGATGGATGCCTGGAGCCGAGCTGTGCCCTCAGGATGTGACCCTCCCACGTGGGGTTTCACCCCCTCAGCCAAGCCATGACCGTAGAGGACTTAGCAGGATCAATGAGGCTTCCTACCCTTCCTGATCCCACTGAGGTTACCAACAGGCCGAGAGACGGCTGGCTACCAACGGATACTGTTAAATGAACAAAGACGTCTGTGGTCTTTCGGCTGCCCGTCTGGCACCTTGCAGGAAAGTGAAACCGAGTGTGAAACACACCTGTTCTCTCTAGCCTTTTAACTGGCAGAGCTTTAATTGCCAAGGGGAGGGAGGGGTGGGAGGTCCAGGCTTTGAAAAAGCCAGGGAATTAATTGTGTGTTAATGGATGGATGTGCAGGGGTTGGGGGGGGGAGGTGGGCAACCTGGGCGGGGAAGGGGGTGGGGAGCAATAGAACATTCTGGCCTCTTGGCCTCTTTATTCCTCACTAGTGTATGCCTAGTTGAAAGCCAGATGGCCCAGACCAAAAGGAAAACACATTCACTTTGGGAAGAGATATCTTAGAGCTTGCTTCTAGTGAGTAATGATCCTAGGCAGCATCTCCAAACCTGGAGCTGGCCTTTGTTCCCCACATTTCAAACAATGAACGGTCAACCCCGATCAAGGCATTCAAGGCTCTTTGGGGTTTGTGGGTTTCAGCCCCCATCCCCTCCTCTCTCTGTCCAAATTTCTCTCTGTCCTTCAAATCTTAGTGCACATTTTGGTCTCTGTACTGTTGCTATTATCTCTGCAAAATGCCATCTTCCTCTTCAATTGTTTTCATAGTGGTAAAAAGTCTGCCTGCAAATGCAAGAAATGCAGGTTTGATCCCTGGGTTGGTACGATCCCCTGGAGGAGGAAATGGCAACCCACTCCAGTATTCTTGCCTGGAAAATCCCACAGACAGAGGAGACTGGTGGGCTATGGTCCATGGGTTTACAAAGAGTCAGACACAACCGAGCGACTGAGCACTCATTCTTTTTGTTTGTTTGTTTTTATTTTTGCTGGGCTCTAGGGGAAAGGCTGGGAAATACCTCCGCAAGTTATGCCCCACTAGGGAGATGTCCATTATGATTTTCCTGGGATAGCTCTCAGAGCTTTTGCTTTTTCTTGGAGCTGCTGCTCTTGCTTGCTGGCGGTAGCCTCTTCAGGTCCCCTGCTGTGTGGCTCCTCCCTGGAAGACAATTTCTTCTTTTTGGGGGGGGGACCCTCTTGTTTCCTGACTCTTCAGGGTCCTAACTGGTTCCTCTTTGGGGAAAGATTTCTTCCTTTTGGAAAGACTTCCAGTGAGCACTCATTCTTTAAGACTCCATTTAAACACATTTCCTTCAAGATATCTCTGAGACCCTTTAACTCCGGCTATTTTAAGACTTTCCCATGTGTTTTTCCACCTCCTTTTGCACTGAAGATATACAAATTTTAAAACATAACTTTGCCTATCAAATTACTTATTATTTCTAAAACATTGGATTTATAATTGGCTAAGATTTTTTGGCAAATAATTGTTTATCCTTGGGAATTCTGGTAAAGTAAGGAAACACCCTATAGATTGTTTTCAATTTGTAATGTCATTTTATAAATATTAAACTTAACTGTCATTGAAGATAAATACTTATAAATTTTAGGTTTAAATTTTTTCTTTACATATTAGGAAGCCATTACTCTTTTATGGCCCTTGGAAAGCTGGGCTTTTTTCTTGACCACAGGGCATTCTGAGCCTCTAATGTAATACTAATTTTGATCAAATTCAGCTACCTGTTGGAAAAAGGGGTACAGAGGATATGGTTATAACCAACCAAAAAATGCCACAATTGTGAACCTGCAGGCACTGAATATTATGCCATGAAAACATAGAAATCAAACAAGTCACTTTATAAGGGGTAATTTACAAACTTATCATAATAATTGTAGATTTTTATATACTAGTAGATTAAAGTGTGTGTACTCAAGTCGTGTCTGACTCCTCTCGACCCCTATGGACTGCAGGCCATCAGGGTTCCCTGTGCACGGAATTCTCCAAGCAAGAATTCTGGAATGAGTTGCCATTTCCTACTCCAGGAGATCTTTCAGACCCAGGGATCAACCTGTTTTATTTTATAATTTTTAATATCTTAATATTCTTTCTTTCTTCTGATCCTCACAATAATACTGAAAGCTGGAAAGGCAGAGGTTACTATCTTCTGTGTGTGCATGTGAGTGTGTGTGTGTGTGTGTATGTGCATGCTAAGTCTCTTCAGTCGTGTCCAACTCTTTGCAACCCCATGGAGTGTAGCACTCCAGACTCCTCTGTCCATAGGATTCTCCAGGCAAGAGTACTGGAGTGGGTTGCCATGCTCTCCTCCAGGGGATCTTCCCGACCCAGGGGATTGAACCCGTGTCTCTTATGCCTCCTGCATTGGCAGGTGGGTTCTTTACCACTAGCACCACCTGGGAAGCACTAGCACCTGGAAAATTAAGAGTACACAAGTTGTAAAAGATACAGAACACTTGAATAAGACAGTTACAAGGTTGATGATATAAACACCTACAAAACCTCACACTTAACGAGACTACACATTGTTCATAGGCAAACACAGAGCAGGGGGCCTAGGAGACGTCATCCTCTGGTGAGGTTATCCTCAGAGCAAGCAGCACAAAGGAAAGAGGAATACACTCTGCCTAGTTTGGCAAGAATGGCTGAAGGAGGCTGCCACCAGTGGTGTCTGGGAAGGTTTTATAGACTAGGCATGAAGGAATTCACTTGTTGAGTTGGTGAGGAAGGGAAGAACATTCCAGCAAGTATAACTAGCTTATAGAGACAAAAGAAGTTCCTTCCTGCTAAGGAGAAAGAGCAAGTACTTCTGTGTGGCTACAGTACAGAGAATTTTGAGAAAAGACACTGAAACTTAAGCAGTGACCAAGGCACAGAAGGTGTCACAGGACAGATGCAAGTATATACTTTACCCTGTAGTGTAGCAGTTTCCAAATGGCAACTACCCAGGCATGGCCACCATGATTTTTGCCGTATCTATTCGCCAATTGCATTTCATTCTTCTTCAGGTCAACCAACTCTAAAAATCAAGTATATTTATTGAAAAAGGAAATTGTATATCACCTCTGTACGTGAACAACCATTAACTTTGTTGTTAACAGAAGTTAATTATTTAAAAGATACAGAAAGCACAAAAAGATTACTACATTTTAGACATATATGTGGACTATGGAGAGCATCCCATATTCCCTTTCCCCAGTAAAACCATAAACTCCTAATGTGCTACCACTCATGCGTTATTGTCTGCATTCATGCCCAGTCACTTCAGTCGTGTTCAACTCTTTGCGACCCTATGGACCCTATGGACCCAGGCTCTTCTTGTCCATGAGATTCTCTAGGCAAGAATACTAGAGTGGGTTGCTATGCCCTCCTTCAGGGGATCATCCTAACCCAGGAATCAAACCACAGTCTTCTGCATCTCTTGCACTGCAGGCAGATTCTTTACCTACTGATCCACCTGGAAAGCCCTCACTGGTTATTGTTCACATATAAAAACAAATCAATGCAAAGAAAGAAATATCTAAGGGTGAAATTAGAGGACTTTCAGGGTAAGTCATTTACTTGAATCACATAGGTAACCTTCACTTCACCAAATGTTTCTGCGTATGTTAGGCAAATTACATTTCTATCTCAGTCCACAGAATAAGGTAATAATAAATGCCCTCTTAATTAACAGAGTTATGGTGAGAATTTAATGAGTCTGTATAGCAGTTTGGAGTGTAGTCTGATATTTAGTGAATGCTTATTATAAACAAGGCACTCTGGTAAATGTTTTATATGTATACTTAATCCTCATAGCAGCTCTATGAGGTAGGTACTATTATAGTTATCATCTCACAGACAAAGAAGCAAGACTCAGAGAGTCTTACATAATATGCCTAAGATAGCACAGCAGGCAAATCAGAGTTGGAATGTGAACTCTAACCTTCATGGCTCTTAAGTTCTCAATGTTAGTCCTAACAAATCTTCTATTTGAATAGTTTATTTTCCTCTTCTCAGAGGCTTTTCCTTTTCACTAGATTTTATTTAGATGTAGAGGATTAGTGTTATTAATATTGCCAGGTAAAGGGAAAACATATTCAAATCTGATGACTACTATTTGACTGAATAATTATTTTCATACTTTGCTAAGTAACTTTACGAAGTTGTTAAGCCACATCTAGTCATTCAGTAACAAAGAGCATTCAATCAATTCAGGCAAAAAAGTTCTCACATTTAACCATTGAACAGCCTCCCTTGAAGATGATCTGATTTTATTAATAGAGTCTCAAGAAATATTTGGCTTATCATGTTCTTTTCCTTGTGTTGGAGGATAGAAAGCTCAAGGTGAAATTGTAACCTTCCATCTACAATTGGATCGTTCACTGACCTTATTCCTACTGCTGCTGCTGCTAAGTCGCTTCAGTCGTGTCCGACTCTGTGCGACCCCATAGACGGCAGCCCACCAGGCTCCCCCGTCCCTGGGATTCTCCAGGCAAGAACACTGGAGTGGGTTGCCATTTCCTTCTCCAATGCATGAAAGTGAAAAGTGAAAGTGAAGTCGCTCAGTCGTGTCTGACTCTTCGCGACCCTGTGGACTGCAGCTAGTCTTCTCTTATTTTCAACATTATTGTCTCTTGTCCTGATTGCCTCATTTATTTATTTATTTGAGATAAATTCCTTTTTTAAAATTTAAACTTAAGGTATATGAAATATCTTTAAAGTATGTGAAATATCTTTAAAGTATATGAAAGTATCTTTACAACATACTGGCTCCCCTGGTGACTCAGCTGGTAAAGAATCCACGTGCAATGCAGGAGACCCCGGTTCGATGCTGAGATCAGGAAGATCTGCTGGAGAAGGATAGGCTACCCACTGCAGTGTTCTTGGGCTTCCAAGGTGGTTCAGCTGGGAAAGAATCCGCCTGCAATGCAGGAGACCTGGGTTTGATTCCTGGGTTGGGAAGATCTCGTGGAGAAGGGAAAGACTACCCACTCCAGTATTCTGGCCTGGAGAATTCCATGGACTATACAGTCCATGGGGTCGCAAAGAGTTGGACACCACTGAGCAACTTTCACTTTACAACACTATACGATTAAGATTCCAGTGGAAATCTAGACAGTCATGTATGAATCCAGGTTTATGATTCCACAGAAATGTTGGTGACTGTAGTTGGAGCTAAAGGCTTTCTTCCACTGAAAACCTTCAGTCTTCCTTTTCCTTTGTTTTCATTAAATCTGGGAGTTCAAGGTATTTGACAAGTAATCTATTTACTTCCTTGTTTCAATTATTTTGTTGTATATTTTTCTAAGCTAACTTAAATTCTTTTAAGAAGGTAGAACATAAATATAGCAATTAATTATTCCATTAACAAAATGAGTAGCCCCGGGTCCATTTACCTGCTTCCTCAATCATTTCTTGGATTGGTTAATCCATGAGAAAATGTGCACAATGCCTGAAAAAAAAAAATCTTTGTCCTGTTCTTCTGAACCACCAAAATGAATAGTTTGTTGAGAAATTAAAAAACCTAATCAAATCTAAGCTATTAATCCATTTTATGCCTCTTGAGGGGTTACCTAAGATGTTGCGTGAACACTTGTTTTATTTCCACTAATAAAGAGGTCCAGAGGCTCTCCTTGGAAGGGCCGGAGGCAGGACCCATGAGCAAAGGACCAAAGAGGTTTGCAGGCTCCAACCACCGAGCCGGAAGCAGAGGCCCCTGGCTGGACCAGGATCCCATTTCTGTGTGCAGAAAGCAGAGCCAGGCACCAGACCAGGGCCTGAGGTATCAGCTGAGAGCTGAGTCTGTCCTTGTACAACGAGGCACCTGGTTTCTACGATCTAAGGAGTCTGCAGAGCTGTATCTCTCCACAGGTGGGAAGGTTCCCCTTTAAATGTGTGAGGTACCCCAGAACTGTTGCTGTTATTATTATTACTTATTTTTTAAACACCAAGTGGGTTAGGATCTGACTACTAGTGATCACCAAGGTTGTTAAACTAGAGGTCTGTTATGTAGGGCTGGGTATTTGCCTGTGTCTCCCAGGAAGGGTGTGTCCCCAGGCCTGTAGGAGAGAAATTCCTTTTCTTCTGGTTAGGCAGTGCAACTTTCTTGAGCAGGAGAGAACTCATTCAGGCACAGAGAAACCATTAGCTGGCGCTCTGATGCAGCGTGGTGTCCAACTCCCCAGGAACCATCAGAAATCAGGCTTTCCGGAGCCTATCTTTTGTGATCCAGGGCACTCTTCTACCTAAATATTAAGGGGCATGTGATCTGGGCTTGCATTGTAGCCTCTGATTTAAGAAACTTTTCCCATGATCTTTTCCTACTTTCCTTTTAAATGCCCTTCTTTACATCACTGATGGTGATTAAAGATAAATATTTGGACTTATTACACATTATTTCTAATGCTGGAGAAAAACATTAGAAAAGTCTTCTATGCAGAGGTGCTCGATTTTTTTGGCCTCAGAATGCCTATACACTCTTAAAAATTATTATAGACATGGAAGAGCTTTGGTTGATATGTACTGATTTGTGTTGATATGTCCGTATCTGCTATTTTAGAAATTTAAATGAAAAGCCTTAAAAGTACTTATCAATCAACTGAGGGATAGTAATAATAAACATGCTATGTATTAACTACAATTTTTATGAAAATCACCATTTAAAGAAGTTTAACAAAAGGTAATGAGAAGAGTCATATTGCTCTATAATTTTTGCAAATTTTTAATATCTGGCTTAATAGAAGACAGTTGGATTCTCATATTTGCTTCCTCATTCTGTCTATTGTGATATCACAAGTCATGTAGCTTCTAGAAAACTCCACTCATGAGAAAATGAGAGTGCAAAAGGCAAAAAATAGCAGTATTATGAAAGTAGCTTGGACTCTGCAAATCCCCTGAAAAGGTCTTGGCACCCACTTCAGGGTCCCAGGCTACACTTTGAGAACCAACTGACTACTGTGTATTGTCCTTTCTCTAATACAAAGGAGATAAAAGAAACAAGCCCTTTGGAATATTTGATTTTATTGAGCCATCTATTTTTGAATAGTGCAGATCATCCAGTTTATCCAAACCCTAGTATTTATTTAGGTCTTTTCATGCGGGACTCATTTTCACCAAGTCCACCTTCCTAACTTTGAAATAACCAATGTATGCCCTCAGGTTCTCAGAGCCTCCAACACACAAATGACTCTCTTAGTTCTAGCTTTAAACTCTTGGGAAAGAGCTCTCTTGGTTCACCTGAGGCCATTCCACTCTGGTTAAAGATTAGGGTCAGGATTTAAGAATATGATTGCTTTGTTTGAATCAAGACCAAAGGACCATGGTCAAGGTCTTGAGGTGACACTGAACTACAATTCAGTATGTAGAAGTTGTTTGAGATTTGAGTCTAAGACATGTGTGTACTTGTGTGTGCTTTGTATGAGAGGATTAAGAGAGGTGGGACAAATTTAGATTCTCCTGTTTAATGATTTATTTAAACTGCCCTCAACATCCTCTCTTACTGACCCCTCTGTGGTCCCACTTTCCTAGACTCAGCAGCAGGAATGCTTCTGTTCCCTTCATTCATTTAAAAACTTCAAAGGACATTCACCCACTAATATCCTGTTGATGGCAGCTATTGACTTCCAGGAAAGGAGTTCCTGGAATTCATAAGTGCAAGAGTCAAACAAAGCAAGGGACATAGTCTTGAGCAACCCCAACCCCGCGGGGCTGTTCAAGAGTGTCTAGGGGACTTTGCTGTTATCAGTCAATCTTTCCTTGCCATCTGTGCCTTTTGTTTATAATGCAGTTGATTAAAATCTCCTGCATTTAACCTAGCTATTTCAAGTTCAATAATAAGGGGAAATTAGCTCCAGGATTTCCATGATAGTCATTTGGGTTTAACTCCAACGGTCAGAACCCAAGCAGAATTTTTCATTCTGTATCTGCTTTGCTGCTTGTTCTATGTTGCTGCTTAAAGCTTATGGACATGTGTATCTGCTGCAAGGGCTTCTGGCAAATGAGTCTGGACTCAAAGATCAAATACAAACATACAACTCAGAGGGCTACATTAAGCCAGTTAACCGCTAACAAAGCTTAACTTGAGCTGGTGAAAGTGAGGAACGAAAATAATGCTTTCATATTAGTATAGTAGATATAAACTGACGTCCAGAGAAACTTCTCCTAAACTACTTCATTGATGAGGAAGAGTCGTTGTTGACATTTATTGACCTGGCTCTCAGTTGGGATGGAGGAAGTAGGTATTGCCACTGTCATCATTCCATGAGGAAACTGAGGCTGGCAAAGGTCAGGTAGTTTGCCCAGACTAATTAATTAGTAAGTCGTTAGTCGAAAACTTGCTTCCAAACTGTCTGATCAGTTAACTGCTGCACTATTCTGAAGTAGCTAGGGTGAATGAAGGCATTCCAAGCAATGATGTTCCACCATATTTTATAGTACCAACCAGGGAAAGCTTGTCTCTTTTCCCTCCCAGCTCACCTTACCGGTCCCAAGCCCTCCAACTCCCAGTAGAGGATAAGCTCTGTGAGGACAGGAGCTTTGTCTATCTTTTTCTCTGTAGAAGCCCCAGTGCCTGGACAGGCAGACATGCTCAGTAAATGCCTACAATGAATGAGTGAGTGAATGAACAAATGAATGAATACATGAACAAATAACTGGAACTGCCACATGGGATGCTAATTTCTGATTTATTCCCAGGTGGTGCTAGTGGTAAAGAACCTGCCTACCAATGCAGGAGATGCAGGAGACAGGTTCATTCACTGGATCAGGAAGATCCCCTGGAGGAGGACATGGCAATCCACTCCAGTACTTTTGCCTGGAGAATTCCCATGGACAGAGGAGCCTGGTGGGCTCTGGTCCATGGGATCACAAAGAATCAGACATGACTGAAGTGACATAGCATGCATGCATGTCTCAGGACAGACAGTAGCTTCTCATATTACTCTTTCCAGAAGAAGGCAGGTTTTCATTATTGGGAGAAACTCAAGCTTGGTATCAATGCCAGTTTTTTCCTCTACAAACGAATACATTTTATTTAGTTCCCAAATATTTACTCAGTTCCTGCTGGGTACTGTGCTCAGTGCTGAGGTTATAAAAGTGGGCAAGACTCAGTCCACATTCTCACAGAATATATAGCCCACTGGGGGGTGGTGCAGCCGCAAATGGGCAATTACAAATCAGTATGATGAATGTTATGGGGTTCCCTGGTGGTTCAGCTGGTAAAGAATCTGCCTGCAATGCAGGAGAGTCAGGTTCAATCCCTGGGTGAGAAAGATCCCCTGGAGAAGGAAATGGCCACCCACTCCAGTATTCTAGCCTGGAAAATCCCATGGACAGAGGAGCCTAGCGGGCTACAGCTCATGGGGTCGCAAAGAGTCGGACGCGACTTAGTGACTAAACCACCATGATGCGTGTGAGATGGGCAAGTTGTGGTGCTCTAGGAGATTCATGGAGGAGTGCACTCAACCAGAGACGAGGGTGATGGAGAGGAGGCAATCTGAGAAAGCTTCCAGGAACTAGCAACCTGAAGATAAATAGGGATTGAGCAGGGGAATTGTCTAGTCATGGGTTAAATAAAAATAGGTTTTTAACACCACAACTTGTCACCTTTGAAGAATACATCTCATCTACATTTTGAGTGTTATCCCGAAAGAACTCTTTAGCAATTAAACAACATCTCCATTCAACATCAGAATGGAATTGGAAATGAAGACATTCTGACAGTTATGTGTTAAACAATTCTGCTGTTGAACAGGTGTGTGGTGCCTTTTGTTCACAAAGGTGAGGGGTTGGCACAGTCTCACAATGGCCCCATTGTCAGAATGGCTCTTGGATGTGTGATAGCCACATCCAGAACAGCTAGACCCTGGTTTCAGGGTGGGGCAGAGCACGCTGGAAGGGAGGGAGCCCAGAAGCTGACAGATAAGAGGAGGAGGAAACGGAAAGGTCCGGGGAGGTGAACGGGTTACCCCTGACTGCCCCTGCAGTGAACGATGAATGAAAAGCAGAAGGCCTGCGAGGCCCCGCTTACACAGACTGGAGCGGATGGGGGCCTGGCTAAGCAGATGGGGGATGAGCTCAGGTGGGAATTGAGGGCACTGACCTTGAACATCAAGAACACTTCTCTCGGAAGGTCTAGGAGAAATGCTGCTACCTGCCCTACCATATATCATGCTCTGCCTCAAGATGCCTGGACTAGAGGTTCAGTGGGGGTTGAAATCCAGCCCCATCTCCTCTCCTTGCTGGGCACTGCTGTGGCACTCCATGGACCCAGAGGGGACACCTTCCTCTAATTTGCACAAAGACACCATATGGGCTAGCAGAGTCCCACAGATGGACCATGCCAGTGACTTACAGAGCACCTCATCTCTTTTTTAGAAAGGAATCAGGTGCAGCTAAGAATGGGGAAGAAGGAAGAAGGGAAGAACACAGATTTTGGGATCTAAGTACAGAACATTTTTAACAGTTTGGCTCACTACTTGATCCCCAGCACCTAGAGCAGGTTCTGGCAAAGAGTTGAATAAATATTTGTTGAATGAATGTATGAATACCCAGATGAGCGTTAAGGCGCGGGGACTAGGAGTGAGGGTGCTCCCAGATGGTGGTGGAGGAGCCCATCTGCCTTGGGCGGAAAGCCAAGTGAGCATCACACTTCCCATCCCTGCAGCCAGGAGAGTCAGACGCAGAGGGGGATGGGCTCCACAGCTCTGCCCACCAGCCTCAGGCCTCAGGTTGGCCTCAACTGGAGACTTTCACAGCTGGGGGCGCTGCAGCAAACTGTCACGGTTTACAGAGTACAGGCTTTGAAGTCAGAAATCGCTGATGCCAGACCTAGCTCTCTGCACCAGCTCTCTGCACCGACCACTTAACCTCGCTGAGCCGCGGTTTCCTTATCTGTAACATGGGAAAGAAGAATACGACATAACCCTTAAGATCTTCCACTCTTCATTTTAATTGCCTGCATTATAATCTCAACTCCACCACCTACAGCTAAGTCTCCCTGCACTTCAGTTCCCTCATTTGTAAAAAACAAATAATAACAAAACCCACACAATATTGTAAAGTAATTAGCCTCCTACTAATAAAAAATTAAAAAATAATAAAAAAACAAAAGCAAATAATAAATATGCTTCCCTCATAATGTCACTGTGGGTGTTCAGTGAGTCAACACAGACACAGCATTCAAAACAGTGGGCGACTGTCCCCATCGATGTCCTTCCGACTGTGGTTGTGAGTGACTGTGGGGATAATGAACACGCTCAGCACAGTGCCTGCCTGCTCTAACTCCCTCCGACTCCACTCCTTTCATCCCCACCGTCATTATCCAGTGGCCGTCCCCTGCGAACTCACAGATGATTCCATGGGACCTTCATGGCTTTTATCCCAAACCCCGCTGGTAAGGGAAAAGGAGGACTCTCAACATTGCCTTTCCTGTTCTTTCCTGCCTTTTCCTGCTGGAAGGGCAGCAGGCCTTGGACAGACCCTGTCCTGGAGGGAAGATGAGCTGTCTTCAGATATTGCTCTGTTTGCCTGCCTCCCTTGAGATTTTGGGATCCCCACAGACAGGTTCTGGCCTCAGTAGCACATCCCGAGCCTCTCACAGAGCATGGGTGGCCTAGTCTTATTCTTCCCTATTTTCAGGTGGGTATCTGTGGTTGTGGATTACATCACAGCACCAGGGTAGAGAAACTGCCTGCCCTGCTGGTTACTGTAGCTGTACTGGCCCGTGTGCCTGGCCTGTGACAGTCACTCAGACATGTGGCCCAGAACCAAAGGAAGGAATGCAACCAGTCCAAGGTCAGGTTTCAAGAGCTGAACTTTAACCAGCCCTACTCAACCCTACCCTCTCCTTTTCTTACCCTACACTGTGTATCCCCTCGTGGCTCGGACGGTAAAGCGTCTGTCTGCAATGCTGCAGACCCGGTTTGATCCCTGGGTCGGGAAGATCCCCTGGAGAAGGAAATGGCACCCCACTCCAGTACTCTTGCCTGGAAAATCCCATGGGCAGAGGAGCCTGGTAGGCTGCAGTCCATGGGGTCGCCAAGAGTCGGACACAACTGAGCGACTTCACTTACTCAACCCTACCCTCTCCTTTCCTTACCCCACACTGTATCTTAGACCTCAGCTGCCTGAGTCTTGTTTGGGTTTTGGGGTTTTATGCATTTTTACTGTAGTAAGAAACACAATCATGAAATTCACCACCTTAACCATTTCCAAGTGTGCAGTTCAACTGTCTTTAAGTACATTTGCTTTGCTGTGAAACACAACAATCTGAGTTTTAAAGTTCGATGGCATAACACAATTTATGTTTATTTTCTAAGGGCTCATGAACATGTTGAGTTGTTGACATTTTGAATCCCTTCTCAGGGTGGGGTTGTTTGCTCTTCTGCTAAAGTTTGTTATCCATTGTGCTAAACAGTCAGGCCTGTCTCATGTATATAAACAACAGGGAAAAAGCAGAAAGATCTCAGTTCTGTATTTTGGTTTTGCAGGGGCAGAACCATATGTTTATGAAATAGAGTATCTGATCCAAATTTTACTGCCCAGTAGGAACTAAATAGGAACTTTAGCAGAATTTTTCCAAATTCTTCACATCAAGAAAAAATACTCCTTTTCAAATTAGAGAAAACAATGTGAACACATTTTAATAGTTTTATTTTCTATTATTAATACTTTTCAAGTGACATAAAGGATTTCCCTTTTTTGGAGTTTTTAGACAATTTTGATTTGATTACCTGAGAAAAACAGGCACATTGCAAAAAAAAAAAAAAAACAGCATGTAACAAATGTGATTAAGAAAGTAAAAATAATTTTAATTCCAACTGTATTGACGATCCTTGTTCACATTCTTCTAGACCTTCCTTGAAAATATTAACACAATCATACTTCAAATATAATTTGGTGCACATTTATTTAGACTTTTCCCTTAATATCATACAATACCTATTTTACAGTAGTCAGAGATTATATTATATATATTATTTTGCAACTTGCATCTTTCATCTAAATATCTTGGGCACCTTTTCATGTCAGAACACACAGATCCTTTTTAAAGGTTAAATAGTATCGCATTGTTTATACCATAACCCATCTATCAAGTCCTGTACTAAGAGACGCTGGGCCATTTCTAGGTTTTGCTGTCTCTGTAAGGCAACAGAAAGCATGGAGACCACTCCCTTGCCACACCTGTTGGTTCATGGTAGGAGACAGAGTCCTTGGGCTTTCTCTCCCGAGTTTTCCATTCCCTCTCCATTAGCATGACTCCCTGGGGCACCCTCTGGGTGGCTCTGAGCCTCCTTCCGGGGAGGATAAGTACTCTTTGTCAAGTTCTGCCCTCAGGGCTGTTGTGAAGACTCCTGAGATCAGATTTGCTGAGCACTTTGCATTCCCTCACTAACTGGCGATGTGTAAATATAAAATGTTTTCAATTTCAACAGAGTTGTGGGATTCCTTTCGGGAAGAAGTGAGGGCCCATTTAGAATGTCTGTGTTGGTATAAACACAGCTTGCCCTTTGTGTTCTAGGTGATGCCGTGGAGAGTGGAGCGCTCACCCATACTCAGGTCAGGCCCAGGTTACTTCCTGGGTGCCAGTGGCTGAAACGGGGGAGACACAGAGGCCACTGGAAGAGCGGCTGCCTATGGGCACCCCTCACCCAGGATTTTAGATGAAAATGAGCACATTCTGGTTTTCTGAGCTCTTTTCAAGCTCCTCTACTCAACACTCAATTATTGAGCAGCTACCCTGAGCCTGAAGAGGAGGGAGAATCCAGCAGTGGATGCAGAGTCCTTGCCTTCAGGAAGCTTACGGTCTAATACACAACCTGGATGGCAGCTATGGCCTCCATTTCCTTTGAGATATGGAAGAGTTGGGGTCGAATTCCCAAATCCATGCCCCACGAAGCCCTGAGTCCTCCAGGCTGTGTGTAAACTCACTGTCAGCCCTGACCCCCTCTCCTCGGGATCCCTGCTTTCATGCAGACACCCTCTGTCTGTGCATCAGGGACCCAGGGTGAATGCAAGCTTCTCCTCTTATTCCACAGAGGCCCTCTTCTCCCTAGGCATTCTTGAGTTTAACCAACTTCACTAAATACTTTTGAGGTATATGGTAGGACTATATCACGGAAATTCAAATGATAACAACTAACACTTAAGTGTTGCATACTCCATGCCAGGCTCTGATGGAAGCACTTTACCTAATAACTCACATAAACCTCCCAATAATCCTATGAGGTAGATATCATCGTCCCATTTCAAAGATAAGAAAAGAAAGCATAGCAGACACTGTGGCATCCTCCCTGTATCCGTGCAGCCCTCACCAATTCAGCACATGTCAGGCCAAGTTCCAGCTGCCACCATCACTGTTCGGAGGGCTTTCTCTGCCCACACGTGCTAGGTCAGGTGTCCTGGGGAATTACTGCCCTTGAAGGGAGCCCTCAGCCAACGCCCGACAGGCATCTGTAGTTAACTCCCCTGGCTCGCTTGCCCCTTGAGTGTGATAACTCAGCGGCACACGTTCTGCTGTTTCCCAGGAGGGCTCCCACTCCAGCTCTTCACAGTGGTAACTTGCTTAGTAACACACTTACTGGACTTCTTCCCTTTCCCATCTCATTTCCCCACGCATATTTCCTGGAATCACCTCCAAATACACTACATGCTCTCAGATGGTTATTTTAGGGTCTGCTCCTAGGGAAAGCTACATGGAGATGCTGAATTGTGTATCCAAGGTCATACAACTGCCTGGATTCAAACCCAGGGAGTCTCCTTTGGACTCTGATCTTTCTCACTATATCACACTGCCTCTCCACTTTGAATGGAATGCAAGGTATACCCATTTAAAGGCATTTTGGACCAAAATGGTGGAGCAGGAGACTTCAGCCTCTGTTCCCCACAAAGATCAACAATCATCCAGCTATCCATCAACAAAAATAGCTTTGGGAGAGCTCAAGAGTCCACTTAAGAAACTTCAGCAACACCGCCCAGCAAACACCTGAGAATAACCATACAAAAAGGGAAGAAAGCAACTTCATCCTGACTGCATCACCCCATCCCTTAGGCCTGCCCTGCTCAACATCAGGAATGAACTGCCCAGCTAGAAAGAGCCCCTGATGCTGGGCGAGGGAGAGCAGGGTGAACGACCAGCTCCTCCAGTCTCCCAGGAACCTGTGTAGGGACTCTGTTCAGTCTCACCCTTTGGCCCAGAGGCATGAAGCTGAGATGTATGGAAACGACTAGGAACAAGGAAGAAGAGCGGGGACCGTGAGTATCAGCCCTGCAGTGGAAGCAGCCACAGTTTCCAGTGGTCCACTCTGCAGAAGACCCACACAGCTTTGCCACTGAAGAGACCAACAACCAGCACGGCCACTGGATTGCTCCTGCAGATCTTGTCCCTGAGGTTTTCCCACCACGGGTTTTTGCATTCATGGATGCCAGCCCCCTGAGTCCTTCTCCAAAGCATACTAGTGGCTCTGGGGGCCCTGGCGGTCAGCATGCTCTTCTCTGGGTGCAGGGTCTTGCTTGGGCTCATGCGCGGCAATAGAGGCTGGTGACAGGAGATAAGTCACTTATCTCCCTACTCTCCACTGGACCCCAGGATTCACACTGGCTGCCAGCCCTGGCCTCGGTGGCTAGGCAAATGGAAGGCAGCAGTGAGACCCCTGCAGCTGACCCCCACTGCTGTGTGCACAGTTGGGGCTGGTCCCTTCAGGGGCCCACCTGTGGCCACCACCCTGACCAGCACCACTGATCGCCACTGTCAAGCACGTGCCAGGCTGAGAGCCCTGCCTGTAGGCCTGCCTCAGGCACTGAAGTTGGTCACTGGCCTGACCACTGGTCAGTTCTTTTTTTTTTTTCCCCACTGGTCAGTTCTAAAACTAGCCCTGGTAGCTCTGCACCTGCATCCTGCCAGCCCAGCTCCCGTCACGGGTCTCTATTGCCATGCATGTACTCAGTCAAGACCCTGCACCCAGAGGGCATGCTGACTGCCAGGGCCCCCAAAGCCACTAGTATGCCCACAGTTGGCTCCAGCCCTTGCAACTGGTTGTAGCCCCACTCACTACACGTGTGTCTGCAGCCAGCTCCTACCATTGAACAGGCTCCTGCGGCCGGCCTCCTCAGCCAAGTGTGTGTACACCACCAGCTCTGGCCACTGCCACTGCTTGCCCTGGTCCCTAGCCCCTGGACCCGGAGGCACCACTGAAGACCTCTTACAGGCGCTATAAAACCCCAGAAGCACTCTCCACACAAGGCAATTTTGTTCTTCAGAAATGAAAAAGAGGTAAAGATCCTCCCAGGCAAACAAAATCTGAAGGAACTCATCACAACTAGATCTGCTTTACAAGAAATGTTGTAAAGAGTTCTTCAAGCTGAGGTAAAAGGGCACTAATTAGTGTCCATATTAAAATATGAAAGTGAAAGTGTTAGTCGTTCAGTTGTGTCCGACTCTGCAACCCCATGGACTATAGCCCACCAGACTCCTCTATCCGTGGAATTCTCCAGGCCAGAATACTGGAGTGGGCTGCCATTTCCTTCTCCATACACAAAAATATAAAACACACTGCCAGAAGTAAGTATACAGTCAAAACCAGAATACTCTAATATGTAGTACGACGGTCCTCCTTCCATAAAGAGGTGACCTGAGTTTTATAAAAGATGAAAAAAATGTAGAAGAATAGACTAACTGTCCATTGTAGAATAATGAAGACTTTTCCCTTGATTTGTAGCCAGTGCTAGACTGAACCAATTGCCAACATAAAGAGGCCCTGGGAAGAAGATGTTGAGGAGACCAGATGAAGGGCAATTCTAGATAAGATATCAATCTAAGACAGGGATTTGTATGGAAATGCTTAGCCTCTTGCCAGAAGAAAAGGTGAGTGAAGGCCCTTGCATTATTATGGTGCGTTTGTCTATAAGTAACAGAATATCTGACCAATAGGTTAGGTTAAATTATAAAGATGCTTAATTATCTTGCATTTCAAGAAGTCTGGAGGTAGATGTTCCAGGGCTGTTTGACTGTGTTAATAAGAGCATAAAGGACCCCAGTCTCTTTCCATCTGTAGCTCTGCCATTCTTAGTATGTTAGCTTGTATTTCTCCTCATGGTTACAAGATGGCTGCCTCACTGCAAAATATCATATCTTCATAATGCATCGGCCTGAGCAGAAAGGAAGGAAATTTGGTTGTGGGAAAGGGACTCTCTCTTTATGGATCTCTATCTTATCAGAAAGGAAGACTCTTCAAGAAGTCCCTACAGATCTTCTTTCACATCCCCTTTCTGGTTGGACACACACAATTGATCACTGGTAACGAGGAAGGAGATTCCCATATCTAGCTTAGATCAATGGTGATCAATCCCTGGGGCTACATGCATTGCCACTTGAACAAAACCAGAGTTCTATTATCACGAAAGAGGTAAGAAATGACTCTTTCATACCTTAAGAAACCAACAGTGCTTCCCATAGCCTAGGAAACAGGACTTGGAGAGCCATTCTAATTAGGAGTGCGGGAATGTATTACCTCTCAGGGCTTTTCCCTCACTCTCAGCCAAGAACTCCATTCAAGACAAACTCTCCAACATATCTCCACAATCTACTTGGCACCTTCTTTCATTCCTTCCCCTCATTGGAGGTTTTTCTCATTTACAACCTGTGTTATGTTGTACAAGTTACTTAACCTCTTTGAACCTTGATATTTTCACTGTAATACCTAGCTTCCAGGATTGTTTCAGGTATGAGGTGATATAACAAATGTGAAGGCACCTAGCCTGGTACCTGGCACATACTAAATGTGAAATAAATGTTAGTTAAATAGTAGTGATAGGGTTTGTATACGCTGATGACCAGACTCTAAATGCTCATAACTAAGAGCACAACAGAAATGTTGAAGGGGACTTTAGAGTCCGTATGCTGAGCTGATCATCAGCCAACTGATATTTACTGTGTGAGTTCCCTTTGTCTACAATGTCAGTTAAAATCTCCATGCCTAGTAAGAAGAATCTGCCTGTACTGGCAATTTGGAGCAGTTTGGTAAGGGAGATATAATTGTGGTCGCCTATAAAACAGGTTATCAGGGCTGGAAAGCGGCAACAGAACAGAGTGGGCAATGAAGGAGGAGGGGCTTTCTAACCACCTGGGGTGGCTGTTGGTCCGTGACTCCATCTCACCGATAATTGGGACCTCGCCTTGAAGTTAGCGCTCCTCACACTCGCCATCAGGGGACACATTCCTGAGGGGACTGAGAGGTGCCCCTCACCTTGTCCAGGTGAGCCCTGTTCAAGAGCCCAGTTGCATGCCTGGGGCCAGATGGTTCTCACCCACTTTCCTATCTCAACATTAGGGCTTACTGCTGAGAGGGGATTGTGGGCTAAACCCAGCTGTGTGGAGGGGAAGGGGAAGAACACAGGAGGATGTTTGCTGGTCCAGATTTGCTATTGATCAGGTGATGTTTCAGTTCTTACATATACATCTCCATGTTCTGCCCTCTCCAAAACCAACAATCTCAAAACAATGTACACCAACACATACTCTAAACACTCCACTCTGGGTCACTAGTCTAAGCCTTTACAACCTGTACAGGCTGCTGGCCCCTGTTCAGCTCAGCGCTCCATCCATCTCAGTGCCTGTCCAGAAGCACAGCTGAACTGCTCTGTAGGGTCTTGCTGCCCAGAGTGGGTCCTGGCTCAGGAATCTTAGCATCCTCAGGGAGCTTGTTAGAGATGTAGAGTCTCAGGTCCCTCCCCACCCATGAATTTGAATCTGCAAGTTAAGATCCCCAGGTAATTGATGTGCACCTTAAAGTTGAAGATGTTCTGGTCTCCCTAACCTGCTGCCGACTCTCCTTATCACTGATGCTAGACATTTGTAGGGCTTTGCAGCTGAGAATGTGGCTCTACCTGTAAGCCAGGTTTTTCTAATGTTCACTAGGATCCTTCTTTAATTGGGCTTCCCTGATAGCTCAGCTGATAAAGAATCTGCCTGCAATGAGGAAGACCTGGGCTCAATCCCTGAGTTGGGAAGATTCCCTGGAAAAGGGAAAGGCTACCCACTCCGTATTCTGGCCTGGAGAATTCCATGGACTCCATAGTCCATTGGGTTGCAAAGAGTGGGACATGACTGAGTGACTTTCACTTTCTTCACTTCTTTACTTGACAGTCATCAGAACCTCCATAAAGAGCCACTAATACTACTTGAGTGTTTACCAATTATACACATGTATACATAAGATTCATTACACACTTAAGATCATTCACTCTATGTTATCTTGGAATCTGCCATTTCCACTAAGCAATAAAACATGACTATCCTTGGCATTGTGTAGTCTTTTGTTATATTAATTTTAACCCCCAAATGGAAGCCTATTTGTGAAGATGTGCTGTGTTGAATTTCATCCATTCTCAACTGTTACCCATCACAGTTATTTGCATTTTTATTAAAAATAATGTTAAAGTGAATATCACTGATACTAAATCATTGCTACTACCTCAGAGCCAGACCTATAGCTATGTGGGGGCTTAATATGTGACAGAGTGGCACCACAAATCAAAAAGAAAAGGTTTGTTAGGTAGATGAGCTGCTACTGGGAAAACTGAGAAAAAAAATTACTAGTACCCCTCCTTTGACTACACTCAAGGGTAAACTCCAGGTGATATGATGACCTAAATGTGACATGTAAAATCACACAAGATAAAATCCTGTGTCCTGGACTATGGATGGACTTTGTATGTGAAAATGAAAAAAAAAAAAAAGTATAAACCATGAGGTAAAAATGTAATATATTTAATTATGTTCATTTCAAAGCTTTCTGTTTAGTAGAAGACACCATGAACAAGACACAAACAGACTGGGAGAAGATACTGGTAATACCTAAAAACTCACAAATGAGAAAAGACAGTTAATGTCGAGAGTCAGGAGAGATATAGGGATAAGATCATGGTCTACTGCTGGTGGGAAGATGGGCTGGTGCTGATTCCTTCCAGAGTCAGCAGCCAAGATAAAGTCAAACTAAGTATTCACATACTCTGACAGCCCAGCAATTTCACCCCTGCACAGAGAGCACAAAGAATTTCTTACTCATGTCCATAAGAAAGATTCATGAGGTCTTCATCACAGCGTTGTGTAATGACAAGAAATTGGAGGTAACTGGGGTGAACATCCCCAGAGAGTGGAAAGGCAAAACGCCTTGCATATGGAGTTTATACAAAAGTTCGGAGAAACAGATCTTGTTACGTGTAGCTACCCCCTGGATCTTTCAAATATGGTGGTGAGTGAAAAAGCAATAAACAGAATAAGTTATGTACGAAGAATGGTTAAGTAACCTACAAAACAATGCACATTTTGCAAGAGCAAGAGCCCATGCAAACAAAAAGATGCATTTTACACACAATAGCCTTGTCAAAGGAAATGGGGGGTGAAAGAAAGGAGGGGGAATTGAGGAGAACAAAGAAAATCAGAGAGAAGCCTTGAAGGACTCACAGGCTTATGAATTACTCCACCCTTTGGACCTGAGGCGGGGCAAAAATCTTTATTCATAATTATTTTAGAGAATGAATTCCCAGAAGTAAGGTGACTTCACCTCATTTTGAAGTTCTGAAAAAGATGAGAAAGGAGCCCAGCGCCTGGAGAAGGCTCTTGAGCAGAGGGTCCTCACTCTACTTTGAAAGCAAGAGCTTAGGGCGCTGTCCCTTTTCCTCTAGGGCATCGGGGAATGTCAGCCCCAGTTTCCTAGCTGGGCCAAGAGATAAGGGGGCAAGGGAGCGAACTCAGCAGCTGCTCTGAGTCTGGTTGCTGATAAACCCTGGGGGAATCCGACCGCGTGTGCGCAGATTATCTCACGGCAGCATCAGATTAGCCTCGCACGTTAGCATCACAGGATCTTGACTCAGAGTGGAAGGGGTTTATCCTTCCACTCATCGCTGGAGCCCCTATAATAACCTTTCGCCCCTGCTTCGGTGGTGTGCGGCGGCGTCCACCCCGCTCCATTCTCCGAGCCCGCAGACCCGCATCCTCCAGTCCTCGATGCATGCGCGGGAGTCCAGACCCCTCACCATCCCGACAGATCCCTTTGGGTGTGGGTCAGCCTCTTTTCCTCTCTATCACCTCTGGTCACTTCAAAGGCAGCCTCACTGGGATCTTACCGCCCCGAGGGCCATATCTAATTGAAGAACCAGACTGAAGCTCTTACCCACTGACTGGAGACCATTGACCCCTAGACTGTAAGCCTGGTGGCTTCACCCGCGCTGTTTCAGGTCAAGGAATTGTGCATAGAAGCTGGGCCCATGAGCCCAGAGTAAGGACAATGTCCTATTCTAAAGCTTGTAAAAGATGAAAAAGAAAAACGAGAGTAGGCAACGGAGAGGGTACCTGACCCACAAAGCCTAAACTGCTTTCTGTCAGGCCCTTTTGAGAAAAAGTTTGCAGCAGGCTGCCCTAGAACCTTCCCTACCAGCAGCGTTGACCTTGCTTGGAAGCTTCTTGGAAATGCAGAATGTCTGGCTCGTCCCAGAACTCCTGAATCAGAACATGGATTTTTTTTTGACAAAAGCCCTGGGTGATCTGTGAACACACAGGCCTGGGCAGCCTCCACCCCGCCAGGGTGCTTCCTGGGTTGGGTTGGGGTAAGAGGTAGGCTCTGGAGCTCGACAGCACGGGTTCACATCCTCCGCCACCACTTCCTTGCTGGATAACCGGGGGAAATCCTTTCATCTTTATCAAGTTCTGTTTCTGAATCTCTGAAATGGGACCATCATAGTTATAGTTACCACCTGAAAGGGGTTTTGTGAGGCTTGAGTTAGAGGAACAAGCCCAGAGTAACCTTCTGATAAATATTGGATTTTATGTCTGCTGTGTGGTTTCTAGTGTCAGGCTCCCCAGGTGGCTCAGTGGGTAAAGAATCCACCTGCAATGCCGGAGACACAGGCAGATGCGGGTTCGATCCCTGGGTTTCGAAGATCCCCTGGAGGAGGACATGGCAACCCACTCCGGTATGCTTGCCTGGAGAATCCCCGTGGACAGAGAAGCCTGACAGGCTACAGGCCATGGAGTCGCAAAGAATCGGACACAACTCAAGTGACTGAGCACCCACTCATGCTATAGCTTCTAGTGTCATCACACTGGTTCCCTCTGCCTCAGAACAGTACTTTGCATAGATTACCCAGAGCCTATGCTCTGAAGGGCTGGAGTGTTTCCTCAGAAGCCTGGCTATGCAAATCCTCCCAGGCAGCAGGTAAGGAGGGCCAGGCAAGCAGGCACTCAGCCCCGCCTTGTCAGGCTGGTTCTCTCCTGCAAAAGCAGAGGGAAATGATTGCTTTGAGACTGTGGACAATCGGTTTGTGTGGCCTGAGTTAGAAGCTCTTGTTCCCCCGAGAAACAGGCAGTACCTGGGTCAAACTAAAACCAGGTTAGAAGACAAGAGCTCATCCTGCCCTTCACCCAGAAGCTGCCACAAGCAGGCTGCCTGCCGGGTGACCTGGCCTCCCATGGGCCTTCCTTAGGCCATAAAACGGTCGCTTCGCTTTCTGATTTGCATTTAATATCTGCTTTTCCTGCACAGAGTTCAAATGGAAACTGCCTGGCTGGCAGGTGGGAGCAGAAGGTAGAGGGGAAGACAGGCAGATCTTTAAATGAAGAAGGGCTTGGAGAAGCTGTGTGCTTCCAAGATAGGGTGCTATTTCCGTTTAGATTTGCCAACTGTTGATCTGAAAGAAGGCCTCAGACAAAGGGAGAGCTCTGTGCTGGGGAGGCCCCCAGGAGGGACGAGCGTTTATTTTACACAACAGCAGGAGCCATGCTTCCTGTTTGACTTTTTGAGGGCTGCTTCTTAGGATTCATGAAGCCCAGCCAAATGTTTGCAAGGATACATCTCTGGAAAAGGCATTTGTCCCCATGCACTGTTTAGTTAATAACACATACACAATTCACACCGAGTCACCTTAGCACAAAGCAATTCCCTTATTGTGCATTGCAAATATATATAATGAAGAACCAGCACAAAATTGAGCCTATAACCACTTAGTTTTAAGACCACCTGGCAAATTGGAAGGAGACTTGACATGGTGGAGATATCACTGTGAATTTCTAGCTTGGGCTCTTCCATGACCTAGTGGTGTGGCCTCACATAACATCTTTATCTCTCCACGGGCCTCAGTTTCCTCCTCTTAAATTACTGAGTCTCATAGGTGATGCATTGAGCCCTAAGACTCCCATTGGCAGAGGGGAGCACTGCCACAGCAGTTGGGTGGAACCACGGTGAAGGAGGTGATGTGTGTGTATGTGTGTGTGTATCTGTGTGTGTGTATATCTGTGTGTGTGTGTGTGTGTGTGTGTGTGTGTGTGTGTGTGTGTTGGGTGGATTTAGGGGTTCAGCCTTTTCCACTCTTTTCAGCCAGAACAGCTTCCTTTGGTTTTCTCCTTTACACATCAAGCACTGGGAGTATCTATTTGAAGAAAGGGTCTTCTGGGCTAAGTGAAGTCTTAAAAATCACTTTAGCGATCACTAAAGTTGGGTTGTTGTTGTTTAGTCGCTAAGTTCCATCTGACTTTTTGCAACCCCATGGACTGTAGCCCACCAGGCTCCTCTGTTCATGGGATTCCCCAGGCAAGAATACTGGAGTGGGTTACCATTTCCTGCTCCAGGGGACCTTCCCGACCCAGGGATTGAAACTGCATTATGAGCATATGCTTCACCGCTGAACCACAAGGGAAGATCATACATAATTTATCATCCACAGTGGGACATTTTGAGATTGAAAAGGAGAGGCTATTAATAATTACACTAGGGCAACAGACTTAAGTGGGAGTATCCCAGACAAACAGAGATGCATGTTCAGTTGACTACCGAATCCTATCACAGCAGAGGGCCTTTGCTTCTCTAGCTTAGAATTCTATGGCTTGATTGTGCTTCTCTTTTTCAGCACCAGGCAGAGTTCTGTGAGGAGCCCTGGGGACAGAGGCATCAGGGACAGCCTCTGGCAATGAAGTCATCAGGTGACAGTCCCAGGGACAGCAGACAATGTGAGATAGCACCATGACTGCTCACTAGAACGTGCACTAGAAGAAATGCATAAGGCCCCTTGCAAAGAGATCAAATTGCCAACATCTGTTGGATCATAGAAAAAGCAAGAGAATTCCAGAAAAACATCTACTTCTGCTTTATTGACTATGCCAAAGCCTTTGACTATGTGGATCACAACAAACTGTGGAAAATTCTTAAAGAGATGAAAATACCAGACCACCTGACCTGGCTCCTGAGAAATCTGTATGCTGGTCAAGAAGCAACAGTTAGAACCGGACATGGAACAACAGACTGGTTCCAAATTGGGAAAGGAGTACATCAAGGCTGTGTATCGTAACCCTGATTTTTTAACTTATATGCAGAGTACATCTTGCAAAATGCTGGACTGGATGAAGCACAAGCTGGAATCAAGATTGCCAAGAGAAATATCAATAACCTCAAATATGTGGATGACACCACCCTTATGGCAGAAAGCGAAGAAGACCTAAAGAACCTCTTGATGAAAGTGAAAGAGGAAAGTGAAAAAGCTGGTTTAAAACTCAACATTCAAAAACTAAGATCATGGATCCCATCACATCACGTCATGACAAATAGATGGGGAAACAATGGAAACAGTGACAGACTTTATTTCTTGGGCTGAAAAATCTCTGCAGATGGTGACTGCAGCCATGACATTAAAAGATGCTTACTCTTTGGAAGAAAAGCCATGACCAACCTAGATAGCATATTAAAAAGCAGAGACATTACTTTGCCAACTAAATTCCGTCTAGTCAAAGCTATGGTTTTTCTGGTAGTCATGTATGGATGTGTGAGTCGGGCCATAAAGAAAGCTGAGTACCGAAGAACTGATGCTTTTGAACTGTGGTACTAGAGAAGACTCTTGAGAGTTCCTTGGTCTGCAAGGAGATCAAACCAGTCAATCCTAAAGGAAATCAGTCCTGAATATTCACTGGAAGGACTGATGCTGAAACTGAAACTCCAATTATTTGGCCACCTGATGTGAAGAACTGACTCATTGGAAAATACTGGGAAAGATTGTAGGAGAAAGGAGAAGGGGACAACAGAGGATGAGATGGTTGGATGGCATCATATCGATGGATATGAGTTTGAGGAAGCTCTGGGAGTTGGTGATGGACAGGGAATCCTGGCATGCTGCAGTCCATGGGGTTGTAAAGAGTCAGACACGACTGAGTGAACTGAATTGAACTGACCTGCAAATAACAGATGATGTGGGTTCAGCCTGGTTCTGGTTCAGAATCATGTGAGAATCACAAGTTTTGTGGCAGAAACATCAACGAACCAACCAGCAATTACCCGAAAGTGCCCACAAAGAACTCAGCCCCTGGGGTGGGGTGGGGTGTGAGAGGTTATGCAAACTGCCCACATCACGGGTCATCAGAGTAGAGGAAACTGTTTATAGAGGAGAAAGTCACGAGGCAGAAAGAAGGTTTCCTTCCCCAGGCAGGTTGTCAGATGGAGCACTGTGCTAAAGTGGAAGAATCTTGGTGGGATTTCTGCAGAGAAAGAAAATGCAGAGGGTGTGGATCTCTTCCCCCACCTCCCCCACCTGCACAACGCAGGGTCTGTAAGGACTTCCTGCCCCATGGGGCTTAGTTCTGGGCATATTCTCCATTCACTTCATTAAGATTCTCATCCTTGCCCAGCCATCAGTGTTTGCGGCTATAATGTCCTACCTAGCGGTTCTGCTCCAGCAAACTCTTGCACTGACCTAAAGCTCTGAGTCTCACTGATGGTGAAGTTTATAGTAGAACAGCACAATGAGGAGAGGACTTATGATGTAATGAATTATAACAAAGTATGTAGAAGCTGCACATTTACTCTTGATTATTTTTTTCTGGTTGCTTTGTAGTTGGCAAATAGTGGTTGGGAACTTTTTGACTAGGCGTAGAACATGGAACATCCTGATCTGGACTTCTCCATTTGCTAGGTGGGTGACATGGACAGGTATTGTGACCTGTCTGAAGCTTGGTTTTCTCATCTGTCAAATGGGGATTATACAACTTGTCCTGCTTTCTGCACAGGGCTGGTAAATGTCCCCGTGTCCCCATGACTCTGCTATCACCATGACATCCCCCATCCCAGGCCCAGAAGGGTTCTGTAGTTCCTTGGGGATCATTTTCTCATGGAAAGAAACTTGGTTCTGTTCAAACTCTGTCCCCCTTACATCTCCGTCCTTGGTTCTCCTCTGCTTCCAGTTGTGAAACGCTCCCTTTTCCTTACTTTTTGCAGAAAACAGCTCTCCTCCCTCCTGGTAATAGGTCAGAACTTGCCAACTTTCAGGAAACAGAAGGACTTCACATCAGAGCCCTGAAAATGAAAAGTTAAGTGTTGGACTTTCATTTCTGCGAATCACCTTGGCCATTTCTGCCAATTCGGGACACTGTGTGTGTGTGCTAAGTAGATTTAATTATGCCCGACTCTTTGCAACCCCATGGACTGTAGCTCACCAGGCTCCTCTGTCCATGGGATTTTCCAGGCAAGAACACTGGAGTGGTTGCCATTTCATTCTCCAGCGTATCTTCCCAACCCAGGGATCAAACCCACATCTCTTATGTTTCCTGCATTGGCAGGCAGGTTCTTTACCACTAGCGCCACAGGATATTACTCTCTCGCTGTAATTCATGCTCAGGCCTCTCCCCCTTCTTGGTTCTCAGCAGTGTGGAAACATTTTCTGTTTTGCAGAATAGTTCAGCTCCTCCAGTCCCCGTCTCCAAGCTCAAGTCTGACTTCTCTTGTCAGTTTCAAAACTTGGAGCTCACTAACATGCTTGGCTAAACAATACACCGCGCTCCATATGGTTTTAAATAAGTAAATTTCTCTTCTTTTATGTAAAGATGATATAGCATCTGACTTAGGAATGGGGTTGGAATCCATGGGAAGGCCCCACATGCTGAGCCCAGGGGGAGACTGCTGGCCCATGAAAACATGCCCCCTGCAGCCACTGGCAGACAGAGGGGGGCCTAGCATTTGGAGGGGACAGGCAGGACCAAGAGGACTGGGAGGTCTCTGCCCCCTGTGAGGCAGGCTGCTGACTCAGCTAAAGAAGAAACTGAAATCCTCACCACCTTGAAGGCAGGGGACACCTCAGTGGAGATGACCAACTTAAGAGGCCATATCACCTGTGGCATTAAGTCCTTTGTCTTCTTTTTTTTAACTTTATTTAACCAAATGTTTTTAAATTCATTCATTAATTTATTGTTGATTTATTTATTTGGCTGCATTGGGTCTTAGTTGTGGCACTTGGGACCTTCAGTCTTCATTGTGGCATGCAGGAATTTTTTTTTAGTTACAGCGTGAACAATATATATTTTTAAGTTGCAGCATGCAGGATGTTTAGTTGTGGCCTGCAAACTCTTAGTTGTTGCATGTGGGATCCTAGGGATCAAACCCAGGGCCTCTGCATTGGGAGCACGGAGTCTTAGCCGCTGGACGACCAGGGAAGCCCCAGTCCCTTGCCTTCTATTCTTTGATAAACTCCTAACATGAAAGCAGTTGGGAGTGGGACACTCTCTCCCTCCTCCTTCTAGCGAGCATCAGACCCCCAAACCCAAACCTTTCCGCATGCCTTTCTCCCCGCAGAAATGAGAGGAACCCTTGGTCTGCTGTGGGAGGTCGCACATTAGACTTTTCACTAATCTCCCAATGACTAATTATGTCACTGCAAAATGTGTTTGAAACCTCTTCGTAAACTGAAAAATGGATATGAAGGATGAAAGGGTTTAATTCATCATTATAGCATCCTGGCTCAATGCTGGACCATAGGGCAGGAAGGGCCTGGGGAGCTGCTGGCATTTGATCAGGTGTGAAGGGCAAAAAAATGAAGCCAGTTATTCACTGTAACTTCACTGTAACTAATCAAAATGAGAAGACCCAGGGCAGTGGGGCACAGTATATTGGCGCTATAGCTCGAGGTCTTATATAAATGCTAACAAGGCAAGAATGGGATTCGGCTGGCTTGACCGAGGCAGCAGGGAGCAGGGCTGCAGCTCCCACATCCTCCCACGGCAGTGCCGTCTCATGGTAATTCGCGGATGTGTGAGGCTCTGGATGCCCTTACCTGGAGGGCAGAAGGGAAGCAGGTGCCACCTAATCGATGTACTAGATTAAAGCTGGAATCCACACGGAGGACTCCAGTTTCAAAGATGCTGTTATCTGTTTTGTGCCCTCCTGTTTGTTTCGTTTACTCCTTCTTCCTATAGCATTTGCTGGGAGGGTTTTTATTTCAAGAAGGACAAATGTAGTCTCTCCAGGGGTGGGTACTTACAAGAATGGGCCTCAGAGTCAGACAGATCAGGCTTGAGCCCCCAGCTGGGTTAACTTGAGTAAATATATGTAGCTTCTTTGAGCCTCGGTTTCCTCATCTGTAAAATGTGGCTAATGAGAGTGCCCAAGTATCTTTAGGGATTCATTGAAATACATGTGTAAATGCTCAGCTCAGAGCTTGGCAAAGAGAAGGTGCTCAATAAGTTGTAGCTACTATTATTATCATTGTTATTATTTTTTGGTTGCTTATTCATCTGGTCATGCTGAGTAATGAACTTGAACTGGGACTGACCTAGCAGGGCACGTAGGCTAGAGTTGGCTGCATCATATGTTTTATTTTCTTCTCCTAGAAAACAAAGCATCCTTTGAAAGAAGGAATTGCTTTCATTTCCCATGGGAAGTAATTTCTACAACCCACGAGTAAATGCAGCCTAATGGCTAGAATGTGACAGTAGCTATCAAGAATGAAATGTTCCATAAACAGCATTGCCTCCTAAAATTACTCAAATCTCAGTACTCTGCTTGAGTCCTCTCTCCCACTCATTCTCTGCTGCTCCTTCTCAACCTCCCTCCACCCCTGATCCCTGTCCTGTGATTCCAGATAAAGCTTGAAGGGCTAGCTGTGACTCTGTTCCTAGCAGCCTGGAGAATGGGGCAGGGGGCAGATGGTCCTGAGGATGCCAAAGGCAGCTTGCTAATAGGCAAAGCAGCGGACCACGCTTCAGGCATCTGCAGAGAAACATCATTTCATCTCAAAACATCTGCCCCGTATTTTCCCTAGAGTCTTACTCTAAGCTGACAAAAGATGCCGGACACCCCCACAGATCCAGTGACATATCTCGCTATTGTTGAACAAACATCAGTTAGGTTTTTGCCTTGGAGCCGTGTCAGTCTGAATAGGAAATACTCCAACACTCTTATCATCGCTGACACGCTCTGTAACTCACCTGCTGGTAGTGTCAGTGACGCCTCTCCCTATGGTGGGGCCTCTTCTCCCACTTCTTGGAAAGCATTGTTCTCAGGCAGGCTGAATAATGAAGGTGCCTTTGGAGTTTATGTCTACTTTCTCGGAATAAGCAAGAATCCCATGATCAATGCAATGCACCTTGTAGACACACAATAAATGTCAACGAATGCAATACTTTTGGAAACACACCCGGGGCTTATTTTTCATTCTGCCCCCTCAATAATAATGGGAGCTCTGACTCTAAATGAGCAACAAATGTCATGCCTTCATTTCACAGATAAAGAAACCAAGGCCTGGAGTTTTAAAATTATTTCCCTGAGGCCACGCAGACAATTAGTGGCAAAGCAGAGCCTGGAACCCTGAACTTAGAACTTCTGGGCCAGTGCTCCTTGCCTCATGGGTCACTGACTACTGCCATTCATTTTATTACTGGTTCCCCAAGTGGTTCTTGTCTCTGTCTTCTAACCTGGAAGCCACATACAGCTTGAGACAACTCACAAGCCTTGCAGTCTTGTGAGTTGATGGAGCTGGGTGGCTATTGTCCCCTTCCACTGGAACTTGCCCTCTTGCCACAGACTCCACCACTCCCTATTGCCTCACAGCCAGCCTCCTTAACTCTCTACCTGCTCAGCGGCTGGATGCATTTGAATGTGATCCTGTGTGGATATCATGACAAACAACTTTGTAGACATTATTGCCGCAACCTAGATGGATATCAGCTGGGGCCTCCCTATTCCTCACAGGCTGCCTGAAATTGCCTTGAATCCCCAATTCGATGACCTGAGAAATCTAAGACTTTCCCCGTAATTGTGTGAATGCTCATAGACTAATATTCTCACGGTCTGCTTTGCCTCTAGCGCTTATGGTTTTGACTCATGACAGCTTAAAAGGATCAAGAGTCTTCCTTGGTCTCCTCCCCTTACCCCAAGCAGTTCTGTATTATTAGTGGACTGCAATGATATAGCTTGTTTTGGAGTGGGTGGTTTACAGAGTAAAGACTTCAATAGCATCCCTCACAGCAGATGTAACTTGAAAGTTCATCCTTCATAATTTTTTTTCCTTTGGCCTCTCTTCCATGGGAGTTCTGTCATTCTGTCTCCTCCCCTGTTCCCCAGTCCCCAACCTGTTTCAAATTCCCTTCTCCCAATAGCAGAGCAATTCAGCCTTCTCCCAGACATGCTGTTGCAAACCCATCAAGGTGCTCATAGAGCAAGTTCCTTCTCTGTTGACACTGTCCATGGTTCTTAGAGAGAAGTCAGGATTCTAGATACCATATGTTTTCTGGTTGTACTTTCAACGCCATCTATCACTGTGCATTGGTCTTGAGGAGATAATTTCCTAGGCTTTTAGTCCTGGTATGAGTCAGCCTGATTCTCTGATTTTTGACACATATAAATCATTCAGTCCTAAATATCACAATCCTAGAGATTTACTTGTTTACATGAATGCCTCCCCTATTGGACTGACTATACACCTCCTGAAGTCAGGGACAGTGTCTTATTTATCTTTAGATTTTCATTAGCTACACAGTAGTGAGGGTAGAGGGTAAAGTTGGTGAGCAGAGAACACAGAATAGGTATTCAGTAAACAATAGATGAAGAAAAAAAGGAAGGAGGAAAGGAAGACTGGTCGCTTGGTATGGTTGCACATGTTGTTCACTGCACAAGGGGTACCAACTGAATGGAGCAAAAGGATGCTGGAAGCCAGGCCACGCTTGACACACAGCCAGTACTCCTGTGTCTGTCAGACACAGGCATTCTGGCTGTGTTCTAATTCCACTTGCCTGCCTTGCTCCCATTGGTTGCCTCGCTCCAGCACAGGCACTTCTAACTCTCACAAAGGTGCACGTTGTGCTAAGTCACTTCAGTCTTGTCCGAATCTTTGTGACCCTATGGACTGTAGCCTGCGGGCTCCTCTGTCCATGGAATTCTCCAAGCAAGAATACTAGAGTGGGTTATCCTTTCCTTCTCCAGGGGATCTTCCTGACCCAGGGATTGAACCCCCATCTCTTACGTCTCCTGCATTGGCAGGCAGGTCCTTTACCACTAGCTCCACCTGGGAACGTGTTAAGGCGCCATATGGGTTGAGGGCTAAATGGGAAAACATTTTGCCTGGGAATTGTGAATTTTTGAACACCTCAATTTGTGTCGAATCCCAAGAAAATTCCCATAGCTGTATCAAGATTTGCCAGACTGGACTCTGAAAATGAGACCAGATCCTACTCCCCACGGAATAGGATCTACCAACTGCAACAGGAATCATCCCCTACCCCAAATCTAAAGAAAATGGAGCATTTGGGATTGGAAATAAGTACAATCCCCGCCCGTCTGCCGACCCCCATGCATCAGCGGCCCCGTCCTGTGACTGTGGTCGTCGGGAAGCGTTGGGCAGCAGTTCCAGGCCTGCACCCTCCAGGCCTCACTGGGAGAAGCACGCTCAGCTGGCAGCGGCTCAGTCTCCCGCTCCGGGTTCCTGCGCTCAGCCTGTCACCTCCCATAACCCAGGATGCGGCTGGGGAAGAGCATCTGGCAAGGAAGTGTCTGCTGGCCCAAGGGGTGAATTTAGGTTGCATTTCCAGGCTGAGCTAAGCAGTATTTCAGCTGAGCTCCGGGAAGGCGGGTCCGGCGGCCGCCTGTGAACCCAGCGCGCAGCTGAGCCGGACTCGGAGGAGGTGACGCCCGCAGGCCCCGGGGCTGCTGCGGCGCTGCGGATGCGGCCTGGGACGAGAGCGGCGGAGAAGCCCTGCGCGGTCCCTGCTTCCCACTCCAGGATGCTGTTGTATCAGGAGGTACCAGGCGGAGCAGCTAGGCGTCAGCGGTACAGCTGCCCAGGTTAGCCTCTCGGTGAGCCCGTGTCATCTCCCACCCTGGATGAGACGCAGTCTTCGTGCTTCTCCTCAAGATTCAGGTAGCTTCCGTTCTCAGCAAGCCGAGGTCATGGCTGAAGACTTCCAGAAAACATAACCACAGGAAGATGTGCCTCTTGGCTATGCCCTTCTGTGCAGTAGTTAGGACCTCAGGACCCGGGCTCTTAACAGATCGGGGTTGGAAAGCTGGCTTCCCTACATGCTAGCTGATTATTTGATCTCTCTGGGCTTCAGTTCCCCTGCTGAAAATGGGGATTATCTTGAATACAACCTATTTGGAGGGTTCTTTGAAAATTGAGTAAGGCAGACTGTTCCATGCACTTAGCACAGTGCCCAGCAGGCTCTCAGTGTCCATGTAGTAATGGCGATGTATAATGTTGACTCTAAATAAGTGACATACCTATATTCTCTTTCTCTAAAGCCTCAGCTACTCCAAGTGTGGTCCGTGGACCAGCAGCATGGGCATTGTCTAGGAGCTGGCTTACTCCAGACCTTCTGAATCAGAACCTGCATTTTAGCAAGACACTTGTTCATATGCATTTTGAAGTTTGAGAGGCACTGCTCTAGAACATTACAAGGGCTTCAACCCATTCTAACCAAAAATCAGCTAAGATCAGTGAGATCATGTAATTCAGAGTGCATTTAGGCACCCCAGGTCTCCTCTCAATGACTTATTATTTTCTCCAGGGCCTCACTCTAGCAGCAAAGCATCTGTTCAGAGCTGTATTTCCTCCCTTTTCTCTGGATGCCCTTAAAAGAAAGTGTAGAGAAGTGAGCAGGTGGGGTAGATGGAAGGGAGGTGAATGAGAAGAAGCTGGAAGCCTGGATAACCCACTGACTGGGTTATCAGCCTCCCTGAGGCCTCCAGGTACCCCTTCCACCCCTTTGTGATTAGTAGGAACCAACATGGTGGGGCTCAGAGAGTCTGAGGCCCAGAATCAGCCTGATTCATTTCTGCATTGCACGGAGATTCAGCCTTAAGGGTCCTGGACCTGGATCTTCTTTATAGGCTTCTTAGGATTCTGTGAACCTGGGCCAAGGCTGACACTATTCATTCATTCATTCATTCAACAAATAGTCACTGAGTGTCTACTAGTGCTAGGTACTATTCTAGGTAAGACCCAGATTTCTGCCCCCCCAGGTCAAGCTCTTGTTAGGCTGTTAGTTAAACTGTGGTTCTAGGTAAAGTTAAGTGTGTGATGCTAGTGGGATCCTTGGTGAGGGGCCCCTCATTGCCACAGCTGCTGCAAGTATTGGTGGCTGAGAGTTCTCAGCTCAGTACCTCCTTGGGATGTCCTTGACCACAGTCACACTGCACCCTGGGCAGCCCCAGTTCAGGGAGTGGGGTGCTGGTGGATGTCTCATGGGTGGGAAAAGGGCATTTGAACCTAATTTAGGAGAATTCCGAAGGACCAGTGTTTACCAGTATGATTGAGGCCAGCATTGTGACTGCAGGACAGAACCACACGTAACTTTCTGGGTCATCTTGCTTCTGTCATCCCTCACTGGTCTGAACACAGTCCTCATCAAACAGTTGCCAAGAAATCTTGTGTCAGAATTTCTTTCCAGACCTAAGAAAATGATATTTTTCAAAGTACCTCCTATGCCTAAGGGCTTCAGGCTATGGCAATGAACTACAGGTAACTAACTGACTCAAACTGATATGTTTGCTTTTTTTAGAAAAAATAATTTTCTGGAAACTTTTTCAAGAGCTCATAGATTGAAGAGATTCTTAGATGTGCTTACCTTTTTTAAAAGTATAAAAACAATTCTAATCTATAATAAATATATAAATACCATCTCACTGTAAAAGAAGTGAAGAGTATTGAAGAATGTACAGTGAAAGTTGAAAGATATTTTCCATTTGTGTCCTTTCTCTTATTCAGCTCTTTTCCTCAAAACTAATCACTGCTTGGGTATATCTAGATAAACTTTTTGCTTAGCATTTGCACGCATGTAGATGTATATAAACATACTTCTTTTTATAACATAAATGAGCTTAAATTGCTTAAAGCATTTGCCTTTTAAAATCTTAAAGCTTGAAGATCTTTTTTAATTGCTACTTTGCCAACACAGGTCTGTATAGTCAAAGCTATAGTTTTTGCAGTAGTCATGTATGGATGTGACAGTTGGACCATAAAGAAGGCTAGGTGCTGAAGAACTGATGCTTTTGAACTGTGATGCTGGAGGAAACTCTTGAGAGTCCCTTAGACAGCAAGGAGATCAAACCAGTCAATCCTAAAGTAAATCAACCTTGAATATTCATTGGAAGGACTGATGCTGAAACTGAAACTCCAATACTTTGGCCACCTGATGTTAAGAGCTGACTCATTGGAAAAGACCCAGATGCTGGGAAAGATTGAAGGCAGGAGGAGAAGGGGGTGACAGAGGATGAGATGGTTGGATGGCATCACTGACTCAATGGACACGAGTTTCAGCAAACTCCAAGAGATGATAAAGGACAGGGAAGCCTGTTGTGCTGCAGTCCATTGGGTTGCAAAGAGCTGGACACAACTAAGTGACTGAACAACAAAGATCCACCTAATGCTTTTTAATGGCTGCATAATATTCCCCAGCATGGGTATCAACTTCCCTGTTGGCTCAGATGATAAAGAATCTGCCTGCAATGGGAGAGACCTGGGTTCGATCCCTGGGTTGGGAAGATCCTCTGGAGAAGGGAAAGGCTACCCACTCCAGTATTCTGGCCTGGAGAATTCCATGGGCTGTATAGTTCATGGGGTCGCAAAGAGTCAGATATGACTGAGCGACTTTCACTTTCACTGGATATCCCATTTAACCACTCCCTGGAATGGAGACTTTCAGTGCTCACCTGCATCTGGTTTTTTCTCCTCTGAATGCGTGAAAGGATTATACTTCCTGCTCATTGTAGTTACTTGGAGCCACACGACTAACTCCACTCAAGAGTGGAGATGCCCTGTGTCACTTTTGGGCTAAGGTATTTAATGGCAGGTGTGTGGTCCTCAGCAAAGTGGTAGAGGGATCCTGTGATATGCACGAGCTGAAGCAATAGAGCGGAGCTATAAACGTGAGATGGGCTTCCCAGGTGGTGCTGGTGGTAACGAACCCACTGCCAGTGCAGGAGATATAAGAGATGTGGGTTCGATCCCAGAGCCAGGAAGATCTCCAGGAGGAGGGCATGGCAACCCACTCCTGTATTCTTGCCTGGAGAATCCCATGAACAGAGGAGCCTGGTGGGCTACAGTCCATAGGGTCACAAAGAGTCTGACACGACTGAAGCGAATTAGCATACACGCACACATAAACCTGAGGCATCACTCTTCCGTTGATATTTATCAACGACAACAGATGTTTTCTGAGCTCTGGATTAGGCCCTTGGAGTCATGGAATAACAAATTGTCAGAAACTCATTTTACAGATGCAGAACCTGAGGCCCACAGAAGCAAAGTGACTTGCCTAAGGTCTTCTGACTCCCAATCTAAAGCTGTGCCTATTCTCTCAGATTTTCTGCCTGATGGGCCTTTTCAGCTGTACCAAATGCTCATGAAGACTTCCAGGTGCAGAGTGAGGGAGAGGTGAGTGCTTGTCCTGGCAGGAGTACAGAATATATAGTCCACACCTTCAGAGGGTTATACAATCTAGCTACTGCAGATTTCTTTCTAAAATACTATTTGTATCATTTGGTTAAAAGTTTATTTTCACAGAAACCAAAGGAAGAATCAGCTTATGCTAGACTTCAGTAGATCATACCTAGATGTTTGAAAATTTCATTAGTGTGGTGATTTTCTTTTTGGGGGGCCATGCTAAGTGTCATGTGAGATCTTCCCCAACCAGGGATCAAGTGCATGCCCCTTGCATTGGGACTGCAGAGTCTTAACCACTGGACCACCAGGGAAGTCCCTAGGGTGGTGATTGTCTAAAGAAATTTGTAGCTCTCCAGACAAGAAGCTGTTGCTGAATTTTAGAAAGTAGTGTATGCTTCCTCGTATTGACTATTCATTCAGCCATTTCACTTGTATTATTGGGGATAAAAAACATTCCAGTGTCCATCGAGAAACTCCTTGCTGTGTGAATTAGTCTTTCCTTGCAGAACCATTTAAATAGCTCTGAGAATATTAAAGGGCAAAACATATTGAGCCTATTAGCCATATTCCTTAAGCCTCAATCTTTCAAAAGTAAAATGGAGACAATAATATGACCTCATAGGATTGTTGGGAGGCTTGAATATAAAGCACATGAACAGTTATATCTGCCTCAGAGTCAGTAATGGATAAATGTTGACTATTATCTTTCCATTCAGTGCCATGCCCTGTTCCTTATTTATCAAAAACCTGGGTGTCTGAGCAGCCGTATCGGAGAAAGCAGAACCATAAACCACAGCCATCTGCCTTTGTTTTGAATATTTCAGAAACCGATGAAGCCTGAAGAATAAACGAGGCATTAATCCTTGCATATGAGTCATGGACCGCCGTTCACTGTGCTTCATGCCCAGCATAGAGCGCTCGCCTCTGCTCTCCAGTGTTACCTGAGATCTGCAGAGATCTCAGCAATTCAGAGCTTTGAAACCGGTCCACCGCACTCATCCAGCTGCCTACCCTCCATCTTCCTGCTTCTCATCTCTTTTAAACCCTGAACTCTCTTCTGTCTTTTATTTAGGCTGACTCACCTGTTCTACTCTGCAAAGAAGCACAGATTCGCATGGGTAGAAATACAGAAATCCCCCTCGTGCTCAGGCAGTCAGGAAGGGATGAGTGGGCGGCTGGCTGGCGGGGGTCAGGAGACTCTGGCCTTATCCCTGTCTCTTTCACGGGTTCAGATTGGCCTTAATTTCTCTGGGCCTCAGTTCTCTCCTCTGGAAATGAGGCAGGCAGGGTTGACAGTATACCTGCTGCTGGTTGGCCTCCTCAGGCTCTTGGGAGAATGAATGAGATTATGTCTCGCAGGCCAGTGGAGTTCCTGGGAGAAGAACACTTTCTAAAATACAGGGCATGATTTTGTGTCACTCACAGGAAGAGGGAGGCTGAGGTTGTCTGGGGCTGTCCCCATCACTGTCATTGCAGTGAGGCTTTAATCATGGAGGCAGATGCTTGCCAGTCAGAAGGGCCAGGTCACAGGTGTGGGTTCTGTTTGAGGACATGTGCGAGCTTTAATAACCGCCTGGGGGCAGGGAGCAAAGCAGAAGTCAGAAATCCTTCCCGCTTCTTTAAGGATGCTCTCCTTCCCTCTCCCCGCACCGGCCTCCTCCCTCTGCCCCCAAGTGGGACTTCTGAACGGGCTGCTGGCAGGCACTCAGCGAATGTTTGTGGAATTGAATGGGAGTGAATGTTGACAAAATTATCTTCCTCAGAAGAGCGCTGGCCAGGCTTTTGACTGTGTCGCGTGTTTGCTGACACTTGAAGTGACCGCGGGTTAGAGGGCGCTCCCTAATGTATGGGGCTGAGTGAGGACTGGTGGGCGTGTGCCCTCTGGTCCTGCTTCACTGGTGTTGCTCCCCCCTCGAGGCTGTGGAAGGAGAAGGGACTGTCAGGTGGGCCCAGGGTTCCCGCGTTGCTGGGAGACAGCTGTGAGGAATTGAAGGTGGCTAGAGGGCTGGCATCATCAGAATAATGTGCTTCATATAAGAGAGGAGTTGCTGGGAAGAAGGGCCTAAGACCAGCGGTCAGAAGAGAGATGAGAATAGGATCCCTGGGGCAGAGAACCCAGGACGTTACAGGCACTGTCCACTCACAGCCTCTTCACCCTTTCTTTCCTGAAAACTGAAGCCATTTGACCTTCACTAACAGACCCAGCTTTACTCTGGAGCTCCCACATCAAAATCCTCGTGTCTTTCATAGAAAACAGACATGTTTGCCAAGGGGGAGGAATGGATTGGGAGTTAGGATTAGCAGATACAACCTGTTATCTATAGAATGAATAAACAAGGTCCTACTCTATAGCACAGGGCACTATATGGAAAGAAGATGAAAAAGAATGTAAATATATGTATAACTATCACTATGCTGTACAGCGGAAATTAACACATTTGTGAATTAACTGTATTTCAATAAAATAGATTTTAAAAATTTTGTGTCTTTGAAATTAAGTAGAATTGAATTAAGATCCCAACTCTGCTTCTTGGATAAATATTTACATTCTCTCTCTCTCTTTTTTTCCTTCTATTTTTTGGCCATATGGCATGCAGGATCTTAGTTCCCTGATTAGGGATCAAGTACATGCCCCCTGCAGTGGAAGCGTGGAGTCGTAACCACTGGATTGACAGGGAAGTCCCTCATACTTACATTATCTAAGTCTCTATCTTCTTCTGTCAAATAGGAGCAATAATATCCACCCTCCAGAGTTGTAGGGTGGACAATGGCTATCACAAGTGAAGTTCCACAAACACGGATTAACAGCAGTGGAAGGAAGATAGTAGCCGGATTTTTTGAGGTCTGGCCTTATATACAAGATCACTGTGTGATGAGATGTCTGAGGACCTGCCCTGGTATCCTGCCTGATACCTACAAAGACAGCAGTTTCATCTCCTATCCATCCTCCCTGCAGGTGTCTCTGTTGAGTCCCATTTGTTTACTGAGCATCATCTGTCTGTCATTCATCCTCTACAGAAATATAAAGGGCAGCTTACATTGCAGTGGGAGGGGATAGGCAACAGATAAAATAAACATGTAAAATATGTTAGATGGTATTAAGGTCTTTAGGGGTGGGGGGGGGGGAGGTTGGAATAATGCAGGGAATGCATGGTGGGGTTGCACATTTAGAGAAAATGGTCTGGAAAGAAAAGGCCTCACCAAGCAGTGTGCATTTGGATAACAATCCTAAGCTGGGAGTCATGTAGAGATGTGAGAGTTGGCCATAAAAAAGGCTGGGTACCGAAGAATTGATGCTTTTGAATGATGGTGTTGGAGAAGACTCCTGAGAGTCCTTTGGATAGCAGAGAGATCAAACCAGTTAATCCTAAAGGAAATTAACCTTGAATAATCATTGGAATGGCTGATGCTGAAGCTGAAGCTCCAATACTTTGGCCATCTGATATGAAGAGTCAACTCATTGGAAAAGACCCTGATGCTGGGAAAGATTGAAGTCAGGAGAAGAGGATGACAGAAGGCGAAATTGTTGGATGGCATCACAGACTCGATGGACATGAGTTTGAGCAAACTCTGGGGGATGGTGAAGGACAGGGAGGCCTGGAGTGCTGCAGTCCATGTCACAAAGAGCTGGACACCTCTTAGCGACTGAATAACAACAAAAGAACCGGGAGTAACTTCTCCAATGCTGCCTGCCTGCTCTAAGACTGCCCACTGTCTGGGGACACATCTGGATATGCCTTTCATTCTGCAGGATAGCCTGGCCTTAAAGCCAGCATAAGACCAAGAACCATATCAGAAAGGATCCTCGTGTTTGACAGGCCTTGGGCAGGAGCGGGAACGGAGGGGCAGATGCACCCTGGTGCAAACACCTGGACAGCCCTGCAGACTGAAATGGGAGTGGGGTGGGGACTTCTCAGAAATCAGGATCAGTGTTTTAGACTCTCACTTTGCAGAGTGTGGTTGGACCATGTCAATGGCATCACAGCTTGTTAGAAATGCTGAATTTCAGGCGCAGCTCAAACTGATTGAAACAGACTCTGTATTTTAACCAGATCTTCAGGTGATTCACATGCACGAAATTTCATCTTTGCAGAACAGAGAATGGGGTGTATGTTTACCTGATTGGTATGATGTTTATATGCTAAGGTTTCTTTGCTGCACTTCAGGAGAGCTGGGCAGTTGACAGTGTGGGGCTGGTATATGGGCTGAGAGGGGAAACCACCAGAGAAGGATAGAGTAGCTCCACAATCTTCAAGGAGCAAAGTTCGTTCTATAGTTGCTCTGTGTTTCCTTCCCTGGATGAGATGACTATCTCAGTTTTCAAGCCACGTCTACATTCCAAGCACTGAGATGGGAGAATGAGGTGAGAGAAGGGCCTTTTCCACTCCTTTTAAGGGCATGACTTTGGTCACATCCCATTGATGGTGATCTAGTCATATGACCACACATAGCTGCAAAGGAGGCTGGGAAATGTAGTCCTTAGCTGGGTGATTAGCTCCCCAACTTCTATTACTTCTAAACCATAGGAAAAAGAATGAATTATGTGGTGGTGATAACAAGCCATCTCTGTCACACCAGGGAAAAGAATCACTGGGGCCAGCCATATCCTAAAGAGCAGGTTAGAACAGGTCTGAAATATAGGTATTCAAGTATCTTGGATCAAGTTCCCATCAAATATGAACCAGAAGAGAGTTCCTAAACCAGTTATGAGTGTCTAAGATGTGCTCACCCAAACTGTTTTGAGATAGTATCACTGGTGAACTTATACTGGGTAATGGCTAGTATACCTTCTGCATGATTCATACCCTTGCCATACCAGTTGTTAAATATTTTTAATATCACCCTTGTTCTCATCTCTTGCAGTTCTGCGAGGCCAAAATGGGATTTCCTCTCACTCTCACTGCTTCACTCTCCTGAGAGGTTGAAGAGATGCAGTAGGTAAAAAATTATAATCCCTAGTATGCTTCAGGGCACCTTTTTCTTCTTCCCCCCCCATACAGAATTTTTTCTTTAACTTTTAATTTAATTTACAAGTGCAAGGATACAATTGTCACAGTCTGTTTCCTCTACATCCTCCTCCAAGCCCCTGCTTTCTGTTCATTTAGAGAACTGCAGTCTCTGGAGAGGAAGGAGTGGTGTGGGTTTGGGGAGAAAATGGTAGGCTGGCGGCCTCAGAAACCACCATCTAAGTAAACAGGAGATGGCTAGGCATTTCTGGGGGAGGATAAGATTTGTGTTTCTGAATCAAACATGACGGGAAGCTCAGGGGCGGTAGGGATGTTTACCTATGTTTTTTTGCAACACGGCTGCTGCATTTAGCCCCATGGCCCAGCATCCTGGTCTTGTAGACAAGGGTGAGAATGGTGCCCCCTGGGGTGGCGCAGGTTGCAGGCCCTGTGCCACAGTGGATCTTTCTCTGCTTCATGGTGTAGTCTGCCGTTGATTTTTTAAATTTGATTTTGGCTGCATCGGGTCTTGGTTGTGGCATGTGGGCTTAGTTGCCCCACAACAGGTGGGATCTTAGTTCCCATACCAGGGATCCAACCTGCATCCTCCGCATTGCAAAGTGGATTCTTAACCACTGGACCCCCAGACAAGTCCCTTGCTATTTTTTTGTTTTTTTTTTTCAATCCAGTTCCCTACGCCTTGTAGATAAGAACTTCGTTTAGATTCCAATAGATTAAATGACAGTTCTGATTTGGGGAGTTGTAAGATTTCAACTTTTCCTGCCTCTCTGTGTATGTTTTATTTGAGTTTTGGAAAGACGATGCCGTTTTACCATGAAATATGTGACTCTCCCCTCCAAAAAGTCAGACTGGATGAAGCCATGGTTTTCACTACTTTTATCTGGGATGGAGATCAGGGCCATCGTGTGAGGTTGTGTAGCTGTGTGCGCTGTTTCTGGGGGCAATAATGTTAAAGATAACACTACTCTGCGAATAAAGAGTTTTGTGATAGTCATTGGCATAAAATTTTCTGGGTGCGGGACTGGAGTTTGTTTTAAAGAGATCCATTTTTCACTGGGGTAAAGTAACCATTTTTTAAACTAGTTGTTTCTGGCTGCGCTGTCTTCGATGCTGCACCCAGGTTTTCTCTAGTTGCGGAGAGCAGGAGCTGCTCTTCGTTGCAGGGCACCGGCTCCTCGCTGTGGTGGCCTCCCTTGTCATGGGGCAGGGGCTCCAGGTGTGCGGGCTTCCCTAGATGCAGCAGGCGGGTTTAGTATTTTGGTACACAAGCTTAGTTGCCCCGTGGCGTATGGGATCTTCCCAGACCAGAGATTGAACCGGTATCCCCTGCATTGCAAGGCTGACTCTTAACCACTGAACCCCCAGGAAGGCCCTAAATATTTTTAAGCATACAATTCAGTGGTATTTCACACATTTATAATGTTATACAACCTTTGCCACTATCTATACCTGAAACTTTTTCATCATCTCCAGTATAAACTCTGAATCCACTAAGCAGGAACCCCCCATCATCACCCTCCCTTCCAGCTCCTGGTAACTTCTTTCCACTTTCTGCCTCTATGAATCTATGAATTCTAGATACCTCATATAAATGGAATCCCGCAATATTTCTGTATCTAGCTTATTTCAGTAAGCATAGTGCCCCACCTCATATTGTAGAATATATCAAAATTTCATTCCTTCTCATGGTTAAATAGTATTCCATCATGTGCATACACCATATTTTGTTTATCCATTCATCTGACAGTGGATGCAGGTGGTTTTCGCCTTTGGGCTATTATGAATAATGCTGCTATGGACAGAGGCATACAGATGTCTGTTTGAGCCTCTGCTTTCAGTTCTTTTGTATATATTCCTAACAGTAAAATTTCTAGATCATATGGTACTTCTATGTTTAACTTTTTGAGGAATCTCCAAACTGTTTCCCACAGGAACGGCACCATTTTACTTTCCCCACCAACAGTGTACAAAGGTTCTCACTTCTCCACATAGTCACCGATACTTTTTTTTAAATTGCAGGCTGTCTGGTAAATGTGAGGTAGTATCTCATTGTGGTAAGACTGGAGTTTTGATTAGAGTGTTGTCAAAATCTTAGGACCAATGCAACTATTTTTAACAGGCTGAGGAAATCCTCGTGGATGCAGGCTCCTGGACAGAGCACAGGCGACTGGATGCCTACAGGCAAGTTTTAAAATGTCTGATGAAGGAAGACGGGTGCCTGGATGGGGGATGCTAGAGACATATTATCCTGGGCTACCTGTCCTAGATGCATTTTATGGGCTACACACAGTGATGAAATGAGACAATGCCACATCCTACCACTCAATTAAAGAAAGAGAGAGATTTCCTTGTCTGGGGTCTCCAAGTACATATCAGGGAAGGACTGTTCAGATTACAAGGGATTACAAAGCCCACAGTGCTAAAATAAGAACCAAAAAGCATGTAATTATTCAAGTGTGTTAGCTGGGATATAAGCTTGGCTGCTCTGAAAAAGGCCCAAATAACAGACATCAGGGATTGGTCTGGGAATCATGTGAATCAACATGCCCTGAGCTGCAGCTCTGAGAAGGAGGTTCAGTATCTAGGTGAACGGGGAATGGAGCCAAAGACCATCCTTACACCCACATTCAAAGATGAACCTAAAAGAAGTAGAGAACGTAAGGCCTATAAAAATATTACTAAAGAAGAAAATGAAAGATTATCCCTAAAGACTCAGAGGGACAACAAACTTGTGAAAATAATTTATAAGAATCAGAGGAACATTTTGAAAACTCACTGGGCATCCTCAATGGGATGCAAAGAAACCCGACAAAACAAGAGCAGAAGCATGTGGGAAAAACACACTGAGGTGGAAAGTGACAACTCAAGTATCAAGTAGGCCCAACCTATGGGAAATGATGACAAAGCAACTTTTTTTAAGCTTCTCACTGGCATTTTCCCTCATTTTATTTTTTAACATGAAAAATCTGAAGCATATATAGAAGTAGACGGAATAATGTTATAAACTCACATGTTCCCATCACTCAGCATCAACAACTTCCAGCTCACAACCAGCTCATCTAAACCTTCACCCGCCTACCCTCCAGAGCAGTTCTTTTACTTCCTATCTCTCCTGTGTCCTCCTATTGCAGAAAATACATCAGGAATCAGACCACTTCTCACCAAATCCTCTGCCACCACCCCGGTCCAAACCATCCTCACCTGCTGCCTGGATAATCTTTGTTTCAATTTTCATTTTACTATAAAATAAAAGGTACAGAAAAGTGCACAAAACAAATATAGAGATTAGAATTATTACCCTTGTAACCACCACTTAGAATAAGAAATTGAACTTTGTCGCTGATCCCAAAATGCCCCATCTGTGCCCCATTCACCCACAAGCCCCTGTCTCCCTCCCTCTGAATTAGTTTGCTAAGGCTAACACAGAATGGGTGCCTTAAACTACACAAATGTATCCCCTCATTGTTCTGCAGGCTGGAAGTCCACAATCAAGGTCTGGCAGGGTTGGTTCCTGCTGAGGCCTCTCCTCCTGGCTTGCAGACAGCTGCTTTCTTGCTAGGTCCTCACCCGATCTTTCCTCTGTGCATATGGGTGTTCATGCTTAAATCTCTTCTCCTTATCAGGACACCAGTCATTAGGGATTGGGGTCCACCCTAAAGACCTTATCTAACCTTAATTATCTTTTTAAAGACTCTTTCTCCAAATACAGTCACATTCTAAGGTACAAGGGGTCAGAATTTCACTGTATGCATTTGGTGGATGGTGGGTGGCACAATTCAGTCCGTAACACCCTCCAAATGCAATCTCTATCCTGACTTTTATAATAATCATTTCCTATGTTTCTTTACGGTCTCATCAATCAAGACACTAGAGTTCAGTCTTTCTGATTTTTTAAAACTTGAGATGTCACTAAGTCTTTTTGAATCTGCAAACTTCTTTCTACTATTTTTCTTTCCCTTACAATTTAACTGTTAAAGAACCTGGGCTGTGTGGCCTGCCGAGTGTTCCAGAGTCTGGATTGTGTTGACTGCTCACTCATGGTGCAGCTCAGCATCTGCTTCTCTCCTCTGAGTTTCCTAAAAATGGGCAGCTGAATCCAGAGACCTGAACGGACTTGGGTTTCAGCCCTTTGGCAAGTGGTGTGACAGATCAGCTTTCTTTAAGTACAGTAGAGCATACAGCAGATTTCACCCATTCACAGCGTACAGTTCAGTGAGTGCTGGCCAATATATACAGTACACAGCATCACATGTGGATATCCAGCACCATAATAGATTGCTGTTGTTCAGCTGCAAAGTTGTGTCCACCTCTTTGAGACCCAATGGACTGCAGCATGCTGGGCTTCTCTGTCCCTCACCTTCTCTCAGAGTTCGCCCAAGTTCGTGTCCATTGAATCAGTGATGCCATCCAACCACAGTATATATGGTACCCCAAATGAATAGACATATACAGCTCCATGATCAAGTTATAGAATGTTCCTGTCACTGAAAAGACTCTCCTTAGGCCTCTTTGCAATCAATAACTATCTTTCCCTCCCTTTTGGCCTCTAAAAATTACTGATCTGTTTTATGTCATTATTGTTTCCTTTTTGTAGACTTTCATGTAAATATTGTCATAACTGTAGTCTTTTCTGTCTGATTTCTTTCTCTTAGCAGAATGCATTAAGATTCAGTGATGTTATTGTGTGTATTTGCAGTTTATTCATTTTTATTGCTGAGCAGTATTTTGCTGTATGGGTATATTACAATTTATTTTCTATTCATCTGATGATTGACATTTAGATTACTTACAGTTTGAGCTATTAGGCATAAAGCTACGGTGAAAATTTGCATGCAAATCTCTCTCCAACCTGTGTTTTCATTTCTCTTGAGTTAATACCTGGGAGAGGAACTGCTGGGTCATTTGGCAGGTATATATTTTACTTTATAAGAAAAGGCCAATTTACTTCATAAAGAGGCTGTACATTCTGAGCAGCATAGCTAAGACCTCCCATTGCCTGCCATCCTTGCTAACATTCAGTCTTGTAGTATTTTTAATTTTAGCTATTCTGGTGGATGTATAAGCTATCACATTATGATTTTAAGTTTTACTTCTCTAATTATGAATGATGTTGAGCATTTTTTATGTGTATACTGCTTTTCATATATACATGTATGTGTATGTGTGTCTAAATCTTTAGTGATATGTCTGAGTTCTCATCCATTTGAAGCATTTTTACTTATTTATTTGTTTTTAATTATGGTATAGTTGATTTATTGCATTATATAAGTTTCAGGTGCACAACATAGTGATTCACAATTTTTAAAAGTTATACTCTATATATAGTCATTTCATCCGTTTTAATTGTCTTCTTATTGAGTTATATGGTTCTTCATATTAGATACCAATCCTTTATCAGATATATATTTTACAAATAGTTTCCCTCAGTCTTGGGCTTGCATTTCCATTTTCTTTTTTTGCAGAGATTTATTTATTTGTTTCCTTTGGGTGGCACTGGGTCTTCACTGCTGCATGGGATTTCTCTAGCTGCAGCGAGCAGGAACTGCTCTTCACTGTGGTGCACAGGCTTCTCATTGCAGTGGCTTCTCTCGTTGCAGAGCATGGCTCTGGGGCCCTCGGGTCTCGGTGGTTGCAGCACATGTGCTCAGCTACTGTGGGTCTCAGGCTCTGGAACACAGGTTCCGTAGTTATGGCACAGGGACTCAGCTGTTCCGTAGATGTGGTATCTTCCCAGACCAGGGATCTAACATGTGTTTCCTGCGATGGGCAGGTGGATTCTTTACCACTGAGCCACCAGGGAAGACCCTCCATTTTCTTAAAGTATCATTGTCTATTGTGGTCCCACTTTTTTTCCACTTGTGGAAATGATGGTTCTCTGCCTGTTGCTTCAGTAACTCACCTAGCACCCTAAGAACATCTTTAAGTAAAATGGGTTCAAAAGTTCCAGGCTCCGGTTTCCAGATCAGAGCCTGTTTGCATGCTGGAGAACTAATGAGAATGTCTGCATCTTTGCCATGATGCTCTCTGCTGGCCCGCCTACTGGTCTTGCTGAAATCTCCCAGAATTCCCTGCAGCCATAACCCCGAGTCAGCCCTGCCTCCTTGCTGCCTCCCAGTTCTTTGCATTTTCTTGCAGCTGTTCTTTCGGCATAAGAGCCCATTGAGGTTCTAGTTCTCAGAAAATTATTAATGCTGCTTTCCAGTCATCCTTACTATTTTTTTTCCCTCGCTATTTTCTTTCTTTGTTAAGGCAGACTGAGGCTACACATGCAGATTCTCAGTTCACAATGAGTTGTTCTCGTAGTTACTTTTAAATCCCACTTTTGAATGATGGAAAATTTCCATTGCCACCCCAGGCTGGGTGTTATCAACATTTATTTGCATATAAGAAAACCTGGAGCAATTGTGAAAGAAAATAGGCAAATGAGAACAGGCTTGTTTATAGCAACAGCAGATATGTCTCACATTTACTTTTCCAGAAAAGGCCAGAATGCAGTTTTTGCTTCTGTGTGTAGGTGTAATCTATGCACAGCTCTTTACATTGTAATCAGGCTGAAGGTTATACATTTGGGGACCTTTCTTTAAGAAAGAGATCGCAAAAATAGATTACTTTTGCAAACTTTACCAAAGCATGTGAGCTTATGTATAAATTACTAGCCTGTGTCCCACCCCCATCCCATACTCACAGACCCTCAGGCCCTTGGAAGAGGCCTGTGCAAATCAGAGACCCCAAAGCTTAACCCAAAGCTTATGTTTTATTAACTTCCTAGTAAATATGCTTCTAATTATAATGAGCCACTTAGACATTTATTCGTTTGCTGTTTTTCTCTCTCAGTCAGGGCTGGAACCACAGTATGTGTTCATCACATGTACCTCACATTCCTAACACAGTGCTTGTTTATAGCAGACAGCCAATAAATATTTGATAAATGAAATTGATTACTGGAAGGTAGGAAGGAAAGATGAATGAATATGGTGATGGACTCAAGTGCAATCACACTCATACAGCACAGAGAAGCCTGCGCAAGGTCAAGGTGGTTAATAGATAACCTTGGGTGTCCCATTCTGGGGAGCACAGGTCATCTTGCCCGGGGTCTGGCTCCTCTCCAACCTCCCTCCTAGGGCCTCTTGTGACAGCCGGGACCTTTCCTCTTCCAAGAGTGCTGCAGATGGTCTCTAATGCTCTTAAAGCCCTTGGCCCAAGACCTGCAGCTGTAAGGCTTTCAACTAGGTCCAGGGTGGTGTGACCTTTGGAAAGAACTTCAAGGCTTATCCTTTCCTATAGGCTTGTCTGCAGAAGACATGATAACCAGTGACCTTTTCCGAGGACACTCTTAGAGTTGTCACTGGGAGAAGGCTTACAGAATTGTGGTTAAAAACCTACCTCCCCTGTGAGCTTAAAATACCTCCTGACACTCCCCCCGGCAGAAGGCTCCCAGGCAGGCAGTCTGTAAGAGCAGTCATCTCTCGGCAGTGACCTCTGGATAATTCATGATGAGATCACAACATCCCTTTTTAAAAGAAGTGTCATCAGCAGACCCCATCTAGAGAACAGGGTGATGACTTTGCATGCATCACACAGGGTTTGGTTCTTTGTGGGGGCTCCCAATACATTGCTGAAATGCTAATGATGCATTTTCATTTCTTTGTCTCTGCCTCAGGCAACTTTGCTTTGATGCTTTCAGGATCTGGACATGTGAGCTAGGGTTAGGACCTTAATTATGACATGATATTAGGCATATTTAGAAAAGCCAGAGTTGTAAGAGGAAGGAATGTAATAACAGGGATTTAGAGATTAAAGCAATTTAGGAGACAGAATACAAACAAAAGTAATAGAAATGAAACTTGACATGGATCTTAAGGGGATACTGCAGTGCAGAACCACAAGAGCACTGGAAAGGGCTGCTCCATGTTCTTACAGGGCTTGGCTGAAATAATCCAGAATTAGAGCTAGGCTTTTATAGACTCAATCCCTGAGTTTGAACCCCACCTCTGAGTCTTACTACTTGTGTGTTCTTGGGCTAGTTCAGTACCTTGTCTGAATCTGTTTTCTAGATCTGCAAAGAGGGGACTAGTAAGAGTACCACCTCATAGGGTAGGTGATGTTTCAATGAGATAATGTGTGTACCTTGCTTAACATTTTCAGGTCCTTAGCACTCAACAAAGGTAATGACTAATTACCATGAGGAAATCACAACACATTTAGAATTATGGTCAAGTCTAGTCTAGCCACAAAGAAGCAATATGCTTCGTAGAGAAGGGTTCTGGCAGTCTGACTTCAGTGTTGGTACCACGTTTTGAAGCAGTCTTTGTAACCTAGCTCCAGCTCTTCACAGCCACAGTTTGAAAGTGGTCTTGTGTATGCAGGGACGCAGAGGGAGATCCACCTGTCTGTGACTTCAGAGGTAGGCCAACTAACTGCCAATCTTGACATGGCCCTGTGCTGGCTTCAGCAGCTGACAGCCGTTGACTGGCAGTGATCCTTCCTGCCCAGGGACCCAGAGGGAGTCACACCTGTCTGTGCCCTTGGAGACAGGCCTGACAATTTCAACCCTTATCTTGAAATAGCCCTTTAACTTGGCTCCAGCCCTCTTAGCTGTGCGCCAGGAGCGGTCCTGCCTACTTGGCAAGGGGCGCACCAGTCTGTGCTTCTAGAGGCAAGCCTGAAGACGTCTGTTCCAGCTGTGGATGCTGAAGCATCCCTGGATTGGTCCTAGCCTCTCTCAGCTGTGGTCCAGGGCTGATTCTACCTACCCAGAGACCTGTCAGGAAGGTGTCAGGGGACCCAGCAGAAACCGTGCCCACCTGGACTCTGCTAACAGGCTTGCTGTCTGCAGACCCTGAAGTTGACTTTTGTCCCAGTACCAGCCTTCCTGGCCAAGGTCCTAGAGGCCATCTCATCCACACAAATGTCAGACAGAATCCATACCTACCTGAGCCCTGGTACAGACTCACAAATTGCAGACCTCAGTCTTGACCCAGCAGTAGCCATGGGACTTAACTCTGATCAACTACAAGCCCAAAGGTAATATCAACCTGGGGATCCAACAAGATAAGTCTTTACCTGCAAAATCAGCCTATATAGACTAGAAGAGGTGTTTGCTCCTTCAAAAGCACAGACGTCAATGCAAGGCTTGGATTATGAAGAATTTGGCAAACCTGACATTACCAAAGAAAGTTAATAAAACTATAGCAATCAACACCAAAGGAATGGAGGTCTATAAATTGCCTGACATAGAATTCAGAATAATTATCTTAAAGAAGCATAATGAGATGAAAAAAAACACAGATAACTAAACAAAATCAGGAAAATAATGCACGAGCAAAATGAGAAGTTTAATAAAGAAATAAAAAAACAATAAAATAGAAATTTTGGAGCTGAAGACACAACTTAAAAATTCAATAATGAGCTTCAAAAGTGGACTCAATCATGCAGAAGAAAGAATCAGCAAATTCAAAGACAGGTCGTTTGAAATTAATCAGCTAGAGGAATACAATGGTCTGAGTGTATAGGTTTCAAATTCATATGTTGAAATCCTAACGCCCAATGTAATGGTATATGAGGTGGGGTTTTTCAGAAGTGATTAGGTCATAAGGGTGGAGATTTCACCACTGGGATTATGGGATTAGACTTCTTATTAAAGAGACCTCAAAGAACTCCTTAGCACCTTCCATCATGTGAGGACGCTATGAGAAGAGAGACTTCTGAAACCCAGACGAGAGCCTTCATTCAACCATGCTGGAACCTTGAGCTCAGACTTTCTCTCTCTGGAACTGTGAGAGAGATATTTCTGTTATTAATAAGCCATGTCTGTAGTATTTTGTTATAGCAGCCTGAACAGACTAAGAAAGGAATGAAAGCAACAAAAAGAATGAAGAAAGCACACAGAACCTATAGGACACCATCAAGGAAACAAACATACAGTATATAAGTCAAGAAAGAGAAGAGACAGAAAAGGGGGCAGAAGTTTATTTAAAGGAATAATAGCTGAAAACTTCCCAGATCTTAGGAGATATAGTCACCCAGATACAAAAAGTTCAAAGGACCACAAGCAATTGCAACCCAAAGAAGATTACCCTAAAACAATATAATTAAATTGTCAAAATCAAAGACAGAATTCTGAAAGCAGCAAAAGAAAGAAACCAGTTACTTACAAGGAAATACCCATAAAGATATCAACATACTTCTCAGCAGAAATCTTGCAGATCAGGGGGGAGTGGCATGATATATCACCATTACAGTATTTTCAGTTCAGTCGCTCAGTCGTGTCTGACTCTTTGCAACCCCATGGACTGCGGCACGCCAGGTTTCCCTGTCCATCACCAACTCCCGGAGCTTGCTCACACTCGTGTCCATTGAATCGGTGACGCCATCCAACCATCTCATCCTCCGTCATCCCCTGCTCCTCCTGCCTTCAGCCTTCCCCAGTCTTTTCCAATGAGTCAGTTCTTCACAGCAGGTGGCCAAAATATTGGAGTTTAAGCTTCAGCATCAGTCCTTCCAATGAATATCAGGACTGATTTCCTTTAGGATTGACTGGTTTGATCTCCTTGCAGTCCAAGGGACTCTCAAGAGTCTCCTCTAATACCAAAGTTCAGAAGCATCTATTCTTCAACACTCAGCTTTCTTTATGGTCCAACTCTCAAAACCACACATGACCACTGTAAAAACCATAGCTTTGACTAGACAGACTTTTGTTGGCAAAGTAATGTCTCTGCTTTTTAATATGCTGTCTAGGTTGGTCATACCTTTCCTTCCAAGAAGCAAGTGTCTTTTAATTTCATGGCTGCAGTCACCATCTGCAGCGATTTTGGAGCCCAAGAAAATAAAGTCTATCACTATTTCCATTGTTTCCTCATCTATTTGCCATGAAGTGATGGGACCAGATGCCATGATCTTCATTTTTTGAATGTTGAGTTTTAAGTCAGGTTTTTCACCCTCCTCTTTCACTTTCATCAAGAGGCTCTTCAGTTCATCTTTGCTTTCTGCCATAGGGTCATTTGTATATCTGCATATTTCTCCATATTTCTTAATTCCAGCTTGTGCTTCATCCAGTGCAGCATTTTGCATGATGTGTTCTGCATATACATGATGTATTCCGCATATAAGTTAAGTAAATAGAGTGAGAGTATAAAGCCTTGATGTACTCCTTTCCCAATTTGGAACCAGTCTGTTGTTCCATCACTGGTTCTAACTGTTGCTTCTTGACCTGCATAAGGATTTCTCAGGAGGCAGGTCAGGTGGTCTGGTGTTCCCATCTCTTGAAGAATTTTCCAGTTTTTTTGGGATCCAAACAGTCACAGGCTTTGGTGCAGTCAATAAAGCAGAAATAAATGTTTTTCTGGAATTCTCTTACTTTTTCTATGATCCAACAGATGTTGGCAATTTGATCTCTGGTTCCTCTTCCTTTTCTAAATCCAGCTTGAACATCTGGAAGTTCTCAGTTCACGTACTGTTGAAGCCTCGCTTGGAGAATTTTGAGCATTACTTTGCTAGCATGTGAGATGAGTGCAATTGTCCAGTAGTTTGAACATTCTTTGGCATTGCCTTTCTGCAGGACTGGAATGAAAACTGACCTTTTCCAGTCCTGTGGCCACTGCTGAGTTTTCCAAATTTTCTAGCCTATGTAGTGCGGCACTTTAACAGCATCATCTTTTAGAACTTGAAATAGCTCAGCTGGAATTCTATCACCTCCACTAGCCTTGTTTGTAGCGATGCTTCCTTAGGCCCACTTGACTTTGGACTCCAGGATGTCTGGCTCTAGGTGAGACCACCTATGGTGGTGAGATAACCACCATCATGGTTATCTGGGTCATGAAGTCTTTTTTGTATAGTTCTTCTGTGTGTTCTTGCCACCCCTTCTTAATATCTTCTGCTTCTGTTTGGTCCATACTGTTTCTGTCCTTTATTGTGCACATCTTTGCATGAAATGTTCCCTTGGTATCTCTAATTTTCTTCAAGAGATCTCTAGTCTTAAAAAATAAAAATCTTAGAATTTTTTATTTGAACTTGAAGAAACTGCTGAAAGAAAAAAAACAAAAAACAAAAAATAAAAACTGATAACGAAGAAAACTACATGCAACAAAACTGTCCTTCAAAGACTGAAGAATAAAGATATTCCCTCCAAAAAACCTGAGGAGGTTTATCACCATTAGATCATCCTTTCAGGAAATGCTAATGGGAGTCCTTCAAGTTGAAATAAAAGAATGCTAAGCAACCACATGAAAACAGTGTTAAAAATCACTGGTAAAGGTAAATACAAACTTAAATTTAGAATATTCTAATCCTGTAATGGTGGTATATGAATCATTCTTAAGTCAATTAAAAAAGTAGAAGACTGTTACAATATTAAAAATAATTGTAAGTACAATAACTTGTTAATAGGTAAACAATATAAAAATATGTAAAATGTGCTATCAATAGCATAAAATTTGGTATGGAGGGAATTAAAAGTATATAGTTTGTATATGAGATTGCAATTAAGTCATTATCAGCTTAAAATAGCTACATAACTATAAGCTGTATTATATAAACCTTACAGTAACCACAAAGCAGAAAACTTATAGAAGATACAAAAAAGACATAGAGAAAGAAATCAAAGCATACGACTACAAAAAATCAACAAACCACAAAAAGATAGCAAAAGAAAGAAGGGAAGAAAAGATTTACAAAACAGAAAATAATTAACGAAATGGTCATAATAAGTCCTTACCTATCAAGAATTACTTTGAATATAAATAGATCAAATTCTCTAATCAAAAGACAAAGAGTGGCTAAATGGATTTTAAAAAGACACTGATGAAAAAAATTGAAGACAAAAATAAATGTAAAGAGATCCTATATTAATTATTGGAAGAATTCATATTATTAAGATGTCTATACTACACAAAACAATATACAAATTCAAGGTAATACGTATAAAAATTCCAATGACAATTTTCACAGAAATAGAAACAATTCTAAAATTCTTTGGGATCCACAAAAGACAAGTAATCTGCAAGTAACCTTAAGAAAGAAGAACAAAGCTAGAGGCACAGTTCCTGGTTTTAAGCTAAATTGCAAAGCTATAGAAAGTGAAGAGCATGATACTGAAATAAAAACAGACACATAAACTAAGTGAATAGAATAAAGAGCCCAGAATAAATTCACACATATATGGTCAAGTAATCTTCAACAAGGGGACCAAGAATATGCAACAGGGAAATAATAGTCTCTTCAATAAGTGTTAGGAAAACTCGACATTCATATATAAAAGAATGATATTGGACCCTTATCTTGCATCACTCACAAAATTTAACTGAAAATTGATTAAAGACTTGAATATAAGATCTGAAATAACAAAACACTTGGAAGAAAACATAAGCAAAAACTCCTTGACACTGGTCTTAGCAAGAATTGCATATAACATTAAAGGCAGAAGCCACAAAAGCAAGAATCGACAAGTGGACTACATCAAACTTAAAAGCCCCTCTACAGTAATGGAAACAATCTACAGAGTGAAAAGCCAACCTTTCAAATGGGAGAAAATAGTTTTAAATCATGGATTAGATAAGCAGTTAATATACAAAGTATATCAGGAACTCATACAACTCAACAGTCATAAAAGCAACCTGACTACAAAATAAGCAAAGAATCTAAATACACGTTTTTCCAAAGAAGACATACAAATGGCCAATAGGCATATATGAAAAGGTGCTCAATATCACTAATCATCAAGGAAATGCAAATCAAAACCACAATGAGATATCACTTCATACCTGTTAGGATAGCTATTATCAAAAAAAAAAAAAAAAGCAAGAGATAAATGTTTACAATGAGTATGGAGAAAACAGAATTTTTGTACACTGTTAATAGGAATGTAAATTGGTATAGCCATTATGGAAAGTAGCATGGTGTTTCCTCAGAAGATCAAAAATAGTTCTACCATATTACTCAGCAATTCCACTTCTGGGTGTATATATTCAAAGAAATGAAAACAGTATACAGAAGAGATATATGTATTCCCATGTACATTGCAGCAATATTCATAATAGCCAAGATATGAAAACACCCTAAGTGTCCATCAATGAGCGAATGGATAAGAATTGTGGTGCACATATGCGATCAGCCATGAAAGAGAGGCAAGTCCTGGCTTTTGCAACAACATGTAAAACTTTGCTAAGTGAAACAAACCAGGCACAGAAGGACAAATACTGTACAATCTCACTTATATGTGGAATTGTAAAGAGTTGTACTCAGAACCAGAGTAGAACAATAGTTGTCAGGGCTGGGGTTTGGAAAACTGGGGAGATACTGGTCAAAGCGTACAAACTTCCAGTTAAAAGATGAATAAGTTCTGGGGATCTAATGTATACCATAATGCTTATAGTTAATAATACTCTAATGTATACTTAAAGTTTGCTAGGAGAGTAGATCTTTTTTTTTTTTTTTTTTTTTGAGTTTCCATCACTTTATTTTGCAAAAATAGAAAACTCAGCAATATGCGATACAGCGGGGCGGGGGGCGGGGGTGGAGGAGAAATGTAAACAGAGGGGAGGGGACAGCACCCGGACCCCCCAGAGAAAAAGGGGAGCCAGTGGGAATCTTATTTGGCAGCTAAATACAAACTGGGGATTGGAGGAAGGGAGGGGTCACAGGGGCCCTGGGGTCCCCCTCCCAAGTCCCCTGGAGGAAGGGGTCAATTCCAGGGTGTAAACAAAAGCTAATAAATAAATAGAGGCTTCCTCTGGGTCAGGGCGGGATCAGCTAAGCAGTGCCCATCCCACCTCTCCATGGGCCAAGCTGCTCTGGGGGGTCAAGGGGGAAGGCACTAGGGGGAGAGGGATCCCCTGGCCCCTCTGTAGTGTAGGAGGGTCCCTGCCCCGTGGCTGAGATGAGGGGCAGGGGGGGCCCAAGGCACGTGGCAGAGCTGGGGGAGGGGCTTGTAACGGAGGCCCCAGTGAAGAGGTGTGGAGCTATCCACACCTGTCCCTTTCACCCTCTGCCCCCCCAACAGAAATGCAGGGCCCGGGCTGCCCCACTCTGAGCTGGCATGAGGATGGGGCACTGTGGGCAGGATGCACCCGGCAGGTGCCTCATGCAGCATTAGGCACCAAGGACTGGCAGAGGGTGGGCTCAGCCCTCCCCCTACAGCCCCCTTTTTGGTCTCTAGTGTTCCTGTTTGCTCCCAGAGGCCTAAGCACCCAGCAGAGGAAGGGGCTGTGGAATGAAGGGTCTTCCTCCTGCCCTGGGGGGCCTGGACCCTGGTGTGTGAGGGGCAGTGCTAAGATTTCAAAGTCCAAACCCAGGCTCACCCCTCTGCCCTCTCTCCTGGAGGGAAGAGGGCAGGCCCCCAGGACTGGAGAGGGAGCCGGTTAGAGCAAGATGGGGATGAACACAGAGGCACCCCTGGAAACTTTGGCAAAAACAAGGAGCTCATTGGAAGGGGTGGGGAGAGGGCAGAGCAGGTCCTCCCCCAGTCACTGGCGGTGTCTGGGAGATGGTCAGTCTGCTGCCTGGAGCCCCAACCCCCAAGGCAGGGGAAGTCAGGGACCCTGGTCAGGATGGGGGCTGCGGCCCCCTCTGCCCTGGCCCCCGGGAACCTCATCCTCGCTGGAGGCCTTGGGGTGAGGGCCAGGCTGCGAGGAGTCGTCCTCAAACATTTCGGGGTTCTCCAGCATTTCTCGGATCAGGGGAGGCATCGGGCCTGGAATCTCCATCTTCAGGGTGATGGCCCTTTCTGCTCCCTTGGTGCTGATGCCCCGGAGGTCAGTGATCTTCATGAGCATCCTGGGGAACATGTAGGGCTGACTGGGCCGCCGGCGCCGGGCATAGAGCCTCAGGGCTTCGAGCAGAGGTTCCTGCAGCTTGTCCACTTTCTCAGGCTCCTCCAGATCCATGAGGTCTCCGCAGATGAGGCAGATGGCACTGAGCAGGCCTGTCTCTGTGTCGTCCATCTCCAGCGGCAGAAGCTGCCCAGCAAAGGCAAAGACGAGGTCTGTGAGGGGCCCAAAGCCGGCGTTGTGCATCTGAGTCCGGTTCAGGGTCAGCCCATCGGAGAAGGTCATAGTGTCCTGCTCTGGGGTGTACCTTGTGCAGATCCGCAGCATCAGGATGTCCAGGCAGGCAGCCTTGAGCAGAGTGATCTGGTCAGCAATGCTGAGCCCAGTGAAGCCAGGTAATCTCTTGGCAAACTCCACGATCTTGATGATGCACTTGGTGGCCAGCTCACTGAACTTGTCCCACAGCCCCAGATCCAGTTGCACCCGGTGATCTGCACTGGAGTTCGTGGTGTACTTGCCCAGCTGGCAGAGCGAGGGGAAGGTCTCCTGATGGGCCTTGCTGACCTTGGTGATGAGCTCTTCTAACTGGGGGCTCAGCTCATAGCTGTCAAGCGACCCTTCTTCCTTCACCTCTTTCTTCTTCTTGTTGCGATCATTCCGTACAGCTTCCTTGGACATGCCAACTTCAAAGCATTTCTGCAGCCGGCAGTACTGGCAACGATTCCGGGTCACCTTGTTGATGATACAGTTTTTGTCGCGGTGACATGTGTACACCATGTTCTTCTGGATGCTGCGACGGAAGAAGCCCTTGCAGCCTTCACAAGAGCTGACCCCATAGTGGTAGCCAGAGGACTTGTCATTGCACACGAAGCACGGCTTGTAGACCCGGGGAGGTGGAGAGGGCGAGGGCGAGCTTGGCACCATCTCCTCTGAGCTAGTGCTCTGCGTCTCCACCGACAGAGAGGCCATCTCCTTGGGGAGGTCAGGCTGGCCCAAGCCCCGGAAGCTAGGGCTCAGCATCTCGAAAGGTGGAGACCCCCTGAGTGCCCCTGGGAAGGCGAAGGGGAAGCCAGCCCCTGGGTAGCCAGAGCCAGGCCCCAGGGCACCAGGCACAAAGAGTCGCTCCTTATTGGTGGCCATGGCCGCTGCAGTGTGGGAGGCTGAGTCCCCTGGGGTCTGCTGTGGGCGGGGGACTTCTTCAGCCACAGCCCCCGCCCATGCCCACTGCCCTGGCCTGGGAGGCTCCGTGCCCGCCCTGCCTGGCCTGCTCACTGGGTCTCCAAGAGTCCTGGAGGGGGAGGGAGGGGGAAGGGAGGCCGCCGAGCCCCGAGATCCCGGCGTCGGGCGGTCGCGGGGATGGAGCGTCGCAGTGGCAGGGGCTCGCGGTGATGGGGGGTTCTGGGGGGGCACGGACTCTAGGCTGGGACGGTCCCGGGGCCTCTCGGAGCCCGCCCGCCCACGTGACCGCCCCAAAATATCCGACACATTTTCTCCCAAACCGCACACTGACTCTGCAGGCGGGGACACGGAAAATATTTTCTTTCTTTTTTCAGGAGAGTAGATCTTAAGTGTTATCACTACATAAACAGACACACACACACAGATAGGAAGAAAAAATTTTTTCTTCACTAATGTTTATATTTAAAAAAAGAAAAATTGGGGAAAAAAAGTGATTCCCATTCCCCTCTTTTTTAAAGCCACATTGGTCTGTTAGGTTTTATTCATGGTGGTAATCATGATAGAATCTGAAATGTCCTTGTTTCTTCATGCATTTGTTTTTGACGACCTCCCCAACACCCCCCCAACATGTGACTATAATCTTCATAAAAGCATGGTGCACGACCACTTGATTCACTGCTGTATTCTCATAGGTGGAGCAATATCTAGCACACAGCAGGCTCTCAAAACACGTTGATTTATTAAATGAATAAACGAATGAATGAGCACGAGTTAACCATTTGCATGAACCATACAGACCAGAAACCCTATCTCCTAATGTATCTTTTTGATACATAGTTTTCTTCCCTGGTAGAATGGGGATAGAGTCTCACAAGCTGTCATGTGAATTTTGCTGAGCAAAATACAGACAGGCTGGGATTGGAGGTGAGTTTTGAATTGTCAGTTGAAGTAAAGAAGCAATAACCAGGCTGGTAAACATCTCCAGGAGCAAAGGCTTGGGATTAGTGTTTTGGGACAAAATGGCCAACTATGAATTAGGGCATCTAGGGCTGGGGTATTTGACCCAGCACAGGAGGTGCCTGAGGTGATTCGGTGTGTGTAAGATGAAAAGATTGTTCAGTAGATGCAAGTAGGAAGAATCTTCACAGGGTGTCTATCCTCAGGGTGGATGCCAATAGGAAGGGGCGGCTACACTCCGGGTCAGCATCGAGCAGAGGATGTATGGTGTTAAGTCATTTGCTGCAGATGCTTCTGTCCTCCTAGGCTCCAATTTCTTTATTCAAGAGTTGCTAAGCAGAGTCATAACACTTGAACTTTGCTCTTAAAACTGGAAATGGCAAAGAATCATTGTAAAGACAAATACGATATGGCCTGTTTTCTTGGAATGAAGTAGATGAATAGTGATTGCAAGTGGGGATTCAAGTCTTCAGAGAGCAAAGCAAAGACATTGATGGGAACCGCCTGTTCCGAGAGTAGCCAGGAGAGAAAGACGTAGATAGTGTGGCTAACTGCGCCGACCTATGCCTTCTTCTCTGCCACCACCTCATTCTAGTTACAAGGCCAGAAACCTGGGACCAAGTACCTTACCATGTGGCCAGGGATTCCACCAAAGGCAGAAAACATTGGCTGTGAGTGCAGAGCTCTTTAGTTCAGTCAAAAGGTGACTCATTTCCAAGAAAATATTTTTGTTTTGATTTTTCAATAAAAATTACCTTCAGCCTTTATGTTTATTATTTTAAGTATCAGGAGTGTGAGAAGTGGTAGACCAGTGGTCTTCTGAAAGTTTAGACTTTCTCATTATAAGCTGATTTTCTGACACCAGCTGTGAACCTTGGCTGTATATGTCACATTTTTCCAAAAGGACCCAACGGGAAGAAATATGTGCAGTTGGACTGAATATATTATTTGAGACAGGATGACTTGGATTTAAATTCAAGGTCTGTAATTACACTTTATTGAAACAAGAAGGAAGATTTTTCTCCTGTGGATTGTGGTTATTTTAATATTACTAAGAAAGAGAAGTATTTAGTTGCCTGTTTCTCCTTTTCTTTTGATTTTGATGAAGTGAGTGGCCCTCAAAGTGAAATGAACACTAGAATTTAGATCTAAAGTGATTGCCAGCAAAGGTCAATGAGAAGTGAGAAGTGAGGAGATATTGTTGGGTTGAGGATAATGCAGACCAGCATGCTTTAGTCACTGTTCTCTGAGTGGCGTTACACAGCAGCATCCCCCTCTCAAACGAGAACAAGAGTCAATTCACTTAAGATCAAATTGATGGAAAATAGTACAGCTATATTGATTTACTCAAGATTAAGCACGCTGGAAAGAAATCACTATAATCTGGAAATTGTAACAGTGGAAAGAAACAGAATGGAATTTAAGGTGCAATTTGGAAGGATGATGTGGTGATCATGTAAACAGAGGCCCGAGTGGAATATTGAGGAAGAAAACACAGGGTGATTTTGAAGTGATGTATGATTGCACTCACCTAGCACCGAGTGAGTGAAATGCCCAGTGCTTACTCCCCAAGAAATCTGCATTGCGAGAGAGATGAAGGGTGACTAGAGCATTGTACTACTAACACATTGTTCTAGGTTGGAGAAAGTTTGGCTGCTTTGACTGATGGATTTACTTTGCATCACAAAGGAACGCCAAAGACAGGAAGGAAACTGTGCACTATGGACTGAGACACATCAGGTTATGGGACAGGACTCTTCCCCAAATGTAAAATTGGGTCTGTTCTTCTTGCTAGGTAGTTTACAGGAGTTTACAGGAGGACTGCTTAAATTGTGGAGATGACTTGTTGACATTTTGTTTGAGAGAGTTGGCTGGGATGGATCGTGAGTCTAACAGGGTAATAGGGGCAAAGGAAAGGACATAAAAGATCAAAACAATCCCTTGACCTGTTCACACATGCCTGAAATACTGACAGTGGAAGGAAAGTGAGAAGGAAAAATTGGCCTTATTGAATACCAGGAAACTTGAATATATGGTCCCAACAGCCATGATATAATAGGATTATTATCTCCTTTTTACCAAAAGGATAGTTAGACCCAGACAGATTGCAATGGTTAATTACACATCAACTTCAATGTTTGACCAGATATTTGATCAAACATTATTCTGCGATGGCATTTTGAATGAGATTAATATTTAAATCAGGAGATTGAGTAAGATTGCCCTCCTTGTTGTGGGTGGGCCTCATCCAATCAGTTGAAATCTTGAATAGAGCAAAAGGGCCAACCTTTCCATGAGTAAAAGAGAATTCTCCCAGCTTGACTGCCTTTGAACTGTGACACAGGCTTTTTTCCTACCTTCAAATTTGAACTGAAACTCCACGCTTCCTGGGTCTTGAGCCTCCTGGCCTTCAGACAGGAACTACACCATTGGCTTTCCTTGGTCTGCAGGTTCTGACTCACCCCCCGATTTGGGGACTTCTCAGTCTCCATAGTCACATGAACCAATTCTATGTATATGTGTGTGGGGAGGTGTATACACACATATGCACATATATACACATACCCACAGAGACATATGTACATATCCTATTGGTTCTGTTTTTCTGGAGAACCCTGATGGTGGGCAACAGAGCAGAATTCCAACCCAGACCTCTCTGTCTCACTTTAAATTCATGTTGAAAAGTAAATAGGTGATAACAGGTAAATGTAAACGGTGATAAACGGTATCCAGCTGAGAGCAATTCTAAACTTGAGTGATTCTAGACAGGGAAGGGGAAAAAGCGTAAGTATCAAAACGCTGAGATCTAAAAGGAACAAATGAAAATATAAGCGGAGACTAAAAAAAATGGAGCAACTCTTCAAATCTCTCCTGGGTTCATCTTCTCTCACACAAGATGGAGCACAATGCTTTTAATCACCATTTCTCAAGTCCCTCCTATGATCAAAGACTTTCCACACACCCAGTGTTTAATATAACCTTGTGGGATAGTTATTCTTGTTCCAATTTTGCATATTAGTTCACACAATTAGCAAATGGAACAGCAGGATTCAAACTCAGGTTGCTGGCTCCAGAGCCCACGTCCTTCCCATGCGGTCTGACCTGTGCCGTGGGGGCCTGAGCCTGAAGTAAGGTGCTCCCAGCCTATCATCCTTAACATTCAATCAGTGCTGATGTTCCTTGCAGGAGAAGTAGTTGCCAGACATGTGTAAAAAGACATAAATATTACATTATTTCCTAAACCAAATCCTGGATTAAATTCAGACTAATCATCTAAGCTATCAGTAGGTAAGAAACCTGACTACAGAAAGAAAGAAAACCAAGAAAGGGAAGAAATTTTATCAAGGCCATACATTCACAGCAACTCAAGCTAAATAGGTGCTTGCTAATAATAACTTTGTTCCTGTGAGTTATGAAAGTATATGTTCTGAAAATATAAAATTTATCCATTTAGAAGTACTGAGCCTTAATAATTACAAAAGAACCATTATCATGAAGACAATGAGTCAATAATATTAAGTACTTTTTTGTATGCGTTGAGCTTTGCTGTAAACTTCGTAAGGAACCAAGGGGTGGGGGGTTGAAGTTCCGAGGGAGAAATCGCCCCTGATTGGGAATAGAATAAAAATGAAAAGCAAACTTTGTGTATATCTAATTTCATGGAATCTAGGATGATTTCAAGTATGTGATTCAATATTATTTTATGTACTTCAAAGAAAGAAAAATTGCTGGCAAGTATAATTGGGAGACACCATGCGTTATAAGATGTTCTGATTCAGAAATGTCAAAATGCAAAAAAAGCGTGTCTCGGGTTCAAGTAAATATCATACTTAGCAGAGAGGGAGAGAAGGAGAACTCATTAATGGTCTTTAAGGCCAAGAGTCAGAACAAGTATTTTTTTTCATTTTGATCTGAATTTTTTTATTGAAGTAGAGTTGATTTACAATGTTGTCTTGGTTTCAGGCATACAGCAGAGCGATTCAGATATATATATATATGTGTGTGTGTGTGTATATGTATATTCTTTTCCATCATAGGTGATCACAAGTTATTGACTATAGTTCCCTATGCTGTATGTTTTTCTGTTTTATATATAGTAGTGTATATTTGTTAATCCCAAATTCCCAATTTATCCCAGCAAATAAACAATAATCTCTGAATTCACTTAGTCAAACTCTAATTTTTATGTATCAACACCAGATTCACTTTTGTGTGTCAATTCACTAAATTCATTTGGACACAATTCTTAAGTAATAAGAAAACATGGACCCTATTTTTCCCATGAAAATATTTTCAATTGTGTACAAGAAAGGAATATGTTTTAAACACGAATTTGCTCAAAGTCTGTATTTATGAATTCCTATGAGATTTTTTAAAAAACAAAAACTAAACTAAAACCCACTTGTTTGTTTCTTTGATTTGTTTTCTCTCTTTTTTTTTCATAGTCAACTCATAATTTAAAAGAAAAATTCTTCATCCATTAAAAAAGTTTTTACCACTTCAGAAAATGTCTTTCTATAGGTCATTCTTGTTCACCACCATCATTCTAATCTTTCATCATAGAACAGAAAGTCTGAAAATGTCAACATTATATGTCAAGCACTTCAAAAGCATAGATTTCTACAGTTTGACACTGCAACTCTGAGACAGGGAAATGGGCTTTGTGAAGGAATATGTTGTATTATAACCCTTGTGCGGTAGGCATCGATGCCTCAGAAGGTTGATTGCCTTCTGGGATCAGGCACTCTCTTCTTCACTCAGACCTCCTCTCTGAAACCTGGAAAATACCCTCCTATTAAATATTCTGCCCTTTTTATTTGCAAGCATTTTAACAAGAAAATATTAGAAAAGAGTTTAGTTGACCTAAAGAAAAAAGAATGTCCATTATGTTCTCTGTAGAAGACATGGTTACTGAAAAGTTTCCACTGTGAAAATTGCTCAGAATCTTCCAAGATGTATTTCCCCCAAAAAAGATCTTTCCATTAGAGGGTTCTCAGGGATCTGCAGCACCCAGTTCCTTTAGTGAGACTTGCTCGCCTGCCTAACTGGCAGGGCCACCTGGCTGGTGTGAATCTGTGTTTTCTCCCACCATCCTTGGGTGTCCCAGGCCAGTGGTCCTCAGAATAGCTTTGCTCTCTTTCTGACAGTTGTTGGATGATGTTTCCAGGAAAAACATCCTCTTTAGTGTCTTCCCAGATTATTCATTCAGCAAACCCTATTTTCCAGACACGGTTTAAGCACTGGGATTACACAGCATGGACAGATGCAAAGTCTGCCTTCATGGAGCTTGAAAGTAAAAGTGTTAGTCACTCAGTCATGTCCAACTGTTCAGACAGTTGCAATGCAGGAGACCTGGGTTGCAATGCAGGAGACCTGGGTTTGATCCCTGGGTTTGGAAGATCCCCTGGAGAAAGGAATGACAGCCCACTCCAGTATTCTTGCCTGGAGAATTCCATGGACAGAGGAGCCTGGGGAGTCCATGGGGTTGCAGAGTCAGACATGACTGAGCAACTAACACTTTAACGTCACTTTCAGTTTCCTGGAACTTATTCTAGCTTAAAAAAGACCAAAAAATAAGTAAACATTAAAACAAGTAAGGATATAATGTGCCAAATGGCAGTAAATGCTACAGAGCAAAAGGGAAGGAGAATAAAAGGACCAGGAGATCAGCTTGCTATTGAAAGTTTTAGTAATAAGAGGACTTTTCAGCAGAAACCTACAGGAAATGATGTCATATGGGGGAAGAACATTCCAGAGTATAAAACAAATTCAAAAACCCTGTTGTCACCTTAGGAATTGGAGGCAAAGAGGGAAAATGGGAGTGGAAGTGTGGGATTTGGAGAGAGAAAGTTTTTAAAAAACATTGAAAGGTAGTAAAAAAAATTTTTTTACCTGAGAAAATGAATTTATATGTATATCTTACATTTTGATCTTCCCTGGTGGCTTGGAAGGTAAAGAATCTGCCTGCAATGTGGGAGATCCGGGTTCTATCCCTTGGTCAGGAAAATCCCTGGAGAAAAAAATGCCTGTCCATTTCAGTATTCTTGCCTGGAGAATTCCATGGACAGAGAAGCCTGGAAAGCTGCAGTATGGGTCACAAAGAGTCTGATGTGACTGATTGAATAGCACTTTCACTTTCATTCCAAAAGTAATATTAATACAGCAAACAAATATCTACTATAACAGACCTTGTTATTTCTCATCTAAACAGATCTCTAACATGTAAACATGAATAGAATATTAGAAATTTCACCTGAACCATTATCTCTTTGATATAGTCATGATAACTGTTATAGTTTTACTAACATGTTTATAGAAGGAGTTGGCAAACTACAGCCTATGGGTCAAATCTGGTTCACCATCAGTTTTTGTATGGCCTGATAGCTAAGAATGGTTGTTACATTTTTTCTTTAATATTTATTTAATTTTTAAATTTATTTATTTGGCTGTGCCAGGCCTTGGTAGCAGCATGCAGGATCTCTGATCTTTGCTGCAGTATGCAAGATCTTTAGTTGCAGGATGCGGATCTAATTCCCTGACTAGATATGGAAACCAGGTCCCCTACACTGGGGTGTGGAGTCTTAGCCACTGGACCACCAGGGAAGTCTCAGTTTTTACAATTTTAAATGGTTGGGGGAAGTGGGTTTTTACAATTTTAAATGGTTGGGAATCCAGGGAAGAGTAATATTTCAGGACATGTGTAAATTGTACGAAATGTAAATTTCAGTGTCTTAAATATTAAAAGTTTTATTGAAACATAGCCATAGCATTCATTTACCTACTGTCTATCCCTGTTCTGAAGCTTCAGAGTTGAGTAGTTGTGACAGAGACTATGTACATGCTAGAGATAAAATATTTATTGTCCAGTCATTGTCAGAAAAAGTTTGCGGACCTCTGGCTTATAGCATCTTTCTTACTTTCATGTTATATGGATGTAGATACCTTGGATTTAGGCAGCTTTATTGAGATAGAATTATATATGACAAAATGCATCTATTTTAGATGTATAATTTAATGAGTTTTGAAAAAGGTAGCAGTTATGTAACTACCACCAAAATAAATACAGGACATTTTCAGTACTCCAAATATTGCCTTATGGCCCTTTAAAGTCAAGGGTCACTGACTCCTGGCAACCACTGATCTACTTTACATTACCAGGATTTTGCTTATCTTACAATATTATATAAATAAAATCATAGAGCATATAGTCTTTTGTGCTTTTTAAACCCTGCATGATGCAGTACTAGATGATGAATCATGAGTTCATTCCTTCTCATTGCTAAATACTATCCCATTGCATGGCTATGCCATAATTTGTTTATTCATTCATGTGTTGATGGAAACTTGAATTATTTTTGGCTTGGAGATCTTATTAATGAAGCTGAAAAGACTTCATGGCTATATATTTTCATGTCTCTTGGGCAAATATGTATTATTAGAAATGGAACTGCTAGGTCTTATGATAATCACTTAGTTTTTATAAATTTGCCAATCTTTCTTCAATACGACTATATTATTTTGTATTCCCAGCAACAATAAGTGAGATTGCTCTATATCACTCTTTTAAGTTTAGTCATTCTGGTAGGTATATGATGATGAAGTGAAAAGTGAAAGTGAAATTTACTCAGTCATGTCCAACTCTTTGTGACCCCAGGGACTGTATAGTCCATGGAATTCTCCAGGCCAGAATACTGGTGTAGGTGGCCTTTCCCTTCTCCAGGGGATCTTCCCAACCTAGGAATTGAACCATGGTCTCCTACATTGCAGGTGGATTCTTTACCAACTGAGCTATCAGGGAAGCCCATATGATGATACATCATTTGGTTTTAAGTTGTATTTCCTTAATTGTTAATGGTTTGGGGAATCTTTTCATGTATTTGTTTACCATCTTTTTTTTTTAATGAAATATCTGTTCAAATCTGTTGCCAATATTTTATTTGGTAGTTTATGTTCTGTTTGTTAAGTTGAAATAAATTTTTTATGTATTCTGAATACAAGTCTTTCAGCCATATATGTTTCTGCAAATATATTCTCTCAAAATCTTATTTGCAAATACATTCATTTTACTAATTGTGTCTTTTAAAGAACAACATCTTTAATGAAATAAAATTTAGTATTTTTTTCTTTTATGCTTCCTGCTTTTTGAGCCCTACTTTAAAAATTGTTGGGCTTCCTTGGTGGTTTAGACGGTAAAGCATCTACCTGCAATGTGGGAAACCCGGGTTCAATCCTGGGTTGGGAAGATCCCCTAGAGAAGGAGATGGCAACCCACTCCAGTATTCTCGCTTGGAAATTCTCATGGCTGGAGGACCCTCATGGGCTACAGTCCACGGGGTCACAAAGACTTGGACGTGACTGAGCAACTTCACTTTCACTTTAAAAGTTGTTTGCCTAATCCCAGATAACCAAGCCTTTTTCCTATGTTTTTCTTCCAGAATTTTATAGCGTTTTGTTTTACATATAGACCTATATAACATTTTGAGTTAATTTTTGTATACAAGGTTAGATGATGAATGAGATTCCGTAATTTTGGAGGGGGACATATGGATAGCCAATTGTTCTTGCATCATGTGTTGAAAAGTTTGCCATTTCCCCTTAAATTTTCTTGACACCTCTGTAAAAGAATAATCAATTAGCCATATAGGTTTGGGTACTTTTCTACATACTATACCTTCAATTTCTTTATCTATATTTATGTTCAAAGCATTGGACATGACTGAGCAACTAAGCTCACATGTTAATTCAACACTGTCTTTATTACTATAGCTTCAAATATGTGTGAATCAGGTAGTGTAAGTATTTTAGTATAAGAACTTGGTTCTTTTTTTGTAAAGTTGTTTTGGCTACTGTGAGTCACTTGCATTTCCACATAAATTTTAGAAATCGGCTTGTGAATTTCTATTTTAAAAGCCTGTTGGGCTTTTGATTAGGATGCATTGAATCTATAGACTGACTTGGAAAAATTTGACATCTTTATGAATTTTAATCTTCTATTAATGTGGCATATTTCCCCTTTAATTTTTAGGTTATAGATATTGCGTGTGTTTTGTTAAGTCCACCCCTACAAATTCATATTTTTGATGCTGCTTTAAATAGTACTGGTTTTAAATTGCAATGTATTAAACTGAAATGTATTTAAATTGCAATTCATTGCTAGTGTCAAAGAAATACAACTGAAATCTGTATATTGATTTTTATCAAGCAGCCTTACTATAAACTTATAGTTCTAATAGTGTTTTTTAAAATAGATTTCTTAGAATTCTCAATATAGAAGATTATATTGTATGCAAATAAAAATAGCTTTTTTCCCCTCTTTCCAATCTCTATGTCTTTTACTTGTAGTTCTTTCATGATGGCCCTGGCTAGGACCTACGTAGTACAATGATGAATAGAAATGGTGAGAGCAGACATTTTCACCTGTTCTCAGTTCCAAAAATGAGCAAGAATGGCTTAATGTAGAAGAGCACAAAAAGCTTAGAAGCAAAAATAATATCATTTGGTTTTAGTCTGTGTATCCTCCTGGTTCTACTTTCCTATATATTAGTATCACCATCAGTCTAATTTTCTTCACATAAAGTTCCCCAGGTCTTGCAGGCACATATCTTGCAGTTTCAGCCGAGTGCAGTGGTTCTCAACTGTGGACAATTTTCCTCCCCTCTCCATCCAGAGACATTTGGCAGTATCAGGAGACATTCTGGGTTATCACAACTGGAGATGGGGGAGTTGCTATTAGCAACTAGTGAGTTCAGGCCAGGGATGCTGTTAAACATTTGACAATGAATAGAACAGCCCCCCAGGCTTCCCAAGTGGCACAGTGGAAAAGAATCCACCTGCCAATGCAGCAGACACAGTAGATGAGGGTTTTCAATCCCTGGGTCAGGAAGATCCTCTGGAATAGGAAATGGCAATCCACTCCAGTGTTCTCGCCTGAAGAATTCCATGGACAGAGAAGCCTGATGGGCTACAGTCCATGGGGTAGCGAAGAGTCAGACACAGCTAAGCACACATGCCACAATAAAGAGTTCTCTGGACTAATATTTCAATAGAGTCATGGCTGAGAAATGGTGTAGTAGGAATTCTTCTCCTATCCAACAATGGTAATTCAACTCCAGCACTGACTCTCATTGGACCAACTTGTGTCACATGCTCACCTCTGAACCAATCACCAGGGCTGAAGCATTAAACACACCAACTGACTAGGTCTGAGCTGTGTGTTAACTGCTAGGGCTGGGGCTAAGATGTCACACCTACCCAGGCCACATGAACTATGAACACGGCAAGGGATAGCTTACCAAATTTAAATGAATGTCTGACATCAGAGGAAGGGTAAAAGATGGTATGAAGCCAAAAAAAGCAGATGTTCAAGAGATTACCCTGGGAGACTGGTAAGAATCAGAATCAAGTGGATAGAGGACAATATCCTAACGGGGACTTGGAGGACAACGGAGGCAGGCCAAGCCTCTAACCCACACCCAAAACGTTGACCTGGGGCTCTCAGCTACTCACAGGTCCATTGGAACAAGTTCCATCCCAACCTCATAGGCATAAACTGAAACGAATAGGAAATGAGGGTAACTAACTCTGCAAATTAGGTCTGAAACTGGGATGGATTGAGGTGGCCTGTGGAGGGCTTCAGTGACTCCAGATGTAAAGAGACAGGAAGAGAAAAGTGGGTACTGCAGAAATCGCAAAGGCACTGAGCATTTCTTGCTCATATTCTAGTGGATGGGTTGTTTTCACTAATGAATCAGATATAACAGTTCTTGTTTGGCTATCTTCAAAAGTTGGGGATATTGTGATATGTAATGATTATATTTCAAAATTCTTTTCTCTTTCCCCCTCTCTGGAAAGAAAACAGGCAGTGCTTCCCTTCCCAACAGATTCAATGTAAGCAAGATACTAAAATGATCACTTTGTGGAAGGCTATACTTCCCTCTCATTCAGTATTTTCCAACAGAAGGTATTCTTTGAGGGAAAGCCTCTAATTAAAGGCCCATAAGGTAATAATATTACCTCCATTCAATGTTTTTCATGTAAAAAGTAAATAAACCAGAAAACTATAAAGAAGTGTTACTATTAAAAAGGGGGGGGGGGGGAGGTAGTGAAATTCCTGGGTGCAGGAGTAGGAAGTGTTTTTTTTCTTTTTATCATCATTAAGGATTAGAGAACTATAATTTTGAGATCCATCTGGATGGAAAATATTGCAGAAATGTGAGATTAACACCAATTCATAATGAATATTTCTGACTGAAAAGGCATCAAAGGACAAACATATATGTGTAGTGAAGGTTTTGATCTTAATACTATTAAAATGGGCTTTTATCACTATTCATTTTCTTTCTGGTTTCCAAGGGAATTGAGTTTTTGACTAAGGGAAAATCTTGGAATCAATTTATAGGGTGCATGCGAGGACACAGCAAGGTGGGGACTGCCCAAGATTATTATTGCACAAAAGAAACCTTAAAAGCAATTTTCCACTTCCTTTTCTCTGCAGTAGAAAATCAGAGGTTCTGGGACATTTGAAGAGTTAAAATAGAGTAAGTGGATTAGTATAGTTCTCTGTTGACTTGTGCAGGTTTATATAAAAAAGTTTTTGAAAAGTATTCATTAGCAAACTCAGAAACCTCGAAGCATCACTGAGCACAACTTTAAGTTCTACTGGGTTTTGTCTGTCCACATTTTAATTTCTACAATTCCCAAGAAGTTAATTCTTAATTTTCAGTCTCCATCTACCCCTCTCACCAGCCAAGTTCTTAAAACAAGAGTCAGGAATGCATTATTAACAGAAGGGGGTTTAGGAAACAAAATCAGATTGTTGTTCTTTTTTAGTTCCTTGGTTTTTCTTAGGAAATGTTTGCTCTTTTCCTTGACCTCTCCCTCCCCATCCCTCACCACCAGAGATATTTTGGTTTTCTTGTTCTTTAAAAATTGAAAATTCATGTTGAAAACCAGAAACAGGAAACCCTCTAGTTCTTCGGTAGAGAAGCGGGTAGAACACGAGCAGGACCCTAGTGTTCATAGCCCTTGGTAGTGGGAGACAGTAGCTTGACTCCCAAAGTACACGCAGGGGACATTGTCATTTCTGTCCACTGTCTTCACGTCACAGTGGGTGCAAGGTGAGTGAGCCTAGAGAAGAGAGGGATGCTACTGGTTTAGCTCCCTATTGGTGTCTTTGAAAAAAGAGGTTTCTTGTAGCAAGGTACAAAAACCCACTCCCGATTGAGCAAAGGGGCAATTTATTGGTGCCACTGCATTGGGTCTCAGAGACAAATGCATTCATAGAGTGCAACCCTGTTGAGACTCTTCTATCTCCAGCTCAGCTGCTCAGATGAGTGACTTATTTTCTCAAGTCATGTTTCTCCCAGACTGGCATGTTGGCTGCCCAAACTTCAGGGCCCTTGTCTTTTTTGTCACCAGAAAGGAAGCACTGTCTTCCTTTAAATCTCAGTGAAATCCTCTACTCTCCCCAATTTTTGTCTCATGCTCTTGTTCTATAGCCAGGGGAGCAGAATCCATGATGGGCAATGCACAGGAGGACCCCCAACACTGAAGGGGAGGACGAACTTCTTCCCCAAACCCTTTTCTCAAAGAAAAGATGTTCTGAGTCTGAGCAGACAATTAACATGCTACATTTTACAGATGGTGTGGTGCTGTCTCTCCCTACATTTTAACATCTCTGAAATCATGATCAGTGTCATGTCATATTTAATTGGCAGCATTTCTTCTTTTTTAACATTACCTAAAGTAGTGGTTCATCTTATAATGGATGACATCTTAGAGTCAATGAAATATGGGCTGGCTGAAGGCATGTGAAGGTCAAAAGGAGAGTAATAATAATAGCAGACAAAAGCAATGGCAGGCGTGACTGCCTGGATCAGGGAGAAAATGCCAGGGATCCAAACCTCAATGCTTAGGGAGGGATATGCTTAACGCCGGGAACACTGTCACGTTTTTGTAGCCGATGAACCTCGGCTTCTGGCACCGACTCAGATGAGTTGCCTGAGGGAAACTGTTCAACTCAAGAGCCTTTGTTTCCAGTTTAGGAGCTGACAGTTCAGAAGCCTATCTGCTCCTCCGGAAGGCTGTAAGAGTTCAAGAGTTGACAGCTTTCTGTGTGTGGGCCTCTTACCTACCCTTCTGTCTTATTCAGGACAGTTGCTGGGGCGATAGAGGTTTTTTCAATCCCCGCGGGTGTCCAAGAAACCCCTTTCAGGAGCTAAGTATTCCACACGTCCAGGATCTATACAGGATGTATACCGGTCCTACATCAGTCACACTGGTAACACTTGATCTTCTTTCATCAGTTCTAATTGCCCAGAAAACAGCAAAGGAGCACTGTGGAAGCAAAACCCAAACGACTTTGCGGAGTGCCCGCTGTGCCCTCCAAGTCTGTTTTCAAGATTTATTTCTACACAGAATTAACTAGAAGCTGGGGGACTAGGAGGAGGAGGGGAAGCGCATGCTAATAGCTGCATCATGTTGCAACAAATTAAGCTCAGTTTCCACAATGACAAAATACACTGGGTGCATATTAACCAGGCAGTTTATTGCAGTAACTATTCTGAGGGATGCTTTTGTTTCTGTTTCTTAAAGTGTTTCCAGATCCAATGTCTTTGCAGCATTTTTTGGACAAATTCGAGTTTGGCTGAGACAAGCGGACTGAGCACATTCTCATTAATGCAAAAAGTTCTATTGTTCTCATGTCCTGGGGAAAACAAAAGGTACAACTGAGATTGGGGGTTGTTTTGGGGGATTTGGGGTACATATGCTCCCAAAACACACTATGGGGCATTACGTTAGCTTGCTGAGAGAGAATATAAAACCGGATTAACAGCAACTGAGTGGCTATTCTGGAATGCCACCCCCAGTCTCCTGCCAGCCCAGTGCCATGAGTTCCAAGGGGAGTGGGTATCCCCACACTGGCCTTCCCCCTCTTGGAGGGGATATGGGGACAAATGGCAGCAATGCATACGGCACATCTCTCTTGTAGACACATCATCCTTCATACCAGGAGGACTGTGGGCAACCGGACTGGAAAGCTGCTCTTGTCAGAGCCTGGCAGTCCAGGGCTTGATTCAACCCAGTGATTGACATGCCCTGACCGCCAGCATTGCAGTGACATATCCATTCAGTGATGCACGACTCATCTAAAGGACAAGAGATTCTGGTCTCTCTATTCATCCGTAAGCCCACTCCCCCATTTCCTGGCATCCCAGGCATCATGGTCTGTATGGACATTGATTCATTTTTTTCCTTGCTTATTCAACAAGTGTTTTTTGAGTGTGCCTAGCATGTGCTTGGGCTTCCCACGTGGTGCTAGTGGTAAAGAACCTGGCTGCCAATGCAGGAGATGTAAGAGATGTGGGTTCAATCCCTGGGTCAAGAAGCTCCACTGGACGGGGGCACAGCAGCCCACTCCAGTATTCTTACCTGGAAAATCTCATGGGCAGAGGAGCCTAGCAGGCTATAGTCTATGGGCCCACAAAGAGTTGGACATGACTGAAGTGACCTAACACACACATAGCATGTGCTCAGCCCTGCTTGAAGCCCTGGCGTTATAGCAAGTAAAGAACGCAAATTGAAAACAAGGCAAAAATCAACTCCCTGTCTTGATGAAGCTTATATTCTAGTGGCTATCAGGGGCTTGGTGGTGCCAGCCCTTTGACGTTCCTTTGAGGAGCCATTCGCAAGCTCTGTGATGGAGATGAGGCTGATGAATCCTTGACTGGAGAGGCAGGTGTAAACTCCAGGCCCCTGGGACATGCAACCCCTTGAGACTTGCCATTTCAGCTGGTGGGGCAGGGAGTGATGAGCTGGAGAGATAGAAGTCTAGATCTGTAACTGGCCGCCTCTGCCACCATATAGGGACAGGCTGCTTGGGACTGAGGCGGACTCAGAGCAGAACCGAGCTGAGAAATGGAGAGAGGCTGAGAGAACTCCTGGAATGATTTCCATGCCCAGCACCCAATGATTTCCATTTCTACTAGGCCAGTCGAGTTGGGTTTCTATTATTTGCAACCAGAAGGTACCTGAAAAGTAGCATCTCAGTGCCAGTGAAGTTGTAAAGTAAGAGTTGGTTTTCTGTGGCTTCTCTCTCAGATATTCTTGCACACCTTTCCCCAGAGAAACCCAGCACAGTCATGCCAGGGCAGTCTTGGGATATTCCCAGAGCGTATTCTATTCCTCTAACCCACCGGACCAAGGTGTACGTTTTCCGTACTCTCTGGCACTCAGGTCCCTTCTCCTTCCGTGGAGAGATATCAGAACGCAAGGGGAGCTGCTCAGTGTCAGGGACCAGGAGCTGATTTTTGAACCCTATCTCTGCACCATCCCAGCTGAGTGGCCTTGGGCAAGTCCTATCCCCCAGGTTCATTTTCAGCATCAGTGAAATAGGAATTGGAACCCCATCCTCACAGCATCGCACATAGGAGGAGCATCACGCACAAATGGATCTCCTCTCTCCACTCTGTCAGTTCTCTCTTATTAAAACACTGACCACACTGGATGTCTTATGACAAATCGATCTGGCGACTTAGAGACATGAGTGAAAAGAAACTTGGTGGCGGAGGGGGCAGGGGTCCCCAAGCAAGGGAAGACTGGTTACTGATCTTTACAAGGGATTTATATTTGGCCCAGGGTGCTGCTGACCTTCTGGGCTGGCTTTTAACCCCCAGCCCTGAAAGTTAATGCATGAAAAGTCTATAGTGACAGCAAAGTGAAGCTTGTTTCTTTCCGGGGATATTTACATTTGAAACTGGAACAGTTTCTTGTTGTAAACAGACGATTCTTAATTACATGCATTAAATTGGGGCTGAAGGGAGACAGTCTGCACATATTGAGGGTTGGATATACCACAAGGGCATCCACTTACTCTCTCTGTGGATGAAGCCAGGTCTGCTGGGTGAACCCCCAGCACTTCAGGCTCTGAATTGATCTCTCTCACCTCTCTTCTCTGAAATAAGCGTGTGTGGTGTGTCCTGAAGTGTCTGAACCTTCTTCCCCACAGCAGTCATCCTGCCAGCAGCAAGCCCCCTCCCTGCGACAGAGGTTCCGCCGCTCTCGGCTCTCCTGCTGCCTGAATGTGGTAATGACCTAGGTTCTGTCCATTAGACGCAGCGTCTGGTGTTCTCTGACACAAAAGTCAGAGAGTGTGAAGGATTCTTCATGGGGTAGAGCAGGTGGCAATTGTTCCAGGGATGCAAAAAGGGCTGCCCAGCAGCCCGTACCCACAGGGTTAGGGATCTGAGGGATGACAACAGATGTTCTCTGCCTGGTGATCCAACTCCCCAGGGACCCTGTGAATTAGTGTTCTCATTTCAGTAAGTTAATTTCTATATAAATTAGCCAGAGTAATTTGCTATTGCCTGGAAAATCAGAATCATAAGTGATACCCACCTGTCCACAAAAGGCATCTATTCTGACTTCTCATATTGTCTTAACCTCACCTCTTGTTTCTCCATTTGTACCTGCCACTTCCAAATTTACCCAGGATCATTTCTTTCCTGAATGTCAACTCTTCCATGTCACATAATCGTCAATGGTACCTCCAGTGTCCTGGTCCCTCAATAGTAGTTAGTGACTATGAATCTAAACCTCAACTCCTTTTTCGTTTGCATCCTGCACCGATCCTGTCCTTCAGCACATCTGCTTAGGCACACATATGCGTGGCATGCCTACTACAGCGGGGCAGCAGGAGCACTGTGCTGTCCAGTCCTCAAAGGGTTGGCCTCCCATGGGGGAATTCTCCCTCTTTAATAGTTCCCCCATCCATCACAGATTCTTCCTCTCTGGACGTGTATCCACCTTGTCCCTGAATTATTAGCAACGCACTCCTCACCTTGGGCTGTTTTCTTCACCCATCTTGTTGATGTGCTGACCATCCTCTGATGTTTTGAATCCCATCACGTCTCTTGTCAGACACCCACGGTGGTTCATTACAGTGTTGCAAATATAATCAGAGCGTTAGATAATGAGGTCTCATAGGCCCCTGGCAAGCAAGCACCTCTCTCATCTCTGCTGCCTCTTAGTAAGCACTGCACCCGGCTTACATGCTCTGCCTCCAACCCCAGGTCCCCCTAAAATATAATAGGCCATTCCCCACCAGGAGGGCTTCCCCCACCTTGTCAGACATCAGAATACTCCTGGGAGGTATATTCACATGAGTGCCCTTGGGCTCCAGATGCTCTGGAAAGTCCAGCATTCCCTGGGCACATGTACTATTTCCCTATACAGTTTTTGTTGACTGTGTGCTTGACGCAGTTGGGCTCTTTTGTTTTATATTTTGGTGTGTATGTATGTGTGATTTAGAATCTTCAAGACTATACATTTCTCAAAGGCATGGACAGTGTCCCATTTCTAACTCTCCTTGCCTGTAGTTAGAATAATAATAATGATATAAATTTTTTTTTGGCTTAATTGTTTACAAGGTGCTGTCACAAATATTAAAAATGTCTCCCAGTGACATTGTGAGGTGGGAATAGAAGTATCGCAGTTAAGACATTAGGCTCTGGATCAGGTAGACTGAATCCTGACTCTGTAACTTGATAGGGACTGGTGTCTCAGTTTATTAATCTCTGAACAGGGGAAGACAGTGGTTCTGAGTTCACATGGTTGTTGTAAGAATGTTGTAAGTGAGTCCAGGTGTGAAAAGTGCCTGGCATGTAGAACAGGCCCAATTAAGAGTACTGTTGACTCTTGAACAACACGGGTTTGAGCTGTGCCGGTCCACTTATAGGTAGATTTTTTCAATAAATATGTGCAGTACTACATGAATCACATTGGGTGAATCCTCTTTGGATGTGGGATTGCAGCTGTGGAGCGCCGACTTGGGACTTGAGCAGCCGAGAATTTGGGTGTATGCAGGGGGCACCTGGGACCAGCCCCCCAAGATAAGGATGATTGTCTTGTTATTATTGCTATTGTTTGATGCAGTAACCATCTTCATGTTACAAAGCGGGGAAAGGTGAAGTCATTTGCTTATGGATTTGAGAAAACTAAAAGGCAGAACAGGATATAGAACAGGCTCTAAGTTGCCACAGCTATGCCATACACAACATACCACAGGGCCCCTGCTGATTCAAGGCATCTCACTCTACTCGCTGGGAGAACAGGATGGACATTGCCAACGTGTATGCAAGAATCCAAAATACCAAAAGCACTGGGGTCTTAAAAAGCAACTATGTAAAGGCGCCAGTGTGAAATTCTCTGAGAATATTTGCCCTCTGCCCCATTCACATATACCTTTGAAAAGTTAAAAGTGTCCCCTCCTGAGAGATCCGGAGCTGCTGAGGACATACCTCAGGTTCTGGCTTGCCAACCGCTTCAGAGAACTGAAGGGGAGCCACCGGCCTCAAGACTTATAGGTACTAAGTTAGGGGCTTCAAAAATTCCATTTTTCCTCACTGGGGAGGGGAAGGAGGGCAAAGTCTCCAGAACAACGTTTCTCAGGGAGTCCATCCCCGGGGTCAGTCAATGTGTCACTTTTCTGTTGCCACAATATAGAGTAAGGAATGAAATGCCCAATTGGCAAAGAAAAACAGTCACATTTTGGAATGAAAAAGACTGTCCACCAGGACATTCTAGTGGAGGGATCAATGTGGGACTGTGGAGAGGGCTTCAGGCTTATTTCATGATGTGCCACGTGACCCTGGACAATCCACCCAGCCTTGGGAGCTCAGGTTCCTTATCTATGTGATGGGGATAACACCCCCACCACAGGATTACTGTGGGCATTAAAGAGATAATGGCCTCAGAGCACTGGGCACTGGGTCTGGTTTACAACAGCGTTCAAGATGGATTTTTAAAATTCTAGGTTCTACTCAAGGTCAGTCTTGGCTCAGTCCATCCAGTGGTTTCCACAGAGTCCAGCAAACCTGGGTGGGATTGTGTCTGGGAGGGAGTAGAATGTCTGCTCAGCTGCTGATGGTGCCACGTGACTTCAGGTGCTTCCCTGTCTGGGTAGCTTCTCAGTACCCACACCCTGAAGAAGGTGAAGAAGTGAAGTGAAGTGAAATCGCTCAGTTGTGTCTGACTCTTGGCGACCCCATGGACTGTAGCCTACAAGGCTCCTCTGTCCATGGAATTTTCCAGGCAAGAATACTGGAGTTGGTTGCCATTTCTTTCTCCAGGGGATCTTCCAGACCTAGGGGTTGAACCCGGATCTCCAGCATTGCAGACAGATGCTTTACCGTCTGAGCCACCAAGGGAGATTTAGAATCTGATGTAATCTTTATACCCTAAGGCACACAAACCTCAAGTGCACAGCTCAGTGAGGTTTCAGCATGGGTATGGCTGTGCTGTGATGACCAGATCAAGTGAAAGAATATTTCTATTTTCCTTGAAGCTTCCCCCTGCCCGCTGCAGACTGTACACTTCCACTCCCGGTCATAACATCTCTTCTCGCTTGCATCCCCTCAGAGTTGGTTTGCTTTTTCTCTTAGAACTTGTCTTTAAAAGAGAAATAGAGGGAGGGGGGACCGGGATGGGGAATACATGTAAATCCATGGCTAATTCATTTCAATATATGACAAAAACCACTGCAATGTTGTAAAGTAATTAGCCTCCAACTAATAAAAATAAATGGAAAAAAAAAAATAAAAGAGAAATAGAAAAAGCCCTTCCTGCTTTTAAGTCACCTGCCACCATCCTCAAGAACAATTCTGTTTTAGACTAAGGTTCTTCTGAGATTGGAGAAGTGGGAAGAAAAAAAACCAGGCTGGTGAGGAATATAAAGTCAAGAGAGGCCAGGCCTTGGGATAGTCTTTGTCCTGTAAAGTGAGGACAAACTCTGGGAAAACAATTGATGTAACAGAGGAGGTGTTTACAGACTGAGAGGTTAATCAGTGCCTCCGAGGAGCCCCGAATACTCAGGCTCTGTCGCTGACAGCAAGTGTGCATGCTCAGTCAGTCATGTCTGACTCCTTGTGACCCCATGGTCTGTATCCCCCCCCACCTCCACCCCTCCCCCGGCTCCTCTGTCCATGGAATTTTTCAGGCAAGAATACTGGAGTGAGTTGCCATTTTCTTCTCCAGGGGATCTTCCCAACCCAGGAATTGACCCAGGTCTCCTGATTCTTTACCCGCAGCACCTGGGAACCCCCGTTCACTGCACAAAGACACCCAAGGGCCCAGGCAAAGGCCATCCAAAGTGACATCAGAGGATGGACTGAAGGAAGCCTTCCAGGTAGAAGGTCAGCTTTGCCAGTTACCTGCAGAGATGAGCACTTATTGTCATCAGGCTCGAAAACAAGCCTCAGGGGTGGCACGTGACCTCCTGGGAGGAGGAGGTGCCCAAACCCCACCCAGAACGAGGGGAAAGAAGAGGGAGGGGCAGACAACTCTGATTCCAGAAGGTGTGCCTGTAGCTGTTCAAACAGCTCTGCAATCCTTGAGCCTCTGGATAATCTTTCCCTTAGTTTATGAGACTGTGAGGGGATTATATTAACTATTCCTGATTCCTCTGTTGACACTTGGATTAGCTATGCTGGTGGAAGGGCAGGGCAGCCTTTTAGCAGAGATGGCAGAGGGAGAATGTAATCAGGGACCACATAGTGCAGTGTTAGGGTCAAGCCAGCCAGGTCAGGAAGGCGTTGTGAGAGTCTATCAGAAAACAGGGCTCCCTTCTGTGTTTTTCTTCCGAAGCTCAACTGCCATTGAGACGGAGCTGGATATAGTCCATCCATGGGATTTCCCTGGGCCAACTTGTAGGGCGCTGGACAGGGATGTGGGCTTCCCCGGTGGTTCAGATGGTAAAGGATGTAAGGTTCTGGCATCTAACCTGGTAGCCGAACACAATTAGAAGCAATCTATAAAATGGAGTCACCCTTAATACAGGTAAAGATGTCAGGCTGTGGGTTGACTGATATCCTTTCCTGCCTTTACCTCCTTTCCACTGATTACACTTCTCAAAGCTGTAGAGAATATTGCAGCATGCTTCCAACATTCTTTCCTGGCTGCAATCTTTAATAAAACAAATTTTAAGCACATCCCAATTATGTATGAAAGTGTGAAAGTGTTAAGTCACTCAGTCATGTCTGACACTTTGAGACCCCATGGACTGTAGCCCACCAGGCTCCTTTATCCATGCAATTTTCCAGGCAGGAATACTGGAGTGGGTTGCTATTCCCTGCTCCGGGGAATCTTCCTGACACAGGGATGGAACCCAGGTCTCCTGTATTGCAGGCATATTCTTTACGGCCTGAGTCACCAGGGAAACCCCCAATTACGCATATCTGTTTTTAAATTATATATATGGACTACCCTGCCAGTGTATTCTGTGTAGTAAAACAAAAACAAAAGGAACATTTGAAAAAAAGAAGAGAGGAATAATATTCTTACAGATTTTAATTTTAGTTTTTAACAGTGCAAAAATATTTTGCTTTTATCGAACAGAATTAATACATTTTAGCAAGAGCAGCAGTTTAGTAAATCTTTGTTTAATCCATTATGATGAAACAGTTTGACCTGGTTCTAAGCTAGGGCAGATGAGTTCAAACCTTGGTTTGCAAGACTGTGAGAACTGAAAAAGTTTCCTTATCAGGGGACACAGTGGCTAAAAGAAGAAATGCACTCCTGGCTGGAATTAACAAATGATAGGTGTTTTTTGTTTGTTTGCTTAGTCTTATTTGTAAATTACACAAATTTTGTTGAAATTTGGCTAGGAATTTTGTATTCCTTGATGTTTATCAATTGTTCTTACAAAATAGCCTTGCATTGTTCTCATATTTTTAGGATTTTTAACAAATGGCTCAAAAACCACTGAAACTCTTTGTTTGGGAGATCTTTTAACAGGTTAAAAATTATATTTCCAATTTTTTAAAGGGTGCTGACACATGGCATATTTACACTGTTTGTACCAAGAGAGGAGACATTCAAATCGTTTCCAAAATGTTCTTCTCATATATAAGTTTCTTTAGAAAGACTTTCCTACTTGTTAAAATGTTACCTTTACCTTGAGGGGACAGATGAAGTGTGTTTATTTTTTCAAAAATATCTGCTTGGTACTATTTGTCATCAGACTACAGGTCTGAAATATGAAACACTTCATCCTTATAGAAGAAAAATAGGGAACTCATCTTTAAGTTTGACAAGTCTATTCAGAACTTTTCCAAAGGACAACTTGTGAAACTCAGGGTGTTTCAAAAATAGTTTCATCCATCTCAATAGAAGAGACTGCTGATTCTACTGTCTAGAATAACACAGTAACCAGGCATGCGTGAACAGCAGTAGCTCTCTATAACTGAAGAGGGTGGAAGAGAGGGGACACCACGGCCAACCCTCTGCCTTGGAGACCTGCTTTCCACCTGCAGGGTGTCTCCCATGTTATGCGTGACAAGTAAGTATTTGACTTAGGGTGCCAATGACAACCCACATAATACATTTTCTGTTTTTCTTCTAGATTAAAAATAAACATACAGATAGAGAAGCTTGAGTTGTCCCTGTGGCTCCCAGTCCACTATGGAAACTTGTGTTGCTCTTGAGTTAGATTGATTTTGCATTGACCTACTTTGAAAACTAAACAACAACTTCATAACTCTAGTTGTGAGAGTTGAGGTGCTTTATGTAGCCTTACTGAGCACAGCTTTTCTCTTCTTCAGACTTGAGATAATGGCAGCACTGACCTCACTGTCTTGTTAAGAGGGTCACATGACATGTTGCATGAAATCACTATGCATGGTGCCTGGTGTGATGGAACCAGCTATACCAATACTTACACATCAGGTTCCACAGACCAACAAGCATGTATTAAACAACTCTTGCTCAAAAACCATCCATCTGAGACAGTCTATTCAGTTCAGTTCAGTCGCTCAGTCGTGTCCGACTCTTTGCGACCTCATGGACTGCAGCGCGCCAGGCCTCCCTGTCCATCACCAACTCCCAGAGTTTACTCAAACTCATGTCCATTGAGTTGGTGATGCCATCCAACCATCTCATCCTCTGTCGTCCCCCAATCCATTTCCACCTCTATTTCAGGTCTGACTTTGAGAATGGTAGATACACTTCACTGGGGCTCAGATGTTGGACCCAACTCATTGATGGTGGCTTCTTAGAGCACTGAACCGAAATGGACTGTGACACTGAATATAAGTTCAAAGAGGGGAAGAGTGGTGAGTGATCAGTTATGAATGTCTGCCATGGGCGTAGGGGGTGGGAGTGGTAGCAAGCCTCCCAGACACTGCTGATCCTTATCTCATTTCTGTGTACCTTCAGGACCTGGGGAGTGCCTTGATCATCCTTACATCACCAGTCCTTATCACAGTTTCTACAAGAGACTGGGGGTCCCGATGTGGTATGTTGAATAAAGGGAATACATAAACAAATGGCTCTGTCTTGTCATTACCATCACCTCCATTAGCTTGAAGAAAAGTATTGTTTTCTAAAAAATGTCTGATCATAGAGTGCTGCATAGAGGGCTTCAGAGAGGGACCAGCAGGTCTGAGCAGGTACCTCACATTGAAGAAAGGAATGTTGAAGGAGGGCTGTGGAGAAAGACGAGACTGCAGGGCAGAGGAGGAGGAGATCGGGAAAGCCAGTGGTGGGATCTGTGGCCCACAAACCAAAGTCTGGCAAACTACGAGTCACAGCTAACCAAAGTGACTGTACTTAGCTCTCCGAATTATATAAAGGACTATTTTATGTGCTTTTAAACCAGTATTAAAAAAAAAAATGTTGGGTAGCACAGAGGCAAAAGTATTTCTGTGACTGTAAAAGTCAAGAATTTTAAGGGTAGCTTTCAGTGTTCATTTTTGCCACCTATGAATGTGTGATTCTGTGCTGGATGAAAACAGCTAGTTCGTAAGAAAAAAATCACCTCATTTACTGTCTGTGTGGCCAGAGAGACAATTATGAAATTTAGGCATTTGTAGAAATATAGATGGAAAAGGTCTTGAAGATCAGATCAAGGAGTCAGAACTTTCAATTTTGAAGATTAGAAATTACTTCTCTTTGACTTTTACACACAATTTTCATTTTTCTAGTCTATCCCATCATCCCACCACCAATGTGCCATGTAGGCAAAGTTGTCTTTTTCAAACTGAAGTGAACTAACATTCACTGAGTTTTAGAAATTGAAACATTGCTCTTGCTCTCTTGAGCTGAGCCACATTCCTTGGGAGTTTTAAAACTTGAACTAGGAATGCATACATATAAAACAAGTATGCTTTGCTACATATACATGATAATTAATATATAATTACAATTTAATGCCTGCCATTAACTGCAGAGTAATGTTCCTCACTCGCTGTAAACAGGCAACAGAAAACACCCACTCAAGTTGTTAAGCATGCCTTTGATTCCCTGACGCTCTTATGCCAGACCCAGTAAATTAAATCCTTTAGGGTTCTCCTCTAGAGAAGAGAGATTTTCTTGCCAGCTATTCTGTAATGAAAATTTGCCAATCCTTGACTGATGTTGGATATGAAGTTGCACATTAGCTGTGTATTAAACAGCACCTGCTGTGTGTACAGAATGCAGTCAGCAGTACAAAGGAAACCTCGGTGGGCACTTGAGAGAGCCCAGGGAGCAACGTTCCTCTTCCACGGTCAACTTCTGAGTTATATGAGAAGTCAGACAAAAGGATAAGGCAGCCAGGAAACGAACTCATCTTTTTTCACTGACAAAGTTGATATTGGAGAATGTGGCTTACATGCACAACTGTTAGATGGGGAAACAGTGGAAACAGTGACAGACTTTATTTTCTTGGGCTCCAAAATCACTGCAGATGGTGACTGCAGCCATGAAATTAAAAGACGCTTGCTCCTTGAAAGAAAAGCTATGACCAATTTAGACAGCATATTAAAAAGCAAAGATATTACTTTGCCAACAAAGGTCCATCTAGTCAAAACTATGGTCTTTCCAGTAGTCATGTATGGATGTGAAAGCTGGACTATAAAGAAAGCTGAGCACTGAAGAATTGATGCTTTTGAACTGTGGTGTTGGAGAATACTCTTGAGAGTCCCTTGGACTGCAAGGAGATCCAACCAGTCCATCCTAAAGGAGATCAGTCCTGGGTGTTCATTGGAAGAACTGATGCTGAAGCTAAAACTCCAAAACCTTTGGCCACCTGATGCAAAGAACTGATTCATTTGAAAAGACCCTAATGCTGGGTAAGATTGAAGGTGGGAGGAGAAGGGGACGTCAGAGGATGAGATGGTTGGATGGCATCATCAGCTCAATGGACATGAGTTTGAGTAAACTCTGGGAGTTGGTGATAGACAGGGAGGCCGGGCGTGTTGCAGTCCATGGGGTCGCAAAGAGTTGGACACGACTGAGCAACTGAACTGAACTATTGGGTTCTCGACCCAGAATTAGGCAAATCAGCCTACCTAGTCATAGACCAGTCTGGAGGACCACAGATGCAGCCTCTAAAGCTTACAGACATGGGGGGCAGAGAGGCATGTGGACCCCTGTAGAAGAGACGGGAGCTGGGCTCCAGCATCCCCTTCCAGACTGACCAATCAAATGAAGTCACTTCTTGAACCTCTTTTCTAGTGTAGCCCCTGATGACTGTGAAATTGTGACAAGGGACATTGCCCAGATCCAGATTCAAGAGAAGGACAGCAGAAGGTCATCAAAATACTAAATATAATCAGAACATGCAGGAAATACAACATCCATTTGAATATAGGCTTAAAGAAGGCAGGGTTTTTCCCTACATATTCTTTTCCTGCAGCAATTTGTTCACTGCTATATTGCCAATGCTTAGGAAAATTACCTGCTACAAATAAGGTGTTCACTGAATGAATTAATAGGAGTAAGTGAGTAGGCAGAGAGGCAAAACTAGTGTAACATACCTTGAGCTCCTTCTTCATGGAAATAAATATTGTTTATCTGCCACATGCCTATGAGATATAATAATAATGATGATGATGGTAATGATCATGATAGCCATCTTAGGAAAGTTGGTTTTGATTTGACAACTCTGCCATTACATGATATCATAGTGTTATTTGTGGGTAAGGATAAAGAATGTCATTCTCAGTGCTAATATTTATTGGACATGTATATTAGGTGCTGGCACTTTTCTAAGCTCTTTACAAGTATTAACCCTTCTAAACTTTGTAGCAATCCTTTGATGTGGGTACCATTATTGGCCTATGTTATGTATGTGCCGAAGATCAGAGTCAAGCATAGAAAATTCAAATGCAGGTATTTGAATTCCTAAGCTCATGCTATAAATCATAATGCTTGCATTTTACAGTTGGCCCTTGAGTGATGCAGGTCAGAACTACATGGGTTCACTTAATGTGGATTTTTTTCAATAAATACATACTCCAGTACTACATGATCCATGTTGGTTAAATCTGCAGGTATAGAGGAACCACGGATATGGAAGGGTGACTATAAAGTTATACAGGGATTTTCAACTGGGGGTGTCAGCGTCCCTAAATGTTGTTCAAAGCTCAACTGTACTTTTGAAATATCCCTTCCTCTCTTCTGGTCAGGTTTTCCTCACCGCTGTATGATTTAGTCTCCACATCTACACAGTGCTGATGAGTGTGTGTGTTCACTTGGTCCCTAGTGTCTGACTCTTTTTGGCTTTATGGACTGTAGCTCACCAGGCTCCTCTGTTTATGGGATTTACCAGGCAAGAACACTGGAGTGAGTTGCCATTTCCTTTTCCAGGGGATCTTCCCGACACAGGGATCAAACCCAGGTCTCCTGCATTGCCAGGCAGATTCTTTACCACTGTGCCACGTAGGAAGCCCTATAATAGTGATGCTAATACTTACTTGATGCAGTGGAGGTAAATAAGATAATCATTATTAAGCACTTAGCACAATGCCTGAAACATAGGAAATGGTTGATTAATGGTATTAATTGTCCTTGTCTTTAATAATGGCGCTGCCCCTGTTGACATCTTTGCAGGCTTTGCACACATCTGTAGACAGGTTTCACACTTATCTATAGACAGGCTCCTCCCAGGTTGGGTACCCCACCCCTAGCTCCAGGAAGCTGCAGCAGGGATGATGGGCCCTAGTGACAGGATCATGGCCTTTATGGGTTCTGAGCTTTGTTTTCTCCTAAGCATAACATCTAGACTCCCATCCATGGTGAACTCCGACTGCTGGGGGGCCTCACTTTCTGTCTTATAAGGGAGACCAATGCCTACCCAGCATCTGTATTCAGAGAGGTCATAATGGTCCACACAAACTGCTGTGATGGAGAAAAGGATGTGACATACCTACAGGCTCAGTGTGATGTGGGTACAGAAGGCAGCTGCAGGAAATGGGATCTTCTGGGGCTTTGGGACAGCCTAGCAACCAGCACTCCTCTTCCCTGACCAAGTGCAGGATCCATTGAGATATATAACTGGAAACCAGAGTATCACCTTTATTAAGAAAGCTGCTATTGGAGAATGCAGTTCACCTGGGCAGGCTACTTGATACTGAATTCCAGAGTTAGGCAAACCAACCTACTCAGTCAAAGCAGGCACTGGAAAAATAAGTCCCTATAGAGATCAAGGTTATTCAAGTTAAAAGAGATGATGCCTGTAAGGGTACAGATTGGTGCCTCAATTTATGTGAGCTACTATTGTTATCATCAAGAAATTTAATATACCAGATTAAAATGAGGGAGCTTAGCAATGAATGCAACATACACGCATGCATGCATGCTACATCACTTCAGTCGTGTCCGACTCTTTGCAACCCCATGAACTGTAGCCTGCCAGGCTCCTCTGTCCATGGGATTCTCCAGGCAAGAATACTGGAGGGGGTTGTCATGCCCTCCTCCAGGGGATCTCTCTAACGCAGGGATCAAACCCATGTCTCTTACGTCTCCTGCACTGGTAGGTAGATTCTTGGGCAGTACCACCAAGAAGCCCACGAGACATACAACCTGCCATTATTATCTAGGCTACAGAATAGTTTCTCCACCTGTGACGTGAAAGCTTTGAACCCTTTGAACTTGATTTCTGTTAACCCTGAAGGAAGTGAAAGAAGAGTGCAGATTATTACAGTGAAGAAGAGTTTAGACCTCTTCCTTACCTGCTGATGCACCCATTGCCCTTTTTCCTCTACAGGAAGTAGAAGTTTAAGAAAATGTATCCGAAGCCTTTGGAGACCAGACTCCAAAGAACCCACTCACTGCTGAGGATCATTAAGGTGAGTTTCAGTCTATTTTGTAACAAGTCTTTGAGGTAGCATTTTTATTCGTTTTTTTTCTTTCCTTCCTCCCTCCCATCCCTTCCTCCCTTCCTTCCTTTTTTAGCTAAGGAGCTGTAAACAGGGCTGGATGGGCTGAGTGCCAGAAAGGTGTCAAGGTCAATCAACACTGACTCCCCTGGGGGGAAGTGTAAAACCTGCTAATAATTTGTTTGCAGAGGTAAGAGATGGGGAAGTATATGCCTGGAGTCTCCTGCAAGCGACGGCTTGCTCTCCTGCGCGTTGAGGGTTCCCAGCGCGCCAGCATACGTTGTGCACCCGCAGACTGTCCGCAGGCCGAGTTCATCGGTTCTCACTCTCAATTAGGACACCTCTGGAAAGAAACCACAAGCCTATGTCTCATCTCCTGCATGGGGTGGCTGGGACTTGTTAGCTGTTGAGGATTTTCTCTGGCTCTGGAGACGACGTGGTGTGACGGGACAGAACCTGTCTGGAGGAGAGGTCCCAGGCAGGAGGGTAGCAGGACCGGGAACAGGGGACGTTAGGATCCCTGACTGCTGCTCAGAAAGGCTTCCCACCCAGAGGCACTGTGCGCTGTCTCTTCACTTCGTACCTCTTAGGGCTATCAAAGACGACGGTATTTGCTTATCCATGTATGTATTATCTGCCATCCCTACAAGAACACGAGGTCTATGACAACAGGGGCCCTCTGTGTCACGTGTACCTCTGGGACACCCATGTCCAGGGCTGGCCCTGACTCACAGTGATCAGCAAACAAACATTTGGTGAATGAACAGTGGATGAATCCTGTCCTATGTGCTCACTTTAACCCCGGAGGAAATGGAAGGATCGCAGTAGCTTGACTGCGGTCACAGAGGGGGAGGGCGGACCTGGCCTGGCACCCGACTCTTCTGACGCCCAGTCCCGCTGTCCATCCTCACCTCCTTCAGGGCTTTACCCCAGAGGCACCTTTTCACGAGGCCTTCCCCCACCGCCCCATGGAAGGAAAACTACCCACCTCCACCAGCCAGCTTTCCACATTTCCTTCCCGGTTCTGTTAAATGTTTCCTTCTTGAGCTCTTACCCTGACTACCACACTCTGTTTTCATCTTGCTATTGCTGGTCCTTCCCTGTAGAACGTAGGCTGCAGGAGGGCAGGCCTTTCCTCTGTGTTCACTACCGTGAACAATAACAAAGGCAATAGCTAATACTGATTGAGTACTTACCATGTGTCAGACACTTAAGGGGAATCATCTCACTTAAAATCCCTAGCAGGGACTTTCCTGGCAGACCAGTGGTTAACAATCCACCATCCAAGGTGGGGTAGCTGGGTAGCTGGTTCCACCTCTGGTTGGGGAACTAAGATCCCACATGCCCCCAGGCAACTGAGCCCCTCTCACCCAACTAGAAAGAAGCCCACCATTACAAGGAAGAGCTGGAGTGCCTCAACTAAGATTCAGTGCAGCCAAAAATAAATACATAAATGAATAAATATTTAAATAATAAAATAAAATTCCCAGTAACTCCACGAAGTAGCTGCTGTTAGTATGCCCATTTTACAGATGGGAAAACAGAGCTTAGATAAGCTAAGTGATCTGCCCCAACTAGCAAGTGACAGAGATGGAACAAAAAGCCACTGCCTTAAGCACTGTGCACATACTGCCCCCCACAGTGACCCTAATGGGAGCGGGTGGTAAGGACCTGGGGCCTGCAGAGTGGGGTGGGGGACGGGGTGTGGTCCAACCCCTTTGTGCCTCATAGGCAACTGCTGTCTTCCTATGATTTGGCTGTAATCCAGAGGAACCCAATAAAGCTGCAAGTAGGGTGATGGGCAGAGCCCTGGGCAGAAAACAGCGTACACAGAAGTCCCTTGAAGCAGTGGGCATTTCACCTGGACATGTGACACAATCGGCCTCTCAATAGGAAGACAGGAGGCAGCCAGTCCTTAACTCCCTCCGCCTCGGCCCCTCACTTTCTTAGAAGTGCCTGACCTACGGTACCTTGCACGTGCTTGGAAAGCAGTGGGAAGGTCCCAGCCTGTCAGCGCTCTTCCTTTGCTTTCAGTAGCAGCTCGTCTTCTGCCCCGAGGAATGTGTGCAAGGTGCAGATGTCAAGGCCCGGGCAGAGAATGAAGGCAAGCAGGTATGTGCCTTCTCACTGGACCCCCAGCATGCCCCACACTGCTGCTGCTTTCCGCCTCCTCAGCTCTCATTTCCAGGGGCTTTCCACTTTTTCTTTGGATTCTTACGTCCAAGGACCCTATCGTGGATCTTCATAGAGACAGTTTAGGAGCAGGGGAGAAATCACGTTTATTGAATACCTGGGATGTAAAAGACACATGCTGAGGGGTCCACAGAAATGGCATCTTATAATCATCATGTAATCCCATTCTGTAGATGGGAGAATGGAGCCTCAGAAAACTTGGCCAAGGGTACTGAGAACACAAATTTAGTTTTGAAGTTCTGGCTCTACTAGCCCCTCATCTGAGTTGCATCTAACTTGTGGAAGTGGGTCCTAAAGTGTCCCCAAGGGCTGAGGGCCATCATCCTGCCTGTTCAATGCTCAGAAGCAAATACTCAGCATCCACTCTGCGTTGGGGATTGTGCTAGATGCTGGGGATATAGCAATGAGCTCAACAGACCAAAATGCCTGTTCTCACACAGCCTGTGTTCTAAAAGGAGGGACTCACAACAATAAGATAAAACATAAAGAATCATTATAAGTGCTTGTGCGTTGCAAGGAGAATGAAATAGAGCCAGAAGAAAAATGTGGAGTGTTGGCTGGTGTAGGGGATGGAGTTTTCTTTCCACAGAGCAGCCAGGGATGCCCTCCTGAGAAGGTGACTTTTGATTAAAGCCCTGAAGGAGGTGAGGACTAAGAGTGGGGCTGCGAGTCAGGAGAACAGGGTACCAGTCCAGGTTCACCCTCCCTCTGTGTGACTAGTTAAGTCACCATGTCCCTTTGTGACTGTTTCCTTCTTTGCAAAGTGAGCACTTAGGAGAGGATTCATTTCTTCAGTCGTTCATTCAGCAAATACTGGGTTGGCCGAAAAGTCCAAATGAACTTTTCAGCCAACCCAATATTTATTTCCTGATTATTCTGAGTCAGGTACATCCCTCAGCATAAACACTGCAGAGGTGAACATGACAAATGAAGCCTCTGTCTTCGTTGGGACCTCATATTCTTGTGGGGAAGACAAGTAAATGGATGAATAAAAACTAGCATTTTTTTACGCTTTTTGTTTGGGATGTAGCCAATTAACAATGTTGTCATAGTTCCAGGTACACAGCGAGCAACTCAACCATATATATACATGTAACCATTCTCCCCCAAACGTCCCCTCCCATCCAGGTTGCCACACAACAACAATATCTTTGATAGACCTAAGAGTTGTGAAGTTCATTTCATACACAATGACTCTGGGTGGAAGGCAGTTCTTTGAATGGGATAGCCAAAAATCCTAATGTTCTATATTCGGGTTCCTATATTCATGTGCCTGTGATTATCGCTCCACACTAGGCAGAGACCAGTCTCACATTGGGAAACCACCAGTGCAGAGAACCGTGGAAACCGTGAAGGCATCACAGGGAGCAGAGCTTTCCTTCTGCCTGGGGTCTTGGGGACCTCCCTGGGCCTTTCACAACTCAGTAACATTACAGCCTGCAGAGTCAGAAGGGGGGAAGTGATTGTTATGGAATTTCACCCCAGGACTGCCATCTGTCAGTCCCCGACTTTCAGCCTAACATTTTCAGATTCCTTCCAGGTATTTGTTTCTTGGCATTTGTTTCTACTCCCTGCCATCAGAAAGCTACACTTCTGATGATTCTTTTCATGACAGTTGCAATATTCCCTGCCTGCTGAATCTCTTGCCTTTGATTTTTCTGCCTGGTGTCCTAACCTTGTTATTTTGCTTGGTTGGTCTTCTCTTCACAGATCCATGGTGCTCCCACTGCAGGCCTGGCTGCCACTTCATTAGCAAGCTGCTTATACACCTTGCAGGTCATTAATAATGATAGTAAATGAGGAAAGGCTCAGCCCCCGCCCCTCGCACCCCTGCAGACACCTCCCTGGTGAATAATTACCATTTATTGTGCTGCTCTGTTTATCATCTTTTAGCCAATTGTGACACTGTTATTCTCTGAACTAACTTTAACAGTTAGTTCATGGGTTAGGACATGAGTTTGAGTAAACTCTGGGGGTGGGTGATGGACAGGGAGGCCTGGTGAACTGCAGTCCATGGGGTCACAAAGAGTCGGACATGACTGAGCAACTGAACTGAACTGAACTTTAACAGATTTTTCAAGGGGATTTCTCATGAGGCAGATGTTCATTCTGAGGCTTAATAGCTCCAAGAGCTAGGGAAAGTCTTGTTGGTGGAATCAGTGTCCAGGGCTGGAGAAGTTAAAACTCTCCCAAATGCTCTTGACCCCGTGAATGCCACTACCCTGAGCCTGCTTTTAGCTAGTTCCTGGCTCATGCTGGGAAATCACTGTTCCTATTTTTCAAGTCCCCTTGATTAAGATCTTTATGCCTCCTAAAGTCTAGTTATTATTTTTTAAAAAAATCAATATGAACTAATGAGAATAAGCTTTCATCCTCTCTTGCCTTTAACATATTTATTCATTTAGCAATGCACTTTTGTTTAATTCTGTCCAGCACAAAATATTTCCTTGGGGGATGACATAATGTATGAGACATTATTTAGACATAGAAGTACAAAGATAATAAGATGCTTCTGCTTCTGGTAGTATGCATAAGCTTCTAGCAAACCAATTCTCTCACAAATAACAGCTATAAACTTAGATAAAATTTTTTAAAAAATCAGCTACTTGAAAGAATTGGAGAGTGAGCAAGAGTAATTTGTTCTAGACAGGAACTGACAGTTGGGAGAAGGAAATAGCACTGGGTGAATTTCCTATGTTAGTGAATTTGTGGTGCCACAAGGGTGGGATGGCTGGTGCAGTTCAGTTCAGTCCCTCAGTCATGTCTGACTCTTTGCGATCCCATGGACTGCAGCACACCAGGCTTCCCTGTCCATCACCAACTCCCAGAGCTTGCTCAAACTCAAGTCCATTGAGTTGGTGATGCCATCCAACCATCTCATCCTCTGTCATCCCCTTCTCCTGCCGCTTTCAATCTTTCCCAGCATCAGGGTCTTTTCCAATGAGTCAGTTCTTCACATCAGGTGGCCAAAGTATTCGAGCTTCAGCATTAGTCCTTCCAATGAATATTCAGGACTGATTTCCTTTAGGATTGACTGATTTGATCTCCTTGCACACAGATCTCTCAGGAGGCAGGTCAGGTGGTCTGGTATTCCCATCTCTTGAAGAATTTTCCACAGTTTTTTGGGATCCACACAGTCAAAGGCTTTGGTGTAGACAATAAAGCAGAAGTAGATATTTTTCTGGAATTCACTTACTTATTCTATGACATAACGGATGTTGGCAATTTGATCTCTGGTTCCTCTTTCTTTTCTAAGTCCAGCTTGAACATTTAGAAGTTCTCAGTTCACGTACTGTTGAAGCCTCACTTGGAGAATTTTGACCATTACTTTGCTAGTGGGTGAGATGAGTGCAATCGTGTGGTAGTTTGAACATTCTTGGCATTGCCTTTCTGCAGGATTGGAATGAAAACTGACCTTTTCCAGTCCTGTGACCACTGCTGAGTTTTCCAAATTTTCTGGCATATTTAGTGCAGCACTTTAAGAGCACCATCTTTTAGGACTTCAAATAGCTTAGCTGGAATTCCATCACCTCCACTAGCTTTGTTCGTAGTGATGCTTCCTAAGGCCCACTTGACTTTGGACTCCAGGATATCTTTTAGGACTTAAAATAGCTCAGCTGGAATTGCATCACCTCCACTAGCTTTGTTCATAGTCATGCTTCCTAAGGCCCACTTGACTTTGGACTCCAGGACTCTAGGTGAGTGATCACACCATCATGGTTATCTGAGTCATAAAGATCATTTTTGTATAGTTCTGTGTATTCTTGCCACCTCTTCTTAATATCTTCTGCTTCTGTTAGGTCCATACTGTTTCTGTCCTTTATTGTGCCCATCTTTGCATGAAATGTTCCCTTGGTATCTCTAATTTTCTTCAAGCGATCTCTAGTCTTCCCCATTCTACTGTTTTCCTCTATTTCTTTACACTGATCACTGAAGAAGGCTTTCTTATCTCTCCTTGCTGTTCATATTTTTTAAAAAATCACTGGTGAGTGAGAGGGAGATCATGAAAATGAAAGAATCAGAGAGAGAGGTAATCCAAATTCTGTGTATGAACTCTGCCTGAATCTTTGTCTGATACTTGAACAATGCATGTGTCATGTAGATTGCAGGCAGACCAGCTAAGGATGAATGAACTGAACTTAGATTTGAGTTGCTACCCAAATCTAAGTATTAAAGTATCTGCTTTAATGCGTGTTGAATGTTGCATGTTGAATCCAGTTAATTAAATTATCTGCTAAAACAAAGTAAACACTCTTTAGAGGAATACAGCATAATCCAGAGTCACCACAATATAGTATTCACAGTGTCAGGGATATGTATGATCCAACAAAATTACTTGACGTATGAAGAATAGGAAAATGTGAAGCACTCTCAAGAGAAAAGAATAACATGTGGAGACTGACCCCAGAGGGATCCAAAGATAAAGTATGTTAAATAAACTGATAGAATACAATACAAACTCTGCCTTAAGTATAATCCTAAAGTGACAGACTCAGCACAGAGATGATGAGATGAGAATAATATGCCAAAAAGCATCTGTTGAGTTTTATTATAAAAATCAAAGTGATTTTGAAAATCTCCTATGGTCTGAAAAATAGGAACATCTTGTTTGTGATTTTATCATATTTACATTTTCTACAGACTCTAATGGGAAATCTTTGAATAGACCATTACAACTGTGCTTGCACTGCTAAGAACCACTTTATATTTCTCTTTTGGATGGAATAGATTTATGTCAGCAATTCAAACTGACAACAGTACTATAGATTGAAATAAAATTTTAAAAATTTAGCAGTAAAATGAAATTTTAAATAAGAAAAAAAGAGATAGGAAAGGTTCCTCATAAGAGTTACTGTTTGGGCTGGAGTTAGAGTCTTAGGACTTCAAAGATAAATAAGAGTTAAGTGAAACAGAGAAACAGAGAGAGAGAGAAAGGACTATGGGGAAATACATGTGACAAATGAGGGTGGATATTTTAAAGGAAATAGATGGTGCCATGGGAAAATCACAAGAACAGTTGAAGTCCTCCTACCCTATATTAATTGATCATCAAAAACATTGGCAAAAGTGAACAGTTATGGAAAATTTTTACATGCCTTAAGCATTTTATTTGAATCTAAAACATATAAATGGGTGTTACTTCATTAAACTTTGGATTTTAGTCCCAGACCTAGTCTTTTGATTACTGTTCCATGTTAAATTCCTTATGTAAATAGATTCATACTGCATTGTACCCTCTTTCCAGTTTTGATTTTTTAAGTGAAGTGAGAATTTAAAAAGACTTATAAAACAACCTTAAATAGAAGTTGTACTTTTATAATATTCTCCCACCCAATCTTTACAGTTGCCTTGATCACACCTAATCCAAAAGCATTTTAGGGCAACACATCTTAGTAAGTCTTTCCAAAGCAATCAACCTAGTTTTCATAGAAATATGGTTTTCTCTTTGATATGGCATTTGATTGTGTGATTATTTATATATATATATATATGTATATATAAATTAACTACATAATGGCCGTAACAAGTAGACTCCTGGTAAACAGGCAACTTGACTTGTAAGAACAGAAGATTATGAACCCATGAGAGAGCTACCAAACTTCTCTAGTGCTGCTGAATGGAGGGTTTTGGTCAATAAGAGGAAGAGCAGAGGTCCTAATTTTGCGTGATTGTTGCATGGCCCAAATACGTCCCTGATACTGTTGATTATTCTAACATTATGAATTCCAACTACCAGAAACAGAAGCATTTGCAGGGTGGACACATTAAAGAAGTCAGATCTAACAGAACACCACAATCACTCCACACAGATGGATTCTTATCTAAAATTCTGTCAAAAACTGGTCATTTCTGGGTCATCTCTGTCCTCACTGACTTCCTCCTTCAGAAATATCTCCATCAATTGTGGTTCTGCTCCCTGATATCCTGTTTCAGAGAATAACACTGGGTTGCTATTATGAGTTCAGGAAATCAAGTAAATGTCGAATGACCTGAGTTAAGCATTTCCCAAAAACCAATTTAGAAAAGTTATTTAAATTCAGTTGAAGTGTTTCATTAACAATCTGGATTGGCAACCACATGCCAACAGCCTTGCACAGCCACCTACATTAAGAAGCTCAGCTGAAAAAAGGCCCCGGTGCCTGTGTTCTTGAACGTACCTTAGATTGGCTTCATTTAGAAGGCAGAGGCATTTATTGGCTAGGACAGGAAATCAAAATGGAATAAATATCATTTTCAGATTAATGGCTCGAACAAAAGATCATAAGTGAAATAAGACAACATATATTGCAAAAATAAATCTCAAGAGATAGCTAAGGTAAAAGAAAGATTTACTTAAATGTGTAGTTTGGCTAAGTAGTTTAAACTGATTTGGGTAATCAAGTGAAAAATGAGTAAGAACTAATGAAGAGTTAGTGAACTCTTTCTAAATGGAGAAGTATGTAAATTACTCGCATAGATTTGGTCTTTTCTTTTGATATGATATTGTACTCTTCTGAGTTTTGCTACTGTAGTAACTTGCATTATAGATCTAAACAATGACTCATGAAGCCTTTCATTTTTCTAACTTCTGAGTTTGGGTCACAACAAATATTTAATGAACAGCTACTCTGTGCCATTTGCTGGATGAGGTAATGATCGTGTATTTATGAAGATGATTTTACTTGACACATAATTCCTTTGTAACTGTCAGGTTATTTAAGAAAAGTTTTATAGTATTCTGAATGTCTCAGACTTCTAGAGCAGATATATTGTTTGATCACATATTGGACATAATTCTTACCACAAATATTCCAATTAGAATTGCCTTGTCAGAATCCATTTCCTAGGTGCCATATCATGCAGAGGGCATAACGAATACCTCTATTTAGGCTTATTTGAGAACAAGAAGGGAACCAAGTCATGTGCATCTTCTCACCAGTTTTGAAGATATCATTTTAAAATATAGGTCAGTATTTTTACCATATTACATTACCCAATATTTGGACCATTGTTTTTGCATTACATGCCTGTTTAAAGTTCTCAATTTGTTAGTGGCCATCAGTTTTTGTCTTATCAAACCTATCAACATTGAGCACACATGACCATAGCTTCCTTCTTGAAAGACTCCTCCTTTCTTTTCTTTCATTCCACACTCTTGTTGTTGTTGTTTAATAGTGTTATTCAGGCATATATTATATATCATAACGATCATTTATTTTAAGTGTTAAGTTTAATGCTTTTTAGGAACTTTACCAAGTGATACAACCATCACCATAAATCCATTTCAGAACATTTTCATCCCCCTAACAAGATCCCCTTTCTCACTCCCAGTCTCATCTTTCTTGGTTTTCCTCCCTCCCTCCTTCGCAGGCTCGCTCTCCTCTCCTGAGTCACTGAGCATTTCCACTTCTCAAGGTGCAGCATGGACTCTGTTCCTCTCCCTCTCTACTCCTCCTTTGAAGGAGCCCCACCGAGACTGTGGCTTCAGTTACCACTGAATGCAGATGTGCCAGGCCTCTCCACGCTGCTCCAAATCTGCTCATCCAAAGGATCTTCTAGAGACCGACATCATACATGCTGGAAAGGTACTTAACTCCACATATCCAGATCCAAGCTCCTGGCTTTTGTACCGGAGCAATTATCAATTTCAGCTTCTAAGCCAAAATCTTGGGGTCATTCTTGACCAGCTCCTCCTGTCTTGCTACACCTATGTTTAACACATCATCAGGTCTTTTTGGTTTTCTATCCAAAATACCTCATAAGTACATCTCCTTATCCTCATCACTTCTTCCCTTAGCCTTGTCCAGGATTCCATTATCTCTCACCTGGAATATTTAATAATTGCTTCTAATTTGTGTTCTTATCTTCCCTCTTCCCCTTCTAACCAATTCTCCATGTTGTAGCCAAATTTTTTTTTAAAGAAAGCACAAATCTGATCCAATAGCTGTCTGTTACTCTTAGGTCAATAGCTGTCTGTTACTCTTAGGTTAATATAAATGTATTAACACAGCTTATTGCCTGTCACTACCCCTGTCTCTTGCTCCACAGCTGTACAGCCCATCTTTAATTTTCTTAAAAGTATACATGTTTCTACCCAATACAAGGCTGAAGTGAAGTGCAAGTCGCTCAGTTGTGTCCAGCTCTTTGTGACCCCATGGACTATACAGTTAATGGAATTCTCCAGGCCAGAATACTAGAGTGGGTAGCCTTTCCCTTCTCCAGGGGATCTTCCCAACCCAGGGATCAAGCCCAGCTCTCCCACATGGGAGGTTGATTCTTTATCAGCTGAGCCACAAGGGAAGCCCAATATAAGGCTACCACATATTTTTTCTCTCTACTTAAACCTCCTTCATCACTAACTTCCACTCAACCAATCCTTCAGATCTTAGCTCAGTCTGCACTGTCTCATGGAGACCTCTACCACCCATCATCAGTGTAGATCAAGTCATCAGCTGATATGCTTTCTTAGCATTCTCAACTTTCCCTTTATAAAATCTACTCTGCTTGTGTGCATGCTCAGTCATGTCCGACTTTTTGTGACCCCATGGACTGGAGCCCGTCAGGCTCAGCTGTCCATGAATTCTCCAGGCAAGAATGTTGGAGTAGGTTGCCATTTCCTCCTCCTCCGGATCTTCCTGACCCAGGGATCAAACTCAGGTCTCCTGTGTCTCCTGCATTGGAAGGTGGGTTCTTTACCACTGAGTCATCTAGGAATCCCATAAAATCTTCTATAGGTTGGAATTATATGCTTACGTATGGCTATTTGATTAATATCTCTCTTTTCTACTAGACTGTACTGCCATGACTGCTTTTGTTCATCTAAGAGCTAACACAGCATACAGGAGGTACTCAATAAATATTGTAAGATAAATAAATAAATGAATGAACAAAACCAACAAAACTAAGCAGAATACAATGGCTAAGATCTGGCACTTGCTTACACTGTATTCCCCTACCATCACCCCACCACCACCCCAGATCTCTAAAATGGCTTCATTTCACATATAAGGTGTTTTTAACCCAAAGAGAAGGGCTGAGTTTAAGTTCAGAGGCTATGTCTTGACTCAGGCATGTCAAGGAGTCAAACTTTCATTACTTTTCTGTGAACACGTCTTCAACTGTGACATGTCTTTATTTGTGAAATGATATAACATCTCTCCCTCCTTGGAAATGAAATTAAGAACTAGTCTTCCATATCCAGTGAAGTGCTAGTAAACATTTAACAGTTGACTCTCTGGCGAAAAGCCCTGATTGGTAGCATTTGATGATTTCACTATAGTAAGTACTGTGATCATAGTTGTTTGAAGCCCTCGACCTCATTTCCCCAAAAACAGTTGAAAAGAAAGAAACACAAACTGCTCTTAAGAGCCACACCAACCAGCTCCACACACTGCTAGATCTGAGGATCACTTGCCTCCAAATTTTCCTTTTCTCTCTTTAACCAAAAATATGGACTGCCCTTGGCTCTGCCCAGCATTGTGTGACTTCATGATCATTTTTCTCTTTTTTTATACTTTTGACTACTAGATTGTTATTTAGAATACAAAGACTTGGGGAGAAGTATGTCATATCCATTTTATTCCCAAGGCTAAATTGCCACTTCTGTCCTGAACTCTAATCTGTCACGAAAATTGGGCAGAGGGTTTCAGCCTGTGTTAGCAGCTTCACAAAGATTTGCACCAGACAGTAAATCCCATCAAAAAGCAGGCCCAGAAATCTGACCATGAGTAAATGTTATTCACCATGACTGTTTACCAACAGTTTCTCATGCCTTTGCAGATATCTCATAAACAGTTTTCAAGGCAGTGTTTATGCAAAGGATTAGTGAAAGGACAAAAGTCTCAAGGGAGAGACCTCACCAAAGTACATATCTCTCCAAGCACTAAACTGTCAACAACATGAAACCTTCACTCCACGCTAGAGCCCAGCTTCCTTGCCAACGTTAGATACCCACGTGTGTTGGCAAAGATAAAGTCAACAAGAAAAGCACACATGTCACATCTCCTGCAGAATGACATGACCACCACTGCTTGGGCGTGGCAGCCCAAGCCTGCTAGAAATCCTCGTGGACAACACACAGCAAGCCCGTCCCTTATTCTGTGGCTGATGGCAGGGTACAGAACGTTGCTTCTGAAAGCAGTGATAGCAAAGCCAGCAAGAGCCCCAACTGTTTGTTAAATGCCTAACGATTAACAGAAGCCCCAGCCTCAGCCTCTGGGCTGCCACTCAGGGTAGTCTGTTTAGTAAACAGTCAACCACCAATATCTTGAGCAGGTTGAACAGATGGCTCCAGGGTTCAGGCCAACTGTGTTTCCCTCAATTTCACACAGCTTTGGGTAATGACAATCATAAAAATCAAGAAAAGTATAAACATAAACACGGCCCTCTCCCCACCCTCCCCCATGAATACACAGGGACTCCAATCTCGAGGTGATGAAATCTGACAAAGATATAAGATTAGAGGGAGAGGGAGAGCCCGAGTGGAGTGGATCTAAAGTCATTAGAAGCTCTGTGTGATTGAAGATTGAGGAGAAAGAAATGAAATCCTCATAGGTGTCTCTGCATAGAGAACATAAAGGGATGGATACAATGAAGGAATGGTAAGATGCGCAGCCAATGGCTCAGAAATCTTCAGGCAGAAACCACAGGTCCTAAAGTTCAAACACCTTGTGGTTAAGTTGTAAATGGGACATTTGGCCTAGCCACCCTAGCACTGCTCCATCACAGCCCAGAATCCAAGTGTTGTAAGCAAGACAAATGTTAGAGGCTGAGCTATGAGCATGGCAGCTGTGATATTATTATGAATATCACCTGCTGGAGACAGAATTGAGAAGCCTGTTCACCAGTTCTAGCCCTGCTGCTAAGCACCTGTTACGCTCTCTTTGTACTTGTAAAATGGGTACATAAAACCCGACTTTGTGTATTTCAGAGAGTTGTTGCTAAGATACATGAAACATGTCTTCTGGGCCAGAGGGCATTGTAAATTCATGCTCTTAGCCGCTGATCGACTCCAAGCAAATGTTAGATCAAATTTGAAGAGAGAAGAACAGAACACACACATCCTTCATTTCAAAACAAGGTAAACTTCTGCAGGAATCAGAAGCACAAAGCAGGAAGCAAAGCAGAAGGTGCGCTCTCCCCAAACTGCATTATATATGGAGCTGAAATATACATAGAACTAGCATAAAACTCCATACAGGGAAGAGAAAGGAAGCCCAGCTCTGTCAGCAACGTGGAACTCCTGCTACCTGCTAGAGTAGGAAATGGCAACCCACTCCAGTACTCTGGAGCTTCATTGCTGCTGCCTGCTAGAGAGGGTGAGTAGATAGATACTGTCTTCAGCCTCACCAGAGAACAGGTGCCCTGAGTTTCCAACAGAATGTAGGGTTCTTAATCAAGAACTCAAGGGGTCTAATTGAAAGTACAGAAAGAGAAACAACCCTTCTGCTCAAGATGCATCTATAAATCAAAATTCTAAAACATAGAAGGAAAAAGAAATCTAAGGAAGTTAGCTAACAACATTAAAAATCAAGAGATCAATTCAGTCCTGAAAATTAGTTCACTATTCTTTCACTGACACCTATTGTTCACATGGACCTGTCTGAAAATGATTATGTAAGCATACTTAAGGTTATTTAAAAGAAAGAAAGTACTGGCATCCATAAAAAAGAACCAAAAGTCATGAGACCAAAAGGAAGAAATAACAACAACAACAATAATACAATAACAATAATACAAACAAACAGAATACATGGGTTAATAGATTTCCCTCAAATGATTTCCTGTTTCAGTTTTGACATGTACAGAGCTTGGAAGTCATCACTCTTGTCCTTACAACAATAAGCTGAACAAATTGAAAGTCAACGAAACAATTTTTCATGAACTAGAGAGGCGAATTCAGAGAGTCTCAGCAGAGATCTGATTATCTGGAGCAGAAGGTGATATATGATGCATGTGTGCTCAGTCGTGTCTGACTCTCTGTGATCCCATGGATTGTAGCCTGCCAGGCTTCTATGTTCACGAACTTTTCTAGGCAAGAATACTGGCATGGGTTGTCATTTCCTATTCCAGGGGATCATTTCCGACCCAGGTGTCTCCGCGTCTCTTGCATTTCAGGTGGATTCTTTACCACTGGGCCCCTGGGAAAGCCCAAGCCGAAGATACTGGCACCATAACCTGGTAGGAATATTCAAATAATAATTCTGGTGAATTGCTGGAAACAGGCTATGGACTAGCTTGGGAGTGAGACACTCCTGAGGACTCTAGTCTCAGGAGGATCCACCACAATTTCATGAAATTTTCCTCCAGGAACTCCACCACATTCGTATAGTCATGATCTGAGAAATATCTCTTTGTTGCTTGAGCAGAAGGAAGGAAAGAGTAAGCCTGATGAGATACTCCCAGAGCATTTTTCCACAACAAATACCTATTTTCTGGGGAAAAGAATGTGTCAGAGCTTTATCCAAGCTGGGGAAAGAACATCTCTCCTCTTCCACCCCTCTAGCCCTCTTATTTCATCTAAGAGAGCAAAAAAAGCTGAAAAACACTTGTGTAGGTCTCAGCTCAGGGACACAGCCCAGTAGAATAGAGTTTGATTAAATAAAATTCTAGAACAGTTTCTCTCTCCTTCACTTTCCCACCATACCCAAGGGGATAATAACAGTGGATTACAGCTGATAGACGGAAAAGGCAATGGCACCCCACTCCAGTACTCTTGCCTGGAAAATCCCATGGACCGAGGAGCCTGGTGGGCTGTGGTCCACGGGATCGCTAAGAGTCGGACACGACTGAGCGACTTCACTTTCACTTTTCACTTTCATGCATTGGAGAAGGCAATGGCACCCCACTCCAGTGTTCTTGCCTGGAGAATCCCAGGGACGGGGGAGCCTGGTGGGCTGCCGTCTGTGGGGTCACACAGAGTCGGACACGACTGAAGTGACAGCATCAGTAGCAGCACAGCTGATAGAACTATGAGACAAAAGCTATCTGAGAAGAACTGAGAAGTCCTCGCAGAAGGACTTCTTAGAGAAACCAAGCGAGAAGACAAAAACAAGGATACTAGAGTCATTTGAAACCTCTGAACTCTGTAACTACAAAAAACATTCAACAGAGCTCAACTTTTAACTGGATTAATATAAAACTTCACATCAAAGCCTTATTCACCTTAGTTGTTGCTGCCAGATACATCATGTTTATCTTTCAGCAAAAAATTGCAAGACACAGTAAAATATATGAAAAATCAAAATCTAAAGAGACAATGCAATCATCAGAATTGATAGGCTAAGAGAGGAGATAAATTGAATCATATGAACTTATTTAAAACCAAAGAAGGCAGAAAGAGAGGAAGAAAAGAACAAAGAATAATGCAATAAATTAAAAAGTTACAAACATGGTTGGTATTACTCCAACTATATCAATAATCACTTTAAATGTGAATGGTCTAAATACACTAATTATAGAGATTATCAGAATGGATTTAAAAAACAATAGAACTTAACTATATGTTGTCTATAAGAAATTCCAGGGGGGAAAATGCCATGAAAAATATAAAGGATGGAATGAACACCAGTTTGTTCACCATCAAAAAAGATATTTAGAGGATAAATAATGGCATCCAATGAAGAGATGTTTAAAAGATTAAAAGTGTAGTTGTAACACACGAAATCTTGAATGGAGGTGCCAACGAATTTTGAATAGGAGCTAGAGGAAACACGGAGGCACGGTATTTAAAGATGTGTAGGCTGAGAATTTCTCGAGACTGAATAAAAGGATATGAGTTATCAGAAACACCAAGGGCATAACAAGATAGATGAAAACAAATCTGCACCTGTATACACTGAAGGGAAACTGCACAACATACAAAGGTGGCCTTAAAAGCTAACAGAAACAGAAGACAGATAATTCTTCTCATTAGCATCAAAAGATATCATGAGGCAAGATGACAACAGCTTTAAAGTTCTGAGGATTGTATCTCTAAGTTAGAATTAGGTTTACCTACATGTAATAGAAAAAGATTGCTGGGAGAAATATCAATAACCTCAGATATGCAGATGACACCACCCTTATGGCAGAAAACAAAGAAGAACTAAAAAGAGCCTCTTGATGAAAGTGAAAGAGAGAGTGGAAAAGTTGGCTTAAAACTCAACATTCAGAAAACAAAGATCTTGGCATCTGGTCCCATCACTTCATGGCAAATAGATGGGGAAACAATGGAAACGGTGACAGACTATTTTGGGGGGGCTTCAAAATCACTGCAGATGGTGACTGCAGCCATGAAATTAAAAGACACTTGCTCTTTGGAAGAAAAGTTATGACCAACCTAGACAACATATTAAAAAGCAGAGACATTACTTTGCCAACAAATCTCTGTCTAGTCAAAGCTATGGTTTTTCCAGTAGTCATATATGGATGTGAGAGTTAGACTATAAAGAAAGCTGAGTGCTGAAGAACTGATGCTTTTGAACTGTGGTGTTGGAGAAGACTCTTGAGAGCCCCTTGGACTGCAAGGAGGACCAACCAGTCAATCCTAAAGAAAATCAGTCCTGAATATTCAATGGAAGGACTGATGCTGAAGCTGAAACTCCAATACTTTGACTACCTGATGCAAAGAACTGACTCATTGGAAAAGACCCTGATGATGAGAAAGATTGAAGGCAGAAGGAGAAGAGGATGACAGAGAATGAGATGGTTGGATGGCATCACTGACTCAGTGGACATGAGTTTGAGCAAGCTCTGGGAGTTGGTGATGGACAGAGAAGCCTGGCATGCTGCATTGCAGTCCATGGGGTTGCAAAGATTCGGACACAACTGAGCGACTGAACTGAACTGAATAGAAAAAATTAAAAAACAGCATCAACTTAAATGGGGTAGTTTAATTCCTCAGTTCAGTTCAGTTTAATTACTACTTACCTCAAAGTTCAGAAGATAATATTCAAGACCATTGTGATGGTTTTCCTCTCTTCTCCTTGAAGATCCAGGCTCCTTCCAACTTTCAGATTTTTCATCACCCAGAGTTGTCCTTTGTCTCAAAGCCCAAGAAGATATTTCAGTCATCAGATCCATGTTCCAAGAAGCTGGGTGGATGAAATAATAAAAAGGAAGAAAAGGATATTCTTCTGTTGTTTGCTGAAGAGGGTTCAGAGCAGACTTTACAACACTCCCATCTACAGCCACCGGCTAGACCTTAGGAACATGGTAACACCCGGAGAAGATAGACAACGTGGTCTTCATTTTGTTTCATCCAGTTAAAAATTCTATTTTTATGGAAGAAGCCCATGATAGACACTGGAGGACAAATAGCATTTCTGCTTTACTCTGTATAAAATCAATTTGAAGGTTTTGGGGTTGGTTTTTTTTTTTTTTTTTTTTTTTTGGTTTTTTAAAGAAAGATATTTTAATTCCAAGAATCATGACTATAGCATTGTTTAAAACAGCCAAAGCTAGCAAAAAGTTCAGTGAGATCTGGTAAGATTTGGGGAACTATGAATAACTGAGTGTCTATGATACCGTGGTTCATGCTGGGCTTTTATGGATGAATTTTAGGGGATCTGTTAACCTTCTACAATTATATGCAGATTTGGAGGCATTTGTGAAGCATCCTGGGAGATGCTTCATTGCTTCTAATAAGTTCTCAGAGGTGTCTATGATCCCACTTCCCAGAGAAGTTAAAATTAACTTTTAAAAATGAGTTTAGGTTAATCTTCAAAGAAGACATACAGATGACTAACAAACACATGAAAAGATGCTCAACATCGCTCATTATTAGAGAAATGCAAATCAAAGCTACAATGGTATATCACCTCACAACAGTCAGAATAGCCATCATCAAAAAATCTACAAACAATAAATGCTGGAGAGGGTGTGGACAAAAGGGAATGCTCTTGCGCTGTTGGTGGGAATGTAAATTGATACAGCTACTATGGAAAGCAGTATGGAGATTCCTTAAAAAACTAGAAATAAAACCACCATATGACCCAGCAATCCCACTCTTAGGCATATACCCCGAGGAAGCCAAAATTGAAAAAACACATGTATCCCGTTGTTCATTGCAGCACTATTTACAATAGCTAAAACATGGAAGCAACCTAGATGTTCATCAACAGATGAATGGATAAAGAAGTGTGGTGCATATACACAATGGATTATTATTCAACCATAAGAAGGAACACCTTTGAGTCAGTTCTAATGAGTTGGATGAACCTAGAATCTATTATATACAGTGAAGTAAGTCAGAAAGAAAAATATCATATTCTAATGCATATATATGGAATCTAGAAAAATGGTACTGAAGAATTTACTTACAGGGCAGCAGTGGAGAAACAGATGTAGAGAACAGACTTGTGGACATGGGGAGAGGGGAGGAGAGGGTGAGACGTATGGGAAGAGTAACCTGGAAACTTACATGACCATATGTAAAATAGAGAGCCAATGGGAATTTGCTGTATGGCTCAGGAAACTCAAACAGGGAATCTGTATCAACCTAGAGGGGTGGGATGGGGAGGGAGATGGGAGGGAGGTTCAAAAGGGAGGGGATAAATGTACACCTATGGCTGAATCGCGTTGAGGTTTGACAGAAAACAACAAAATTCTGTAAAGCAATTATCCTTCAACAAAAAATAAATACATTTTTAAAAATGAGTTTAGGTTAAATCTTGTGAATTCTTCTTAAATATTTACACACTGTTGAAGATTGAGAGAAAATTAGTCTAACCAAGTCCTATAATATAATGCATATAATTAAATGGTGCAGCAGGTGTTAATAAATGGGGAAGTTTGCCCTCTAGGCTTTTGGATTGCACCACTCACCCAGTATGTAAACTTCTCTATTATTAGTTATTGTTTTATATCTTGCTCACTAAGTAAATCACATCTCCTTTAAGGTAGGACTTTGTTCTTTATCTTTGCATGATGTCAAGGGCAACTCCTTGCCAATAGTAAGTATCCTGCTGATTGCCAGATACCCAGTTTAGTCATTCCCTATTAACTATCTGTCTGGCTTGGCCCTATCCATTTACTGCTCCACAGAAGAGTCCATTGGTGATAAAAAGCTATTATTCTCCTTTCATTTTTTAACTTCTTTTTCTGCTTCCTAATCTTTCTCTGAAATTAGGTTGCATAGATATGGTACCCTACTCTTTGTAGACAGGATAACAAGCTTGAACTTTAGATATGTTAATTTCCCAAATGTTGATAACAAGCCTGTAGTGCAGGTTGATAGAAAACCAAATTTCTTAGCTCGCTGTCCTGGCTTTATCCACTTACACACTTTTTGCAGGGGATGAAGGACAAGACTTATCACTGTCATTTCAATACCAAGCAGGAGTCCCCAAGCCTTCTACCATTGTGTTCTAGGCTGAGAAATAAGAAGTGGATTTTATCAACAATATGCAACTAGAGAACTTCACATTTTCAAGGGCTCAACAAGAATCCTTACAGCAATCACTTAGACACTATATTTGCTCTATTAGGGGCAAATAAGGCAATAATAATGATATTTGCTAACATCTATTGAACTATTTTAATTATTTTTTCCTCTAAAGAGCACCTACTATGTTTCAGGCCTGAGCTAAATATTTTATTAATACATAAACCTAAGTTGATCCCTGGGTCAGAGAAATCCCCTGGAGAAGGAAATGGCAACCCACTCCGGTATTCTTGCCTGGGGAATCTCAGGAACAAAGGAGCCTGGCAGCCTACAGTCCACTGAGCTGCAAAGAGTCAGACACAATTTAGCAACTAAAGCACCACCACCGATCCTTCATGTGGCCTGAGGAAATTTATTGGCGATATTTTCCTCCCCATTTCATAGATGAGGAAACCAAAGCACAATACAGTAGGTTCCCTTCATGCAAACGAGTTCCGTTCTGAGAGTGCGTTCATAAGTTCAATTTGTTTGTAAAGTCCAGCAGAGTTAGCCTAGGTACTCAGCTAACACATTTAGCTATATAATACTGTGCTGTAATAAGTTTATAATACTTTTCAACCCTGAATATTCATTTGAAGGACTGATGTTGAAGCTGAAGCTCCTATAATTTGGCCACCTAATTCGAAGAGCTAACTCATTGAAAAGACCCTGGTGCTGGGAAAGACTGAGGACAGGAGAAGGGGGCGACAGAGGACGAGATGGTTGGATGTCATCACTGACTTAATGGACATGAGTTTGAGCAAACTCTGGGAAATAGGGAAGGACAGGGAAGCCCAGCAGCTGCAGTCCACGGGGTCGCAAAGAGTCAGATGTGACTTAGTGACTGAACAACAACTTTTCACACAAATAATATTTTTTAAAAAAACACAAAAAGTGAAGAAAATATTTTTGATCTTACAGTACAGTACCTTGAAAAGTACAGTAGTACAGTACAACAGCTGACATACAAGGGCATGCTCACATCTTTGAAGGTTTGCAACTTGTAGGTTCATACGTAGGGGACTCATGTAAAGTAACTTGTCCAATGTCACACAACTAACAAGTAAAGGAGACAGATTTCAAACTAGGCTCCATACTCCAGACTCCCAATCATTTTTTCTCAAGGAACTCAAGACAGGCACCAAAAATCCAAGTCCTTAGATTTTTATGTTTTCAGTATGGTACAGTGGTTAAAAGCACACACTCTAGAGTCAGGTAAAGCTGTGTTTTAATTTCATGTCCATTAGTACTACCTTAGTTAAATTATTTAAGCCTAATTCACTGAATCATTTAAGCCCTCTAAGCTTTCTCTCATCAACATTATCTCCATCCTAGTACCTGTCTCGTAAGATTGCTCTGTAGATTAAGTGTAAACTGCTTTATGCAGTGCCTGGTGCAAAGCACCTGTTGGAGACACACATGCATAAATAGACACAGGGATGTAGATGGGAGACTTGAGACTTCATTCAAATTATCCAGTTCCTATTCAATCACATTTTGCCATTAAAGAAAATACGGCTAGAGAGAGTTGTTGAATCAAAAGACCTAAGTAATAAAGGGAGACAGGGAGCAGGAAAAAATTGGATTCTAGAATCCAGTTTTGCACAGCGGACTTCCATTCAATACACTCACAGGGCCTGCGAGAGCAGGCTGAGAATCAGCCTCCCAAATGCAGCCATTGGCAATGTTCAGGTCTTATTCTTAGTGCAGGGAGAGGAAAATGACCCACACAGGTGAAGTCCTGCTGCAAACGAAGGAGAAGAGGGAACAGGTAAACTGCATACGGTGTCACAAACAAGGAGGGAAGAAGACTGTTCAGCAACCATAACTGCTGTCTAGTTCATTAGGAAGACAAACTCAGCCTCAGACAAGGAAAATTAGGGGTGGAAAATTAAATGAAACTTTGCACATTAGGTCTCTTAAGTGTCACATTAAATCCTTGAGACAAAAACTCAGAAGTGAAGCTTACATGTGGAATCTAGAAAATACAACAAACTAGTGAACATAAAAAAAAGAAGCAGATTCACAGATATATAGAACAAACTAATGATTGTGGGGGTTGGGGTCCAATCCAGGGTCGGGACATTGAGAGGTACAAACTATTGAGTGTACAGTAGGCTACAAGGATATACTGTACAACACAGGAAATATAGCCAATATTTTGCAATAACTGTAAATGGAGTGTAACCTTTAAAAATTATATGCTAAGAAATACCACGGCTGATGAAAGCATCTATAGTAAAAAATAAAATGGAAATGAAAAGAAAAAGCCTCATGTGTTAAAGTAATATTGCCTATTAATAAATGTATTGATTTTAAGATGCATAATAATTGAAGGAGGGTATTCAAAATAAGATGCCTCATAGTTTCAAAGACGTTTTAGAAAGTGTTAAAAATTTGCAAGGACTTACAGAAGACAACAAATGCAAAATCACCTCGGAGGTCTTTTTTCACAGTTTCAAGAAAGAAAATAAGGCTGGTAGTGGAAAATTACATTGAATGTTTTTAAATCACCATTCCAGCTTCTTCCCTGGAGCCTAGAAACATTCCTGCATTCATCCACTAGGTCTGGATTGTTACAGGATCACTGCAAAACAGTGAGGAATAATTAATATGGCAGAAGCCCATCAAGTTGTCTCTGTAAGGTCAAATGCATGATGTGTAAAATACAATTAGGAGGTTAAAATGGCCTGTCAACTTTTACAGTATTCGCTGTTTGTAGGGGTCAATACCTTTCAAGGATATGGGCCCAAGAATGAAATTTCTAAGGAGCTGGTAGAATCGTGGAAACTTTGCATTGGCTTTAACCACCTAAGGCAATAAATTTTTAAATCCCTTAAAAATATAAAAAACACATAACATTTTAAAAAACCATCAGGCACATTCTGGAGTGAAACAAACAAATATATCCACTAAATTGAAATCTTTAGTTCCATTCTGGTCAAATTAAAGTGTAACAAACAATTTTCTGACCTCTGCTCCCAAGTCATACCAGACCTTTGGAAGAACCATATCTTTTACCATAAAGCAATTTGTGAGATGAGAGAAAAGGGTGCAAGAGAGGGAACATCTAAGATTTTGTTATGATATCCTAAATACTGATAAACTCCTAATTAAATTAGCAAGTGTATGGTAATTATCAATCAGAATTTTTAAAAGAGAAAAATCTCTAAGGTGCATACATGGATATCTGTGCATCAGGATATAGGTTCAGGAAGAATTTGGGGACATAGCTAAAAGGAGAGAGCTAACTTAAGTATGCATGTTTTTGGAGAGGGGTTGCTAGAAAGAGGAAGAGAAATGAAGAACCTCTTGTCACACTGTACAACATGGCCACAGGGCCCCAGTGACCAACATGACCACTCCCATCCCTTATGAAGGCCAAATGGTTCTAGTTATAAATAGATGGGTAAATATATTTTTATATATATGAATATGTCTCTAGATGTATATAAGCCATTAAAATACTTATTGAATATCAATTATGTGCTAGGTACTCTTTCAAGCATTTTTAATACATGATCTCATTTAATTCACGAAACAACCCTAGAAGAAAGAGGTATTTTCCCCATTTCACTGAGCAAAAACTCAGGCTTCTACAAGTTATTTAACTTGCTCAAAACGACCCAGCTAATAACTGTACTCTGAAGCCTTTGCTTGTAACACCACATCATGCTGTTTATCCAAACACCAATGGCCTCCCTCTTTGATAAAAGAGGCGCCAACCAAGTGATTGGGCGCTAGGTTCACTAGGTTCATTAGGACAATCCTGGATGTCCTAACTGACCTTGGGGGACTTCCCTGTCCATCCAGCCGTTAAGAACTCTCTGCTTCCAATGCAGGGGGTGTGGGGTCCTCCCCTGACAGGGGAACTAAGATTCCCACATGCCGTGCAACATGACAGAAAAAAAAAAGAAAATCCCAACTTGACTTTTGTGACTTTAGAAAATCACTTCAGTGCCCTGGGACTTCCCTAGTGGTTCAGCGATAAAGAATCCTCCTGCCAATGCAGAAGACGCGGGTTCAATGCCTGGGTCAGAAGATCCCCTGGAGAAGGAAATGGCAACCCACTCCAGTGTTCTTGCCTGGGAAATCCCATGGACAGAGGAGCCTGGTGGGCTGCAGTCCATGGGGTTGCAGAATGTCGGACAGGACTGAGCGACTAAAACAACCAAGTGCTCCAGACGCGCCTCCAGCTTTCCCCGTCTCCCTCCTTCTGGCTGACCTTCTGCCTAAACTGCTAAAGGAAACCAGACAGAACAATGCAGGACGGAACAAAGCCAGGCTCTATTAACTACAGTAAAACACGCGCCTCTCAGTGCATTGGGTACCTCCAAGAGGTTTTATGCCAATAATTTCAACTCCCAATGATCACGTTTCTTAAACCCACGGTCCTGTTTAATTGTGACCATCATCAGGGCGGGAGCGGATTTCCACTGGCTCTCCTTTGCCAGGTATCAGAGTTCCTGTTTCCAGGTTCATATTCCTAAGACTCTTCAGTGTACCCCGTTCTGACTCATAAAACACAATGAGGAATTTACAACACTGATTTTTGCCATTGGCATAAAATTAGCCACCTAATTCCATGTATGCAGAGGATTTTTTTCCTAATTACGTCTTTATTAAACTACTCATGTCACAGCAGGAGGGCATGCTGATGTTATTGTGCCTCAGAAACCTAAGGAGATGATGAGCTCGTATCTTCCCTCTGCCCTCCTCCCTGCGTGGGCCTGGCAGGTTCTCCCCCACGGACCTCATCTGCAGGCTGCCTTGTCCTCGGGTACGGTTTGGACAATGGGCAGGAGAGCCGCAGCTGGAGTAACTCGTGTCCCGTCTCCCTCTGTGGGTGGGTTCACTGTGGTTTTCTGTGTCCCTCAAAGAAGCCACAGCTCCCCAAACAGCTCTCTCTCCGATTCCCATAAACCGTTCTCTTTATATCCGGGGGTGATGGCTCCGTGTGTGCTAGCCTCGGGAAGCTGCGCCATCTCTTCTGTTGTCTCCCTAAACTCTGTCCTCATCTCTTTTTTTCAGTCTTTAAAAAGTCTTTTATTGATATTTGCATTAAAAATTTGATAACACAAGTTTAGCAAAGAAAGAAAAATACTCATAACCTCAACACAGCTCATAATTTTTGTTAACTCCCTGTTAATAGTCAACATTTTTAACAGTCATAAACATGACACATGAATAATTTTTTATATCCTGCTTCTTCACTTAACCTGCCATTGTTCACATTTTCCCATATATTTTGAAAGTTTATGACTTTCTAAATTGCAGTATTGTTGATTTACGATATTATATTATTTTCAGGTGTAGCACATGGTGATTCAAAATTTTTATAGATTATACTCCACTTGCAGTTACTATAAAATATTGGCTATATTCCCTGTGCTGTCCAATATATCCTCGTAGCTTATTTTATACATAGTAGTTTGTACCTCTTAACCCCGATCCCTAGCTTACCCTGCCCCCACTTTTATAAAATACTCCCTTTATTAAACTCCCCTAAATACCCATTTGGCATGAACACACTCTTCCTATTTCCTGCACTCTGATAAACACAGATGGCATTCACGTGACTTGAGATTTTCCGTGTGTGATGATTGCCTGTTTCATCAAGTGACATTGTTAGAGGATGAATCTACCTGTGCGTTGCATTGCTGTGATTTCACTACCTCCTAGCTTTCCCTTGTGTGGGAAGAAAACACTATGGTAAGCGCATCATCAGGGTGTCATGCAGACGAAATGATGCCTAAATGTCTTCTGACAGAGGTCAATCTAGGGGTCAGACTGGCCCACAAAGGCCACCTGAGTCCTCAGTATAACTCTGTTTAAAAGCTAAAATGAGGAGGGGAGGGATAAAATAGGAGCTTGGGACCAACATATACACACTACTAAATGTAGGCTTTCCCGGTGGCTCAGAGGTAAAGAATCTGCCTACAATGCAGGAGTCTCACAAGATGGGGATTCGATCCCTGGGTTGGGAAGATCCCCTGGAGGAGGACATGGCAACCCACTCCAGTATTCTTGTCTGGAGAACCCCATGGACAGAGGAACCTGGCGACTACAGTTCACAGGATCACAAAGAGTCGGACACGAGTGAAGCGACTTAACACACACTTATGCCCTACTATATGTAAAGTAGATAACCGACAAGGACTTACTGTATAGTGCAGGGAATCAATTCAATATTCTGTAATAACCTATATGGAAAAGAATCTGAAAAGGAATGGATATATAGATACGCATAACTGAACCACTTTGCTGTACAACAGAAATGAACAATTATAAATCAACTATACCCCAATATAAAATAAAAATTAAATTTTAAAAAAGGCCAAAATGAAACAAACAAAAATAGAGACTTGACACGAAGAAGTAACAATGATCATCCCATCAAGTTTCTTAGAGGAAACCAGAACCTTCTCTGGAGGTCATCCAGACTCTCTGGTTTTCCAAGTTGTTTTCTCCATCCCTGTGTACCCTACAGTTGAGAGCACGTCCTAACACTTACTGTTAATATGCCCGAGGATGAGATTAAGTCCTTTCAAAACCTTCAGTTCAGTTGGGAGGCCAATCAAACCCGGTCTCTGTCTTTGAGGAGGAGAGCCACAGCTGCTTTGGACAGAACCCGGGCCCAGAGTGGGGTTTGCTTTGCTCAGTGTTGGAGACCAACAGGGTCTTCTGCCCTTTCCTGAGACCCCAAGAGGGAATGTCATAGAAAGAAGTAAAGCCACAGCTTTGGTTTTGTTGGTTTTACTTGCTCGTTTGTTATTAAAACTTGCTTTTTCTTTTCTCCCTGTTGAATCAAGTGCTGTCTCCCAATTACAGTTAGATTATCATGCTTTACAAATATCAGCACCACCTCATCAATAACTGAAATAATAAATCAAACTGTTAATAGGTCTCAGTGGTTGTGTCCACATCTAGATTGTTAGGGATCTAGATGGTCAGGAACTCATTTGTTTGCTTTAGCTTTTAGCTTATTTGGTTATATCTCCAAATATGAAAGAGGTGAGAGGTTCTTGCTGTCACGACAAAGAATTTAGCAGCAAACTGACTCCAGTTTGGGGGAATAATTATAAGTGAGTATCTTGACCAAGTAAACCCTGTAGTCATCAAAACAGAAGATTGGACTATGCTGAATTTTTCTGCAGGTCTGGCCATGTCAGCCAGTCCAGCACACACCTACTCTCTTTCACTAATAGGAGCCCAGAAAAATACTCTCCCAGGACCTGCTGGGAGCTGTACAGCAGCCTCCATTTCTCAGGAACCAGGAGCTGCAGTTTATCAAGGACCTGGTGGTAGGTGGCCTGCAGCCCCCAGGTGCTGGGCACTGACATCTCTGCAGGTGGGTGACTGGGCCACCAGGTGGGAGAGTGGCCGCCTGCTCGTCCCTGGCTGGCCATGGGGAGCAGCTTGTCATTTCCCGCTGCCTGTACCCTCCTCTCCCCCGGGAGCCCTCCCTGTAGCTCAGCCTGCTTTCCTGTGAACCTGGCGGCCCCCTCCCCACCCCCCCCCCAAGAGATTGTTTATTTTTTTCCATGAAGAGGAAGAAGGCTATAAAGTAGCAAAAGTTGGCCTGACAGTCAAGGAACCTGAGCTTCTGTCTTGTACTTGACTTTTGGCAAGCCACTTGGCAACTGTATGCCTGTTTCCATTCATAGAATGAGATGGCTGAGCGGTCCTACTGTGCGCCAGCACGAAGGGGGTGGTGAGAGCTGGAAATGGGCGCCCACTACCGCAGAGGCTGGACTCAGGTGGGCCGCCTGGGTCTGGCTCCTGGCCTCCTGGCACCAACATTCTAATCTGAAAGTTGGGTATCTTATGGTACCTTTCTCAGAGTTGTGAGGATGAAGTGAGTGCACATGTATACAATGATAAGAGCAAGGCCTGAGACATGGAAAATGCCAAGTGGTAGCTGGTGGTACTAGAGGCAAGCGCGTGTGTGAGGTGAGGGGGACCCCTCCCATGACTTACGTTTCCATCAGGTGTGAGAACTCTGGAAACCCAGCCTTACTCTGAAGGGTGACTCTCATCTTAGCCTCACACTGAGTTGCCTGTGGGGCTCATGGAACATCAGCCCTGTCACAGGACAGTGTGGGGAGGAGACCACGCTCTACTGTTTTGTTTTTATTCCCCTCTGTCTCAAATGGTCAGTTTGCAATACATGATAATACCACCAGCATCTGTTTCTGAACATTTCTACTCATAAGAACCAAAAAAACTCCCAAGAAGAAAATACTTTACTCTCTGTTGGACTAGAGTCTTTCTGAAACAGCTTTCTACCAGAAGATTAATTATAGAAGCCATGGTATTTCCTGAAAATGGTAAAACATTTGAAAGGAGTCCTAAGACACTGCTTGATAAATGGCTTGACTCTTTATTGCCTAACAATCCAAAAGAAAAATGCATGTTTGAAACAGAACAGGATGTAATGGAAATCTAAGTAGATGGACTGTAAAATGGATTTTATTAACTATTTACAGTGGCTATGTAAATTGTTTTCATCTCTGCTTGAGAAAGTTCCCCATCAGGGTTTCTGGGCCTTCCTTGGTGCATCTCTGATTTGTGGTGTAAAGATGAGTGGCTCCAAATGTGAGTGCTGTCAGCGAGATCTCCAGATAAGCCTCACTAGGTTACTGCAGACCTTGCCTTCGGGAGGGACTGTGTCCTTCAGAGGGAGCATCTCCCATTAAAGACAGGAAAAAACTAAGAAGAAACAGTGCCTTTGCATCCTGAACGTCTCATGTCACCACTGTTCCTGGCAATTTGTCTCTATTGTAATAGACCCAGATGGTGCAGTTCAGTGGTGAGGTCATCTCTTAAAACATAATATGTAATTGACTCTCCAACTTGCTTATCTAAATATGACCTTTCTATGGTCCCATTTGTGAAAAGTCTATCCCAGTTCACCCATATGTTTGGAAAGGGTTTCAGTTTACTTTTTTAAAATGTTAATTCGCTCTTGTCTCAAAATATACAGTCACTTTTCCATTCTTTGTGGGATCTGTCGAGTAGTTTGTGAATTATTGAATCTCTGCTCTTGGCCTGCCTTCTGATGCAGTCTCTGAACACTGCGAGAGCCCTGGGGCCCTGTGCTGTGCTACCAGCATACTAGTTACCTACAAAATGAGGGCATCCCCAAACCATCTTTTTATTAAAAAAAAAAAAAAAAGTGAAAATTCAAAAGAAGTACTAGGACTGATATCACAGTAGGAAGAATATCAGAATGTTGTTCTACTTCTTTACACTTAATTATGGTTTAGTATTATTTTTACTTTTAATTATATTTTAAATATATACGGGGTGGTGGCACCATGGTCTTAGTTCTTAGGCTGTCTAAAGTCTTACTCAGTCCTGACAGGACTGAGTAAGGATAGGACTCCAGGCTGAGATGTTCATGACGGGGCCTCACATGTACTACTGCTGCTTCTGTATGGTAGGAGCCATGAGATAGGACCATGAGTCCTGCCTTTCTGTTCTCAGATCACAGCGTGATACTGGTAAGTGCACAGTGAAGGCCCTTATAATTATACTCACTGTCTCTGATATTAACGGTTCCACTGCGGGTCGCTGTTAAGGCAGCTCCGTTTCAGTGACGAAGCTGATGGATGCTCACTCGTTGGACACAGCTCTGTCCCCACAACTGGTGGAGGAGAGAAATGGGTTTGAAAAAGTTAGCTTATGCTGGGCACTGTGCTGGATGCTTTCTTTCATTCTTTTTAAAAATTTTTTAAAAATTGAAGTGTAGCTGATTTACAATGTTGTGTTAATTCCTGCTGTACAGTGAAGTGACTCAGTGATACATCTTTTTTCATATTCTTTTCCATTATGATTTATCACAAGACACTGTATAATTCCCTGTGAGGTTGTGTGTGTCAGTTGCTCAGTCATCTCCAGCTCTTTGTGACCCCATAGACTGTAGCCCGCCAGGCTCCTCTGTCCATGGAATTCTCCAGGCAAGAATACTGGAGTGGGTTGCCATTCTCTTCTCCAGGGGATCTTCCCCACCTCGGGGCCAAACTCTGGTCTTCTGCATTGCAGAGATTCTTTACCATCTGAGCTATCAGGGAAGCCCAATACAGAAGTGCTATACAGTAGGACTTTGTTATTTATCTACTCTGTATATTGAGTGGACCAGAATGTTCATTCCGGTTTTTCTGTATGATCTTATGGAAAACCTGAACCAACTAGGGCTTCCCTGGTAGCTCAGATGGTAGAGAATCTGCCTGCAATGCAGAAGACCAGAGTTTGATCCCTGGGTCAGGAAGGTCCCCTGGAGAAGGAAATGGCGAACCATTCCATTATTCTTGTCTGGAGAATTCCATGGACAGAGGAGACTGACAGACTACAGTCCATGGGGTTGCAAAGAGTCAGACACGACTAAGTGACTAGCATACACAATATATAATAGTTTGCATCTTCCAACCAGTATTAACTCTTTTTTAAATCTTCATATCAAACTCGGAAGTTGATATTAGCTCCACTTTACACACAAAAAACCTGAAGCTCAAAGGTTGATCTACTTGACCAAAGCCCTTCTACAGAAATGAAAGAGTGACGCATTAGACCAAGATCTATCTGACCCCAAAACTCACACTCCTTTCATTACACGTGATGCCAGATCACCTAGAGTTCAACAGGTTGGTCACTGAGGTACAAAAACTAAGATAGATGCACTGGAAATAGATGCACTGCAAGTCACTATCTAAAAAGTTGTGCTCAGCATTAGAAATTAAAATTAAGGACCTGCCTATGCGTAAGACTTCAGGTAGGAGTGGGGGTAGAGGAAATTCCCTGCATGTTTTAGATCTCTAGGGAACAATTCCTGGGTCTGAATAAATCTTAGAAAACTCTTAGGAACCAGGCCTTTTCTTAGACATTTGAGAAGAGCTGGATTTGGGATGGAGCCAAGCATCAAGCTAAAGGCTGTTGGATAGGCCTTCAATTTTGTCCCTTTTCTGAGCTGTGAAGGCGGGTGTGAGTGAAGAAGTTGTCAGCATCTAAGGAATGGTGCTGTGATCTTGGCAAAGGAAAGAAGGAAAACACTTCCCATCCTCTTCCCTTCTACCTCAAACACTGATTCAGTTCAAGACTATTTTCAGGAAATCCTGGAATTTCCACAATTAATCAACTTGTGGCAACAGCAGGGAAGCTGGGAAGCAAACTCAGAAGGTCGTGGGCAGGGAAGGGTCTGGGTGGTAAAGCAATCTCGCCTTTTTGCCTGAGGGATATCTATGCAGACGTCCCAACTTTGGATGGTTCAACTTCACAATGTTTCAACTTCACAATGACTTGAAAGTGATACCCATTCAGTAGAAACTGTACTTCAGAATTTTGATTTTTCCTCTTTCTCCCTAGCAAGTGATACATGGTAGGGCACTCCCTTGTGATGCTGAGAAGTGGCAGCCACTGCAGCTCCCAGTCACCTCTGCAATCATGAGAGCAAAGAACTGGCAACTTTTCAACTGCTCTCAACACGGATGCTCATTCAGTTTTTCACTTTCAGCACACTAATCAATAAATTACATGAAATATTCAACACAATTATAATTACAAAATAGGCTTTGTGTTAGATGATTTAGCTCAACCACAGGCACATTTAAGGTGGACTAGGCTCAGCTACAATGTTCTATAGGTTAGGTGTATTAAATGTGTTTTGACTTACAATATTTTCAACTTATGATGGGTTTACTGAGATGTAACCCTATCATAACTCAAGGAAGATCTATGTCTCTAGATGACATGAGACTAACCAACTCTTCTTCCTAACAACAGAAAGGAAAGAGTCTGAACTAGAAGGGGAAAAGGTATTAAGCTGCATATATGAAGAATTTTCTTAAATGGAGGGCAGAGGCATGTTATTCTACAGATTCTTTTGAAACAGGAATCAAAATTTACCTGCTGGATTGGTGTGGAGCAGAATAAGGTGCAGGTGGGTGGACAGGCAGTTTCCAAAGTTTTTCCAGCCAAAAATTTCTGTAATTGTATGACTCCTTTGGATAATTCCCCATTCCATCTTTTTCTTTTTTAGCCTAGCTTTTCATTGACTTCATTCATGATACAAAAGAGAAAGTTATTCCACAGTTTCATAAGGCCAAGCCCAGGTCATATAGAATAATGAAATGGGAAATCTCACAGACTCCAACATTAGACAATGAAAGAAGAAATTCACAGTCCTCTGGTCATGAAATGAAATGAGAAAATGCATTTCACTTCCTCCATGGCACATGGGCTTTTGAAGAGCAAGGAGAGCTAAGAGGATGGGTTATCATAGGTAATGCTTCTATATCTGGTTTACTTGTCAAACTAGATCCTTGTTTTCTGTGATATTTAGATACACAGTGAATTGTAAATATAACATCAAAGTTAAGAGTGTGAATTGAAAGTTAGGTGTGATAAGTCATGAAAAGGAGACGGCTTATGGGTGTGCTGACAAAACACTGAAGAACTCAGGCATAAAGTAATAATGAGTTGTGTCAACTAAAAGACATAAGGAAGAAAGGAGAATGAGACTTGAAAAATAATAGAGAGACCGTGTGGCAGAGAGCTAATTATCTTGACATCTAATCTTCCAGGAGGCTAACAGTTAGTTCACTTGCTGAAAGTCATCTAGGAGTGAGTTACAGAGATATTTTTAAACATGCCATTTTCATAATCCAGCCATGCCTGCATCTGATCATCAAACCCTGAAGGACCAACTGTTGGAGCAAAATATGAAATGTTCTCTTCAGCTCTGTGCCTTAGACTCTGGGAGGTTATTAGCAATAATAAGCCCTTTATCACCATTCAGCTGAGTTCCTGAAACTTGCTACTAGTGCTTTGAGAGATGGCAGCACCTCTAAGTAAATCATAGAATATTTTGTGTTGCTATTTTTGTCTGATTAGACTGAACGGTTTTAGAAAGGGGTCTGGGCAGAGGGGTTGAGGAATATTGGAGGAATAAAGAGCAAGACCTAGGCAGGATTCTAGTTCCAGAACTCCCTCTGACGGACTTCATCTTGGTCATTTAGAAAAGTTAATGGTTACATTGTTTTAGGCACTTTATGTTAATTAGCTCATTCATCTCTGCAACAACCCTATGAAACAGGTTCTATTATTATTAGGCCTATTTTACAGGTAAGGAAACTGGGGATCAGAGAGATCCCTAAGTAATTTGACCAAGGTCACAGAGTATGTAAACCAGAGATCAAACTAGTACCCAGATTTTCCTCCCCATAGAGTCCATGCTGTCAGCTTCCTTGCTATTTGACATCTCTGAGCTTGTCAGCAATTACCACAATGAAGCAGACACTGTGCTGGACTCTGAGCCATGGCTGAACATCAAAGGACGTCATGGGTTTTGAACATTACACATTTACAGTCTTTGGTTTCAGTCATTCACTGCGCTGTGCTCAGTCATGTGTTTGTGACCCCACCAGGCTCCTCTATCCATGGAATTCTCCAGGCAAGAATGCTGGAATGGGTGGCCATTCCCTTCTTCAGCAAATTTTCCCGATCCAGGTATCAAACCTAGGTCTCCTGCATTGCAAGCAGACTTTTTTTACCCTCTGAGCCACCACAGAAGCCCAGCTGAGAGTATAGTGGGAATCAAAAAGCCAGGACCCCTTTCCTTATGCCACTTACCATCCAGCCAAGGGAGGCGTTAAGCAAAGCATTTAAAATTTCTAAAAAATTTCAAGCGTGCAAAGAGCTTTGTAGAAGAAAGGGGTACTTATTTCCTCAATAGAATGAGAAAACCAAATTGTATAATCTCCCTTCATTCTTGATTGTTGATTTCTTTGCAGGAATTTACATCCCCCAATAGAACAGAAGCCAACAGTACAAATCGATAGACCTACAAAAATGCTGTTCAGGCCGTAAAGTTTCTATAAAAGTAATCTATAAAAGCTAATCTATAAATAGCCCCATGTTCTCCAGTTATAACCTCCTTCCTTCTTTCTGAGGACTTCTCTGAGTGTCCCACTAGGTTTGTTCTAATCTATAACATTTACAGGGTGCTGCAGAGTTGACCAACACATTCCCAAATGTCATGCAGTTGGGTCTTCGCAACAGTCTTGACCAGGTGGCTGCCTGTCCTTCCATTTTGTAAGTGATGATAATACCTACTGCGCACTCTGTTATGTGCCTGACTTAAGCTCAGCACTTCACACACTTTACTCAATCAGTTCCTCATAACAGCTCTATGAAGTAAACATCAAGATACGCATGAAGGAAATCAAGGCTTCAAGAAGTATTTTATCTGAAGTTCAGCAGCTGGGAGGTGGAGGAGCTGGCATTGTCTGCTTCATAGCCTGAGCTCATGGGAACTTGATGGGAGGCATGACTAGCCCCAGGCCATGCAGGGGTGATGTTAGGACTTGAACTGGAGCACTTACTTTTTTCCTCCATAACCTGGAAACCTCCTGTACCTAGGTCTGCTTCTGGTGCTTGGGCATACAGGCTGGTGGAAAGATATTTTGAAAGTAATTCAAGTGTAGATAAATTGAGGAATATGTTCCACTTCATTTTAAAATGACATGGCTATTATCAACTTGTTTTATTTCTGAGAACAAATAAGGTTTTCATTTATAAGGCAGAATCATTAACAGAAGTATTTCCCATGTATGACTGGAGTTGATCCCTGCTGTAGCGTTATTCTGCTTTTGACATGTTTATTATTGTGATAGTAAAAGTCAAGAAATGCAGAAGCCTTGAATGCAGACAGGCCAAAATTAACTTCTAATATAGTCAGCTGAAAGAAACTGACCTCTGAGCCACAATAATCGTCAAATGTAGATATTGCCCAAGAAAGTAAACTTTGAAAGATTTCATGTCCTTAGATGTCTCTTGCATTTTTTTCTGTGACCCAATCTTGTTCCTCTGAAATTCTTATGTGTGCAGAAGAGTACTCTTTACAGTCTTTTGATTAAACACTTTTCATAGATGAATAATATTATTTATATCAAACAGTTTAGTCTATAAAGGCTATGTAGCACTATTCAAGGAATATAGTTATCCATATTTTAAAATTCAAATATAAATGGGGAAATCTGGCTAATTTTAAGCAATGTTACATTTTTAGACTGAAATTTAAGGTATCAAGAAAAGACAAGTAAATCAAATATACTTCAATATAAAAAAAAGAAAAGAAAAAAATGCTTGTTATAAAAAGCTATATAGTCTCAGGAATAAAAGTATAGGTGGAATAAAAAACAGAGAAACTAAAACATAATGGCTTGAGCACAGATAGAAGAATTTTAAAATCAGATTAAAAATAGGGGATAATTATAGATCAGGTTTTTGAACAGCAATTTACTTCCCTGTCACTAGATGGGGCTCACTAGTCGAGGTTATTTTCTTTCCAGATTTGCATTTTGTGTCAGACAACATAAAGAATTCAATTGGGATTTGGGTTCAGCATTTTAAAAGATAAGTTATTGGAAGGTATTCAATGGGAATCCTAATAAGATTGACTTTTTTTGTTGACCACAATAGTCTTATTGAGCAAAGCTAGCTTTATCCCAATTTAACATGAAATAGGTCACTATTAGAAAAGACAGCTTTATTGTGTTTGTATTCGGGATTAACGGATAAAATAAATAGTTCTTTTCTTCCCACAGGGGTTGATGAGCCAGCTTTATTCTAAATGACTGAAGACTTCTGTTCTTTTCAACAAACACAGTCCTCCAATTAGGAGCTGCAAATAAGATTATATGCCCTGAATAAGTCTGAAAAGGTCCTTTTATAATTAGAAAGTTTGTGTGTGGGAAGTGGAAGCAGCATTAAGTGTTCACTGTGGCTTTATTAAGAGAGTGACATGAAGATTTCCCAAATCCTCATCTGAGTACTCTAAAATGATAAAATAAAAATCATAGAAAACAGTATGTATATTCCATTTCTTTTTTTCCCTGAAGCTTTCACATCTAAGCTGTAGAAACAAGTTCATGCTTTTTATTTTATCAGGTATATTTTAGAAACAGTGTTATTTCATAGTGCAAAGATTATTAAAATATAAGTGAAAATAATTTTGCTTAACAAATGGAATTAAAATGGCTTTGTCAATATAGGACATTCTGGATATTTTCACTGGAGCCCTTTTTTTGATTACCACTCTGCTACTACCATGACATAATATTTTGTTAACTACTGCTGGATTTGACATATTTAGCTCCCTGGCCTGCAGATACACAGTAGTTATTGTATTTGTCTAACCTTGTAGAGCAACCAGACTTAAGTATGTAAATAGATATTTCCTGGGTGAATAAATACCCTCTCCACAGTGTGCTCAAGGACCCAGTCAGATGCAGTCCCCACAGCCTCACAGAATAAGGTGCAGTCACATAAAGGCAGCTTCCTCTGATCTAAGGATGGGGGAAGGCAAAGGTGACGTGGGAGAGGGTGAGCTGAGAGTGCCTAGACATGAGGGGAAAACCGCAGGTCAGACACAGCTGACAGAAGCACGTCCAGTCTCCAGCTCAGCTTCTTCCACAAATAAACTTTGGCTGCTTGCCGTACCAGACACTGTCCTGGGCTTATGGATACAGCCGTGGACAGGTCAAAGATCCGTTGCAGCATAGTTCACAATGGCCAGGATATGGAACCAACCTAAATGTTTATCAGCATATGAATGGATATAGAAGATGTGATATATTCATACCATGGAATATTATTCAGCTTTAAAAAAGAAGGAAATCCTGTCTTGTGCTACAGCATGGATGAAACTTAAGGACAATATGACAAGTAAAATAAGCCAGTCACAGAGGGACAAATACTGCATGATTCAATTTATATAAGGTCATCAAAATAGTCAACTCACTGAAGCAGAAAGTAGAATGGTGGTTGCCAAGGACTAGGAGGAAGGAGAAATGAAGAGCTGCTGTGGAATGAATGCAGTGTTTCGATCATGAAAAATGAAAATGTTCTAGAGATGGGCTGTGCAACCAAGTACATAGAGTTGATGATACTGTACTGTACCTTAAAAAATCTCTTAAAAAGGTAAATTTCATGTTGTGCTTTTTATCATGAGAAAAAAAAGTGCCTGGCTCCATCCTAACCAATTAAATCAGAACTCCCGGGAGGTGGGAGGTGGACATCCCTCTGTTGCTTTTAATGATGTTGATGTTGATTTTCCTCTTTGAAAAGCTGTGCACACTAGAGTTACATGCTACAGGAAAATCTTTATAAAGCTACATTATCTTCTTAAGTCTCTATCCTTTCACCCATATCTGTGCCTTAATATAACTCTAATAGTTAATAATACCTATTTTGATTAATGGCACCATCGTCTTTCAGGTTACCTGAGCTGGGAACCTGGGTGTCAGCCTAAACTCATCCCCTTTATCAGGTCATCCAAGTCTGTTAATTATACATCTTAAAGATCTATCCATCCATCCCGTTTCTCTCTCTGTCTCTCTTTCTCTTTTCCTCTCCATTACCGCACTTTTAGAATGGCTTTTGTCTTTTCCAATGTTAAAATCTAATTTTCTTGCTGTCATCTTTAAAAAATTTCAACAAAGGGCCTTAGCTTTCAGAAAAAAGTTTCAACCTAAGCCTATGCTCCTTAAACCTATGCTGTCCACTAAAATAGAAGGACAAGCTCTGTATAAATATTCTACTCTCAATTCCTCAAATGTGCCATCTCTCCCCAGCCTTTGAACGTGGGCATTAGGTGTTCACACTCTCTGGAATATCCCCCATCCCTGTCCTTCTCCATCTGACCAGTTCCTCTTCAGACTTCAGGATCAGCTTACTAGTTGCATTAGTTTAGGGGCGAGGACAGGGGCAGCTACAGCAGTAAATAATATAACAAGCATGGCAGGTGGTGCCCAAAGGCTTTGAGCCTATGCACTTTCACTTCTAAAGCTGGCATTTGAAACCAACTGGCTAGCTTATACGAGTTTCTAAGGATCTACTCATCCCCTCATCTTTGCAGGTTAACCCAGAGGGAGTGCTCTAGAGACAAGGGCACAAAGCCACAGAATTTTAATTGCAGTTTAGAATTACAAATGTGAGTAAGCCAAAGTTTGAAAAATCTGCAAAACGAAGAAATCACTATGAATTTTGCAACAATGCCAAGAATGGTTGTGAGTAGGCCCACATAAACATAGACACTAGTTATATAAATACAGAAAGCTTTTTTTACCCATGCCCAACCACTGAAACCAAAGCCAATGTGCCCTTTATGCCTACAACCCACTGAAATGAAAAGAGGAGGGGTCGAATGAGAGGAGGTAAGCTTTATATAGCATATTTTACATCCCTATAATTAATGCTTCTTTTGAATTACTAATCAAATTGGGCTTTGGATTTTGAGTGGACCTCTATTCTAAATGTTGCAATTGATGTGGATATGGCTATTGATCTGCTTTCGAAATTATTATCTTTTGACAACCAAGGAAAATTATCTTCTTTGGATCTGACCTGCCAGATTTGATTCCCAAGAAACAATGAACATCCATTAGAGGGTCCATATATATTAATGAGCAAGAGGGTGATGAACTGCACACTCTGTAATTATATTCCACAATTGCTTCTACATTTAAAATAAATTCTGATGTTATTTGCATGCATCATTGAAAACCAATTATTTATACATGTTGCAATTTTGACTCATAAAAAATGAACACTTGTTTTATACTTTTTGAGGACGGATAAAAGGAATGAATAGAAGATAATAGGTTCTCTGAAATGATCAGTTACCAAAAATATTTCTTTTTAATCCAAGAAAGTCTGTTAAATAGGAATGTTTGCATTATTTAGTTTGTTTACTTGCTTGTAGTTATTCTTGTTAAAATTTACAAGTCCAATTATTTGACTATGACATCGGAATTATGTCCAAATAATTAGAGAAACATTTGCCCAGTTGTAATTAAAGTTTCTGGGGTGAAAAGAATTTAAAAGATTATATAAGAGATAATAAGTATATTATCATTATCTTCTGTTGAGTAACTCTTCTTCATTTCCACTTAAGTAGGACTTGAGAGGGTTAGTTGTAGTTTAGTGAACACCAGCTCCAAGCCAGACACTGACAACACACTGAAAAATAAGAAAAACCCCTCCCTCAAAAAACTTATATTTTAGAGGGTTGCAATTTATAGCATCTTATATAGGAAGTTATCAGCTGCACAACACGCTCTCCATCAAGGCTGAGGGGAGCCAAGGTACTCCGTGACCTTGCATTAAGTGTAGGAAGGATCATGAATATTTCAGAGGCTGCAAAAATATCTGCAGGCTTATAAAGTTTTGGAACTTACATGAGGGAAGATTAAATTTGCTTTTAACAGATAGATGAAGCCAAGCTTGCTCCCTTCTCCTGCACTCGCTTCTCATGTGAGAGATGGTAGACTACAGAGGTTCCAGGCATAGGCTCTGAAGTTAAGCTCTTAACAGTCTCGCTGCTTATCAGTCTATGCATTTAAGCAATGAGAATGTGGACCTCGTTCCTCGATTTTCACTTCTGTAAAATGGGAGTAACAATTAAATGTTCATCCTGTAGGACTGTTATAAAGATTGGGTCAATTCATGCTTCCAGCAGGACTAGACCCATCAACAGGCTTCATAAGTACTAGCTATTACTCTCAGGACCTCATCTATTCTTTCTCAACCCAAATCCCTCTATGTATTTAGAATTCTGCTCCAAATCCATTTCCAATGACTCATTTTAAGATTAACTCAAGAGGTTTCCTGGGACTGACTTGATAAGAAGCAGGAACAGGAGGCAATATTGTCCTCTCTCTCTGCCATCAGGTTTGAAATGACCTCACTCAGTGCCTCTCTCTCTCTTTTGCACACCGCAGATTTTGGGGGGCTTTGAAGAATTCCATCTTAAAATGCAGATTCCCCTGAGAGAGGCCTCTTCCAGTCTCAAGGAGAACAGAGCAGGCAAGTGTGAGGCTCTGAGCTGAGGGGCAGCCAGCACTTCGCAGCTGCATTTGTCAACACTGCATTTGCAAGGGAAAGATTCTGGCTCGATGCCGCCTTTTCCCCTGATGCTCTGAGAACTATTGCAGGTCCTCTCCCAAGCTACATCTGTGAGAGGCGGAGCCAGCAGGAACAATTCTCAATGCACACGTGTCTGGGATGCCAGGAGGATGAAGAGCCCAGGGGAGTGCTCAGAAGAGCAGCCGCTGCTTCCCTCGATCAACAGGAACTTCAAGGAGGCGGATATTAAAGCCAAGGGTTTAGACAGGCCGCACCTATTTTTTCACTCCATCTCAGATTGCCGAGGTGAGGAGAATGCGGCCTGTTGAAATGAATACAGAATCAGGTGGTACTTCTGTGACAGGTGGTATTGAGTGATCTTCTGAGTTCTGTGGCTGTGGTGGGTAACGCTGCTGCCTGTAGGAGAGATGACATGGAGAAGGGCATGGTCTGTCTGGCTAGAACAGGGTTGTCCGGGAGAAATCTAGTGCGAGGCACAAATGTGAACGTGTCATTCTAAACTGTCTAGTAACCACACCTAAGAAAAGGAAAAATAAAGAGGAGAAATTCACTTTGGTAATGTATTTGATTGAACCCAGTATATCTAGGACATCATCATTTCACTGAGGAACCAATTTAAAAACATGGATAAGATTTTTTTTTAATGCTTTTCTTTACAGTAAATCTTTGAATTCCAGTGTGTGTATTTTGTACCTTTATCATTTCACAATCTGGACCAGCCATATTCCAAGGGTTGGATAGCCACATGTATCTAGTGTCTACCATTTTGGACAGAGCAGGACTCGGTGCTTCTTTGAAGACAAGATAAAACTGAAAACTTCCAGATTGTCAAGCCATGAAATGTCTTCTGTCTGAGTGACTGGGATGATCTGAGATTCCTCTTTCTAGGTGAGAGGTTATTCATCTTCAGATTGAACTGTCACTTGCTCTCTTTCCGAGCAGCAGGAGTCAGCAGCCACTCTCTCCTAAACCCCTGTTCCTTGGCATCCCCTAAGTAGTATCTTTTTGGTTGATTTCTTTCCAATTCCCAAGCTCCCAAAAGGTTTAGTGATAAGACTCCTCTGGATGTTCGCAGCTACTTTAAAGGGTTTCTAGTTCTTCCTGACAAAGGTTCAGGCTGGGTAAAGGACAAGAGGTGGAAAATTCCAGGTCCACTTTGGGACAATGCAGCAAAATTGGAGGATGGATTACTTCATCAATCCTTGTAAGGGACGGGTGGGAGTGGATGAGAACCACACTAAGCCTCCTATGGTCCCCTTCCTTCCAAACGTTCCCAAACAGTCCTCAGGATCCACAACCCATGACAAAAGCTTCTCTTCAACAACACTCTCTCTTCATGCCAGAATCGTCTCTCTAAGGCCATGTCCTGAGGACACCGGCTGTTTCTAGAGCTCACAGAGAGAATTCCCATTCTCAGGAGATTCTACCGGCCTCTGCCCAAATGCCTCTACCTTAAGGAAATCATTTAGTGACCCACAACTACAACAGTTGTACCTGAGGTTTGTGTATATTCTTCCAGCTCCATGTAGTTTTCTGTCATTCGTGGTTCTTCTCCTATTTTATACCTTTTGAGATTATCGACTTGGGTAATTACAGGATTAATATCTACTCCCCATATGTTTCATATGAGCATAAATGAATCTGATTTCCCCACTTTTAATGGAGAAAATATGAAGTGTTGGCCCCTTCAGCAACCTAATGATCTACGAAGTTAGTAGGAATTTAACACTGGCCCAAACTTAAAACAAACTCAGTCAAACCTTCATTCACTGTTTTGCTTCTCCCTGTTCCATTTTGTCTGGAAAAATAGACAGTTGTTCTCTGGCTCTTGTTTACAAGCTCTCCCCAAAGGCACCCCTCCCAGCCGTGGCCCCCTTCGCACCGTGTTCCCTTCTCACCCCTGCCTGGCCTCCCGCCTCCCATCGCTACATGCCACCCTGCCAGCTCCCCACCTGTTATTTCACAAACCATTAGAATTTTTCCTCTTTTCTATGTCTAGACCAAGAACTCCCTGCATTTCTGTAGCCAGTCCTTGAAGGCAAGGAAGTCATACCCTGAAATTCCTACCTTTTACTGTGAACAACAACTGCAAAATCACATCAAAATGCTTAAGGGAAAATACTGGTGAATCAAAAAGACAGACCATAAGGAAACTGGATGTCAAGGCAACTGCAAGCTCACATATTTCATAAGTCAGCCTGGGGTTCACTTTCCACTATTTCTGCCCTTGGCTATGACTTGTTTCAAGATCCTGCCAAATGAATTAGGAATTTAGAAAGCTCTGTGCAGGCTTCCTATTTTCCACAGATGACAATAAACTAAAGGTTCTCCAGAGGCATTTTGGTGGATGGAATACTGTTGCAAGAGAGCAATTCAGTCCGGTGCCAGCAAGGAGCTTTCATTTGGAAAGACTCAGTGCCCGAGATAGTGTCTTTGCGTGGTCCCTCGGGCCTCAGCGAACATCATGATTCATTGAGACGAGTTTTCTCGGTGGTTTAGGAATATCTGGTCGCACACAGGTCCATGTCTGTGAATCCCAGGACAAGGGGAGAATGAAACCTCACGTTTTCTGGGCTAGACTACCTGCTAGAGGGAGTTAAGATGCGCAGGACCTATTCTTAGAGTGGCAAATTCTTCCTTGTGATTTGCAGAGAGACCAGAAAAAACAACAACAACAACAACAAAAAAAAAAAACACACAAAACTATGAATATAGTCCATCCTCCCAGAGCATTTTCCCAGGAGTCCTCTGAGTCAGGGCAGGATTTGGGCCATTGCACAGATGGGGAAACGGAGTCGAAAGCCTGCTGGGAGATGAAGAGTAGCAAAGTCTTGAATACATATTTCACCACTTCATCCACTGTTCAAATATATCTTCTCTCTCAACACTACTTCAAAATATAAGGCCATAATTCATTATCTTAGAATGACTATTTGTAGAAGATACACAAAGTACTATCTTATTATTGTATTGATATTTTGCGTATGATTTGAAAATTACCTAAACCTACTAAGTCTAAAGTTATCTTAACCTAGAAAGTTTGCTGAAGTGTGTAGCAATCATATGTTTTTGTGCAGAATATAATATTGGTTTTACAAATGTAGAAACAATGACATAGAATAGGAAAACATAATTACTTATAACCAGAGTACTTTTCTCATTGACTGGGGATTTTTTTTTTCAGCAAGCTCTCCTAGAGAACAGGCATCTAAAGAAAGAAAGACAATAGATACAAATAAAATACTCTTTCAAGCAGCAAAAAAAGACAGCTTTATAAGAAAGAACTAAGCACATACACACACACACACACACACACACACACACACACACACACACACTCCTTGTTTTCCTCCAGGTCTTAATAAAAATCCCACAATGGTTTCTGCAGACAGTAGACTATTACAGGGAACAAACAGATACCCAGAGCTCTCTGATTCTATCAATCAAACCCTGGAACCAAGAGCACAATTGAGCCATTTTCTTTTTATTAGAACAATTTATAAAATTGGGGAGAATAAAAGAGAAAAAAACCTATCCATAATCTTTCCACCCCAACATGACTATTTCCATGTTTGCAAATTTCCTTCCAGTTTTTATTAATATGCACATTTTTCTAAAGTCCCTTAGAGGCGGTTATTTTCATTGAATTGTATTAAATATTTCAAAAGAAAAGTTTCAATATCATCACACTTTTGTTTCTGTGGTGGTCATTTTACATTTACTTTGGGAGTTATTTCAAATGTTTATCTCCTGGGCAAAAGTTCTTCTTTGTATGTTGTACTCAAGTTAAAGAGAACCTATTAATATTGTACTAGGCTCTCACCCAGAGCCCACTGCTTAGTTCAAATACAAATTTATATGACAATATATGTTTCATAATAATTTCCTGTTTTCACTCTCAAATTACTTTAACAAATAAAGCCCATTGTTTGTATTGACCAACTGAAATGATTATCTTTACCTCAGGGCAAAGCATCACCCAGGCAACATTAATAAATAGAGGGTAGTACATGATTGACAGTTTGTACCATTGGATCATGCTATCTGGTATTTAAATAATGCCAGGGTTCAAGTGATTAAATTCCACTACAGAACTGGTCAATTTAAACAAAGTAACTTAATTTCCAGCAGCTGATTTGCATAATCACTCAGTCTCTCTCAGGTACTATTATTGAGACAGAGATTAGGGGATTAATCCAAGACTACATTTTCAGAGTCGAATTTGTTACTTTGATCGCACAGGTAGATTCTTTAAAAATATTTGTCAATTGTTTTTTTGCTACCTAAAATATATTTCTATTCTAGTGGAGTTTCCCATCAGAGTAACAGTCATGGACAGCAGGGAAAAGGTATTTGAATCTGTCCTTGAAAAAAGAAACAAGTATAGCAATTCTACTTAAAAAATACAACCAAAATCCAATTCGGTTCTTGCCAGCAAACTAAATTCGCTGTTATCAATGTGCAGGTCACACCTGGGATTTTCTTGAAAAATCAAAGGAGAATTGCTTTTCTAATGACTCTGAACATAATCTTTCTCAATAAATAGCAAAGAAGGCAGATGGGCAACTCATGTATTCCTAACATGTTTGGAAGGTAGACTAATTTTTCCAACTAAAAACTGGGGAAAGAAGCAATATGTGGTTTTAGTCCTCTAACTTAAAAAAAGTATTGGAAACCTCTAGTGGTTTGTTATGGTCTTCACTTTTCTAAGGAATCTGCATACATTATCTCTTAGCTGCTCCTTTAATCTTTTATGGCTGTCTTTAAGGTCTATAATACTCCTTTGACCTCCCTAAATTTTGAACCTTTTATTTAACATACCACGTTTAAATTTCATAGCATCCTTCTCAATCACCCATTCACCCACCCCTGGTTCCATCTATTTCTCCACCTGCTAACTCACTCAGTTGTCCTTAAATCATAGCACATTAGGAAGATTCTACCATGAGAGTCATTTGCTGTGGTACATAATTTTAAATAAATTTAGAAATTAAATAGGAAAAAAAGAAGGACTAGGTTATGGAGAAGAGAGTAGGGAATTGGAGCGACTAACTGATCTGACAAATACATAGCGTACTGCTTATTTTTTAAAAGATTTTTTTGATGTGAACCGTTTTCAAAGTCTTTGTTGAATTTGTTACAATATTGCTTCTGTTTTATGTTTGGGTTTTTTGGCCATGAGGCATGTGGGATCTTAGCTCCCTGACCAGGAATTGAACCCACACCTACTGCACTGGAAGGTGAAGTTTTAACCGCTGAACCACCAGGGAAGTTCCTGCATTGTTTATTTACTACTGCAGATAACTGGATAGACATAGTTAATTGTTTTATTAATTAGTTAATTCATAATGATGGAGTCCTGGTTCTGGCTGCCCCAAGATTAAATCTATTCCTAATGTTGGAATAATGTTGGAATAATGTTCCTAATGTTGGTTTAATAGTTCTATTTGAGAAAAGCTTCAAAGCCTGGAGAATATAAGGAGGATAAAGGGGTAGAAGTAGGGTAGAGGTAGAATTTATCTCTGATGATCCATGCATAAAATATTTTAACTTTGAAATGGGATCTCTTATAGCAATGCTTATTTTCCAGTGATCATTAGATCGCAGTGGGCTTCCCTGATGGCTCAGTAGGTAAAGAATCTGCTTGAAATGCAGGAGACACAGATGAGATTTGATCCCTGGGTCAGGAAGATGCCCTGGAGAAGGAAATGGCAACCCACTCCAGTATTGTTGCCTGAAGAATCCCCTGGACAGAGGAGCCTGATGGACTATAAAATCCATGGGGTTGCAAAGAGTTGGACACAACTAAGTGACCAAGCATGCTTCTTGCTCATAATACTCTTTTGCAATAAGTGAAAAACAAAACCCATGAGAAGAAACGAGTTTGTATCCTCTCTGGGCCAAACCCAGCAGACCCAAGGAGAGCGAGCTTATGAGGAAATTTGAGAGCAGCCTGGGAGCACAGACATACTCTTGAGGCTTCTCTTGGACTTTTGGAGTTTTTGAATGTTTTGTTTGTTTGTTTAAATGGGAACAGGTATTTCAAAGCAACACCTAAGGGTAAGTATTATAAACAAATTCTTCTGTTCTTAGTTTCATACTAGGAAGTACTAAGAAAGTCAGGATGGCCAGGGAACTGTGAAATCTTTCCTGAAATTTGAGATGGATGTGTGCATGCTCAGTTGAGTTCAACTCTTTGTGACCCTGTGGACTGTAACCCACCAGGCTCCTCAGTCCATGGGATTTTCTAGGCAAGAATACTGAACTGGGTTGTGATTTCCTCTTCCCTGCTCAGGGATTGAGCTTGTGTCTTCTTAGTCTCTTGCATTGCAAGCAGATTCGTTACCACTTGAGCCACTGGGGAAATTGGAAATTTGAGATGATCATGTAGATTTTTCTGTTTTCCTCTAAATAATTTTTGAAGTTATTTTGCAAAGCTAGGGCAGAAGGATTCAGCTGCTCTTATGAATTATTCTGATGGAGCAGACAAGAGGTGGTTTTTGTGAAGAGTTAACTGAAGGAAGAGTCTGATGTCTACATTACATTTCACCCCAAAGTTCCCTAATGAGTTCGTCCATGAGCTGGTCACATGGTAACTTTTAAATCACAAAGTGGATTTCAAGGTGTCAAGTCAGGGTCTGGATGTTGCACTTCATTCACCTTTAATGTACTCTTTATTTCTTTCTGCGCTCCTTCTCTATGTCTTTTGCTTTGGTGGTTGTTGACCACAGCACAGTTACAGGTGTCATTCTTTGTCAGCAAATTCAGTATGTTCCAGTTTGCAAATTTACAGCATCGATAAAGTAGAAGCATTCATTTTTCATAATACAAAACCTGAAATTTCATCTGTGTTCAGATTGGATTTTATCATGCCACTACTTGCTGTTTAAAAAAAATGGGAAAAGGAATCAGGAAAGGAGACATACTTTTCACTATTTACCATTTCATTCTATTTGAAAATAAGTATTACTTATTTCTTAAACTCTGTGAGATAATTAATTAGTTAATTGATTAGTTAAAAACCACCTCTGAGATGCTTTTCAGCCCTTCTTTGAGATGCCTCAATCAAGGGGTGTCTGACTGCGCCCCAGTGCTGCTCTCATTCAAGTTTAGAGCAATCAAGGGGAAAACGTAAAAGATGAAATATTCAGGAGAAGGAAGATTTTGTTTACATATTTAAATTTATCCCAAACTAACAAAGACCAAAGCAAGCACTGAAATTTGCTGGAACAATTGTCTCTGCAAAACCGAGCAGCATTTTATTGCCTCTCTATCCGCTGTTAGCAAGCTAGAAAACAAAGCTAATGAGGACCACAGTTCAGCAAGTCACTGGGGAGAAGGTTCCCCCCGTCCAGTCTCCCGGGGCAGCCTTCAGTGGACTGTGACCTTTAAGTGTCTTCTGCTCACTCACAAACCCAGAGACTAAGGCTGCTGATAGCTTCTCTGGGAACATAGTCAGCCTCTCCTGGGCAGAAGGGAAGCTGTGGTGAGGAGGGCCGCTCCGACAGAGTGGGATGCAGGGAGTGATCTGAGTCTGCTGCAGGGATATAGGCACAGCCACCCAAAGACGGGGAAGTAAGGCTCTGGGAATCAGAATTAGCGTGGTCCAGTGTGAAGCTAGTGAGAAAACAGAACATGCTGCATGACCTTGGTTAAGACACTGCATGCACAGGGAAGAGGTGTCTGGATTTCCAGTTAGTCCAGCCTCGTGACCTCCCTGAATGCCTTTTCTAACAACTCCATGGTAACGGAATATGCTACCTGTTCTTATTATCCTCGAGTTTTGGCCTTTCTCTGGCACTTACCGCTGTTGACCATATTCTTCTTAAAACTCCCTTCCATGTTACTAAGACTTCTTAGAGAGCAAGGCTATATCTCATAATAGTAATAATATTAATAATCATTACCAGTTCTGAAACATCTTCCATGAACCTGGTTCTTTGCAGAAGCCTCTTTGATACTTCATAGTTAAAATTATTCCTAGGAAAATAAAGCTTAGAGTGGTGAAGGGACATAATTCATATTTCTGATTCACATCACTAGTGTCCCCAACCCTGTTACTTCCTACCCAGGGAACATTAAAGTGAGCTACCTACAGACTATCTGCCATCCCATATCACTGTGTGTGTGTTAGCACCCAGTCATGTCCGATTCTTTGTGACCCTATAGCCTATAGCCCGCCAGACTCCTCTGTCCTTGGGATTCTCCAGGCAAGAATACTGGAGTGAGTTGCCATTTTCTTCTCCAGTGGATCTTCCTGACCCAGGGATCAAACCTAGGTCTCCTGCATTGCAGGCGGATTCTTTACTGTCTGTACCACCAGAGAAGCCCCTCTTTAGCACTGAAGCAGATACAAAGAAGTGGGGCATGTAAGAAAGAGTAGGAGTTTTAGAACCAGGCAGATTCTTGGTCCTGATACACGGAAGATGCTCAGTAATTGATAGTTAACCGCCATCATCATCACTGTCATTATTGTGATCATCATCACCATCATCAGACATGAGCTGTCTTTCCTGGAACTTTTGCTCATTTCACTTCCTTGTAACTGCCGTGGTCTCCAGAGCACAGTGCGTTTACGACACTTCCTTGTAACTGCCGTGGTCTCCAGAGCACAGTGTGTTTACGACACTTCCTTGTAACTGCCGTGGTCTCCATAGCATGGTGAGTGTGCGCTCAGTTGCTCAGTTGTGTCTGGCTCTTTTCAACTTCATGGCCTGTAGTCTGCCATGCTCCTCTGTCCATGGACTTCTACAGCCAAGAATATTGGAGTGGGTTGCCATTTCCTTCAGCAAGGGATCTTCCCAACCCAGGGATCGAACTCACATCTGCACTGGCAGGCGGATTCTTTATCACTGACCTACCTGGGAAGCCCCTCCATAGCATAGTAGCTACTTATTAAAAATTCCTAAAATATTTTCTGATGGATTAACTGATAGTTATTTGTCTTTTCAGATATAATAACATTGACAAAAGGACAAATGAGCAAAGTAACAAATTCAGTGGTACAGTGCTACAATTGGCATTCTAGTCTACAAATTAGGCTATCAGGCCATTTCCCAAATTTTAACATAACAGGACCTACAAGAGCCCAGCAGAGAAGAAAGAGCCTTCAGACTCCCCTTCAACCACTGTCTCAAGCTGCAAGTCCAGGTAACAAAGAGTCACTAGACAACATCAACCAAGGAAATCAGGACAGTTTTTAAGAAGCAAGAAAACCCCAAGATGGTAAATGTAATCCCAGCTAAATGCTTTGTTAGAACAAAAGGAACAGGGCCTTGTATGCTTTAATCTTTTGACCTTGTTAATGGAAGACATGGAATAAAATTGTTTACCTGAATTTTACTACAACAGGGCTGAAGGAAATCAGCTAATATCGGAAGTTTGCATGAATGTCTTAAAAACTTCATCTTCTGAAGCCAGTCATAACACTGCCACTCAAAGAAAATGAAAAAAGTACTTCCAAATGCTAAAAGAGATTTCTATCTTCCCATCATTTCAACAGCAACTGCTATAAAATATGTTCTAAAACAAACACAGAGCACTAAAAATTCCACTGTTTAAACTAAAAGTCAAACATCTGTCTCACTGCTTTCTAGTTTCACCAATGTTCCTGGGGTCCCCTCTAAAACTACAGAAATCTGGAGCTTTTCCCCCTCTCATGCGTCTCAGAGTTCTGGGATTTTTAAAATCATCTTCATTAGTTAATCATTGCTTCTCTTTCAGCTCAAACAGATATGAAAGAAGGACCATCTATAGAGTGAAATCAGCATCCTGATTCCAGAGGATGTGGGGAGAGAGTATAGAATTGTAGGTGATAAGTGGGACAGATCTGGGTTGAACCCTGTCTCTGCAGCTTACTTTCCAAGTGACCTTGGTATCTAGTTAACCTTACAGAATCTATGTTTCTTATGTATGAAAAATGTCAATAATACCTGGATCTAAAGATAATGATGAAGATTCAGAAAGACGGTTTATAAAGTTTTTGCCTGGCATCTAGAGATTATTTGCCTGACATAAAGAATAGAGACCATTATATCATTATTGTCCTCCTTCACTTGGAGGGAGGAAATTAATAACTATCACTCATTGAGCACTTACTATGGATGTTATACCTACCAGCATCTAATTCTTGTGTGTGTGTCTGTGCACATGCTTGTTGTGCCAGGCGGCATGTTGAATCTTAGTTTCTTGACCAGGGATTGAACCCACGCCGCACTCCATTGGAAGTTCAGAGTCTTAACCATTTGACCACCAGGGAAGTCCCAAGTATCTAACTCTTAAAACCATGTTGCAAAGGCAGTCTTATTACCCTCCATTTTACAGATGAGACACACCGCTACTATGCAGTAAAGCTAAGGTTCAAATCCATGTTTGCTTCCCTCTAAAGTCTGTCTCCTCTCTGCTGTTCTTCACTGTCTCCTCAAACCCAAGAAACAGATTGAACTAGTCACCTGAACACTGATCACTTTCAATAAGGAATTTCTCTTCAAAGAAATTTTCCTAGTTGCCAGCCTCTTTGAAGGCAAGTTATACCATGCTATCATAATTGATCATGAGTCAGGAACCCTATCCAATCCATGATTTACCAACTCAGTAATGGGACCCACAAGCTTTACACATGTCTGGGTCATTCTATACTTTCTGGTCTTGGTTGATAGGTGGCTGTGAATCCCTCTGACTCTGAGAAACTATCATCTGTCAGTTCTAGCAATAAGTTTGATTTATAAGTACCTTAGTCTGTTTGGGCTGCTATAATAAAAATGACATGGACTGGATGGCTTGAAAAACAAACATTTATTTCTCTTGATGCTGGAGCCTGGGGTGTTCAAGATCAAGGTGCCAGCAGATTCAGTGTCTGATGAGAGCCTGCTCCCTGGTTCATAGACAGAGACCCTCTTCTCCCCGTGTCCTCACAGGACAGAAGGTGAGAGGGAGCACTTTGGTGTCTCCTTTAGAAGAGCACTAATCCCACTCATGAGGGTGCTCCCCTCATGATCTAACCACCACAGTTCCCGTCTCCAAACATCATCACTTTGGAGGTTAGGATTCAACATATGAATTGAGGGAACACAAACCTCCAAGCCATAGAACTCAGTCAATATTTGCAAGAATAAAATCAGCACATCATCTCCTGAGAGTTATTCATTATCCCCTTCTGGCCATCTTCTTCCTGTTGCTTTGGGTTCTGGTGTGAGCTCTCAGCATCATTTGTGTTCTATGAGTGATGGAGAACACACCATAGATTCACATCAACCATACTACCCATCCATAACTCCTACAGGGAGCCTGGTATTTTGTTCTTGTACTGCATTCTGGGAAGATGATAGTTGGTTGGTAAAAGACTCACTGGGGATAATTATGTATTGTTCATTGTTCACTCACTAAGTCGTGTCTAACTTTTTGTGACCCCATGAACTTTAGCATGCCAGGCTTCCCTGTCCTTCACTATCTCCCAAAGTTTGCTCAAACTCATGTCCATGGAGTCGGTGATGCCATCCAACCAGCTCATCCTCTGTCGCCCCATTGTCTTCCTGCCTTCAATCTTGCCCAGCATCAAGGTCTTTTCCAATGAGTCGGCTGTTCACATCAGGTGGCCAAATTATTGGAGCTTCAGTTTCAACATCAATCTTTCCAATGAATACTCAGGGTTGATTTTCTTTAGGATTGACTGGTTTGATCTCCTTGCTAATTATGTATAATTTATCCCAATCACCATCTCCAGGTTTAACAATTCTGAAATCATCTTTGTATGTAAGATTAGAAGGGTATACATATCACTTAACTTTTATAAGCCAAATTATCACCCATCTAAAATGAATTAAGATTACATTGAGTTCTTTCCAGCCCTACAATACTCTAATCATATTATTCTACATGATCACCCAACCCACTGGTCTCCCCCAAAGTAGAAGACAGTTTTAGAATACATGATGATGAACTATATCTATGATCAGGGGATATTGGTACAAATTAATCTTAAAAGCCTTTATGAGCTCTTTTAGATGAAATAATTACAGTCATTTAGAGTAACTAAGCACAGCACAGAGTAAAATGAATCTAAACCTAAACAAAAATGTCACTGATGTATGTATGTATCATTCTGTGATTACGAACATTGGTTATAATGGAACAATGGATTTTCTTATAAATATTCTTCTTATTTCATAAAAAAATAAATACGTAACACATAAAGACATAACTAACATATAAAAGGAAAACACCTAAGTGCACTAGTAGGGCAAAATTATTTTTTAGAATAATTTCATTTTTGTTTAACTTACATGATTTCAAGGATATTGAAAAATACCCTTAAAATAAAACAAATCTTACTTTAAACACACTCAGAAATGTTTTGTTTTTCTAACTAAAATAGATTATCTTAAATTTACTTATTAACCATTTCTCAAGAAAGGGCTTATGTAAAACACTCACTAAAATAGATTTGCAGACCCATTTGTGAGGCAGGGGATTCGAGTAAGCATACTTAATCTACCGTTTTGATGGAATCCAAAGGATTTTTGTTAAATGCTAAAATACTTTGAACCCAAGTGTTTAAGCTTCAAACCAAGCTTTAAGCACTGGAGGAAATGTAAGTCAAATTTGATTCAAGTCAACCTAAGATCTTTAGCTGAAAAAGTACTTATGTTCTTAAAAATATATATTAGATGAGATTCTTGTAAGCATTTTGGTGCACACATATGTACCAAGATGTGTACTTTTTTCCTGTGAATTCTGCAAAACCAGTTGACCTCTCATTTTGAGGCATTTAAAAAATGTGATTGTTTCTACAGTCACTTAATGAATATTTTGTATTGGATACTTATCTGTATCGAATGCAAACTCCAAAATAATTCAAGGTAAAGCATCAAAAGACACAAATGACAAGCAAGCTGTCAAAAATCAGAGAAAATTTTGTAAGAGATAGATGAAACCTAAGTTTGCTATTAAAATTAAGTTATCAAAGAGCTAAAATATTGACCCCTTCCCTGGGGTCACAGAGATGAATACATCAAACAGGTGCAGTGTAGGTCCTCTTTGATGGCAGGGGGTGGGTCTTATTTGTCTGTAGATCACCAATACTCTGCATAGAGCCCAGCACATTGAAGATGCATGAATATTAATAAATTTGCCTTCGTTTAAGGTCATAAGCCACTGCAAGACACAAAATTGAGATATGTGTGAAGTTACTGCTTACTTTCCCAGGTGGTAGAAATAGTAAAGAATCTACTGCCAAGGTAGGAGATGCAAGAGATGCAGATTTGACCCCTGGGTCAGGAAGATCCCTGGAGAAGGAAATGGCAACCCACTCGAGTATATCTTGCTTGGGAAAGTCCATGGACAGAGGTGGCAAAGAGTAGGACATGACTGAGACACACGTGCAGATGCGTGCGTGCACACACACACAGACACACACATAGCTTATTAGATCCACTGTCAATAGGACACAAAATATTTGGATTTCTTTAATCCAAAATTACCATGTCTGTCTAATTGATGGGGGTTTGCTAGTACCAGGGAATGGCTTTGAAGGATTTTTCCCTGTGTTCCATTCTCTCTTGCTCAATATACATACACACAATTCTATACATACCCACAATTCTTTAACATGGCAATCAATATTCTCTTAACATATTGATATGAGGTCCATAAAAGAACCTCAAAACTCCTTCACTTCAATCCTCACTACCACCTTGTCACTCCTTATCCCCTGACTATAACTGGGGTGAGAACTCATTGATAAGGGCATCTCTTGTTAGATAACTGGGGGCCCCCCGGAAACGGAAATGTTCCGTGAGCAAACGGCCCCCGGATGTTGCTGTGAGGACCAACAAGACAAACTAGTCAAGGGAATCACAAGCCTCCTGTTACAAAGACAAACTCATCTTCAATGATCCAGTGAAAATGCAAATTTAGGGAAAACAAATTGGGTTATTTGGAGGACAATATGTACTCCGAGGATATTCATGTCATTGTGGTTTCCTGAGGAAAGGGCCTCTGTTTTGCTTGACAGCAAAATGTCAATTTTAATTATTCAAATCGACATCCCATAGTACCTTTTATGGAAACAGAGATAGATTCAGAAGAATGGACAGAAACTGGGGTTTTCATTTTGGAAAATTAGAATGGTCAGCAACCTTTGGTGGTCCTGAAAAAGAGAATTCTTGAGTGGCCCTTCTCAACTCTCTTGGTAACAGAAGTTGGTTAGGTAACCTTGAGCAGGAATCCTTTCTCTGCCATCTTGTCTTCGATTAAAACAACTGAATAAGCTCTTGTAAGTAAAAGCCCTTTTGTGGCACCCAGTGTAATGTGAAACACAAAGATGAGAAGTATTCTTTGAAATTACATAATGAGATGGTCTTTGAGAAATTGGTGCATATTTTATTGCAATGGTTATTATTATTATGAATATTTGACAAGATCTCCCAGTGTGGTGTATCAAGTATCTATTGCCACAGTAATGTTCCATAACAAACAACTTACTGCATGCTAAAATACACACTTATTTAGCTCATGAGTAGGCATGTTGGCCAATTTGGGCTGTGCTTGGCTGGGCAGTTCTGATCTTCTCTGGACTCGTTTATAGGTGTGGTGGTTGACTGACTGTCGCCAAGTCCAAGATGGACTTGGCTGGGAGACTGGGGCAATCCTACTCTTCTTCATGTAATTCTCATCTTCCAACAGACTAATGTGGACATGTTCTCACGCTAATAGCAAAGGGCAAGAGCAAGATCAAGCCCAATTGCATGAGTTCTTTTCATGCATTTCATTTGCTAATATCTTATTGGCCAAATCAAGTCACATGCCAGTCAGAATGGAAACGCAGACCAAGTTTCTCAGGAAAGAATGTAGACACAGAGGAGTGAAGAGCGTAAAGCAATCAGACTACTACACGAGATGTCGTTATTGTTTACATGGAATATTCACCTATGTTACTTTATTTTTGCAGAATTTAAAAGGAATTTTGACTGTATCAGAACAATTTAAAGCAGTATTTCTCAAATTTTATTGCAACTTACTGTAAGAAATAGATTGGACATATAATGTGACTCATTTTATATAGAATTTCACTAAATATTATTTCCTCTTATTATGAACATTTCTTTCTATTTTGCTATTTAATTTTTTAAACTGCTGGCTGTCCACTAAATTAATTTCAGGAGTCTCTAATGAGTCAAAATTAACATTTTGAGAAGTACTGATTTATATAACTTTAGCCTTCCGTGATCCTTTTCTTGTTTTCAAGAACAGCTCATAAATGTATAGAAGACACATGAAGTAGAATGTCTGCGTTGGGAATGTTACAATTCAATGACAAATGATCCATAGAGCTCAGAAGTGTGAGCATACCACTTCAGCAACCTGGAGGGACCTAGACAGAGGTTATCACACTGAGTGCAGTAAGCCAGACTGAGACCAGTGTCATACCATGTCACTTATGTGCAGAGTCTTAAAAAAGTGACACAGGTGAACTTATTTACAAAACTGAAACAGACTCATAGACACAGAAAACAAAGGGGAAAGAGTGGGAGGGATTAATTAGGGGTTTGGGATGAACAGATACACACTACTCTATATAAAATATATAACCAATTAAGACCTTCTTTATAGCACAGGGAACTATACTCAATATCTTACAATAATCTGTAATGGAAAAGAATCTTAAAGAGATTATATAAATGTAAATAAGAATATATATATATATAACTGAACCACTTTGCTGTACACAAGAAACTAATATAACACTGCATATCAACTATAGCCAAATAAAATTTTTTAAATAAAATTAAGAATGAAAAAAAAAGAAGTGTGGGCCTAAGTGGTCTGGGACCTGGCTTCCCCTGCTCTTTCCCAGAGCCAAATGACCTCTAGAATTTTGAGGCTGAGAGATGGCAGAAGGAAAGAGAAAAGAGTATTACTATCCATTGAAACATTTGGCTAAGTTCTTTACTATAGGAACATTTTTACAAGGAAACTGAAGCTTAGGGAAAATAAGTTAGCCAAGGTCACACACTATCTGGCAGAGCAGGGGTTTAAAGGTCTCAAGCGCCTCTTTTCCATCAAAGCCCCTGTTTCCATGTCATAGTAGGAAAAAAGCAGTATGAGTCAAACTATTCACACTGATGTGTGGCAAAAACATATATTTAATAAGGATCCACTCAGAGTAAGACGTTGCTTTGTAGTATATTGAGAAAGATATATAAGAGGGTATCTAAGAAACAAGATTCTTATTACTAAACGTATGAGTACAGTGCTTGGAAAACCACAATTTAAAAGTTTCAGGTTTTACTTTAAAAGTGTGTTTATAGGGGAAGGAGATCCCAGGTGAAGACTTGAGTTTACTTTTGAGGCTGGTTATTGTTTTTGTTCATGTATTTGTTTGTTTTTTTCTGGAACAACCATCACTTTGGGAACTATTAGTTATGCAAATCTAGGTCACATTCCACTCATTGTTCATGGGAAAATCCCCAATGCAGGAAAGTAACCTGAATTTTAAAATGTAGTGCTCTGCTTACTCAGGTAAATTTAGAAGATGTCTTAAAGAGAGTTGCATCTCTGCAGACAATTTGTCCCTTAGAGAGTAGTTATTCTTCTAACAATGACTTCAGATGGCTCAATACCTCTTTAGTATTATGTGTCTTTGGAGAAGTTTGTAATATGTTTCTTTTCTAAGTCATTGTCCACACCACACCAGAAAAAGAAATGGACTAGGCTCAATGATGTCTATTCTAAAAAGGTGATAAGGTCCTAAAACATGATGTTGTGCTTGCTAAGTCACTCAGTCATGTCCAACTCTTTGTGACCTTATGGACTGTAGCCTGCCAGGCTCCTCTGTCCATGGGATTCTCCAGGCAAGAATACTAGAGTGGGTTGCCATGCCCTCCTCCAGGCAATCTTCTCAACCCAGGTATCAAACCAGGGTCTCTTAGGTCTCCTGCATTGGCAGATGGGCTCTTTACCACTGTGCTACCTGGGAATCCCACACATGGTGTTATGTGAGACTAAAAGGTCCAGATGTTGGACACTGCACTGATGTCAGATTAGTGTTGGAGGTGTCTTGGAAGTGGGGAGTCATAAGGTAAGGCCCTATTTCCCTGGGCATTTCTAAAAGAAAAAAATAACTTCTTCCAAGTGCTATGGAAGGCAGTCCTTCCTGGATAGGAAAATAGGGACTGGGGATGTGGGGCCTGGGAAGAAGAGAGTGAAAATTCCTCTCTCCAGGACTCTGTGAAATTTAGCCTGGACTCCAAACCCCATCAGTGAGAATAGGACTCAGGTGTGGGAAAGTAAATTAGCTATTATGACATGGCAGCAGGATGGAGAGAATAGGTGAGCCAGGAGGCCTGAGGATGGGTCTGGGGCTGGGCGGTAGTTATCAGCAGATCTCCGTGTTATAATACTCTCTCATACACCTTCTGTGCCTTAGAAAATTAAAGACGGGGTCAATCCAATATATGGGATAAAATAAGAATAGAAAGAGCAGTGTCTCAGACAGAGACCAAAAATGGTAGTGACAGCGGCGGTCCAGTGAAGGACAACTTCCCAGAACAGAACGAGGCACCCACGAGAGCCGTCAGCAGTAGGAGTGATGGTCAGATGAGGAAACCAGAACAGAAAAGCGCAGGGTATAAAGGATGTGCCTCTGGGAGCCCGTCAGGCCCCAGGATGGGAAGGTCTCAGGCACCCTTGGGAGATACTCTGAAGGAGGTTAATTTCAGGTGGGCACTCTGGTGGGGCTTAAGACATAATTTAGATCCTCTTTCTGGGAATGTGATCGTACAGTGGATATAATAAGGAAGCCCAATACAGAGGACCTCAACATAGTGGAGAAAGTATTCAGAATATAGTTTAAAATGCTTAACTAAGTTACAGAAAATGCAAGAAATACTCATAGGATAAAAATAGTCTAATAAGTCAGGAATCCAAAGCAGTAAGTGGGCATTAAGACTAAATCTTATCTTCAGGAAATCTGCCAATACATGCTTGTGAAGAATTGTTTGTTCTAATACAATATAAGCATGTGCTGGGGATAGGAGATAATACCTGGAGTTTGCACAAGCTAGGACAGCAAATTGAGACCCTTGCATGGAGCCAGTCCTATAAAGGGCAACACCCTAATAAAGGCAAACTAGAAAAATAAATTTAGCATCACAGCAAGAACCCAGTAGGAACTCTTAACCTCTGTCAGCTCTGACTCTGAGTAAAGAAGGAAAATAAAGGCTTCCCTGAGAATTATTAACAACAAGGTGATTATCACGTAGGTTTAGTGTCAAAATTCACCCTACCTGGGTGGCCTGAAAAACTCAGCCTGAGAACTGAGTTTAAATGATTAAAGGTTAACAATGACACAAGGTGCCTGAAAAAGCAATCACAAATCTCTGGGGAAATGATTAATTTTAAAGGGAATTTATCAAAGTCTCAAAAAAAGTTTCAGTGACCATGAGCCCCCAGTTTAAAAAAAAAAAAAATTACAGACACATGAGGAAACAAACCATTATGAGCAGAAGCATGAGTAATAATAAATAATAATATCAGAACCACATGAACTGGGAAAACTAGACATAAAATTTAAATTAATGGGGCTATTAAAAAGTATGATCAAGGAACCAGAAAATATTACTTAAAAGATGGTAATATTTGATATTAAGGAATTACCATGGGCTTTTTCTTAATCTCAAATATTTAACTATTACAGATAAAATGATGTGATGTCTGGGATTTCCTTCACTATTATCTGGAGTGGGAAAGAAAGTAGGCAGAGACATAGAGGAAAAAAGATTACCCGTGAATTGTTCATTGTTGAAGCTGGATAATGGATAAATGAGGATTTACTATGCTATTCTCTTTACTTTAGTAGGTTCTAAGTTTTCATGTTAAAAATATTTTTTAATGTTCAGGGAATATGAATAAAAGCCAAACAGAACTTCTAATAACAGAAAAGTATACTAAATAAAATTTGAGACTCAGTAGACATAGTATAGATCATACTAGAAACAGCTGACAAGAGAATTAGTGAAAGAGAGAATAGATCGGAAGTACTTACCAAGAATGCAGTAGAAAGACTTCCCTGATGGTTCAGTGGCTAAGACTCCAAGCTCCTAATGAAGGGGGCCTGGATTTGATCCCTGGACAGGGAACTAGATCCCACATGCTGCAACTAAAAAGATCCCACATGCCGCAACCAAGACCCAGCATGGCCAAAATAAATAAATATTTTTTAAAAAAGAAGCAGACTGCAGTAGAGAGACTATATCATAGACTGACTATATAATGGTTTGACATACCTAGAAAGTAGACTCAGGAGGCTAAAAATACATCAAATAAGATATCAGAGGTAAATAATACAAAAAATAGGGAAGATGTAAAATCGAAGTGCTAATAGCCAAGAATTCTCTAGAACTAATCAAAGACACAAGTGCTCAGATTCAGGAAGCCCACATCACAAGCAAACAAACTCAAACCCAGATTCATGATGGTGACAGATCATAATAATTTTAAAAAGATCCTTTAAGAAAAAAGATGTATTATATGGAAAGGAGTGGTAGACTGAAAATTGAGTTCTCAACAGCAACACTGAGACTCAGAAGTCAGAGAAATATTTTCAAAAAATGAAATGGGCTACCTCTCTCATCTTATACAAAAGTAAATTCCAGTTGTATCAAGGACATAGATGTAAATCTAAAAATTTTTTAACTTTAAAAAGAAAATAAGTGAGATGATCTTAAGAGCTTTGAAGCAAGGGAGACTTTCTTAGCTGAGACAAAAAGCAAAATGAAAAAGAAAATTTTATTTTATTAAATTAATATAAGAAAAGTTATGACCAACCTAGACAGCATATTAAAAAGCAGAGACATTGCTTTGCCAACAAAGGTCCATCTAGTCAAAGCTATGGTTTTTCCAGTAATCATGTATGGATGAGAGAGTTGGACTATAAAGAAAGTTGAGCACCGAAGAATTGATGCTTTTGAGCTGTGGTGTTGGAGAAGACTCTCGAGAGTCCCTTGGACTGCAAGGAGATCCAACCAGTCCATCCTAAAGGAGATCAGTCCTGGGTGTTCACTGGAAGGACTGATGCTGAAGCTGAAACTCCAATACTTTGGCCACTTGATGCGAAGAACTGACTCATTGAAAAAGACCCTGATGCTTGGAAAGATTGAAGGCAGGAGGAGAAAGGGACAACAGAGGATGAGATGGTTGGATGGCATCACTAACTCAGTGGACATGAGTTGGAGTAAACTCCAGGAGTTGGTGATGGACAGGGAGGCCTGGTGTGCTGCAGTTCATGGGGTCACAAAGAGTTGGACACAACCGAGCGACTGAACTGAACTGAAATGAACTGACATTAATATCAACAGCCCTATATTCTAAAGACTACAAAGAAAGCTTAAGCATAAGCTACAACAAGGACAAAATACTTGCCATATGAGTGATTAATATCCAAAATGTAAATATTTTAAAACTCCTAAAATTTCATGAGAAAATAACTCAATAGAAAAGCAGATATGGTTCATGAGGGAGGAAGAGAAAAGATAAATAAAAAATAAAGACAAAATAAAGAAAGAGAAGCAGATACATTATAAAAAAATATTTTACAGAAGAGGAAACATAAGCAGCAAATAAACATATACTAAAAATGCCCATACTGTTGAGTGAAAAAACAAATCAAGCAGGTATTCATTCAATCTAATTCCATTTATATAAATTTAAAAATAAACATAATTAAAAAGTTATTCTTTAGAGATACATTTTGGCCTGGTAATAACTGCAAAGAAAACAAGAGAATAATAAATATGAAATTCAGGACAGTGGTAATCTCCATGGAGAGGATGAGGGATGTTATTAGGAAGGATTACAGAGGAGGATTCAAAGAATATGAAATATTCTGTCTTGAACTATGTGATGCATGCAGGGGTGTTTGTCTTATGGATATTTGTATTATGCTTGAAACATACATGTTATATGTTATATCATATTATGTGTTAGAACTCTATATATAGATATCGAAATCAATATATCATGTTTACATATAGGATAAACACATGTGTGTTACACATCACCTCTCGTCGTGGTGAATTGATCGCAAAATAGATCCAGTTTGTCAACTTTCTACCCTTTTCAGCAGAGGAAATGAGTGGGAAACTATCCCTCTTTTCATAGACTATGTGAAAAGCTTTTTTTTTTATGGTAGTATTTTTTAATTTTTATTGAAGTATAGTTGATTTAGAAAAAGCTTTTCTTAAAACAAGGAAATTCCATGTAGACAGTTCTCTGAACAGGACTGCTGATTTCCAAATCTCGTCTGATTGCTCACTTCCATGTAAATCATTTTTGTTAAACATGAAGTTATATAAAAATTGATGTGTTTTCCATGCTTCCCTTTTCCTGTAAAGGCTAAGGATCTTAAAATAACACGACGGAGCTCTAAGCTGAAACCTAAACACGCCAAAACATGTAAATCCTCAGGCTATATCTGACAGAGAGCTAATTATATAACTTGGGCTTTCCTTCCCCAGAAACAGGCTCTATCTACCTGCCTCACGCAACAGTGATTGGGAAGGGAGGGTATATTCTGAATGGTGAAGAAAAATTTTACTAAACACAAGGTATTTCTAGAGCAATCTTTTTTTCCCATCATGCAAGGGAACAAATATATTTCACGTATAGTGTGTCATGTCAATTTAAAAATAAACTTTTAAATTTGGAAATTTTAGGTTTATAGATAAACTGGGAGGATGGTACAGCGTTTTCATACATGCCATGAGATGGTTAGATGGCATGACAGACTCAGCGGACGTGAATTTGAGCAAATTCCGGGAGATAGTGGAGGACCGAGGAGCCTGGCGTGCTCTAGTCCGTGGTGTCATGAAGACTGGGATACGACTTAGCGACTGGACAACAGCGAACCACTCCATTCCCTCCGAGACACACATGCTCCTGTAGTTTTCTCTGCTATTTATGTCTTATACTCCCATGATGCTTGGATCACATTGGTGGTGGCGGTTTAGTCCCTGAGTCGGGTCTGACTCTTGTGACCCCGTGGACTGTAGCCCGCCAGGCTCCTCTGTCCGTGTGGATTCTCCAGGCAAGAATACTGGAGTGGGTTGCCATTTCCTTCTCCAGGGGATCTTCCAGAACCAGGAACTGATCCCAGGCCCCCTGCACTTCAGATAGATTCTTTACCGACTGAGCTACAAGGGAAGCCCAAGGATCACATTAATGAATTAATATTAATACCTTATTAACTAATGCACATTTTATCCAGATTTCCTCAGTTTCCTCCTAATGTTCTTTTCCTGTTCAAAGATCCCATCAGGGCCCCAGGTAACACTGTCATCATGTCTCCTCAAGCTCTCCTTGTGACAGACTCTCAAACTTTCCTTCTTTATGATGATCTTGAAAGTTTTGAGGATTAATGATCAGATGTTTTGTAGAATGTCCCTCATTTGTAATTTGTCTGATATTTTTCTCATGATTTGACTAGGGTTATGTTCTTTTGGAAGAAAAAACTGCAGGGGTGAAATGCCATGATCAGAAAATTTCATTTTTCTTAATCTCATTTTTCATTTTTTTAATGGTGGGTATGAGTATATGAGAAAGTATATGTACAGAAAAATAAATTGCCAAGGAATAAATCAAAATACTATTTCAGATACTGAAGTAACTGGATATTTTAATTTTTTTTTACTTTTTGCTTATCTGTATTTTCTAAATGTTCTGCAATAGACATGTGCTTTTAAAATAGAAAAAAAAAAATAATGTCTACTTTTAGAGTTGTCTATACTCGTTTGAAAAGGTACTTAGTTCTTCAAATGTAGCTCTTTCTTTCCAGGCCTGGTAGAAATAAGGAAGTATTTTGTAGGTGCCACTTCCTGAGCAGTCAGAATTAAGTCCCTACTCCTTGTTCCAGTTGCTTCTCGATCAATACCCACAGTTGAAAGGGAGCCGAGGGGGAAGTCAGAAGGGAAAGCAGAAGGATTCGCCCGAAAGAATCGCTCTGACTTCAAGCATGGTGGCTCCAACAGAGAGCAGGTCTTTCTTCTATCTCTTTCTCTGTCTGCCTGTTTCTATCGTCTCTCTCTTCCTCCTCATTTCATTCACTCATTCATTACTTTATTCTCTCAACTAGTATTTATTGAAGGCACTGAAAACTAACTAGAACATCAAAAGACATCCCTATCCTCAAGACACTGGCTTTCCAGTGTGGTAAGCGCATGTGGTAACAAATACTCTGTTGTGAGGTAGTTAATGCCAAAAAGAAAAATTAAACAGGTAAAGAGAAATAAATGGGAAGGAGAAAAGGAACGTTGCTATTTTAGAGATGATTGGAAGACCTCTCTGATGAGATAACCTTGAATAGGGACTCAGGTTCCAGGCTGAGGAAGTGCCAAGGACAAAAGCCCTGAGATGGAATGTGAGGTCATAGACCTGTGCTGGGGTGGGGGACCTACAGTTTATTCTGTTAGAAGGGAATCCACTGGCAATTTCTTAAACAGTAATAAGACCCAAAAGAGGCATTTAAAAGATCACTTTGGCTTCTGTTTGGAGATTTGACCAGGTGGGTTGGAGGGAAGAAGGGGGTGGAGGGGTATGGCAAGGCAAAGAAGCCTGCTTGGAGATAATTGCATGAGTTATGGCAAAAGAAGACAATGAATTATATATACTAAAGTGGTAGAAGTGAAGGTGAAAAAAAGTAGGCGGATTCCATATATAATCTGATGGAAGAGACAAAGAGATATACTAATTATTTAGATATCAGCTATGAGAGTATTTCCAGATTTTGTACATATGAAACTATTTTGTACTCCCCAAAATATCATCTCACCCAACTTTTCAGCCTTTGAATTGGTTGAAATTCGAGAAATTCTCATATATACACTCTCTCAGAAAATATTGGAAAGAAAAAAAGACTGTTTCCTAGTTATTTTTCTTTTCAATTCTCTTCTCTCTCCCATTCTTCTTTCCCCAAAGAAATCCATTCTAATATATGTATGTCTTTAAACATGCTTATATCCTTGTTAAATTCATAATATCATTTTATTTATATTCACACTTACAATTTACCAAGATATGTTAACAAACATCTCATTTTTTTACTCAACACTGTTTTTAGGATCTATCTATTCATGTTGCTGTTTGTACATCTAGTAATAAGCTTTTGTTTACTGTGTAAACAATATCTACAGCTCTACTGATTAATATCTAGGTTGCTTGCAAATTCCAAAAGACAGAATATGACTTCTAGGAATATTCTTACGTGGATGAGGCTGTGGACATGTGTATGGGCATCTCTGGGATAAAATAACTTCTATTTCCTATTCACATCCTTTATTGGTTTTGTTCTTAGGGGTTCCTCAGATTCTGGATACTAATTCCTGTTAATTTCAGACATTGCATTTATTTTCAGTCTGTCACCCATATGTTAATTTTGTCTGTAGTTTGCCTATTGGAACGGAAATCTTTCATTTAAATGTGGTCAAATGATCTGCTCTCTTTATAAAATCCTTAAAGTGAATAGAATTCAGAAGAATCTCAAAAGAAGACTTGGAACAAAGCAGTGACTACCCACTCCAGTATTCCTGTCCGGGAAATCTGATGGACAGAGGCGCCTAGTGGGCTACAGTCCATGGGGTCGCAAAGAGTCAGACACAACTGAATCGATTTAGCATGCATGTATCCAGGAGTATGACACTCAAAACAAGAGCATGGTTAGCACTGGCAAACTGCTCTTCTGTTCAATGGGGCGTGATGTGAAAAACATCAGGGTTGTAAGTTTCATCTCCTTATGGAGCCATGTTCTATCCCTGCTCAACTCCCTCTGACACACAGTAGGTAATTAATAAATCACAGAACACAACTACAATTATATCTCTATTCTGCTCATGGTCTATGAAGGAAGGAAAAAACAAGAAAGATCACATACAATCAACATCACCAGAGATAATGACTATTAGTCAACAACACTACTTCTAATTTTTTTTCTCTATGAATACAATATGTACTCCCATGAATACAAGTAGACATAGAAGATTTTTGAAGTAGAATTTGATAAGATACACATTGTTTTTAATCTGCTCCTTTTTTCTTCTTTTCTTTGTTTTTTAAAGGCCACTACATCATAGGTATTATTCTTAAATACTTATTTTTATTTTCATATTTGTTTGCTGGATCTTAGTTGTGGTCTGTGGGATGTTCAATCCTCCATGAGGCATCTTTAGTTGCGGCATGCAAACTCTTAGTTGTGGCATGTGGTATCTAGTTCCCTAACCAGGGATCAAACCCAGGCCCCCTGCATTGAGAGCATGGAGTCTTAACCACTGGACCACCAGGGAAGTCCACATAGGCATTATTCTATGTCAATAAATTTATCTACATCATCATTCTTACTGGCGTTTGCATAAACCATAATTAAACCAATTTCCCATTTTTAAACTTTCAAGTTAGTTCTAGTATGTATATGTTACATATGCACTACATTTTCTATGAGCGTTAAATTATTATATATTCAGTTATATCTATCACACAATTATATAATAATAGTGCTCTTAGAGGAATATCTTTGACCATATGTCTCTGAACCTTTGATGGAAATGTTCTCTCATGCTATTTCTCCACAGGAACTGCTCTCATTTCTATATCTTTTACTCTAAATCCCTGGAATCAAATCAGCAAAAATTAGAAGCATATCAAATTACCCACGCTAAATATTAAAGGGTTTGGGGATTTATTTACTTGCTTGCTTATATGTTTGCCTGTTTATTTATTCATTTATTCTGGCAAGGTTTGTCAAAAACAAAATTCATTACATTTTAAGCCTGGATTTTGCATTATGTTTTCAGAGTCGAACAAGAAGTTTTCTCAGGTGAGTTTTCAAAAAGCCACACTACTTTTGGATGTAGTGACACATTCTAGGTAATTAAGTATAATGAACCAGGCACTGTGAGAGAACTCTAAATCAAAAAAGAAACAGATCTGGCAAAGAAGAACTGTCTGCAGATTGCCTAAAATGGGATTTGATAAGTGAGACCTGCCAATTTCCCTCTTTCTTGAGTAGCAGAAAATCCCATCGGGGGTGTTGATTTCCCCCTAGGCTAGGTAGGAAGGGATGGCGCCCCTAGTGATTAGGAAACACGCAGTTCCACTTTGGGCCACTTGTGGTTAATTGTCTTTGTTATCTCAGGAATAGCTTTTCTGGCTCCTCCCCAAAAATAGATCAACCTCTCAAAGATACCTCAATATAAATAATAGAATAATTGTAAAAAATGAACAAATGTACTCCTCTGCACTTGAGGGGTTGCCATGGCAATGAGCGAACCACCAGTGCAAATTTCCTGTGAGCCTGCTATACAGGTCCGTGAAGGACCGCCTCTGCATCTCTTAACCAGAGGCTGCCTCTGCTGCTGAGCTTGGGAGGCCCTGTGTGTGTGAAGTTAGAGGACACTCGAACCTCTTGGAGGAGAGCTGCCCACCATCTAAACGACAGATCTCTCAGCGCCTCTATGATCCCACTTCGACTGCTCGCTTGTCCGTTTCCTAATGGAGTCAGCAGAGATGCGATTCACACCAGTCCCAAGTGTAGAAATACTGGTACTAATGAGCTCAGATAATTTATTTGAAACATGCACTTAAAAATCACTCATCTTTCTGTTTTCAGGTTAATGAGCTCTTTTCCCCTCTAAGCGGCACAGAAGGCTCTCTATGCGGTGGTCATAATTATATATTTGGGGCTGGTCCCCTTCTGTCTTTATGTTTGTGTGTCTTTCTCTTTTTCCAATTCTTCTTATTCCAAAGGGTTTGCATCCATGTCATTAGTTACTATCCAGAATGTATTAAGGAAATCATGGCTATCCGGATCCATAACTGGGATACAGCATGAAAAAGCCAATAGAAGTCAGAGCTTGGAGGTGAGGAGAGGCAGAAGATGAATGCCAAACACACTGGACGTGTAGGTCTTGTTTGATAACCACAGAGTGGGAACTGGGCAGAGTAGGATCCCAGAGTCTCCCAGTCAAACTGGCCTTTGATCTCTGGCCAACTCAGAACCCTTCTTTCCCAACTCCATCCCATCCCTCAGGCTTTTAACGGTAAAATTCCTCACATCTGGAAGAGGCTTCGCTGGTCCTAGAAAAGCCCCGAGTCCTTGCATCGTCCATTTGCCAGCACCAAGGAGAAACAGGAGGCTCATTCCTCATGCCTTTGAGGATCTTGAACTCCTTTGAATCTGATGACAGCTAAAGACTTTGTCCCCAGAAAAGTGGGCATGCACACACACACATACACAAGCACAATTTCACTAATACTTTGGTACAATTTCAGAGGATTGGTGAAACCCCATTGAAGCCCAGGGTAAGGAACACGGAGTAAAATATACTCGTCAGGAAGAAGGAGTACCATCCCAGATCTTGGCATCTGGTTTTCTGTCCCAACGTCATTTCCTCCAAGAGTGCTGATTAAATGTTTCTTTGATGCCTAATCTCTCACTAAATACTTTGAACTGGAAAACAAAAGAAGATACATATCTCTTTTCTGCAGATGAATGAGAGAGATGGGGGGGAAGTAAATATCTGAACAAACAAAAAGAAAACACAGAGGGTAAAGGAGGGAAGGCAAGTCTCTCACACACACACACACACACACACGGACACACACACACACGGATACACACACACATGGACACACACACACACAGACACACACACATGGAACAGACACATGGACACACACACACACACGGACACACACACATACACAGACACGGACACACACACACACACACATATGGACACACACACACAGACACATACTTAAATACCTGTTCACATACACACGCTACATGGAGGAAGAGACATATGGCCTGGTATTAGTCACAGAAGGCTTCCTAGAAGAGGCAATTCTAGGATTAAAAGTCCAGATTATAGGCTGTACCAGAACAATATAGGTAGGAAATTAGAAACTTTCAAAGTTGGACTCTCTGAGGCTGATAGTGTGATGGGTACACTCACTTCCATATTAAAGCTATTGTTAATTTTTCCCACATCCGGAAATGGCAAGGAGAAAGGATGAACAGTTTACAGGAAACAAGGAACTCTCTGTCCGCCTGAAAGTGGCCTGGCTCTGCATCTTCTCTCACCGTTTGTAAAATAATCATGGAAAACCAACAGCGCCAAGAAGCTATTTCCTTGACACCCGGGGCAGAATTACTGAAGGCTGAGAAAGGCTCTGTTATGGGGAGAGTTCGTGGAAGTATTTTTTAGGCAGAGGGAAAAATAACAAAAGGGTTTTTTCCAACTTAAAATATTTATATGAACAGGAATACTGCACTCTATCAATCCAATGCTACCCGAGGCTGCAAATCCTTGCAACCTTCCTCGGCCAGGCCTCAGCCAGGAAAGGTCGAGTTTGTGTAAAAACGCATAACCAGTCCTCGGTTATCCATATGGGACTGTCCTGAGAACGAGGGTCTTGCATATATGAAGTATGTGCCATGGGCTTTCCAAAACATTGGGAAAGGATGTATACTTTAGATAGCACGTTCTGGGTTTTATCATTTTTTAAAAAAAAATTTAATACAACTGTCTGAGCTGATCAAATGATTTAGACAAATCTAATCATGGCTGTAAAACGAAATCATTGCATTTTTGAGTTTCACTCTAAGTTTGCATATCTAAAGTTCAGAAGATGACATTTAAGAAAAATGAAGTTTTCATAGACACAGAAGCAAGAACACACCCAATTTAAAGTTCTCTGAGGCAACAACTTGCTCCTAAAGTGTGTAGATTAGAGCACTCTTGATAGTTACAGAAATAACCTAAAATGTCACATGGAAGTCAAGTGGGAAAGTGAACAATATTATTAGAACTTGCACATTTCTGTTTTTTAATCTGATGTTTAAATTGGTGACATTATTGCTGAGCAAGGACCTTGTGAGTTAGAAATCACTCCTAAGTATTGCCTGAATGTATCTATTTGCTTTTACATTTAATTAAGGCTATTTGGAGTCATTTGCTGACTATTTGGAGAAAGGAAGTGGAAAATGATCAGAAAACCCTTCTATGGGCCACCAAGGGAGTGGTGAGTTTATAGCTCATAAACTCACGATGATCTGGGGTAGGCATTTCCTTTGAATCCTTCACCTCCTGCCTCTCTCACTTAGTCATGTCTACTGCTAGGTGTTGGGGATGTAAATGTAGCGAGTGGCCACGGCCGCCCTACATACTGAGACACTGGGAAATATGTCCCAACTTCGGACCATTTTAATACTTTGTTATTGCTGCACTGGGGGTAAGACATACCCAACATCCTCAGTTGCATCTATTAGTCAACTTAAGAAGAGGCTTTGCATGCATGCTCAGTCATGTCCAACTCTTTGCAACCCCAAAGACTGTAGCCCACCAGGCTCCTCTGTCCATGGGATTTTTCAGGCAAGAATACTGGAGTGGGTTGCCATTTTCTACTCCAGGGGATCTTCCTGACCCAGGGATCAAACCCGGGTCTCTGGCATCTCCTGCATTGGCAGGCGGGTTCTTTACCACTGTGTCACCTGGGTAACCCATAAACTCACTGATGACGAGCCAAATGCTCTATCAAGTAGCCCTCTGAGACTTTTTCCTATCCAAACCCTCTGTGGCAGCTGGGATGAAACTCCTTTCTTGAAACTTCTTCTCAGAGTCTACAACACAACACCCTATGCTATCTCCTTCTTTTACATCTGGTCTTTACCCCTACTCCATCCCCCAGGCTCTTATTCCTATATCCCTCCCTTTGTAAGTGTGAGTCTTCACCCAAGTTTCCATTCTTAACTAATTTCTCTTCTTGTTCTACAGACTTTCCCATTTCCAATGGCCTTCACCATTCCATGACTCCAATCATCTCTCTAGGCCAACATTTCCAAAATTCTTCTCCATTCCAGCTTTCCCTCCTCAATATCAAGCCCAAATTTCCATTTTTAACCTGTGATATTTTCATTTGATTGTCCCATAGATCACTCAAAAATCAACACATCTAGAATCAACTCAATATCTTCACCTTCAAACTTGCTGGTCCCTCTGTACTTCCTTCCTTGGCTAATATCACTGCCATCCACTCACTCATTTAACAAACACTTATGGAGAACTTAACATGTGCCAGGTACCATTCTGAGTGCATAGAACACATCAGTGTATAAAAACAAGACCCCTGCGCTCACAGAGCAGACATTCTAGTGGAGCATCCCACATAAGGCAAGCCAGAAGTCTTGGAATCTGTCCCTGACTCTCCCTCCTCCACTGCCAAGACCCTAAAATAGTTATTTTCATCTCTCTCTCCTAACTGCCTCCTGTCTCTTCCTACTTTAATTCATCCCCTACATTATTATCAACATGATCTTTCTCAATTGCCAAGTGGTTTCGGTTCCTTTCCATGGCTGACAGGATCGATCCTAAGGTAGACTCTGCACAGAGGCAGCCTACTTCCTTCCTCCCAACGCTCATGCCCTTCTCACTGGGTACCCTGTGAACTCCTCCCCAAACGCTCCAAGTCCTCCCCCACCTCTGTCTCTCCTACGGAGCAGGGAAATGTCCCTGTCGTCATTTTCTTTCTTAGTTTAGACGTCATCATGGCAGGGGATTTCCTCGGTGGTCCAGGGGTTAAGAACCCACCTTCCATTGCAGGGGATATGGGTTCAATCTCCGGTCAGGGAACTAAGATCCCACATACTTCAGGGCAACTAAACCCAGGCACTCAACTAGCGAAGCCTGTGTGCCACAACAAAGATCCAGCACAGCCAAAATAAAATTTTAAAAATAAATAAAAACAAATGGGACCTAATCAAACTTTTAAAAAAAATTTTTTAAAGAAATAATCACAGCAATAGTCACTGTATATTAGGTGCTCATTTAATTCCCAGAGACTGCACTTTACAAACACTTTGCAAGGATGTTCACTTGCTCAATCATGCCCAACTCTTTGTGACCGCATGGGTCCATTTATGGACTCCATTTATGGAATGCAAGACTCCATTTATGGAATTTTCCAGGCAAGACACTTTACATATTCTTAAATCCATACAACAGTCCAGTGAGGTAAGTGCCGTGATTATTAACTTTGTTTTACAAAAGAAGAAACTGATACTCAGAGATACTGAATAACTTGCCCACTTACACAGCTAAGCTATTCCAAAGCCCCTGCTCTCTGCCCAAAGATGAACCCCTCTCAACCCAGTACCCTGCACAAGGCTCTCAATGAATTCTGATTGACTTTTTGCTCTCTCATATCTTCATCTTTTCTTGGAAGCTTCCAGTGACATCTTAGGAATGGATAAGGTATAAATTCCAGTTGAAATGACTTTAATTAGCAGGGATATCTTGGTATGCTCTCTTCACATCTCAGAGTTACAGTCCTTTCAAGATCGATATGAAGTTTTCTTTTCTTCTCTGCTTCCCCTGTCTTCTTAACTTTAGAGCTTGCTTTGGGAGTTTGCAACAGGCAGAGTTCAGACAGGATGTGTAAATACAAGGGCAGAGGGCTTCCTAAGGGAGAAGATGGTGACCGCTATCTGATGCCCCAAGAAAAGACAGACCCCTGCTTCACGACCCACGCTAATTTTGTTCGCTTGTCTTGGCTTCTTTCCTCAACCCAGTCTGGCTAGGATGACGATAAAATAATTATGGGCAACAGTGACAAGGGAAAAGTATGAGTTCCCCCTGTCCTCACTGTGGAAGCCCAGGCCCCACTGTTAAGTGAGAAAGACCCTCTGGGAAAGCAGCTGGGTTGGGAGAATTATGGGCAGCTCCAGGTCAGAGATTTCCTGTAGTAATCTCAAATCCAAATATTTTGTCCTGTTTTTACTCAGTGTGATCCATCCTTTCACTCAGACCTGGTGGAGTTTCCCATGGCCCCACTAGTGAGTCGGGGGCAAACGTAACCCTCCCCATTTCTCCGTCTGAGGGCTGATGGCGGCACGTGACAGATGTGCCCCGAGGGGAGGACCTGCAAGCCCACGCAGCCGGACCCACGATGAAGGGCCACAGGCCAAGCGACATAGTGGCGGGACACCGCAAGGACAGGGGTGAAGCGACCAGGGCTGTTTCTGCTTCTTGTCTAAGTTAATCACCACCAACCAAGATGGAGCTAAAACAGGACTCTCCCTCACTGTTCCAGGTGACCCACGCTCTGTGACGGGGCATCTCATCTAGAAAGATCTCCTCCTCCCCTCCACCCCACTCCACGCCCCCACCTCTCCCCCAGCCCTGGCCCCTACAGGCTGGAGACAAGGCTGTGGGCAGCACAGAGGCACGGGAACCGAGGGAGCAACGCCATGCCCGCCTGCGGTCAGGTAGGAGCAGGGCATAGTCAGCCCTGGCCTCAGGATTGGGGTCAGAGGCTCAGCCGAGAGCCAGGGCGCAGGGGTGTGAGCACTGCCCCGGAGCACACTTGAGGCATTCCAGAGACCAAAGTGTGCCTGGGGGACCTTGCCAGCGGCTCTCCTCTTTCTAGAAAGCCAGCCCCCAAAATGGAAGGAATAAACCCCGTCTTCGCGCACAGCTTTCAGTCTCTCCAGGCTCACTTGTACCCTAGCCCAGCACACTCCCCCTGCTTGCAGGGGGCAGAGGATGCTTTTTGGTTTGGGGAGCGCACTCAGCAAAGGTGCAGGGTGGGAGTGTGGAGGAGTGCCTCTGAGAACGAGTGCTGGGCACTGCCGCGCCCAGCTCCCGCCCGTCAGGTCCTCCCTGATTACAGGCAGCCCCGAGGAGGACGTGTGGGTTCAGTCCAGGCTTGCTGGCCTCCAGACTCTACCACATAGACATCTCCTCTGCTTTGTGGAGGAGAAGGGCAAGTGGGTCCAGGAGAGGCAGGGGCAGCCCTGAGAGAGTCCCGAAAAGGAGGCACTGGGGGCGGGGAAACTCTACATGTCTGTACTAGGCTTCAGGATGCAGGCAGGCCCCACAACGCTCAAGAGGGAAGAGAAGCCCTTACCTGTGTAATCTACAAAGGATCTCGTTTCATTCTTATTTCACTTCCCCCATTTCCTAGATTGAGGCTTTTAGAAGTTGAGCTTTGATTGACAGGTCATTGTGACCTTCTTGACTTCAAAATCTTCCTCTGTCACTAAACAAATCTTCAGGATGTTCTGGCTTTCATAATCCACGCGGCTGGGACTTCCACAGGGACCACATCACACCATCATTTCCACTACACTTGTTTGCACAATCCTGCAAATGTTATCCCGTGAGGCCATGCCATCTGCTTCTGCCCATGACAGATGGGCCCCACGGCAGGTGTCCCTGAACTTCTCAAGGTGGGCCTGTTGAGAGGTCAAGAAGGTAACCCCCATGAGCAAAGTTACTGACTCACTATGTCAATTTACCAACTTACAAGACCTCTCTTAAGCCTGGGGACTAAAATCACAACTGGCTTTAATGAAGGGGACAAGGAGAGAAAGCAAAAGAGGAAGCCAGGTGACTGTGACAACAGGAGACACGGCTGGTAACTGATGTCTGATTTTGATGAAATATGCAGGCATGTGTGAATAAAATAAATATCAAAGCTGGCAATACCTAGATCCTCAAGACCTGTTTGGGGCTGAGGTGGTGGGTGATGAGAGGGTTAACAGAACAGTAAAACCTTCATCTGTGCTTTTCCAATTGTCCTTCAGTCTCTAATGAGGTATATACAAGTATATGCAAGCATACATTACTCCTTGACTTTAGTAAATAACTAGCCAGCTAGGCCCCTTCGGTTATCCTGACATTCTGGGAGCCTTGCCTCCTGTTTGGGTTGCCTTAGGCCCAGCAAGAATCAGACTCAACATTACATTTTTTTGCTTCAATCTTTTATGGACATCATGATGCTGATTTTTAATATAGATCTTTTTATGATGAGTCAGAGGGTGGCAGAATGACTTTTATGAGGACAAACCTGGTTACTATGTATGTAATTCATTGGGGCTTTTAAGATGTAGAAATTTGATTGCCTGCTTAGCTTGGGGACTTTTTTTTATTGCACATCCAAGTTTGTTTATGAAATTCTCTCAGCACCAGATAACATTGCTGTCTGATAAGAACGGGGAGTGTTTATGTGACCTTGTGGTGATAGTGGTTGGAGTATGAGGGTCTCTTTTGTCAAAGAAAAGAAGTATAGGACATGCAATGGCTCCACATAAAGAGAGTGTCATTTGGTGATGTACAGAAGAGGCTTGCCGGCTCCATAAGCCCAGGGGGCTGGGAAGATGGGTCCATTTTTCATCATTTAGGAGACCCAGAGACCCCAAACTCACCAACACGTCAGGGCAGGCCTGCCTCCCCACTGAACCAGGGAGAACCCCCAGAGAGGCGGAGCTGTAGAAGGGCAGGTATACTGTCCAAATGGGCAAACCCAAAGAATCAGTCAGGCAAATTGTCATGATGGAAGCCATAGGCAGAGTTTCCTGAGCCCACCAGACAATTCACTGTGGGAATTCCCAGCCTCAAAGAAGGCACACTCCTAATCTCTAATCCCAGTCTCTAATAAAATATCAGTTACCACTACCCAGGTGCTCTGATTGTTCCTTGGACACTGTTCAACACTCCGCATGCTGTCCTCACAGTAGCCTTGAAGGAAGGGGAAACCGAGGCTTATGGAGGTGAAACAGCTTGCCTCAGATCACCCAGGGCCTGTGCTTCTGTCCATAAATGCATCATTCATCTGGTCTCACAGCACCAAATAACCAGCTGGTCCTCTGTCATCTTCAAACTCATGCGTCAGCAATCAAAGTCACCAGCTTTCCTCCCAATGTGGCACTTTCTTGTGACTTCCTTACTGTTCACAGTCACACCCATTTCCTGATCGTTATCTCGGTTCAGGCCCTTACCCAAATTTTGATTTATATAATTGCCTCCTTATCAATTTCCCTGCCACCAGTGTCTCCGGCATCCATCAAACGAAGCCACAGTTTGTTTGATCTTTTTAGCATGCCATGTAGCTTCCTCATGTTCCAACCACACAGTCTTGATGGGTAGCCAGTGTGATGTGAGAGAAGGGGCATCAAGTTCAACGCCACGCAGTCCTGGGTGCGACATCAGTGCCGGCCCACATTCCCAGGGGGTCCGCGCGTGTTACCTCATCTTTACAGCTGCTAACCTTCACAAATCGGTGTGAAGATAAGGCACACTAATAGACATAAGGTGTCTAACACAGACCTTAACCTTAAACGGTTGGTGCTTCATAAATATTAGTTTGCATCCTTTCAGAGAACATTGCCTGGTGGATAATTCAACCCTGGAAACTACAGTATGTCTCCAGCCTCCCTTCCTTCCTTACTCTCCCTCATCTACACAAAGCCCCTCTTCTGGCTAAACCCCCTGGACCTTTCACCTTCCTCCTTACCACTTTTCACACACCACTGCCCATGCCACCCCTTTCCTCCATCAACCAAAAACTTGCCCATCTTTGGGGTAAAAGGGGTCTCCGATTGTGCCCCTGGGCTCTCTCACCAGGGGAACATTCTCTCTCTCCTCAGAGGCTACAAAATAGGTCTGAGCCCCTCATTCAGACACTAATCTCTACTATATTTTGATTGCACTATTTCCCCTGCATCTCTCTGTCATCTAATATAGCATAAGCACCTTGAAGGCAGGACCCAAGCTTCCACATCTTCCTCTGCTTCGCCACATTGTCCTCTCTCTTCTTCACCGAATTAGCACCCAAGAACTGTGGCTAAAAAGATAAATTATGTGTGAGATGAAATGTGAGCGTGTTCGGGTGTGTGTCACACCCTACCCCCCACCCAACCCCTCAACACCCACCCTCCCCTGCCACACACAGTCTGCCTGCAGCTCCCGAAGTCCTAGGCTGTCTGGGAGGGCAGGACCAAGTCTGCCGCTCACTTGGCCCATCACACAGACAAATGTTGAATAAATGATGGGGTTTATGATGACAGCCTTCACTAGGACTTTAAAAATGATGAGCTATTACTACCCTGGTTCTCATCTTCCAAAGAACATCTTTACAGTCCCTGCCAGGCCCCAGATAATGAATTTCTTCAGTGTACCAAGCAGTGCTGTGAGAATTAATCATTCTGCTCGTCCTCTAGGCTTGGTGGAATGCAGCTGGAAGCTCAGAAGTAGTAACTGTTTTATTCTGCCTTCTGCCGTCTCTAATCTCTCCTGCCAGACTATACGTCACCTGAGGAACAAGGTCACAGCTTGTGCATGATCCTATCTTCAATGGAGGCTATCACCGTACTTGGCGTAGATTGACAGGTGGTATCTTGTGGTTGTCATCCTAGTCAAATAGGGCCTTCCTGGAACTGCGCTGGGATTCTCCCCCTTCTGGGACTGCTCTGCTGACTCCTCTGTGTGTGGGTGGGACAGATGACTGGTGTCCAGAGAGTGGCAGGCACATCGATGAGGGCCACTTTCCGGCTGAGGGCCCTCCTTTGCTGGTTTGAAACCATCCACAGCTCTCTTTTCGCTCTGACCATGAGTAACAACAGTACTTCAGACAACGGCTGTCCAGTCCCCAGGGTCACTGAGTGATTTCAGTGGGGAGAGCTCCCTTGTCTGCCCTCCATTGGAACATAGTATGAACAAGAAATAAATGCCTGGTATTTAAGGTTGGATTCAGAGATGGTTATTGCAGGAAATCTGGCCAATCTCTACCAACAATTCTCAAAAAAGCATTGAAGAGAATGAAAGAAAGTGAAGTCGCTCAGTCATGTCCGACTCTTTGCGACCCCGTGGATGGTAGCCCACCAGGCTCCTCCGTCCATGGGATTCTCCAGGCAAGAATACTGGAGTGGGTTGCCATTTCCTTCTCCAGGGGATCTTCCTGACCCAGGGATTGAACCCGGGTCTCCTGCACTGCAGGCAGACGCTTTAACCTCTGAGCCACCAGGGAAGCCTCAACAAAGTATTTATTGAAGAGAAGAAGAAAGGAATTTGGGGTAAAATGCACTAGATTTTCTGTGTTTTGAGAAGTCTTTCATGATAGTTAAGAAAGTACTTCAAATTAAGGAGAATATTTGTTGCAATGCTTGCTCCTTTCCAGAATTGGCTTAAATACCATACCATGGGGACTTCCCTGGTAGAGCAGCAGTTAAGACTCTGCACTTCCACTGCAGGGGGCGTGGGTTCAATCCCTGGTTGAAGAACTAAGATCCCACATGCTGAGCAGTGCGGCAACAAGAAAAAATCTAAATAACATACCATGGAGTCGATTGATTGGACAAAACAACAGTTGGATTCATCGAAAAGTAAGAATTACATAAGAATTAATAAGAATTGTTGTCATTTACTGAATGTTGACTACATTGAAGACATTGTACTAAAGGCTTTGTATAAATGTCCATTTAATTCTCACTTTGACTTAGATAGGCAGTTATTTGTGCAACCAGCTCCCCTTCTGTAGATGATCAAGTTAAGATAGGGAGAAACTAGAGAGCTTGTTCAATATCACACAGGTAGTGAGTGACAGGACCCTGTGCCGAGATAGAGAGGTGATTTTCATCCCTCAGAAACTGCCCAGAATCTCCCTCTGGCTCTCTCTGGAGAAAGTGAAGTTGAGTGATAAGATTGCTACAGAGTAGAGGGTTCATCTGAATAAGCCACCTGTAAGAATAATGTCAGTATTTGTATCTGGAGGGACGCTCCACAGTGAACCCAACTTCATCTTACTCCAATAACTCAGATTTCTGTATTCATGGGTGTTCCAGACGGAACGATTCTAAGCCAAGACCTTAAAGACAGGTAAGTGTTAATCCAGGAAAAGGGTGAGGAGCCAGAGGGGGATAGATGCCACCACCCAATGTGGAGTCTGTACCTCTGTTTTCTCAGTTGTAAGATCAACTATTAGACAATAATAACTATTGATAACATTTTGAGTGGATACTATATGCCAGACATTATTCTAAGTGCTTCACATGGGTTAACATATTTATCTCCACAACAACCCTATGAAGTAGACACTTTTGTTTATCTTCATTTTACAGATGAGGAAACTGAGGCTCTGAAAGGTTAAGTAAATTTCCAAAGCTCACACAGCTAGTAAGTGACCAAGCTAGGAACTGAACCCAGAGCCTACCCTAACCACCATACTCTTTGAGGTCTAAAATATACCTTACTGGGGGACAGGGATTTGTATCTGTTTGATATCCAGAACATTGTAACATACCTTAAATAAGCAGATGTTGGATGAATGAATAATACAATATTCAAATAAAATATTGTTGTTTTGTTTCCTTAAGAGTTCTACAATTAACTGCCTCTTCAAAGTTATTTATGTAACAATATAAACCTGCTCTAAGCATCTGCCTACAATGCGGGAGACCTGGGTTCAATCCCTGGGTGGCGAAGATCTCCTGGAGAAGGAAATGGCAACCCACTCTAGTACTATTGCCTGGAAAAATCCCATGGATGGAGGAGCCTGGTAGGCTACAGTTCATGGGGTTGCAAAGAGTCAGACAGGACTGAGCGACTTCACTTTCACTTTCTTTCACTTTCATAAACCTGCTCTAAACCCGGCCAAAACATTCCATTGAGTCTTATCAATCACATACAGATTAGGTCCTCCACCTCTTTTTTAAAATGTAATTCCTCTCCATTCCATTCCATTCAGTGCAGCAAATGTTCATCGACCCCCTGCTATAATCCAGGATTTCAAAGAAGAATGGGCTCAGATATTGAGACGGGAGCTCAGAGACCAGCAAAGGAATGGATGATGTGAGGGTAAAGTAACCTTACCATCAGACAATATTATAATAAGGGAACTGATGAGGGCTTTTGTAAGGCTGATGTGCCAGCACTAATTCTCCCATAGGGGGTTTCTCCCGAGGAAGTTCCCGCAGGAGAAGACAGAGGACTCAACTTGAAGAATGGCATCACAGCCACTGAACAGCTTATGCTGGTGTTAGGATGCATGAGAGTCCCAAGAAGTCAAGGGAACAATCAGCAAGGAGACCAGGAAAGTGTGATGAGATGGGTTTGGAAGAGTCTTTCATGCTAAGAAATGTGTGCTTTTTTTTTTTCCTGTGAACCTCAAAGCCATCAGATGGTGACATGATCAGTCAGATCTGACTGCTTCAGAGGAGATATATGTGGAGATAAAAATATTCAAAATGACTATTTCTATTCAACTGCCTTTTTTTTTTTTAATCTCCTTGGGAGACTGAAAGGGACAGATAAACACCATCAGAAGATTGAATGAGATCGGCCTAGCCCGATTACAGAACTTCTGGCTATTTCTGATAATTTCTTAATCTCGCAGGGAATCTGAGCAGCCTTTGTCTTTGTCACTCACTGTATTCTCTAATCCCCACTCTGGTGTCTGATTCGGTGCCTGTGTTTAATCTTCTGAAAGATTTATGGCCCCAGCACGTCTGCCTGTGATGAGCTCATCTGATGTCAGTTACCAGCCAGGAGGCTGGTAGGGAGATAGTCAGTTACAGTTGGGAATGTGTGACATGTCTGATCAAAATGTACTGTGGGAGGTGAACATTTCTCTGGGGAATGAACGTGGCATTTCAGCTTCATACAAGGGCCCGTTGGGGAGAAGAGAGGAGGAGATGCCAGTCTGCTAGTGGGAATCTGCAACCTCAAGCCCCTTCTCTGTGGAAAGCTCGCCTGCATGTTGCCAGGGATTGTTTGCATTTGGTTACCTCTCAGAGGCTCTGGTGGAAATACAATCTCTAAATATTGAAGGCAAAGCTGGAGACACAAAAATCACTTTGCTTTTACTCACCCCAAACCACACACACTCAGACAGATGAAATATGTATGAAGCCAGAGTCATCTGTAGCAGGCAGAGAGTGGGTCCCACAGAAGCATCTGGGACCTCATCCTGAGGCTCCGATACTGGGGTGATTCACAACAGAGATGGAGGAGGGGGCACCTTTGATCCAGGCTGGTTCTGTTTCACCTGTGACTGAAGTGCAGTCTTAAAAGCACACCTTAAAAATGCACCTGCCCATGTTTTATACTTGGGACCCCGGGACTTCCTAAGAGGGTCTCCTTTGGACAGGGGACTTATTGGGGAGCATCGGGGGACAGGAAAAAGTGGCAATGCAGGTTGTTCAAAGCAAATGGCTGTAGAGTCCAGAGAAGGGGAGTCGTTATCTCGTTCACAGCAAGGCACTGTAAGGCCGAGCATCAGTACTCAGCCATTCACACTGTATGGGGGCATTAACGGTGGGAGCCTGCCGCTCACTGTTGCTGTCAGTCTGGGATCTGAAGGTGAAGGCGAAAGCTGGCTATGGGCGGTGGCTGGAGCATGGGGCTGGGGTGGCGTGGAGGCAGGCAGGTAAGACTTTCCAACTCACCCACTGCACCGGGCAAAGCTGCATGGTATTGCCCTTCTTCAGAATGCCACCCTGCACCCAGGCCTCATGGCCAGCACACAAAATCTGTCTTCTGTATCAACCCGCGACAGGCTGTGAGCCAGTCAGAGAGCAGTTTCATGGAGTCAGGGGCAGTAAGCAGCGGGGACACCGGGTGTGAGGAATAGGGGCAGGGGAAAAAAGAAAGAGAAATCAGTTTACCTTTCTCAGCTCTGCCTGGGGAGCGGGCATTGGAAACCTGCCCAGATATAAGTCTGCCTCACCCTGCCCTCCAGCCGCTGGTGACAGGCAACTCCCTGCAAAGTCACAGGTAAAGATTAATAAAGGGAAAGGGGTAGGGTAGAAAAAGAGGATGTAGGCTAGGATCCCAAAACCTGGGTTGCCACCTCAATTTTGCCACCTGCCAACAAATCTATGAGGTCATGCCCACAGAACCAAGTCCAGACATCCACGTGCAACGTGCAAGACCCTGCATGAGCTGCTGTGGTTGTTCAGAGGCTCAGTCGTGTCCGACTCTTGGCGACCCCATGGGCTGCAGCACGCCAGGGCTCCCTGTCCATCACCATTCCCAGAGCTTCCTAAAACTCCTGTCCATTGAATCAGTGGTTCCATCCAAACATCTCCTCCCTCAGCCCCTTCTCCTCATGCCTGCAATCTTTCCCAGCATCAGGGTCTTTTCCAGTGCATCAGTTTTTCACATCAGATGGCCAAATTATTGGAGTTTCAGCTTCAGCATCAGTCCTTCCAATGAACATCCAGGACTGATCTCCTTTAGGGTGGACTGGTTGGATCTCCTTGCAGTCCAAGGGACTCTCAAGAGTCTTCTCCAACACCACAGTTCAAAACCACCAATTCTTCAGTGCTCAGCTTTCTTCACAGTCCAACTCTCACATCCATACATGACCACTGGAAAAACCATAGCCTTGACTAGATGGACCTTTGTTGGCAAAGTAATGTCTCTGCTTTTTAATATGCTGTTTAGGTTGGTCATAGCTTTTCTTCCAAGGAGCAAGTGTCTTTTGATTTCATGGCTGCAATCAGCATCTGCAATGATTTTGGAGCCCCCAAAAAATAAAGTCTGACACTGTTTCCACTGTTTCTCTATCTGTTTTCCATGAAGTGATGGGACCAGATGCCATGATCTTTTTTTAAATGTTGAGTTTTAAGCCAACTTTTTCACTCTCCTCTTTCACTTTCATCAAGAGGCTCTTTAGTTCTTCTTCACTTTCTGCCATAAGGGTAGTATTATCTGCATAACTGAGATTATTGATATTTCTTCCAGCAGTCTTGATTCCAGCTTGTGCCTCATCCAGCCCAGCGTTTCTCGTGATATACTCTGCATATAAATTAAATACGCAGGGTGACAATATACAGCCTTGACATACTCCTTTTCCTATTTGGAATCAGTATGTTGTTCCATGTCCAGTTCTAACTGTTGCTTCTTGGCCTGCATACATATTTCTCAAGAGGCAGGTAAGATTTCTAGTATTCCCATCCCTTTAAGAATTTTCCACTGTTTGGTGTGATCCACTCAAAGACTTTAGTGTAGTCAATGAAGCAGAAATAGATGTTTTTCTGGAATTCTCTAGCTTTTTCTATGATCCAAACGATTTTGGCAATTTGATCCCTGGTTCCTCTACCTTTTCTAAATCCAGCTTGAACATCTGGATATTCTCAGTTCATGTACTGTTGAAGCCTAGCTTGGAAAATTTTGAGTATTACTTTGCTAGCATGTGAGACGAGTACAATTGTGTGGTAGTTTGATCATTCTTTAGCACAGCCTTCCTTTGGGATTGTAGTGAAAATTGACCTTTTCCAGTCCTGTGGCCACTGCTGAGTTTTCCAAATTTGCTGGCATATTGAGTGCAACACTTTCACAGCATCGTCTATTAGGACTTGAAATAGCTCTGCTGGAATTCTATCACCTCCACGAGCTTTGTTGATAGTGATGCTTCCTAAGGCTCATTTGATTTCACACTGCAGGATGTCTGTCTCTCGGTGAGTAATCACACCACTGTGGTTATCTGGGTCATTAAGATCTTTTTTGTAGAGTTCTGTGTATTCTTGCCACCTCTTCTTAATATCTTCTGCTTCTGTCAGGTCCATTACCATTTCTCTCCTTTATTGTATCCATCTTTGCATGAAATGTTCCCTTGGTATATCTAATTTTCTTGAAGAGATCTCTAATCTTACACATTCTATTGTTTTCCTCTATTTCTTTGCACTGATCACTTAGGAAGGTTTTCTTATCTCTCCTTGCTATCCTTTGGAACTCAGCATTCAGATGGATATATCTTTCCTTTCCTCCTTTGCCTTTAGCTTCTCTTCTTTCCTCAGCTATTTGTAAGGTCTCCTCAGACAACCATTTTGCCTTTTTGCGTTTCTTTTTCTTGGGGATGGTTCTGATCACTGCCTCCTTTAACAGTGTTAAATGTTAAATGCTAATGTGAACCTCTGTCCATAATTCTTCAGGCACTCTGTCTGTCAGATCTAATTCCTTGAATCTGTTTGTCACTTCCACTATATAATCATGAGAGATTTGATTTAGGTCATATCTGAATTGCCGAGTGGTTTCCCCTACTTGACCTAGCCCCTGTTTACCCCTCCAACCCCATCTCCATTGTGCCCCGCTCCCTTCTTCCTCTGGCCACTCTCCCACCCTCCACACTATACCACCCCCACTGCCCCCCACCACACACCCCTCAGCTCCAACAGTATCAGACAACTTGGACTGTTTCAAACATCTCAGGCTGCTTTTGGCCCCAGTGTTTTTGAGCATCCCTCCTCCTCTGAGCTCCGTGTCCCTCTGCCTGTTCACTCCGTAAACTGTTTCCAAGCATCAGGTGCTAGGCATGGAGAACAGGAAGCCACAGTTCCTGCCCACGTGAACATGTAAGAGAGTCCTTTTTCCCTCCCTCCCTTTCTTCCTTTCCCTCCCCTTCCCTTCTCTCTCTCTCTCTTCACCTACTTGGTAAACTATCCATTCTTCAGAATTCGATTTTAACACTACTTCTTCAGAGACACTCTGCTTTTCCTGGACAAAAACCTCCCTCTATGTCTGTGCTAAGCTTGCAGTGTTGCCCTTCTCTCTAAATGAAGTCAGCTGGGAGCTTGGGTACCAAGCCCCTCCACCAGAGCCCAATGCAGAATCCCTATTTCAGTCTCAGTGGATAGAGGGCTTGGCTCACATCTTATTTGGGGCCAGCGTTTCTCCCTCCAAGTACTACATGAACAGGGGTGTACATTAGGACATGGTGAACGTGTTTTAAGTACTTCTTGCTGTGTTCTATTGGGCTTTTTCTTTTTGGTAGGAATTAGATGGTGGCATGATTTTTCTTCATAAAAGGAATACAGATAACTTCTCATGAAGTTGAACAAAGTGCAACTTACATTTCTCCTTCTCTGTGAAGTCTTCCCAGAGGGGGTGCCACCATGGAGTTTAACCCTCTCTGTCTCGGTAGGCTTGGATGCCATATCAAAACACCATAGACGGGGTGGCTTAAACCACGTTTATTCCTCACAATTCTGCATGCTGAGAAGTCCAAGATCAAGATGTCAGCAGATTCAGCTTCTAGCAAAAGCCAGCCTGCTGGTAGGTGGAGGCCTTATAGATGGCTGCCTTTTTGCCATGACCTCATGTGGCTGAGTGAGAGCAAGCAATCTTGGTGTCTCCTCTTATAGGGACACTAATCCTATCAGATCAGGGACCACCCTTGTGTCTTCATTAAGCCTAATTACCCCTTCACTCTAAATACAGACACTCTGGAGGCTAGAGTCTCAGTATGTGAATTTGGGGGACACAATTCAGTCCAGAGCTCCCTCCTCTCTCTGGACTCCTTTGGAGCCGCAGCCCTCACAGTAATCTGACCCAATCCTGCTCAGTTCCCAGAGAGAAAGACCCTGTGTGCCTAGTGACTTATATGTAAATCTGACACTCACCTACCCTCAGTTGTATTTTTAGGGAACTCTTTAAAAAATAGGAAGGTTCAAGATGGAAGGGACATATATATACTTATGGCTGATTCACGTTGCTGTGTGGCATCTGGCCCCATTACCGCATGGCAAGTAGAAGGGGAAAAGGTGGAAGTAGAGACAGGTTTCCTCTTCTTAGGCTCCAAAATCACTGTGGACGGTGACTGCAGATAGTGATTGGGTGAATGAACAACAGCAATGGCAGGAACCAACACAACACTGTGATTGCTTCTTGGCAGGAAAGTGATGGCAAACCTAGATGGCATATTGAAAAACAGAGACGTGACCCTGTTTCATATAGTCAGAGTATACTATAAGGTTCATGTAGTCAAAACCATGGTCTTCCTGGTGGTCACGTATGGTTGTGAGAGCTGGACTGTAAAGAAGGCAGAACGCCAAAGAATTGATGCCTTCGAACTGTGGTGCTGGAGAAGCCTCCTGAAAGTCCCTTGGACTGCAAGGAGATCGAACCAGTCAGTCTTAAAGGAGACGAACCCTGGATATTCACTGGGAGGACTAATGCTGAAGCTGAAGCTCCAGTATTTTGGTCATCTAATGCAAACAAGCAACTCACTGGAAAAGTCCCTGATGCTAAGAAAGATCGAGGGCAAAAGAAGAAGAGGGCATCAGAGGATGAGCTGGCTGGATGGCACCACCAATGCAATGAACATGAATTTGGGCAAACTCCAGAAGATGGTGAGGGACAGGGAGGCCTGGCGTGCTGCAGTCCATGGGGTTGCAAAGAGTCAGACACGACTGGGCCACCGGGCAACAACACAATGAGAGAAAACAACACAGCACTGTAAAGCAATTTTCCTCCCATTAAAAATAAAATTCTCAAAAACCCACTATAATTATTAGTACTCTGTGGTATTGACATAAAGATAGACAGATAAAGCAACGAAATAAAATTGAAAGTCTAAAAGAAAATAATTCTTCAAACCTTGGAGAATATAAAATGTACCAACAAAGAAAATTGAAAGTCGCTGACAAATTCCATAACCTGGAGATAACATTTCAATGTGCATCTTTTCAGATGATCTATGCAATTATCTGCTTGTCTAAATTTTTAATAAAAATGCTGTCACTCGGTATAGACAAGCTGGTAGATGCAGCAGGCTCATATACTGATCACAGTTCAATCTCGGTTCTCTGTGGTGAACCAAGGGACATACCTGAGGGTCTTGTGAACCAAAAACTGTCTTCAAAATTAGAATCTCAAAGAATTTTAGAGATTCACGTTTCCCCCTGAAGTATTTGTGCACAGGTTGAATCAACCTGAGTCTTATTTTTTTCTCTGAAGTGTAAGTTGACTTACAACGTTGTGTTAGTTTCAGGTGTATGGCAAAGGGATTCAGTTATACATACACATATATCCATTCTTCTTCAGATTATTTTCCATTGTAGGCTATTATAAGATACTGAGCATAGTTCCTGATGTTATACAGTAGGTCCTTGTCTATTTTACACATGGGCCTGCTCAGTCACTCAGTCGTGTCCCACTCTTTGCAACCCCATGGACTGCAGCCCGCCAGGCTCCTCTGTCCACGGGATATCCTAGGCAAGAATACAGGAGTGAGTTGCTGTATCCTCCTCTAGGGGATCTTCCCAACCCAGGGATTGAACCCAAGTCTCCTGCACTGGCAGGTGGGTTCTTTACCACTGGGCCACCTGGGAATCCCCGTTCTATATATAGTAGTGTGTATCTATTAATCCCCAGCTTCTGATGTCTCTTTTCCCCTCGCCGCCACCTCCCCACTTCCACTTTAGTAACCATAAGCTTGTTTTCTATGTTTGTGGAGACTCGCTTATGGCACCTGTTGCCGGGGGAATGATGTGGATGGATGATCATACATACACGCACATGGGCACCGTGGTTCCCATTCACTGCTTTGGGATGAAGACCAAGTCTCTCTCATGGCCTGGAAGGCCCCGCACATGCACGTGGCGACTCTGTCTCATCGCGGCCTCATCACTGCACCCTGCACCCGTCTTTCAGCCTTTCGTGCACGTGGTGTTCTCTCTCACATCACGGTCTGGCGTCCGTGGGACCCTCCTTCTAAAGCGCTCAGTCCAGATGCCTTCGCCTAGTCAGCGCCTACTTGTCTACGATCAGAGGAAGGGTCCTCGCCTGGAATCCTTCCCTGAATCTCAGGCGAGCTCAAAATTTTCTCTTGTTGTTTCTGTAGTATCTGGTCCCTCCTTCCTTGGCATGTATCTAGGTTCTGTTTTAGCATGTGTGTCTGTCTTCTCAATAGGGAACTCTATTCTCTTTGCTGTATCCCCAGCCACTGGCTCTGTGCCTATCACATAGCAGGTACCCAATATTTGACAAAAGAATGATTGAAGGAGAATTCAGCCTTGATCTTTTTTTATATTAAATTGCATTTTCTGATGAGATGAAAACTGAGGCCCTAAGTTTTACTTTCCCTCTGAGATCACACAGGCAATTAGACATCGAAGCGGGTGAATCAGGGCCTGGGCACCCTCAGCTGTTGATGTGCTGTGGATGAGGCCTCCTCCCGTAAATCAGTAACTGTGAGCCAGCTGATTGGCAGGTTTCCCAAATCTAACTTTTAAAGCATGGTCAGGAAATTGGGGTTTATTTTTCTAAGAAAATATGGAAACCACAAAATTGTGAACAGAATCATAAGTTATGACTTATGTTTGAGGGAAATTGCTTTTCACTCTAGAAAACTACTGCATCCTTTCCATCTCTGAACACAATTCCTTCTCCAATTATGAAATCGTATTCTTTTCCATATATTATTTTTCCCTTTGAGTCTGTCTATGTATATATTGAATAAAAGATTTTATTCTTTGAAAAAAAAAAAAAAAAAGAGGGAAAGGACGAGATAGAAAAAGAAATAAAAAGAGTAACCAGGCAAATTTTTAAGTTTTCTAGGGTTTGCTTTCTGTTTCTTTTTTTAAAAATGCAATTTTTTTTTCACATATCATTTACCAATATTGATTCTAGTTGTATTGAACAGAAAAATATGCAGGAGAGAGAAAAAGCAAGCAGTCGGTGATAAATGTTTCCTAGAAAATATAGCTGCTGGCAAGACCAGTATCTGGCTCACTGACAGCCTGAGTGAAAAGAGATCCAGACAGTAATGATGGTTCTGCTGGTGGGGATGTCAAAGACAGGTGAAATGGGCATAAATTTTGGCTCACAAGCTTCACTATACAAGAAGCATAACATTTTAAATTATCTCTCATAACTCATAAGGATCACTCTCATTTCTTTGTGAGGTAATCACCCGCATAACATGTTTATGCTCCAGGGTGTCAAGGCATCTAGGGGTTCATGGAGAAAGCATCTCAGTCCACACAGATGGGCATTAAGGTGGCCCTCCTGATGTGGACCCCCAGGTCTGTCTAACGACGTTCCATCACTGAGGGCCTTCTCTTTTGGATCTTACTGCCATCCTTTCCACTATGCCAGGACACCAGTCAGGACACTATGCCAGAGTGAAGCAGGAAGACAGAAAGTCCAGCATTTTCCACTGAATCATGTCCCCCCTCCTAAAAATACATGGGAAGCCTAACCCTAAGTACCTCCGAATGTAATCTTACTTGGAAATAGGGTCTTTACAGAGGTAATGAGGTTAAAATTAGGTTACTAGGGTGACCAATATCCCTGGTGTTCTTACAAGAAGGGGTGATTTGGACTCAGAGACGGACATACACAGCTGGAAGGCCATGTGAAGGCACGCAGGTAGGAGACTCATGTGACTGGAGTGATGTGTCTCTAAGCTAAGGAGCCCCAAGAATGGCCAGTAAACACCAGAAACTGGATGAGGCAAGGAAGGATTCTTCCTCAGAGCCAACAGGGGGAGTCTGGTGCTACTGATACCTTAATTTTGGACTCCTAGCCTCTGGACCTGTGAGACAGTACATTTTTACTACTTCAAGCCACTCACATTTTGAAGCTTTGTTACAGCAGTCCTAGAAAAGTAATACATCCAGTTTCCCCCTTCTTCTGGCCAAGACAGTTTTATTTACAGGCCAATGCGCTTACCTCAAGGGTTTAGGTTTTTGGAAAATAAGGACAGAAAGACCTGCTGGGTATCTGCTCTCCTGCTGGAACACACATGTCCCCAAAGACAATGAACACAGGGCCTGTATGCCGCTTGCTTGGATAGGAAGAAAGAAAAAGCAGACAGTAAAGTAAGAAAAGCAAACCCATCAATTAATATCTCCAAATATTACCCACGCTGCATAGTAATACTAAGCCACTAGGACGTCAATGTTGTCAGTGGTTCTAAGACACATATTGTCATGTTTCAGCTGGATGAGCTATGGGGTCACTCAAATCAGACTCACCATCAATGTGGCATTCATGCCTCCATAAACCAGTGTCGAGGCATTGCTAAGCCATCATAGCACTCTTCTCCGGACCCTGGCCTTGGTAGCCAAATCCTCAATGCCTGTTCTAGGCATTTCTTCTGAACCATGGTGGGAGGCAGTGCCTGAAGTGTGTGAACTTGGTAACACATGTTCACAGATAGTCAGTGCCCACAGCCCCACTCCTTCTCAGAGCCTGTACCAACTAGTGAGACTCTGCTGGAGAAAGTCAAATGACTTCATGGACTTGGGACATTACACATTTACGGCCTGGTTTCAACCAGGCCCTCGAGTCATCTGTGTCTATATACTCGGCTTCTTACCGCACACCCATCAGGAATTCTAACTCTGCCTTTCTCAAACTTTGGATGCCACGTTTCTCTCCCCCATGCAACAGATTCACTACCTGCTTCACAAAAGAGCAGAGGCACCATCAGTTCCCTGCTCATACACCGATGACGTTGCCTGTATCCCCATCCATCCTTTCCTTCTTCCCTGCAGTGAACTTGGAATTCCTCCCTCTGCACAAGCGTCATCTTTCCCCCACCACATCCTCTGCCTCTGTGACCTGAGCTGCTAGCATATAGGAGCCTCAAGACCCTGTGTGTTATGTACACCAATCATGTGGCACTTAGTAAGTGCTCAATAATTATTTATAGACTATCATCATCCTTGTCCCCTTGCATTCGAATATTCTACATGAATTTTATCCTCTTGTACAAAAATACGCTGAAGTGCTCTTGGTTAAGCAAACAGACAAATGTGTTTTTTTACAAACGTTTCTTCCTTTCCTTGACCACCGAATTTATCAAAGCAGCCGTCTACATTCACTTTTGCCATTGTCTTATCCCAAGACCTCCCTCCCCTGTTTACTCCTCAGCCCATGACAACCTGGACCCCTACTGTCTCACCCCTCTGTGTTCCTTAAAGAGGTCTCTCTCTCCAAGATCACCGCTGTCCTCTGACGGTCAGAAACTCCTCCACCCTTACTCGGCTTGCTTTCTTGCTGTCCTTAACACTTCTGAGCATCTCCCCATTGAATCTTTGTCTTGGTTTCCCTCCTCCCCCCAGCCTTCCCTTCTCTGTCTCATCTAAGGCTCCTCTTTCTCATCCCTCTTCTCCTTCCCTTTCCCTCCAGATAGTCTCATCGCACCCATGATTACCCTCTAACTGGGACTTTTCCATAGCTACAGCCCTATTTGTCGTATTGGACTCTGTTGTAAAATTCCCCCAAACCCTCTTCCAGGTACATGTGCCAAACCAAGCCCATCTCATCCACCCTCAAACCTGCCCTCCATCTGCATTTTCTGTTCTATGATGGGCAACACAGTTCATTCAATCATCTGAGCAAGACACCTGGGAGTCTCCCTAGATTTCTCCCTCCTTCTCACCTTTGAGCTCTAAATGGTCACCAAGATCTGTCAGATTTGCTTCTAAAAAGTACCCTAAAATCTGGCCATCTCCCCATGGTTAGATTCTTAGTTCAGGCATCATCATTTCTCATGCAGAATCCTGTATTGCATTCTAACTTATTTCCTCCCAACCCACATCCTCCTGGGATCAGTTTCTGTTAAAAAAAAAAAAAATCTGAATATGATCATCTCTTCCTGCTTAGGTTACTTCAGGGCTCACCTAGCCCCAGCGATCTCATGCTACAGTGTAAAACACTGTCTCTGACCTGCCTCCTGCCTGCTCCTCAAGCCCCATGCTCCAGCCGTCCTTGGTCTTCTGGGCCTCTGCACTTTCAGAATGTGTTTCCCTCTCTTCCTTTCCTGACTGGATCCTTCTTGCTCCTCACTACTGTATTAATCAGGATTCCTTTCCTTGTGATAAAGACCCAACTCAAAATAGTTTGAGATAAGAATTTATCATCAGGATAATGTATTGTCTCATGAACTCCAAGACAGGAATCTACTTGAGTTTCAGAAGTACATTGACCCATGATAAACTCAAGGTTGGAGCGTCGACCCTCCACACAGTTGAAAATCTGAGTTTAACTCACTGTAGGCTCTCTGTAGCCCATGAATCATGTAGTACTATAGTATTTACTATCGAAAAAAATCTGCTTATAAGTCTCCTGCCTGGTTCAACCTTGTGTTGTTCAAGGGACAACTATATTTGGATGACAGACTATACTAGATGTCTAAAATTGTCACAGCAAAGTGCTACAGATTTTTGTTTGTATTTTCTTACAGTTATAGAAGCTGGAAGTCAGAGACCAGAGTGCCAACATGTTCAGTTTTGGTGAGAGTTCTCTTCCTGGCCTGTACGTGACAGGATAGAAAATGAGCTCTAGCGTCTTTTCCTCTTATTATAAGGACACTAATCCCACAATGAGGGCCTCACCCTCATGACCTCATCCAAGCCTAATTATCTCCCAAAGACTCCATCTCCAAATACCATCACACTGGGGTTAGGGCTTCAATATATGAATTCTGGGGGATACAGTTCAGTCCCTAGCGACGATCCAGTGCTGGGGGCTCCTCGACAGGTACTAGGTCCAGCGAAGCTTTTTTTTTCAGAGCATTAACTCTGTGACAGAGCAATCACCCTGTCACAGAGCAGGACAGAAATAGCACACAGTGAGGGATGTGGCATTTGTGACAAAGACCATCTTCTCAGGACGTGGTTAGAATGTTCCACATACTCTAAGACTGAGTTGGGAGGGGATGTGGGCAGCACAAATACATGCTGGGGGAGAGAACATATTGTCTCCTAGTTTTACAAGTGAGGAACAACTATTTTGAGAGGGCACCTGAAGGTATATCATCCTCCTTCCCAGATTCTAATCTTCTCAGTTGAATCAAAATTAAAATAACCAAGCCTGAGGGCATATACATTCCTCAAGACAGCCTACACAAGAAATGAACATTGTCTCCATCAGTTTTGTAGAAAGGAAGAGTGGAGATTGACATTAAAAGTAGACTTTGTAAGACAATTAGAAAACGAAGAATTAGGGTTTTTTCCATGTGCATTTTGCCCAAAATTAGGAGTGGGAATGGGAGTCATTTCAATGTGGTTCCCTGGAAACTAGGAGCCTAGAGATTCCACCATAACAGCTCTGACCTCCCATAGGTCAAAGGGTCTTTTGGGGGTCTTTATGGAGACTTCCTTACATAGACATAGATGAATAAATCATCATCCTTTGGCAATCAATTCAACCTCTGGTTCTTCTCCCCTACCCAGAGGTCAAGGAGGTGGGAATGAAAGTTTCAACCACTTTTGTTGGTTCTCCTGTCAACCAGCTCCTATCCTTAGGTGCTTTCCATAACAAAAGGACCTTTAGCATTCTCTTCAGGTGAAATTCTAAGGATTTGAGGAGCTCTGTACCACAAATGAAAACTGACCTTTTCCAGTCCTGTGGCCACTGCTGAGTTGTCCAAGTTTGCTGGCTTATTGAGTGCAGCACTTTCACAGCATCATCTTTCAGGATTTGAAATAGTTCAACTGGAATTTCATCACCTCCACTAGCTTTGTTCAGAGTGATGCTTTCTAAGGCCCACTTGACTTCACTTTCCAGGATGTCTGGCTCTAGGTGAGTGATCACACCATCGTGATTATCTGGGTCATGAAGATCTTTTTTGTACAGTTCTTCTGTGTATTCTTGCCACCTCTTCTTAATATCTTCTGCTTCTGTTAGGTTCATACCATTTCTGTCCTTTATTGAGCCCATCTGTGCATGAAATGTTCCCTTGGTATCTCTTAATTTTCTTGATGAGATCTCTAGTCTTTCCCATTCTGTTGTTTTCCTCTATTTCTTTGCATTGATTGCTGAGGAAGGCTTTCTTATCTCTCCTGGCTATTCTTTGGAACTGTGCATTCAAATGGGAATATCTTTCCTTTCCTCCTTTGCTTTTCACTTCTCTTCTTTTCACAGCTATTTGTAAGGCCTCCTCAGACAACCATTTTGCCCTTTTGCATTTCTTTTCCATGGGGATGGTCTTGACCCCTGTCTCCTGTACTATGTCACGAACCTCCGTCCATAGTTCATCAGGCTCTCTGTCTATCAGATCTAGTCCCTTAAATCTATTTCTTACTTCCACTGTATAGTCATAAGGGATTTGATTTAGGTCATACCTGAATGGTCTTGTGGTTTTCCCTACTTTCTTCAGTTTAAGTCTGAATTTGGCAATAAGGAGTTCATGATCTGGGCCACAGTCAGCTCCCTGTCTTTTTTCTGCTGACTGTATAGAGCTTCTCCATCTTTGGCTGCAAAGAATATAATCAATCTGATTTTGGTGTTGACCATCTGGTGATGTCCATGTGTAGAGTCTTCTCTTGTGTTGTTGGAAGAGGGTGTTTGCTATGACCAGTATGTTCTCTTGACAAAACTCTATTAGCCTTTGCCCTGCCTCATTCCGTACTCCAAGGCCAAATTTGCCTGTTACTCCAGGTGTTTCCTGACTTCCTACTTTTGCATTCCAGTCCCCTATAATGAAAAGGACATCTTTTTTGGGTGTTAGTTCTAAAAGGTCTTGTAGGTCTTCATAGAACCATTCAACTTCAGCTTCTTCAGCATTACTGGTTGGGGTATAGGCTTGGATTACCATGATATTGAATGGTTTGCCTTGGAAACAGAGATCATTCTGTCATTTTTGAGATTGCATCCAAGTACTGCATTTCAGACTCTCTTATTGACCATGATGGCTATTCCATTTCTTCTAAGGCATTCCTGCCCTCAGTAGTAGATACAATGGTCATCTGAGTTAAATTCACCCATTCCAGTCCATTTTAGTTCACTGATTCCTAGAATGTTGACGTTCACTCTTGCCATCTCCTGTTTGACCACTTCCAATTTGCTTTGATTCATGGACCTAACATTCCAGGTTCCTATGCAATATTGCTCTTTACAGCACTGGACCTTCCTTCTATCACCACTCCTATCCACAACTGGGTATTGTTTTTGCTTTGGCTCCATCCCTTCATTCTTTCTGGAGTTATTTCTCCACTGATCTCCAGTAGCATACCGAGGGCACCTACCGACCTGGGGAGTTCCTCTTTCAGTATCCTATCATGTTGCCTTTTCATGCTGTTCATGGGGTTCTCAAGGCAAGAATACTGAAGTGGTTTGCCATTCCCTTCTCCAGTGGACCACATTCTGTCAGTGGCCACAGGACTGGAAAAGGTCAGTTTTCATTCCAATCTCTAAGAAAGGCAATCCCAAAGAATGCTCAAACTATCTCACAATTGCACTCATCTCACGCGCTAGTAAAGTAATGCTCAAAATTCTCCAAGCCAGGCTTCAGCAATGCGTGAAGCGTGAACTTCTAGGTGTTCACGCTGGTTTTAGAGAAGGCAGAAGAACCAGAGATCAAATTGCCAACATCCGCTGGGTCATCCAAAAAGCAAGAGAATTCCAGAAAAACATCTATTTCTGCTTTATTGACTATGCCAAAACCTTCGACTGTGTGAATCACAATAAACTGTGGAAAATTCTGAAAGAGATGGGAATACCAGACCACCTGACCTGCCTCTTGAGAAACCTGTATGCAGGTCAGGAAGCAACAGTTAGAACTGGACATGGAACAACAGACTGGTTCCAAATAGGAAAAAGAGTATGTCAAGGCTGTATATTGTCACCCTGCTTATTTAACTTATATGCAGAGTACATCACAAGAAATGCTGGGCTGGAGGAAGCACAAGCTGGAATCAAGATTGGCAGGAGAAATATCAATAACCTCAGATATGCAGATGACACCACCCTTATGGCAGAGACTGAAGAGGAACTAAAAAGCCTCTTGATGAAAGTAAAAGAAGAGAGTGAAAAAGTTGGCTTAAGGCTCAACATTCAGAAAACTAAGATCATGGCATCTGGTCCCATTACTTCATGGGAAATAGATGGGGAGACAGTGGAAACAGTGTCAGACTTTATTTTTTTGGGCTTCAAAATCACTGCAGATGGTGATTGCAGCCATGAAATTAAAAGACACTTACTCCTTGGAAGGAAAATTATGACCAACCTAGATAGCATGTTAAAAAGCAGAGACATTACTTTGTCAACAAAGGTCTGTCTGGTCAAGGCTATGGTTTTTCCAGTAGCCATGTATGGATGTGAGAGCTGGACTATAAAGAAAGCTGAGTGCCGAAGAATTGATGCTTTTGAACTGTGTTGTTGGAGAAGACTCTTGAGAGTCCCTTGGACTGAAAAGAGATCCAACCAGTCCATCCTAAAGGAGGTTAATCCTGGGTGTTCATTGGAAGGACTGATGCTGAAGCTGAAACTCCAGTACTTTGGCCACCTCATGCGAAGAGTTGACTCATTGGAAAAGATCCTGATGCTGGGAGGGATTGAGGGCGGGAGGAGAAGGGGACGACAGAGGATGAAATTGTTGCATGACATCACCGACACGATGGACATGAGTTTGAGTAAACTCCGGGAGTTGGTGATGGACAGGGAGGCCTGGCGTGCTGCGATTCATGGGGTCGCAAAGAGTAGGACACGACTGAGCATGAACTGACTGACTGTACCAGAAATGGGGATGAAGATCAACTACATATTTTTTACTATAAATCACAATATAACACATGTCTTTTGTTTATAAGTTCTGGAATGAGAGTCTTGATTTTTTTTTCTTTTTTGGCTATTTCTCATGCCACGCAGGATCTTCCTTAGACCAAGGATCGAATATGCACCTCCTGCAGTGGAAGTGCACTGTCTTAACTACTAGACTACCAAGGAAGTCCTTTTGAATATCTTTTAGTCATTGGGGTTGCCTCTACTGCCGCCAAGAACCTCTGGGCTGGCCACAACCTTGGAAATGTCCCCTTTACTCTAATCTCCATGGTCTTCTCCTTGACGAGTCAGAGCCAAACATGCAAGAGTCAGTCAAGCAATATACATGCTATGATTTGTCTGTAGAAAAGAGAACTAAGGGATAGACACAGAGTCAGACAGATGGAAACTGCTGATCAAAAGTGATGTTGGAGGATGTGATCCCATGTCTGCCAAATGGACCAGCTGATTCTGCTTCTTTGAATTCAACTAATCCATCAGAGAAACCAGGCATGCTGCAGTCCATGGAGTCACAATGAGTGGGACACGACTGAGCAACTGAACTGAATCTGTCAGCCATAAGTAGGGCTGAAGCATGTGGCATCTCCTGCTGGACAGGGCCTGCCCCACTACACTGAGTTTGTAACTTGCATCCATACCAGAATGTGCCTTCTCTGTAGGCCACCAGAGCCCAAGAGAGAGAAGCTGGAGGAAGCCGATCCTGCTCCCAAATTACCACTCACACAGGGTAGAGAGGAGCCAGGAAAGTTACTTGGAAGTTTCCAGAGCAGATGCATGGGAGGATGAATGTGACGTTTTCTGGTAAAAGTCCTGTTCCACTTTCCTGAGGCCTCCCCCAGTACCACTCGCCACTGTTCCTTTATGGAGTCACCTGTGTCTATAGGTGGGAGTGCAGATTTAGTCACCAGAAGGTTCACAATGAATCTAACCAGTGCATGGACCAAGGATCAAATAGTGCATTGATCTAATTGCTGAAAATTATTCTCTCTTCTATTTCCCATACCAAAAAATAGCATCCAACACAGCTCATCTGAAGTTCTGAAATTAAATGCATTGACAACAGAAAATATTCCAACAAGAAAAATGCCTTTTTTATCATCAAATTCTTGGGGAGTAATATAAGTCCAAGGACTAAATCCTCTTGCAGATTAAAACCCAAAGAAATCAATCTTTAAAGCAAAACACGTTGCCCTTGTAAGCCCAAAGTCCAAAATTCTCAAGCTGTAACCAGCCTTTTCTTAAGGCAAAAAAATAGTAGGGGTGTGGGAGGGGATTTGAATTCTTTCTGCAACTATTTCCTATCTTCCTTTCATTGGGATGGATATAGTTTCTTCAAGGCTCAAAGTTTCTCATGGATGTCATCTTTCTAAAGAATCTGGAGATTTAATAAGACTCCTATTAGACTAACATCTAACCCAGTCTCACCTGTTCCCTTTAGGTAAGTCCCATCTGTGTGAGGTGTTCCTATAATGTCATAATTCTATATATTTATTGGTCAGAATCCCCAGATAACAGGCAAAACCTGCCTCCTTCTTTGCATTAATTTTTGGTGATACCCAATAATACTCTAATATTTTGTGTCCATATTTCTAGTCAGCCCTCCTTGGCCAATTACCAGATTATGTAATGACTTTGGATAGTTTTCTCAATTTTCCAGGATGTCCCTCTAATTGCTCTTATTATAGTTTCATTAACATCTCTAAAAGACTGCTTCTCCCAGCTTTTCTGGATTTTAGCTCCTTCTGGGGAAGCCATTATAGACACTTTTCTTGCTTCTCTTCATCTGTTAGATTTCTTTGATCCCCAATCCATGTTCAGATCATCAGACAAGTATCTCCTTCTTCCTAAGTCCCTTTTTAAGAGTCATCACACTTGTATGCCTCTCCTTCTCCCATTTCTCTAACTTAGGCTTCCAGATTATTTTCCTTTCTGTATCTGAAATATATCACCCTTTCTCCTAAGGAAAACTTTCCTTTCCTCCAGCTTTATCAGTCTGCTCTCCTGTACTTCACCCCTCATCCTTTTTGTATTCCTGTCCTGGTGTAAGGGGGCATGTTTTTCATACCACTCCAATGTTTCCTTAATTTCCAGCGCAATCTGATCTCTAGAGACAGAAAGTTCCAGGCATGGGTCCTTTACATGGCCCTCTCGGACTCTGAGTGTGCAATAGTGCTATTTGTTTCTCTACCTCATCTCAAGAAGATGACACATTCCCTTTATAATAAGGGTTCTTATTCTTTTCTCTTTTCTTTTTGGTCTGTTTATCAAGAAAACCCATCACCCTTATGGTGAAGCCATCTAAAGTCATGGTCAGAGCTTATAGAATCATCAATTTCAGAGTCAGTATGAAACCACATGTTAGGAACCAATAGACAAGCCAGATAGTTGTGGATTACATCTCCAGCCGCCTCCTGGGGCTCCAAAGGCAGTTAGCAGATTTGCAGGTATCTTATACCACGTTGTTTCCTAGGTCTGACACTAACAATTTAAGCCATTACCTCATATATTAGTGTTCTGTAGCATACATGAAACAACTTTTCTCTTTGTTCAGTTTGAAGTCTCTGCCTGCAGACACAGCTGAGAAATACAGTAAAAGCAGCAAATATTGTTCTGCCTGCTCATGCTTAGAATGATCTAATCTGTGACACAGACTTACCCACAAACTGTGCCTATGCCAAGCAGTGCATGCAAAGTTTCAAGTCAAGAGGCAGCGCTCAGCACCGTGAAACTGAAGAAGCAAGTGGCCGCTGAGACCTGCAAATAGTTTCCTTAGGAGTGGTATCCCATGCAGCTAGAAATCCCACTCCCTAAGCCTAAGGCTTAACTACCCAAAGCAAGATAACATCAGAAGCCTCACTTTCCACCTGTTCCTTTGTTCTCCAAATGCTCAGCCCTGCCAATACCTCATGGTTCTGGGTTCACGCAACAGATAGCAGGGCTTTCGGGAGGTCAAAAAATGACACCCATGCTCTCCATCCATGTTCAGATAATTACCTCAATTGAGCAGATGGAGATCAGAATATCACTCATCACCATTAAGGCTGTTGAGACCTTGGTCTGGGTCTGCAATCATGTCTGACTGGCTGACAACTCTCTTTCGAGTCTGACACTTGCTCATCCAGACACGGACTGGTTTGGACAGCCAATTCCTGCTGCTCACCTCCCTCTGGGAGCCTGTGCTCTCCCTTCTCTCAAGTCATGTGGACATCACAGAGCATCCCCAGGTCTCAGGACAGAAAAGGGATTAACCAGTGCAAACCTATCACATATGTCACTCATAGATACACACTTCTCTTTAATCCATGAGCCTGCCTAAGAGTGCCTTTGTCCCTTCTCTGATTGTTCGCCCTGGGGATGAAGCTGTCTAGCTTCTGCAGTGGGGGCAGTTAAACTTTAAAGACCTTCTCATCTGCCATGTCATGGGGACCCTGGGGGCAAGCTATTATTATTTAATACATATCAAGGGCCTTCAACTCCTTGATGCTTCCCATTGATCTCACTCTCACTAGTTACACGCTGATGGCATTTCTGTATGGTATCACAGCTATATGGATGTTGATAAATGCTATATGAAAGCCTATTAAGTTAATCTAATGGCTGCCATGCTGGTTCCCCTAATGACACGGCAGATGAGAGAGCCTTTAAAGTTGAAGTGCTCCCAGGAAAGCTGGAAATTGTTCCCCTCAGTGGACGATTGTTAAAATAAGCAAGCTGTAGCTCTTACTGGGGTTTCTCCACAACCTGAAACTTCTGTGCGCAAGCTCCAGGCTCCATGTGAGGAAACACTTTCCTGGGGCTCTTAGGGACAACTTTACCACTTACACGTTCTCTTCTGTGCTTTCTCTTCTGTGAGTACTTCTCTCCTGTCGTTCTCTTCGTTAGACTCCACATATAAGTGAGATCATATGCTACTTGTCTTTCTCGGCCTGACTCACTTGGCTAGCATAATGCTCTCTAGGTATATTCATGCTGTCAAAATGACAGGATTTTCTTCTTTTCGAAAGAGTTTTATTGGAGTATAGTTGATCTACAATGTTGTGTTAGTTTCAGGCATGTAGAAAAGTGAATCAGTTAGACATATAAACATATCTACTTTTTTAAAAGATTCTTTTCCCATATAGGCTGTTACATATGATTGAGTAGAGTTCCCTGCGCTACACAGCAGGCTCGTTAGTTGTCTGTTTTATATATAGTAGTGTGTATAAGTCCATCCCAATATACCTCTCCCTCTATCCTCTGGTAACCATGTTTGTTTTCTACATCTGTGACTACGTCTGTTTTGTAAATAAGTTAATTTGTACCTTTTTAAAAAAAATTTCACATCTAAATGATATCATGATAGTTGTCTTTCTGTGTCTGACTTACTTCACTCAGAATGACAATCTCTATACCTATCCATGTAGTTGCAAATGGCATTGTTTTTTAATGACTGAGTAACAATCCACCAATTCAGTTCAATCGCTCATTCATGTCTGACTCTTTGCATCCCCATGGACTGCAGCATTCCAGGCTTCCCTTCTTTATCCATCCCTCTGCTGATAGACATTTAGGTTGCTTTGAAGTCCTGGCTATTGTGAACAGTGCTGCTATGAATGTTGGGGTGCATGCATCTTTTCAAATTAAGGCTTTCTCCAGTCATATGCACAGGAATGGGACTGCTAGATCATATGGCAGTTCCACTTAGTTTTTTAAAGGACCACCACACTATTCTGCATAGTGGCTGTACCAGTTTACATTCCCACCGACAGTGTAGGAGGGTTACCTTTTCTCCACACCTTCTCCAGCATTTATTGCTAATAAATATTTTGATGATGGCCATTCTGACTTGTGTGAGGTGATACCTCAATGTAGTTTTGATTCATATTTCTCTAATAATTAATAATGCTGAGCTTTCCATTTGCTTTTTGGCCATCTGTATGTCTTCTCTGGAGAAATGTCTATTTAGATCTTCCACCCATTATTCTTTTGCTTGTTTGTTTTTTTTCCCCCCAATTAAACTGCATGAGCTGTTTGTATAACACATTGTAGAGATGAATCCTTTTCAGTTGCTTTGTTTGAAAATATTTTCTTCCATTCTGAGGGAGTCCCCAAATTCTTCACATAGCCTACAAGGCCCAGAATAACTTCTATATTCCTATTTGGACTCCCTACTCCTCACTCTATGTTTTCCCATATCAGCCTCCTTTCAGATTGTTAAATGCTCCAAATTTCTTCTTGCATCTGAGCTTCTACACATGTTACCTATGTTTTACATCTAATAAGTTTTTACTGAGTACCTGATATGTGCATGGTACTGGGATGGAAACTGAAGGTGCTTCAGTGACCAAGACCAGTGCAACTCCGGATCTCCTAGGGAAACCAGTCTAGATGGGGAGATGGAATTGTAAACACGTAATTAAACAAATGGCTACACAATGCCAGTTGCTAAAGAAGGAAGGAAGGAAGAGTACAGTGCATCATTTCCTCTGTTTAAAAAGCTTTTTTCTTCAACCTGGCCTGAGTAATTATTCAACTGACATGTCACCTCCTCAGAGCACCCTAACATGATTCCCATATTAAGTCAAATTTCCCTATAATGCACACTGTAACTTTTTTTCAGAGGTGATATTAAAAATTTTAAACAACTATTTTAGATCTTGTAATTATTTGCTTAACCTCGATCCCCTCCAGTGCGTCATCATTTTCTTCCCTACAGTGTCCATATTGTGCGTGTGTACTCGGTCGTGTTCAACTCTTTGCAACCCCATGGGCTGCATCCCGCCAGGCAAGAATACTACGTGGGCTGCCATTTCCTCCTCCAGGGGGTCTTCCTGACCCAGGGATTGAACCTGCATTTCCTGTGCCTCCTGCATTGGCAAGTGGGTTCTTTTACCACTGAGCCATCTGGAAAGCCCATTTTGATGAATAATCAACATTAAAAAAATAAGATTTTGCTAAAATGAGTACCTGGGATATAGACACATTTGAGGAAGAGAACCATACCTGCATGTTTGTTAGGTTCTGATTATACACATATTCTTCCTACAACCTGACCCTGTCATCCCAACATTTGTTAATTCCTTGAGGGCAGAGAAATCGCTTTAATCTCTACTTCCTGGTACTAAGCACAGAGCCTGCACACGGTAGATACTCAGAGCAGGGTAAGGAAGGAAGATGGAAGGGTGGCAAAGATGGAGAAGACATGAAAGAGGGAAGGGATGATGTTAAGTTTATATAGAATTCTATTTCTTTAGTACACCGTCTAGAATCGGAGCTTCCCGTTACAGTAGCCACTAGCTACATGTAGCTATTAAAATTAAAATGAATTGAAATTAAAAATTCAGTTAACAGCACTAGTCATATTTCAAGTACTCAAAAACTACATATGGCTTGTGGCTACAATATTGGACAAAGCAGATGTAGAACATTTCCATCATTGCAGAAAATTCTATTGAACAGATTCTAGATGTCCAAAATGTTCCTAAGCATGTTGTTTGGGGGAATTAGGAAGGCATCTGGAAGTGGTTTTGCTAAGACTGAGATAAGGAAGTGAAGACCCCAGTCCTTAGGCCCTGAATATAATGTAGGCAATTATACCTGTGTTTCTTTGATCAGATGAAGACAAATTTTAAAACGAGCAATACTTGGTTTATCTGAGTTTAAGAAGAAATAATAATCTTATGAATTAATGGACCTATAGCATAAATTTGAAAAAAAGAGTAACAAAAAAAAAAACCCTTTAGGATTAATTATTTCTGTCACTCAATCTTCTTTTATGTTTAAAATATCATCCCCTTGTCACCGGGGTCACCTCAGCTGGGCAAGTGGTCAGGCTCATAACACTGAGGGAAGATCACCATCATTGGTTGTAACCCACTAACACAGACTTAGTGAAACTGCATTTTCTTGATGCACCAATTTAGTTAATAAATTGACACTCTTTAAAAAATTCTCTTTGCAGGATATTCTCTTTGCAGCAATAATGTGTATGCATTATATATTCTCACACCTTGAAGTATACTCCAGCTGGACTTGTACTTAAGGACATTTTATTAGGTTTTTGTTCTTACCTTTACTTAAAAGAAATACCCAGTCACAGATAGGATCGACAGGTTGAGCTCTTTCTCCATTCCATGGATGGTGGTGCATGGCTGTTCTTGGTGGAGCAATTTGTCTGGTTAATTCTGATAATGAAAAAAACTCTGGCATGCTAACTAGTTAGGCAACCCCTGAGCAGTTGGCGTCCCCCAACTTCTTAGAAGGACAAGTAGCATTCAGCCATCTGAGACTGAGCATTAACAGACATCTGTGATGCCCTTAGATGTCTGGGGCTGCATAAGCGCTACACTGTTTTGGAGAAGGAAATGGCAACCCACTCCAGTATTCTTGCCTAGAGAATCCCATGCGCCGAGGAGCCTGGCATGCTACAACTCATAGGGTTGCAAAGAGTCGGACACAACTGAAGCAGCTTAGCATGCAAAATAAGTAAAGTAAAAACAAAATTGTTCAGCTGCAAATGTTCATTAGTTTAAAGTCAGGGGTTTTCCTCTCTTTCCCTCCTGACTCCTCCCTACTACCACCTACAGTCTGAAATAGATTTTACTGTCTTCCTAGACCTTGAACGTTCAGTGCACTTATTGGAAAACAGGGCCCCATTTGCTTTTAGGCAATTTCTTCAACAGTGAAGTAGAAAGAGCATCTGCAGAAAGTTTAGGAAGAGGGGAGCGGTGGAAACAACATGCCAGATAGAAAACAACACAATCCCTCCAGAATGGCAAGAAAATTTGTGGCAAGGAAGCCAAGAGAACAGTCTTAGCGATGTATTCCAAACTTCCTGTGGTTGTTTATATCTTCCAACAGATAAGAAGTTTCTATATATAGCTACACTTTAGCAAAATACTTTTCAGCTCAGGCTATAGCCAAAGAATTGAAGGTATAGCACAATGGAAGTTTTGTAAGGAGAGAGAATGTTTTTCTTTTTTCCATTTGATAAATCAGATATATAAGGAATTCAGATGCCAGATTCTTCTTCAAATCATGCTGCTCTCTTTGCTGGGGTTAATCTGAACACTGAATAATTAAACAAAAGTACATGAAACTGAAAGTCGTTCAGTCACATCCAACTCTTTGCAACCCCATACAGAGTCCATGAATTTCTCCAGGCCAGAATACTAGAGTGGGTAGCATTTTCCTTTTCCAGGGGATCTTCCCAACCCAGGGATCTAACCTAGGTCTCCCACATTGCAGGTGGATTCTTTATCAGCTGAGCTCCCAGGGAAGCTAATTCCATATTGACCCAAGGCTGTGGAGAGTGGAGGTTTGGCTATAATCCATTGCTTTGGTTCTGAAGTTTCAGAGATACCTGGTAACCTCTCCTAACAGGAAGACTGAAAATGCAAGTAACTATTAATGCTAACCCTCATGAGATAAGAGACATGTTACTCTAAGTCTCAAACCAGAAAATGCTTGACCTCGCAGAAAAAGTCTATGACCCCAACATCCTCAGACCCCTTGACCTTAACTATTAACTCCTTTCGGCCTATTCTAACATTGTACAAGCAACGAGCAAAGCATGTACTTCACCCCAGCCCAGACCTCTCGTGCGGACTCCAGACAGCCCTGTCCTCAAACTTATTCTGCTGTCTTCCCCACCTCAGTCAGTGGCAGGTCCGTCCCTCCAGTTGCTCAGCCAAAACCCTGGAGTCAGCTGTGACTCATCTCTCTCTAGTTAAACCTAACAAATTTTCAATCTGATCACTTCTCACCCCTCCAGGGCAATCATCCTTGTCCCCGGGTTGTCAACCTCACCTGCTACTTTCACCTCCCAGTGGATATTTGGCAACATCTAGAGGCACTTTCAGTTGTCACAATTAAGAAGGCACTATTGAGGGCTTCCCTGGTGGTTCAGTGGCAAAGAACCCACCTACCAATGCAGGAGACACAGGTTTCATCCCTGGGCTGGGAGGACCCCACATGCCATGGAGCAATGAAGTCCGTGCACCACAGCTATTGAGCCTGTGCTCTGGAGCCTGGGAGCAGCAACTACTGATGCCCACATGTCCTAGAGCTCCAGCTCCTCAACAAGAAAAGCCACCTCAATGAGAGGCCCATGCACCACAGTTAGAGAAAAGTCCACACAGCAAGGAAGACCCAAATATATAAAATTACAAAAAGAAAAAGTAGGCACTCCTGACATCTAGTTGCTAGAAGCCAGGGATGCTGCTAAACATTCCCCAAAGCACAGGACAGGCCCCTACAACAAACTATCCAGCTTAAAATATCAACAGTGCATTGGTGGAGAAGCCCTTTCCTAGTCCAAGCCCCTATCTCTCTGGCCTGGATCATTTCTGTAGCCTTCGAACTGTTCTCCCTACTTCTGGTCTTGCCTCCTCCCTGACAGCTATTCACAGGAACCAGAGTTATCCTGTTAAAATAAGTCAGATCATGTCACTTCACTATCAAAAACACTCACCCCAATACCTCATCTTGCTCAGAAAAATCCAAGTCTTCCCGGTGGCCTGCAAATGCTTATGGCCCTGGATACATCTCTGGCCCAGTCTCCACCTCTCTGCCCACCTCCTACCCCAGCCACGCTGGCCTCTCTCTTAGCCCTTGAGTCCTCCATGCATATTCTTGTCTTCAACTCTCTGCTCATGTCCCCTCTGCCTGGAATACTATATGATGGCCCCAGTGGGAAAGTGTTAAGAAATTATATGAGCTATAAAGTTTGGCATTAGAGAAAGTAAACACCTGCATTAAGTAAATCATCTCATGAACAAGGTCAATGGAGACAGATCTGGGAGGTTCATCATCATAGAAGTTAGTTTAGGGCAGAAATCTCCATAAGTGAAGCAGTACTGAGATGCTTATGGGTTCAGCGTTACAGATCATCACCCTTGTCAGAGTCTCCCCCATCCCACTCCACCCCATCATACTCTTGGAGCTCCAGTGCCCCAGAGTAATTTCAGACCCCAGTTATTTGGCTGTTGGAGTCAACTACCCACACAACCTCAACCATCTTCCTCAGGGGAAGGGAAAGTTGAATGGTTGGAGAAACGTATGGGAATGAGGAAAGGGATCCCCTTTAATGTTGCTCCTTCCTGGACCCCTGGAACCAGATGGGAGACTGGGATGGCCTAGGAATGACAACTAGAGGGTTGAGGGTTGGTGGGGACTTGGGGTGGGGTGGGGCTGGGGGACAGGGGAGGGGCCCCCTCTCCCCTTCACCTACCATTCTTGGCACAGACATACTTAAGACAGTCTAACAGGTGTGTCTGCTGCCAGCACTGCTCCTTAGATGTCTTTGTTAATAATGCAAAATGGAACATTTACATTTTCTTTCATTTATTTTTCTTGGCCATGCTGCACAGTTTGTGGGATCTTAGTTCCCCAAGCAGGGATCAAACCTGGGCCCTCTGCAGTGGAAACACAGTGTCCTAAATGGGAAGCCCCCATTTACATTTTCTTAATAGCTGTCTCTCAACCATTTACCACCCTGTAGGATCATTATGTTTCTCTGAGTTCCTTCAAAGTGAAAATAAAAGTCCTAGTGTGCATTTGGGGGGTTCACTGGAAAATTAGGATAATCCCTGTAATGTTGCCACCCTCAAGTTGCAAGAAGCACCCAAAAATAACTTTTAAATGCTTAATAAATCGACCAACTGTTGCATTTTGATTAACTAAGAAGAGGAAAAAATCCTTTCTAAGCTTCTAAGGAGTTACTAGTATCTTCCTTAGAGCTATTCCCTGGGCAGGTTAACACTTCAACAGAGTGAATACACAGTAGCTACTCAATCAAGTTTAACTATAAACAATGGGAATAGATTAACCTGCCCATGACTGGAAGTTTGAACGCACAAATGGAGGAGTCCTCATTGATGGCCCTCCCCTCAGACTCAGGCAGCCCCAGATTTAGTGTGGCTTGAGGTCTCTGACTTGCATTCTCCTCTTCATTTTCCCTCCAGGAACAAGAACTGGGAAGAGGGCAAGAAACGCAACCCCTGCCTTCTCATGGCCTTCCAGAGGACAGTGGGTGCAGTATTCTCCTGCCAACAGCAATGGGAGAAGACTCTTTACAGAATGTGCTGCCGGGCCCACATGGAGGCCAGCTCTGAGCCTTCTTTCAAGTCTCTCTAGATTTCCCTGCAAATGATTCTATAGGGCCCTATTCCTTTCTCTCCCATGTTGCAGTATGCATTTCTGCTCACTTCTTCCCTTGTCCAAGTCCTTGTTTGCCAATACTTGAAATACAGACTTAAAAATGTTTTCTTTTTTCTCAACCAGGTATAGTCAGGAGTCAGGCTACTGTTACTACTATAATTCCTACTAAAAATAACAATAACTAAAATTTTTTGATCCCTCACTAAGTGCCAGGCCCTATCTTAAAGATTCATTTAATCCTCACACCAACCCTAATAGAACCTTTATGGTGGGTTTTGAAAGAGCCCCAAAACCAGCACCCCTGCTACCCACTGAAGTTGAGAACTAACTGACAGATCGACATGGTATCTGGAAAATGGAGATCAAATGTTCTTTATTATAATATACCCAATAAGGGAAAACACAGATTAGGGCTTAGGCTCCCACAGAATTAAACTCACTACCCAGTCCCAAGTAGCACTGGAGCATCCAGGATCTCCTCCAGAGGCCTGGCCCCATGAAACTCAAGCCCCATGTGCTTTGTGTGAACATCCTGGTATGGATGTGGCCTGGGAAGGAGCAATAGGGAGCAGAAAGAGGCCAGGATTTCCTGCTTCATGGTAACTTGAAGTCAGGGCAAAAAAAGATCTCCATGTTTTTATCATTCCCTGACTTAAGTAGCTGATGCACCAAACACATTGCACACCGCCCCCCCATCCTTCCTGAGTCATGAGGGGAATCCATACCCCGAGTTGGGTGGGAGAGGAGTTAGTATTGTTGCAGTCCCACTCTCACCAACCTGGCTGTCAGAAGCCCTGTATCTGTCTCCTATCTTCATGATCCCACAAACACTAAATACCTACTATGGGTTTGGAACTGTGTTACTAGATATTTCAGTGGCATTTGAGCAAAGTTATGAATGAATGAATAGATGAATGACTTATAGAACTCGTCATTCTTAGCCCTTCCTTCCAGTTATTCTCATTTATCTCAGCACACTTTGCTCCAGACCTTGTTATAACCCAGACAGTCTTGGTCACAGAGTATGCTGGGAATTGCAGGAACTACTCCAGATGGAAATGAGAGAAAAGCATCTCAGACAGCAGAGGGCAAAGCTTTCCAGAGAAGGACCAGCAGGCCAGCTCCAAGGCCAAGCGATGGGATGAATTCAAGTCCATTGTCATGCTGGGACTCAAAGGCTCTGAGTCAAGTGATGGGGTACGGTGCGGGCCTCTTGGTAAAAATGTGAGTGCATCATATCTAGCACAGATCAGAGGAGGCTCAGAAAGCTGGGTCCAGCTCTTGGGAAGAGGAGCTGGAAGAGAAGGGAAGGTCAAGGTCCCAGCTGTTTGGGGATCTGGGGCAGCCTCTAGTCACAGAGGAATTTAGGCTGAAGCTGGGGGAGTGAGGATGTGCTGACGCCTGGATAAGTGGAGGACACTTGGAGGGCAGGGAGGGACACGGGCTGCAGGTTTTGAGTGGGATGGGGGCCCCTTCTGGTCCTCACCCGGAACACACAGCTAACTGCCCAGCCAGCCTGTGCCAACAGGCGATGAAGGAGCTCCCGCCTTCCACACTCCTGGTCTTACCAGATCAGGACAGAGGTGGACACAGAGCCCTCAGCTCTTCATAACAGTGGTGCAAGCACAGTCACAGCTATTTTCTTGGGGTAATATGATCAATTAATTATTGTCCACAAAGCCCCTGTTTAAACTGGAAATATCAGTAGCAATACTAACTAAAACTAATGAGTAGAAGTCCTGACCTTTCTTGTAGTCTTCAATCTTGATGAGCTTGTCTCAAAGAAGCAGATTGACCCCAGGAGCAGGTGTCTTTAAATGGGAAACAAAGATTTCACATTCTCTTCATCTCTCAATCCAGAGGCTGGGTATAGTGGACCCTACTGCTGGCCAAATGCCACTGCCTCCCAATGTCCACCTGCTGACCGCTCCCCACCTCGCTGTGGCTCCATCTGAATGAGGGCTTTCTCTACCACACAGCTTGCTCTGATGCCAGCGACAACTGGGGTTCTGTTGGTTCTGGACCCTGGCAATAAAAAGGTAAATAAACCCAGGTACCCGCTCCTGAGAGGAAAAAGAGGCAGCCAGTAAACAGAAACACCCAGTTAAAGTTAAAGTGCTCAGTCTCCCAGATGGCATATATGTATTTACATTCATTGCTCTTTAGTTGCTAAGTCATGTTTGACTCTTGCAACCCATGGACTACAACCTGCCAGGCTCCTTCTGTCCATGGATTTCCCAGGCAAGAATACTCAAGTGGGTTGCCATTTCCTTCTCCAGGAGATCTTCCCAACTCAGAGATTGAACCTGTGTCTCCTGCATTGGCAGGCAGATTCTCTACCACTGAGCCACCAGGAAGCCCCTATATATGTTATAAATATGCTAAGTCACTTCAGTTGTATCCAACTCTTTGTGACTCCACACTAGTGCCACCTGGGAAGCTATGTGTATATATATAGTATAGTATTCTTGCCTGGAAAATTCCATGGACAGAGGGGCCTGGTGGGCTACAGTCCATGGGGTTGCAAAGAGTTGGACACAACCAAGTGACTGAGCACACACACACACACACACACACACAAACATATAACTATATATAATATCGAGACAGACAGAGAGAGAAAGAATGATTTATTATGAGGACTTGGCCTTCGCAATTATGGAGGCTGAGAAATCCCACAGTCTGCCATCTGTAAGCTGGAGACCCAGGAAAGCTGGTGGTGTAATTCAGTCTGAGCCAAAAGGCCTGAGAACCATGGGAGCCAATGGTATAAATCCTGGTTCAAAAGCAGGAGAAGATCAATTTGGTTTCTGAATGAATTTTCCCCTGTGGGAAACAGGAGAGGCTGGAGGATGAAAGAGAGGCTGGGGTGCATATTTACCTGTCCCCCTTGCCTACCCTGAGGCTTCCCTGGTCGCTCAGAGGTTAAAGCATCTGCCTCTAATGCAGGAGACCTGGGTTCGATCACTGGGTCGGGGAGATCCCCTGGAGAAGGAAATGGTAACCCACTCCAGTATTCTTGCCTAGAGAATCCATTGGACGGAGGAGCCTGGTAGGCTACAGTCCATGGGGTCGCAATGAGTCGGACACGACTGAGCAACTTCACTTGCCTACCCACTGTCTGGCAGCTGCTGTTTTCTAACCAAAGCCACAGCTCTGGCCAGACAACCCCTTTGCCATGTCAGCTTCCAGCAGATCTGGAACCACCTCTCTCTCCCCTTGCCCCTGTGGGTCTGGGGTCACAGTGGCATCCTTCTGTTACTAGTCCCAGAATGCCCTTTGACTGGTCCATGTTGTTCTGCAGTTAAACCCTCTGAGACTGCCCCTGGCTCCTGTGAGACCCTGACTGATACAGGAGGCAATGGTTTTATCTGAACGAGGGCTGGAGAAGACTGACACAGAGCAAAGCCAGTAGCACTATAGAAGAGCACAGAAATGGAAGAGCTCTGAGAGAAAGCAGCTAAAGAACTCAGGGTCACGAAGCGGATTAGTTATCAACTGCTACGTAACAAATTACTACCAATGTCGTGGCTTTAAAACTACACACACTTATTATCTTGTATTTTCTATCAGTCAGGAATCCAGGCATGGCTCAGTAAGAGTCTCTGCTTCTAGACATCTCATTAGGCTGCAGTCAGCTTGTCAGCCAGGGTTGAGATCTCATCTGAAGGCTCGACTGGAGAAGGATCCAATTTCAAGCTCACATGGTTAATGGCAGAATTCAGTAGGGTTGAGGGCCTAAATTCCTTCCTAGCTATTAATTGGAGGCTGCGCTCAGCTCCTTGCTATGTGGCCCTCCCTCATATGACAGCTGGCTTTATCAGAGTCTGTGGGAGAAAGACTTCTAGCCAGACAGAAGTCATACTCTGATGTACCCTGATCACAACGAGGACACCCCATCACCTTTGCCATATTCTGCCTCTTAGGAGAAAATCACAGATCCTGCTCACATGCAAGGGAGGGGATTACACCAGAGTGTGAACATCAGGAGGTGGGGATCACTGAGAGCATTTTATAATCTGCCTGCCACAGGAGGAATGGGAGGTGTCTCCTGGGGGTTTTACTTATAAATGATGCCATTTGTCAAGAGAGAAAGTGAAAGAACAAGAGGATCAGATCTGAGGGGAAAAGTGGGTAATGAATCTCAGGGTCAATGGGAATCAGAAATGGAGGTCTGATCAGATGATCAAATTTACTTCAGCTCAGCTGTGCAAAAGGGCTTCCCAGGTAGAGCAGTGGTAAGAATCTGCCTGCCAATGCAGGAGATACAGGAGATGTTGGTTCAGTCACTGAGTCAGGAAGATCCCCTGGAGGAGGGAATGGCAACCCACTCCAGTATTCTTGCTTGGAGAATCCCATGGACAGAGGAGCCTGGTGGGCCACAATCCATGGGGTCACAAAGAGCTGGACATGACTGAGTGACTGAGCATGCATACACAACTGTGCAAAGAGAAAAAGGCTTGGATTTGGGGACAAAGGACAATGTCAGGTCTTGAGGACTCTAAAGGCAGTTTGTCTTGTTCTGTTCATTTTTCAGTAAAATCAAGTGATAAAATAGATCTGTGACCAAATTCTTTGTAGCAAGAATGTAGGAGAAGAAAGCCCATTTGTATTTTCAAGAGCAAGAACTGCATTTTTTTTTAAAGGATACATTTCCACGTTTACTGAAAGGGAGCAAGAACCAGACCAATTATCTCGAGTTTTGAATTTATTTCCTGAAGAAAAGACTGAGGCTTCTTCTGAGAGAAAAATGATACTTAGATGGCCCTCTGAAGTGCCTGTAAGTGAGTGTTTTGGATTCAGAGAGAAGGTAGCTAAAGGGCTGAGCAGGGTGTGGGGCAATGCAAGAAACGCAGGGAACAGAAACCCAGAAACCACTGTCCTAGCACTATTTCTTAGCTCTGGAACATGCAGCCTGTTCCTCTGTACCCCCGCCCCACTCCCCGAGCACAATCTCCAGGCTTCTTTCACAGGGAGATCATCTGTCCTGCTCACCCTTCTGAGCTGTCCTGACAACTAATGAGAGCACTGATTCCGTGGACATTCAGAAGGTGACCACAGAGGGAAATAAGATTCAGGCCCCCTCCTTGGTGAGTTACAGGCCTGTTGATATGTGTGAGCCTGGTTTGTCAACTACAGAGTGGCCAACAGATGTGACAGATGACCCACAGAACATTTATCTGTAGGACCAGTGCCATTCCTAACCTGATGTACAAATTAGGAACAGGCAGAAAGCTCAGTCAACTACCCATAGGAGTTTTCTATTATGACAGAGCCCAAAGTTTTCTGACATGACCACACTTATTACCAATGTTTGCCCATTCATCCAACAAACATGTCCTGATTTAATATTTTAAATCAATCTTACTTAATACTATGGGTATTACCACCTACCATCTAGGTATCCTTGAATAATACTCCTAATCTCTTTGCATTTCAGTGTGTTTATCTGTAAAGTGGGAAGAAGGGCAATAACAAAACAATAATCCACCTCAAATGAGAGGACCAAGAAAGTGAATGGATATAAAATGGTTCTTTCAGCTCTATGATGATAGTACAAATGTGAACTAATTCTACTATCTGCTGTGTCTATTTCAGCTCAGACTGCAATCCTGGAGGTAAATCTACCACCATGCAGCTGAAGTTGATAGTGGCAGAGATTCTCTCCCCCAAATTCTGTGGCACGCTACTTCTGGCCCTTAGAAATGGAAACGAAAACAGAAATATGGTAAGTGAAGCTGCAAGTGCTGGCATCCTACCTGAGATAATGTGCCTGTGACCACAGACACCATCAAAGGAGCACATGGGCCACACCAGCTTTCCATATCTGCACTGACCCTAAAGATCATCAAGGGTCACAAAACCCTCATGAGTTGAGATAAAACCCTGGTTCTGAGTTTCAAAAACTTCAGATGAATTCTAAAGCAATGTGGACTGATCAGAAAGGTATGAAACCCTTACAAATACAGTATGGATAAGCAATTGTTTACCTTCAGTTGAATGACTTAATGGGAGGGGGAACATTGTGTACTCACTGTTTCCCTAAGACACACATCTGAAGGTTAAGAGGAGGGTCCAGCATCTGTAAGCAGTTGCCTTTTCCCTGTGGTCACGGCTTCGCTCAAACCTAGACAGCCACACTCTAAGCTGGTTCCCTTCACAGCAGGAATGTTGAGACCACCGTTCCCCAAATTCACTCCTCTTTTATTCCTGGTAATAACAGATGCCTAGTTAACAAGTTTTAGCAGAATCCATAGCCACAGAGGTAGAAGGAAAATCTCCCAAGCACCCTTGCAGCGAGGTTTGGCCATATGACTGCATTGGTGCTAAAGGAACTGGAGTGCTGTTTTCCTAAAAGAAGTGGACTCGCCATGGACTTCCTCTCCCTCCTCCTTCTTTCTCACCCAAATGTGAATAGAGTGGTGTTGCTCTAGCTTTGATCATGTGAACAAAAGCACCACAACAGAAACTCAGAGCAAAAAGAGAGAAGGGACCTGGATGCCCTCCTAGCTCAGCACTTCTAACCTAGACCCTCCATCTATTTCTAGATTATGACATAAGAAAGACACAAGCTCCTATGCTATTGAAGCTACAGTATTTGCAGATATTTTTGTTAGGGCAGCTGAGCCTGACTGACACACCCATACTTTTGTGGAAAGAGCGGCCAAAACATAATGTGACTCCAACAACAACAACAGAAAGCACTAATTGATCAGCTCTTACAGATATTAGACCTGTGACCAGGACATTGAACATCCAAGGGCAAAATGAATAATGAAGAATTCAAAGATCATGTGCTGCATTTTCAAGTCCTCACAGCTTACAAGAAATATTGGACCACTAGGTATATGGAAAAGACCTTTCATGGTGGGGGATGTGGAAGAAGGCTGAGGAAGGAAGGGCTGAATATAAATAATCATTTACCAAAGACCACACCCCACACTTTTCATCTGCCAACAGTAGGAGGTAGATATTACCCCTCATCCTCACTCCCCCTCTCCAGCCCATCTTAGATGAGGAAACAGGCCCAGAAAGGCTTAATTTGCCCAATATCAGCAAATGCCAGAGCCAGAATTTGACCCCCCAGCCTACAAGCATCAAAGCTGCTTCTCAAGAATGAAGAATCAATAAAAACAAAAATAGATTGCCACCTTATGAAAATGATGACTCTTAAAATTACGAGCACTTCATACTCCTCTTAAAGCTCTGCTAAGATCAAGGGAGGGGCCAAAATCTGGAAGCAGACTCACTTATGACACAAGGACTAGGAGGCTAAACCACACACAGGTGCTGGGGTTCTAGACAGTCCTGACTCCCCCCAAGCTGTTATTCTAGCAGGGAGAGACTGATAACAAACATCCATAAATGCACTGAAAACATTCAGGCAAGTAAGAGTGTTGGGGGACAGGAGGTGCTCCATTCCATCGGGAGGTGAGGAAAGTCTTCTCTGAGGAGGACGGCCTTTGAGACTCATCTGAGAGAAACAGGAAGTGAGTCACACAGGTGGGGGGGTGGTGGATTGAGGATGAGAAATTCCAAGTCCAAGAGCATCTGAGGTAAAAGTGTGCCATTTGAGTATCACCCGGAAGCCCAGCATAGCAGGAGGGTTCAAAGATGAGTCGCTCGACTCCCTGCCCCAGGCTGTCCTCCTCCGGAGCCCACAGTCCCCGTGGGGACTGAACTGGCTGCGCCTTCCAGCACAGACTGGAAAATTCAGGCTCCGTTCCCTGAACTGAGAGAGACCGGGTCCCTGCGCTGGTCACCAAGACAGGCCTGAGGCCGTGACGCCAACAGCAGATGTGAGCGCAGGGCAGGGACAGTCTCAGAGCCAGGCGTCACCAGCTGATAGGAATGGGGCATGAGCTGGACAGACAGCTGAGGTCTGGGTGCGGAATCCTGAGGAAGGAGGGGGAGGGCGCGCCTGTCCCCTGCTCCCGCAGCCCCACGCGGGCTGCCGCTCACTCCTCAGTCTTCTTTCCTACACCCCCTCTTGTTTCCTCCATTCTAGGCACACCTGCCACCTGGCCCAGCATACACCTGCTTCCAATTCTTTGAACTGTTCCTTCCATCCTTCTGATACCCTCAGGACTACATTCCCTCACCAACTTCAAGCTTTGCACAAATATCACCTTCCAGGGAGGCCCACCCTGCCTACCCTCTTGCAAATTGTAAACCCAAGGCCAAGGACAGAAACCAAATGTCACAGCCCTTTAGGTGTCAGTCTGGCTACTATGGGTTCTAGATGTCAGCTGATCCTGGCACCTAATACTCTCTTTTTGGTGCCTCGAGAGATTTGGGGGCTCAAAATTAAAACTCTGGCACTCATGGATACACTGCTAATCCTTGAGTCTGGGTGCAAGAATTTTTGAAAGTAAAAAAAGAGTGTTTGGGAGGAGAATATAGGCAATAAATTTACAAGATTCAAAATTCAAAACTTACAAAAGGGTATCCAGTGAAAAACTTCCCTGCCGCTCTTGCCATTCAACCCCCTGCTCCCTCCACTGAAAGCCACAGATGCGATCGGTGTCTGGTCTCTTTCCAGAGATATTTTATAGATATCCTATCAAGTATGTTGCTTCCCTGGTGGCTGAGTGGTAGAGAATATGCCTGCCAATGCAGGAGTTACAGGAGATGCAGGTTCAATCCCCTGGGTCAGGAAGATCCCTTGGAGTAGGAAATGGCAACCCACTCCAATATTCTTGCCTGGAATATGCCTGGACAGAGGAGCCTGGTGGGCTACAGTCCATGGGGTCACAAAGAGTTGGACACGACTAAGTGACTGAACATGCACAGTAAGTATGATTACAGTCCCATCTTTTACCCAAATGGTAACCTACCATACATATGCTCTTTGACTTTTTTTTCAGTTAAATGTCTTAAAGATATTTTCACTTTAGTTTCTTCAAGTTACAGCTGCTTAATAACCTCTTAGAATGCACTATCGTGTTCTATTAAAGCAATCCCTTTTGATGAGTGTGGGGCTATTTCTAACACTTTGTTGTTGAAAACAGTACTGCAGAGAATACCCTTGTGCCCAGGTCACCTCCCAATTCTAGTTGGGATTGCAGTACTCAGGGTACAAGCATCCTCAGGTTTGATAGACAATCCTGCCTGATGGAGACCCTCTGTCAGCACGTGTATATCACTTCATCTTAGCCCCCTCAGGCAGAGAAGGTAAGACTGCTAACATATGACTTCTTCATCACAAAAACCACCGCCCCAGTACCCAGGGCCTGTTACATAGTTGGAACTCAAAAAATGATTGTTAGGACTGTCCTGGTGGTCCCGTGGTAAAGACTCTGCCTGTCAATGGGAAGATTTCACATGGTACAGGGCAGCTAAGCCCATGCACCACAACTACTGAAGCCCACGCTCTAGAGTCCATGCTCTGCAACAAGAGAAGCCACTGCAAAGAGAAGTCCATGCACCACAGCTAGAGAGTAGCTCCCATTTTCTGCAGCCAGAGAAAGCCCGTGCACAGCAACAGAGACCCAGTGCAGCCGAAAATTAACTAACTCATTAAAAAATGATTGCTTGAAGCCTACAGCAAACATTATTCTCAATACTGAAAAACTGAAAGCATTCCCCCTAAGATCAGGATCAAGACAAGGGTGTCCACTTTTACCACTATTATTCAAACAGATTTCTGGAAGTCCTAGCTACAGCAATCAGAGAAGAAAAAGAAATAAAAGGAAGCCAGATTGGAAAAGGAGAAGTAAACCTCTCCCTGTTTGCAGATGACATGATACTGTACATAGAAAACCCTAAGGACAGTATCAGAAAATTACTAGAGCTAACCAGTGAATTTAGCAAGGTTTCAGGGTACAAAATCAATACACAGAAATCACTTGCATTTCTATATACTAACTGAAAAATCAGAAAGAAAAATTAAGGAATCAATCCCATTCACCACTGCAATGAAAAGAATTAAATATCTAGAAATAAACTTACCTAAGGAGACAAAGTGTGTGTGATTACTGGAGTGGGTAGCCTTTCCCTTCTCCAGGGGTGCTTCCCAACCCAGGGACTGAACCCAGGTCTCCCACATTGCAGGCAGATTCTTTACCAGCTGGGCCACAAGAGAAGCCCAAAACACAAGTGTGTGTATGAATACTGGAGTGGGAAGTGTTGGAGAAGACGCTTGAGAATCCCTTGGACTGCGAGGAGATCCAACCAGTCCATCCTAAAGGAAATCAATCCTGAATATTCACTGGAAGGACTGATGCTGAAGCTGAAATTCCAATACTTTGGCCACCTAATGTGAAGAACCAACTCATCTGAAAAGACCCTGATACTGGGAAAGATTGAAGGTGGGAGGAGAAGGGGACGACAGAGGATGAGATGATTGGATGGCATCACCAACACGATGGACGTGAGTTTGAGTAGGCTCTGGGAGTTGGTAATGGACAGGGAAGCCTGGTGTGCTGAAGTTCATGGGGTCACAGAGAGTTGGACATGACTGAACTGAACTGAAGGAGACAAAAGAACTGTACACAGAAAATTATAAGACACTGAAAAAAGAAATAAAAGATAATGTAAACAGATGAAGAGATATTCCATGTTCCTGGGTAGGGAGATCAATATTGTGAAAATGACTATACTACCAAATGCAATCTACAGATTCAATATGATCCCTATCAAATTACCAATGGCATTTTTCACAGAACTAGAACAAAAAATTTCACAGTTCATACAGAAACACAAAAGACCCTGAATAGCCAAAGCAGTCTTGAGGAAGAAGAATGGAACTGCACGAATCAACCTTCCTGACTTCAGACTATACTACAAAGCTACAGTCATCAAAACAGTATGGTACTGACACAAAAACAGAAATATAGACCAATGGAACAAGACAGAAAGCCTAGAAATAAACCCATGCACCTATGGGTGCCTTATTTTTGACAAAGGAGGCAAGAATATACAATGAGGCAAAGACAGCCTCTTCAATATATGGTGCTAGGAAAACTGGACAGCTACATGTAAAAGAATGAAATTAAAACACTTCCTAACACCATACACAAAGATAAACTCAAAATGGATTAAAGACCTAAATGTGAGACCAGAAACTATAAAACTCTTAGAGGAACACATAGGCAGAACTCTCGATGACGTAAATCAAAGCAAGATCCTCTATGACCCACCTCCTAGAGAAATAAAAACAAAAGTAAACAAGTGGGACCTGATTAAACTTGAAAGCTTTTGCACAGCAAAGGAAACTGTAAGCAAGGTGAAAAGACAGCCCTCAGAATGAGAGAAAATAATAGCAAATGAAACAACTGACAAAGGATTAATTTCCAAAATATACGAGCAGCTCATTCAACTTAATGCTAGAAAAACAAGCCTAACCAAAAAGTGAGAAAAATACCTAAACAGACATTTCTCCAAAGAAGACATACAGATGGCTAACAAACACATGAAAAGATGCTCAACGTCACTCATTATTAGAGAAATACAAATCAAAACCACAATGAGATATCACCTCACACCCGTCAGAGTGGCCATCACCAACAAGTCTACAAACAATAAATGCTGGAGAGGGTATGGAGAAAAGGGAACACTCTTGCGCAGTTGGTGGGAAGGTAAATTGATACAGCCACTGTGGAAGGTGGTATGGAGATTCCTAAAAAAACTAGGAATAAAATCACCATATGACCCAGCAGTCCCACTCCTAGACATATACCCTGAGGAAACCAAATTTGAAAAAGACACATGTATCCCATTGTTCATTGCAGCACTGTTTACAATAGCTAGAACATGGAAGCAACCTAGATGTCCATCGACAGATGAATGGATAAAGAAGCTGTGGTACGTATACAGAATGGAATATTACTCAGCCATTAAAAGGAAAGCATTTGAGTCAGTTCTGATGAGGCATATTAACCTAGAACCTATTATACAGAGTGAAGTGAGTCAGAAAGAGAAGGATAAATATTGTATTCTAATGTACATATACGGAACATAGAAAATGGTACTGAAGAATTTATTTTCAGGGCAGCAATGGAGAAACAGACATAGAGCATAGACTTATGGACATGAGGAGAGGGGAGAAGAGGGTGAGAGGTATGGAAAGAGTAACCTGGAAACTTACATTACCATATGTAAAACAGATAGCCGACGGGAATTTGCTGTGTGGCTCAGGAAACTCAAACAGGGGCCCTGTATCAACCTAGAGGGGTGGGATGGGAGGGAGATGGAAGGGAGGTTCAAAAGGGAGGGGATATATGTATACCTATGGCTGATTCATGTTGAGGTTTGATAGAAAACAACAAAAGTCTGTAAAGCAATTATCCTTCAATTAAAAAATATATTTTAAAAAAGATTGTTCAATAAGTGTATGGGAGGATAAGTGTATGGGAGGATGGAGAGATGGGTATATAAACAAACCAATGATGAAATTCAAAAGAGATTTAGTACAGCCTCCTTCCAGAAGTTCTCTTTGAAAACTCCGGTCTATACTTAACTCCTTCCTCTCCCTTTTGCTGCCAGGACCACAGAGTTTAAGATTTCATTGTTCTCTGCTTCATATGTGTTCCTTTTGAGTCCTCAAATGAAGGGTAAATTCCTAACGGGCTGAGAACACAAAGAACAGCAGTAAAGGTCAAGACGTAAAGTGAAAGTCACTCAGTCAAGTCTGACTCTTGGCGACCCCATGGACTCTAGAGTCCATGGAATTCTCCCCCTGGAGTGGGTAGCTGTTCCCTTCTCCAGGGGATCTTCCCCACCCAGGGACTGAACTCAGGTCTCCCACATTGCAGGCCGATTCTTTACCAGCTGTGCCAACAGGGAAGCCCAAGAATACTGGAGTGGGTAGCCTACCCCTTCTCCAAGGGATCTTCCTGACCCAGGAATCGAACTGGGGTCTCCTGCATTGCAGGTGGATTTTTTACGAGCTGAGCTACCAGGGAATTTCAAAGAGCATAGCAGAGGGAATCCCAACTCCACGTTTAACAGTCTAGGACTCTGGCAAGTTACTAAATAGACCTGGTACCAGTTGCCTTGTACATCAAACGGAGATGATCACATTTGTACTTTACCCACCTTCCTCGAAGGCGGTATTTAGAGAATTGAACATGCTAATGCCTGTAATGAACTTAGAACATGCTTGGCCAATAGCAAATCTTCAGGAATGAACTTACAGCTTGCCTGGCCAATCACAATCATCCTTACAACTGTGCTTTTGTTGTATCTCCTCCCTTGCCTTGAATAAGGGTGGGCACACAAGAAGCATTCCACTAATATATCACCACTGATTCCATATACTCTAAAAATAGTTAGAAGTTACCATTCCTACTGAACGTGTCAGACTTCATCTGCCTAGCTCAGGTCAAGTAACCTTTGAGCAAGTCTGCATTAACTTATTCCATGAATATTTAATTTTCATGTGCTATGAGCCCAGATTACAGCAGTGAACAGGATAGCAAATCTTTGCCTTCATAAAGGCTTTATTTTAGCTCACAGAGCTAAGTAAAAGAGGCAGCCACTCTGGGGAGTTCACGGCATAACATCCCTCTGATTTGGAAGGTGCAGAGGCAAAATTTTGCAAATTGTCTGTCGACATCTCCCCATCTTACCTGGCTATTTGTTCATTTATTTTAGCCATGAAGGTTTACCTAAATGCTCTGAATTTCTTCTTCCTTGAATATCCCTTTAATGAGATCCCTTCTTCTGCTCACCTCCTTGATCCTGCTTCTCAAATAGAGTTGCTAATGATGTGTGCATGTGCCAGACTTGCACAAATGTTGAGCTGCAAAACTGCTCTGTGTCTGTTAATTTCACCCTCCACTTGGGCGGGGATCCTTGAGTTAGAGCAGATGCTGCTTCCCCGGGGCTTTCGCGCCCATGGATCAGCTTTGTTGATGAAGGAGGGAAGGAAAGTTTCCTCCATGACTGCCGTTTGAATATAATTTACTGTGTTCTGAAAGAAAAGAGGCAAGATGAAAAGGTCCTGATGGGCGATAGCACAAATGAATGGTGATGGATGACACTCAGATTTCTGTTGCAGAGGAACATGCTTGGAAGCCAAGAAATGATTGCAATGGCGAGGTGAAATTCCCCACAGCTCTGCTAGATGGGCTTCTTCTAAATGGCTACGGTGTCTGTGGAAGTCCCATGGGGAATCCAGACTGATTAATAAAGAAAATGATAAAATTATCACATAGCATTTAAGAGCAAGGACACTATAAACAGATGGCATGGATTTGAAACCCAGCTCCACCCTTGGGGCAAGTTACTTAACATTTCCTCCTGTGTAAACAAGAATAATAGTAATTCCTTACTCAAGGGTGGGGAAGAGAACTAAATGAGCTACCATATAGAAAGTGATTAGAATAATGCCTGGTACTTATGAAGCTCCAAATCGATATCTGCTCTGCTTGCTGTCATTTATGGTGAATTTTGCTCTCTGCCAGGTCCCAACCTAAGCTTACCTGTCCACAGCTTCACTCTTGTTCTCACCACCACCACCCTCAGACACCGTGATTGCCCTCAGTCTTTAAAGGAGGGAATGGCCACATACTTGCCTTCCAAATCCACTAGAATTTCTGACTCTGCCCTTCCCACTACTTAGGTTTTATATGAGTGTCTCCTGTTTGTTTATTCATTTGCATTTCCAGTTATGTCTAGAAAAATATGTATAAGAATGGAAATAAATTCTCCAAAAGTATTCATAGGATTATAAGGGTCTACTTTTCTTCCTTCTATTTTTCAGTATTTTACAACTTAAAAAAAAAAACCAACAACTACAAAGGTCCTATTGTATAGCACAGGGAATTATATTCAATGTCCTATGATAAACCATAATGGAAAAGTAATCTATATAAAAGAGAATATGTATATATATGCATAACTGAATAAGCCTGCTGTACAGGGGAAATTAACACAACACTCTAAGTCAACACTGTGTAAATAATTAAAAAAAAATTTTTTTTAAATAATTGTGGAGTGCTGCCCCTGCTGTGACCAACATGGAGATTTTGTACCAAGTCCAGACCTTAGTGTCTGAGTGGCCCAACCTGAAGCTGAAGAAGCACAACCCTGGGTATACATGCCATTGACCATGATGGTGTGCGTTTTGGCGATGGTGTCTCACTTCCTCACCACCAGAGAAGCAGCTTACGATGTAACTGTCAAAGTTCAAGTGCTGGCTTTGTGACTGGTGAGCCTGGGCAGCAGGCTCACAGCTTTCTTGGTCTATGAAATAAATGGACGATATATTGGGAAGGACACACATCCAGCTTCCTGTCTGCAATGGGAGGTTTGGGTTTCATAATCTTCGACTGATCCAAGGCACCAAACATTCCAAAACTCAATAGACTTCTTCTTGTATTCACTGGATTCATCTGTGTCCTATGGAGTGTTTTCATAGCTAGAGTATTCATGAGAATAAAACTGCTGGACTAGCTGATGGGTGAGAGTGCCTTTTGAGAAGAAATCAGTGGATACTGGATTTGCTCCTATTAAAAGAGCTTTAAAGGCCGTACCAACCCTCTGATTTAGAATATGGAAAAGGATGGATGAAAAGCAGCAGAAAAGAAGCTCTAGTAAAAACATAGGAGGCATATTAAAAGTCTGGGCTAGACTTCTTGGTGTCAAGGTGACAAGCTCACAACAGTATCTTTTCTGCTGCCATAAACACTATGTACCAATAATGTTACACGGCATTTTCTTCCTAGTTTTTTACTACGTAAAGAAAATGTACTCCATTTCTACAGCTATCATATTGAATGAAGTAAGTATTTTTTACAACCCCCTTATAGCATTTTTCTGGAGACGACATTTTTGACTTTCAGAAATTAACGTAAAATCAGGAAGGGAGATCCCATGAGATGAGAGCCCTGGGCAGCCGAGCAGCTTTCCCTGTGGTGCTTTGCCTTTAAACAGAGTGTGAGATGGTACATTGTCTCAGATATGTATGTAAGACTGTTTCCTGAAAAACATGATGTGTGAAAGGAGCAGAAATACTTTTTCTAATTAAAAATAATGATAATAATTTTATGCTATTTTTACAATGAAACATAGACAATGAATGTTTAAGAAACAGAAGAACAGCAGATTTAGTCCATTCACCCTTTTCCTCAAATAGGGTAAATCCTCCTCATCAGAGCAAATAAATAAGAAATCAAGAACTCAGTGCTATACAGAGGACAAGACTGGTGGATGCTCTTCTTGCTGTTTGCTGAAGGGTGGCTGCTGTCTGGGAACTTGCTTGACCTGTGAGATACCTGAGCCCATTGATGACATAATTCCACAGAAGGAATCTGTCATATACATACTGTGCTGAGAAATACTGCATCTGAATGAAGGTACCTAAACCAGTTAAAATTAGAATGAAAATAAATAACAGCAGCAGCACCTCCGCAACGAAAGGATGAATTTCTTAAATGTTAGGTGGTTTTGTTAGTTTCTTGTGAATTGGGCACTTCTATTTGCAGGGTCCTACCCTGATTCTGAGGTTAATTAGATGGCACTTGGAGCTGTAGAGACCATTTCTCTTTTAACAATACCACTCCAACTTTCATTTATCTTTTCCTGTTTCCTGCTCACTTGAAAGTCTGTTGAGAAGAGATTGTAGGCTTGATAGATTTGATAAAAAAGGAAAAAATTAAATAAAGGCAGTACTACCTCATACTCACCCCACTGAAGAAAGAAGCATGAAAACTCTAAGGTGGATTTTCCAACTGCAAGCACTCAATGGGGATTTGAAATACTTCTCAGTCAGTCTGCAGTCTCCACCAATCCTTGGCCTCCATGAAAGATGGGTGATAGCAATGGAAGCAAAGCATATGTCATCTCTATACCCTCCCATACCAATATTAGTTTATTGTGACAATAGAAACTCAGGAGGAAAAATTAAAATTATGCAAAGTGTCAAAAAGTGATAGAACTTTATATCAGTTATATATTACCAAAATAATGCTATTCAATAAATCACCCTACAGCTAGTGGCTTAAAATAGCAACCGTGGTGTAGGGAAAAAGCAACTGGCCAGGATGGCGGCGGTCAGACTCTCTTACCCCATGTCCTGCCGCTCTCACCCTACGTTTTGTAAATACTGATGTAACAGCTGAGATCATTTATAGCACTGCGCACACACCACCTGAAAAGCTCATGCAATTGCCTTGCGTTGTGTTGCCTTGCATTGCGTCAATGATTAGAGAATAAAGAATGTCTGCCTTGCTGCTGCGAATAAAGAATGTCTGCAGTTCCTACAGCTCTTCGCGTCTTCCAGCTTCTTCCTATCTGCTTCCAAGTTCATGCCTTTTCTACCTGGGTTCAGCGATCAGCCAAACACTTGGGGAATTCCTTGGTGGTCCAGTGGTTAGGACTCCACGCTTCCACTTCAGGGATTACAGATGCGATCCCTGGTTCAGAAACTAAGATCCTGCACGCCCTGTGGCCAAATAAAGCAACAGTAATAATAAATGAAGTCTACCATCTCGACTAATAAAAATAAATAAATAAAAACCTTAAATAACAACCATGTATGAGTTCTCAGCTGAGCAGTCCCATTCATCTTGACTGGGCTCAGCCCCACATCTGTGGTCATCTGGAGGCCGGCTGGGGGCTGGGCCTTTGCTGGGCTGACTTGGCCCTCATTCACACAGTCTCTCTCTGATCCTTGAGTAGGCTAGCACAGGCTACAGTAGATGTGCACACAATCTGAGTCCTAAACTCAGTACTGACACACCCTCACATCTGCTTCATCCCGTTAGCCAAAGCATAACATGAGTCCAGCCCAGATTCCAGGGCTGGGGACAGAGATCCTGTCTCTTAATGGGAACGGCTGCAAAGTTCCACTGCAAAGGTTGTGGATACAAGGAAGGGTAAAAAAATTGGGGGCGACATTTGCAATCAACCTACAAGCTTAAAATATGGTGGGGTGTGAAATAAGCGACAGCAATTGTGAAAAATATTTCACTGTTGAAATCGCTTTGAGACAGTATAAATCACAGGATTTTCATCATAAGAAACAAAAGTGTTCAAACTTTCAATCAAGGACCACCTGAGAAGACATCTACCACCACCACATCAGATCCTGCCCCTGAACAGATTTTCCAGAGGATTTTCCTCCCCACAAGGTCTCCTGATCTCAGGGCTTTTCTAACACAATCAAGTTCTGACATAACTTGAGCAATTATTCTTTTAAATACAACTCCAAAAATTCATATTTAAAATTGCATACATATTCTGGTTGCTGTCATGGAAAGCTGTGTATGTGAAAGGATAAAAATGGACTAAGAATACAAAAAACAGAAAATGATTATATTCAGATGAGGAGATAGTTATATTTTTCTCATTTTTCAAAAGTCTTTAATGCTGAGGTCACACTATCTAACAATAAAAAAGGAAGAGATGTAAATAAGTTGAAAGCAAAGATTAACGAGTATTTATTTTCAACAGTCTACACATTGTACAGCAGCAAAAACTCAGTGTTGTCTTTTCATGTTATCATCCTCGGGGCCGACAGTGAAATATTGAAATGCCAAGAAACACAAAAGCAGTTAAGAATTATACTTGAGGAAGAGCTATGTGACTCTACTATCATTACTTAATTCATACAAAGTGCCTTATGTAAGTGGTTTTATCTTCATCTTCTGATTTTTTTTTTTAGTAGACTTCTATGTTGGTGTCTAATGATGACAAGCCAGCAGGGCCCACATGCTGAAGCATATCTAACAGTGCAATCACAGTAGTTTGAAAAAAGATAACAAAAGAATAATCATGGTTATATATTCTCTTGGTGGTTTTGAATACAAATGCAAAAATGTGGGTAAATGTCACAATTAATGTATCTGAAGCCAAAAAGAAAGACCTGGCTCAGTAGGAAACATTTTAACTCAGAGCATCAAATAATCAAGTTAATATAATAGCAAAGGAAACATGTTCCATATTTTGTTTTCCAGAGTTTAGCATAAAGCTTTTAATCAGAAACTTGATAAAACAATGCAGCATTGTCTGAATCAGAAAAGTAGTTTTTGCTCTTAAAATTATTTTTGTATCTTGTGAGAGGTGAATTGATGATTCTGTCCTAGTCTTAGATCCCACCCTTGCCTAGTACTTCCCTACCAAGACCAAAAATAACCACATGAAGAACATTTTATATCCATGCCAGTGGATTAACTAGCACAGAAATTAACATCCCCATTTTACTAATGAAGACACCAAGACACATAGAAATGTAAATAACTCGTTCAAGGACATATAATGGGTAAGAGGCAGGGCTGGTTAGGATCACCTTTATGAGCAGCAAGAAAGAAGGGCTCTGGGAAATGATGTCTACTACTAAGAAAAATATATAATATTACACACTTGTTAGAAATCAAAACTTCAAAAGCAAAAAATCTTTCAAAATGCCTGTAATTACGTGGGAGAGTGAAAAGGCTGGCTTAAAACTCAGTATTCAAAAAACTAAGATCGCGGTATCCAGTCCCATCACTTCATGGCAAATAAATGGGGAAAAAATGGAAACAGTGACAGACTTTACTTTCCTGGGCTCCAAAATCACTGTAGATGCTGACTGCAGCCATGGAATAAAAAGACACTTGCCCCTTGGAAGGAAAGCTATGACAAGCCTAAACAGCATATTAAAAAGCAGAGACATCAGTTTGCCGACAAAGGTCCAGCTAGTCAAAGTTATGGTTTTTCCAGTAGTCATACACAGATGTGAGAGTTGGACTATAAAGAAGGCTGAGCACAGAATTGATAACTTTTGAACTGTGATGCTGGAGAAGACTCTTGAGAGTTCCTTGGACAACCACCAGTCAATCCTAAAGGAAATCAACCCTGAATATTGACTGGAAGGACTGATGCTGAAGCTGAAGCTCCAATACTCTGACCACCTGATGTGAAGAGCCGACTCATTGGAAAAGACCGTGATGCTGGGAAAGATTGAGGAGAAGGGGATGACAGAGGATGAGATGGTTGGATGGCATCACTGATTCAATGGACATGAGTTTGAACAAACTCCAGGAGATGATGAAGGACAGACGTGCTACTGCCCATGGGGTCACAAAGAATTGGACATGACTTAGCAACTGGACAACAATTCCACCTTTCAGAGAAAAACACGTGTAGCACGTTGAAGTAACTCCTTCCAGATGAAACAATCTTTGCTTCACATTTTACCAAGAAAGTAGAAGCAGTAAGAAGAAAACGTCTACATCCTTCCCCACATATGTGCCCACATGCTCTGCCCTGCCTGCTGCAAAGGAGGAACTGTCTGTTCCCAGCACTGCAGCCTGCACTCTGCACTCCACCAACTTCCTTTCGCCTGCTGGAAGATTCACTCTGCAACTTGCTTCCTCTCTATTGTCCCCCACACGGCAGGTCGCTTCTATCAGGGAAACAAACTACTGTAATCTCTCCCATCTGGAAAAAGCCAAATAAAGGACAAACCTGTGTCCCCTATATATCCTTCTCCCATTCTGGCCCCATTTCTCTGCTCCCCTTTATAGCACACCATCTTTAAAGAGTTGTTTAGACTCTGGCTCCTACTATCTCTTGAACACATTGTATATAAATTCATACTCCTCTACAACATTATTTTTAATGACTACCTAAGATTTCATTGTATAGGCTATTACTTATGTAACCAACCCAGCATTGTCTAATATTTAGATTTCCATTTTTTTCCACCCTTATAACTTCTAGGCTAGGTTTATTTGAAGGTTTAAGTCTGATTTCAGTATATAGCCACCAGCTACATGCAGCTATTGGGCATTTAACATGTGGTTAGTTAGACTGAGATATTCTGTAAAAGTAAGATACACATCAGATTGTTGAGGCTTAGAACCCAGAAAAGAAATGTAAATATCTTATTAATAATTTATTATATATTAAATGTTAATATTTGGGGTATATTGGGTTAAATAACATGTTAAAATTAATTTCACAGGTCTATTTTTTCCTACTAGTAGATTTAAAATTACATATGTGGCTCGTATTTGCATCTCATTATATTCCTGTTGGATAGCACTAGTCTAGACTTTTAAAAAATGTTTTCATAGGAGGATAATTGCTCTACAATAGAGTGGACACTGAAATTCTATTAATTATTCATTCTTTGAGCTAACCAGCCCTTCTTTCCGAAATCAACACAATCCAAGGCTCCCATCCTTTCATTTACAGTCTTAATTTGTTTGACTTGATGCTTCTTTTCAAATAACTTAGGGGAATAAGAATTTCTATGTTGTTATATATAAATTAACCTTTGCATTTTATGTGCCTATTCTGATATTGCTTGTTTTCTATTGGCGCTTCTAATCTACAGTCTCGTGGTCCTTTCTGAAAGAGGTAGGTCCTGATGTATTGATCATGCAAGAGGTAGGTGGGTAGGTGAAACTTAGAATGTGGGCCTAGGCAGGCAAATGGGGTAACCCTTACATTTCTCATTTGTGAAAACAGTCTGCTATCAGAGACTTTTATATGTGCCTCCTGCCCATGACCAAAGTTAAAGAAATAGGCTTTTCTTTAAAGGAGACAGAGCTGAGTGAGAATAAGTTAAAAATTTACAGGCTGGCTCATATTATGTATTTACCCACTTTCAGTTTCCATTTCCTTGTCTCCTTAGAGTATTAAAACAAAGTTGTAAAGATAAAATGATAGCTATAAATGTACTGATACATTTTCAAATATATATTGATGTATATCCAGATGTATATATAGTTATGTATCTGGCATATATAAAATGGTATTTATATTTATCTATAGATATAGATAGATAAATTGATATCTATTTATTAGATACAGATATCAATAAATATCTGTTCATATGTCTCATAGATATATAAAGTTCTCAGTCCACAGATTCTTCACAAATGCTAGCCAATCACACACACACGCACAGACTCCTAATCACTCGCCTTTTTTCACACTTAAAATAAGAACCAGCTGATTTAAATTATAATCCTCCGCCAGTGCTCACGTGTGAAGAATTGGTACTTTCAGACCCTGGGAAGCCTCCTCGCCGGCTGGGAGACAGACTCAGCAGTGTGAGGTTTTCCCAGGCACTCGGTTTGCATCAAGCAGATGCCCACAAACCTTTCATTCATAGAGCGCCCAAGCCTGGGCTGGGGCAGCAGCGCAGACGGGACATAACCGGGTCTTTCATGCACTTAGACACTGAATAGAATTTCTGGGGGTTTTCCCTCTCTTTGGGAAGGCTGCTCTTGACTTTGCAGCAATAAACAAATTTTGTAAATGTGGACATCAATTTAGAAAATATATGCATGGTACCCAGGTTTAATCAATGGATACCAAAATTGGCCTCACTAACTATAGTTTAGAAATGATGCTACTCATGAGGCATCCAGGCACAGCAGCTAGGACAGCTGATTTTCTCAGACTGGCACCCCCATTTCAAACACACTATCTCAGATCCGAGTAGCGGCTCCCAGAAAGGAAGTGGAGGTTGGAGTGGAGGGCCATCTGACTAAAGGGGTCAGTATATGGTAACACACGGAAACTACATTTTTGGTGGTGAGCATGCAGGGCATACAGAAATAGAAATACAATGTTGTACACATGAAACTCATATAAAGTTATAAACCAATGTTACAAACCAATGTTACCTCAATAAAAAAATAAATGTAAACACACACACACAAATACTTGGTCCTATCAGATCCCCTATTTCAAATATTCTGTGAGGCTGTGTGTGTTGTCAGGCTGTGTCCTGGTTTGGGTCTTTGAAAATACGGTCACCAGTTAGAGACAGAGGAAAAAGTAGGACATCCTTTTCTTCTCAAACTTAAAAGAAAATTATTTATTACAAAAACAACATCCTAGCAAGCAACATGGCCAGAAATTTTACTAAAAGAAAAATTCACCCCTAAACCAAACATACCGAGAAATCAAAATGTTTTATTTTTTGGATGTGCCCTTTGCCATCCCTAATTTGTGAAATATTTGTGATCAAGCATTAAAAAAAAAAACAAACCACCAGGCAATGCCAAGGCTATGTGAGCTCCCAGACCTGCCCTCTCCCACCCTTTCGCCTGGCTCTTCTACCAGACACATAGATGCAAACCATGGGACGCCATCCCCTCCTCCCCAGCCCACCTGCAGATGGTCCAAGTGAACACCCCCAATTCCCCATCAATCAATGTTTCAAAACATCACCTACTGCGTGTTCAGTGCTCTTCTAGACACAAAGGGGTTGGGGAGGAGGGGTGTAGGAAAGAAATAGAGGGCCTGGTCCTAACTCTCCAGGGGCATCTCCATGGCAACGGGAAGGGGGGTGGTGGAGGGGGTGGAAAAGGGCACAGTTTCAGTGAGAGGCCAGGGCCCAACTGGGGTTCGTGCCCTGCTTCGTGTGTTCAGGATGCAGCTGCCTTCTTTGTCCTTTGTGAATGAAGCCACCGATTGTAGTTTCTGGGGCAGTTTCCCAAAAGTGTGTCATGAGAAAGAGGCAAGATGTTAATGTGCTGAGCAGAAAAAAACAATTCCATGGCCAGATGAGTTGGGACACGAGGGTTAAGGAAAAACAAACAGGTCTCTTTCTGCAAGAGATCTTAGAGCACTTTCTCTCCTGAGGGGCAGCGTGCATTTCAACCAGGGCACTGATGCTTGCTGCATTTCTCAAGTGTGTGTGGGCCCAGAGGAGAACACCTCCAGAAAGCAGCATCAATGATTCACTTTGGGAAATGCAGCTGCAGAATATTCACTCGCATGCCTGCTGAAAACCATATACTAGATTCTCCCAGGTGTGTCTAGGCCAGAGGAAGCCATTCTCTTGCCTTCTTTCCCATGCCTGGGAAATAGAGGAATTGGAGGGAAATAGATGTTGGGCCAGAGGACATCTATGCAGAGAGGCCCAGAGAGGACTGAGAAGGAAAAGGATCCAATAAAAGATAACATTTACGGAGCACTTTCTCTTAGAAGTTACTTACCACTTTTTCAAAGGAGTTACTGGGTCCCAGCTACTGCTATAACCCAGACCAACTGTAGTCCCCAAACAGAAGGTTCCAAGGCCGCCTGTCTGAGGTGCCGTAGAAACCTCAGCCTTTCGCCCCATTGCCTTGTCTTTCTGAATATCCTTTTCACAGTGTCACTGGGGGCCTGGGGACTGAGGTCATGGAAGACTCTGTGGCTCACCCTTCTCAGATGACTTAGGCTGTTCCAGGTCCCTTCCCTTCCCTCCAAGATTCCTCCTGTCTCCCGAGGTCACTCCATTCTTCTTCTCTCTAGTCCAATGGTTCCCAACCTTGGCTGCACATTAGAAACAGCTGAAGTTTTTTAAAAGGTCCCAGTGGCCAAACCTCAGCCCAGACAAATGAAGTCAGAATCTCTGGGGGGTAAGACTCGGGCATCAGTAATTTTAACAGCTCCTCGGGTGATTCCAATTTGCAACCAATGTTAAGAATTGCTGACAAAGTCCAAGAACAGAATTCTTTAAGCAAGCCTGTCTCTCAGGAAGCAGATTCCTTTTCATCTGGAAGCCAGCCCATCCTTTATTTGGAGCCCCAAATGTTCCCTCCTGGGTACCCAAATCCTAATCTACTGGTGTCTCTCAGTTATGACTGAAGAATTTTCTGTAACCATCATGTTCTCTGCTCTGGGGCTCCAACTTTGCTTCTGTTCCTCTGACATCTCTATAGTTCAATCTGTAAGTTAGGGGGCATCATTAGGCAGGCAGAGTGCACTGTCTGCTTCTAAGAGCTTTGCTGCTCAATGATTCTTGCCAATTCCCAGGTTCTATTACTAATCCCAATGTCACCATCTTGGTGCCATTAAGCCACATTCTTGCTAGGGGTGACACCCCCAGGAACTCATCTCCACCGTTCCTCTTCTCAGAGCAGCCTAAGTGCAGAACATCAGCTCCCCTGTAAGATTTTAGTCTGTGGTTAGAAGGCTGCAGTAGGCTGTGCCCTGAAATTGGGGGAAATGAATAGAAAATGTCACCTGTCCTAAAATGGGAAGAAATGGAATCAATATAAAACAGATAAGACAACCTTTCTGATCTCATCTAAATAACCTACTTTAAAAGATGGATTTCTAAGGTCACTGCAAATGAGAGTCAACTAGAATTAAAAAAGCATATGATTGAAGTGTAACATGAGGTCTGGGGTGGGTTTAACGCAAAAACAAAAAAGTCTAAAGCAGTTCTCTTTAAATGGAGAAGTGGAGTGAAGTGATAGTCACTCGGTCGTGTCCAACTCTTTGCAACCCCTTAGACTATACAGTCCATGGAATTCTCCAGGCCAGGATACTGGAGTGGGTAGCCTATCCCTTCTCCAGCAGATCTTCCTGACCCAGGAATCGAACCAGGGTCTCCTCCATTGCAGGCAGATTCTTTACCACCTGAGCTACCAGGGAAGCCCTTAAATGGAGATGACAAGACAATATGGGGTATGCATGCCTGTGTGTTCAGTCACTTCAGTTGTGTCTGACTCTTAGAGAACCCGTGGACTGTAGCCCGCCAGGCTCCTCTATCCACGGGGATCCTCCAGGCAAGAATACTGGAGTGAGTTACCATTTCCTTCTCCAGGGGATCTTCCCAACCTAGAGATCAAACACGTGTCTATCATGTCTCTTGCATTGGTGGGCAGATTGTTTACCACTAGTGCAACCTAGGAAAAAATTAATATTTCAATTTAGATTCAATTTAATTTAGAGAAATAAAAAATCTCCATACATTTTAACATGCAAATTGATAGTAGTACACGTATATGTTTTATAAATAAATATATATAGGGTTTGCACTCAAAATATTTTAATCATAGGGGTGCACAATAAAAAAAAGTTTGGATATTACTGTTCTAAATAATTACATTATAAAATCTCAATATACATAGAAAGCCAGTGGTCAGCTTGGAATGAGAAGAAGACAGTGAAAATAGCAAAAGTTGGTCAGTATTTATCACACTGTTGAGAAACCATGCCCTAAATCTGACAGTTATCAAAGTTGTCCCGCTGGTATGGTTTACATGTCAGTTCTTTAGAGCTATCCAGTCTCCTGTTATACTCACAAGGCAACCTTCTGGCAGCAATCTGACTTCTCAGGTAGATTTTCTTACAGGAAGATCACGTATAAACCAGCCAACTTCTGATTCCAGATCTGTTTGGAGACATTGTAAATTCATAAAATAGCTTCCTGGCTTGTCAAGTGGTTTGGTGGTTTGAGTTAGGGTTTCTAGAAAGTTGGGTAAATGCAAGTCAAATCTCCTGAGCCTGATCACCTCTGAGAGAACATGAGACCCTGGGCATTTCTGAAGTTCTGTCCTAAGCATCACCTTGACACACTGCTGGACATCTATGGAGCTTGATTTGTCTCAATCCCAAACATACCAGGTTCTACTAGTCCACCTATGTTTTCAGGAAAGAGAAATAGGTCTTATTGCTAGTAGTAGAACCCCAGACACTCCAGGACACATGAATAGTATAGGTTGAAACAATCCAAATGTCCATCATTTGACAGATGGGTAAATAAGATGTGTCATATCAATACAAGAGATTATACACCACTACCTATAAAATAGGCTTCCCTGGTGGCTCATTGGTAAAGAACCTGCCCGCCAATACAGGAGACTCAGGCTCGACCCCTGGATTGGGAAGATCCCCTGAAGAAGGAAATAGCAACCCACTCCAGTGGTCCTGCCTGGGAAATCCCACGGACAGTGGAGCCTGGCGGTCTACAGTCCACGGGGTCACAAAAGAGTCAGACATGACTTAGCAACTAAAACACCACCACCACATATAAAATAGATAAACAATAAAGATTTGCTGTATAGCCTAGAGAGCTTATTTAATATCTTGTAATAACCTATAATGAAAAAGAATCGGAAATATATATATGTGTGTATATACAACAGAATCACTTTGTTGTACACCTGAAACTAATACAATATTGTAAATCAACTATATGCCATGTGCTTAGTCATTCAGTCATGTCTGACTCTTTGCAACACCTGGACTGTAGCCTACCAGGCTCCTCTGTCCATGGGGATTCTCCAGGCAAGAATACTGGAGTGGGTTGCCATGCCCTCCTCCAGGGGACCTTCCCAACCCAGGGATTGATCCCAGGCCTCCCACATTGCAGGGGGGTTCTTTACCATCTGAGCTACCGGGGATGCCCAAATCAACTCTACTTCAATTGAAAAATACAACATAGCATTTGGTCATCAAAGGGAATAAAGTTCTGATATATGCTATAACATGGATGAACCTTAAAAACATCATAGCGAAAGAAGCCAGTCACCAAAAATATATATATATATAATATAATTTACACAGTATGAAATATCCAGAATGGAAATCTACAGAGACAGAAACAGCATCAGTGGTTGCCAGGACTGAGAGAGGAAGACTCTGGTGAGAAAGGGGGATGATAGCTAAGGCATATGGGTCTTTGGGTTGGGGTGACAAAAATGTTATAAAATTGACTGTGATGGTGGCTGCATGTATCTGTAAATATACTAACAACCATTGAGTTGTACACTTTAAATGGGTGAATGTGTATGGTACCTACACTGTATCTCAACTCTTCAAAATAAAAGAAGAACATGTTGATTAACAGTTCTTGTGAGTCTCCTCACTGGGATTTTTTTCCCCCACTGGTCACCGTTTTGTTTCCTGAAATTACTCTTCTAGGTACTAGAAAGAAAATCCAAAGGAAGAGGTTCACAGATCTGACAGCTCACAACTCAGTTCATGATAGGAAAAGGAGTTGTGAACAGAGAAATTCTGATCCCTACCTCATACCTCTCTGCAGTTCCCATAACTCTGAGTGAGTGAGTGAAAGGTGCTCAGTCGTGTCTGACTCTTTGCAACCCCATGGACTATACGGTCCTTGGAATTCTCTAGGCCAGAATACTGAGTGGGTAGCCTTTCCCTTCTCCAGGGGATCTTCCCAACCCAGGGATCGAACCTAGGTCTCCTGCATTGCAGGCAGATTCTTTACCAGCTGAGCCACAGGGAAGCCCATAACCCTAATGACAGATAATTCACAATCAGAAGAGACTTAGAAAATTCCAGCAAAGCTGATAATCTGGGTTTTTGAAATACCACCCAATGTACATAAGAAGATTTAGAATCATAGAATTTCAGACCTGGAAGTTCTCATAGAATTCAAGGTTTAATTCAACCCTTTCATTGTATAGGCAATTCGATCAACTCCCTCCCCACAGGATATGGAGCAGAAACTTCCTCCGTCTTCTCATCCCTAAAGCTGCCCACAGAATGCCTGTTGTCCACCTTCTCCCAGAGTCCTTTTCTTTGTCTTACTCTCTGCTCTCCTCTCCCCCTAAATGCCTCCTCCTAGTTTAGAAAGTTTGAAATTGCCTTCCTATGTGGAAATTGAATTTGTCATAGCCTACATTCTCCTAGTTCTGTAGCTTATAGAAGAAAAAAAAAAAAAATGCTCAGTCCTCCAAGCTCTGGTACTGAATATTTAAAGAAAGGCCTGTGGAATTTGGGAAAATATGTTATTTTCTCTCTCAAGGGCCTGGCTCTTGCAATTCAGTGTATGATTTGCCCAAGTACGATTGTTGCAACAGGCATTAAGAGTCTATTTTGGCCATTAAATCCTCAACTTTGTCTCCTTATTTCTCTGTGCTTTCCAACCATAAAATCCTGACCCTCCCTGAGGGACTGTGCCTCTGGTTGAATACCTGGAAATGTACCAGATGTACCCAAAAAAAGTACTTAAAAATGTACCCCCCCCAAAGAAAGCATAGTATCATTTATACATCTAAAAACAACCCACAGAATATATATATATACATATATATATATGTATAACTGAATCACTTTGCTATATAGCAGAAATTAACACAGCATTGTAAATCAACTACACTTGAATAAGGTAAATATTTTAAAACAAGTGAAAAATAGCTCATAATTAATTTTTTGACTCAGATGTTTTATGAGTCTAGGACTTTAACCCAGGCCTTGGTCTTCAGGGCTCCTTCCATGGCAGTGGACTGACCTCACCACCATCAGTTCCTCAGTCTTTCCATAAATTCCCAGGGGGCACCTCCACCTCCTCCTCCTCCTCCCTCCCTCCCCTTTCTTTTTCTCCACGCGGAAGGGTGATGGTCTTCTAAAACCATCTCTCATTGGGTTGTCAGAGGATGGTCACGTGGCCCCAGAGCCCTGCATCATAGTCTAAAACAAGTCTATCTGAAAGTCACTCAGTTGTGTCTGACTCTTTGTGACCCCATGGCTAGTCCATGGAATTCTCCAGGCTAGAATACTGGAATGGGGAGCCTCTGCCTTCTCCAGGGGATCTTCCCAACCCAGGGATCCAACCCAGGCCTCCTGCATTGCTGGTAGATTCTTTACCAGCTGAGCCACCAGGAAAGCCCATAAACAAAAAACAAGTCTATAAATGCTTTGAAATGACTTGTTTTTGTCTCGAAGATTCATGCATATACTCCATTCTCCTCCAAAACTGATTACTACTTATTTTAACTATTAAAATAAATTTTAAATGACATATCAAAACACTTATCTTATCCTCTTAATCTTCAAATAACATTGACCCTCCAGTATAAAGCACTGCTTTGATTCTGTGACTTTCTGATACACCCTGATACATTGCTGAAGGCCCCCAGTGATGGACACAAATTTCGAAAATGGGGAGACAATTTATCAATACTAAATCTGTGGTGCCACCATGTATTTCAAGCCACAGTAGCACTGAGCATATCAGGGAGGTGAAACAACATCTGTGAAATGAATTAATTTAGAAGAGAAAATAAAGAACCAGCCACTCTGAGCAGGGCCAAAGACCTATTTGGAAAGTGGCAAGGAGTAAAAATTGTTTTGCTGGTTGTTCGGAATCAACACTAGCTTTTCAGCATTGACTGCAGACATATATAATATCTGCATCTTTGTAGCATATAATGGGACAATATTTGAGGGTTAGTAAAGTAAAGCTCAAAATTCTCCAAGCCAGGCTTCAGCAATATGTGAAGTGTGAACTTCTAGATGTTCAAGCTGGTTTTAGAAAAGGCAGAGGAACCAGAGATCAAATTGCCAACATCTGCTGGATCATCAAAAAAGCAAGAGAGTTCCAGAAAAACATCTATTTCTGCTTTAGTGACTATGCCAAAGCCTTCGACTGTGTGGATCACAATAAACTGTGGAAAATTCTGAAAGAGATGGGAATACCAGACCACCTGACCTGCCTCTTGAGAAACCTGTATGCAGGTCAGGAGCAACAGTTAGAACTGGACATGGAACAACAGACTGGTTCCAAATAGGAAAAGGAGTATGTCAAGGCTGTATATTGTCACCCTGCTTATTTAACTTATATGCAGAGTACATCATGAGAAATGCTGGGCTGGAAGAAGCACAAGCTGGAATCAAGATTGCCAGGAAAAATATTAATAACCTCAGATATGCAGATGACACCACCCTTCTGGCAGAAAGTGAGGAGGAACTAAAAAGCCTCTTGATGAAAGTGAAAGAGGAGAGTGAAAAAGTTGGCTTAAAGCTCAACATTCAGAAAACTAAGAGCATGGCATCTGGTCCCACCACCTCATGGGAAATAGATGGGGAGACAGTGGAAACAGTGTCAGACTTTATTTTTTGGAGCTCCAAAATCACTGCAGATGGTGACTGCAGCCATGAAATTAAAAGACGCCCCTTGGAAGGAAAGTTATGACCAACCTAGATAGCATATTAAAAAGCAGAGACATTACTTTGCCAACAAAGGTCCATCTGGTCAAGGCTATGGTTTTTCCAGTGGTCATGTATGGATGTGAGAGTTGGACTATGAAGAAAGCTGAGTGCCGAAAAATTGATGCTTTTGAACTGTGGTGTTGGAGAAGACTCTTGAGAGTCCCTTGGACTGCAAGGAGATCCAACCAGTCCATCCTAAAGGAGATCAGTCCTGGGTGTTCATTGGAAGGACTGATGCTGAAGCTGAAACTCCAGGACTTTGGCTACCTCATGCGAAGAGTTGACTCATTGGAAAAGACCCTGATGCTGGGAGGGATTGGGGGCAGGAGGAGAAGGGGACAACAGAGGATGAGATGGCTGGATGGCATCACTGACACGATGGACATGGGTTTGAGTAAACTCCGGGAGCTGGTGATGGACAGGGAGACCTGGTGTGCTGTGATTCATGGAGTCACAAAGAGTCGGACACAACTGAGTGACTGAACTGAACTGAAATGAAACCACCCTATTGGGCTTTCCAGCTGGCGTTAGTGGTATAGAACCTGTCTGCAAATGCAGGGGATTTAAGAGACATGGGTTCGATCCCTGGGTCAGGAAGATCCCCTGGAGGAGGGCATGGCAACCCATTACAGTATTCTTGCCTGGAGAATCCCCATGGATGGAGCAGGCTGGTATGCTACAATCCCTAGGGTTGCAAAGAGTTGGACAAGACTGATAAGCACACATGCACAAACCACCAGATCAACCTGTGATTGTCTTCAGTTCCACATCATTCTAGAAGATCCAGAGCAGAAGTCATTTCACATCTCGAGTTTTCAGATCATAGAGTTCCTTGGAATGGTACAGAAGAAAGTCCTTCCCATGTGGTGGTAGGGCCACAGGGCTCGCTGTTCTGGGAGAGGTGCAGCCTATCCCTTCCTATTGGAAGAACTTCAGGGAGAAAAGGGTTGAGAAGGAAGATAAAAGGATGCTTCCACTCCCCATCTCTGAGCCCTCTCCCTAAGAGGGGAATTGTATTTGTTTTCTGCGCTGGGTAACAAATTACCACACACATAGTGGTATAAAACAACACAACTAATGGTCTTAGTTTCCATGAGTCAAGAGTCCAGCCTTATCCTCAGCACAGCATCTCACAGGGTGGAAGTCAAGGTGTTGGCTGGCTGTATTTCTACCTGGAAAACCAGCTAGGGAACGATCTGCCTCAAAGCTCATTCTAGTGATTCACAGGACTCATTTCCTTGCAGTTGTAGGACTGAGGTCCTGTTGTCTTGCTAGCCATCACCCAGGGAAGATTCTCAGCAACTAAAGGCTGACCTTGGCTCCTTGCCATGTATATCACATTTCCAATCTCTCTGAGTCCTCTATCTCTGACCACCAGAGCTGGTTAAAGGACTCATGCAGTTAAAGGATCTGGTTCACCTGGGTGATCTCCCTCCTTTAAGATCAGCAGATCTGCAAAATCCCTCCTCAGCAGCACCTAGATTAGTGTTTTATTGAATACTAGCTGCAGATGTGACTACATCAAGGGCTGGGAACCCTGGGGTGATCTTAGAGTTCTGCCTACCCCAGGCAGTCATAAAGACCCAGATAGGAACTAGGAAAGAAAGCTGAGCACCAAAGAATTGATGCTTTTGAACTGTGGGGCTGGAGAAGACTTGAGAGTCCCTTGGACTGCAAGGAGATCCAACCAGTCCATCCTAAAGGAGATCAGTCCTGAATATTCATTGGAAGGACTGATGCTGAAGATGAAACCCTGATACTTTGGCCACCTGATGCGAAGAACTGACTCATTGGAAAAGATCCTGATGCTGGGAAAGATTAAAGGCAGGAGGAAAAGGGGACAACAGAGGATGAGATGGTTGGATGGCATCACCAACTCGACGAACATGAGTTTGAGCAAGCTCTGGGAGTTGGTGATGGACAGGGAAGCCTGGCGTGCTGCAGTCCATGGGGTCACAAGGAGTCAGACATGACTGAGCGACTGAACTGATTGACGACTGAGGAATCAGGAAGACTGAAAATATCTGGGCTGCTAAGCGATTCCCCTAGCACTCTGTCACTTCTAATGTGATAAAGACAGTGAAGGACATTGCGACAGAGGGCAACAATGGGATGAGCCTGAGGCAGCACTTCTGGTTCTCCAAGTCCTTCCCCACAGCAAGAAGGTGACCAGAAGCACCCGAGTCTAGAGCGATGCCTGCTGGGTCATGGAGAGCTGGGGAGCTGGGCTGAGGGCAAAGCTTGGGGAATGGAGTAGATGAAAAATCGAGAACCAAAGGGCCCAAAGAGAGCCATGGTGGGAACACAAACAGTCTCTGAAGCTGCCCAGTCCCTCAAAACAGGATCCAGAGAATTCCACAGGGATCCAAAGACCCAGGCTTCTCTTAGCTGCTCTGAGTCAGGTGAACCACTTCCCCATCATGCCAGAGCCTTCCTGGAGAAGAGAGGGGAGCAGGGAGATTGAAAAGCCTGAACAATAATCCCAAAGAGACTGAGTTCTGGTTTTCCTGAGACTGATGGGGAGTCCCATGCAGAGGACTTTGAGTTTTAAAACTGGCAAAATTCTGGTGAACCAGAATGATTGGCACTCAAGTCTGAAGATGGTCTCCAAGATTAAACTGAGCTGAAGATTTCAACTTTGTTGCTCCAACCTGTCACACACACACAAACATAAGCACCATTCACCTCATCAGCAGAGAGAAATAACCAGCTGCATTTTCTTTGCTTACCTAAAGTAAGCAAAGCAGTGCTCATAGATTTCCAATTCTGCTTTACCATTTTTCTAAGTACTTTCACCCATGCTTTCTTGCTCCATCCTCATATCGGCCCCATAATACAGACAAAAAGACAGACCATGTGAAAGATGAGGCTGAGAGATGTGCCTGAAAGCGCATGACCAGTGAGTGTACTACAGGACCAGATTGTCTGATTCTGTTTTCAACACATGATGAATCTTTGGAACCTATGAATTTGCCACCTATATTTATCTTTTTCAGTGATTTGCTTAATTTCATTAATAAATTAAATCCTGCATATTCATGAATGTGAATCCCTAGTCACTGAATGTCTATTCACTGGATGGCCCAGATAAGACCGCAGGCGGGCCTGGGCATGGCGGAACAGCGGCCGCCTGCAGCGGCGCTCACCTGCCTGCCTTAGCGGATGGCAGTAAGGAAGCCAGAACAAAGAACAGGTCCAGCCTGCGCGCTGCCTCTGTGTTATGCTTCCCCCTTGTGGCCAAGTCGCTGCTTTGGCCAGGAAGTAAAGAATTCTCTAAAGGTCTTCCACACCTGGGGATTGCTTACCACTCAGGTAAGAAGCCTGGGCTCTTTCTGAAGGTTGAGCACCATGGGCTCCCCCGGACCCATGCCCAAAGATTTCACATGAAATTCTTACCCTGTGAATAAGGGAGGTGGAGTCTTGCCCACGAGACATCTGGATGTCCATAGATTAACATGCACAAAGTGAAGTCTCTGACCTTCAAACTGACCTACAAATTCCATCCAGGAATTTTATCCTTGTTCCTGAGCTGACTTCTAAGACACAGCAGCACTTGGCTGCCAACAAAGGCACATCACATCTCAAGGCTGTCAGGAGATTATAAACAACAGCTGAAGTCAAAGGATGGCTTGTATAGAGGAGAATTATTGTTATTGTTCAGTCGCTAAGTCGTGTCCGACTCTTTATGACCCCATAAATGGCAACAGGCCAGGCTTCCCTATCCTTGACTATCTCCTGGAATTTACTCAAACTCATGTCCATTGAATCGGTGATGCCATCCAACCATCTCATCCTCTGCCACCCCCTTCTCCTCTTGCTCTCAATCTTCCCCAGCCTCGGGGTCTTTTCCAATGAGTTAGTTCTTCACATCAGGTGGTCAAAGTTTTGGAGTTTCAGTTTCAGCATCAGTCCTTCCAATGAATACTCAGGATTGGTTTCCTTTAGGATTGACTGGTTTGATCTCCTTGCTCACCAAGGGACTCTCAAGAGTCTTCTCCAGCATCACAATTCAAAAGCATCAATTCTTTGGCACTCAGTCTTCTTTATGATCCAACTCTTACATCCATACATGACCACTGGAACAACCATAGCTTTGACTATATGGACCTTTAGGTAAAGAATCTGCCTGCAATGCAGAGGGCCCAGGTTCGATCCCTGGGTCAGGAAAATCCTTGGATAAGGAAATGGCAATCTATTCCAGTGTTCTTGCCTAGAAAATTCATGGACAGAAGAGTCTGGCGGGCTATAGTCCATAGGGTCACAAAGAATCAGACATGACTGAGCGACTACACTTTTACTTTCACAGGGAACTTTTTGGCAAAGTGATGTCTCTGCTTTTTAATATGCTGTCTAGGTTTATCATAGCCTTTCTTCCAAGGAGCAAGTGTCTTTTAATTTCATGGCTGCAGTCACCATCTGCAGTGATTCTGAAGCCCAAGAAAAGAAAATCTGTCACTGTTTCCACTTTTTCTCCATCTATTTGCCATGAATTGATGGGACCAGATACCATGATCTTTGTTTTTTGAATGTTGTTTTAAGCCAGCTTTTTCACTTTCCTCTTTCACCCTCATCAAAAGGCTCTTTAGTTCCTCTTTGCTTTCGGCATTAGAGTAGTATTATTCACATATCTGAGATTGTTGATATTTCTCCCGGCAACCTTGATTCCAGCTTATGAGTCATCCAGCCTGGCATTTCGCATAATATACTCTGCATATAAATTAAATAAGAAAAATGACAATATATAGCCTTGAGGAGAACTAGTTGGCAATTAACTATTCTATAACCTTCATCAGAGCTGCCCTCAAACCCTCCTGGATGTTCTTATTCTTTCATTATGTATATATTCCTCCAATTTTATATAAACTTCAATAAAAGCATCTTGGGAAACTCCTATTTTTATTTCTATAAAGACATCTCTAAGGTCAGTTCCTTAAGACTCCCTGCCATCTCCTTTGCCATCTTTAAGACCCTCTCGCTCATCACTGATTCAATGGACATGAGTTTGAGTAAACTCTGGGAGTTGGTGATGGACAGGGAGGCCTGGCGTGCTGCAATCCATGGGGTTGCAAAGAGTTGAACATGACTGAGCAACTGAACTGACTGCCTGACTGTTCATTATCTGGGGGCCATGACAGACTGAAAACTCATAAGGGCTACCACAATCTCACTTATCCATGGTGACCCAGTCCAGGAACCTAGGGGATGGTGAATACAGGGGCATGTTCAGCTTGGCATATAGAGCCTGTCTCTACATAGTCTCCAACAAGAGTGGGACCAGCCTAAGACGGCAGAGAGAGTCTGAGCATAGAAACCTGGGCAGGAAAATGGTGGAGGGAGAGGCAGAGAGATTAGCATCAAATCCCTGTGTTGCTGTTCTGAAATCAGAAGCTTTGAGAAGACAGCATGATGGTAACAACTGAACTTACCTCACTCTAGGTTTTCATCTGTTGGTCCAATGTAAGGCTAGGGATAGGAATGCAGAGAAGAGTTAAAGCTGAGATGGCAAAAACATTCCCATTTATGTGCTTGACAGAAAATTCATTGTTCCTCCTTCTCCTTGTCCCTCTAAGGCCAGAGGCCCCTTTTATGTACCTTCATAATGCCCTATCTTTCTACTTACAGCACTGATCAAAACTCTTATGAAGTAACTATTTGACTACTTATTTTACTAAGTGTTTCCCCACCACCGAAAACTGTAAATGAGGACAGGAAAGAACATTCCAGGCAGTGAGAACGTGTATGCCCAGGCCTGAGGCAGGGACCAACGAGGCTGGGCCAGAGTGAAAGGGAGAATGATGCAGTGATGTGACCACTAAGTGCCTTCCAGTCCTTGTTATTGACCTAGAGTTCTCCCTAAGAGCAACAAGAAGCCGCTGGTTGGCAGGAAGCTGAGGAGTGACGTGATTGGGTTTGTGGGTTTTTTTTAAATAGTAATTTATCTGGCTGCTGTGTGGAGTGTGGATTGAATGGAGGAAGAGTGCACAAAGCTAGACCAGTCAAGAGGCTGTGGAGGTTATGCAGGTGACAAGAGATGCAGGCCTGACCTTGGAGATGGAGATGGAGTAGGCAGAGGATTCAGGAGTGACTTTGGAGGAGAACTAGGAGATTCAGGAGTCCAGGTGACTTTCAGGTCTGGGACTTGAGCAGTCAGTACTTGGAGGAGGAGCAGGGCTCCAGGCTCATTTGGGGACCTTTGAACTTGAAGGTCCTGTCTCCCAGGGTAATTGTCTGTGTGCATCTGGAGCCCAGAGGAGATGGCAGCACTGGAAATAGAGAATATGCTGATGGTCAAGGAAACTACATAAGTTCAAGATAAGAAAGGTGGAGGGACTGACTCCACCCAGTAGCCACTGAGAAGAGGGACATTTGACAACTTTCCCTTGTGTGGCTTCCTGGTAGCTCAGATGGTAAAAAAAAAAAAAAAAAAAAAAAAACAACACCTGCCTGCAATGCAGGAGACCCAAGTTCAAGTCCTGGGCCAGGAAGATCCCCTGGAGTCGGGAATGGCTACCCATCTTGGTATTTTTGCCTGGAGAATTCCATGGACAGAGGAGCCTAGTGGGCTACAGTTTGTGGGATCACAAAGAGTCAGACACGACTGAGCTACTAACACTTTCACTTTGGGGCTTCCCTCGTGGCTCAGAGGGTGAAGAGTTGGCCCGCAATGCAGGAGGCCTGGGCTCAATCCCTGGGTGGGGAAGATCCCCTAGAGAAGGAAATGGCTACCCACTCCAGTAGAAAATTCCATGGACAGAGGAGCCTGGTGGGCTACAGTCCATGGAATCTCAGGAGTCAGACACGACTGAGCAACTAACTCCGCTTGCATTCTGTTTTCTAATCTCTGTATTCTCCTGGGCTACACGGTAGAGGCTGCCTACCCCATACCCATTTTCTCTGTATAACAGACTCCTATTATTGTCAAGAATCTCAGTTTGCCCAGCTAGAAAACTACATTTCCCAGCATCCTTTGCAGATAGGAATGCCGTTGGTGTTCTAAGTCCTGTCTGTCTCTTTGAGACCCCATGGACTGCAGCATACCTGGCTTCGCTGTCCTTCCCTATCTCCTGGGGTTTGCTTCAATTCATGTCTGTTGTGTTGGTGATGCTAATCTAACCAACCCATCCTCTGTCACCCACGTCTTCTCCTACCTTCAGTCTTTCCCAGCATCAGGGTCTTTTCCAATGAGTTGGCTCTTTGCATCAGGTAGCCAAATATTGGAGCTTCAGCCTCAGGATCAGTCCTTCCAATGAATAGTCAAGGTTGATTTCATTTAAGATTGACTTGTTTGATCTCCTTGCAGCAATGACTAATGTGTTACAAATGAAAGTTGTGGAATAAGACTCCTAAGAGGGCTGACTCAACAAAGAGGCTTATACCTTTTGCTCTTCAAACTTCTTTTATTTTCTCCCTGGAACTTGGGCCTGATGGCTGAGGCTCCAGGGGCCATCTTAGACCATGAGTAATTTTAAAGATAAAAGTCACACACAAAAGGTGAAAGAAAGGACAGAAAAATTGTTTCTGGGTCTCTGATGACTGTGGAGCTACTACACCAGCCTGGGTGACTTCCAGTTTGCTCTGAATTGAAATTAAAAACGAACCCTTGATGCTTGGAAAGACTGAGGGCAGGAGGAGAAGGGGACGACAGAGGATGAGACAGTTGGATGGCATCACCAACTCAATGGACAAGAGTTTGAACAAACTCCATGAGACAGTGAAGGACAGGGAAGCCCGGTGTTCTGCACTCTATGAGGTCACAGAGTCAGACACAACTGGATGACATAAAAAACAAAAATGAATCTCTATACTGTATAAACTACTGGTATTTGGATTTTGTGATTTATGCAGTCAAACGTAATTTAACTGACAGATCATTCTTGTGATAATCAGACAAGAGAGTAAATTCAAGAAGGAGACTGTGTAGGAAAGCACAGGAAAGAATAAATCAGGTTAGGCTGGTGCATGAAGGAATAAAATGGTCTTTCATATATCATCAGAGAAAATTTCCATATTTCCTACAACATCTTGAACTGGCAGTGGAACAGTCAGAGTAGCTCATCCTAAATTTCTCCCCTTGGGACTTTATTAGTTATTGAGCAACTTTGAATCATAAGGGAATGTTAATTCCATGTACAGGAAAGAAATACAGAAATAGTGCTCACTGTGATTAAGACCTAACTGAACAATTGCAATGTTTAGAATATTTCAGACAATTTGGAGAGTGCAGGGGGTATACATTCATTCTGCACAAAATTTTTTAAAATACCTATATAAATCTTATGTTATTCTTGGTTCCCTCTGGTCCACTAATTCTTCTAGACTTCTGTCTCCAGATTGCCTGGCCAAAGGAGTAAGTGAGGGTTGAAATTCAGCCTGAACTTAACTCCCCAAAATTTATCATGGCATCACGCCTGGCCACCCTGGAATCAGTCACGCTCTTCATAATTTGTTCATCCAGAGGAGGTATCTTTTAGTAATTGATACAAAGATGTTTGTTGTGCTAGTTGGTTCCCTGGTAGATGCACGGGCCAACCTCATTCCTTTCCTTTCTTCTGAAAAGCAAGTCGATTTAGATTGCATTCAAGAGGTTGAGGACTAGCAAAGCCTATTAGGAGTCACTCCACACAGCAGAGAAGACAGAAAAAATTCTTTGAGGGATTGGTACAAAGAAACTCATTGCATGCAGAAAAATATGGGTAATCCACAGAAGAGCTGTATCCACTGAATGTGGCCAAAAGGAGAAAATTTGAAGTTTCTTTAGAACTTCTGTTGCTCTCTAGCGACCCCTTGTGGTACTCGAAACAATCCGCAGCCCACTGCCTCTATGCCACCTCAGCTGCAAGATATTTGAACTATAAGAAACTGAGACCATTATACCGCTAACCTAGGCACAAGGATCTTAAAAAGCTCGTGAGAAAAAGTTAACAGTAACCAAAATAAAATTAGCAATGCGTGCATTCCTGTTGGTGTGCTGTTATTTAGTCACTAAATCCTGTCCTACTCTTCCGTGACCCCACGGACTGCAGCCCAGCAGGCTCCTGTGGGGTTTCCTCATGGGATTTCCCAGGCAAGCATACTGGAGTGGGTTGCCATTTCTCTCTCCAGGAAATCTTCCTGAACCAGGGATCGAACCTGCGTCTCTTGAATTGGCACGCAGATTCTTTACCCCTGAGCCATCTGTGAAGCCTGAGTCCATTCCTGCACACTAATAAAACTCAATTCTTTAAGAAAACCAGTTTGGTTAAGAATTTCAACCTCTCTCTTTCTCTGTCTCCCTCTCTCTCTCTCTATCATCTATCTTCATTCTTCAAACATTTAAGATGGTCCCATTATACATCAGCCCTAGGATTGTGGCTCAGGTCAATAGATGGGCACAATATCATACTTTTGATGAGTGAGGGTCAAATCATCACCCTTTATATTCTGCTGAGAAATTTGAAGGAGATAGGAATATATGTAGAATGTAAGCAAGGAAGTGATGCAATCAAATGTGTCATCTGCAAAAGGTCATTCTGGAAACAGGATGAAAGCTGAGTTGAGTGTGGGCATAGGATGGTGAGATTGAGAAGTCAAGGCAGATGGACCCAAAGCAAGGGAAGTAGGCAGAAGGAAAGAAGAGGACCAACTGAAGAGCTACTGGGGAGTAGAATGGAAGGATGTAGCAGAGGGGTCAGGTTTCTAACTAAAGCAACCAAGTGGCTGATGAACTAGTATTGCAAACTGGGAGGTGTGAAGTGGAGCAGCCTGATGCTAGGAAAGATTGAAGGCAGGAGGAGAAGGGGACAATAGAGGACAAGATGGTTGGATGGCATCACTGGCTCCATGGATATGAGTTTGAGCAAATTCCAGGAGATGGTGAAGGACAGGGAAGCCTGAAGTGCTGCAGTCCATGGGGTTGCAAAGAGTCAGACACGACTGAGCAACTGAACATCAACAACAAGGGATGCAGAGACTGGAAGAGGGAGGATCTGATGGGTTTAGATGGATTTATGGGAAGAACTTTACATCTGGAGTCAAGCTCCTGCTCTAATGCATTTTGTTCTGATTGTATTTTCTTGGACTGTATTTGTCACTCATTCATCACAGGGCCAAACTAATGACCAAATTTGTTTACAACTCCCCTGCAATCCAGCTTTCTCAGATGCACAAAAATTACATTACAAATTCTCCAACCAATCTCAAGCCCAGACTCCCACCACCTCCTTTATCTCATTCACACACATCAAGTTGGTACTTCCCCTGTCATAAATCAACCCAGGGTCAGACATCTCGAGACAGCCCCTAAGCCCCACAACTTGCTGGAATTATTTAAACTAGCCAATCCCAGGGCTTCCCTGATGGCTCAGTGGTGAAGAATCTGCCTACCAATGAAGGAGATCAGGTTCGATTCCTGGTCTGGGAAGATCCCACATGCCGAGGAGCAACTAAGCATGTGGGTCACAGCTACTGAGCCTGTGCTCTAGAGCCCGGGGCCTGCAACTGCTGAGTCCTGAGCCTGTGGCCTGCAACAAGAGAAGCCATCACAGCGAAAAGCCTGTGCCCCACAGCTAGTGAATAACTTCCACCCACCGCAACTGCAGAAAAGGCTGTGCAACAACAAAGACCCAGCCAACCAAAAATTAAATAAATAAACTAGCCAATCCCGAAGTATTTAACCTGCTTGTCTTGCCTTTCTGGCAGAAACCTCAATGAGATTGTACCCATGCCTTTTCCTCTTGCCTATGGATCAACTCTGGTACTTCCCCATATGGTCCTACACGGCATGAAATTTCTCTCCTCTCGGGAAATGTAAGTAATAAAAATCTTTTTTCAGTGCATTAACTTCTCTGTCCCTTTTATAAAGTAAGGTGGTGGTTTAGTAGCGAAGTCATGTCCGACTCTTTGTGACCCCATGGACTGTATCCCACCAGGCTCCTCTGTCTGTGGGATTTCCCAGCAAGAAAACTGGAGTGGATTGCCATTTCCTTCTCCAGGGGAGCTTCCCCTTCCAGTGGTCTCACCTGGCCACCTCTTCCTTTGTAATTCTAGACATTACTATATTTTTGGAATTTTCTTTTACTCAAATAAAATAATGTTGACCCTGGAACAACATGGGTTTGAACTTCAGGTGTCCACTTATATGCAGACCTTTCCCAGTAGTAAATACTACAACACAGCACAATCCAAAGTTGGTTGAGTCTGTGCATGTGGAACTGTGAATTTAGAGGAACCTCAGGTATAAATGATCAACTAGTGTCCAACTCTTTGCGGCTCCATGGACTGTAGACTGCCAGGCTCCTCTGTCCATGGAATTCTCCAGGCAAGAATCCTGGAATGGGTTGCCATTGCCTTCTCCAGGGACCGTCCTTCTCCAGGGATCAAACCCAGGTCTCCAGCATTGTAGGCAGATTTTCTACTATCTGAGCAACCAGGGAAGCCCCTATACATACATACACACACACACACACACACACATACACACACACATATAAGTTATGTGCCGATTTTCAGCTGGGTGAAGGGTCCACACCCCAACCCTTGCATTGTTTGAAGGTCCAACTGTATAAGAATAATGCTAATGAGTTAGTTCATGGGATTATCGTGAAGTTTATTTAAGATATGTGATAGCAGCCTTTCCACATGACAAGCAAATAACTGTTATCATTAGCCTTCAAGACTCTGATCTGCTTCCAACTTTCCCCAACAAAACTGACTTCTGAGTTTTTTCTGACAATAGAGTAGATCAATGAATCGTATTTGAGGAGCATCATCCTTGGGCAGGTACAGAGTTTCTTATCATAACCTGAGTAATTTCATGTGGTCTGACCAAAGCAACAGATATAGAGCTTCATGGGGCTGAACTGACTGGTCTTTCTTAATGCCATATCATATCAGAAGTGTGCATTTAAAAAGACAAAATCAGGAAAAGACTCCCTTAATGTATATATTTTTAAAAACTGGATTTATCATCATTCTAGTTAGAACTTTTTCAGGAGTCCATCTTAACAGAACTTGACACTTAAGCCTTTGTCTAAACCCAATTGCTAGTTTATTTTTTAAAAAAAACACAACTTTCCATCAGATTCTTAATTAGTGTTGTTGCAAACACAATTATTTGGCAACAGAAATGGAATAAATGTTGTTTGGGGGGGAAGGAAAGACAATCTGTTTGGGGGAAAAGAGGGAAATAGGAGTAAAATGCCCTTTTCCAGCAGAAAATAGTATTACTATTATTCCAAGAAACAGCAGTTTCCACAGAGAACTCTCCACAGTTTCAAGATGCTAACAAGGAAACGCTTGTCCCAGACCAGAGACAATCAGAATCGAGAATGGTGACACTATTTAAAGGAAATTTCCTCAGCTTGAGGAAATTCTAGATTTCCTGGAGCATTTGATTCTGATTTCAGCAGCTTCAGAATAAGAATTGACTACAGTAGGATTCTGACGACAAGGACAAGCAAGTGAGATGCTTAGGGTACACGCTTCACCCAGGAGGCACTTGGAATTCTCGGCTCTGTGAGGGCCCCCTGGCCCTCACCCTTCAGGAAAAAGCATTTCCATCATAGTGTCATTCACAGAGAGGCGTTTCATCAAGTGGCTAGCCCTCATGTAGCATAATCATAATGTAGGCTATTGTGCGTCATACTCCACGCTGAAGCCTGCCTCTATGGATCGTCTGGGTTCTTTGCCAAGTAGCTCCCATTGAAACCTAACCAGAGCCTTGAACTTGAAGAGGAGTTGAGTGCAAACAGTGTTTGCTTATTCATACCAGAAGTGGAACAAATTCTCATCCTCGTGAGGTGAAAGTCAGTGTTTCTGAGAAACGCACCTCAAGTTCTGCAAATGCATGAGTGTATTTCTTATGAAAATAGCCACCACCCAAGACCACCCACATACTTAATTCCTATAGTGCTTGGGATCAGAAATTCTTCTGTCTCTGGCTCTTCTTGCTTTTGCTTCACTCCAAGCTTGAACAGGTTGTCAGCAAAACTCTGGGTTTTATTTAAAATACAAACATAATTCTTCCTATTAGTCTAAATAGGATATCATGGTGGTAAATGGCTCTCAATGGAGGGTTTAAGTTCTCCAGACTCAAGAGAAGCTCTGTTGAAACACTTGTCCAGGACTTTTCAGATACGTCCCTGCTAAAAACCTCCCATATTTTCACTATTATCTTTGTTGTCCCTTTTTCATTAGAGAAGAACACAGTCCTTATGTCACAGGCATTTTGGATTGATGCACATGGGCAGGTCAGCCAAAGGCCATAACAAGGGTATATCATTGTTGTGTTCTTGAAACAACAATGAGGCCAGTGAGGTTGGAAGGGAGTAAGCAAATGAGAGAATGGGAGAAGTTGGAGGGACAGCAGAAGCTAGATATTAAAAGGCTTTGACAGTTATTTTAAACACTATGATTTTTCCAGTAGTCATGTATGTATGTCAGAGTTGGACTATAACGAAAGCTGAGCACCGAAGAACTGATGCTTTTGAACTGTGGTGTTGGAGAAGACTCTTGAGAGTCCCTTGGACTGCAAGGAGATCCAACCAGTCCATCCTAAAGGACATCAATCCTGAATATTCATTAGAAGGACTGATGCTGAAGTTGAAACTCCAATAGTTTGGCCACCTGATGTGAAGAACTGACTCATTGGAAAAGACCCTGATGCTGGGAAAGATTGAAGGGGACAACAGATGAGAGATTGGATGGCATCATTGACTCAATGGACATGAGTTTGAGTAAGCTCCAGGAGTAGTGATGGACATGGAAGTTCCAGGAGTTGGTGATGGACAGGGAAGTCTGGCATGCTGCAGTCCATGGGGTCGAAAAGAGTCAGACTCGACTGAGTGACTGAACTGAACTAAATTTAAACACTTTATGTTTTACTTCAAGTAAAACAGGAAGTCACTGCAGGATTCTGAGCAAAGGGGTGACCATAATCCTATTTCATTTCAAAGGTTCACTCTGGATGCCATATTGAACAGTCTGGGACTTTCCAGTGGTTAAGAATCTGCCTGCCAGTCTGGATGGGAGGGGAGTATGGGGGAGAAGGGGTACATGTGTATGTATGGCTGAATCCCTTGGCTGTCCACCTGAAATTACCATAGCACTATTAATCAGCTACAAAGTAAAGTAAAAAGTGAAGTCATTCAGTTGTGTCCAACTCTTTGTGACCTCATGGGCTGTAGCCTTCCAGGCTCCTCCATCCATGGGACTCTCCAGGCAAGAGTACTGGAGTGGGTTGCCATTTCCTTCTCCAGGGGATCTTCCCAACCCAGGGATCGAACCCAGATCTCCTGCACTGCAGGCAGACTCTTTACTGTCTGAGCCACCAGGGGAGCCCCATTAATCAGCTATACTCCAATATAAAATAAAAAGTTCAAAAAATAAAATAAAAGAATCCTCCTGTCAATGCAAGGGGACACAGTTTCGATCCTTGGTCCAGGAAGAGTCCACATGCCCTGGGGCAACTAAGCCTGTACATCAGAACTGCTAAGCCCAGGAAGAGCCCGTGCTCCACAAGAAGAGAGGCCACCACAATGAGAAGCCTGCCCACTGCAAATACAGCCACCCCGGCCACACCCCGCCTCCTGCTCCCCGCAACTAGAGAAAGTCCATACACAGCCACAAAGACCCAAAACAGCCAAAAATAAATAAGCAATTTTTTTAGAAGACTTAAAAAAAAATGTCTGTCATAGAGGGGAGAGAGCAAAGAAAGGTACATGTTTTAGGAGTTACTGCAGTAGTCTGGGTGAAAAGTGATGGTGGCTTGGCCCAGGGTGGTAACTGTGAAAGTAGGAAGAAGTGGTCAGACCTTAAATATATCTTGAATATGCTTCAGGTAGAACCAAAGTCTTGACAGATTAGAGGCAGAGTGTGAGAAAGAAAAAGAATTATCAAGGATGACTCTGAGATTTAAGGGTATAAGCCGCTGGAAGATTATCGAGTTGCCACTAGCAGAAGTGAGGGAGCTTGCAGGTGGATCAGCTGGAGGGAAGAAGTAGGAGTCCAGTTCTGAAGTTCAGAGGTCAACATACAAGTGAAGATGTTGAGCAGGTAGTTGGATAAATGAATCTGTAGTTCGGAAGAGAGGACTCGGTTGGAAACATACATTTAGGAGTTACTAGCATATAGATCCTATGTGAAGCCATGAGGATAGATGAGACCAAAAAAATGAACTCAAGGATTGAGCCTTAGGCCACTCCAACAGACTTAGGCCACTCCAACATAAATAGAGGCCAGGAGAAGAGAAGAATCAGCAAAGAGACTGACAAAAAGCCACCAGCGGTGCAGGAGGGAAACCAAGAGACACTGAAGCCTTAGAAGCTCAGTGAAGAAAGTGTATCAAAGATTGGAGTTACAAACATGTCCATGCTATATTTTCATTTGTTGCAAAAGGGTTGCATGACTTAAGAAAGCATTTGTTGCAAGTGATGGAAAACATGAAATTGGTCATTTAAACATGTGTTTTTCTCATGCACAAAAGGAATCTGGAAGTAAGTAGGTCAGAGTTAATGTACCCGAACAAAAGTGTTATGGAGGAGCCTGGCTTTGTCTCCTGGACTGCCATTTTTTACTGTGTGGCTTTTAATTTCATGGTCCAAAAAATGGCTGCTGCAACTCCAGTCAGTGTCCTCAAGTTCCAGGCAGGAAGATATGGGAAGGACTAAGTGAGAAAGATAAAGTTTTTTTTCTGAAGTCTTTCCTTTTTTAGTGCAAAATGACACCTACATCTTATGGACCAGAATCATGTCACGTGGCCAAATCCTAGCTGCAAAAAGAATTTGACTATTTTTCCTTTCCAATTTTGTATTAGAAAAAAGCAATAAAAACAATGTATAGAAAAAAGATTGAGTGTGAACCAGTTTATACCTGCTGCAACAGAGGAAGAAATTGTACAGAGATGAAGATCTCATAGCTGTAGAAGTTGGAGCTTCCAAAATAATGTCTCTCTGATAAATAAATGCATCTTAATGACTCTGTATTCATATCTAAAGTGTTGCAAACAGGCTGCTCTATTGCTTCCATTTGTATCTTTTTTTACCTTTATTCTCAGCACTGCCCAAGAATTTCACACATGACAGCCCTTTTCTTGACCCTGTATTGGACCAATACCATTCTCATTTAAAATGGTATCAACTAAGATGACTTCAAGAGCCAAACATTCAGTCCCTTGATCACTTTTGGTTTATGGAAATGCCAGAATCTGTCCCTCCCTCAAAGATATGTTCTATATGTAGGCTACAGTTATTAAATATTCATGAGCACACTTTATAAAGGAAAGGTTAGGACTTCCCTGGCAGTCCAGTGGTTAAGACTCCATGCTTCCAATGTAGGGGGCATAGTCTTGATCCCTGATCAGGGAACTAAGATCCCTTATGCCAGTGAGGCCAAAAAAACAAAAAAAGGAAAGATCAATTCATGAATCCTGGTGAACTGTTATTTTGGCTTAGAATGCTCCTACCTTCTCTGCCTGGTTGGAAAAAAAAAAAAAAACCCAGCTCAAATGCTTCTTTCTCTGCAGCATTCCCTAGCTTGATTGAAGGCTCTTTTCTCTGTACTCTGATAAAACTTTGAATTATATATCATACTGCATTTTATCAAAATTTGCAGAATGCATCTAAAATAATGAAATCTACAAGGAAATCTATAGCATTAAATTCCTTATGTTAGTAAATATTAAGATCTCAAATAAATTATATAAGCTTCTACCTTAAGAAATGAGAAAAGAACAAATTAAACCTAAAGTAAGCAGAAGGAAACAGCAATAAAGATGAGTGAAAATAAGATCAATGAAACAGAAATGTAGAAATAGGACAAACAGTAGAGAATAGACAAACAATGAAAACAAAAGTGAATTCTTTGAAAAAGTATGTTAGTCGCTCAGTCATGTCCGACCCTCGCAACCCCCGGGACTGAACCCCGCCAGGCTCCTCTGTCCATGGGATTCTCCAGGCAAGAATACTGGAGTGGGTAGCCATTCCCTTCTTCAGGGGACCTTCCTGACCCAGAGATTAAACCTATGTCTCCTGCATTGTAGGCAGAGTCTTTGCAATCTAAGCCACCAGGGAAGCTGTGAAACTATCACTAAAATTGATAGACCTCTAGTCAACATCATCAATAAAAAGAGAACACAGAGATCATCATTATCATGAACAAATGAGGAGACTTTTAACCCAGAGATGCAACATTGTTTGGCTTTTGGTAATCAGTCAATATAATTCACTATGTCAATAAATGAAAAAAGAATGATAATAAAAATATGATAATCTCAACAAATGCAGAAAAATGATCAGCTTTCACCATTTCCATTCAACTTTGTACTAAGTCTCTTAATTATGAATACTTGTTAGTTATCCAAACTGGAAAGGAAGAGGTAAAATCATCTTTACTTACAGATAACATCACTGTCTATGTTAAAAAAAAAATCCTTAGGACTCTACAGGGTTGCAGAATATGAAGTCAATTACATTTCTACATAATAGCTATAAATAGCAATAGAAAAAGTGCCATTTATAATAGCATCAAAAATGAAATATTTAGAAATAGCTTAATAAAATATATATATAAGTACACAAAAACTATAAAATATAACTGAGATAAAAGAAAGAAAGCCTAAGTAAATGCAGAGATAGAGCATGATAACAGATTGGAAGACTGATAGTGTTGAGATATCAAGAGCAAAGTCCCTCAACACAAGCAACCTTCAGATATCCTCTGTATGATGTCTGTTAACATCCTGTTAGTCTAAGATGGTCTCAAGTCCAACATCAATGAAGTAAGAATATTACTCCTATGAGGATGATGGGGAGGAATATGGTTCCCAAGTACAATTTGATTTACCACAGTGTTCACTGAACATTAGTGATATTAGTATCCCTAGGACTTAATATAATACATGGAAAATGGCTTTTGAATGATCACTAAATAATGTCCTTTTAGAAAAAGCATGCCAAAATATTGCTTTATGTTTCAACTTGAAAGGCTCTGCTTTTCCAGAATCATAACTAGAGAGTCACAGCCTCGCCAGACAGGGGTGACACTACTTCATCCACACCTCTTAAACTCTACCCTCACTATAGTCTCACTCTGGCTGCAAAAGGAGTTACAGTCTCGGCTGGATGACAGCACCAGAATACAATTATTCTTGCCAGGAGTGGGGCCGTGCCATTAGTTTCTCTCTGTTTTCTAGAGAGCTGAGGTATGATGGTTGGGTTGAACATGTATAAGAATAGAAAATAACCTTAATTTACTAACGTCCCATAATGCCCCCTAAATACCTATTCTGTAGAGTTCCTTCTTTCCGCCCCTTTAGTCAATTCACTGATACTCCTTGTCATGTTTAGATAATAAAATATTCTCTACTTCTACCAGTACAGTAACCACAAACTCTGAACTTCATGTGTCGCTTTAATTTCTACTTCTCCACATTCAACCTCCTGAAGAAGCAAAGGCTGTAGTAGTAAAGAGATGAATATGATCAATTTCTTCTCTATTTTCCCCAACTAGAGCTTTTTTATTCCTTCTCTACTCACTTTATTGCCTCTGGACTCACCAGGGTTGGATGAAGGGTATCATCTGGGGAAGAAATAAAGAAGAGGAGAGAGATCTTAACATGACTGGTACTATGTTGAGTTAGTGTCAACACTATAAAGGGCCTGACAGTTTATCCTATTTGCAAGCTAACAAGTCAGCCCCCCACAGTTTCAAGGATGCTGCCAGAAGACACAAGACTCTTGTGTCAGAAACAAAGGACTTTGTGGAAGTTTCCTGGTGATCCGGTGGTTAGGATTCTGGGTTTTTATTGCCATGGCCTGAGTTTAATACCTGGCCAGGGAACTGAGATCCTGCAAGCTTCATGGTGCAGCCAAAAAAAAAAGAAGGCTTTCCTAGTCACAGTACAGTAAACAGCATGAACCTTATATTTACGCCAGCTCTCCCTGCCCCCCAAGCCCTATGCAGGCAATGCAAAGTGGCCTGGATGGGTGTCACAGCTGAAGAAACCTAAGTTTTGGCAATACCAGTCTCTTATAATGGACTGCAAGCAAATCTGACCAACCTTTGTCCCAGAAAGAGACATAGTACTGGCCATCCAAAAATCTGCCCTTTTCTCTAGTGGAGTTATGGGATATAAATAAATTAGGGTTATTTTCTATTCTTATACATGTTCAACCCAACCATTACACTTTAACTCTATTTAACTACACTCTTAACTTTATTACTGTTTTCTACAGTAAGAAAATAATGGCAATTTCCTACTCCTAGCAAGAATGATTGTATTTTTACTAACACAGCATTGTAAATCAACTATACTCTGTCTTCCATGATACAGAGATCTCATCACTTGTATCAATTTTTGGATCTCAGGGCTTAAAACAGAGTCTAGCTCAGACCCATCAAAGAATAGAAGGATGGAGTTTGGAAGGATGAGTGCGAAGGTGGCCATGGTGTCTGGAATCAAGAAAGACAAGAATTGCAGGAAGCAAGGCCACCAGGTCTGGCTAACCCTGCCCCAGCTCCCATTTTTAAATGTTCCAAAAACATCTGTGTCCTCTGGCTGCAGAAAAGCTTTTGTTTTGTCGGAAGGCTCCATCTGTATCCTATCCCTCTGGCTCTTGCTACTCCCAGGTAAGGACTGTGGCCCCCACCTACCAGTTTTCTGCTCTGTGCTGCTCGGCCATCACACAACGTCCCCCTCGGGTAAATTAGCTGGTTGGATGGAATCAAGTCTGCCAGCTGCCTCATTTAGGTGTAAGCATGCTAGAGATCTCTTGGACGGCAAGAAGATCAAACCAGTCAATCCTAAAGGAGATTAGTCCTGAAAATTCATTGAAAGGATTGATGCTGAAGCTGAAGCTGAAGCTCCAATACTTTGGCCACCTGATGTGAAGAACTGATTCACTGAAAAAGACCCTAATGCTGGGAAAGACTGAAGGCAGGAGGAGAAGGGGACAACAGAGGATGAGATGGTTGGATGGCATCACCAACTCGATGGACATGAGTTTGAGCAAGCTCTGGGAGTTGGTGATGGACAGGGAAGCCTGGTGTGCTATACTCCACGGGGTCACAAATAGTCAGACATAACTGAGTGAATTAAATAAACTGAACTGATTCTAGAGATCAACAAAACACAGAAAGGGCTGTCCTCTAATATATATTTGTTGAAGGAATTAATCAAAAAGTGAATTTTTGGAACCGGATCATTTGCGTCATGTTCTCATGCATTTTCTCCACCTAGGAAACCAAATCCCGACCTTCCTGCGAAGAAAGAATGTCTAATTATCTCAGGCTAGTGAAAGACGCAGCCACTCTGGCACTGTCTTCATATACACCAGATATCACACACCATCCAATAGGCGAGCAAGCTCAACAAAATAAGAAATGTGATGCAATGTTCAGGACAGAGAAGGAAAAGGTTTTGCTTCATTTCAAAGAGTTACTTAATTCCTAATCAAGTCTAAAACTTTGACCATCCGAACAATTGGCAGCTTAAGCACCGCACAGAAAATACTGGCTCTGTTTGGAGCAGTCAGCATGAAATGTAATGATATTCAAAATAGACAGGATACACGTGCTCCAGAGGGAAGTCATTAATACCCATGAATAATGATAAAGCAAAATACCATCTGCCAGGATAATGTGGCAAATCTTTTTAAAATTCCAATTAGCCTATAAACCAGAAGCAGGGTACAAATACACTCCCCTGGCCATGTGAGATCATGTGTCCTTGACGTCTCCATCGCTTTATATGTAGACAAGAATGTGAGTGATGGAAATATTACCATATATGAATACATTTGAAGGATATGTGCATTATTCTTTAGGGCACGGATGCTATTTATGTAACTGGGTGGAACAGAATGTTGTAATCTGCTAATTAAAGCCACATACATATTTTCACGTATATTTTAATGATGAGGGCAAAAAATTGTTATAACACAGTACATTGATTTTGCTATAACGGTGGCTGGATTTAATCCTTATATGTATTTGGAGTCAGAGATAATGAAGCATTTCTATTGCCTTGTTATCCCAGGGAAAATTGCCTAGTTTATGATGGCTTCAGATATTCTAAGCCATTTTCCTGAGCTGTATTTTATGAAGCACATAGCTATTAAAATCATAATGTCCATTATTAGAAGTGTAGTACAGCCTGAAAGAAACTTTTATATAAATGCATAGAAGAGTTCTATAGACCAGCTTAGTTCACCACTTGACTTTTAAAACATTTCAAGAAGCAAAGCAACCTACTTCTGAATACTGACATTTCTTGGTAACTGTTTCTTTTCCACGGTTCATTGCAAACAACACTAGAATTAGTATATTTGGAATTCCTAATCCCAGTGTTCTCATTACTGAGTTGTATGATTTTTAGAAATCATGTGGTTTCCTCGGCTATAAGCCTTCGCTGTCTCAAAGCACTACTGTAAGATTCAATATAAGTAAATGTGACAAGGATCTCTGAAAAGTTTTAAAATCTTCCAACAGTAAAAGTCATTTTTATTATCATGACTGTATAAAGTAGGCAGAATTGCCTGCAGTAAAGTAAGAGGTAGAATTATACATTGAAAAGGAGAACAAAAAGATCTCTGGGCAGGCTTGGAGCACTGATTTGATGCTAGATTAGTCAGCTATTGTTTAATCAGCGGAATTATTGTTCCCGGAGATCTGTTTCCCTCCTGGGGCTCAAACCAGAGGCTGAGCCAACACCTAACCTGCAGCCAAGCTCCACTCAGCTTTAACTCCAAGGAGGTGGGCTTTAGTCTGCAGGCTACCTGAATGTGGGCAACAAGGACTTATGTTGGAATAAGAAGTATATTCCAATTATTAACAACATAATTTCCATTATCCATGAGTTGAAAATATGGTGAGTTGTACCTTTTTTTAATCCCTAAAGTCTTTTGTTTCCATGTGCTTCAGAAAACAAAACCCACATCTTCCCACATGTATCACATCACAGCAAGCCATGTGAGGCAGAGGAAACCCGAGCAAACTGCAGGTAATCAGTAAAGCAGGTGATTCACACGCAGATGTTTAAGAATTTACTGTGACAATCATTTCTGAAGGTTTGGGCTCAACATCAATTTATTTCTGCACTCTTTAGCATAGCCATTTGTTTTTAGCAATCTATGAAACACTACTATATGTCCACAAGGATGTATGTGCAAGGGTGTCTGTGAAGTCATTTAAATAGCAAAGAATTAGAAACTATAAATCTATCTACAGAAAATGATTGCATAAATTATGGTACATGTACACCATGGGATACTATGCAGTTGATAAAGAATGAGGGAGGCCAATCTATATATACTTCTGACAGAGCTCTCTAGAAGATGGCACTTACAGAAAAAACACTGGGACTCCCCTGGTGGTCCAGTGAGTAAGACTCTGAGCTCCCAATGCAGGGGGCCCAGGTTTGATACCTGGTCAGGGAACTAGATCCCGTACATTGCAACTAAGAAGTTCACATGCCACAGCTAAGATCCACTGTAGCCAAAATAAATAAATATTAAAAAAATTTTAAAACACCATGGACTCCTGTGATAAAGACGTGTCAGTGTAGGTACATCAATCGTAACAAAGGTGCCATTACCACAAAGCTAATGATGGGGGAAGCTAAGTTAAGCATGTGTCGGGGGAGGGGGTATGAAGGAAATCTGTACTCCTGCTCAATTTTGCTGTGAATTTTAAAATGCTCTTTTAAAAAATGAAATGTATTTTAAAAAAAGAAGAAAGAAAAAGAATAAGGCACATTACAAAGCATTATGTAAGGTACAATCCCACTTAGGTAAAATATAAAGCAGATGGGTACATGTGTATGTATATAAGCAGATGCACAAAAAGGGAACTGAAAGGATAAAAGAAGACACACAAAAATATAATTCTGCCTCTGAGAAATGGGGAAGGGACAGGGAATTAGGTATGGTCAAAAAAGACTTTAATCTTTTATTTTCTGCACGTCTACAGTGTTTGAATGGTGTCCAGAGTCAATGCAGCCCTATATCCCACGTACAGGCAAAAATCACAAAATAATACTGTACCAAACAAAAGACAAGGTCAAAGATGAGCCAAGTGCCCGTCAGCTTTAAGTTAAACGCTGGGTCTGAGAGCTAACTCAAATAATGTTTAAATCCACAATTTTCCACTAATTTCACTAAAACCATAATAGAGTCCTACCGGATGTCACTGAGAAAGTAAACTAAACAGGATTGCTTTCATTTATACTGGTAAACTAAAGACAAAAATGCTAAAACCTTAGCATAACTTTAAATTATATATATCTCATTTATTGAAATATAAAGATCTTCATTTACATGCTTTAAAACAAAAACAATGAACAGGGGCATTTGTAAAACAATTGTATTGGTAGACCCTTCCTACCGAGTTAGTTCTTGAACATTCACCACACAACTGTTTTGGGAACGTTTAGGTATTTTTCTCTTTATTATTTCTAAAATATAAATTTTGGACATTCAAAAGTGCAACAGTTAATGTGCCTGTGGGGAATATCACAGTTAAAAAAATATAAACAAAGGCAGTGATACAGCTTGTCATAAATGTTTTGGCAGTATTCTCCAAGTCTATATAGAAATACATATATACATATTGATGTATAACATCACTTTATCTCACGTCCCTCTTCACAAAAATAGGACCATTTTGTACAGATTGGCAGACCACATTTTAAGGACATCATCAATCATGTTTTTTAAAAAATCACAAATTGTGTTTCTCAGGCCAACTTTGATTGTCTTCATAAAAATAGAAAGCAGGAAGGATTGACAAATTTTCAGCTGGGGTCTTTGCAGGAGGCCAAAAAGGAAACAAATCTGTGATACACTGAAAACATTTCTTAAGGAAAAAAAAAATGCTGCCATACAGAAACTAAGGTGAGAGCATTCATTAGGACTAGAACCTGCTGGTCTGAGAAGTTTCATCCAGCCCCATGATATCATGCAAGATTCAAAGGACATCAAAATGTAAAGCACCAATAAAAGGAGGCTGCATGAGGAAGAGGGAGTGATCAGCAGAGTGCTTGAGCTGTGATTCTAGAAACACAAATGTATTTCAAGTCTAAGTGGCTCTACAGAACCTCATCAGGTTTTCTTCTTTAATCGGCCAATCTGGCTCAGTCTTCACACTTACCATGAAAAAGGTGGGGCTTGCATTGAGATTACACCAGTAGGTAGTCAAGTACCTTGTTATTGCTTCTACATCTCCCAAAGCATCGCCTGCCAGGGGCACACAGTGATTGCAGTAAGCACAGCCCATGTTTCATTCATAGGGTGTCAGCAATTAAGCGGTATCGCTAAGAATGCTGATGAACCCACCACGATGAGTTTGACAGATTGGATGGATGTGACAGTTTGTCCTCCCATCTAACCCCGAAAAATCAGTAAAAACTTAAAAAAAGATTTTCACCAAAATATTGACTTGATCACACAGAGACTTGGTACACTGAACTGCATCATTTTCGTACATGCCTTTTGAGGGGAAGTTGGTGGGGAGAGAGCTCAGATCCCCCTAAGCAGGGAAAAGATCTGCCAAACCAAGATCTGGCTTGCTCAGTATCAGCAAGGATTGGAAAGTAAAATTAAGGGTGGCAATTACTAGATACATGGCATTAAACATCACTGACCCAAAGCCAAAGATCTAAATAGTAGGCTTCTTGCGTGGCTGGTCACTAGTCCAGTTCCTGATTTCAAATTATTTCTTCCCATGGCAACTTCCTGTCATCTGTGCCGGTGTTCCCCAAATCTGGCTGATCAGAAGGGCCAGGATGTTTATAAAAACACAGGTCTCTGCTCCCCTACAACTGATCATTCAGAATCTCTGGGATGGGGATGTAGAATCTGGTCATTCTGGTTGCCAGTTACACATGGTGACCAAGGGTCCGGGCTAAGGCACACAGCACCTTCACTGAACAATGCCTGTGTTGTCTCAGACTTTCAAACTGTTTCTCCTGAGGGTAAGAGACAAAGGACGGGAGCCCCAGTTCAGGGCATCCTTCTGAATTTCTCAGGGTTCACAGAATTAAAAATATATACATGTGTTGAGATGCACCAGAGTTAACGCAAGGCATGAACAAACCTCTGCAAATCCAGTCTTTTTGCTGATAAATACCTTTTCCACTGGGCAGTAACATGAGAAGTCATGTTAGGCACAGACTCCTGTCTTAATATTGAGGACCTTTAGGATCTAGGGGTTTTGTTTATTTATTTCAAATCTCATTACTTTAAAGGGCAGTTAACTGTTTTTAGTACAATGGATTAGGCAACCTACTCAGTACAGTTAAAACTCTTTCTGGAAGACACTACTTTTGTTTTCTATGCTCAACTAAATTTCATCCACTAAAGCTATAACCATATTTTATAGAGAAACATGTTATTTGCTAGAATGTCAAAAACTGTCAAGACCTGTCACCTATTTAGTAAGGATTTTTTTTAAATTGTGCTTTTTCTGTAGGGAAAACGTGTTACATATTACACATTTAGAATTACTGATAACAGTAGTAGTATTATAAACATAGATTACAATATGAGTTGTTGGGCTTATAAATGACCCAAATCTAATAAACAAAGTTGGTTAATTATCCTTTATCTCCTCAACACTATAAAAAAAAAAAGGAGCAAAATGCTATAGTACCAGTACCTTTTAAGGTTCAAAAGTGGTTTTGCATGTACTTCATAAGGAAGCTCAACAGCAGCTGATACCAGGTTTCAGGCAGGAAGTACATGGATGGACTGAGTGGTCTCTCCAGAAATCCAGAGAAGTTAATACAAATCAAAACACATCCTTGGTTAGAGTTATTTACATAATTACAATGCTGGAGTTTTGTTGCAGCAAAAGCTGTGTCCGTTGGAATCTCACCAATGCCCTTGAAACACAAAGTCCAACTTCCATGGCCCATGATTTCCTTGTCCATCTATCTACCTCCAAACTTCACACGCCAATGAGATGCTACTGAAACATTGCCAGAGGCAATGCCGAAAAAGTTCATTTCAAAATATCCCAATCATTCATCTTTAGAAGGCTCCCAGAGGCCATTGGCTGGGAACTTCTCTTTACACACCATCCAAGTCCTCCTCTCAAACTTTGCATTGCAATAAAGTGGTTTTCTTAAAAGGATCCAAGGTGGGTCCAGGAGTGGAAGTCCTGCCCTCTCCCCGAATCTGCCAGTTACAGGAAGCTGTCCTCCACCAGATCCGAGGAGTCTATGCCAATGTCATCCATCATGTCGATGTCCTCGATGGTCTCGTCCTCTCTCTTGATGAAGGTAGAACTGCTAGAACCTGTCTCAATGGCACTCTCTTCAGAGGTCTGTGAGCTGGAAGAGGGACAGAATAGGAAAAATCAGGATCAGACCAACTAGAATACGGTGGTGTTTTCAAGGTGGCCTCCCAAAGGCAAAGGAGCTCTTCCTGTGACATCCTTTGGCTTTCAAATCCAGGCTGCTCAGCCAGGCATGATTCTTCCACCAAGCCAGAAGCAGCCCCCACCACTGCAGTGGGCCACATGGTCATCTCCACATTTCAACATCCCTTCTCTTCTGCCAAATCTTCCAGAGTTGCTACCAAGCTGTGACCATTTCTACTCTCCCTACTCAACTCCAGTGGAAGAGAAAACAAGCTGTGCCTGATCAAAAGGCCTGGGGAAGAAAAAGCAGAGGGATGAAAGCAGGGGCAAAGTTCAGCCAAGTCAGTCACTTACTAGCCCTGCAACCTCCTGAATGTCCGAACTGTGATCTCAGGATCTCACCCCATGACCCAGGAATGCCCTCCTCATATATCCAATCCCCTTGAGTCCTGGAAGTCCAGGTGAAGGCTCTTTACTTACTAGAGGAGCATCTGGGAGGGGAGTTTTAGAATCAGAAAGGATGAGTCAGACACAACTTAGCGACTGAATGCACACACACACACACACACACACACACACACACACACACACAACCCATGGACTGCGGCCCACCAGGTTCCTCTGTCCATGGGATCTCCCAGGCAAGAACACTGGAGCAGACTGCCATTTCCTTCTCCAGGAGATCTTCCCAACTCAAGAACTGAACCCGGGGGCTTCCCTGGTGGTCCAGTGGTTGAAAACCTGCCCTGCGAAGCAGGAGACACTGGTCCGATCCCTGGTCCAGGAGGATCCCATATGCCGTGGGGCAGCTGAGCCCGTGTGCCCCAACTACCAAAGCCTGAGCACCCTAGAGCCTGTGCTCCACTACAAGGAGAGGCCACGGCAGTGAGAACCTATGCACCGCAACTAGAGAGCGGCCCCCTCTCCCTGCAACTGGAGAAATTCTGTGCGTGCGCAGCAGTGAAGACTCAGCACAGCATAAACAAATAAATAAATATTTAAAAAAAAATTGAACCCACATTTCTTGTGTCTCCTGCATTGCAGGTGGATTCTTTACCACTGAGCCACTGAGGAAGCCCACGTGTATGTATACATATCATATATATGTATGTGTGATAAAATGTTAACAATAGCTAAATCTAAGTGGTAGATGTAATCTTTCAATTTTTATGGATGTTTAAAATTTTTCACAAACACTTTTAGAAAATATTCTTTAGGGCCTCCAGACTGTTGGTGTCACCTGGAGCCTTGCGTTCTCTGAACTCTTACTATCTTGTCGGTGTCCTGCCTTGTATTGATAAATTTTTATGTATCTCTTTTAGCTTAAAGTGGGCTTTCCTGGTGGTCAGGAGGTAACGAATCTGCCTGCAATTCAGGAGATCTGGGTTCAATCCCTGGGTCAGGAAGATACCCTAGAGAAGGGAATGGCAACTCACTCCAGTATTCTTGCCTGGAAAATCCCATGAACAGAGGAACCTGGCAGGCTGCAGTCCATGGGGTCACAAAAAGTCAAAAACAACGGAGCAACTTAGCTCAGTTCACTTAGCTCTAGCAGATTTTCATCTGCTGACAGGCAGGACTGGGGCTTCCCCGCCTCATGGTGGGGCTATATAGCACTGCACTCCACACGGTGGTACAAAAGCCCTACGGCTGGCTGGGCAGCCACACCACAGGATGGAGTCTCCCACACACACCCAGCAGGGGCTCTCAGCCCTTTCCACTGTTTCCTGCCCGACAGGCCAGGCTGGACCCTCATTCTCTCTCCCCTCTTTCCACATCAGTTTCCAAGCAGAGAACTAAGGCTGGCCAACAGGAGCCTCCAGGAAACGGTCTGCTGCCCTCCACCCCCAGGCCCCTGGGCCCAGAGAGTTCTTAGAGCCGATGGCGCTACTGGACTGAGGTTCCCCTGCACAAACCCCCACGTGGGCCCTTCCCTCAAGACCGAGCTTTTGCTCAGTTCCTAGTCTGTACTTCATCCTTCCCACCCCCACTTCCACCTTGGTTCTAGAACCTCACTGTGAACCCCAGTCCACTTGGCTGGTCTTAATAACTATCCAGTCTGGCAGCCTGTCTCCCCAGGAAGCCAGACCCAGTTCCTGAGACCTCAGCCAGCGGCAACTGTGGGCACAGAAGAAGCTAGCTTCTATTGAGACTGAGCACCACATCATCCTTGCTGCTCACTGGGCTTCAGGGTGGTCCTGAGGCTGATGACTGCGTTTATTTCTGATTCCTGAGTCACAGTATCCACCCTGGTAGGGCCTGGCTCCTGATAGGCTCTGACCTAGCACCCCCAAGTCCTCTGAAGCAAGCCCCTGTCTTCCTCAGGCTCACTCGCCATCCAAGACCAAGCCTCCTGTGCCTGGGGAAGGACCTCCACAAGACCACCATCCTCACTCCTGCCTGCCTACACAGAGAGCATCCCAGCTTTTATGGGTTGAATTGTATCCTGCCAAATTCCTATGTTGAAGTCCCAACCCTCAAATGTGACTATATGTGGAAACAAAGCCTTTATGGAGATACTTAAAGTTAAATGAAGTCATAAGGATGGGACCCTAGCCCGGTCGGACTGGTGTTTTGGTTTTTTTTTCCATTATTTATTTATTTTTTTTTCCATTTATTTTTATTAGGACTGGTGTCTTAAAAAGAGGAACAGACACCAGACATGCACACACAGGAAAAGCCCGTGTGAAGACAGTGATAAGGTGGCTATGTGCAAGCCGAGGAGAGAGGCTTTAGGAGAAACCAAACCTGCCAACACCTTGCCTTTGAAATTCTAGCCTCCTGGAGTGGGAGAAATAAATTCCTGTTGTTCAAGCCCCTTAATCTGTGGTACTGTGTTATGGCAGCCTAAGCTAAGACATTCACCATCTCAGCCCACCTGTCAGGACTGGTCTCACTGACCTAGTACAGTCATTTGGGACATACTTTGTGTGATTCAAAGAAGACCAAAGATATCACCCTTACAGAAGTTCCAGCTACCGACCAACCAGAATTGTTCTCTCTGGCGAATAGGTGCTAAATTCTTAAGTCCAGCTTTGTGCATCCCCCCAGGACAGCTCCTGGCATCTTTCTAATGTTATTTATCCCAATGTAATTTTCTAACTTTACTTAGAAGCAGAACCCTTTTTTAATAGTTGAACTATTCAGATCCCTCAAACTCAGTGTAACTAAATAGATGACAGATCTGGGGTAAAGTGCTCCAAGACCCTCCTTTCTATCCCCATGAAATTCTACAAAAACTACCCAAAACTTGGAGAAGCACTGCTTGCTAAAGGAATATAAACACATTTTAAAATTGTTCTAAACAGAGGATAAATAGAAAGGTAAGTCCGACAGGCCACTTTTCCCTCATCTCCAAATCTCATGTGGCAAAAACAACTTTATATTTTAAAAATTACCTGGTGTATACAAATAAACAAGGTTGTCTATATCTTACATCTAAATTGGCTAAGAAATCACAATTATAAGCTTCCAAAATAATAATGCTATATGCTTCTGCCTAAATATTTATGTGCAGTCAACTGAATGTGAAAGAGACAGAAATATCCTGAATGAAGAAGGGAATAGAGAGAAAGAGAGAAACTCATAAGCAACTTGGACCTTGATCCAAGGGCCACTATCACCACTTCTCCTGCCTCTGTCCAAAGGTTAAGGAAAGAGAGAAAGGATTTAGAGCATGGCCCCTCCATCTGGACCACATGCACCAATGGTTCTGGTCCTGGCTGTGCATTAGTATCACTTTGGTAATGAATTAACAGGTCCAGGTACAATCACCAACAGCTGCTATTGTCACAAAAAGAGAGAACCATACACTATGCACCCCCTGTACACAGCATCACCTTTGCAGTACACTTGGCAAAAATTTACTGAGTCAGATCAAGCCTCTAGACTACCACAACTTTACAACAAATATAGGAGACAGAAGCATATGATAAAGCACACAACAGTAAAGCAAGCAGAAAAATTCTGAACGTGGGAATGGGAACTCTACAGGCAAATGCTCTGGTTTTTACACAAACAACATTCAAGGGGGCAAAAAGAAGCAGGATGAATGTATATAGCTCTATCAACCAATGGCAATGTGTTGTGTGACTTTTATTTGGGTCTTGAATAGGACAAACCAAATGTAAACCAATATCTGTGAGAGAATCAAGGGAATTTGAACACAGACTGAATATCTGATGCTCTTCATTATTTACTGTCAATTTAGGGGGTGAAATAATGGTACTGGAGCTGTTTCTATTAGTTATAGTTATTTTAAAAAACAGAGCTCTTATTTTTTTGTGACATATGCTGAAATATCATAGATGGAATGATACGATGTCTAGGATCTGCTTTAAAACAATCTAGAGGGAAGTGATGGAGTAGATACGGCTATGCAAGTTGTACAAGCAGACTGGTGATGAGTTCAAAAACATTGAAGTTGAGTGATGGGCACCTGACAGCCCACAATTTTATTTGAATCATGCATGTTAGAAATCTTCCAGAATACAAAGTTAGACAGGACAAAAACACAAATCAGCCAGAGAGTACTTAGGCCTCACTGAGATTACAATATGTTGGTCCGGGCGAGGCCTGTAGAGCCGTAGATTTCAGATCCCCCCAGCTGGTCCCAGCGTGCAACCAGGATTAAGAACCGCTGACATAGCATCAGATAGCCCAGTACAACCAGTCTCTCAACTCGATCCTCAGCTCCAGTGACTAATTAAAAAACCAGCAAGAGAGGCTCATATTACTTCAATAATCACAACTGCTGTGTCAGTTTGATCAAATTACCTGAGGATTTAGGTCAACGGTTCTCCATCAGGGAAGCATGTTCCCCTCTGTCCTACACCTCCACCAGCTTAAGGGGGCAAATATAGGCAGACATTGGTCTTAACAATATGTTTTTGGACCTGTCTCCTCAGTCAAGACCAACAAAAACAAAAATGAAAAAATGGGACTTGATCAAACTAAAAACTTTTTGCATAGCAAAGGAAACCATCAATAAAATAAAAAGGCAATCTACTGAATGAAAGAAGATATTTGCAAAAAATATGTCTGATGAGGGATTAATAACCAAAACAAATAAGGAACTCACACAACTCAACATCAAAAAAACAGTACAATTAAAAAATAGACACAGGACCTGAAAAGGCATCTTTTCAAAGGCATACAGATGGCCAACAAGCACATGAAAAGATGGTCCACATCACTAATCATCAGAGAAATGCACATCAAAACCACGAGCTCTCACCTCATGCCTGTCAGAATGGCTATCATCAAAAAGACAGAAAATGATAACCGTGGCAAGGATATGGGAAAAAGAGAACCCTAGCACATTGTTGGTGGGAATGTAAATTCATGCAGCCACTATGGAAAACATTATGGAGGTTCCTCAAAAAATTAAAAATATAACTATCATGTGTGTGCTAAGTCACTCCAGACTATGGACTGTAGCCCACTAGGCTCCTCTGTCCATGGGATTCTCCAGGCAAGAATACTGGAGTGGGTTGCCATGCCCTTCTCCAGGGGATCTTCCTGACCCAGGGATCGAACTCATGTCTCTTATATCTCCTGCATTGGCAGGTGGATTCTTTACCACTAGTGCCACCAGGGAAGCCCCCCAAAACTACCATACAGTCCAGCAATTCCACTTCTGGGCATTTATCCAAAGAAAACGAAAACACTAATTCAAAAAGACAAGCACCTCAATGTTCATAACAGCATTATTTACGATAGTCATGATATGAAAGTAAGCTAAATGCCCATCAACGGATGAATGGATAAAGAGGATACAGTACATATAATAAACACAATGAAACATGACTTAGCCATAAGAGTGAAATCTTGCCATATGCAGCAAAACAAATGGACCTGGAAGGTATTTTGCTTAGTGAAATAAATCAGACAAATACCATATATTTTCACTTGTATACAGGATCTAAAAAACAGAACAAATAGAGATACAGAGAACAAACTAGAGGCTACCAGAGGGGAGGGGGTGGAGAGAGGGGCAAAGTAGGTGACTAGGATTAGGAGGTACAAACTACCGGTTATATAACAAGTAAGTCACGGGGATACAATGTACAGCACAGGAATATAGTCAGTATTTATAATAACTTCATATAGCACGTAATCTGTAAAAATACTGAATCACTATGTTGTACACTTGACACTAATAGATATTGCAAGTCAACTACACTTGAGTAAATTTAAAAGAAAAAATTTTTAAAGAATCATCTGGGAAGTATTTTTAAAACTAGACAGAACCCTTGGGGTTCTGCCACTGGCTCCCCTGAACGGCCTGACCAGACCACTGGGCGGGCCTCTCGCGGACAATGGCGCCTCCCGTCAGGCGTCGGCGGAAGCTGGCGTCAGCGGAAGCCGGCGCCGGAAGCCCGTACCTGTGTCTGTTCCTCTTGCCCAGGTCTTCCTCCTCAGGAGCAGGGTCGATGTCGGGCAGAGGGATGATGTAGCCGCTGTCTGCACTCAGCCTCTGCTCGTCGAGGCCACCCTCCCAGTCCTTCAGCTTATCGTCCTCATTTTTGTAGGTGACGCCGATGTAGGCGTTGTCGGAGTCCACGCGCATGCGCGCCACAGCGGGATGGTCACTCTTCAGAAAGTCCAGGTGGATCTTTTCATAACTCTGCAAACATTGATTTCACACAGTTACTCAAGGGTTATTGACAGAACTGCAGAAAAGAATGCAGATGCTCAGAACTTACTATTGTTTAACTGTCTGTGTTTCCAAACTACCTCGCAGATGTGGGGTGTTTGGACCCCTGAAGGAGAATCAGATGTCAACTGTCCCCAGAGATGTGGAACAAGAAGAAAGGGCCACCATTGGCAGAGATCTCCTGCTGGTAGGTCTTGAGATACCAAGAACCCATTCTGCAAGTCAGTAGCTATACTGTGTCCCCATACACTCCCTTCTCTGGAATTAGCATCGACCCTCTGGTCCCCATCAGATAGTCTCTCTGGGGCTTTGATGGGTTCCCATAAGAGGTGACTAGGGCTTCCCCTGGGAGCACCATGCCTGAAACTTTCTTGATTCCTATACATCGGAGAAATCTAATTAAAAACTTAGGGACCATTGATCTAAAAAGGCTCCGTAAACAAGAGCTCCAGTCTGTTCCCATCAATACATCTTCATCAACCAGAATGTCTTTGACTTTCCTATGGTTAATCTCCTTCCCTCCTTCTGCCTTCCAGCTGCCTCGCTTATGGCATTTGTAATAGGCAGTGAAATAATCAATAAACAAAAGTATTTAACTTCCAGTTCAGCTAACACTGCTCTTCCTTGAGAAGAAGGAAGAGAAGCAATAAGTATGGAAAGTCTACATGGCAACTAATCTGAATCTAAGAAATTGTGCCTAAGTTTCCTTCTCAGCATCTCAGCAGAAAGTTGCTTCATTCATTACCATATCCTGCTTGGTTCCATGAAATTACATTTGTTCCTTTGAACAATGCTTCCTATTCCACAAAAAAACCAGCTGGAACCACAGATAACAGCTGAGGTTGTTCCTTCCAGTCAGCTGGCAAAAGCCAATTTTGCATGGATTTCAGTGCATTCAAATTAGCGATTTAATGGCTGTGGATGCCCTGAAACTTCTAACTTCACAGTAGCTTCAGATACTCAAACATCTGGAGAGTAAAGTGCTTACAGGTGTTGCACCCTTAGGATGAATGGGAGCCGTGCAGGAAGGGGAGGGTTTTCATTCATCACTGCTACCAAGGGCCTGGGGAGCACTGCATGAAGCCCCAGCCACTGGATCACACAATCTTTTGCCTCCTTTGAAAATGTTCCATTAAAATAGTGTTGAACAATACTGCTCGCTCACATAACCAGCTGTTGTCTCCTGCCCTTGACCATCCCTTGCCACCCACCCATCTTAAGAGGCCCAGTCAAACCTTTTTATATTGTCCAGGCAGCAGATTCTCCACAATCTCACTCAGGTGGTAAAAGGAGGGTCTCTTCTCCGGCTCACTGTTCCAGCACTTCACCATGATCTCGTACCTGGAGAAGCACAAGACTCAGAGTGGGCACGGAGAAGATGATCAGGGCATCCCCATCCCACAGACCCATCAGGCATGAACACAGGCCCACAGGATGGGGAGAGGCTCACACTTCACTGGTGGCATGGTCAGGCTTGGCCATCCGGTATCCACTCTTGATCTTATTGTAGAATGTAGAATCCACCATCATGCCAGGGTAGGGTGTACCACCTGAGAGGCCAAGAAGAAAACAACCAGGGTTGACAAGTGTGTGGTACACTGTTGAAACACCTGGGGTGATACAGCACCTTTAGAAAATGTTTGGGGATCCCCACTTTGAAGTATCAGTTCTTTCAAAGAAATTAAGTGTTACCATCTGCTTGATTTCACAGCCCTGCCCAAATCTTAAATTTAACCAGAAGGGAAAGTCCAAACAAACACAGAGGGACACACCAAAGCTTGCTTGCATCACACCACTTAGTAGTCCACCCTGCAAAACAAACCACAAGCTTGAGCTACTTGAAGGAAATGTTGTAAGCAATTCAGGTCTATCTAGTGGAGCCAAAATGAACTGCTATTACTCAAAGTAATTCTATGCAAAATGTTTTTTAAAGTTAGCAGGAACAGGAAGAGAATGCCTACTTTCTTCTTTGCTGTGATTAGAGACATGCATTCATGTATTCATGGATTCATTTAACAACTCTTAAGTTATTGCTTATGTATTTCCTTCGTAATCCTATTTCTAAATTAAATGTAACCTATAAATCATTAAAAAAAATTTAACTAAGACTTCTAGGTTGATCAAGTCCAGAAACCCTAGCAAAAATTCTACACATCTAGAAAAAGCACAGAAGTGTTCTTCAATGGTTCTGAGTAATGGATCTATGAATACAAAGAAAAATAGAAAATCCAGAGAAATTCTGAATCACTAAGGCCAAAAAAGTTATTTTCATCAGAAACGTTCAAATAATTAAGGCAGAAATCTTGGAATGTTTAGCTAATTCTCTGCTTTTAACAGAATACGAGACTCTCAGTTAAGCTACACACTGGGGTGATCCACAGTGTGGCTCCACATCCATGGAGGGATGAACCAAAATAGAAAAAGGCAACAAGCAGGAAAAGTCCTTTACTATCACATCAGGACAATTGTGGGTTCATGAAACATTCACACTTTACCAGGTCAAGCTTAATCTCCTTCTAAAACCACTCGAGGATTCCTTTCTTTGTTCCCTAGGCTTCTATTTCAACTTGAAATCAGGACCACACAGATTATGACTAAATGTGTAAGTGTTATCTCCCCAGCTGACCTGTCCACGGTCAGGGTCATCAGCCATCCCCTTAGAAGGCCCGTAACTGGTCGCACGGGACACCTGTCTTGCTCAGTGCCTGGTGCTGACTGACTGACTGCCTGGAAGGTTTCTCCCCTCCAGGATGACGACCAGGAAGTGAGTCCCCATCCCCTTCCCTCACGGGACTACTTTTCACTGCACATCCATCACCAAGAGGGATGGGAGTCAGGGGAGGGGACTCTCCCCTGGTGAACCCACTTAACCCAAAGTCCAAGGTGAAGCAGCGGCTGGTGAGTGGATGTCATCAGGTGCATCTCCAGTAGGAGAAAGTCCCTCTGATGGAGCCCAAAGGAAAGAGGGAGGCAAAGGCCAGGGGCAAGGGCTCGGCCCCCTAAGATCCCTTCTCAGACCGCTTGGACACACACTAGCCATCGTTTAAGCGCACAACGTGTTAATCAGCTACATTCCACTTGACTAACACCAGGTATCTTAACATTATTTACATCCCCAAGCTTGAAAAACACAGCGTCTCCCTTCCAGTGTTATTCCAGAACAACCCAAACAAGTGGAGCTTTTAGGCCCATACCAAGGGAAAAGATCTCCCAGAGCAGGATGCCATAGGACCAGACGTCACTCAGTGTGGTGTAGAGGTTGTCAAAGATGCTCTCAGGAGCCATCCACTTCACGGGGAGAAAGGTCTGCGGGGAAGGGGAAGGACATTAAACCCAGCATGTGCAGCAATAACCTATAGCAGCAAAAATAGAAAGGGCTTCTCTTGGAACTAATAATAACTCCTGTCAGGAACTTGACTCTGCATGAGCGTCTGTACTCCCAGCACTAGAAGAGTACCTGGCACCTCCTGGGTGCTCTATATACATATCTTATGAACGATGGGTGTTCACTCTTGTCTCCTATGCCCTCCCTAGGAGTAACATCCAAAGATTTTTAATCCTGAATTTTTATCCCAAAGGTATGAGCCTTAAATGGACCTGTCCCCTATTTTCAGGTGTTCGTAGGAACAAAATTAAGAACAGACCCAGTGAACTGAGAGCCAATTACATTTTTGAACTGTAAGAAACAATGGGAAGAAGGTTCGAATGTAGAAGAGAATGACTATCTTTAAGGAAATTGTGCCTCTAAGATGTAAAGCTAAAGTCAAATGGCTTTAACATTTCCGGGTCACAGACACCATCTGAAAATTTGATACTCTCCAAGGGTGCGCTCCTTGGAAATGAATGCACAATTTACATATTAATAGCTAACACTTGGCTGCTTTGTAAGTGCCAGGCACTGTCCTCAGCACTTTACACAAATCCACTGATCTAATGCCCCATGGCAACTCAGAAGACAGGTACTGATAACATTTCCCCGATACAGTCAGGGAAACCATGGTACAGAATGGACTTGCCCCGAGTCCCCACACTAGTAGGTGCTGAGCCGGCGCTCACACCCAGGCAGTCTGTAGAGCTTGTGGTTTGCCTACTGACCCCTGGAGCCCATTCATGAATGTCATGGACTCCATGTTAAGAGTCCGGGCTGTGAATGGCGAGAAGCAACGTCTGCTTTCAGAGATTCAAGAAAGGGAAGGCAAGCATGCCAAACGAGGCAGGGGCACGTACGCTGCCTTTGGACACGTAGTTCGAATCATGCATGATGTCTCTGGCCAGGCCAAAGTCACAGATCTTCACGATTTTCCCTTGCGCCAGGAGGACGTTGCGAGCCGCCAGGTCCCGGTGGACACACTGCGCAGACAGGGGAGACGGGATGGGGGTCAATCCAGCGGCCACTGATAGCACGCCCACGGCACGGGCACCTCCGCGGTGCCCCAGGAAGACTGTCCTGGCCCACGGAGCACCCCTCGCCCAGGCTTTCAACCCAGCGCCTCCCAGGAGGGAGAAAGCTCTGGAGAAAAGCGGACACCTCATCTTGCTGGAGGGCCCCTCACCTTCCAGGAAGGGCTACTGAGAAGCCACATGGCAACTGGCCCTCCACAACTCTCCTTCCACACTCACCTCACTCAGAGCAAGGCCTGGGTCTAAGGAGGTCTCAGTTGTCTGAACACACTTACATTTTTTGAAGCCAAAAACTCCATTCCTCGGGCAACTTGATAGGTAAAGCTCAACAAATCCAACAAAGTCAGGCCTTCTGAGTTATCATCTGAAAGGAGGTTTTTGACTTCTGAGTCTGCAGGAAAAGAATTAAGTGTGTTGGCAGTAGTGGACAGCATGAAATGTCAGCCACCTTGACACTCTCAGAAGGCTGGGCTGCTCATCAGGCTGCAGAGGCTTGTCCAGGGAACATACCTATGATCATGTTCTCACAGTGTCAAGACCTCACAGGTGAGTGTAAACTGCAGAAATGTCCTCTTTAAAAAGAAATACGGACTTCCCTGGTGGCTCAGTGGCAAAGAATCCACCTGCCAATGTAGGAGACACAGGTTCCATCTCTGGTCCAGAAAGGTTCCACGTGCCGTGGAACAGCTAAGCCTGTGTGCCACAGCTACTGCGTTCTTGCTCTAGAGCCCTAGATCTACAGCTACTGAAACCCACGTGCCCCACAGCCCATGCTCCACAACAAGACAGAAGCTACCACAATGAGAAGCCCGGGCGCCACGAAGAAGAGGAGCCCCCGCTCACCGCAACTCGAGAAAGCCAGCACAGCCATAGATAAGTAATTTTTTTAATTTCAAAAATAAATAAAAAGAAATAGATCTGTAAATACATACACTTGGTTTAAATATATATCTCCATAATGACTATAGTCTAACAGGTTCTCACACATATTTTTGTTGTTTGGCTCCCAAATTTTCCTTTAGCAAATCACCTAAGCCACCTTGAAAACACACACCCACACCCACCACCACACCCATGCATCTTCTATGATGAATGCACATGAGGCCTCTATGAAAAAGCAGCTTCTAGGAATCGCTGTTTCTTTCTTTTTAAAGCCACCTCCATAGCACTTGGCTCACTCTGTGAATGGAATTAGCCACCAATCAGGCAGGAGTAGCAATCTTCAAGCTCAGTGCCAAGGACTTTGCATGTAGTTCCTTTCTCTGTAACTTGCCTACTTTCCCCAGTTGGTCCCGCCTGGAAGGGTCCCAGGGTTTTCGAGGAAGGAGGCAATCTAGGCCAGCAGCTCTCAGCACTTTTTGAAAAAGCTCAGGCAAGTACAGAGTAGCTGCAGCCATTCACATTTTTCCAGCCAGAAAGCAATGGTCTGCCTGCCAACCGGGCCCGGGCTAAGCATGAATCAGGTTCTCCTGACATCTGGAGCCAGGTCCGGCCTGGGAAGCAATGTAAACTATTTTTAACAATACAGGAGGGGAGCGGAAGTGTTGGTTCCGACAAGTCTCGTTGGCCAACCTTTTTAAAGGGCTTGGAAGTTTACCCAGTTGGCACTGGGAGGGGAATGGAACTTGGAGCTGCAGCGGTGGAAAATATTATTATGTACTGCGCTTTGCAAAACAAGCACATTCTTTTTTTTTTTTTCAATGATTGTACCTTTCATTCAAGAACCCTGAAAGCATCCAGAGTACATCAGTGATTTTCAAAACAATTTCCATGGCAGCACAACACCTTTTGGCAGGATCTAGGGGAGGTCTCAGACCCAGTAACATAAAATTACCCAACAAAGCATGGTCAGATCTCTCCTGAAACCTCCCAGCTCCAAGCCTGTGACTACACTAGAACCCTGCAGGGGCCACCCCCGACCAGATGTGGGCTGGTCCATATGGTATGAGCATCAGCTAGGCTCCCTGGAGTTTATAAATCAATCAACCCTGCCACATGCTCATCTGCTTTGAAAACAAACGGATCTTCCTTCAAACAACATTCAATAGAAACACCCAACACCCTTGTCAGATATAACCTCAAATTGTCCACTTTTCATTTTCTATCACAAATTGGGCATTAGCAAAGCTAACAGCTAGGGCTATCAAACACAGATATAGAGATTTATATAACTGAATTTTTAAAAATAGTATTAGGAATCAATAAAAGATTGCCAGATTTTAATGTTACCAAGTAAGGGCACTGAGAAAAAATAATTACCACCATACCTTCATTTAAAACAAAAAAGGTATGTTAAACCAAAAAATGAATACTATTATGTCAGATTAAATAATTCTTTAAAATGGTTATGTTTTAAAATGTACAATTCAGGGATGCAATGTACATATTAATATATTAATACTGCTACATTTTACATATGAAATTTAAGGGGCAAAATCCTAAAAGTTCTCATCACAAGGGAAAAAATTTTCTTTTATTTTGTATCTATGTGAGAAAATGGATGTTCACTAAATTTATTGTGGTAATCATTCACAATGTTTGTAAGTTGAATCATTACACCGTATACCTTAAATGTACACAGCCCTGTATGTCACTCATATCTTAATATCTCAATAAAGTCAGACAAAATAAAATTAATAAAATGACTACACTTAAAATCTGAAAAATTCATTATGTTGGTTCTGTCTTTATTCTCTTTCCTTTTTTCAATTCACAAGCCAGGGCTTCCCTGGTGTTACAATGATTAAGAATCTGCCTGCCAGTGCAGAGAACATAGGTCTGGAAAATTGCACACTGTGGAGCAACTAAGCCCGTGTGCCCCAACTACAGAACCCCGTACATCAAGAGACTACTCTGTAACAGGAGAGGCCGCCACAACGAGAAACCTGCCCACCGCAACAGAGGTGCCCTCAGTCGCCATAACTAGAGAAAGCCCACACACAGCAATGAAGACCCAGCACAGCCAAACACAGATAAATAAATAAACAAAAAGAGTGCAACTAGTATGAGTTCTAGTTTAAAAAAAAAAAATTACAGGCCAGACCTGCAAAAACATGTCACAAACCCAGCTGTGCACATCTGCAGTTAGGGACCACGTGGCCTGACAGTCCTGCCTACCAGGCCTGCTCACCACCTTCTGAGTCGTCTACGTATCATATTAAACCACTGGAAGACCTCAGCACCCCAAGCACAAGCAAAGACATCTTTACCTAACATGGATTTCTTCTTATAGGAGGCTGGGCGATCATACAGCGCTCTCTGGATGTCTGAGTATTTAGAAACCTCTTTCCTTTCCAGCATGGGGACATATTGTGTGGTGTCAGCTTGCTTCATGTCCATGTAGTCACCATTGTTTTCAAAAGATAAGATAACGTAACTGTAAAAACAGAAAAAGAAACCTTAGCCAGGGTGTCCCTCTGGAGTGATCATCCAGCACTCAGCAGATGAGGACCAGGTACCCACCATGTGTGAGACAGTGGTGGGCACAGGGGCATCAGGGGAAACAAAAGCACAGTCACCCGCATCCTTCATGTGGTTGGTCTAGTCGGGCAGATGAGCATTAATCACGGATCACACAAACACACAGACCACCTCAGCTCAACTCTGTCTTTATTCTGTTTTTCAGTTCACAGGCCACAAAGCTTCACCATGTGACCAAGTGGCTTGGACAGACGATTTCTTCTACTCAATAAATTTAACACCAATTTGGTGTCCATCGAGTAATTTAATATGAAGTGAATTCACATACATTCTGATCTTGGAGAACGTCATGTCTACAGAGATCTTTTCAGTCACTTTAGATATCTACAGTGGCAATCATCACTTCATTGACCTGACTGATACGCCTGGGTTCAGCAAGGACCAGTGTCTCAAACTTGTAAATCCTCAGATAGTTTCTCACAAGATATGAGCACTGAGGCTTCCCTGGCCAGAGATACATCTGGAAGTCTGAAGTGGACCACACATAAACAGCAACTGGCTCCCAGGATGATTTTGACTCTTCCTCTCATTCAAACCTATCAGCAAAGCTTTCCCCAACATGATATCCTGTCTAAAACGCCTTACAGACATGGGGTATCTCTCAGCAACATGTCAAGGGGTGATGAAGCAGGGTAGTTGACTTTAAGTCTTGCTACCTCCTGGCCCTGAATCTGTAGACATGATCTCCATCAGGACATGGGTTGTCCCCACTGGTGAGGCTCATACGACATTTCCTCCCTGGAGGAGGAAATGGCAACCCACTCCAGTATCTTTGCCTGGAAAATCCCATGGACAGAGGAGCCTAGGGGACTACAGTCCATGGGGTCCACAAGAGTCGGACACGACTGAAGCGACTGAGCATGCACACATGCATAAGACAGTGATTCACAGCAGCGTCTGTCTCTGCACCTACCTTCTCGTGCTTTCGTCAGCCGGGTTCAATCCAAAAATGTCCAGCTCTTTCTTTGGCTTCTCTGGATGGTGGCTCAGGAAGCTGTCCCTATTCTTATGCAAATAGTTGACCAAATCCCCATAGAAGCAGTACTCAGTGATGATGTAAATGGGGCCTGTGGGGTCCAAAACCAGTTGGGAGATGAGCATGAACATGAAGAACAGAGAAGCCATGAACCTACCGTATCTACAGTGGTAAAAGACACGGCTCAGTAACAGGGAGCTTCCCTCAGCCGAACTCAGTCCACAACCCCATTCAACAGACACATTTGCTGGCACGTCTGGAGGTACATCGTGGGGGACTAAAAAGCCTGGACAGTCTTCGCAATGGTAGGTGTGCTAGGAAAACCCTCACTCTCAGGTGAGCAAGCCTACCTGACTTGGTGCAGGCGCCCAGCAAGTTCACGATGTTTAAATGCGGCCCCAGGTGGGTCATAATCTTCAGTTCAGACATGAGAGCTTGTTTTTCACTGGATCTGGCTGTGGCTGTTGAAGAAATAAATCATACATCAGTTCAACTGAATTATTTATTTCCCAGAAAAAGCCAAAAGCATGGCTAACCCTACAACTAGGTATCATTTTATTCACCAACAGTCTCAAAGGGAAATGGCTAGTAACTCAGTACCCACTAATTACTTATCCCAAGTCTGCAGAGTAAAAAGAAGCTACTAAAAATAACTCTTGATTTTTCCAACATATAAGTGACAAGAATACTCTAAATAAACCTCACTGACAAGAGTCTAAATACACAAAAAACCTAGAGTTGAAAGAACCAAGATCTAGTCCTAAATTTGACATTTACTGGCTGTGTGATTTTTGAGTTTAATATCTCCATGTTCAAGAAAGCTCCAGAAAAGGGGCACTTACGTTTTAGCATCTTCACTGCTACTTTCATGACAGGTTGAGACCGACTTAATCCATAGGCAGTTCCTTCAACCACTTTCCCAAATGCACCAGACCCCAGGATCCGACCTGCGGGCAACCAGAACCATCAACACACACAGAATCAGGCATCTCCTCCGATTCATTTACCAGGGCCAGCAATCATGGGTGCACAGCTGGGTGGTGTTTTTCCCATATGGAGAAAGCATAATAACTCCTCCAAGTCATCATGTCAAAACCAGAATTGAGCCCACAGGGAAGGAAATTAGTGTAATTGCTTTTGTCATATAACATTTGCAAAGAAAAGGAAAAACAGACGGGAAGAAAGGAGCTGCAGCCCTCCCTAGTGTGAGCACTCGCCTACCGGCTGGAGAACTGAGCCAAAGCCTGGGCTCTATGGAAACTGTTCTCTGTGGCTCTGGCCCAAACCTCCTGGCTCTCCACCCTTCTGTTTACCCCACGCAAACAAGGGCACCTTTTGCATCAAAAGCCTTTCTCCACTGGAAGTGAAAGTGAAAGTGAACATGAAGTTGCTCAGTCTTGTCTGACCCTTTGAGGCCCCATGGACTGTAGCCTACCAGGCTCCTCCATCCATGGGATTTTCCAGGCAAGGGTACTGGAGTGGCTTGCCATTTCCTTCTCCAGGGGATCTTCCCGACCCAGGGATTGAACCCGGGTGTCCCCCACTGCAGGCAGACGCTTTACCCTCTGAGCCACCAGGGAAGCTTCTCTGCTGGAAATACTTCCCTATTCAGGACATTACTGATTCCAACAGCGATGAAGCAAACTTCAGGCTGGCCCTCCTGCTGTCTGTCTGTTAGGAAGACCAGGAAGAGAGAAGGCTAAACATGCCCAGGAGCACAACACTTTGCCACGTGTTGGGAGATACGGAGGGAAATGGAGGCTCTCGTGCCCACAATTTTTTTTTTTTTACCTTTTTATTTTGTATTGGGGTATAGCCAATTAACAATGTTGTGAAAGTTTCAGGAGAACAGAGAAGGGACTCAGGCATGCCTACGCATGTATCCGTTTTCCCCCAAACTCCCCTCCCGCCCAGGCAGCCACGTGACATGGAGCAGAGTTCCCTGTGCTGTGCAGCAGGTCCTCGCTGGTTATCCATTTTAAAAATCACTGTGCACATGTCCATCCCAAACTCCCTGTCTTCCTTCCCGTGTCGTGCCCACTCTTAAAGAGTCTGCAGTCTAGAACAGACGTTTCCTCAAACCAGGGGATGATGTGGCCCCTAACGGGCACAGAGAGCCTACAGTCCGCTGACTACACGTCTGCCCGGCTGAGACTTGTTCCTGCAAATGCACCACTTCCCCAGCAGCTCGGCAACACACAGCAGCAGAGAGACACAGCAACGCCTCTTAGTGACGAATGTTGCCCCTTTTTCTCCGTATTTTATTACTTTTTAACTTCCCTAAGCTCCTCACCTTTTGTAAAACAAGGGAGAAAATATAATAAAGCAAGCTTAGTTCTCAGACATAGGTATTTGAATGAGAAAGGCTAGGGTGTCTTGTCTGATCTCAGTTTAAGTAACTTTCTAGGAAGACCTAATTTGGCTGCTTTCTGGAATGAGACAAGTAGATAATTTAAAAATGCCTTCGGCATCCTCCAAAGGACATACTGTTAGAATATTCATGATGACACAACCTCTAGCTCTCACCTTCATTTGTCTTTGTCCTGTTTTCATTCATTTAGAATGTAATTAAAAAAAAAAAAAATCTCTTGACTAAAGTTTACTGTACTTGGTCTCAACCCAAGACTGAAATATTTGAGAAGTTTTTCATGTTTTGCTTTAAAATGCAAAAACTTATATTTTTACATTCTATTTTTAAAGAAGTATCTACTACATCCTCAGAAGGTACTGGGTCAAAACATATTTCTGGACTGTCCTCATTCATTTTTCATCTGTTCCTTTTTCATCACAGAAATTCATCTCGTTTCCAATGGGTATCATTTCCAAAACAAAGCCACTCTGATGGGTGTCTCCCTATAGTCGCTTCTTCCTTTGTAAAATTTCCTTAACCTGTAATTTGCTATGGAAGGAGGTTTAAAAAAAAAAAAACCATCGCAGTTATCTGATTGGCTCATTTTCAAAGGCAGAAAAATATTTCCAAAAAAGCCAATTTCTAACGCCTCACTCTTACTAAGTACAAGTTCAGATCCTTTGTTCCTCCACAGGCCTGTGAAGAGTAACGCTGTGGACAAAGCAAAAGGAGTCCTGGGCGATCACCCAGCAGGGCCGGAGCTTACCAAGCACGAGTCCATCTCTTGGAAACTCCCATCTCGAGTCGTAAGGCAGCTGCATCGGGTCCACATAAATGTACTCATGTCCATCGGGGCTGATTGATTCAATGACCCGCCAACGGATTTCATACCTTGGTTTCTATAAACGACAAGGACAGGTAACTAGTAAATTACCAACGTCCGAAGATACCAAAGCTTAACCACAGCAGCAAAGTGACTGACGCGGAAGGATTCAACAACATTCACTCATCATCTAGTTACTGAGCTCCTTCTCTGCGCCAAGCACTGAGCTAGGTTGCTCTTCTTGTTCTTATCAGCAATGATTTTTAGTTCTTTAAAAAACATCTACCTGTTTCCAAATGACGACCAGGACAATGAGTGAGATGATCACAATCACCAAGAGCACCAGGACTGCAGCCGCCACAGTGAGCTCAGAACGCAGAGCTGGAGGACGAGAGAGGGGCACGGGGGAGAATTTGCACAGATTCGCAGGAGGGCAGGAAGGCGGGGTGGCCACTTCTGGGCTGGAAATCCCTCTCTACTGGTGGAGAAGCATAAGGGCTGCCTGGCTCATTTGGGGAATGGACAAGATCATCTCTCAATTATCTACACGCATGAAACTACTCCAACTCTTCCCCTGGACGGGCAAGGGACAAAATTCGGTTGGGAACACAATTCTTTTCTCCAAAGGTGCTCCGGAATGTGAACTGGAATATAAAGACTGATAAATGAGGCTGAGTGATGCCATTAGTTCAGAAACTTAAGTGCAGTGTATTTTGAAAGGTTGCTGTATACTTATATTGCTTTGGGCTTCACTAATTTTTTTTCTTTTTTAAGAAGTCAACCTGTCTCAACTGTCACAAGGAGCAACAAGGTAGAAGATCCTCCTTCCCCATCCTCCATCACCACGCCAGACCAAAGAGACTAGGTAGCTACATACTTATAGACAAACAAAATACCAAGGGGCCTCAGAAAAGATGTAGTTTGAGATCTGAAACAAAAGGGTCCCACACAGATGCCCAGGGAAAGCCCTTTAAGATCTGGGATTCAAAGTTCCACCGAAGGGAGGAAGGGATCAGCTGAAGACTTAGCTGTCCCGACCCATGAGCTACTCACTGGGAGCCACCAGCTTCAGCTCTCGGCTTTCCAGCCCGAGGAGGTTCTTGGCCAGGCACCGGACTGCAATGGTCTCTTCCACTTTGGCGAACGTCACCTGGCCTTCCACCGTGCTCCTGTCTCGGGGGTGAAACTCTGTGATGATGTTTGAAATGTTGTTGGCCAAAACTGTCCATGAAGTTTCATTGTTACATCTGGAGAGAGTAAAAGGCATAGATATAGAGCCCATTGTGGGGAGTCTGGGGGTGGAGCACTGAGAATCATTTAAGACAGCAAGCAGCGCTGACCCTGTCTGCATTTGCAAGGCTAGAGATTGATGTTTTAGATGCAGATTAACCTTAAAACTTGTTCTCCGAGAGAGAATAACCTACATGTGGGTAATTAAAAGTTAACTGTTGGGACTTGCCTGCAGGTCCAGTGGCTAAGATTCTGAGCTCCCAATGCAGGAGGCCCGGGTTTGATCCCTGGTTAGGGAACTAGATCCCACATGCCCCAACAAGAGCTGGCATCTAAAGATTCTGCATGCTACATGCACATGACTCAGCATAGCCAAATAAATTTTAAAAATTTTAAGTTAACTGTTTATGAAGGCAAGGCAGAGATAAACAAGTTCAATACAACAGAACTACCTGTCACAAGCCTTGAACCCCTGAGCAAACTGGACTTCCAAGAACGTTTAAGTCGCCCAACATCCCACCCCTCCAAAAAAGGCCTGGTGCCCTCCCTTTCCTCCACCCACACTGTGGGGACCCCCTCAGGCATAACCAGGACTGGACCTAGAATCCAGCCCCAGTCTAGATCCAAGTCCAGTGCCTGTTGGCCTCGGGTACCAGGGGAGGAATCTCAGCCTCCAAGAGAAGCTCAGAGGCTTCGGAGCACAGCGGGCACCCCGGGAAGGAGTGCAAGCACACTGTTCAGGGGCCCGCTAGAGAAGGTCGAGGGACGCGGGGTGGAGGAGGGACTGGCGAGTTACCTCCCACCACCCAGCAGGTAGAGAGGAGCCCCCTGGGCAGTATCATCATGCATGTTCACACGCCAGTCTAGCCACCAAATGAAGTTCACCAAAGACAAATGTGAGACGAAAACATGGGCCTACCAAAACATAGGAGGAGAGATCCTCTTAGAGCGGGTCTTTAAATTCGTGCTCTTTTCAGATTAGAGACCCTTTGAGAATCCGTTGAAGGCTGTAGACCTTCTTCATACAGCTACTCATGAACACAAAAGCACATGCACACACCTACGCATGCACACACACAAGCGCACGCACGCACACGTGTGCACACACATGTGCGCACGTACACACACATACACACGCACAGTCCATGTTTGGAACCCTATCTTGTAGTTTGACCTAGGCCAAATAAGAATCATAAATTCCAAAAACAGAGCCAGCCAGAGAAATAAAATGCATTTGAGGTTCTTTGTGCCAAGGAAGAAACAGCCTGACCACAAAAGAGAAAGGAATGTGTTCCATACTTCTTAATATCCTTGCAAACCATCCACTCGATATCAGGAAGAGGGGTCCCTTCGGCTGTGCATCTCACAGTCTGGCCCCCGTTAGAGCCATGGTGATCGTCAACCAAGTCCAGTATGGAGGATGGAACTGCAGGAGGTAAAAAGAAATCAGAACTGGATGGTTGGCACACCAGAACTTTGGGGAACTACCAAGTGGAATATGAGTTCAAAACTTGCCCACATAACATTTGAACCTCTAAATCAACCAACCACCCAGCAGGGAGCTGAGACCAGTCATGTGCATAATAACACTCCAGTTTGCACAGACCCAATCGGTTAAGGGCATGCTTAAGGCATCTGTGCCCTGTGGTGTTTTAAATCTGGTGTAAAGAAAGCAAAAGCCCCATGTTTATTTGACTTGAAAGACAAAGAGGCTCTTAGAGTTATATTATAGCTTGGGAATAAGCTTACAGATTCATCTGAAAGGTAGGATCTAAAGGAGCATTTACCAAAGTGCAATATTATTACATTTTAAAGATTCTTGTTTGTAACCAGTGATCAAATAAGTTAGAAATATGCTAATACCTGTATCACAGATTGACTATGAGGGTCAAATGAGCCTACCTAGACAGTACATGGCCCATGGTAGGTGCTCGGTGAATAGGTGCTAAACTGGCATATAAACAGACTTGGGCACTCTGTTCTGGGAGGGGCTTCTATAGAGGTCTATAAGGAACGCTAGGCACAAAAAGCCAAAACACTCTGGAACAACTTAACGTCATCGGGACCAAAACATATCATTTCACTCTTTCCAGAACTGGAGGTACCTAATTGAGAAACAGGTGGTAAGGAAGCGATTGGAGCCTAGGAATTCCAAGTCAGACAGTCCAGACTAGCTTGGAACCTCCCAGAATTATGTGAATTCATAAGTCCAACAGAGCTACACCTGACACCCAAAGCCCCTGCTTCTCCCCTGAAAGGGTTGCTTTTCCTTCCAAGACCTGTGGGGACAAGGCCAGGCTCTTCTCGGGAGACTCTCAGTCACCCACCCACCGAGCTAGAGTTATCTTTAACTGGCTCTTATATACCTTGAGTCAAGAGTTCAAAAGTATAGCTCTTCACATCATCTTCATTTTGAACTACAATAGTATAATGGCCGCTGTCTTCTTCCTTTGCTCGAATCAGCTTTAATTTGCTTCGATAACTTAAAAAGAAAAGGACTGTGTTTCAGCAAGGAGTAGCCCAATAAATTCCAATTGTTAAGCAATTACCATATTCAATTCTAATGTTGTTAAAAAACATCTTGTCCATATGATCTCTTTCCTGGGATTTTCCTTATATTATCTATGCACTGAAGGTCTGAGCTGTAGACATTTCATTCTTAAACAGAAGACCAGAGATGAGCAATGGCTTATGCGGCCACAAGAGCTGTCAGTTCTGCTAAGGCCTGACTTCTAGATGGGAAAAAACAAATCTTACCATCTTTCCTTTTATTTTAATCCTGGATTTTTATGTTTAAGAAAAAAATACTTGCCAACACTGTTAAGCAAGTATACTCCAATACAAAATAAAAATAAATACTTGAGTCCCCTTAACATCCATCATATGAGTGATTCAGCCAAATACTGGAACATCCTTGGAAGAAACAATAGAGACACTGTCTCTGTATTGATATGGAGAGGTCACTGGGGTATAAAACTCCTGCTTGCTTGTATTTGCTTAAGAAACTCTGGAAGGTTTCATAAGAAACCTTCCTAACAAAACTAATAATAGTATTCCTTGTGGGTGGGGAGGAGGAGGTACCAATGCATACGAGGACAGGAGTGAGGCTTCTTACAATGCACTGTCTTTAGGTGTGAATGTTTTTAAAGTGCAAGATGCATCTTAAAAAAAAAAAGAGAAACATATGCTTTCACACCTCACTAAAGAGAAGTTTCTCCAAAAGATTGCTTACACGTGTAATAAATGACATTTCGTTGTGTGTGTGTATGTGTGTGCGCAATAAAGTATCTGCCCATCTGACTGTCCATTACAACAGCGTGGAAGAGCAAGCGGAGTGAGAGGAAGGGCGCTGGTCATGGAAGGAGGAGACCTGGGGCGTTACTGAAACTCTCCAAGCCTCAGGTCCCCTATGGGTACCATAAGGGATAACTATATGCAAGGCGTAAAGTCATTGTGAGAATTAATTACATGAACCAATCTATAGGAAAGCATTTCAGAGGCTCCAAAATAGCATGCAAATGTCAAGTCTTCCAGCTAAGACACTGGATGCTGGAGACGTGACGGGCACACCGGGCTGGCTCTCCCTCTGCCGCACCAAACAGCACCTCTGCAATGGGTTTCTTTTTTTTTTTTTGCAATGGGTTTCTTTAGAGCCCCCTAAGCACCCCTGGCTGCCGGTGACCAGACAGTCTGCCGTCACTCATTTTTTGCACTTGTCCAGCCAAGGAAGCTGTGAATCCACTAGTTTTAGGGAAACCAGACACCCCTCCCTCGTGCGCATCCTTACATTCCCTGGCCTGTCATGGGGACCAGAAGATGATGTGCTGGAGGAAATCAAAAAACACCTTAAGAGACAGCTCTCCTGGATTGCTCCGCAGACAACCACCGTCTGGCCATCGCGACTGAAGGTAGCTTGCAGACAGCCCTGGGTGTCTCAAGTGTTGGCTACGCTGGGATCACCCTATTTCTCTCTGGCCTCACAGCCTAGTAGAAAGTTAGACACTGTCCACTTCTCTGTGTTCCTACATTTCGTGTCTTAGCAAGCCTTCCGGATCAAGTATCCCACTTCTATCTCTATCACTGTTCCACAGAGGTTGTCACATTCCATTCTCCCAGATGTTGCTTCTCAGTTACACATTCAGTTCAGAAAGAAGGAAGCAAATCCTGAAATTAAGTGAACTAATGGCAGAGGTGCTATCTTCTCCTCTTTCCTGAAGGCTTGAAATAGAGGATTTTGTTTCCTTGGAAAGGTTTCTGACAAAGATGTAGGGCTGGATTAGCTGATCCCTTCAAGAGGGATCTTCTGCTCTCAGATTCTAATCAGAGCTTAAAGCTTCAAGAGACCTCAAAATATCATCCAGTTCCTCATCTTGAAGGACATAAGGTATTATTAACCCTACATTATAGATGAAGAAGCTGAGGCTGAATGGTGACTTGCACAAAACTCCACCACTAGTTAAGAGATGACAACAGTCTACAGCTCCTCAGAGAGCAAGGATCTGAACTATCCATTGTACGTTCTCTCCTAACCAAATTTACTCAGACACTACTCTTATTTCCCATGAAAGCCTCACTGGGGAAAATGTATTTCAAATTAAGCCAATGGTGTTGTGTTTCATGTAGGCATATGTGATAACTGCCCTGGAAATGGAATCACCATACATGTCTACTTGCAATATGGGTGATGGATATCAAGGAATATATATGAAATCCAAGTGGGTCCAATTTTACTTTCTTTCCTCCATCCCTTGCTGAATCCAGGAACATGTCTTTCATTGGGAGCAGAGATTTTTCAGTTCTTTCTTCTCATTTCATTGTTACATACTTACCAACATACTATTACTGCATTGCAACATTGTCATGAAATGTACCTGATTTCCAGTATCTCCTATTTCTGATTGCTAAATTTTCTATATTGACTCTTGTTTGGGGTCATAAGACACACACAAACCTCAGTCTATCTAAGAAATACAATACAAAGAAAAGGCAAACTTGAGAAGGGTGTTTTTTTACCTTATTTCCTGAATCTTTTCTATGTCAGTGGTGATCTCTGTGAGATTCTCAATCAGAGTCAGGTTGTCCTTCAGCCAGGTTATCTTGGGAGGGGGATAGGCCTGCACATCCACCACAAAATGCTTGACTTCATGCAGGTTGACAGCTTCCAACAGGTTAAAGTTGGGTTTGATTTCAATAAATCCTTTCTCTGTACAGGGAAGAGTTTCCATTACACAATGATCACCTCATGGTGGATCCCGAGCACCATGGCCGATGGCCATTTTAGGAAGCAGAGCATACCGTGAACAGAAATGGTGACGTTCCTCATCTTTTTGACTTCCTTGGTGGCCTGGTGAGCAGCACATTCGTAATCTCCACTGTCTTTCACTGTGGCCTCCGGAACCCTCAGAGTGTATACCAGCTTGATGGACGGGAACTTGGTTTCCTCCAGCCTCGTGATGCCTTTGCCTTTCTACAGTAGAAGGGGAGGAAAGCTGGCTTTAACAAGCTGTCTCCTAAGAGTGAACCCCTGTGTAAGTCATGGACTCGGTGATAATGATGCACCAATGCGGGTTCCTGGATTGTAACAAGTGTACCGCTCTGCGGGGATATAGATGGGGGCGGGGGGAGGGGGGCTGTTCCTGTGTTGAGCCCAGAAGACAATACAGAAAATCTCTGTACTTTTTACTCAGTTTTGCTGTGAATTTAAAGCTGCTCTAAAGGGACTTCCCGGTGGTCCAGTGGCTAAGACTCCGTGATTCCAATGCAGGGGCCTGGGCTCAATCCTTGGTCAGGGACCCAGATTCCGCATGCTGCAACTAAAAATTCCACATGCCACAACAAAGATCAAAAACCCCGTGTGCCACAACTAAGACCCACTGCAACCAAATGAATATTTTTTTAAACCAGTCTAAAAAATAAAGTCTAATAAAAAATATTTTTAGCCATATTCCTTTGAAAATCCGGTTTTGAAAGGATATTTAATGACACAGTAAGGTATTTGTGCTATACTGCCACAAGAAAAAAAATATATAACAAAGCACTATTCAAAGTATATCTATTAATTATTACATTTATAAAGTATTTAAAGGACTTATCTCCTTTAAATTATAATGGGGGTGGTTCTGGGAAGTGGCTTTTCATCTGTTTCTCTAAATTTTAAAGTTATAAGCCTGCATTTTTATCTAGGGTGAAACAGATAACCAGCCCAGGTTGGGTACATGAGACAAGTGCTCGGGCCGGGTGCACTGGGAAGACCCAGAGGGATCGGGTGGAGGGGGAGATGGGAGGGGGGACTGGGATGGGGAATACATGTAAATCCATGGCTAATTCATTTCAATGTATGACAAAAACCACTGTAACGATGTAAAGTAATTAGCCTCCAACTAATAAAAATAAATGGAAAAAAAAAAAAGTTCAGAGAAAAAGAAAAACAAAACAAAAAAAAAAAGATAAACAAGGTTCTACCGTAGAGCACAAGGAACTATATTCATTATCCTGTAATAAACCATAACAGAAAAGAATATGAAAAAGAAAAAAAAAAAATATCAAACAAAAACTATGATTTATAAACCAATACTTAGAGTATATATTTGGGGGCCAAACAGCACATAGTTTTGTTTTGAGGAGAAAAAATTATCTCCAATAAATGAAAAGAAGCATTTATGTTTTAAGGATTAAAGGCATCAAATATGGGCTTCCTTGGTGGCCCAGTGGTTAGGAATCCACCTGCCAGACCTGCCTGGTGATACCGTGGATGAGAATCTGCAGGCCAAATCAGGGACACAGGTCTGATCCCTGGTCCAGGAAGATCCCACGTGCCACGGAGCAACGAAGCCCATGTGCCACACTGCTGAGCCCAGGCCCTGCAGGCCATGCGCTGCGACTGCTGAAGCCCTCCAGCCTCAGAGCCTGTGCTCGGAAACAAAAGACACCACAATGAAAAGCCCGTACGCTGCAACAAAGAGTAGCCCCTACTTGCAGCAACTAGAGAAAGCCTGTGCAAAGTAACAAAGACCCAGCACGGCCATAAATATAAAAATAATTTAAAAAAAAAAAGAATCCACCTGCAATGCAGGAGACATGGGTTTGATCCCTGGTCAGGGAAGACTCCACATGCCACAGGGCAACTAAGACCACAAGCTGCAGCTACTGCAGCCCTTGGGCCTAGAGCCCATGCTCCAAACAGGAGAAGCCGCTGCAATGAGAAGCCCTCACAATGCAACCAAGAGAAGCCCCTGCTCTCCCCAGTTAGAGGAAGCTTGAGGGCACCAAGAAAGACAAAGCAGCCATGAATAAACAAATAAATGAAACTTTAAAAAGTTTCTACAAAAAATTAAGGCAATCAAGTATGAACAGAAAAATAAGATAGTTTTACATTTGGGGGAAGATGTATACCGATTGGTCTACGAATGTCTCTTCAGTACATGAGGTTATAGGGCAGTATGTGAAAATGTCCAAGTTTCAATCAGACACCCCAGGGAGAAAGGGAAGGGGCAGCCAAAACACGGGGAAGAGAAATGGAAAAAAGGAGAGATACTATCAGACGCCAAAGAGAGAGCATGGAGCAGAAATCTGCGAACTAGGAGTGAAGGGGGAAAGACCACATATATATACAGATATGTGGTTGTTGCTCTCCATAAGGGCACTGCATCAAACACTGTTACAAGGTTTCTGCGTGGGACCATCATAGCCTTTTACACACAGTTCATACACACTTACCATGATGGGTTAGAATGAATGAGAACTGGACTTAACACACACACACCAATACATATAAAATAGGAAAACAACAAGGACCTACTATATTAGCACAGGGAACTATACTCAATATTTTGTGATAATCTATAATACAAAGAATCTGAAAAAGAATATATATATTTTATATATATTTATATAACTGAATTACTTTGTTGTACATCTGAAACTAACACAACTTTGTAAATTAACTATACTTCAATAAAATAAAAAAATAATGACTGATACCCTATGTGTAAATTCCCAAGGACCAGAGATGATGCAGTGGCTCCCCTTCCCCATCTCCACTCCTCCCTTCTTCTTTCTGTGGATGGGCCAGCTTCCACCAGAGTGCTTGGGATTCAGCAAACATCACTAAATCTCTATTTTTTTTTAATTTTTTATTGTAGTGGTTTTTGCCCTACATTGACATGAACCAGCCATGGATTTACATGTGTTCCCCATCCCTATCCCCCCTCCCACCTCCCTCCCCACCCGATCCCTCTGGGTCTTCCCAGTGCACCAGGCCCGAGCACTTGTCTCATGCATCCAACCTGGGCTGGAGATCTGTTTCACCCTTGATAGTATACTTGTTTCAATGCTGTTCTCTCTGAACATCCCACCCTCACCTTCTATCACAGAGTCTAAAAGTCTGTTCTGTACATCTGTGTCTCTTTTCCTGTTTTGCATATAGGGTTATCATTACCATCTTTTTATATATACACATCCATATATATGAGTTAGTATAATGTAATGGTCTTTATCTTTCTGGCTTACTTCACTCTGTATAATGGGCTCCAGTTTCATCCATCTCATTAGAACTGATTCAAATGAATTCTTTCTGATGGCTGAGTAATATTCCATTGTGTATATGTACCATAGCTTCCTTATCCATTTGTCTGCTGATGGGCATCTAGGTTGCTTCCATGTCCTGGTTATTATAAACAGTGCTGTGATGAACATTGGGGTGCACATGTCTCTTTCAGATCTGGTTTCCTCGGTGTGTATGCCCAGGAGTGGGATTGCTGGGTCATATGTCAGGTCTATTTACACTAAATCTCTATTGAATGATTCAAATTATGCCTGTTCACTGAAGGAAAGTTATGCATAGAGAGACCAGGCAGGGAATTCCCAGGCGGTCCAGTGGTTAGGACTCTGTGCTTCCATTTCGAGGGGTGATCCCCTAGTGCGGCTGCAAGGTACAGCCAAAATAAAAAAACAAATGAATAAAGTAATTTCCCTGCTGGTCCAGTGGCTAAGACTCTGTGCTCCCAATGCAGGGGGCCCAGGTTGGATCCTGGTCAGGGAACTAGATCCCACATACTGCAACTAAGAATTTGCATGCCACAACTAAAAGATTAAGACCTGGCTCATACTAAAACAAAGGCAAGACCAGGCAGGCAAGAAGCAGAGTATCATGGGTGTCCACATGGTAGGGAAGCAGGCAAGCAGCATTATCCAATGCCTCAAAACTCAAAGGTATGGAAGCCAAGAAAAGAAGTCATGACTTTAAGCAATCAGGAAGTTTTAAAATTCATTTGTGTTTTGCTTTGTTAATTTTTTGGTTATTATCTTGTAGCCATATAACCTGTCTATCTGATGAAAAAGAGCACTCAGTGTGAAACCTCTAGGCATTCTGAGGGGCCTGGTTCAGCTATCATCATCTCAGACTCTCCCACTGCTCTAAGAGCCACGGCATCCTCTCATCAGAGTCTGTATCAGAGACGGAAAGCTAAGGTCAAGAGGAGGCCAGTGTCATGCCCCATGAGCGATAGGTCTTTGAGGCCCTACTGTGATCCACTCCCTGCCACCAGGGGCCTTGAGGGTACTTACCAGTTGTCCAGGGTAAGTCCACTGAAAGTCAACCACCTCGTTGTTAAAGACGGTACAGGTGACCACAATCGATTCGCCTGCCTTATATACAGTCTTAGGAGATTCCATTTCCAGATCAAGTTTTGATGTTGCTATTTAAAAAAAGAACAAACACAGGACCTAAATGTCCAGAGTATAGTCAGGATCTTACAAGGTTTTAATTTTTAAAGAAGATTCTGAAAAATAATTTGCAAACAACTTTGATCAAGACAAAATTTTGAAAATCTCAGAAGCCTTGATCTGCATTGACATACATAATTTGGTATAAAGTAAATACATACACATATATACATATACACACATGCAAAACAATAACAATAGTAATAATAAATTCCAATTCGCCAGAAGACCACATTCGCATCCCCAAGCATTTGGGTGCATTATGACTACAATCACTTTTATTGACAGAGCAAGCCTTTACTGACTTCACTTTCCTAGCCACTAGCTCCTATCCCATCATTTATTTATTCTCCTCTTCTCTCCCATTCTGCTCCCCAGTTATTCTCAGCATTTCTAGAACCTAGCATGGAGTCTGGCATAAAATAAGCCCTTCACAAGAGTTAAATGGCATACTCTCGCTAATACCATACCTGCATGTAAGTGCTCTATAAATGTGTTGGCCCAAGCGCGGTTTATACATTCCCGTTTGCATTAACCACTCACATCAAAGGGATGAAGTCGACAGCTACCAGCTTTTCTCAAAATCACTTTTCCGAAGTTATTAAAATTAACCTAGAAGTCCAACCCCCACAGGTGTGTGTTTGTAGTTAAGGCCTTTGTAGTCAGGAATGTGACTAAAGCAATAAGAGGCTTATGCAAGAAAAAAAAATTCCTTACAGTATACTGAAGTTAACTGATGAAACCTGAGATAGTACAGGGTAGGAAAGACTTTGCCTTTGGTAATGCCAAGCTTCACAGCATTACAGCCACGGAGATCAGCTTAACACTGTAGGTTCAAGGTGGGGTTAACCTACCTTTCGGAGGCTAATGCCAAGTCCCCACATCAGAATTTGGGGGCTCCATCACTAGGGACTAGGATTTTAAAAAGAAAATTCTACATGCATCTGATGACTTTGCCTGTTCCTCTTATTCAGAGAAGGTAAGAGAGGGCACAGTACCTGTATAAGCATAAACATTGAATGGAATGGTCTGGAACTTCTTCCCTCTGACCGTGGCCTCACAGATATAGAGCCCGACAGCGAAGGTTCCTTTAAAGCCTTGTCTGCTGTCATAGGAGGCGTGCACTACCCCCTCACTGCTGAGTAAGGTCACCGGAGTCTCAGGATCTGTCGTGCGGCATGGGATGATGACGGAATCTTCGTCCTCCACGATGACCAAGGAATCTGTCATTCCTAGAGGTACGAAGGCTACATCTGGGTCTGACATTTGGGGAAAAAAATGGAAAACACATTAAGGACTAATTTCACCTTCACACATATATGGAGGAAGATTACTTCTTTGGCATTAGTCATATCAGGTATGAATTTTACCTTTACTCATAAATCCAGAAGTGTCACCCCACTGACATTTGTCATCCTAACAGCTAGAAGGTGATTTTTTTAAAGTATGAACAATACCAAATTGCCCGTGCCTTCTTAAAAAATACTGAAAACAAATATAAATATTGTCAGAAATGGAGGTCAAAATTTAAACTACAAAACACAAAACAAAATGGACATTAAAATAATCAAGCCTGAAAAAAAAAATCAGGTCTGCTCAAAACATGAGAAGAGACTCATAATTTCTGAATTATGCTTTTTACAATGCCTATGACCTATAGCTCTATTACTTGAAAAGTAGTAGAGAAATCTACCAAAAAAAAAAAGCCTCTCAAATAATAAATAAAATGTATAATTCCACAGCCTGAGAATTTTCTTTTCAAAAGAAAACCAGCTATTTAAACTACTTGGTAATAAATGCTGAGAGTTTCCAGTTTCACAAAGGATACACAACTCTAGATAACTGCAAAGAAGAGCTCTAGCAATGCAGAGCCTGGCCAGAGGACGTTTGCGCTGGGGCAAGGGAGGAATAGGAAAAATCTCTGGACAGTCTCAGGCAGATCAAGACTCAGTACTTTTAACAAACCCACCTTCCTACCACTGTCTTCAAAGCACGGAAGCACTTATGTGAGAATGACAATGGGCGACATACGAAATATCTACCCCTTTTGAAACAATTTTTTTTTTCAATTGTTAGGAAAGAAAGTTGATACAGATGAGAATGTCAGAACAGAAGTGAAGAGGGTTTAGATCCATAGTTACAGAAGACAGAGAAAGGTGCCAATTTTAAACTTTTTTTTTTTTAACTGTTCCATGCAGATAAGGGATTTAGTTCCCTGACCAAGGATCAAACCCAGGCCCCCAGAAGTGGAAGCTCGCAGTATTAACCAATAGACCTCCAGGAAAGTCCCAAGGAGCCAATTTTAAAAACTTGAAAGAGCAGAAAGGTAGGAAGAGATACTTCTGAAACTCCCTCACTCAATGTCTGCTAAAACAACACAGATGGCAAGAGCTATAAATGGTTTATATGCTTGTTGATTGAAGCCAAGTACTCTAGTTGTGGGGATGGATTGATTCCCAGGTGACTCAGAGGTAGAGTCCGCCTGCCAATGCAGGAGGTGTGGATTCGATCCTTGGGTCAGGAAGATCCCCTGGAGAAGGAAATGGCAACACACCCCAATATTCTTTCCTGGAAAATCCCATGGATAGAGCCTGGTGGGCTACCGTCCGTAAGGGTGCAAAAGAGACAGAACTTAGCGATTAAATAAGATAAGACCAAAATTCTAATTGTATTCCCCTTTAATCCAACCATCTATATACTAAAATTGCCATGACTTGAATTTGCTTTTAGAGTTCCAAATTCCTGAACTCTATTAGCAAAGATTCCAAGAAACAAAGCCACAAAATAACTTCAGGTTAAAATATGCAGTTTGATCTATAACACATCAGCCAGAGTTTCCTTTAAAGTTCAAGTCTTCCCTACCATCAAGTACTACTTACACAATGCAAGATCCAGGTTCTATCCCTGGGTTGGGAAGATCCTGTGGAGAAGGGAATGGCAACCCCCTCCAGTATTCTTGCCTGGAGAATTCCAAGGACAGAGGAGCCTGGCGGGCTACAGTCCATGGGGTTGCAAAGAGTCGGACTGAGCGACTTTCACTTTTCACAGATATAGACACAGGTACAGAGATAAACATATATCATTACCAAGGAATGCCCAGAGACTGCTAGGTGTGTGGTAAACCAAAGGCGTCTCAAGCTCATGGCTAAGTCTAGTTGATTAGGGTGGCCGCTGCCAGAAAGCACCACACATTCTGCCTGACTCTGGAATTATCCCAACCTTAAGCCGTGCCCTCCAGAGATGTTTCCAGACAAAGACTGTGTGGAACTGGGTCTCCTTAGACTGGAGGACTCCCAGACCTTCTTTACACAGAGGTCTAGCACTCCTCTACCCCACCTTCCTTCCCTCTCTCCTTCTTTCAGGGTCACACTTGCACCGCCAGCAGACAACTCTCCCAGCCTCTGCGGGATCCCTCATTTTCTCTCATGACCAGTGAAGCAGTGAAGTTGCTCAGTCGTGTCCAACTCTTTGCAACCCCATGGACTGTAGCCTACTAGGCTCCTCCCTCAGTGGAATTTTCCAGGCAAGAGTACCAGAGTGGGTTGCCATTTCCTTCTCCAGGGGATCTTCCCGACTCAGGGATCGAACTCAGGTCTCCCACATTTTACCATCTGTGCCACCAGGGACGCCCTTCTCTCACAAGCCTCTTCTTTAATATAACCCTTGCATATTTAACTCCACCTTACTCCTATGCTGGCATTCGCTTCTTAGAGGACAAAACACAACATTGACCAAAATTTTTATTAGAAAGAAAAAAACCCATTCCAACTTATCAAGGTTGAATACAGGCACACTTAATTTACTGCACTTTGCTATACTGGGCTTCACAGATACTGGATTTTTCACAAATTGAAATTTTGTGAACACTGCATCAAGAAAATCTATTGGTGCCATTTTTCCAACAGCATTTGCTCACTCTGTGTCAAATATGGGTAAATCTTGTAATACCACAAATGTTTTCACTATCATTACATTTGTTACAGTGATCTGTGATTGGTGATTTCTGATGCTACTACTGTAAAAAGATTATAACTCACTGAAGGCTCAGATGACGGTTAGTATTTTTAGCAATAAAATATTTTAAAATTAAGGTATGTACAGTGCTTTTTAAGACATAATGCTATTGCACATTAACAGGCTACAATGTGGAACTTCTCTGGTGGCCCAGTGGTTAAGTTTCTATGCTCCCAATCCAGAAGGCACAGGTTTGATCCCTTGGCCAGGGAACTAAGATCTGGCATGCCATAAGGCATGGCCAAAAAAAAAAAAAAGCTACAGAAGTATAAACATCCAATGCACTAGAAAACCAAAAATAAAAATATAAATTTGTATGACTCAATTTATTGCAATATTCACTTTATGTTGGGAGTGCGGACCAAACCCACAATCTCTCCAAGGCATGCCTGTATATGTTTTCTTGAATTTGAAAAATATCAGTTATTTGGAAGCCATTATAATGAACTATAAGCCACTCCAAGATAAGGCCTATCTAACTAATTTTTGTGTCCCCAACACTTAGCAGTGCCTGATACCCAGTCCATGCAAGTAAGTATTTGCTAACTTGATCAAACTGAATAGAAATGAGTACATTTCAGATTTTCCTCACAATGCCAATAAAAGATGCCACAATGAAATGGTTTTCAAAACACTACAGTTCTAAAATGTTAACAATGAATATTTCTGGGTGATGACATGACAAATGATATTGATTTAAGCTTGTGTGTTTGTAGTTTTTAATTCTCTGATAAATATTTATAATTTTTATACTTCTAAAAACTTTCATACAATTAACAGGCAAGCCAGGACAAGCCTGTCCGGGGGGACCCAGGCAGCTCACCGGGCACGTAGATGTAAATGTGTCTGCCCTCGATCTCGTTCTCGTCCATCTGCGTGTGGTTGTAATAGCAAGTGTACGGCCCAGTGTGGGCCGCCGAGGCGCTGACCACTTCCAGTACCGTCACAAAAAGGCCACTGTTGTTCTCCTCGTTTCTGATTTCCACATCGGGGTACTCTTCTTCAGACATGGGGTACTGCCAGCTCACTTCACTCTCCCCAAAGCATCTCAGAGAAAAGGATGAATTCAGCTGCACAACCCTCTCATTTTCATTGGGCAGGATGGAGGGTAATGAAAGCTGGCAGAGGATTAGGCTCGGCCCTGTAAAAGGAAACACGCTCTGAATAGGATGCGGCCCGAAAGGACGGTCTCACCCAGAGCAGCTTCTATGAACAATGACCATTTCTACGCAAAAATTCGTTAGCCTGGATGCCCATGAAAGGCCCCCCATTATGAACAGCACCGCATCTGCTGAGAGCAGCAAATGCTCCAAAGGCCTCAGTAGCCCTGTCCAGCCCCTGCTGGGCTCACCCCTCCAAACACTCCAGTGGACAGAGGACTTCTCACTCCTGTTCCACATCTTAGACTCTTATGTGTGACCATGAAATAGCACAAGATGGCATAAGCTCAAGCTCATATGGGCTCTTTACTGTCTGCGTTCCCTATGGACAGAGAAACGGGCTGAACGAAGCACAAGGCAGATTTGTGCTCAAGAAGTGCACATCTTCCGTTTCTCACAATACTCTGGCGTGCCTCCTCTCTAATGACTTCCAGAAACCAAAGTAGGAGGATATGGATTTCAATTCAAAAAGAATAAGTCAAGCCCAAGAGTGAAAACTCTTGAGTTCATCTTAGAACCTAAAATGTCAGTTCAGCTTCCCCTGTCTATAAAACTGGTAGAAGATATTATGACTAAATTATGCACTCAAGATATCTAATCTCCCTCTAAGCCTGGTGCGGGAATTCACCCAACTTCAGTATGTGTCCACTCTGACTGGTCAGCTTGTTAAGCGGGACGTGTAAAGTGCACCTGAGTCCCTATTGTACTGAAGGTGAGGAATACAGAGTGGACTTCAGAACTCCTAAATCACTGATCATGCTCAAGTTGCCATATCCATCCAGGTGAGACCTAAAGACACTCATAGCCTTAAGTTAACTCCTCGGACTAGAAAAACACTGGTGTCATGGTGAACATCTGCAATTCATGATTATCTGGATGAAAACTAAGAAAGTCCAATAAATATTTCAACACATGGCCCCGCTGGCATCCTCCTGGTGGAAAAGTTAGTAAGCTTCCCCAAGCGTGAGACAGTGAGTAATTCAGTTTCAAGGCCAAAGGTGACTCTAAGATTTTGCAGCAATTAAAGCATCTTCCATTTAAGACAGGTATAATTTCCTGGATGAAAATTTCCTCTATTTGTTTCCTTTGGGCATTCTTGAATTTATTTCTCTGACCCACCTCTCCTGGAAACCCATGACCCAGGAAATGGAAGACAGTGGCAGACAAATTTAAACTGTTATTCCTAACAGCATGTCAACACCATGATGACGTACATACTAAAATTGCCACCGGAGAACATTCTTTGTGGCATTAGAGCAATCCAGCAAGGGGAACTGAACGTGTGCAGGCATTCTAGAGAGCATCTTGCTCCTCTTTACTCTTCTGGACTGTTTGCAGGAATATAGGCAATACACCCCCAGAGCACAGAACTTAGGGGGAAAAGAAAGATTTCCCCAACGACAACAAACTCAGAGAGGCTTGAGATCCATACCTGTGAAGAGACAGCCTAAGGCCAGGAGTGCCCAATGGGAAGTCCCCATAGTTCTGGAAAACTGAAAAAGTCAAAAGTCAAACAGAAACAATGTTAGTCAATAAAACAACTAGTCATGAGCCTACTTCTCTGTGTGCTTTGTGCTATGGAAAATGTTAACGACATCATTTCAGTCAACAACATCCTGGTTTAAGTAAGATTCACAGTTAAAACAGTAAAATGCCTAAGAAGAAGGAATTAGATAGCCTTGTGTGGGCCCAAGACCATGACAGGAGCCAGCTGAAGCCGAAACCCTTTTTGATTGCCTGCAGCTTTCAAATTCCAAAATGTCTCGCTTTATTGTCTTGGAATATGTCCAAAAGTACAGAAGAACGGTTCCTCTTAAACCATTTAAATTGATTGCGAAAAACAAATAAACATGTGTATTTACTCAACTCCTAAACTTGAGCTGTTTTCACTCAAAATGGGTTGTCATTTGCTTCGGGCTTTGCTAACAAAGTACGCGGTCACATCCTCAGCAACCTTTGAAAAAGATGCTTGGACTGCCAACGGATGTCTTAATACTTGAGAGCCATTCTGGGTAGCAGGTTCCAGAAGCTGCATCGCCCAGTGTCCCTCAGAGGGTATCATGCGCAGATCTGCAGGCTCAGGCCTGGGGCCCCAGCCCAAGCCCTCCCAGGACCTGCTACACTTACAGGCAGGCTAAACAGGGCACAGAAAGCCCGGGGCACAGGCGTGGAAGGCGAAGAGTAAAGGAAGGGAAGAAGTGAGAGGAAGTGAGAGAAAAGTATGGCTAAACTCCTGTTTCAGGGATACAGTGAAGCCCAGTATAAAATTCGATGGACGATTCATTTTCACACAGGTCCCTGTACCTTCAGAAAGCAAGTTCTCCACTCCGATCTCCTGCCGCGAATTCTGGGGAACAGAAGGGCAGTGCAGAGAGAGACTGAAACCCAATGTCGCTGAGACACAATCAGGGAAAAGCAGCCGGCGAGCAAGAGACGGAAAGGGAACGTAAGGAGGGAAACGAAGAGGGACCCGAGCTGCCCAGAGGTGAAACCATGGAAGAGTCTATTCCGCTCCACCTTCTGAAATGGCCCCTTTATCCTTTTCTTTCTACGTATGCCTCACACATTTTATCATCTCCCCCTTCACTTCCCACACGAAGGAACTGAGAAAATGATCTTCCTGAGGTCTACCCGAAGGAGCTTGCAGGGGTTGGGGCCATTAAGCACCCAAGTTTCAAATAAAGAAGCTCCACTGAGAGTCGTGGGCAGGGGCACAAGCTGCAAGATGATCCTTAAAAAATCACCCAAGCCAGGGCTTGGGATACACTGGGTCCCTGAGTTGCTCAAAACCCCAATTCACACAATGGAACGAGCTCATGGCACTTAATTTGTTCTATAATTGACTTTGGAAACTAAGATGTGTGTGCATGATTCCTGAGTAAACTGTCTAAAAAAACAGAAGAAAACAGTCAATGTTGCCTGTGTTTAGCCCTTGTTTCCTCCTTCATTTTTTTGTTTTTTGGTTGCAGAGGATCCAGTAGATAACAACCTAGTAGTTTTTGGTAGAGCCTGATCTTTTATTTTCGCTTGAAACTGGCAACTGGTCTACCCGCAGACATCAGCTTTCTGCCTCATTAAAGTCTACCAGTTAAATGGAAGAGGAAGAAAAGGAAAAGATGGAATGCTGATAATGGGGAGGGAGGCGTTAGGAAAAAATGATGATAATTCTGATTTCTCCAAAGCAGAACAAGAAACCAGTATTTGCTCAAAGTGGTCATGTGTATGCCATGCTTGTTAATAATAATCCTTTGAAATATCTGATGTTTTAAGTGCCACTTGAGGCTCAGAGAGGCTCAGCAAATGACCCAATATCACACAGCTGGTAGTAAAGCCAGGATTCTAACACCAAGTCTGTGTAATGCAAAAACCACGCTCTCTCCAAGCCACCATATGGTCTCTCTCAACGGAAGGTTAGTGTTTCAGCCTTGTGGACTCCCCGCATCCTCAACTATTTCCTCACGCAAATTGGGGCCCTGCTTTCCTCCTCTGCTCACTGCCACAGCGAGAGCAATCTGCACAATGCTGGCTGGATGACGGCCTCCGAGGATCCTGGCATGTGCCAGGGATTCAGGGTTTCCTCACTGCTGCAATGACGGGCACAGGGTCCCCAGAGCCAGGCTGGCCAACCTGATTTCCCACATGGCCTGCGTGTTTGTACATATAAATATCAGCCTCCCACTGATAATCCACTTAGCGAACTTCAAAGGAGCCCTCCACAGCCAGCTTGATGCCTTGGGTTTTATCACATTTACATCCTGCAATGCTCTAGTGGGCCTTGCCAATGATGCACTCTTAAAGCATTCCCAAGCTTGACAGAGGGGCTCGCTGCTTTTACAGGCCAGGCTCTGAAGGGCATTTTGCTCTGGCCAGGCCCACCAGACTTCCTTCTGTGCATCCAGATATGGGGGACCCGATGCCAGAGAGGATTACTTACTGACATACAAGTGGGCAATGAAAACAGGACCTCCGAGCAAGCGATAATGGTGCAAACACTGAAAATCAACATGGGTTTGCTCACCATTTCAAACTCCCATCTCTGATAAGAGTGGTTCCCTGGCTAGAAACCCAGGCGTAGTTGTGAAGTTTCATGTCATTACTCATCTGTGACTCAGACAACTTACTGGTGAATAATTGCAGACTGAGTCCTACAGGGAGGTGATGGAAAACACCTGGGAAGAACGCAGCTTTCCCGCCTCTTGGCCCTGGAGTGAGAATCTCTAGGAGTGGTGTTGCTATTTCCACTGCTTTTTTACTCTGGGAATAAATGCTCCTCCTGAATCAATAACCCCTATCCCAATGCTCATCCAAAAGTCAGACGTGCAAATATAATTGGTTTGCAGATTCAGAGAAACATGGCATGTTATGAATCAGCAAGAATAAATCACTTTGCAAGGTGGAATGATGGATTTCACTCCAAAAAATTTAATCATAATCATTTCTCTCATGCCAAGTGTATGTTGGACTTCAGTCACAATCCTCTATAATCACAGCTCATCGCCACTGGTTAGAGAAACAATCAGAGAAAAAAGATCTCTGCTGTATTCACACTCAGGCAAGTAAGTGTGGCCTCCCCTCCCACCCTTCATTCTCATTCGTTTCTCCTCTCAATAGATGCTGTGATAGAAATGGCACTGGACTAGGCTTTGATCCCACATCTGACACCTAGTCTATGCCTCTGAAGCTCAGACTCTCCCGTAAATCAGCACGAAGAATACCTGACTTGCTGGCTTGCCTTTATGCATTATTATAAAGACTAAATTCCACACAGTTTAATTCAAAGGGCTTCAGAAACTGCAGCTGTTGGTTTTCATGCAGCCGCTTTTTCTATAGGTTCCAAAGATGTCTTAGACAAGAGGGACATCCGAGTGGCTACTTCAACGTCTATTTACTGAGAGTCAGCAGCTGCACCACCTGTGTTAGTGGAGAACTGGGTCTGAACTCCGCTACAGGGAAGCCTGATAAAGCTATCAAGACTGTTCCTAGCTGAACCAATGTATATACAGTCATGTAAACAGAGAAAAAAATCTGTTTGCAGCCACTATTCTTTCTCTTTAACACACTGCCATGCCCGTCCCTGCAAACAGAAGCGAAGAGCCATTAACTATGACTCTACAATCAAAACCAACACGCTAAGCTAGAGAGCAAACAGACGGCAAGCAACCCAGGGGCACCATTCCCAGAAGAGAGAGCAGGGCACGCTCCTCACAAAGCCAGAGCGGGCTTCCGGATCACCAACTGCTCAGAGCTGCCGCATATTGAATTTCACCCCACCCTGGCATGATTAGAGGCCACTGAAGACTCTCTCACAGTCGCAGAAGCCACTGATGCCTTCAAGATTCAGCTTTCTGAGGTTCAGTTAATTTCAGCTCTCCTTAGTTAATTCTAACTGTGAAAATGACATGTGCTGTTTTTCTTCCCTGTGACAAACATCCCTGTGACTTCAGTCCAGGCGGTCCAAATGCTGGTCCACCCTGGCGGCAACTTGAGTGAGGGAGTGTTTACTGGGATCTGCACCTCACCAGAACCTGTTCTGTTGTTTTTATCTTCTTGAGTTCCATTAGACATTCCAGTGCTGGGTGGGAGCGGCACTATTTTTACATGGGAACATTTTATGGGACAGTCTGAGCTCATAAACTTTTCTGCTCCCCTGTACCAGGGGAGACTAAAATGTCACTTCCTGTTGATTGTCACCAAACTGGTGTGACACCCAATGGGACAACCTTAGGTGCAGGAGCTTGTAGTACACTTGAGGCTCACCAAATCCCCAACACTATGGCTTCACTGTAAAAGAAAACTGCAAAAACTGGCCAATCTTCGCGGGTCTGCTCTGATAACCCGATGTGGTGGGCCAACACTTTGCTCATTAGGTAAATACATAGGATTAACAACTGTGGCGAAAGACTACCCCCAAAGTCCATAAAATCAGGGTTGTCAGTCCAGTGATTCTTCTAGCTTCACAGAAAACGAAAACTTGGTCCTACCGGACCGAAAAATGCATCTTGCTGATGCCACGACTTGCTTAAAATCTCCGCGAAGCCGATGCCAGCAAAGGATAGTTGCAGTTCTCACATAAAACCAGCAGGTGGCAGTATTGGTCCAAGAGACAGGCAGGCCTCGGGGTTCGCGGGGACGCAGATGCTGCTACAAGTTCTGTGTTAACATGTCCCAAATCTTCCAATCTCCTACTTTATTGGGTTGCACGTTTAGGTTTCGTGGTGCCCTCTATTCAAAGCCGGTAGAATAGAAGCTGGGCAATTGCCCGTGAAAAGGCTTAACGTTCCTCTGGGCCCCAAGAGAATTCGCATCATCACCAGCACCGTCAGCATCATCCCTGCCCGCGGGGTCGGCCGGGGCGACTGAGCTTCGGGAGCCAGGAAAATGGCGCTGCCATTCCAGGTCGCAAAGGTTTGGAAGGTTCAGCAGGAAAAGCCACTCACGAGTAGCTCGAGTGGTCAGGGTTTTGTTTAGCCAATGTTCTCCCCATCTCGCAGTCTCCACCCGTTGGGGGGAGACAGACCACCGGGGCCGCGCTAGGTGGGTCCCCGACGCCGCGGCCGGGCGCGAGCTGCCGGGTCTGTTCGCAAGTCACTATCACCGCCTCGTAAACCCCGAGGCGAGGGGCGCGACGGCCACGCAGTCTGGGAATTGCGGGCTGATTGGGAACGACTCTTCCCGTGGCACAATAACGCGGGGTCGTAAAACAGACAAACAGCAACAGGCCGCCAGCGCGGCAGGGGGACTTTCGAAGGGCCAGAAAACAAAAGTCGCCCCCTCCCCCCAAAGTAGTGCCCGGGACCCTATATCCTCCGCTTGGCCCACATTTCACTATTATGACACCCCCTCCCTTAGCCCCAAACCCAGGAACCTCCGCCCCTCTCGCACACCCAGAGCCTCCAAGGCAGACAACGTGACTGCAAGGCGTTACTTTGGGGCTCCAGGAGAGGGCAAGGTGACCGCGGTTAGTTGTGTCCTGGGTCCCAGCGCAGCGCTCCGACCCCCCGAGGCTGGCGGAGAGCCGGACGGCGCGCCGGACACCCGCTAGAGGGCGCGGCAGCCGCGCGAATCTTACCCCGCTCGCTCCTCGCTCCCGCCGGTCGCTCCGGCTCCGGGTCCCAGACAGCGCAGCGGGGACCGCGGCTCGCCCACCTCCGCAGGGGAGGATCTGCGCTGGCACGGTCCGGCCCCGCCACGCCCCCACAAGCCCCGAGCGGGCTGCGGTCCACGCCCTCGGCCGCTCAGTCACCCTGAAGTTGGGGACAACGACCGCCCGCTCCCGGTTTTAGCGTCCGCAGCCGCCGCACTCCCAGCTTAGAGCTGCGGCGGTCGCTGCGCCCTAGACTCGACGCTCGGCCTTCGCATTGTTTTCGGCTGAGACCTGAGCCGGGGGCCGGACGGGGTGGAGGGAGAAGGACCGAGGGGTTTAGGGTTACAGTCGCACGCCAGCGCCTCCTATGGGCCTGAAAGCGCCACGGCCGCGGACAGCTGCGCGGAGAAGGCTGCTTGGAGTTGAGGCTGCGCTCCGTCCGCTTTAGAGAACCCAGCCTCCCCCACTGCGTCCCCCTCGCCGGACGCCCGCTTTGCCCGGGTTGCCCTGTGCACACACGCTCCGCCTGCGCCTCTCTCTCCTCTTTCGCGGGGAAGGGGTAGACTGCAATAGGTGGGGAATTCCGAGGTCCTCTATCCCTTGCAATCTATATTTCCAACGGATCCCTGGCTCACTGTTCAGCTGAAAACAAAAGGGAAATGCCATCGATCCATTTCAGCAAAATACAAGCACCAGCAGAGCCCTAGAGCACTTTGGGAAAAGCAATCTGCCCGAGCTCTGCATCCCGCGCGGAAAGATAGCAAAACCTTCCCCCTCTCCACTCGGACCCCGACGGCTGAGGCTGCGCGCGGACCCCATTAGACTAGAAGCCAGGGAGATTGAGAGTCGCACCTTTCGGCCACTAAGCAGGCTTTTAGCTTTCCTCCCAGAATTGCCACTTCTCCACCAACATGAAACAGTCGCAGCTCCCTCGAGGCCAGAGGGAGTCCCACCCACCGGGGTCTGCAGGAAGGCGCCGGCCACCACGTCCCCAGGACGCGTCCCGGCACTGCGCGCCGCCCACGGCCGGTCCCCAGGAGGCACAGAACCGGCCCGCCTCGGCGCCAGACGCGTTTGCAGCTGGAAAGCCTGGCCCCGGTGCCCCTCCCCCTACACCCCTCCCCAGTCCGCGCCCCGGAGGAAAGCGGACCGGGGGCCGGCAGCCGGGGCTCCGCTTCGAGCCCCTCTCTAAAGACTAGCGCTTCCCGCTGCCTTCTCCCACCTCGTCTTTCTGTCTCCCCCCGCCACCACCCGTCGGTTTGGAGTCCGGCTACACTCGGGTCAAACCCAAAACAAGACTGTCCAAGAACCCGAAATAGGGACTCAGGGTGTCACTGAGGCTGTCGGGGAGTGGAGCAAGGGCCCCCTTTACCGAGAGGATTGTGGAGAGGAGAAAACCCAGAGGGAAGGAGAAAAGACGAGAGAAGGACAGGAGCAAAGCAGCAGCACCAGGGCCGCGGGGGGGGCAGATGGAGGTGGGGCTTGGGGGTGGGAGGGGATGTTAGAACCGGAGCCAGCGCGTCACCGATGAGGTGCGCACGTCCGGGGAGCCCCTTCCTCCCCTCCAGGGGTCCCCAGGCTCGCCGGTCTCTGGGCTGTTAGTCCGGTGAGCTGGGCGGCTGATCGTCGCTCCCCGTTTACCCTGGATGTCTCTCCCCGCTCTAAAAAGCTGCCTAGTTCTGTTCGAGAGCGACAGTGCGGAGGCGAGTCGGTCCAAAATGTTGAGCAATTCGGCTGAGGAGCCAAAAAGCCATTTCCCACACAGCGCAGCCCTGGGCTTTTCTAGGCGGCCGGGCTGGGCGCGGGGCAGTCCGGACCTGATGAGGGTCGTTCACGCTCCCTCTCCAGCCTCCGTTTGTCTCTCCCCTTGGAGATGGAGTAAGTGGCAAGTTCTTCCAAGCACTCTTTCTGCACGGCCCGGGGTCCTAGCAGGGCTGGGGGAAGCAGTGTGGAGGGGGCGCTCTGGCTGCGGGAGACAAGGCGGAGACGCTTGGCCCGGCTACTTCACACCTGGCCAGGAGGCCGAGGTTCCTGGTCCCTTTAGGCAGCAGTCGAGCCACACTCCCTCTCGCTCTGAGCCGACAGAGACCCTTTCCGAACTGAACCGCGGGTCCCAGTTGTTTCCAAGCCAAGGGGAAGCTGCCCGCTCCCTTGGCGCCTTCTGGAGAAGTTAATCTCATGTATAAAAGCCTATTTCCATGGGGATAGACGATGGAAGAAGGCGGGGCGCGAGGAGACCGCTCCGGGGCGAACAGAGGGAGTGAAATACATACAGGGACCCTGGAGAGGGTGAAGCAGCGCTGGGCAGGCGGCGAGCGCCCCGCACCCCTGTGCGGAAAGGGGCACGGGTGCCCCGAGGCAAGTGTGAGGGCGGCTCGCCTCCCACGTCTCCGTCTTACCTGGGAACCAAGTTTCTCCGTTCCGAGTTGTCCCTAACTTCCCCCACAAGCTCTCCACTTTTTTTTTTGGCGACCTTCCTTCTTTCCTTCCTGCGGCCGGGACTGGCTAGCAGCAGAGCTCCGGGCTTGGCAAAAAACGGTTCCACCGAGGAAGGGGGTGCGCAGAGATTGCTGGGGGTGGAGACCACCGCGCACAATGAGGGCCCCTTGGAGCGCAGTTCGAAATTCCTCAAATCCCAGTTGCTGGAATGCGAGGCGACGACGACTTCTTCACTCGGGGCCAAATGTGTTTGTCATTACTCCCCAGACCGCCTGCCTGCCCGCCAGCCCGCGCCGCCGGCGCCCCCGCGCTAAGCGCGCAACCCGAGCGCGCGGCGGGGCTGGCGCCCTCTCTCCCTCGCACTTCACTGATCCCGCAAACCACGGATCCCCAGAACCCTCGCCCAGATCGGCGCCCCCTCCGCTCGCCTCGCAGCCGCCACGGTTGTATTGAGTCTGGCCCTTACCGGGCGCGGCACGGTTCAGTCATTACGCGCCCCGGGTCGGCGCCGTGTGCGCCGGGTGGGCACCCCAGGGCCGGCCCTCTCCAGCCGAGCCCTTCACGCCTCCCCTCCCCGCAACCCCTTCCGCTCCCCACTCCGCGCTCGTCTCTCCCCACCTCCCTCCGTCCACCAGCCGCGCTCCACACCGCCGGCTACAGTGCTGTCCCGCCAAACCGCGGACGAGGAATGAAAATACTCATTAAAAACCTGTAGCCTTCCAGGACTCCATGCCAAGAAGAGGACGAACACCTCTGCCCCCACTCCCAGCACTGCTTGGTGCTCGTCCCAGTATTCAGGAATATCACCCCCAACCCCCAAAAGAAACCTCAAAAATGTAAGCCTCAACAATTTCTTTGGGAGGCCATAGAGTTGTTAGAAAAATACTGCTTTTAAAAATAGGTCTGGAAAATGTGTTTTTTTAAACCCCTAGACTTTCGAACTCTATGGTTATCTTCCCTCCAAGTGAAGTTTATTCAAAATAAATTACTCTCTGGACATACAACTAGAATTCGACTCCAATTTTTTTTTTTTCCATCGCCCAAAGTTTGAAGTTACTTCACTTCTAGCCCAAAGAGCCTGATTAGGGATTTCTTTTAGAAACAAAAATCCTTTTTCTCCTCCCTTACCTTCTCCTCCAATGTCAATTCGCAATGAAAATCCTACATGAGGAGGTAAAATTGTGTCCACGGCCTGCAGCCCTCTCCTGCAATCCCTCCTCTGTTTCTCTCCCTCTAGCTCCAACTGTAATGGGCTCAAAAACCGCGTTTTGTAATTGATTCAATGTTATAGTCCATCCTTCTAAAACTAATCATTTGCTCTAAGTAAATAGCTGTCAGGAAATGAAGCCCCCCCTCCCCTTGGCCTCTTCAAAATAAGAGTTTCCCTCGAACTCCGTGCGCTCCGAGTCTTCCAGCCTCCAGATTGCGCCTTCGCTTTTCGCTCTTACGCAATCAGGGGGTCTAGCCCCAACCCCCAGACTTCGACAACAACTGGGGGGCGGAGAGAAGCCGACCAGATGGGGTGGGGGGGAGGGGGAGGTGTTGATGCTCTGCCGGGAAAGAGGTTCGTGAAAATACAAACTGCCCATCATTTCCAAAATGAGTTTGCCTCTTGATTTGGGGGACAGTTTCCTACACTGCTATGCTGCTTTTTTTTTTTCTTTGAAAGGATGAAAAGAAACACGTATAATTGCAGTTAATGCCCAGAGAGAATATAAATCTGGAGTCGAGAAATGCCCCTTCTTTAGAAACTCCTAGCCCACCTAGAATCCGGGCCGTCGGGAGAGGTCTCCCAGCCGTTTTGAACCTGGGGTCTTTTAGGGAAAGTGCCGTATAGTTGCTAATCCTTTAATGGGATTAGGCAAGCTGTTGAGTCTAATATGAAGATGATGGGTGGTTTTTTCTTGGGCGGGGAGGGGGTTTGCTTTGCTTTGGTTTGATTTTGTCTAAAGACAGATTTGAAGTAGGGTACAAAGATTCGAGGGTCTGTCGTGGGTTTGGAACTTTCTCCGACAGAACGACCTTTACTCTCAAAGCACTTATCTTGTCTTGCCTTTGTTTTCATGGTTATCTGGGCGAGGTTGTCCTGGCTTCTATCACGCACACAAAAAGGCTCAGGCTTGATCGTCTGGGGAATCTTCTACAACCAGCCTGCCACCTCCGCGTTCAGGGGGAGGGTGCAATTTGACTCTCCCCGCACCCTCTCCCGCCGCGTGGGTCTGGCCGTACGGGTACACTAGGGATAAGAGGGGAGCCCCCAACCTAGCCCTGGGGCGCCAGGCAGGAGACTAAACCGGGAGAGGGCGATCCTACTCGCGAAGGAAAGGGGGCGCTGACGCTCCAGGAACCAGACCTGGGCAGAGTGGGGCTTCCCGGCGAGGGCGGGGGAGGGGAGCGCATTTGCTCTCCCCACCTTCTCTAATTTCGAATTCTCTAGCTGGGTGGAGGGTTCATCCTTTACCACCACCCCACTCTCCCCCCACCCCCCACCCCCTGCACACACCCTTGACAGTGGCCAGGGCGGCCTGGTTTAGGCCGGAATGTGGGACTGCCATCACCTTCTCCCTTACTTAGAGAGCGGACACGGAGCAGCCTGCAGGGGATGGTGTTCAGAGAAGGACTCGAAGGGGTGCTGTGTGAACTGCGACCGGCTCCTGGGGTGTCCGGTTCGCGAGGACGCCTGAGGCTGGGCTAGGGGCCTCATTCCCCCAGTCCTTCTGCGCAGCCGCCTCCCGTGCATCTTCAGTTCGGGTGACTGCACTGCTCACTATTACTTCCACATGTTCCTTCAGGAAATCATTGAAGGCAAATATATGAACAGCCCCTTGTTCGGAATGCTAACAGGATACCGTAATGTTTGTAGATAACGAACGGGGACTAAAGAACCCCCCAAAATCGGAGTGCGGAATAATAGGGGGAAAGCGGGTGCTGGCTTTCATGCTAATAATAAAATCCAGCTAAGATACAAATTTCTATATCAAGAACGCAAGAGGGTAGGAGGCGAGGCAGGGCGCAGGGCCTACCCAGTAAGGCCTGCTTTGCTCCTACGATATTGCCAGCCCGGTCAAGCCGGGATCTCCAGGACGCAGGCCTCTGCTCTCCCCGCCCACAAATGGTAACTTCACAGTTCCTTTTAGATGCTTAAAGGGACCCGAAAAGCGGGCTGGGCGGGGGTGTCTTCGGGCCTTAACTCCTCGCGAGTTTAAAACAGAGAGAACGGAGGAGCAAGTAAGCACTCAGTTGTCCTTCTGGTAGTAATTACCTGCCTAATTTGAATGATGCCTTTGTTATGATCATTAACAAACATTTGCTAAAGGTTTCCATGTGTGACATTCCAGAAGGTTTAAAGGCCTTGGGGAGCTGACTCCGGGGATGGAACACCGGTGGGGGGTGGCGCAAGGGAAGCAAATGGTGGGGAGATTTCCCCGAGCCTGGGCCGAGCAGATAGAGGGAGGTCAACATCTGCCTCCCCAGCAAAAGCAAAATAAACCCACTGGTCGGGAGCAACCTCGGGGCTGGAGGCCCACGGAAAGAGGCGGTTCGTTCCTTAAAACGAGTTCTGCCCACCCGCCCCTCCCACTGCTCATAGGCGGGTTTGAATCTTGCCGTCCTCCCTGCGCCGCGGTTCCGCGGATTGACTGCGCGCGTCTATCAGCAGGGGAGTCACGGGGAGGTGGGCGAGGCGAGTTTCCCTCTCCCTCTGTTGTTCTAAGATCCTTCCAGATTGCTCCCCCGATGCCCGGGGTCCTGGGTGGTCCAGGAGCCGCAGCCGGCAAGAAATGCCTCCTGGCCGAGGCGAACTGAGGAGTCTCTTCTCCGTCTGCTTATGCCCAGGGCGTTGCGGGGGTTCCATCACCCCGAGCGGAGGCGTGACCATCACCGGCTTGGGTAGTTGAGCGAATGTCCCAGCTCAACTGGGACTGATTTTAACCTCTTGTGTTTTTCCCTTGAGAGCTCTTCATGGAATTACGAATGAGGGTTTTTTTCCCCAACCCCGTAGTCGGGGCGGCTGCGACCTTCTGGGAAGCAGGCCCAACTCGAGAGATGGGGAAGTTAGGGGAAGTTAGGGGAGCTCGGTGTTCCGGCGTGGCCTTGCGCATCTAGGCCCTCAAGGGACGATGAAATTGGAAGCAAGAGATGGAGCAGAGCCAGCCATCAAAAAGAGCCCCCCACTCAAGGTTTTTAAAACCAAATCCAAATGATCCTTGAAAACAACCAGAATCTCTCCCTGCTCTGCCTCCCCGGCCGCAGCCCCGGGTCACACCTTTGGGTTTCGTGGGCGTTTCCCCGCTGAGTTGGCTTTCTGTTTCTCTCTTCCTTCCCGGCGCTCCAGCTCCACCCCCCAATTCTGCTTTCCTCGGAGAATTCAGAAGGTACTTGGGCTTTGGAAGATCTCTGATTACAGCAGTTATCAAAGCCGATAGTAGCGAAAATCACCTTTAAACCAAGTCGCAGTTGGTTTTTCAAACGAAGTTGGGGGTGAGGGGGAACGCATTTCTAGCTTTTTTTTTTTTTCTCTAGCTTTCTGAATTGAAAATAAAGGGCCATTTGGTGTTTAGGGGGGGCTGAGGGAGGCGCTAACTGTCCCTTTTCCCACCTTCTTTCAATTCTTGCCTGAGCCTGGAAGAGACACCTCTCTGGGTCGGCGAAGGGACCTTAGTGAGGAAGGCTCCGAGAAGGATTGCGGATGGGGGGGGGGGTGGTCCCCGCCTTTGCCTCGGGTCTGCCCCAGCTGAGGTTTGGAAGCTTGCTCTAGTCTCTGCAGCTCAGAATACAGAGGCCCAAATCTTATTAAAAGAGGACAAAGAGGGTCCAGACAGGCTCGTGTATCTTGGGGCGACAGTTCTCTCCGGGACCCCATACACACCTCCTCCTCTTGCCGGGGGGCTGACTAAGGGTGCAGCGTATCTTCTGGGTTCCCAGAGGCTTTCTCTTCAAAGATTTGTCTCCAAAGAGAAATCCAAAGCCGTTCCCCCTGGCTGGAGACCTGACGCGCCTCTGCTCAGGCTAGGGTTCCCACCACCTCGGCCTGCTTGGGGACCCGAGGACCACAGACTGTGAGCTCTGGTTCCCACCCTGACAAGCCCAGGGAGGGGCTAAACTCCTCAGAGCTGAGAAAGACGTGGTGGGCCTAGACCCCTCCGGGTCCGATTCTTGGTTACCCTTTTCCTAGGGAGAGAGCTGGGCTTTCTCAATATGGAGAAGTTTTTGCGCCACCTACTCCCCTCTCCTTCTGTTAGACCTTAGCTTTTAGTTACTTTTAATTTGAAAACCGTGTGAGGGGAGGCGGAGGGATCGAGGAGATTGGGAGGTCTGCTCTTTATTAGGGGCCTCAGCATCCAGCTTTCCAACTCACAGCTGTGGCTTGGGAGGGGCAGGAGGGCTGGCTCTGTTGAGGTCAGCTTGACTGAAGAAAGGGCCTTGTCCTTAGGAGGTCCCAGGAGTAAAGCGAAAAGCTTCCAGCAGAAACTGCTGTGCAAAGCCAGTGGAACCTGGGATCCGCAGCTACATTAATTATAGTACAGAAGTTTGAGTGCGAGCCAAATTATTTAATCAGGGTATTATTTAATCCCCCAAACAACCCTGTGGGTTGTGCGTGATTACCCCCAATTAACAGATGAGCAAACAAAGGCAGAGGGGTTAAGCAGCCAGTGCGCCGCAGCACCAGTTTCTGCCTAACCGTGTCCTGGGTTCCAGTTCCAGTGTGGTCTAGTCAAGACAGGTCACGCCTCTGAGCCTCAGTCTCCTCATCTGTATGAATGGGCATGTCTGCACTTGTCCCCAGATTGTTGAGAAGGTTAAACAATATGAGGCAGAAGCAGCCCAGGAAGGCGCTGGATAAAGTTTCTCTTCCTCTCCTTTCTTCAGGCACCATCACTGACGTACTCCCCTCCAGGTCCCTGCTTCCCCTGGATTGGCCTCAAGAGCTGCGTAAATGCCAGTCTAGTTTTCTAGTTCATGGTCTCAGTTAAAGGTGGAGCAGGGGCATCTTGGTTCCTAGCTATTACCCATCAATGTCTCAGGCCCTCTCAAAAACTGGGTCCTAGGTCAGAAGGCAGCAGGGAGCCAGGAAGGACCAGAAAAAGCAGACAGGATGAAAAGACAGGCCTGACACCTCCAAGAAAGGATCTGTAGGAAAGTCAGGAAGAAGGGATGCTGAGGCCTCAGTCTCAGGGAACGCGCAGTGAGGATCAGTGGAGGAGCCTCTGGGGCATCTTGTAAGGTTGTGTACCAGGCACCCAGACTTTGAGAGGATGCACTTGGTAGGTCAAGGTGTGCCATGCCTGCATCTAACACACAGTCACCTTCCTCCACCAGACATCCTCCAACCTTGATTTTGGAAGTTTCTCTTCCAGTTTTCCAATTCATTAAAGCTTATAGCACATCTAAAACTAACACAACATTGTAAATAAGCTATAATATATTTTTTAAAAATTTAGGTAAGTTAAAAAACAATGGCATGTGCCAGTCAGAGTTTGCTCTCCACTTTAGAGAGTTGATTCAGGGAATTCCCTGGTTTGCCTTCCTGGGTAGCACTCGTCGTAAAGAACTGGCCTGCCATTGCAGGAGACAAAGAGACACGGGTTTGATCCCTGGGTAGGGACAATCCCCTGGAGAAGGATAGGGGAACCCACTTAAGTATTCTTGCCTGGAGAATCCCCACGGACAGATAAGCCTGGCTGGCTGCAGTCCACACGGTCACAAAGAGTTGGAAACGACTGAGCTACTTAACACGCCTGCTGGTGGTCCAGTGGTTAGGACTTAGCACTTCCACTGCTGTGGGACCAGTTTCAATGCTTGGTCAGGGAACTAAGATCCAAGCCATGTGACACCCCTCGCCTGCCTCCGCCCAAAATAAAGTGAGAGAGAGAGCTGATTCATTGATTGAAGAAACATTTAATGATCATATGCCGTGTGTCTGGCTCTTTATTAGGCATCAGGGTTACAGTAGTAAACAGAATGGATATGGTCTTTGCCATGAGGGAATTTGCTACAGTACTCTTGTCTAGCTACCAGTGATCCTCACCCCAGTCGCTGCAGCCTCACTGCTGGGTATTGAGAGGGGCCCCATTAGAATAACACTCATTATTTTCATGAGACTGTTAAGAAGAAGAAGGTTAAAGAAGGCAGACCTATTGAGTCATGAGTCACAGAACCCCACCCCACCCCCAAACTCTCCAGAATGTGTACAACTGGGATCTCCAGCCTGGCCTGAGAGGAGCTTGTGTGTGTGTGTGTGTGTGTGTGTGTGTGTGTGTGATAGTCACTTAGTTGTCGTGTCTGACCCTTTGAGACCCCATGGACTGTAGCCCACCAGGCTCCTCTGTCCATGGGATTCTCCAGGCAAGAATACTTAAGTGCGATTGTTGTTTATTTCTCCAGGGGATCTTCCTGACCCAGGGCTGGAACACAGGTCTCCTGCATTGCAGGCAGATTCTTTACCATTTCAGCTACCAGGTAAGAGGGGAACTTATCTTTATCCAATTCAAGACAATAAATATGTACTGAGCCAAAAATTCCCAAGACTCTATATCAAGGGCTGAGGATACAGCCCTGCCTACATAGTTTGTAGACTAGTTAACAATCCATTAAACAGGAAGTTGGAATATAGTGCTGTCAGTGAATGTGAGGGTGCACAGTGATGTCAAAACACATAGGAGGAGCCTAACCCCAGCTCAGAGTTTGGAGAAGAAGTCTTAGGGGGAAGAAACATCTCCTTTGTGAACCTAAGAATAATCTAGTTCTGGAAGACTCTCATGGACGTGAGCTTAGAGATGAGCGACAGCATGAGGTCATCAGCTGTAAAAAAGTTTGGAATGACTAGAACTTGTAAGGGTCCAGAGGGCTAGGAGTGAAAAGGAGCCAGATCCAGAGGCCTTCCAGGCTGTGGTGGTGGTGTTCAGTCGCTCAGTCGTGTCTGACTCTTTGTGACCCTGTGGACCGCAGCACGCCAGTCTTCCCTGTCCTTCACGAACTCCCGGAGCTTGTTCAGACTCGTGTCCATTGAGTCAGTGACGCCATCCAACCATCTCATCCTCTGTCATCCCCTTCTCTTCCTGCCTTCAATCTTTCCCTGCACCTGCATCTTTTCCAATGAGTCAGTTCTTCACATCAGGTGGCCAAAGTATTGGAGCTTCAGCATCAGTCCTTCCAATGAATATTCAGGATTGATTTCCTTTAGGATGGACTGGTTGGATCTCCTTGCAGTCCAAGGGACTCTCAAGGGTCTTCTCCAACACCACAGTTCAAAAGCATCAATTCTTCAGCGCTCAGCCTTCTTTATGGTCCAACTCTCACATTCATACATGACTACTAGAAAAACCATAGCTTTGACTATAGAGGCCTTTGTCAGCAAACTGATGTCTCTACTTTTTAATACGCTATGTTTGTCATACCTTTCCTTCCAAGAAGCAACTGTCTTTGAATTTCATGAAATTAAATGAAATTAAAAGGCCTTGCTGAGTCTGAACTTAATGCTATGGAGGTTTTAGAATTGATTTAAGGACAAGTGGGACGGGAATGGAGTTGAATTTTAAGCAAGATTAGTCTACAGGATGCCTGGAGGCAGGGAGGCTACAGTTAATCTAGCAAGGGTGGGATGCTTCCTTGGCCTGAGGGCAGGGAGTTTGGGGAAGTGAATCAGAGAGAAGCAGAATGTGAGCTGTGAGGGAGAGTGGAGTCCTTGGCTTGGGCTGTTGCTATTGATTCAGTTGGGTGACAAAAGGAACACAAATTTGGGAAGGAGAATTATGAGTTCACTCCTCAATGTGACACATTTGAAAAAAATCAGGCAGGGAAGTATTAAAATGAGAAAATCCAGAATGGAACCTTGATAACTCTGGTGTGCAGAGAAGATGCTGAGAAACAGTTAGGAATCTTAAAGAGCTATCTATGCTTACCATCTAAGTTCAACATTATAAATTGTGGTCAGACATATCAGGTTATTTTATATTTATGAGTGATTATAAATATTCTCCTATTTCAAATCCTAAAGGATGATGCTGTGGAAGTGCTGCATTCAATATGCCAGCAAATTTGGAAAACTCAGCAGTGGCCACAGGATTGGAAAAGGTCAGTTTTCATTCCAATCCTAAAGAAGGGCAATGCCAAAGAATGTTCAAACTACCACACAATTGCACTCATTTCATGTGCTAGCAAAGTAATGCTCAAAATTCTCCAAGTTAGTTGGGGGAGCCTAAATTCTCCAAGTTAGGCTTTAGCAGTATAAGAACCTAGAACTTCCAGATGTACAAGCTGGATTTAGAAAAGGCAGAAAAACAAGAGATCAAATTGTGAACATCTGTTGGATCATAGAAAAAGAGCAAGCGAATTCCACAAAAACATCTACTTCTGCTTTATTGAATACGCTAAAGCCTTTGACTGTATGGATCACAACACACTGTGGGAAACTGTTAGAGAGATGGGAATACGAGACCACCTGACCTGTCTCCTGAGAAACCTGTATGCAGGTCAGGAAGCAACAGTTAGAACCCGACGTGGAACAATGGACTGGTTCCAAATTGGGAAAGGAGTATGTCAAGGCTGTATATTGTCACCTTGTTTATTTAACCTATATGCAGAGTACATCATGCAAAATGCTGGGCTGGATGAAGCACAAGCTGGAATTGAGATTGCCAGGAGAAATATCAATAACCTCAGATATGCAGATGACACCACCCTTATGGCAGAAAGCAAAGAGGAACTAAAGAGCCTCTTGATGAAGGTAAAAGAGAAGAATGAAAAAGCTGGCTTAAAACTCAACATTCAGAAAACTAAGGTCATGGCATTCAGTCTTATCACTTCATGGCAAATAGATGAGGAAACAATGGAAACAGTGACAGACTTTATTTTCTTGGGCTCCAAAATCACTTCAGATGATGAGTGCAGCCATGAAATTAAAAGACACTTACTCCTTGGAAGAAAAGCTATGACAAACAGACAGTGTATTAAAAAACAGACATTACTTTGTCGACAAAGGTCCATATAGTAAAAGCTATGGCTTTTCCAGTAGTTATGTATGGATGTGAGAGTTGGACCATAAAGAAGGCTAAGCACTGAAGAACTGATGCTTTTGAACTGCACTGTTGAAGAAGACTCTTGAGAGTCCCTTGGACTGCAAGGAGATCCAACCAGTCCATTCTAAAGGAAATTAGTCCTGAATATTCACTGCAAGGACTGATGCTGAGGCTGAAGCGCCAATAAACTTTAACCACCTCATATGAAGAGCCTACTCATTAGAAAAGACCCTGATGCTGGGAAAGATTGAAGGCAGGAGAAGGGGATGACAGAAGATGAGATGGTTGGATAGCATCACCAACTCAATGGACATGAGTTTGAGCAAGCTCTGGGAGATGGTGAAGGACAGGGAAGCCTGGCGTGCTGCAGTTCATGGGGTCACAAAGAGTTGGACAAAACTGAATGACTGAACAATGACAACATAAATATTCTCCAGTACTTTGGCCACATGATGCAAAGAGCCAACACATTGCAAAAGACCCTGCTTCTGAGAAAGATTGAGGGCAGGGGAAGGGAGCAACAGAGGGTGAGATAGTTGAATGACATCAGTGATTTAATTGCTATAAATCTGAGCCAACTCCAGGAGATAGTGAGGACAGGGAAGCCTGGCATGCTGCAGTCCATGGGGTCATAAAGAGTCTGACACAACTTAGCAACTGGACAACAATACCATAAAGATTCTGGGCTTCCCAGGTGGTGCAGAGGCAAAGAATCTGCCTGCCGGTGCGGAAGACTCCAGAGACATGGGTTTGTTCTCTGTGTTGGGAAGATACCCTGGAGCAGGAAATGGCAACCCACTCCAGTATTCTTGCCTAGAAAATTCCATGGACAGAGGAGCCTGGCAGGCTGTAGTCCATGGGGTTGTAAAGAGTTGGCCATAACTGAGCAACTGAACACACACACATAAACATTCTGTGAAAGCAGGAGAGCTTAACGCTAGGTAAAATGTTCCCTCATTCATACTCTTAAATGTCCATTTGTATCCAGATTTGGCTTTCAGATCACCCAAAGACCTGAGGAAGGTTGAAGCCAGGTCCTTTTCCTGAGGATCTCCTAGCCCCAACTTGTAGTCCTTGGCAGGCACTGGAGAAATTAAGGCAGAGTTCACTCTCAGAGACAAAAGAGTGTGTGTGATGCCCGTGTTCCCTAGTGACCATTCTTTCCGACTCAGTGACTGAGCTTTGGGGTTGCTGTTGTTCTGTCTTTTGTTTTGTTTTACTTCCTGAGACAAAATCTGCTTTTCATAGTCTTTCTTGCAGTTAGATGTGGTCATGAAGAAAAGTTCTGGCCAATAGGATGTAAGCAGAATTGTGGGTGCAACTGCCATGAAGTGTCTTTAATAATAAAGGGCATATCCTTCTCAATCTGATCTTTTTGCTGGATGGAAAGCAGGTGATGACCGGAGCTTCAGCGGCTATCTTAGATTATAAGGCAGCCTTGAACATGCAGTACGCACTGTAATGCAATAATACAGCAGGCCCCTGACCCATGAAGCTCCAAACAGCCCCTTGTAAACTCCCAAGTGTCTTCTGGAAAATGTAGGAGGAATAAAATTCTATCTTGTTGAGTCTCTTATTTTGAATTTTTCTGTGACTTGCAGCCAAACTTGCTTCTAACTAATGAAGTCAGAAACAGTTTGCTCATTCTAACTACAAATACAACTACCCTCGCTCAAAAATGAAAGCTGTCTGGAACGAGACAGGCTGAAAAGACATACACAGCTGTGTGACATCACATTAAGCCTCCCGAGACTGGGTGTCTCCCTGCAGGCATGCTCACATTTACGATGTTCCTGTGAGGTTCTAAGCGCGTGTGTTTTATAACACTCATTCAGACACGCTGCTTGTGCAGCTTAAATTTGTCTTTGGATAGTTGGTGACACAAAAGGAAATGTGAAGAGACAAAAGGAAGGACATGTTAGCTCTTTTTTCATCTCCTTTCTTCTGGTTTCATACTTCATTTTCACTATTCCTACTTCTTACCCTGCATTATATTCTTACAGATTGCACACTTTTGGCCTTCTCTTCTTACTGCTTTCAGATTCTAAACATATTTACATCCTCATTTGATTTTTAGTGTTTTAAAAACACACTTTCAGAAAGGTAAACTTCATGCCCACAATTTGGGGTCATACAACAATCCTGTAGGTAAACAATCCACAGAGTTTAGGCCAGCTTCCACCAGACTCTTGGCAGAGAAATCCAGTCTCACCAGGCAAGGAAATGTTGAGCCTGATTGATTCAGGAGCTGAATGAGACAACTGGATTTCTCCTCTCTCCCTAATGTAGCTACATATCAGCCTTTGGGTGCTCACTCAAGCCTCCAACCCAATTATTACTGTCTTGAATCACACACTTTTTTGTTCATAATTTGAGTGAAGGGGCCCTTCAGCACCTTAGAGTAAGAAAAGCAGCCTTCCTTCATGGCCTGTCTCCTCCACGCTCACCCCATGGCTGGTATCAGTTAGCTGATGAATGTTTATTCAGTCCTGCTTGTGCCAGGCACTGTCCTAGGCTGGGGGGGCCACAGGCAAGACTTCTGCATTGCAAGGCTTAGCTTCTGGTGGGGGGCAGACAGACCGAGAAGAACCCAGGCCCTGATTAAAGTGTTCTGCAGCCATCTGGGGCTGTGAGAAAGGACACTCCCTGAGAAGCTGCCATTTAAAGCTGCGTGCAGTGCTTTTTTTTTTTTCTTTTTCAAGCTTTTCATTTTGCGTTGGGGTGTAGCTGATGAACAAAGCTGTGATAGTTCCAGGTGAACAGAAAAGGGACTCAGAAAGCTGTGTGCACTTCTAGGGAAAGTAGCTATATTCTGCTATTATTTTAAAGTCAGCCAGAAAATCAGTTCCCGCAAGAAGTATACGTTTTGGGCAGTTAAGAAGACAGCAAAGCACTCTCTCTTGTTTCTAGAAATGACAGTTTTTAGTGCCCCCAAAGGAGCTGTAATTTTCTGAGATTGAATCACAGTATCACTGAACACACTCAACTAAAGAACTGTCCTTGTTCAAAAGAGACAATCTGGGGACTTCCCTAGCAGTCCAGTGGTTAGGGGGCCACGCTTCCACTACATGGGGCACAGGTTTCATTCATGTTCAAGAACTAAGATCCCACATTCTGTGTTCAGTTCAGTTCAGTTCAGTCACTCAGTCGTGTCCAACTCTTTGCAACCCCATGGACTGCAGCACACCAGGCTTCTCTGTCCATCACCAATGCCTGGAGCTTACTCAAACTCGTGTCCATCAAGTCGGTGATGCCACTCTGCCATCCCCTCCTCCTCCCACCTCAATCTTTCCCCGCATCAGCATCCAATGAGTCAGTTCTTTACATCAGGAGGCCAAAGTAGTGGGGTTTCAGCTTCAGCATCAGTCCTTCCAATGAATATTTAGGACTGATTTCCTTTAGGATTGACTGGTTGGATATCCTTGCTGTCTAAGGGACTCTCAAGAGTCTTCTCCAACACTTCAGTTCAAAAGCATCAATTCTTCAGTGCTCAGCTTTCTTTATAGTCCAACTCTTGCATCCATACATAACTACTGGAAAAACCATAGCTTTGACTAGACGGATCTTTGTTGGCAAAGTAACGTCTCTGCTTTTTTAACATGCTGTGTGGTGTGGCCATAAAAAGAGAGAGAAAGACAATTTGGTCCCCTTGGAATTGGTTATCTTGGTTATCATGACATTTGAATGTAATTGAAACCCTCATGACAGTCCCAAAGCTGGTTCTGCAGTCATCCTTTGGGTGGAGTTGTCTTAGGGAGATAGAGACACATATACTGTCACCCACCCCCCTGAGCTAATGTTTCACAGACTGACAATGAAAGAACAATTGCCTTTGATTAGGCACATTTTCGATTATCCATTGGGTACATACAGCCTGTTAAGACTTTGTGTTACAAAATAAAAAACCTATGGCCCTTCAAGGATCCTACAAGAGGTGCCAAGTTCCGATTGTATGTGCATTTGGTTAATTATTTTATTGCTCCCTAAGTGTATTTATGAAAAGATTTCACTTGAATGGTAGACGTCTCCATGGTTAATGTTGATTACTCGTTGGAGAAAATCCAATCAGGCTGTTGAATTCTGGCTCTGCTCATCTATGATTTGAAACCACCAGAGGGCGCAAGAGGCCAGCTCAGAATCTCAGTCCATTCTGGGTAAATTCTTAATTAGTGCCTGAAACTCAGCCAAGTGTTCTCAAATGTTCTGGAAAGAAACCTGTCAGGACGTCTTTCTTCCCCAAGACTCCCCAGTCACCTCTAGAAAGTGGTTCAGTTTCAGTCCAGCCGTCATCGAGCTGAGGTTCTGCTGGAAGGTCTGACCCTGTCTGAGCCATCCTGGGAACACTATGGTTTGGGGGTCAGTAAAGGGGGGAGGGGTTGTTGTTGGCTGCTCAGTCCTGCCTGACTCTTTGTGACCCCATGGACTGTAGCCTGCCAGGCCCCTCTGTCCATGGAATTCTCCAGGCAAGAATACTGGACTGGTGAGCCATTCCTTTCTCCAGGGATCTTTCCAACCCAGGAATCGAACCCAAGTCTCCCACACTGCAGATTGTTTACTGTCTAAGCCACCAGGAAAGGGGGAGAGGAGGAGGATACAATTTAAACTTCAGCCAGTTTCCATCCCCAACCAGGTATCAGGCTCCATGCTAGGTAGACAGGGAATTTCTATAAAAAGGTCATGATAGCATAGAGGTACAAATATAAAGCCTTGAAATCACGAAATTGGGGCACTTTATCAAACCTTAGAGGATGCAGAAGGCTTCCTGGGGTTGAGCTAAGACTTGCAGAGTGAGTAGAAATAGCCAGGGAAGAAAGGTGACAGAAGTATTCCTTGCAGAGGGCACGGCTGAAGCCCAGGCAGAGAGGTGGGTGAGGGGCAGGCCATGCCCCATCAGAGGCCAGGCTGAAGCCCAGGCAGAGAGGTGGGTGAGGGGCAGGCCGAGCCCCATCAGAGGCCAGGCTGAAGCCCAGGCAGAGAGGTGGGTGAGGGGGAGGCTGTGCCCCATCAGAGGCCAGGCTGAAGCCCAGGCAGAGAGGTGGGTGAGGGGGAGGCCGTGCCCCATCAGAGGCCAGGCTGAAGCCCAGGCAGAGAGGTGGGTGAGGGGGAGGCCGCGCCCCATCAGAGGCCAGGCTGAAGCCCAGGCAGAGAGGTGGGTGAGGGGCAGGCCATGCCCCATCAGAGGCCAGGACTAGCAGCCCTTCCTTTATGACCAACTGCAGCAGATCTGAACTCCCACAGGCCCCAGAGACTTCAGAGAGCCAACTCAGGACCTGAACTTCAGTTCACCTCGAATGAAAATGTCCCAAATGGGCTCCTTTAACAAATATCACAGCCTCAGTAAGGTTGAGTCTACATGGATTGCTGGAGCTCTCAAAACACTGAAATAAACCCTTAGCTGCTGGCAAGGAAAGTTGTAATAAGTTCTGCATTTATCACCACAAAAACAGTATTTGGACAGAATTTTCTGCATCGTGGAGCTAAAAGATGACTTTCTGAGACTCTCCCATGGAGATAGTATTCTAAAATCAGCCAGCATCATAGGAAATATTTATCAAATAATTTTCCATGGCAGCCCTGTTAAAAACCTGATATTATTACTGTGGGCTAGCTGAATTTTGTAACTTGGGAGCATGAAGGTCAACTGAACCACAGTGATATATCCAGCTAAGAGATTCATGTTTTTATAGTAAGTCATGTTGCCACAGACACAACCCTTGACTGACACATGCACACATCTTTAAGAAGAATCTTAATGATTCAGATCCAATACCTATTTCCATTCTGGTTGAATTCAAACATGATTGTGATGACTTCTAATCTTCAAATTTAATTCTCTGCCACTAACCCATCCTTGGGCTTCCCTGGAGGGTCAGATGGTAAAGAATCTGCCTGCAATGCAGGAGACCAGGGTTCGATTCCCTGGGTTGGAAAGATCCCTGGAGAAGGACATGGCAACTCACTCCAGTATTCTTGCTTGGAGAATTCCATGGACGGAGGAGTCCATGGAGTCACAAAGAGTCAGATATGACTGAGACACTAACACTTTACACTTTACTTAACCCATCTTCTGCTGAGTAGGAGTGTAGGCATGATTTTATTTATTAAAAACACATGAAAGTAAATTTGTTTTAAGATATATTTCAACACTCCTTGAGACAGACATACCAGACTATCTCACATACCACACAGACACACACATACACACAAACACACACACACACAAATAAGGAATGGCTAATATAAATGTCATCAAACTTTCTTGTAGGTCACCTAAATTTGCCAGTGACAGAATCTGAATTAGATTTGACAGCTCTAGCATTTGTAACTGCTGTTTCTATAGGTCCAAACATGGTTGAACATCAGCAATTAATATGCTTTAGCCTAACACCTAGTTAGGCTACACTAGTCTATTATTAGTCTATAAACTATTATTAGTCTATAGACTAAAGTAGTCTATTATTGCAGGTTGAAATGCACATCAAACTTTTAATTACTCTGCACAAAACGAAGGTTGTCTGTAGCTAGGTGCTTGAATGTTAAAGTTTTATCCTGGCCTTTAAATGAGATTTAAATGTATTTCCAAAGCTATGGTTTTTCCAGTAGTCATGTATTGATGTGAGAGTTGGACTATAAAGAAAGCTGAGCACCAAAGAATTGATGATTTGAACTGTGGTGTTGGAGAAGACTCTTCAGAGTCCCTTGGACTGCAAGGAGATCCAACCAGTCCATCCTAAAGGAAATCAGTCCTGACTATTCATTGGAAGGACTGATGCTGAAGCTGAAACTCCAATACTTTGGCCACCTGATGCAAAGAACTGACTCATTTGAAAAGACCTCGATGCTGGGAAAGATTGAAGGCGGGAGGAGAAGGGCATGACAGAGGATGAGATGGTTGGATGGCATCACAGACTCAATGGACATGAGTTTGAGTAAACTCCAGGAGTTGATGATGGACAGGGAGGCCTGGCATGCTGCAGTCCATGGGGTCGCAAAGAGTTGGACACAACTGAGTGACTGAACTGAACTGAAATGTATCTCCAAATAAAAGACAATTTAAAACTATAGGCTTACACTTCAAATACTGGTTATCTTATCTGCCTGAGTGCTGTTTGCTTTCCCTTGAGCCAACAATAAAACTTGAGAAAGTAGAATCTTTCTCAAGGTAGGCCCCCACCCTACCTGGAAGACAGAAAGAGCTTGTCTGAAGGTGCTGCTTAATCCTTGGTCTTTGAGCACAGTGACCTGCCAAGATTATTGGTTAAAAAGCACAGCCCTTTCCATGACCGTTACAGGTTTCATTTTAAAGCTGTGAGCCAAGTAGCACAAACTTATAATCACACACACCATTCAGAGGGTGAATGCTCCAAGTCTACTTAATAGCTGAAGTTTGGAATAAAAATAGATTCAATTAGGGACTTCCCTGGTGGTCTAGTCATTAAGAATCTGCCTACCAATGCAGCAGACACAGATTCTATCTATGGTAGAATCTGTAATTTACAGGGAACTAAGATTCCAAATGCCTCGGGACAAATCAGCCCATGGGCCACTGCTTCTGAGCCCTCATGCCACAACTACCGAAGCCCAAGCACCCTAAAGCCTGTGCTCCGCAACAAGTCACGGCAAGAAGAAACCTTCACACCCAAATTAGAGTGCAGCCCCCACTGGCCGAGACTACAGAAAGCCCACTTGTAGCAAGGAAGGGCCCATCTGCCCCAGTGAAGACCCAGCACAGCCAACAATAAATGATTTTTTTGAATAAATAAATTCAATTATCCTGAGCTTTCAAAATCCTAACAAACTACTGGAAATATAGGTCACTTTTCTTTAATTTTAGTTCTTCTACTCCATTTTAAATGATTCCATGCTCCCATGCCATTTTGTACCTTCCCAATGTGTTTTTGAATACACTAGCTTATCTGATGCCCTTCATAGTCATATAAAATGCAAGTCTGACTGTGCCACTTAAAGCTCTTCAATAATCCTCTGATATTAGAAGATCAAGTTCCAGCATTCTTGGCACTGCCTACAAAGCCCACCACAGAGTCCCTAATCAACTTCCCAGCCTTGCCCTGGACACCCTGCTTGTGGCCAGCTGTGGTCAAACCTGGACAACTCAGAAAACACTCACTTTTTCTTCCCTCTTGTGTCGTCTGGTTGGTTATTGGGTTCCTTTCCTTTTTTTTCCCCAAGTAAAAGTTTTTCCTTTAATTGCAACCATCTATAACCCAAGGATGTCTTCTCAGGTGGTGCAGCAATAAAGAATCTGCCTGCCAATGCAGGAAATGCAAAGGGACACAGGTTCAATCCCTGGGTTGGGAAGATGCCCTGGAATAGGAAATGGTGACCCACTCCAGTATTCTTGCCTGCAAAGTTCCATGGACAGAGGAGTCTGGTGAGATATAGTCCATGGAGTTGCAAGGACTCAGACACGGCTGAGCAACTGCGCACAGCCTGCGTGAGACCTGAGGGAAGAGCTGGAATTTTCTACTTTCCGACCAAGAGAAATAATGTTAAGGACACCCTCGCTGCCCTCCTGGTGGTGGGAGTTTGCTTGTTGATCCATAGCTATGGAGGTGGGAAGAAACTGGAGAGACTGTGGCCTCCTGAGAAGAGGGGATCTTGTTCTGAATGGGAATGTTCCAGCTTTATTTTTCCTGAGAGTTCAGGACTGGAAAAGCTCTAGGTGTTCTGAGTTATTTGGACCTTCTCCATTCAAGCAGGAGACAGCAAGAGTGAACATTGACATTTTAAGAATCAGTGAAGATGCTGAAGCTGAAGCTCTAATATGTCAGCCACCTGATTCAAAGATTGATTGGAAAAGACCCCGATGCTGGGATAGATTGAAGGCAGTAGGAAAAGCAGGTGACAGAGAATGAGATGGGTGGATGGCATCACTGACTTGGTGGACATCCGTTTGGGCAAACTCTGGGAGATAGTAAAGGACAGGGAAGCCTGGTGTGCTGCAGTCCATGTGGTTACAGAGTCGGACATGACTTAGTGACTGAGCAACAAGTTCCCTGAGGATCAGCCTTGCACCAGTGGAGGTAGTGGGAGATCTTGGTCCACAAACTATAGATTTCTACCCAGACTTGATTCTCCCCTGGTCTTTCCCATCTCAGGTAATGATACCACCAGCCATTCAGTTGTCCAAATCCAAAATCTAGAACTTGACTTTGTTTTTTCTTTTCCCTTACCCTCCTTGTTCAGGCCATTAGCAGGTTTTACTGATTTTTCCTTCCAAGAGTATCTCAAATATGTTCGTTCTTCTCTGTCTCCCCTCTATCCACCTGATGCATTGAAATTCCTCTCATTAGGAATCACCTTTCAATTGCTTCTCTATACCTTTTTTTTTTTTTGGCCATGCCATGCAACATGTGGGATCTTAGTTCCCCAACCAGGGATCATACCCACAGCCCCTTCAGTGGAAGCTTGGAGTCTTAACCTCTGGACCACCAGGGAAAGCCCCCTCTTAACCTACTCTTACCTATTGTAAATTGATTCCCCACACTCTAATCAGGATGCTCCTTTTGAAATATAAATGCTTTTTAAATGTAAATGAAAAACATATTGTTGAAATGTAACATAGAAAAACATCTATTTCTGCTTTATTGACTACGCCAAAGCCTTCGACTGTGTGGATCACAATAAACTGTGGAAAATTCTGAAAGAGATGGGAATACCAGACCACCTGATCTGCCTCTTGAGAAACCTGTATGCAGGTCAGGAAGCAACAGTTAGAACTGGACATGGAACAACAGACTGGTTCCAAATTGGGAAAGGAATACATCAGGGCTGTATATTGTCACCCTGCTTATTTAACTTATATGCAGAGTACATCATGAGAAACGCTGGGCTGGAAGAAGGACAAGCTGGAATCAAGATTGCCGGGAGAAATATCAATAACCTCAGATACGCAGATGACACCACCTTTATGGCACAGAGTGAAGAGGCTAAAAAGCCTCTTGATGAAAGTGAAGGAGGAGAGTGAAAAAGTTGGCTTCAAGCTTAACATCTTAACAAAAACTAAGATCATGTCATCTGGTCCCATCACCTCATGGGAAATAGATGGGGAGACAGTGGAAACAGTGTCAGACTTTATTTTGGGGGGCTCCAAAATCACTGCAGATGATGACTGCAGCCATGAAATTAAAAGACGCTTATTCCCTGGAAGGAAAGTTATGACCAACCTAGATAGCATATTAAAAAGCAGGGACATTACTTTGCCAACAAAGGTCCGTCTGGTCAAGGCTATGGTTTTTCCAGTGGTCATGGATGGATGTGAGAGTTGGACTGTGAAGAAAGCTGAGCGCCGAAAAATTGATGCTTTTGAACTGTGCTGTTGGAGAAGACTCTCCAGAGTCCATTGGACTGCAAGGAGATCCAACCAGTCCATCCTAAAGGAGATCAGTCCTGGATGTTCATTGGAAGGACTGATGCTGAAGCTGAAACTCCAGTACTCTGGCCACCTCATGTGAAGAGTTGGCTCATAGAAAAAGACTCTGATGCTGGGGGGGATTGGGAGCAGGAGGAGAAAGGGACAACAGAGGATGAGATGGCTGGATGGCATCACCGGCTCGATGGGCATGAGTTTGAGTAAACTCCGGGAGCTGGTGATGGACAGGGAGGCCTGGCATGCTGCGATTCATGGGGTCGCAAAGAGTCGGACATGACTGAGCGACTGAACTGAACTGAACGTACACACAGAAAGAAGACAAACCATACGGTACAGCTCAGTGATTTTACATAAAATGTATGACAATGTTTTACGTGGAACAAATATATTCATGACCGGTATCTCAGAAATCCCTTCCATACCACCCTCTTTCCCAGCGTACCCATGTCCTAACTGCCAGCATCACAGGTTGGTTTTGCCTCTGCTTTAAAGTTTTAAATAAACAGAATCATACGGTGTATTTTCTTCTGGTTCCTTTCACTCAACATTTTGTTAATGACATTCATCTATGTTGTGGCTTGTAGTTGTAGTTTGTTTATTCTCATTTCTGGGAAGTATTCCATTTTATGAATTTGCCACAATTTATTTACCCATTCTACTGTTGATAGATACTTGACTGGTTTCCAGCTTTTAGCTATCAAGAGGAAAGCTGCTGCAAACATTCTCATGCCTGACTCTGGTGAGCCTATGGAAGCATTTCTGTCTGGAATATACCTAGGAATGGAATTTCTGGTTGGTGGGGTGTGCATACTTTAGTGGATACTGACAATTTTCCAAGTAGTTGTACCAGTTTTGTGCTCCCACTGACAAGAGTAAGCACTCCACTTGCCTTGTAGCCTTGCCAACTCTTGCTGTTTATCTCTCTTTTTAATTTTAGCCATTGTCACGGGCAGTGTGCTTTTTCATAAATCTGACCAGTGTCACTTTCTCCTTAATGGCCTTCAGTGACTTCTCATTGAATTTGTGTTTTTTTTTTTTTGGCCGTGTCACACGTCAGTGGGATCTTAGTTCGCCGACCATGGATGGAACTTATTCCCTCTGCAGTGGAAGCTCAGACTCCTAAACACTGGAAGGCCAGGGAAGTCCCTGGCTTCTCACTGAATCTAAAACAAAACCCAGACTGCTAAATGTGGCTCAGGTACAACTCCAGTATCTCTGCATATCACTCCCTTTCTCTCTTTCTATACTATTCTTTTCCTTCTTAAAAGCAATTCAAGCTTTTTCCCACTCTAGACCTGCACACTGCCCTCTCAGCCTGCAAACACTCACTCCATCCTGCCCTCTTCAGGAGCTTTCCTTCCCACCCTTCTTATCTCGGATTTAAAGTCTGCCCTTAGGAGGTCCTCAGCCCCTCCCTCCGGTTCTTCCCAGGTCACAGAACTAATCACATTGTGCTTAAAGCAGTTTGTAGTTACATATTTATCTCTCCCTCACCCCTTTTTGTTGTTTTTCCCATTAGACTGTAAAGTCCTTAAAGACTATGAGCCTGTCTGCTCCATAAACCACTCTAGCCTCTGTGCCTGGATGACCAGGCACTCATCAAACGTTTACTTAAAAAAAAAAAGAGTGAATGACTCCAGTGTGTTTCAGACTGTGAGTAAAATACCGTGTGTGTTTTTAAGTATAATTGCTTTACAGTGCCGTGTTAGTTTCAGCTGTACAGTGAAGTGAATCTGCGCTGTGTGTGCATGCATCGCCTCCCTTGGGCCTTCCTCCAGCCCCAGCTCCCCGATCCCCCTACTAGATGTGACAGAGTGCTGAGTTGAGGTCTCTGTGCTTTACAAAGCTTCCCAAGAGCTGTCTCTTGCACACATGACCCTATTTTGTTCCTTTCAGTGGCTGAGCAATATTCCATTGTATACATGTACCACATCTTCTTTATCCACTCATCTGTCACTGGGCCTTTAGGTTATTTCTGTGTCCTGACTGTTATAAGTAGTGCTGCAATGAACAATGGGGGTACTTCTGTCCTTTTGAATTATGGTTTTCTCAGTAGTGGGACTGCTGGCTCAGTGCAAGAATGGAGATCCAGATGTAGAGAATGGACATCCTCATCTGCATCTCTATTCTGTAAATAGTTTCATCTGTACCATTTTTGGCAATTGATACAGCCACTGTGGAGAGCAGTATGGAGGTTCCTTAAAAACTCAAAGTGAAACTACCATACGACCTAGCACTCCTGGAGAAGGGAAAGGCTGACCAGTCCAGGATTCTGGCCTGGAGAATCCCATGGAGTCAGACAAAACTGAACTACTTTCCCTTCACTCTGAGGGAAGGTGTGGGTATTCCAGTAAATGGGTCTTCCCTGGTGGTTCGTAAATAGCCCTCCATATATCGAGGAAGCACCCTAATGTCTTCCAAGAGGGAATACCCTTTTCTTAAGGGCTTAGATTATTGCCAAGGAGTGGAGCAGGCATTAGGAATCAGCTGGCTCAGAGCCTAAAGCCGATAGCTTTATTGTAAGAAAGAATATGCTTCAGAGATTCAAATATTTTAATAACAATGGGGACAGAATTTGGTAATGTGAAAAATAGTGTTCCTGGCAAGAATTTTGAAAACATATTAACTCTTAGAAGTTGGTAATTTTGTGCAAGTGTGTTCAATGTCTCTTGTGCTAATGCAATTTCCCTCTGCTGTCTTTTCCATCAAATATCACCCATTTGACAACCACTGCTCTAGATTTCCTACTGGACAGGCTAAGCCAGACATCCTGTGGGTTGTGAGCAGAATAGAAAGTACAGAAGATTCAAATGAGAACAAGAGCAGGATTTATTGTCATTTTCACTTAAAATTAATTTGCCAGATAATTCAAAGGCATTCATCCTCCATAGTGTGTACATTTAAAAGGTTTACTTTGGCTCCAATAATCCTACTGATTTAGCCACAAAAGTATGTTTCAGATAATGAACTGTGTGTTCAGCATATCTTAGAACTATATAAACATGCATTTCTGTAGGGCATATGGTATTTTAAATTAAATGTAGTCATTTTATTGTGTAAAATATCTAATTTCAGGGGGAAAAAAATGTGGTGGGAGATCATATCAGTAAGCCCTTGAAGGTATCCAAGGTGCTCAGGATAAAAAGATGTCCAGAAAAGAGCTTATATTTAACAAGGGACAAAACAGCTAAACAGACAATTGCAATGAAAGGTACTAAGGGTCACAGCAGTTTACCCCAGAATGGGGTCACCATCAAATTCTCTAGGATACTGTTCTTTCCTATGACATTCCTTTGCCCCAGTCATCCAAAATTCAGCTCAAATGCCAGTCCCCAGAGAAGGCTTCCCAATATCTTGGCTGGAATATTCCCACAGTGGGTTTTCTGGCCCTCCCCTGAAGGCTATACTTGTATTACTGCTATTTGCATGCTTTTAGAGAGGAGTGGACTCGGAATGTAATGTTGGGAGTGGATGCTGGGGTCAGACAGCTTAGACTGGAATTGCCTGCTGCTTGCTATCTGTGACACCTTGCTTAACTTTCCTGTGCCTCGGTTTCCTCATCTGTGTGAAGATTGATTGGAGCTGTGTGTGCAGAGCGTGTAGAACAGTTCCTGGCACATAGGAAGTGCTCAGCAAGAGTTCTGTTGTTGTTCTGTGAGTGTCTTGTCTCTTTCATTTATTTCACTGCAAGTTTCTCAGAAGCCCACACTATGCTGTTCATCTTTGTGTTCTATCCATGGGCGTCAACCATTCTCCACGTCAGCCCATGTCTAAGATGGTCCTTTGTGCATTTCAAGTGTAGAAAATAATGTTGCTGTAATTGATAAAGTTCTCCCAGGTGCCACGTGGATGAAACTGGAGTTCTTAGTGGAGGTAATTTTTAAAAATGCATACGGGATTTCCCTGCGGTCCAGTGGTCAGGACTCAACTTCCACTGCAAGGGAGCATGACTTTGATCCCTGGTCAGAGAACTTAGATCCCTCATGCCACATGGTGAACATCCCACCACCACCCCCCCTGCAAAATAAAAAAAAGCATACAGGTCATCATTTATATTGAATGCTTACTTACATATATGTTTTTGTCAAATGAATATCAAATACTTACTGAGCACTTACTACATCCCAGACACTTGACTAAGCATCATACATAAATCATGTTACTTAAATCTGCCAGGCCCTTTCGTACTCTTATAGGGAACTTGAAAATCACCATTACTAATTTTTACTAGCATCAAAAATAAAATATTGTCAATAAAATTAAACTTTATATTATCTAAATACAACACAGATTATATACTATTTCAAAGCCATTTCTTTCTGCAAACTTGGTCTAATTACAGTGGTATTGTACTTCTCTATGTTATAATTCTAAAATTACCATGTGTATAGAGGGGAGATTCCTTTGTACTTTCATAATAGGAGATTTTTTTCCATCACTCTCAAGAGTGCACACACACAAATGCACAGTCAGCTACGTTGTTAGAATATGTTGTACAGGTCAAACCATAATTAAAATAATTATTATTTACATAGCACCATAAATGTATCTACTACTTGAGTCATAATCACAGTAGTTAGAGACAGAAAACAGCAATTATATCATCCAGTCAACCCCTGCAAATGTATGTCAGCCAGGATCCCAGCAGAGAAGATCTGATATGAGAATTAATTTCAAGCAAAAATAACAGGCACGTGGAATCACATCCCATTCTCAGATTTCCATTCTCTTCACTTTACTGTGGTCTTCATTCATTCTTTCACTCACTCATTCAGTCTGTCATTCATTCTTTCAGCAAACATTGTTGCTCCGTAGTTTACCATGTGCCATGCCCTTTGCTAAGGAACAAATATCTACAAGGATATGAAAAGGTTCCTGCCTTCAAGGCGTGGTTCTAAGAAACCACATTTCTAAGGAAAGACAAGGATGCATACATTCAGAGACTGCCCCCAAAGGACTTATAATCAAATGGGAGTGACTGGTGTACATGCAAACTGCTCTAATAGAAGTATCATGTGAAACAATGGAAACCTGGCAATTATGAAACTCTTGTATGTGTTGGTCACTATGCTATATGCTTTACACATGTTATTTTATTTAAGCCCCCCAGATTATTAGGTAGAAATTATTATTCATTTTTCACAAATAATGAAAATGAGGCTGGAAAGATGAAGTAACCTAGTCTCCAACAGCCCCCACTTTCCCCAATGCCTGCCCCTCCCCACTAAAAATGTCTCCTGAGGCTGTAAATGCCCAGAGGTACATCTGGGCTGCCTTGAAGGAACTAACCAAAGGCTCAAAAATGGATTGGTGTGGGAGAAATTTGCTGGTCCAGCGGTAAGACTCCATGCTTCCAATGCAGGGAACTAGATCCCAGATGCCACAACCAAAGATCCTGCATGCCCCAATGAAAACTGAAGATCCCACATGCAGCAACTAAACAAGCAAACCAAACAAACATACCTGATGCAGCCAAATAAATGAATACTAAAGAGCTTGGTGTCAGTGTGGGTCAGGCAGTTGCAAACGTAGAGAAACACATCCTTCCCCAAACATGTTTTCTTCTCACCTCCTAGTCTCCCGCCTCCCACATCTCACTTTGCGTCTGCGCCCTCAGACAATTACACTGTCTGCCAGACTGTCACACAAGGGTCAACCCGTCTCCCAAACTGCAAAGGGGTTTTCTGAAGCCTCTTTCCTTAGTCTAGGAACACACACACACGCACCCCAGCCCCAACCTGGGATTTGCTCTGCAGTACTTCATGACAGTCAGTATATTTAAACATCAGAATGGCTCCTAAGTTTGAGGCTTCCTCCTCCTTGCTGGAGAGGCAGAGGGAAGGGACTGGCCAAGTGTCCCTCGAACCAGCCTGTTCTCAGCAGCCCATGTGCTGGCGGATCTTGTCGATGGCACTCTGCCAAGGCTGTTCTGCTTCCTATTCCCTGGGGATGGAAAAAAGGAATGATGATGGTTGGATAAGTGGATGAGCCCTCTGCCCACGGCCTTCGTTCCTTCAGATAAGCGCCAAGCAGTATCTGTGGGAGGTGATGGAGGAGGAGATCCAAGGGGGCTCAATCTTTTCTTCAACCATTCCCACACCTCCTAATTTAGCCTGCATGTAGCTCTCAAAGCCTTCCATCCTATGCTGATTTCTGGTTCCAAAGGTAAGGGCAGTCAGAATGCCATCCCAGAGAATCTTTAGAGTTGCTTTCAGACTCCTTGGAAAAAACTTCTGGGAAACCTGACAATTGTTTCTGCCACCTACCTATGACTGTAAAGTGCTCTCATGGCTTCAATAAATATGAAATGGAATGTGGGTGACTGATCAACCCTGGTTTGCTGTTGGTCTTTACTTGGTCACTGACCAACTGGTAGTTCAGTCCTTGTTTAAATATTTTCCCCTAGTAGGAAACATCCTATTAAAATTATGACTATTAGGGAATTCCCTGGTGGTCTAGTGACTGGGACTCTCTGCTCCCAATGCAGGGGACCCGTGTTCGATCCCTGTTAGGGAACTAGATCCCATATGCCCCAACTAAGACCTGGTGCAGCCAAATAAACAAATATTTTTTAAAAAAAATTATGACTATTAGCAAACATACACTGGACTTCGCTGGCAGTCCAGTGGTAAAAACTCCAAACTCCCACTTAAGGTGGCAAGGTTAGATCCCTGGTCAGGGAACTAAGATCCCCCATACCACACCTCCAAAAAAAAGAAAGAAAAAAGTAACAGACATACAGAGAGTTCTCAGTACAATGGTACAATTGCACAATGTTGGGACAATGGTGGATATTTCAGTCCCATTAGAGGATAATTTATTAAGAGAGAAAAAAGGGTATTTACTTGGTATCCTTCAGCTTGACCCAGATGATTCAAACCCTCTTTGGAAGTTCTTACATGAGCACAAAAATAACATGTTTTTTATGCTGCCCTGCTTCAAACAACAAGTCTCTGATGCAGACCATAATAAAATGAATTACAAATTACAAAATATTTCATCATTATCCTTTCCCACCACCTTCTCTCTTTTAAGTTGTATAGAATCCTGCTCTTTCATTCACAAAAGCCTCAGTTGAAACAAACACCCTGAGAAGGAGGCAAGTAGGCAGTGTAGGTAGCATTAGCTTCACGCAGTGGATGGAAAACAGGCTCAGAGAAGTTCAGTGGTCTGCCCCAGTCACACAGTCTGTGATAGTATCAAGCTAACACACTCACAACTCCAGTTCCCCAAAGGTTGACTCCTTTCCTTAGGTCTGGTGATTTCTGACCCTTGACCTCTGAACATGAAGATCTAAAGGTGAATTCCTTTCTATCTGTATGTTAATGGTTTACTCAAGCATTTGCCCTCTAACGGGCTATCAAAAATATGGCTAATATCACGCACCATGACTGTCACAGTTAATGAACTATAAATGAAGTGGAAATTTGCCACCAAAAGTCCTCAGAACCAAGCAAACACACACACAATCACTTTTGAGCTCTCTCTCTCTTTTTTCTTTTTTTGGCCACACCATGAGGTACGCGAAATCTTAGCTCCCAAACCAGGGGTCGAACCCATACCCGCTACAATGGAAGTGCAGATTCTTAACCACTGGACCACCAAGGAAATCCCTTCGGTTCTATTTTCACTGAAGCTTTGACTTAAAATTTCTTCCCTCATTGAGCATTCTCCCAACACTTAATCAATCTGAAAGTACTTATTAATCACCTCCCTTGCAGGTAGAGAGCCAAGTTTAAGTTTTTATGGGCTTCCCTTGTGGCTCAGCTGGTAAAGAATCTGCCTGCAATTCGGGTGACCTGGGTTGGGAAGATCCGTGGAGAAGGGAAAGGCTACCCACTTCGAAGTTATCCTGAACTCAAGAAATTTGAGTCTAACTGAGGAGAGACAGGCACAGAGGAAACGTAAGTAACGTCAATAGCTCGGCAGTATTCACTATAATGATATGTAATAAAAAACTGCGCCCAGGACATGGATCAAGAAACCATCAGTTGATGTGCCAGTAGGGATGGGCCTGAGTGAGCATTCCAAAGGCAAAAGGTCAGTCCTCTGTTATTGTCGGCAGGCTTCATGCCTTGCTGTCCTAATGGGTTGAAATCTTCTTAAGGAGGAGACCATTTGCTACTACATTTGCTGCCCCAGCCTCTACTTTAGCAGTTGTCAAAAGCATCTGGCCCCCAAAGCTACTCTCTGGGATCAAATCCTTATTCTATCACTTACTGGTACTCTGTGTGTGTGTGTGTGTGTGTGTGTGTGTGTGAAGTCACTCAGTCATGTCCGATTCTTTGTGACCCCAGGGACTGTAGCCCTGTAGGCACCCCTGTCCATGGGATTCTCCAGGCAAGAATAGAGTGGGTTGCCATTCCTTTCTCCAGGGGATTTTCCTGACCCAGGGATCGAACCCGGGTCTCCTGCATTGCAGGCAGATTCTTTACTCTCTGAGCCACCAGGGAAGCCCATTGTTCCCGTAATGCTGCAAATTATTTAAGTCTCTGTGGTTCAGTCTCCTCTTCTGTGAAACAAGTACCCATTTCATAGGGTTGCTATGAGGAATAAATTAATTCCTACATGTTATGGGTGTGGAAAAATGCCTGGCACACATGGAAATGGCAACCCACTCCATTGTTTTTGCCTAGAAAATTCCATGGACAGAGGAGCCTGGTGGGCTACAGTCCCTGAAATCACAAAGAGTCAGACATGCCTGAGCACACACACACGCACAGTTATTAGTAAAGGCCATAGTTTATGTTACAGTTCAGTATCTGTTATACAGTTCTAGGGGTTTGGACAGATGCACACTGTCGTGCGCTCACCATTACAAAATCATTTGGAATAATTTTGCCAGTCTAAAAATCCTCTGTGCCTCACCTATTCATCCCTCCCTTCCCCTGCCTCCAATCCATGGCAACCCTTGATCTTTTTTATTGTCTCTATAGTTTTGTCTCTTCCAGAATATCACATAGTTGAAATCATACAGTAGCCTTTATAGACTGGCTACTTTCACTTAGAAATAAACATTTAAGTTACCTCCATGTCTTTTTAGGATTTGATCATTCATTTCTTTTTATCACTGAAAAATTCTTCACTGTGTAATATACCACAGTTTGTTTATTCATTCTCCTATCAAAGGATTACCTTGGTTGTTTCTAAGCACTTATGAATAAAGCTGCTATAAACATTTGTGTGCAGGTTTTTGTGTGGACATAAGTTCTCAATTGAGCAAATAACTAGAAGCGTGAGTACTGGATCTTATGGTAAGACCATGTTTAGCTTTGTAGGAGGCTGCCAAGCTGGCTTGTAAATTGACTGTACCATTTTACATTCCTGCTAACAAGAAATGAGAGTTCCTGCTGCTCCACGCCATTGCTTGTATTTGCTGTTGTCAATGTTTTGCACTTTCACCATTCTAAGAAGTATTTAGTGATATCTCAATGTTGTTTCAATTTGCAGTTTCCTAATGACATAGATGTTAAGCGCCTTTTCATATGCTTATTCCACCTGCTTATCTTCTTTGGTGGGTATCCAGATCTTTTGCCAATATTTTAGGGTTTTTTTTTTTTTTTTTTTTTTTTTTTGCTGAGTTTGGATAGAAGTCCTTTATCAAATATCTGTTTTGCAAAGCATTTCTCCCAATCTGTGACTTGTCTTTTCACTCTCTTAGGAGTTATATTGTTATTTTTTAATTATTTATTTACTTATATTTTTGGCTGCTCTGGGTCTTCACTGCCGCATAAGGGTTTTTTTCCTGTTGCGGCGCACAGGCTTCTCATTGCAGAGGCTCTTCTTGTTCAGAGCACTGGCTCCAGGTGCCCAGGCTTCCACAGTTGTGGCTCGTGGGCTCAGCTGCTCCGCAGCATGTGGGGTCTTCCTGGACCCGGGCTCGACCCCGTGTCCCCTACATTGGCAGGTGGATTCTTCACCACTGGGCCGCTGGGGAAGCTCAGGAGTCATATTATTTTGAGTGCAAGTTAATAGTCTTTGATCTCCAAGGGTCAGTATTTCACTGTGGCATTATTTTAGTACCCGTGCTAGCTTCTTTCACAACATAAATATAGAAGAGACAAAGATAGATGAAAACATCCTAAGGAACTCAGAGCAGTTCCAAAGTCCTCAATTAAGGGTGTTCTTAGCCATGTTGGCTACAGATGCAGAAGGACATTAGACATTTTCTGCTGTAATTAGAAATTAATATGAGTAGGCTCAAACAGCATCAGAAAAATTACATTTGAATGGAATTTTATTAGGAAAAATCTTGCCCTGAATAAATGTTTGTAAATAAAGGCTAAGTTGCCCCTTCTCCCAAAAATCTAGTATCTTCCATGGGTACTTTTATACCCACCGAGTTCTTTGCTTTAGAATAAGCCTTTATATATAATAAGTTTAATAGGGAGCATGTCTGCAAAGGGGTATTAAGTCTTTGAGGAGTTGTTATAAATCTTATTTCTTGGCCACATTAATAGAAACCCAGCCCAGGACAGCCCCCACCCCCACCCCCCTACCCCTACCTGAAGAACTTTGCAATGTCAGCTAGTCATCCACATTAATGACTTCATCCATTACCTGGCTAAAACACTGCAATTATTCTGAATCAAAAATAGCTCCATGCCACATCTTGGGAGGGGAGGGGTAGACAAATTGCAGAGAAGACATAGGCACGGTCAAGAACCAGCTGAAAGTTTTCCAGGAACATTTGAAACATTCTTTTTATACTTGTGACAAGTGACATGGGTTTTCTTAATGAGCACATACAGCCAGAAAATCCCAGTTCATGCACTGAAAAGAAAACAGTTTCTTATAACAAGATGCAATACTCTGAGAAACCATTCCAGACCCACATGCTTAGAGTTGGCTTCCGAACACCCTGTTCTCAGACCACCTGGGAGTGGTGTCCAGGCCTTACCCTGGCCTTTAGAAAATTCTCAAGGCCACCACACAGGGTGGCTTCTCAGCCACTAATGGCTAGCAACACTATTAACCTGAAGGAAAATGCAATCTAAAACCTTCCAGCAGAGGAAATATAAAGAATATTTTCCACATGGCACTAAAAGTTTCATTAAAAAAAAAAGAAATGCAACTATTGTGGAAAAGTCAAAGTTAAATGTATTTTTTTTTTAATCTGGTAAATATTTTGCTGGAAAATTCATCCTTTCAGAAACTTTGAGGCTCCTGGACAGAGTGTGTTAACCTGACACATTTTCAGATCAAAACAACTGTTTTGAAAACATACACCTTCAGAGGAAGCACCGGAAAGAACCTGGGTCCCTTGTACTTAGGACGCTCGCTGCGCACTGATGCCTGTGTGCCAGGAAATCAAGCGCACAGAAAGCTGGCCTGAGCCCTCCTCGTATTGGCTGGTACAGAGAGCTGTTGGTTTTGTTTTGTTTTGTTTTTCAGCCTGCCCTGACCACATCTGTTCCTTATCTTTCCTCTTGCACCGTGATTTTATTTACCAGGGCTCCAGAAACAACAGGGACTGTGGAATCTCCACACAGATGACAGAAGACAAGACTCCCAGGAGCTGGCGGGGTCTGCACCCTGAGGAACCAAAGGTAGGGTTTTCAGAGCGGCCACCAGTCCCACCAGGGACTCAGACTCAGGAACTGTGGCCAGCACTGGGAAGGAGCCAGCCTGGTCTAAGGAAGCTCTGGAAACAGAGTTTCTCTAGTGGAAGCCAAGCGCTTGCACTGTTCCTCCCTGCACAGTTCTCCTGATTTGTGTTAGTTACTCAGTCGTGTCCAACTCTTTGAGATCCAATGGACTGTAGCCCACCAGTCTCCTCTGCCCGTGGGATTCTCCAGGCAAGAATACTGGAGTGGGTTGCCATTCCTTTCTCCAGGGGATCTTCCTGATCCAGGGATCGAACCCATGTCTCCTGCATTGCAGGGAAATTCTTTACCGTCTGAACCACTAATAGATCCATTTGCCACCATTCTGCCATTTCATTCTGGCCTTCTCTTTCATTTCCTCTTTTCTTCCCTAGATTTCAGGACCTCCAGGTCAGAGCAGCCTTACCAGTCCCTGAACATCATTATTTTTTGGCAAGATGTTTTGATCGTGGAATGAATACCTGCAAAAGGCAATCTGGAGCCCTCAGCTAGACACCCACAAGTTCAAGAGCACACCTGTGACTTCAAAGTAGAAGTCAGGCTCCTCAGCTTTATTATGTTTTTTAAATTTTATTGTGAAATGTTTCATGTCAAGCGTGAAAAGAGTCTGGTCTGAGGTGCTACTCAAACTATGGGCGGTAATGCTACAGAGAAGAACCAGTTCTGACTCCATGTTGGAACTGTTTCTTCAACTTGATTTTAGTTGCTATTGTTTTTATAATCATACCTAATGGCCTGCTTCAGAAAACCCAGCCCCTCTGCCTGACTATTAAACTAAAGTGCCTTTGTTCAGCTCACAAAGAGGTAATCTGACCCTGCCCACCTGTGAAAGAAAGAAAGAAGACAAGAAAAGAGAGATTAACACATCCATTCCCTGCTGCTGGCCATTCCGGGAGATGTTTTACAAGACTGATGGCCCTTTTTACTTTACTTCCTCATTGCCTCTCCCTCTCTATCCTAGGCACTTCTATCTCTGGGTCTGTAAAAGGATCTGGCATCCAAACCCTGATAAGATGGCCCTTTTGAGACATTATTCTGCCATTTTCTCAGTTTGCAGACTTTCCAAATAAAGAAGTATTCCTTATGTCAACATCTCGTCTCTGATTTAGTCTCTGATTCATTGGCCTGTTGTGTGACCAGCAGAATGAGCTTGGACTTGGTAAAAATAACAACTGCTGGTTCACACAAGTATTGTCTGGTCAACTGTAAGAAACATGCAGAAATTGAGAGCATTGACTCAATGGACATGAATTTGAGCAAATTCCGGGATAGTCTGGCATGCTACAGTCCATGAGGTCACAAAGAGTTGGACACGACTGAGCAATGGAACAATTTAGAAACTTTAGCAGCAGTTTCACAATCACTTTATGTCCATTGAATCTATTATTAAAAATTAGGGGGCCTACATTTTATATGTCTTTTTTTTGGTTTAATTTTTTACTTATTAATTTTTATTATATTTACAAAGACATTGGGCTGTAATGGATTTCAAACTTAGAAAGAAAAAAAAAAAACCTTACCACATAAAGTTAACCACAGGGAACACTGTAGAAAATGCTCATGTATCCATTAATTAACCAGGGTTTGTCAAATTTGAACATTTCACCACATTTGCCTTTGAGTTTTCAAAGAGATAAGACATATCACTCTTCCTTTATCCTTCTCTTTCCTTGTCATCTCTCCCCTCCCCTCCACCTTTCCTCCCCTCTTTATCTCTCCCTCCTCCCTCCCCTTCCCCCCCTTCCCCCCCTTCCCCCCCCTCCCCCCCCCCCCCCTTCTCCTTTTCAGTTCACAGACCGCGACTGGGAGAAAGGGAGCCGCAGTGACCTAGCATGGAGAAGCAAAGCCCAAGCCCAATGCACAGGATGCGCACAAGAAGGGAAGGGAATGGAATGTCAGGGCCCAGGAGGGGTGAGGAGGGTGTTCATGTAGAAGGGCAGCCTCTGGCATGGGAAATCAGAGCCCAAACCAGAGAGGAAGACTTCCACATGGGGGAAGGGTGATGAAGAGATGGGAGATGAGGTATATTTGAAGGAATATGGTAAGCATAAGAGGAGCCAGGTTTCTATGGAAAAGGGGGAAACTAGAATAAATTCTGTGGCTTTGGCCTGGAATTAGATGTGTTGATGAGAACATATGGTTTTTCATATGCATAGATCAACAACAACAAAAGTAAATATAGATATAATTGTGTGTATATACATGTATATATGTATATTCCTTAACTCTTTCCACTGGGAGCAGTGACAGCCCCATAACCATGAACACATCTTGTGCCCAGATCTTCTCCACTAAAAGGAATGAAGGCTCTTGGAGAACTAGCTGATTTTAGAGTTAGGACTAAGCAAGAAAGTACAAGATGAGCCTGGAATACCTTGTGCCAGAAACTAAGAAAGCATTTAAACAGGATGAGACTATGTTAAAGGACCAGATGTGATCCTGGATGGGTTCCCAGTGGTCAATGTGAACATGGTTTTGAACATAAAATTAAATACTATATATTCATGTATCCGTTAATTTTATGTGTGTGTGTGTGTGTGTGTGTGTGTGTGTGTGTGTGGCATCTGAAGTAGCACTGGTGGTGAAGAACCTGCCTGCCAATGCAAGAGACGTAAGACATGTGGGTTCGATACCTGGGTCAGGAAGATCCCCTGAGAGAGGGCTTGGCAACCCACTCCAGCGTTCTTGCCTAGAGAATCCCGTGGACAGAGGAGTCTGGTGGGCTAAGGCCCATAGGGTCACAAAGAGTTGGACACAGCTGAACCAATTTAGTATGCAAGCACATACAATAAATTATAATCTATTTACTAAAAGAAGAATCGTGAGCCCATATAAATGTGAATAAATAAATGAATAACTTAAGGGTTTGAAGAGAAGTGAGATATTTATATAGTTATTAACTACAAAGAAACAAGTACCTTTATGGAGGAGAAACCACGGCAGACCCTACTGTAACCACGTGATCATAATGAACATCACTAGTAATGGGACAAACTGAAATTGTCACCATCTGATATACGATGAAAAGAACACAGCACACTTTTGTGTTCTTCCTGCCAAAGACATGCAGTCTAATCACAAGGAAATAACAGAGTTTTGTTGTTGTTTTGTCACGTGGCGTGTGGGATCTTAGTTCCCTGACCAGGGACTAAACTCTTGCTCCTTGCAGTGGAAGCAGTCTTAACCACTAGACTGCGAAGGAAGTCCTGGAAATATCAGAAAAATTTAAAGGATATTTTATTACAATATAATTAATGCAATGTAATTGATCTGAAATCTTCAAAAGCAACATGGTAATTTATAAAACTTAACAAAAGACTGAGAAATTTGAAGTAAAGAGGCACAACAACTAAATGCACCGCTAGATTCTGAATCGAGTCCTTTTGATACAAGTGGCAAAACCTGAAAGGGGTCTGAAGATGAGATATTAGCAATGTCAGTATCAATTTCTTCATTTTAATGATTATATTGTGGTTATGTGGGAAATGTTCTTGTTTATAGAAAGTACACTCTGAAATGTATGAGTCTGATGTGTTATAAGTCATCAGCCACATTTTTTAAAAGAAATTTTCAAATGAATTTTTATTAGTTTACCAAATCTTAAAGAGTTTAGTAAATTACAATTAGGGATAAATTTTTTTTACTAATACGGAGATTTTATTAGTTCAAAAGCTAGTAATCTTAATAATCCTAGTTCCAATGAAGCTTATTTATCCCTCTCCTTAATTTTTACACTAAATGTGATAATGTGATCTGAAACTCAGTATCCCATGAACTCTCATTTTATGAAATTATTACAAAAACATGCATAGAAATCTAAGCACGTCAGTTACAGTTAAATGTTAGTAACATGCACATACACATATGATTAATTTGTGTAAGCTGAATGTTCAAAGATATTCTTGGACATAAACCTACATGAAACACAGTCAGAAAAACAAGTTATTAAAAGTCTCTTCAACAAAAGTCAACCTTAGAACCATGTTGGAAAGTCTTTTCAGCTATGTAGATTTTAAACAATTTTCTTGAGGTTTATAATATGCCTGCCACAAAAGTCATCCATATAAATGAACAGTCCAATAATTTTTAGCAAATTTATACAGTTGTGCAACCACCACCACAACTGAGCCTTGGAACTTTTCCATCACCCCACAATATTCCCCTGTGCCTGTTTGCAGACAGCCCCTGCTCCCTCATTTGGGATCATAGAAAGTAGAGTCAAGATCAACCACTTATTCTTAAATGAGTCCAATTAAAAAATGCTTGTATTATGTTCCAATATTTTTCTGTAACATTCTGATTGTTTTGAAACAGCTATAATTAACTACAGATTCCTCTTCTCTCTCATTTTTTAATTGCCCCCACAACACTGAGATTTAATATTTTAAATCAGGCATGTATATGTTTTTATCTATATATAGTCTGAATTTATATTCATAAACAGGGTGTACTGTTCTACAAACTTTAGAACTGTATTATCTGAAATCATGGTGCTTGTTTTTGTTTTCAGTTTTGTTTTTTTACTCAAAACTATGTTTTTTTTAAATATATCCCTATTGATGCAGGCAACTCATAGTCATTCATTTTAACTGTTGAATGCTATTCCATGGTGTGAACATCTCACAGTGTATTTTATTTATTTACTTTCCTATTAGTGGATACTTCACTTGTCTTTGTTTCTTCACAGTCACAAACAGTACTGAAATAAAGATTGTTGGTCCTCCTGAGCCCACATGCAAAATTCACTAGGGTGTGTACCTGGAAGTAAAATTACTGGGTGGGAAGGTAGGAACATTTTAAGTCTTAATATATATTGCCAAATTGCTTTCCAAAATAGTCATATTTATTTGCATTCTCCCCAGCCTTTCATGGGCTTCCCTGGTGGCTCAGCTGGTAAAGAATCCGCCTGCAATGCAGGAGACCCCGGTTTGATTCCTGGGTTGGGAAGTTCTCCTGGAGAAGGGATAGGTTACCCACTCCAGTATTTGCCTGGAGAATTCCCATAGACAGAGAAGCCTGGTGGGCTATAGACCTGGGGTCACAAACAGCCAGACACGACTGAGCAACCAAGCAGAGCACAGAACAGCATTTCATAGCAAGCCTACTGGTACACCACCGGCTAACGCATGGTATTGTCAGACTTGTGATTTTTGTTCATCTTCTGTGCATTAAATAATATTTTGTGATTGTATAATTTGAATTTATCTTACAATAAATTATGTTGAGAATCTCTTCACATTTATTGACTTTTCTATACCTTTTTTAATTTTTTTTTTTTTTTTTGGTGCATCTGGAATTTTAGTCCCCAAAACTGAGCTATCCTCTGCCCCCCTTGCAGTGGAAGCAGAGTAATAATCACTGGAGTGCCAGGGAAATCCCTCTTTTTTGATATCTTTTATTCTTTTTTCTATTGGGTTGTCTGTCTTTTTCCTCTTGATTAGGAAGGGTCCCTATATATTCCAGATACTAATCCTTTTTGGTTATATGTATTCCAAGTATCTTCTCCCAGCCTATGGCCTGCATTGTCATTTTGTTGGTGACATATTTTGGCCTTTAGAAGCATTTTCATTTTCATGTAATTAAATGTATTGTTCTTTGCCTCTATGGTCCCACTAGACCCTCCATTCTCTGTAATGAGGAATTCTATCTATCATATCCTCTTCTTGTTCCCAGTGCCTAGATCAGTGACTGGCATCTGGTTCAGTTCAGTTTAGTTGCTCAGTCGTATCTGACTCTTTCCGACCCCATGGACTGCAGCACACCAGGCCACCCTGTCCATCACCAACTCCTGGAGCTTATTCAGATTCATGTCCATCGAGTCGGTGATGCCATCCAACCATCTCAACCTCTATCGTCCCCTTCTCCTCCTGCCTTCAATCTTTCCCAGCATCAGCATCCAAAGAGTCAGCTCTTCGTATCAGGTGGCCAAAGTATTGGAGTTTCAGCTTCAGCATCAGTCCTCCCAATGAATATTCAGGACTGATTTCCTTTAGGATGGACTGGCTGGATCTCCTTGTAGTCCAAGGAACTCTCAAGAGTCTTCTCCAACACCACAGTTCAAAAGCATCAATTCTTCAGTGCTCAGCTTTCTTAATAGTCCTACTCTCACATCCATACAGTTCAGTTCAGTTCAGTTCAGTCGCTCAGTCGTGTCCGACTCTTTGCAACCCCATGAATCGCAGCACACCAGGCCTCCCTGTCCATCACCAACTCCCGGAGTTTACTAAACTCATGCCCATCGAGAAGGTGATGCCATCCAGCCATCTCATCCTCTGTCGTCCCCTTCTCCTCCTGACCCCAATCCCTCCCAGCATCAGGGTCTTTTCAAATGAGTCAACTCTTCGCATGAGGTGGCCAAGGTACTGGAGTTTCAGCTTCAGTGTCAGTCCTTCCAATGAACACCCAGGATTGATTTCCTTTAGGATGGATTGGTTGGATCTCCTTTCAGTTCAAGGGACTCTTAAGAGTCTTCTCCAACAACACAGTTCAAAAGCATCAATTTTTCGGCACTCAGCTTTCTTCACAGTCCAACTCTCACATCCATCCATGACCACTGGAAAAACCATAGCCTTGACCAGACGGACCTTTGTTGGCAAAGTAATGTCTCTGCTTTTTAAAATGCTATCTAGGTTGGTCATAACTTTCCTTCCAAGGAGTAAGCGTCTTTTAATTTCATGGCTGCTGTCACCACCCGCAGTGATTTTGGAGCCACAAAAAATAAAGTCTGACACTGTTTCCACTGTCTCCCCATCTATTTCCCATGAGGTGATGGGACCAGATGCCATTACCTTAGTTTTCTGAATGTTAAGCTTTAAGCCAACTTTTTCACTCTCCTCTTTCATTCTCATCAAGAGGCTTTTTAGTTCCTCTTCACTCTCTGCCATAAGTGTGGTGTCATCTGCTTATCTGAGGTTATTGATATTTCTCCCGGCAATCTTGATTCTAGCTTGTGCTTCCTCCAGCCCAGTGTTTCTCATGATGTACTCCGCATATAAGTTAAATAAGCAGGGTGACAATATACAGCCTTGACACACTCCTTTCCTATTTGGAACCAGTCTGTTGTTCCATGTCCAGTTCTAACTGTTGCTTCCTGACCTGCATACAGGTTTCTCAAGAGGCAGGTCAGGGGGGCTGGTATTCCATCTCTTTCAGAATTTTCCACAGTTCTTGTGATCCACACAGTCAAAGGTTTTGGTGTAGTCAATAAAGCAGAAATAGATGTTTTTCTGGAACTCTCTTGCTTTTTCGATGATCCAGCGGATATTGGCAATTTGATCTCTGATTCTTCTGCCTTTTCTAAAACCAGCTTGAACATCTGGAAGTTCTTGGTTCACATATTGCTGAAGCCTGGCTTGGAGATTTTTGAGCATTACTTTATTAGCGTGTGTGATCAGTGCAATTGTGTGGTAGTTTGAGCATTCTTTGGGATTGCCTTTCTTAGGGATTGGAATGAAAACTGACCTTTTCCAGTCCTGTGGCCACTGCTGAGTTCTCCAAATTTGCTGGCATATTGAGTGTAGCACTTTCACAGCATCATCTTTCAGGATTTGAAATAGCTCAACTGGAATTCCATCACATCCACTAGCTTTGTTTGTAGTGATGCTTTCTAAGGCCCACTTGACTTCACATTCCATACATGACCACTCAAAAAACCATAGTCTTGACTAGAAAGATGTTTGTTGGCAAAGTAATGTCTCTGCTTTTTAATATGCTGTCTAGGTTGGTCATAACTTTTCTTCCAAGAAGCAAGTGTTTTTTAATTTCATGGCTGCAGTCACCATCTGCAGTGATTTTGGAGTCCCCAAAAATAAAGTCTGCCACTGTTTCCACTGTTTTCCCACCTACTTGCCATGAAGTGATGGGACCAGATGCCATGATCTTAGTTCTCTGAATGTTGAGTTTTAAGCCAACTTTTTTACTCTCCTCTTTCACTTTCATCAAGAAGCTCTTTAGTTCTTCTTCGCATTCTGCTGTAAGGGTTGTGTCATCTGCATATCTGAGGTTATTGATATTTCTCCCGGCAATCTTGATTCCAACTTGTGCTTCATCCAGCCCAGCATTTCTCATGATGTACTCTGCATATAAGTTAAATAACCAGGGTGACAATATACAGCCTTGACGTACTCTTTTTTCCTCCTTGGAAATCTAGTAGAGTCTCAATAATATTTGTTAAATGAGTAAATAAGTTAATTAGTGGATAAATGGTTTGTGTATTTTGTGTCTTAATACATCCTTCCAAACCCTGGACTCATAAAGATTTTTTTTTTAATATTTCCTCCTAAAAGTTTAGAGTTTTGCTTTTGTCTTTAATCTAGCCACAACTGACATTTGCATATGGGGAGATGTAGGAATCTATTTCTCCTCCCCCACCCATCTGAATAATAAATTATCCCAGTATTATTTATTGAAAAGTTGCTGACCCTAGTTTTCCAATATGTGAGTTTTAAGGATCAGGTATGGGAAAGAAAGGTACTTTGCCTTCTGTTTTGGATTCCATTGCCTCCTAGTACTGCATCTTTAAAGGAAATCTATCTCAAAATGTTTGATCCTAGTGGAACACCAGTGAATATTCTGGCAATATGACACAAGCTTTTCACATTTCCTTCAAACTCATGATGGGTGTTTAGTCAAATGACCTCCTGCTCCACTTCCGAATTCATAAATACTGAAACATCTGTGCCTGGCTATAGAATAGTCACTTGTTACACGATGATTATTTCTCAGTTCTTGGCATTTGGGGAAGTCTACATGTTGCCAACTTGTAGACAGTTGCCAGTGTCTATCACAGACATTACAGCTAATCACACGAGTTCTAAGTCTTTAAGCACAAGATAAGGTTTCACTTTCCTAAAAGAATTATGGTCTATCTCTTACACATGTGAAGAATCATAGAGCTGGAAATGCCCCCCATTATTAAAGGTTTTGAATATTTTTGTTATTGTACTGTATACAAATAAAAAATAAAATTACAAAAAGATCTTAAACAAACAAAAAAAAGATCCTACTTTCCTGCCATCCTTAAAGTTACAAGTGGTCATGTGATTTACTTGGGCCAATGAAATGTGAGTAAAGGCAACATTATACCTCCAAACAGGTAAGTTTAAAATCAAGCTCCTTTCCTACCCCGGGTCCTTAAATCTTGTGTCAAGATGTAACCTCCATGAGCCTGATTCATTGGATGACTGACATCACTAGACATTGTGCTTAAATTCTTGGTTAAGTTGTTTTTTTAATATACCATGCTGGCTTATGTTAAGCTACTGGGGCTGCTTGTTACCATAGCATGACATAGCCTACCTTAACTGATACTCCACTGAAACCATCTCAACTTTGCTATAAATAAATAATATCTTACTACCAAAAAAGAACAGGATTCAGAGGCTGAAAGCAAATGGTTCAATACAAATTTAGTAAAGGTATCTCTAGTTTCCACTTAGCTTGAGATTTTAGGTAAGCTAGGAAAAAATCCAGATATGCATTGTCCAATATAGTAGCCACTAGTCATGTGTAACTATTGAGCACTTGAAACATGCCTTATGTGAAGAGATGTGCTACAGATACATGAGATTTACAGGATTCAATCTGAAAACAAGAATGTAAAATAATTCAAGCCTTTTGAATGTTCATTAATTGCAGAAATAATGATATTTGGATATATTGTACTAGATAAAACAACTGACATGAGTTTGAGCAAACTCCAGGAGATAGTGAAGGGCAGGGAAGCCTGGTGTGCTGCAATCCATGGGGTTGCTGAGTCAGACACGACTTAAACATGAAAAGCAACAAAAATTGATTCTTAAAATTTCAGTGTAGCTTACAGAAAATTACATATGTGGTTTGCATTTGTGGCTTGAATTATACTGTGATTGGGCAGCACTGTTCTAGACCAGGGGCCAGGAAAATATGGCCTGTGGACAAAATTCAGCCTTCCACTTTTTTTTTTTTTTTTTGAGTGAGAGAGTGAGACATCACCTTTATTTCTTAATTTCATCACTTTAATGTCTTTATATCTTCTTTATTTTCCATTTCTTTCTGTCTTACTTCCTAAGAAATTGGAGTGGTGAGTCAAGGACTGGAAGTGCCTTTCTGCTCAGGAGGCACTCTGCATTGGAAGGACAAATAGGAATCAGAAACACGAGTCACACGATTGTTTTAAAATTTTTCTAGTAGCACCCTTCAATGAGAAGAATCCTTGTCAAGAAGGGATTGGTTCAAGATGACAGAGTAGAGGGACATGAACTCATCTCCTCTTGCTAGCTGTGCGTGGGCAGTGACTCACCGCAGGGACAGAGGAATTGGCGGTAGCAGTCCTGGGAGCTGCCCCAGCCTCCATTTGTTTTTATAAATAAAGTTTTATTGGAAATTAGCCACGCTCATTCATTTCTGCATTGTCTGCAGCTGTTTCTTGCTGCAGGGGCAGAGTTGAGCAGTTACAACAGAAAGTGCATGAACCAAAAGGCTGAGCTATTTACAACCCAGTCCTTTACATCAGAAGTTTGCTGACCTCTGATCTCGCCAATACAGCTTGGGAAAACACTCCAGGGGTGACGTTCTAATCTAAACATTTCTTTCAGGGTGTTTCTTCAAAATGCTCCCTCCCCAATTCAATTGATTATACACGTATTGAGAGTTTCACGTGGCAGTGGCAGTTTGGTTTCAATATCTACAATATCCTGACCTCTCCTTTTCTTAGTCTCTTCATCTGTAATGATTTTGAATCCATCCTGCTACAGTCACTCATTCCCATGGCCATCTGTAGATTTTTGTCATTTCATACTCTTTGTTACACATCCATCCATAGCTTCAGTGAAGCATCCCAGTCTCCAGTCACCATCTTATATTTCCAGCTCACTCCTTTACATATTCAGAACTCCATTCTTCTGGGTCCTCAGGCCAAAAACCTTGGAATCATCCTTGTCACCAAGGAGAGGAAGAGAGGAAGTGTGTAAAGAAGATGCAGGGAAAAGGACTTCCTCATGTGGGGTCATCAGTGACCTTGTAAAGAGCAATGATTTTGGAGGGTGGGGACAAAATCCTGATTATAGAACCTTGAGGACAATGTTGTGTTTCTCCTGCACTTTGCTGGAGTGTGAATAGTCAAATTCAGCAAATGATGTGGGTTAATCACAGGCTAATAAATAACAAGGGGAGAAATATCAACAACCTCAGATATGCAGATGACACCACCATTATGGCAGAAAGCAGAGAGAAACTAAAGAGCCTCTTGATGAAAGTGAAAGAGGAGAGTGAAAAAACTGGCTTAAAACTCAACATTCAAAAAGCTAATATCACAACATCTGGTCCCATCACTTCAAAGCAAATAGATGGGGAAACAGCGGAAACAGTGACAGACTTTATTTTCTTGGGCTCCAAAATCACTGTAGATGGTGACTGCTGCCATGAAATTAAAAGACGCTTGCTCCTTAGAAGAAAAGTTATGACCAACCTAGACAGCATATTAAAAAGCAGAGACATTACTTTGTCAACAAAGGCCTGTATAGTCAAAGCTATGGTTTTTCCAGGAGTCATCTGTGGATGTGAGAGCTGGACAATAAAGAAAGCTGAACACCAAAGAATTGATGCTTTTGAACTGTGGTGTTGGAGAAGACTCTTGAGAGTTCCTTGGACTGCAAGGAGATCCAGCCAGTACATCCTAAAGGAAATCAGTCCTGAATATTCACTGGAAGGACCAATGTTGAAGCTGAAGCTCCAATACTTTGGCCACCTGATGAGAAGAGTGAACTCATTGGAGAAGACCTGGATGCTAGGAAAGATGGAGGGCAGAAGGAGGAGGGGATGACAGAGGATGAGATGGTTGGATGGCATCACCAACTCAATGGACATGAGTTTGAGCAAACTTCAGGAGATAGTGAAGGACAGGGAAGCCTGGCGTGCTGCAGTCCAAGGGGTCACAAAGAGTTGGACATGACTTAGTGACTGAACAACAACAATCAGTTTATGAAGCCTTTCAGAAAGGCTTGAAACTTTAGCTTTGACTTTGTACTTTCTTTTTTTCTGAAGGTCTTTCAGAGTTTTGCATTAGGAAAATTACTCAGAAAGAAACTGGCACAAAATATCTTGATGAGTTGAGAGTGAGTTGAAGAGTCTGCTGAAATATTCCAGCTACAAGCTAATGATGTACTAAGATGGCAGGTAGGGGGACCAACAGCGACACCAGGAATCAAAAGGAGAGATACTTGGGATTTCCCTGCTGGAGCAGTGGTTAAGAATTGCTTTGCGGTACGGGGGACATGGGTTCCATCCTGCTTGGGGAACTAAGATCCCACATGCCTTGCAGCAGCTAAGCCCACCCCTGACAAATACTGAGCCAGCATACCACAACTAGAGAGTCCATATGCCACAACTAAGATGCGACGCAGCCAAACAAGTGATTTTTTTTTTTTTCTAAATGAGAGATACTTGTCAGATGTTCTCAGAATTGATCAGATTTGGAACTCACTAAGCATGGGTGAAGAGAGAAAAGATTGAGTCAAAGAGCCGGGAGTGTTTGAACCTGGATCCCTGGGAATCTTAAAAGCAGGAAGAGATGGTACCTCAGAGTCGATTTGAGGGGAAGATGATGGCTTTGGTCTTAAATATCTTGAACTGATACAGCTGAGAGACAGACAGGTGAAGGTGGCAACTGGAATATGGTCATGGAACTAGAAAAGGTAACTTAATCTGTGGTTTAGAGATCTGTGTAGAAATAAAAGTCGAAGTTCTAAATGACTACGAATAACAATACTCTCTTTCATTGGGGGTTACTTTCTGCTAAGAACTACCTTAAATATCCTACATATTTCTTTCCCCGTCTGTACTTCACACTGCAAGTAATCAGTAGGCAGGTCTGTTCTGTGTTAAAGGCCAGAAAGCTGAGATTCAGGAGGATTAATCACCTTGTATTCATAGAGCTCACAGTAAAGGACAAGAACCTGAACACAGACCTGCATGACTTCATGTAGTCTGACACTTGAATTTGATTATAGAAGAAAAAGTCAGTGAAGGACACAGAGAAGAACATTTAAAAGAAAGAAAATTGTAAGCTATAGGATACTGAGGATAAAGAAAAAAGGAATTTCAAGGAGAAATTGACCAGTCAAATGCCAGTAGAACTTAAAAAAAAAAAAAAAAAAGACCACTGGATTTAGCTGTTAGTGTCCATTTCAGTGGATGGAGAAGGAAAAGGGAAAGTACCCAAGGTTAAATCTGAACAAAGCCTAGAGTGAGGAATGAATGAGGGTATTTTCCAGAGAGTTTTACTTTCGTTTCAGGTTTCAAGTATTCGTTAACAAAAGAAACCATCCATTACACACAAATAAACAATTTTAATATTTAATAGAAGATTATTTAACTTAATTTCAACATACAATCATTAAAATAAAAAAAGAAATAGAAACAACAGAGAAGAGTAACTGCACACACGTCCCCGAATTGGACCAACCAACATCAGGGTTTAAACAGCCTGCTGGGAAGTCCCTCGTCAACAGCAATCTGGAGCCCAGCTGGGCGAAGGTCCCTGACGGGGCAGGGCATCCACTCTATGAGTGAGACTTCCAATTGTAGTTTCTGGGGTTCCCACTTATAATCCCATCAAACTGATATCATTAGTCTGTCCGTAAAAACGCAAGTTTGGTTTTACTTTGACCTTTTTACAGTACTGTTTGTTTTATCTTATGAGTCGTATGTTTCTTTAAACCCTTAGCAGTTGACCAGTCGCTCAAGAATTCCAAGATCCAGTCCTTTTCTTATCTAAGGCACCATCTGACTAGCTGTGCTTGTAGGCAGGCAAAGAATCCAGAAGTGTCCAGCTAGGTCAAAACACAACAGGGGCCGCTCTGCTGCCTCTGAAGCCTGAATAAGACTTCCTTCATTTTAATTTCTTTAACAGAGGATGGTGCCACCGCAGGGTCACTAACTCTCCTGGTTGCCTAGGACTCTCCCGGTTTTAGCCCCGGAAGTCCTATATGCCAGGAACCCCCAGCTGTTTATCCTAGAGGTGGCAGGTGGTACAGACTACTTTTCTCCCTGTGTGTGTGTGTGTGTGTTAAAATACACATCACATAAAATGTATCATCTTAACCATTGTTAAGTGCACAATTCAGTGATATTGAATACATTAAAAGGGTCAGTCATCACCATCATTCACCTTTATAACGCTTTTCATCTTCTAAAACGGAAACTCTATGCCCAATAAAAAATAACCCCCTCTCCCCCCTTCTCTGCTGTAGACCACTTTGAAGAGGTTGGGCAACAAAGAACAGAAAGATAAGGTGTGTTCTTGAGAGAGAAGCAAGTTCAAGGAAAGAGTCTTTTTAATTTTACTTTTTTATTTTTGGCTAAGCTGGAGCTTCATAGCTGGGGCTTCATAGGTGGGTCTTCATAGTTGCATCAGCGTTTCTCTAGTTGCGGCAAACGGGGCTCTAACTTTAGTTGAATGCTCAGGCTTATCGCGGCGGCTTCTCTTGCCGGGAGCACAGGCTGCAGGCAGGCGGCTTCCGTAACTGTGGCTCCGGGCTCTGGAGCCCAGGCTCGGTAGTTGGGGCACACGGGCGTAGTTGCTCTGAGAAGTGCGGGACCTTCCCGGATCAGGAACCCGATCCCGTCTCCTGCATTGGCTGGTGGATTCTTTACCACTGAGCCACCACGGAAGCCCGAGTTGTTTTTTTAATTTCAAGATAAACAAACCTGTGAATAAGTGAATAAGTGAAGCGATTTTAAAATGTGGAGAGGAAAAAAAGCAACCAAGAGCAGGAAAAATTGTCCCAGATTGTCCCAGAGTAAATGAGACTATATTGTCTTGAAAGGTGGAGAACCCTGTGCCGTGTTTACTCCAGCCTTCAGGCTGGGCTTGCAGCTAGCTACGTAATCCTGAGTCTCTAACAAGCAAGAAGCTCCTAGATCCCAGCCTTCACGCACCTTCACAGATCTGCAGTGCAGCATGGGACCCAAGCCAGATGCTTAAGGTCTTAAATCCCAGTTTTGCAGTACTTGTGAGACCATGGATATGGCGACCCATCCGAGTCTCAGCTTCCTTCTCTGTGAAATGCAGTAATATTACCTTGCTCGGTCGGGTGGTTGTAAAGGTAGAGTATGGCAGGTCGCAAATTCCCAAGCACTGACTACTTTTACTGTTTCTCCTAGCCGCTGCTTAGGAATTTTCTCACTGGATGTCTGTAGCCTGTGAATACCTCTCCCATCACTCACCCCATCACCATCTGTCCTGAGGTGTAATCCGGGGCGATAACAGGGCTGGGGCAAGGTGTAGAGGTGAAGTAGGGTAATGAAAACTCATTTCAAGGCTCTGCTGTTGAGAGCTGGGCTTAGAAACCAGCCTGCCTGCTTCCCTTTCCACTGCCAGTAGGAGCCCAGTGATGTGTTTTTGGATACAGGCAGAGGAAAAGTGAGATTCATGTATGTTTCAGTAGAACCCCAGACCCTATCTAGCACAGGAGGCCTGGGGCAGGGAGAAAGGGCAGCAAGATGGTGAAAACCAGACAAAAAGCAGGCAGCATAGCAGCTGGCACATGATGGACACTGAACTATTGTTGCAGTGAGTTGGACTCTTGGCTTCCCAATTCTATGCTTAAATTGTTTAGTTGATTTTCCCCAGGGTAGATCTCTGCTGCCCTGTGGAGGTTTTCCCATCAGACTGACACTCTGACTTCCAGGACATCTGGATGGAATATCTGATGGGGAGATAACTGGTAGGGACATAGGGCAGGGCTTATCTACATGAAAGAAAATGAAAGTCGCTCAGTCATGTCCCACTCATTTTGACCCCATATACACCATACAGTCCATGGAATTCTCCAGGTAAGAATACTGGAGTAGGTAGCCTTTCCCTTCTCCAGGGGATCTTTCCAACCCAGGGGTTGAACCCAGGTCTCCCGCATTGCAGGTGGATTCTTTACTGGCAGAGCCACAAGGCCACAAGTTCAAATTATTTTAAAACAGAAGTGTTTGGAAATCAAACTGATAGGCATCAACTATCTTGAGATAAGAGAAATCCTTTGCCTTTCCTGGAAGAAACATTTTTGATTGCTAAAACTCTTGATGGGAAAAAGTTATACCCTGTGGGAAACTAAAACAATTAAACTATGGTAACAAATTAAACATTTCATTACTCATTATTGCATAATCAGAAACTGCTATTATCATTGCCATGCCTTACCAGAATGCGTGCTCAGTCGCTTCAGTCTTGTCCAACTGAAAGGTCTTTGTGACCCTTTGGACTGTAGACTGCCAGGTTTCTTCTTCCTTGGGATTCTTGAGGCAAGGATGCTGGAGTGTGTTGCCAGGTCCTCCTCAGGGAATCGTCAGAAACCAGGGATTGAACCAGTGTCTCCTGCGTCTCCTGAATTGCAGGCAGATTCTTTAGCATTGAGCCACCAGATCTGGTAAGACCCCCTTACCAGAATTCAGTTCAGTTCAGTTGCTCAGTCATATCCAATTATTTGCGACCCCATGGACTGCAGTATGCCAGGCTTCCCTGTCCATACCAACTCCCAGTGCTTGCTCAAACTCATGTCCATTGGGTCAGTGATGCCATTCAACCATCTCATCCTCTGTCGTCCCCTCTCCTCCCGCCTTCAATCTTTCCCAGCATCAGGGTCTTTTCAGATGAGTCAGTTCTTCCCATCAGGTGGCTGAAGTATTGGAGTTTCAGCTTCAGCATCAGTCCTTCTAATGAATATTCAGGGTTGATTTCCTTTAGGGTAGACTGGTTTGATCTTCTTGCAGTCTAAGGGACTCTCAAGAGTCTTCTCCAACACCACAGCTCAAAAGCATCAATTCTTCAGCACTCAGCTTTCATTATAGTCCCACTCTCACATCCATACACGACTACTGGAAAACCAAAGCTTTGACGAGACGGACCTTTGTTGGCAAAGTAATATCTCTGCTTTTTAATATGCTGTCTAGGTTGGTCATAGCTTTTCTTCCAAGGAGCAAGTGTCTTTTAATTTCATGGCTACAGTAACCATCTGCAGCAATTTTGGAGTCCAAAAAATAAAGAATAGTAACATTCAGAATAGTAACATTGAAATTTATAATCTGACCAGTGTCAATACAACACTGTCACTCAATCTACTGGATTTGAAGTCAGAAAGCATTATTGTAATCCTAGCTCCCCCTAGCTGTGTGGCTGTGGGCAAATTGCTTAACCTCTCTGAAACTCAAATGTCTCCACTGTATAAAGGGAATGGTGAAAAATAATACCTATCACCTAGGATTGTTGTGAGGCTTAAACAATATAATGTACGCAGGGCACTTACCATAGTGTCATCAGTTCGTCTCAGTTCAGTCATTCAGTCATGTCCAACTCTTTGAGAGCCCATGGACTGCAGCACGCCAGACCTCCCTGTCCATCACCAACTCCCAGAGCTTGCTCAAACTCATGTCCATCGAGTTGGTGATGCCATCCAACCATCTCACCTGTTTCCCCTTCTCCTCCAGCCTTCAGCCTTTCCCAGCATCAGGGTCGTTTCCAATGAGTCAGTTCTTCACATCAAGTAGCCAAAGTACTGGAGTTTCAGCTTCAACATCAATGAATATTCCAATGACTATTCAAGACTAATTTGCCTTAGGAAGGACTGGCTTGATTTTCTTGCAGTCCAAGGGACTCTCAAGAGTCTTCTCCAACTCCACAATTCAAAAGCATCAATTCTTCAGTGTTCAGCTTTCTTTATAGTCCAAATGTCACATCCATACATGACTACTGGAAAAACCATAGCTTTGACTAAACAGACATTGTTGGCAAAGTATGTCTCTGCTTTTTAATATGCTGTCTAGATTGGTCATAGCTTTCTTCCAAGGAGGAAGCATCTTTTAATTTCATGGTTGCAGTCACCATTTTCAGTGATTTTGGAGCCCAAGAAAATACAGTCTGTCACTGTTTTCATTATTTTCCCATCTATATGCCATAAAGTAATGGGACCAGATGCCATGATCTTAGTTTTCTGAATGTCGAGTTTTAAGCCAGCTTTTTCACGCTCCTCTTTCACCTTCATCAAGAGGCTCTTTAGTTCCTCTTTGCTTTCTGACATAAGGTGCCATCTGCATGTCTGAGTTTATGGATATCTCTCCCAGCAAGCTTGATTCCAGCTTGTACTTCATCTGGCCCTGCATTTTGCTTGATGTACTCTGCATATAAGTTAAATAAGCAGGGTGACAATATACAGCCTTGACGTACTCCTTTCCCAATTTGGAACCAGCCCATTATTCCATCTCCGATTCTAACTGTCTTTTCTTGACCTGCATACAGGTTTCTCAGGAGGCAGACAAGGTGGTCTGGTATTCCCATCTCTTGAAGAATTTTCCACAATTTTTTGTGATCCACACAAAGACTTTAGCGTAGTCAGTAAAGCAGAAGTAGATGTTTTTCTTGAATTTTCTTGCTTTGTCTATGATCCAGTGGATGCTGGCAATTTGATCTCTGATTCCTCTGACTTATTTTGAGCTTTACTTTGCTAGCATGTGAGATGAGTGCAATTGTAAGGTAGTGTGAGCATTCTTTGGCATTGGTTTTCTTCGGGATTGGAATGAAAACTAACCTTTTCCAGTCCTGTGGCCACTGCTGAGTTTTCTAAATTTGCTGACATATTGAGTACAGCACTTTCATAGCATCATCTTTTAGGATTTGAAATAGCTCAACTGGAATTCTATCACCTCCACTAGCTTTGTTCATAGTGATGCTTCCTTAAAGTGAAGTCACTCAGTCGTGTCCGACTGTTTGCGACCCCATGGACTATAGCCTACCAGGCTCCTCTGTCCATGGGATTTTCCAGGCAAGAGTACTGGAGTGGGTTGCCATTTCCTTCTCCAGGGGATCTTCCCGACCCAGGGATCGAACCCGGGTCTCCAGCATTGCAGACAGACACTTTACAGTCTGAGCCAATGCTTCCTTAGGTCCACTTAACTTCTCACTCCAGGATGTCTGGCTCTAGGTGAATGATCACACCATCATGGTTATCTGGGTCATGAAGATCTTTTTTGCAGAGTTCTTCTTATATTCTTCCCACCTTTTCTTAATATCTTCTGCTTCTGTTAGTTCCATACCGTGTCTGTCTTTTATTGTGCCCACCTTTGCATGAAGTGTTCCTTTGCTATCTCTAATTTTCTTGAAGGGATCTCTTGTCTATGCTATTCTATTGTTTTCCTCTATTTCTTTGCATTGATAACTTAGGAAGGCTTTCTCATCTCTCCTTGCTATTCTTTGAAACTCTGCATACAGATGGGTATATACTTCCTTTTCTCCTTTGTCTTTCACTTCTCTTCTTTTCTCAGCTACTTGAGGAGGCCTTACAAATATTGTTATAAACAGACCCAATGATTATCATTAAGATGACAAAATACCTGAAATTATATTTAGTATATTTTTGGCTTTAAGAGAAGTTATAATATGCTAATTTTAAAATGATCATCTATATTTGATACAGATTATAAAGGTTTGATAACCAACTGACATGGGCAAAAACTATTTACCAAGTGAATCTTCCGGAGAATGAAATCAGTTCATGTTCTTGTCTCTCCCATCCTCTCTACAGCACAGCTTTCAAACCATAGCTTTTTACTTCACTCTGTATGATGGGCTCCAGTTTCATCCATCTCATTAGAACTGATTCAAATGAATTCTTTTTAATGGCTGAGTAATATTCCATGGTGTATGTGGAATTTAGAAAGATGGTAACGATAACCCTATATGCAAAGCAGAAAAAGAGACACAAATGTACAGAACAGACTTTTGGACTCTGTGGGAGAAGGTGAGGGTGGGATGTTCTGAGAGAATAGCATTGAAACAAGTATAACATCAAGGGTGAAACAGATCACCAGCCCAGGCTGGATGCATGAGACAAGTGCTCCGGCCTGGTGCACTGGGAAGACCCAGAGGGATGGGATGGGGAGGAAGGTGGGAGGGGGGATCGGGATGGGGAACACATGTAAATCCATGGCTGCTTCACGTCAATGTATGACAAAAACCACTACAATATTGTAAAGTAATTAGCCTCCAACTAATAAAAATAAATGAAAAAAGAAAAAAAAAAAAAACCCATAGCTTTTTGAACAATGCTCATGTGGCTAAAAAGAGTTAACAAGACTTCCAAGAATCTTAGTTTATCACCTAAGAAAAGCTTAGGTGCTGGAAGATTCTGATTCATTCACCTCAAATACAAAGGGTGAACTAACAATCAGCCTACATTTTCTTTTGATAAGTGGCATAAATTTAATTTTTAAGTGCATTAAACTAAAATTTAGATTATATTTTAAAAGATCTTATCAAAAGAAACCCATATAATGACAATTAGTCAACATTTATAATTCAAATTTTTAACTTGTACCATTGTAGTTAACAATGCCTCTTTATTTACATCACCTAACTTTTTTTGTCAGCAATTCCCTCTATTATATCAAATCGGCATAAAAATAGAAATATGTTTGAGAGGATTGAGCATTTCCATTTCTTTGCTTTTAAGAGATTTAGTTAAATAATGGGTTTTAAATATTCTTTTAAAAAGGGCATCTTATTTAGTTTACAAGCTATATATTTTAAGAAGTTCATTTTATGCAAAACATTTGCTTTCCTTTTAAGCTTATTTCTGACTGTTTATGTAAATATGAAAATGTTAAATCTTTATGTTTGTTTGGTTTTTTTTACTTCATTGTCTTTCCCCTGAAAAAGAAAGTTTGAGAGGCAAAGGTTACAAAATAGACACAGTCTCCTCCCTAAATGAGCTTAAGGTCCAGGAAAGCAGACAGACCTTGAACAGGTCTTCACAGCTGTGATGATCCTTAGAAAAAGGGAGATGTGTGGGGGGGTGCTTGGTCGTGTACAGCTCTTTGGGACCCCTTGGAGTCTAGCCCACCAAGTTCCTCTGTCCATGGGATTTTTGAGGCAAGAATATTGGAGCAAGTTGCCATTTCCTTCTCCAAGGGATCATCCCAACCCAGGGATCAACCTGCATCTCTTGGGTCTCCTACATTGGCAGATGGATTCTTTTACCACTGTGTCACCTGGGAAACCCTTAGAAAAATGAACATGCAGGCAACTGGGAATAGGAGGAGGTTTACCAGCAGTTTGGGGTCATTAGAGAAGGATACCTGTGCTGGGCCCTTGGGCTGAGGCAGCAGAAAGGAGGATGAGGATATCACTGGTACAGAAAGCATCCTTGGGGGGTGCCTAGGGACAGAGAAAAGTATGGTGAGCAGAGGGAAAGAAAAGGAGAATGGCCCCAAGAGGAGGTTGGAGAGGTAGACAGGGGCTGACTCATCAGAGCCTTATGGACCATGGTGTGAATTTGGACTTGATTCTCGGAGCATTGGGCAGTCAACTGAGAAGTTGTATGCAAGGAAGTGGCATGATAATTTTTTGCAGTTTCAAAAGAAAATTCAGATGGAGAGACAGAAGGAGCCAGAGTAGAAGCAGGGTTTAGCAGTCCAGTGGACAGATGATTTTGGCTTATACTAGGATGGCAGTAAGGAACAGAGAGAAGACGGTTAGCAGGCAGAATGGACAGGACCTCATGTTTGATTGCATATGAAGGATTAGGGAGATGAAGAGCCAAGTATTATTGCCAAATTTCTGGCTTGAGCCCCTTGACAGATGGTGATGACTATTCATGCAGGTTAGGAACCGTGGAGGAAGTACAGGTTTGAAGAGAACGTGACAAGTCTGAGATGAAGATATCCACTGGGCAAGTGGATGCTGGGATCTGAAATAGTACAGTCTTGTTGAAGGCTTAAATTTAGGAGTCATTGCTTTTAAAAGGAATTTTAAGTCATGGGAGTTGATGAGATGCCCAGTCAATGCATGTGAACTGAGAAGAGCAAAAATCTTATGATACAACCTGGAAAAACTCTAACATTGAATGACTGAGTAGGTGGAGAAGACTGAAGAAGAAGTGCTATATCACAGAAACAGGGAAAGAGAGATGTCTAAGTAGAGACCAGTCAACAATTTGCTGAGCTCAAGTGAGCTGTCAAATAAGAAAAAGAATAAGAAATATCTTCTGTACTTACCAACATGGGATGAAGGTCACAGGAGGCCTTAAGGAAGCCTTAGGTTTGTACTCACTGAGTAGGCCTAGAATTTTAAAAGATGTTTGCTTTCCATGCAGTAGACACTGGGAAACCACATCAATTTGGGGGCAAGAGGGTATGGTTATAGCTATGTCTAAAACGTATTAACTCATTAACGAATACATAGGATACGGACAGGAAGTGGGGAGGGAGTTAAGAGGCTACTGCATCAGTTCTAATGAGATGGATGAAACTGGAGCCCATTATACAGAGCGAAGTAAGCCAGAAAGATAAAGACCATTACAGTATACTAACACATATATATGGAATTTAGAAAGATGGTAACGATAACCCTATATGCAAAACAGAAAAAGAGACTCAGATGTAGAGAACAGACTTGTGGACTCTGGGAGAAGGCGAGGGTGGGATGTTTCAAGAGAACAGCATTGAAACATGTATATTATCTAGGGTGAAACGGATAACCAGCTCAGGTTGGGTACATGAGACAAGTGCTCGGGCCTGGTGCACTGGGAAGACCCAGAGGGATCGGGTGGAGAGGGAGGTGGGAGGGGGGACCGGGATGGGGAATACATGTAAATCCATGGCTAATTCATTTCAATGTATAACAAAAACTACTGTAATGATGTAAAGTAATTAGCCTCCAACTAATAAAAAATAAATAAATAAATAAAGAAGCATAAAAAATAAAAAAATTAAAAAAAAATAAATTAAAAAAAAAAAAGAGGCTACTGCAATAGTCTAAGCAAGAAGAAAAACTGAATTAGGGAGCTTGAAGTAAACTTAGAAAATAAGAGTTAAAGGTTGTATCAATCAATGATCTTTAAGTTGCAAGTGAAGAGAATAACGTATTTTGTCTTCAATAATAAAAACGAGGACTTGCCTAGTGGTCCAGTGGTTAAGAATCTGCCTGTTAATACAGGGGACATAGGTTCAATCCCTGGTCTGAGAAGATGCCAAAAGCTGCATAGCAACTAAGCGCATGCCCACAACCACGCACATGCCCGCAAATACTGAGCCTACACTCTAGAGTCCCTGAGCGCATTTGCTCTAGAGCACGTGCTCCACAACTGATGGGAAGCCCTCCAACCACAGCTAGAGAATAGCCTCTGCTCACTGCAACCAGAGGAGGCTGGAGTGCGGCAACAGAGACCCAGAACAGACCCCCGCCAAAAAAAATCAGAAAAAGAAAAGTGAAGATGTTACCGACCCTCTGGAGCTGATCCCCAAGAAGTGTCCCCCTGCCTAGTGTCGCTGGAGCCAATAGAATGAGGCCACGTTTGGTTCAGAAACAATGGAAAGTTTTATTCTTGGATCAAAGAATGGAGCAAGCAATCCACACTCTCCCCCAGCAGGTAGAGGGCGGGGCTGCTTTACAGGGGTCTCATCATCAGTGGGCTTCCCAGGCGGCACTAGTGCTAAAGAACCCTCTTGGCAGTCCAGGAGACATAAGAGACGCAGGTTCAATCCCCAGGTCAGGAAGACCCCCTGAAGGAGAGCGTGGCAAACACTCCAGTATTGTTGCCTGGAGATTGCCGTGGACTGAGGAGCCTGGTGGGCTATAGTCCATAAGATTAGGATCCAGAGAGTCTGACACGCGTGAGACAACTTAGCACACACACATATGAGCAGGAGGGGAGGGGCAGAACTTGCGTGGGGCGGGTGCAGTCTCTACACACGGCCTGGCGCCGTTGTGAACCGAGATGCCCTGGGCAGCTGTATGCTGCCTACAGTGCTGGCATGTGGGGGCCGCCGTTTAGCACCAGGAGCTCTGGTTTAAAGCGCCAGGGGCTGGGCTTCTGTACATGGCACTCTGTGATAAAAGGAATCTGGACTAAGAATAAGGAAAGGATTTTTAAAAATTAGACTTTATTTTATTATAATGATTCTGCTTTTATTTCCTGGGAATTGTTAATGGGTTTGCTAATGAGAAATCCTTCCTCTGTCTTTTGTCCCAATCTTCATTCTTGAGGGGCCAGGTCTGTCTTCTGCAACTGCTTCCTGCTAATTTGGGGTGATGTCATAGTGCTGGGTAGAGGAGGAGCAGAACTTCTCTGCAGTCGCCTTTAGAAGTGTTTGGCAGTCAGCAGGTCTCAGCCCTGAGTTTTCTGTATCCCTGAGCCACCATATGTCTAACCTTTAGAGACAAAGACACTATACAATTTAGGGTGCATGGCCCACATACTTAGCAAGAGAATAATGGTCATAAGGGGCCCAAGAAAGGTAGAAACAGAATGATGCCGGGGAGGGCCTGTTTTGTCCCCTCCACATTTGTTCAGCCAGATTAGTCTACCTGGTTTCTGCAGCCAAGGTGCTTTTTCCAGTAGTCTGTCTGCACTTTCATCAATCAGGCCACTTCCACCAACATAAAGCCAACACAAAGTTTTGACCAGGGCACAGGTCCCTCCCAGGTCAGCTAACAGATAATCTAGAGCAATTCAGTTATCTAGGACTACACTGGTCAGGGAATCAACAGACTTTCATTATAGCTTGAAGTCAAGACTTATATTGGCCACTGTTGCCCTGGTAGTTGTTCATTATTTTTTAAATTTTATTTATTTAGTTTCGGTTGTGCTGGGGCTTTGTTGCTGCCCTGGCTACTGGTTGCAATATGCTGGCTTCTCATTGTGGCGGCTTCTCCGGTTGTGGAGCACGGGCGTGGGGCATGGGGGCTTCAGTAGCTGGGTTCATGGCTCAGCAGTTGTACTTCCCAGGCCCTAGAGCACAGCCTCAATAGCTGTGGCCCAGGGGCTTAATTGCTCCAAGCATGTGAGATATTCCTGGATTAGGGATCAAACCTGTGTCTCTTTCACTGGCAGGCAGATTCTTTACCACTGAGCCACCAGAGAAGCCCTGTTACCTTTTTATTATGGTGACAGAGTCCCTCCAGCCAAGGTACTAACACCCCATGACTGCAATTGTTCCTGCAGTTAGTAGTCTGCTCTTTGGGAACCAAGTTTTGTTGTGTTTCAGAAGAGAAGCTTTAGGTGGGAGAAGGGTTTGCAGGAGTAGGCAAAGGGGTCTTTTGCTCCAGGTTGTACTTCCAGAGTTTGGGGCTTATGGTGCCTCCTCGCTTGAGTATGATGTGCCCACAGAGTGATCCCCAGCAACTCCAGGGCAGAATGGGTGGTTAGAGTCGCCAAGTGAGCTTCATTCCACTTAGGAGTGGGCTGATCATGCCAGCTGCTGGTTTTCCAGGTTTTTAGGTTTGCCCTGTCTCCTGGCTAGAAGGGGTGGCAGCACTGGTTACATACTCCGTAAGAGGTTTCATAGTTTCTCCTGTCTGGAGGGTATACTTGAGTTGTTCCATTTCAAGGGGTCTGAGGTGTCCCTTCTCTTGGGCTTGCAGGATGATGGGTCTACCATACAGAAGTTCAAAGGCATTTAACTTTAATTTATGCCTTGGGGCTAACCACATATTAAGCAGGGCAATTGGGAGTAACCTAATCCAATTTTCTTGAGTCTCCTGGCATAGCCTGAGTAAGGTCTGATTGGATCTCCCTACTTTGTTCAAGGATTGGAGTATCCAGTCCTTGAACAATGCAAGGTCCATTTTATGCCTAGGGCACTTGTTATCACTTTTTTTCACTTGAGACACAAGTGCTAGGTCATTATCATTCTGTAGGGATCCTGGCAGCCTAGAACTGGGGAGAGCTGCCATTTCAGCTCTAGCAGGGAACGCTTCTACCCACCCTGAAAATGTGTCCACCAGCACCAAGACGTACCTGAAATTGCCCACTGTGCTCAGCACGACAGTGAAATCAACTTGCCAGTCTTCCTCAAGATATGTCCCTCTGGTCTGAATGAGCCTTATTTGGGGGCCTCTGGGGAGTCTGCATTCCCCTCTGGGGGTTGTTCATTGAAGATGAGACAGGCTTTAACTATCCGACTGATCATACTTTTCATGGCAGGAGTTACCATGACTTCAGCTGATCAGTCATATAGGGCTTCCCTACAAAAGTGAGTTCCTTGCCGAGCCAGCCTCCCAGATAGCTTGACAAGCTGTGGTTTGGAGAAAGAAGTATTGCTCGTGTTTGATAGCTAGCCATCATGGCCTCCTATATCTCTACTGAAGCCCCATTTCTGGGCTTTCTCAAATTCTTCCTTTGTGTTGACTGGGGAGTGATTGGATGGAACCAACCTCTTAGGTATGTGTGTTTATCACTCAGTCGTGTCCGACTCTTTGAGACTCCATGGACTGCAGCCCACCAGGCTCCTCTGTCCATGGGGATTCTCCAGGCAGGAATACTCCAGTGGGTTGCCACACCCTCCAGGGATCAAACCCAGGTCTCCCACACTGCAGGCACATTCTTCACCGCCTGAGCCACCAGGGGAACCGAAGGACCTCATCCGCAGGGAAGGAAGGGAGCAGAGTTCTCGCACGGCAGGCTCAGCTGTGCTGCTTAGGCTGCAGACTGCAGTGTGGGTTCAGCGTCCCTGCACAGGGCGCCCAGTCACCTTGAACTGAGATGTCCTGCAGTGCTTCGGTACTTGGGCCCCAAGCTGGAGTATCTGGCCCAGCTGTTTCACCCTAAGAACTCTGGTCTGAAGTGCAGGGTTCAAGGCCTCTACATGCAGCCCTCTATCACAAGTGAAACTAGAAGTACAAAGGGGAAAAAAGGCTAGATTTTATTACCTAGATTCTATTTTTATTTCATTTTTATTCTCTGGAAATTATTAATGGGCTTTGCCAAGGACAAAAGTCCAGAGGCAATGTTAACTTCAGGCTAAAGCTATATCTAGCCCCTCAAACAGTGTTTCTAAGGACCCTTTTTTTTTCTCTCTTATCTGCCTTCTGTGGCGTCACTTCATCCTTAGGCTCCATTTTGTGGCCCTCTGCATCTCTAGAATTCTTCTCCCTACAGAAAAATAACTTCCATAATTCCCGGTCACACACCAAGCAGGGAGCCAGGCAAGCTTCTCCACATCAGAAATCCAACAAGCATCTCCTTGCCTCTTACTGGCTTAGACTGTTCTACATTCCAGAAACAACACAAGTAGCCATGGGACATAGGCCTATCTCTGGAATTTGTAGTAAGATTATTCCCACCCAAATCACATGACTAGGGGAAAGAAATTTTGGAGTAAGGTTAGAGGGAAAGTGGAAGATGAATACCAGGGAAGTAACCTGTTCATTGAAGATGAGACAGGCTTTAACTATTCGACTGATCACACTTTTGTGGTCAGTGTATTTTGTGATGGTCATCACAAATACAAAAAGTATTGCTTTATTCTTTGAAATTCATCTTCAGTAGCTGTCAGGTCAGTCCAACAGTGGAGTTTGTTGTTGTTCAGTTTCTAAGTCTTGGCTAGCTCTTTTCGACCCCATGGACTGCAGCATGCCAGACTCCTCTGTCCTCCACTCTCTCCCTGAGTTTGCTCAAACTCACGTCCTTTGAGTCAGTTATGCTATCTAACCATCTCATCCTCTGCTGCCCCCTTCTCCTTTTGCCTTCAAGCTTTCCCAGCATCAGTTAGTTAACTACAGCGAAACTACTCCAATTAAGATTAATTAGCTAGGAAATCAGTAGACTTAATTTATAAGTGAATTAACTAAATATTTTAAAAGAACATGTAGTGTGTGGAGTCAACTGCTGAAACAAGAAGAATTCACTTGTAGGAAGAATGCATTTCAACAGAGATTAGACTCATTTATAATTATATTTTAAAATATGCTGAAATCATTAAGTGGATTATTCTCTTCAGTAAGCTAACCATATTCCTAGATGCACTCAGTGTGTTTTTCCTGTTTCATTTGTTTACAGCCGTCAATCTGCATATCAAGACCTGCCTATATGTTTCAGCATCTTCTCTTTTGAACTAGATCCCTGCAACTGTATCTACCTCTCTGTAGTTCAAGGAGATAAAAGAAGAGCAGCCAGGAGATTTCAACATCCTTTAACAGCTTGCATCACCCCCAGGTCATTCTTTAGTCATGGAAAAATCAAAACCCTGGTGTAGACAAAAGGGTAGGGACCTGTGACATAGGCAATTTGCTGAGCTTGGCTGGCTTTCTCACAGGTTGGTTAGCTATAAGCTGTTCTAAGATGGGCTTCACAGGGATAACTGGTCTCTCCTCCGTGTGGTGTCTCGTCCTGCAGCAGGCTAGCTCAGGCTTATTCACAGGCTATGGCAGGGCACTGGGGAAGATCAATGTATACAAAGCCTCGAGGAGTCTGTGCTAGGAACTAGTATGCTGTCACTTCTGCCTTTTGTTGGCCAAAGCAAGTCACAAGTTCAGCCCTACTTCAAAGGATCTGGAAAAAGACTCCGCCTCTTGGTGCAAGTTGCAAAGGATGTGGATACCAGAAACCATTAAGGGAACCACTTAGGCGATCAATCCCTCAAGGGCACAAGAATTATAGATTCAATTCATATTGTGGAGTATCTAAATTGTCTGGGGCAAATGGATATCTTGGGTGATGGTGGTGGTGGCAGCAATAGAGGTCTCCATCTGGTTTTTGGCATGTCTTTAAAAATGGAGAGCATGCATCCACTTTGAAGAGTCTTATCTTTCAAGAATTACAAGTAAGCAAAGAAATCTGAAAACAGACTAAGCCTTTTAGATGCAAACTTTTCTAAATCATCTACATTCTTATCAATATTTTTCTAAACAGTTTGGCAAATTGAGTATTGCATTTTTATGGAAACTGCCATCCTTGTTTATAATTTGGGACAGAGATTATATCTTTTTAAAAAAAGGAACAGGTGCATGCTCACCTTCTTGTCATTGTAAATGGTTCCAGATGGTGACTATTCATTTCAGAAGCTTCTTAAGAAACATCTGTTCACAATATTTATATTTGAGTTTATTATATTTCCCCAAAATTACATTTTAAATACAGTTTGCTTTAAATTTAAAAAAAAAACATTCATTTTTGCCTATTCATAAGAGAAGCCTTTGCGCTAGTGTAGCCTCACTTTGCGCACAAGCTCCACATTATTATATCACAAACAAAGCTAGATTTAAATGATAACTTTGTGAAAGAAAAAGGGAGAGGGATCCATGGAGTCTTTTTTATAGTATCTAATATTGTCATGCACAAATTAATTATTTCTCAATTAAGAGAATCAAATTGGTTTTAGTTTTCTTTTTCAATTGCTATACATCTGAGTTTTTCAACTTATTTTAAATATTCTCGGGGGAAAAAAACCAGGTTGTGCTGGAATACTGATAGTGAAGCTGATCATTCCTCTAGTTGTATGAAAAGCTTTTATGACAAACTGCATTCTCCCAAAACAAAGTACATAATGATTATAAATGCAGCAAAATTGCACACTATGAAAAGCCAAAATGCAATGAAAGAAGAAAACAAGAATCCCTTTTCAACATTTAAACAATAATGTATTAAAACTCTGTATACTCATTGTAAGGAGCAGCTTTCCAAAGGATTTGTAAGAATTCTAGCTTGTGGTGTGACGACAATAATGAAAGAAATCGACTTAGTAGATTTAGTACTTTGTCCAATCAATCCTTAGAACAGGACAGTCCTAGGTTAGTCAGGTATCCAACCCATATCCCACTGATCGCCTGGTTCTGCTTGCACAGTTCTTCACTATTATTCTGAATGAAGAAGCTTATATCATGGGATAATGTGACTATTGGTTCTCCTAACCTGTCCATCATTAACTCCTTCTTCTTGGGGTAGCAGTGTGCCTCCTTTCTCTCTGGACATACTACCGTCCCCCCACCCCCACCCTACTGTCAGTCCCTGCAGCTGAGATGGGTGGAGTTAACCTTTAACCAAGACCTGGCCACCCAAAGGAGCCCTGCTCCCCAGCCACTGTGACTGCTTCAGGAATCAGCCTGACTCTGAGCCAATCCCACAATGTTTGCTGAAGGGATCAGGCCGTGGGTACTCTGTGCTGCTAAATGCAAGCTGTGAAGATTAGGCTGGCCCTTCTGCTGACCTTCACCTTTCCAACAAGAGCCTGTTTGACAGCAAGGTCAATGTAGGGAAAAGTCTAGCCAAGGGATGGACTGACTCTGGTGATAGCATTTGGGAGCTGAAATCCAGCTACGCCTGAAAACTTCATTGTTAAAAACCAATGGAGTTCCTCATTTTGCTAAGGGCAATTTTAGTTAGAGTTTTCAGGGAGTCCAAACGAAAAAAAAAAGGTGGGAGAGAGGAAGACAAGCTGCACACCCCAAAGAGAAAGAGCACATTTCTCTACACTAGCCAAATCTCATTAGGGTAGGGACAGTGCCTTTGATGTCACTACGTTCCCTGTACAGTACAGATTTTTATCTAGAAGTTTGGTACGCATACACATACACATGTTGCTGTTGTTTTTCAGTTGCTAAGTTGTGTCTCACTCTTTGCAACCCCATGGACTGCAGCAAACCAGGGTCCCCAGTACTGTCCTTCAATATCTCCCAGAATTTTCTCAAATTCATGTTCTTTGACTAGACGATGCCATTCCATCATCTTACCCTCTGCCACCCTCTTCTCCTTTTGCCCTCAATCTTGCCCAGCATCAGGGTCTTTTCCAATGAGTTGGCTCTTCACATCAGGTGGCCAAAGTATTGGAGCTTCAACTTCAGCATCAGTCGTCCCAATGAATAGTCAGGTTTGATTTCCTTTAGGATTGACTGGCTTGATCTTGCAGTCTAAGGGTCTCTCAAGAGTCTTCTCCAGTACAATTTGAAAGCATCAATTTTTCGGCGCTCAGCTTTCTTTATGATCCAACTCTTACAGCTGTATATGACTACTGGAAAAACCATATTTTTGACCATATGGACCTTTGTCAGCAAAGTGATGTCTCTGCTTTTTAATATGTTGTCTAGGTTTCATAGCTTTCCCTCCAATGAACCAGCGTGTTTTAACTTCATGGCTGTAGTTACTGTCCACGGTGATTTTGGAGCCCCAAATCCATCACTGCTTCTGTTTTTTCCTCTTCTACTTGCTGTGAAGTGACGGGACTGGATGCCATGGTCTTAGATTTTTAAATGTTGAGTTTTAAGCCAGCTTTTTCACTCTCCTGTTTCACCGTCATTAAGAGGCTCTTTAGTTCCTCTTCACTTTCTGCCATTAGAATGGTATTATCTGCCTATATGAGGTTGTTGATATTTCTCCCTGCAATCTTGATTCCAGCATGGGATTCATCCAGCCAGGCATTTTACATGATGTACTCTGCATGTGAGCTAAATAAACAAGGTGACAACATACAGCCTTGTCACACTACTTTTCCAATTTTGAACCAGTCTGTTGTTCCATGTCCAGTTCTAACTGTTGCTTCTTGACTCGCATACTGCTTTCTCAGGAGGCAGGTAATATGGTCTGGTATTCCCATCTCTAAGAATTTTCCATAGTTTGTTGTGATCCACACAATCAAAGGCATTACTGCAGTCAATGAGGCAGAAGTATGTTTTCCTGGAATTTCCTTTGAAATTTCTCTATAATACAACAGATGTTGCCAATTTGATTTCTGGTTCCTCTACCTTTTCTAAACCCAGATTGTATATCTGGAGGTTCTTGGTTCACATACTGCTGAAGACTAGCTTGAAGGATTTTGAGCATAACCTTATTAGCATGGGTTTCCCTGCTGGCTCAGTGGTAAAGAATCTGCCTGCAATGTAAGAGACACAGGCTCAATCCCTGCGTCAGGAAGATTCCCTGGAGAAGGAAATGGCAACCCATCCCAGTATTCTTGCCTGAAAAATTCTATGAACAGTGTAGCCTGGTGGGCTACTGTCCATAGTGTTGCAAAGAAACAGACACGACTGAAGTGAAGTGAAGTGAAGTCGCTCAGTCGTGTCCGACTCTTTGCAACCCCATGGACTGTAGCCTACCAGGTTCCTCCGACCATGGGATTTTCCAGGCAAGAATACTAGAGTGGGGTGCCATTACCTTCTCCAGAGATCTTCCCGAGCCAGGGATTGAACCCAGGTCTCCCGCATTGTAGGCAGACGCTTTACCGTCTGAACCACCAGGGAAGTCCAGATGTGACTGAGCACGCAGGCAAAAATTACTAGCATGCAAAAAAAGTGCAATTGTACGGCAGTTTGAAGATTCTTTGGACTTCCCCGGTGGCTCAGATGGTAAAGCATCTGCCTACAATGCGGGAGACCTGGGTTCAATCCCTGGCTCGGGAAGATCTCTGGAGAAGGTAACGGCACCCCACTCCAGTACTCTTGCCTGGAAAATCCCATGGTCAGAGGAACCTGGTAGGCTACAGTCCATGGGGTCGCAAAGAGTCGGACACGACTGAGCGACTTCACTTCACTTCACTTGAAGATTCTTTAACATTGCCCTTCTTTTAGGTTGGAAAGAAAATTGACCTTTTCCAGTCCTGAGGCCACTGCTGAGTTTTCCAAATTTGCTGACATACTGAGTGTAGCACTTTCATAGCATCATCTTTTAGGATTTGAAAAAACTCGGCTGAAATTTTATCACTTCCATTAGCTTTGTTCGTAGTGATGCTTCCTATGGCCCACTTGACTTCACACTCCAGGATGTCTGGCTCTAGGCGAATGACCACACCATCATGATTATCCTAGTCAATAAGACATTTTCGTATAGTTATTCTGTGTATTCTTGCCACCTCTTCTTAATTTCTTCTGCTTCTGTTAGGTCCTTACTGTTTCTGTCCTTTATCGTGCCCATCCTTGCATGAAATGTTCCTTTGATACCTCAGATTTTCTTGAAGAGATCTCTAGTCTTTCCCATTCTATTGTTTTCTTCTACTTCTTTGCATTGTTCATTTAAATGGCCTTCTTATCTCTCCTTGTTATTCTCCGGAACTCTGCATTCAGTTGGGTGTATCTTTCCCTTTTGCCCTTGCTTTTCACTTCTTTCCTCAGCTATTTGTAATGCCTCCTCAGACAGCACTTTGCCTTCTTGAATTTCCTTTTCTTGGAATGGTTTTGATCACTGCCTCCTGTATAATGTTATAAACCTCTGTCCATAGTTCTTCAGGCACTCTGTCTACCAGATCTAATCCCTTGAATTTATTTATCACCTCCACTGTATAACCATAAGGTATTTGATTTAGGTCATACCTGAATGGCCTAATGGTTTTCCCTCTTTTCTTCAACTTAAGCCTGAAGTTTGCAGTGAGGAGCTGATGATCTGAGCAACAATCAGCTCCAGGTCTTGTGTTTTATGATTGTATAGAGCTTCTTCATCTTTGGTTACAAAGAATATAATCAATCTGATTTCTTTGTTGACCATCTGGTGATGTCTATGTGTGGAGTCTCTTGTGTTGTTGGAAAAGGGTGTTTGCTATGACCAGTGTGTTTTCTTGACAAAAACTCTGCTAACCTTTGTCCTGCTTCATTTTGTACTCCAAGGTCAAACTTGCTTGTTACATGTACATATGATATAACAGCAAAGCAGAGCAAAATGGTTATTTGCTGCCCATTGGTACACAGTCATCCAGGCAGTTGGTCCTATGGGCAGTGATGTCCAGGCACCCCCTGCAGTGCCTCTACCTGTCAGCCAGCAATTTGTCCCTGCTGCACAAAAGGATTTCCTCTGCTGAGGAAGGTGGACACTTTTGAGACCCAGCCTGCTTGCTAACTGCTTTTTTTTTAATGTATTTATTTTTGTGAGGAAACATAAAAAACAGAGAAATTTTTTTTAGAACCAAAGAAGCATTAGATGCCCAACAAAACCAGAAAGGAGGAAGCCATGTACATCAGCTGTGAGTTCACATCTTCTCTTTTGAGGTGTCTCTTGTAAACCCATCATTAAGGAAATAAAGGAGGAGAATCATGGTGTTGACTATTACAATTAAACGATGGCTTCATGCCCATTTGTTCTACCTCTTCTCACTGGTTAGGAGCTGGGGCTGGAGCAGTGAATATCACGCCCAAGGGTACACAGCTTGTTCGCAGAGCTAGACTCGAGAGCTCAGCTGACTACTGCTTCTGCTATGCTCTGATTTCTCCAGTTTTGACAGAAAATGCCAGGAAAGCTGCTCTAAACGTTTGCCCTAGTAGTATAAAACAGTGAGAGTAGTCAGTATTATTATTATTTTTTTAAGAGTAGTCAGTATTCTAAGTAAGGTAAAGGGTTAGAAAACTTGGCAGTGTAGGACAAACCAAGCTTTCACTTTCATTAATTCCACAGAGTTAATGATCCCCAGAAGGGACATCTAGGCTTTTCCAGAGTTCTCTGTAGCTTCATTTGTTCCTCTGAAAAAATGTTGTCGGATCACTTTAGTTCTTGTTGTTCTTTTTTTTTGACCACACCCAGGGTGTTAGTTCCCGGACCAGCGATCAAATCCGGGCCCTTGGCAGTGAAAGTGCAAAGTCCTACCCACTGAACCACCAGGGAATTTCCCCTTGGTGTTTATTTCTTCCCTAGCAAAATAGAAAGTCTCTTGGTCTATGTGTGTACTTCCCTCCCTACCTTACATAGTGCTGACACTGAACTTGACTGGATCTTCCAGAAGAAGCTCTGCCTACAGTACAAAATATTACTATTGCATTTGTCCACGAGAGAGTAAAACCATTTGTATTTGCTGGCAACTCAAGGGCCTCAGATGACAAGCATTACAGGAATTAAAAACATTTATTGCAAGAAATAGTCTCATCTTAAAGAGACCTAGATTAATGGGTTATTGACAGATCTAACCCTAACAAGAATTTTCTAAGTTAATTTCTGCTTCAGTAGATTGCATAAAGGGATTCCTTCATAGCTCAGTTGGTAAACACTCTGCCTGCAATTCAGGAGACCTGGGTTCAACCCCTGGGTCAGGAAGATCCTCTAGAGAAGGAAATGGCAACCCACTCCAGTATTCTTGCCTGGGAAATACCATGGACAGAGGAGCCTGGCGGGCTACAGTGATCTAGTAGTAGTGATCCTATTCTGGGATCACAAATAGTCGGACATGACTTAGTGACTAAACCAACCAGATTGCATAAGCGGAACAACCCAAGTAAATCTGAAACATGAAAATACTTCACAGGCAAACAATTGTCAAAGGCAAATACATTTATCAACCATTGAGGGATTTAGGGTATTGAGACATCTGAAAAATATTTCCCGCTATCTTTTTTTTTCCCAGATGAAGGTGAAGTTCTCTTCCTTCTGTGACGACCCTCACACACACTGCTCTGTCTTCCCTGGGACAGTCTTCCCTCTGCTTGAAGGAAGACTCCCATCTTCTATCCACTTCAATCTCTCCATCAACTTAAATGTTTTGTCTTTCTAGCAACTTAAATGTCACCTCCTTGGAAGGCCCTTCTTTGAACAAACTCAGAGGGTCCTTTTTAAAAAAATTTTCTCTATCACTGACATCTGTGCTTTTTTTGTAGAATTTATCACAGTTTCTAATTTCTTTTTGTTTGTGATTTCCTTTTGTCTGTGTCCTCCACTGGACTGTTAGCACCATAAAGGTAAACATTTTTGTGTGATTTATCCAGAGCCCCTCACATAGGCTTCCAACAAGTGATTGCTGGATGGATGGAGAAATGAACAGACCCATATTTAATTGAACTTATAGGTGAAGACTATCAGGAGGCACGGCATTAATGCAGTGGGATGGTGTCCCAGTAGGGGCCGATTTTCAAGCTTACTATTTTCCTTAGAGGCAGGGATAGGATTTTCCTTCTTTAACCCAAGAAACCAGCTAAATTGAGCGGGTTTGGGGATAAGAGTCACACGAGAAGAGAAGTGAGGTGAAGATAGCTCTTTATCAGTTTTCTACCCCCATAATCAATGACATAATCCATCATAGCTAAAGAATGCCCTGGAATCAGGACAGAGTTAGACCAGTACTTATAATTTTACACAGAGTATGTTACAGTTGAGAATTTGAACTCAACAGCACTTAATTAGATAACTTAAGAAAATGGAAAAAAATAATAAGCCGTAGGCTAAAAAGAGTGGGTTAGATTTTCCTAAATTTGTAATGAGTGGAAGCAGTATGATTTTTGGGATTTCTACAGCAGCATTTGAGGGTCTATCATGTGTCAGATACCTGATAGGCACTAAGGAAAAAATAAATGAAAAAAAAAGCAGCAGGTGTATTAGGTTATCTGCTATTATTACATCTTTCTTTCCAGAAAATATACTTGGAGTTCCTGAAGGAAAAAAAAAAAAAGACCATCTCAAATTTTTACCCTGCCTTCTCTTGAGAACTGAATGCCATCACCTGTGTTACGCTCCAAGTGCCCCTCTGCCACCAACCATCCAGGCTACGGAGATGTAACCCTGTATTCTGACACTTTCCTGCCCCCTGGAGCACTGTCTTTGATGGAGGGGTGGTTATCTGTAACCGCCTATCTGTACTTCCACTATCATAAAGTGGAATTGTAAGTGAGAGTTACCAATTCAATTCCTTAGGCCAAGACTATCTTCCCTAACAGTTGGTAGTTTAAAACATACATCTAGATCCTGTAGACAAATGTATGAAAAGGTTAATGGATTTTAGAGGGATAGAAAAATCATTTGTGAAAATCCTGAATTATCTATCACTTACAAGGAACTTCTGTGATTTTCAGTGGGCCATCTGTTATTGTGGAAATGTCAAGAAACAATAAGTTCTTTTAGTTTCTCTAGGTAAAGTTAGCCATTTGTTTTCAGGCCACGGCTTTGCCAAAGCCATTTTCATGTTGAATTGTAATGATTTGTTTTTGTGTTACATATTCACTAAAATGTGTGCATCTTAAAAGCAGGGGTCATGCTGATGCCAGTTTGTAACCCTTGTGCAGAGCCAAAAATATAATAGCGACTCGGTTACTGTAGAAGAGAAGTTATAATGGAGTCCTTGTCCGCTAAGTTGTACAATCTCTAATACGGACAAATAATTCAAGATGGTTATTTGCTAAGGACTGAAAGAGAACTTTGTGATAATTGCTAAAGAGATCCAGAAAAGAAAGAAGCTGGTGTGTGCTGGAGCACAGAGAAGGTGTCTAGAGCACATGGTAAGAGACTCAGAGGGAAAGAACGGATCTCCAAGCACACACAATGGCATAGCTAATGCGCTGGGGCAGGAAAACACAACAGCATGTTTAATAGTGTTTGCTAATTAATCAATGATACTAATAGATAATTAGAAATATTAAGGGCCTAAGTTTAGGTAATAATGCTAAAAATGGATGAAAAGTAAAAGATATCTTGTATATCTTAAGCCCAAGTTGCTGGGAGAATAGGCTTTCATTCAGAAGGCGTGATCAGTCATGACACAGCTAAGTGAAAGGGTCTGGCAACACTTGGAAATGTGGAGAAGGCACTCAGGGAAGAAGCTTCCAGAAGAGATGTTAGAATAGATATTTGTACATCCATCATAGGAGCATTATTCACAATAGCCAAAATTTGGAAAAAACTCAAATGTCCATCAACAGATGAGTGGGTAAACAAAAGGTAGCATATTCATACAATGAAATAGTATTCAGCTTTGGGAATTCCCTGACAGTCCAGTGGTTAGGACTCCATGTTTCCACTGCAGTCGGCATGGGTTCAATCCCTGATGGGGAACTAAGATCCTGCATGCCACACAATATGGTCTATAAATATATATAATTATAATTCAACATGAAAATGGCTTTAGCAAGTCATGGGCAGAAAAGGAATGGCTAACTTTACCTAGAAAACCTAAAGAAGGCTTATATTTCCTGACATTTCCACAATGACAAGTGGCCCACTGAAAATCACAGAAGTTCCTCATAGGTAACAGAATGAAAATATTTAATAGAATTATATATATATATAATTCAACCTTAAAAAAGAATAAAATTCTAATATGTTATGACATGAATGAATCTTGAAGACATGCTGAGTGAAATAAACCAGTCACAAAAAGACAAATACTATATGATTCCACTTACATGAAGTTCCTGGTCAAATTCATAGAGACAGAAAGTAGAATGGTGGTTGCCAGGCACTGGGGAGAAGGGAGAACAAAGAATGATTATTTAGTGGATAAAGAGTTTCAATTTGGGATGACAAAAAATTTCTAGAGATGGATCGTGGTGATGGTTGCACAACAATTTGGATGCATATAATACCATGGAGCAAGACACTGAAAAATAGGTATCATGGTAAATTTTATGTTGTGGATATCTTACCACACAGAAAAAGAGATATTAGATCTGCATATTGTCCTCATAAAAGGGATCACTGATCCCATGGGAGAAGTCAGAGCTCTGAGGAAGACTGAAAAACAAGAAAAGAATAGAATCCTAGGGAATGCCTAAAGGAAAAGAATTTAGTCAAACCTTCCAAGAGTTTGACATCCCTACCATTCAAACTTCTAGCCTCCAAGTTAAATTAGAAAAATCTTAGTCTCGTGGATTATTCCTGAAATGTTCAGTGGAGGCATTGAAATGTAAAATTGCCGGGGGATAGAAAAGATTGCAGTGATTTTAATCTACTTTCCAAGTTCTTACAGTGACAACTCTATGAATATATTTTGAACAAATATCAGTAGCTGCTTGGCAAGAAATGAGTTCTTGATAGTCACTGGCTTCTAGCCAGTTTTTCTCTCAGAGCTTGAAAAGAGAAATGAATATATAACACAATATTTTCATTTCACTCAGTAGCAGAATTGTGGTTCAGTGCATGTGGGATGTAAGGAAAGGATGAGTGTATACACGTATGTGTATGTGTAGAGAAATATAAGGAATATATGTAAAGAATATAAGACTTACAAAATACAGCACCCCAGCACCTGTAATTGTTTTTACTTAGAGAAACTTTGTTTAAAAAAAAAGACAGGAATATTAAAATGGCTTTCAAGGAGAAGTATTGATTGTCTTTTCTTTGCCATCCTGTCCAGGTAGGCAGCTGAAACAAATAGGTCTCTAAATTGCAAATAAGACTTTGATATGAAGAGATTTTTTTTTCTTTTAAAGTTTATTTGAAATACACCAGATTTTTCTAGGAATATATACTAATAATCTTATTCCCTGGCAGACTGCATGCCCACAGAAGTCAGTTGTGAGGGCAAAAGAGGAATATAAGGAATACAGGAAATACGAGAAAAAAGTGGTATATGGCTGTAGTATAAAAACTGGCATGTTGGAGAGTTTTTGGATCTGTTTCCTGAATATCTGGAACTACTATTAATATATTGCCTTAACAGTGGAAAATCTGCACATAAAATAACTCCCCTGCAAAGCTAATCCACTGCCACATGTGATTGGATGAACAGTTTTTATATTATATATCTGCAAAATCTCTGCTGAAAAAGTCTCATAATAAACCAACAACCAAATTTTTAAAAATTTTAACTTTTAAGAATTAAAAAAAAAATTTAATTTTACTTCAGAAAGTCCTCCTTGATGATCTAAATTTAAGTCCTTTGGACTTTAGTTTTTATCTAATATGATAAAGTTGTACCACATTGATGACTGAGAACTGGTGGTCTATGGGCTGAATTAACCTAACAGATATTTTGTTAGGGCTGTGTAAAGAAAGTGAAACTGATAGTCACTTAGTCATGTCCCACTTTTTGCGACCTCATGGAGCCTACCAGGCTCCTCTGTCCATGGGATTTCCCAGGCAAGAATACTAGAGTCAGTTGCCATTTCCTTCTCCAGAGGATCTTCCTGACCCAGGGATCAAACCTGCATCTCCAGAGGATTCTTTACCACTGAGCCACCTGGGAAGTCCTAATTAACCATATATGTGTGAATTGATTTCTTGGCTCAGTGTTCCATTGTTCCATCAACAAAGGTCCATTGATCAATTCATCTGTTTTAAATGCCAGTATCATGCTGTTTTGATTGCTATAGTTTTGTAACATAGCTTGAAATCAGTGACACTTCCAGCTTTGTTCTTTCTCAATAATGCTTTGGCTATTCAAGGTCTTTTGTAGCTCCATACACATTTTAACATTGTTTGTCTGCTTTCCTCAAAAACTGTCATTGGAGGATATGGAACTTCTATGGGCTAATTGGCTTAGGCCTGGGTGACTGTCCTTCCCTAAAACAATCACAGGGGCAAGAGGGATGAGATGGTTTTTATTCTGAAGAATGCTTCTTCCTACTCCTGATATTGCTGCCATTAATGCGATTCTAGCCTCTCCATGCTCCTGGGAAGATGGATATACTCATCTGATGTGGCACTTTCGTAAAGACAGAACATTCTATTCAGCTCTGCCTTTCCTTCTGGAATAGGTTGCCTCTCAAAAATCAGAAGTTCTTTTTTGTTATTCTGTGTTGCTGGACCCGTCACAGTCGATCATGCCCTGAGTTGCAAAATTTGGGGTTGAGTATTAGTAAGTCCACTTGGTGAGCAGACATGAACGATATGCCTCTAAGACAATAAAAGTGCAATTTGGAATCTTCATATTTACTTTTTACTTTTTTCCAAGTTGTTCAAAATGACGGCAGAGAAGAGATGATACTTACCAGGAACCTTCTTGAAATCTCCAAGGAAACATTGATTAACTTAGGACAAAAGAAGCCTAGCCTTAGAGCTAGAAGCAGGGTCCATACTACCCAAGCAGGGACTACTCCAATGAGGAAGAGTGGGTTCCTCAAAGGAAAGTCTAGGTGCTGTCAAGATAAGAAAGAACCCACAATCTATTGGCTGAGAATCCAACCGTGGGATTACCTCCTAAAGTTGTTTGATTGATAGTCTCTTTGTTTATGTCAGTTAAACAGGAAGCATGCTCACAGATTTAGTGACTGTTGTATGTTTGTGCCCCCCAACTCCAAAATTCACATGTTGAAATCTTAACTCCCAAGGTGAAGGTAGTAGGAGGGAGGGCCTTTGGGAAGTGATTAGGTCATGAGAGCAAAGCTCTCATAAATGGAATTAATGCTCTTATAAAAGAGACCCCAGAGAGCTCCCTGGCCACTTCCACACTGTAAGGATACAAGAAGTCTGCAGCCCGGGACAGGACCCTCACATGACCATGCCGGCACCCTGATCTCAGACTTCCAGCTTCCAGAGCTGTGAGGAATAAATTTCTGTTGTTCATAAGCTAGTCTATGGTATTTTGTTATAGAAGTCTGAATGGACTAAGATAGTCCACTAACGCTGAAAGTGTTAAGGTCAAATCTTAAAACCAAAATTGTTTAGGTGGTGTACTTTCTCATATTCAGTCCCTGTTACTCCCCATCCTGACCTTTCTTCATTTAATGGAATACACCTTGCTTCCCTCTTTCTAGAGCCTTTGTATACACTGTTCTATCTGCAAAATCTACTCTCCTGCACCCATTCATTCTATTTAACTCCTTACATCCTTCAGATCTTATTCAAAGGTACCTCCTCACAGTGTTAACCAGAGGACTCTTTCCCATCATACACTGTCAAGCCATGACATACTTTGTGTGTGAGAGAGAGACAGAGACAGACAGAGTCACACTTCTGGAGCCCAGAAGCCTGAAAGTAAGATGTTGGTAGGATCTCTCTCCCTCCGAAGTCTTGAGAGAAGAATCCTTTGTTGCCCCTCTCAGCTCCTGGTAACCTGGTAGCTTGATGGTTACTGGTAATTCTGCGTTCTCAGTCATGTACTTTTTATTGATAGCACTTCAAAGTTTGTAACTATATGTTTACTTGACTGATCAGTAGGTGAATAAGTAGTGTCATCTTCATTCACTTTCCAAGTGGCGACTCATTCAAGGCATGTTGTTGTTGTTTAATCACAAAGTCATGTCTGACTCTTTGCAACCCCGTGGACTATAGCACACTAAGGTCCTCTGTCCATAGAATTTTCCAGGCAAGAATACTGGAGTGGGTTGCCATGCTCTCCTCCAGGGGATCGTCCCAACCCAGGGATTGAAACAACACCTCCTGCATCTCCTGCATTGGCAGGCAGATTCTTTACCCACTGAGCCATCAGGGAAGCCCAATTTGAGGCACAGTTACAAGGAATATAACTGAAGCAGAATCCAATTGAAACAGTCCCCTGTGCACAGTAAAAATGGCCTAATCCCCAAACAGGAGTGTGGAGGCAAGATTGGAAGTGGACTCTAGGAAGTTGGACAACTTCCTAAAGCTGTCCTCTATACAGCTGGTTGTTTCTTAGTCACTAGGTCGTCTTTGACGCTTTGTGATCCCATGGACTGCACAGCACACCAGGCTTCCCTGTCCTTCACTACCTCCTGGAGCTTGCTCCAACTCATGTCCATGTCCATGTCCACTGAGTTGGTGATGCCATCCAACCACCTCATCCTCTGTCATCCCCTTCTCCTCTTGCCTTCAATCTTTTCCAGCATCAGGCTCTTTTCCAATGAGATGGCTCCTCACATCAAGTGGCCAAAGTATTGGAGCTTCAGCTTCAGTCCTCCCAATGAATATTCAGGGTTGATTTCCTTTAGGATTGCCTGGTTTGCTGGATTAACCCTCAGAGCACTTCAGTGGGTCCCCATCTTACTCCGACTCCACACTGAAGTCCTCGCTGTGGCCTGCAGAGCGCTCTCCTGATTTGACCCCATCTTTCCTACTCCCGGCATCCCAGCACCGCTCCACTGTGTGAACCTGGCCTCCGTGCTGCTCCTCAGACACTCCAGGCAAGCTCCCGCCTCGTGGCCTTATTCTGGTCTTATCCCCTGCCTACCTGGAGTGCTGTTCCATCAGACCTCCTTTAGGCCATATGCCAATGACAACATCTTCGTAAGGTGTTCCCTGACCACCCCAGCAGTGAGCATCACTGTGGCTGAGGCGGCGGCTAGTGGAGAGACCCACAAGAACCATGTCTCTGAGCCTGCCCGGAGCACTGGTGTCCAGTAGACCGGAAGAACTGGTCTGGGCAGCAGAGTCGGGGAGCAGAAAACAGCTGTAGCCACGAAGCCCAACGGGCGTGTGCGTGCTACGTCACTTCAGTCGTGTTTGACGCACACTACGTCACTTCAGTCGTGTTTGACGCACGCTGCGTCGCTTCAGCCGTGTCTGACTCTTTGCAACCCCATGGACTGCAGCCCACCAGGCTCTTCGGTCCCTGCAATTCTTCAGGCAAAAAACTGAAGTGGGTTGCCATGCCTTCCTTCAGGGATGAAGCCCAACACTTCCAACTAAAGATTTGGTCTCTCCCCATTGCTAGACAGGAAAACGACTACCCCTCCAACCTGGATTTTTAGAAGGTCCAAACAAGAGGGGGAAATTCCCCAACACAGCGGAGAGTGACTTTCCAAACACTTGCCTGTGAGGACTAGGAACTATAGTTGCTGGATTTAGAATATGTAGATAAGGTAACAGTTCATACACCCAGTTGTTCACATGTATACCACTGCATTCAGAGCAAAACTTTTCCTTGAGGCATTTGTGAGAATAAAAAGATGAAAGAGGGAGAAAACCATCAGGTTGTACACTTTAAATACACAAATTCTGTCAATTATACTTTAATAAAGCTGAAAAATATAATTTCTTTTTAAAAAGGAGCATGCAGAACAACAAACTCCTAATTATATGAAGTATATATAGTATTTCCTATTTCATGTAAGTCACATCCATGGAGCTGATGATGTTACTATAATCATATGCATATCTGTTGATTAACACAATGAAATACCTCAAATCTCTCAAAAACTTTGCTTCACTCTTTATTATGCAAAAAAAATCACTATTCAAATTAAATCTTCACCTCTCTGATAAAGCCTCAACTATTTTGTAGGTTTCCCTTTCTAGTGATACTGTGTTAGCCAAAGAAATGTGCAAAAATCCTGTATTCATAAACAGTGTGATACCAGCAACCACTTGTTTATATTGTAAATAGGTAGCCAGCTGAAAAATTTTGACAATTTAATTGCAGCTTGCCAGTTATGAAGACAAGGCAACAGGCTACCCTGCAGGCTCCATAAATCTGACTCACATACATTGGACGAGCTGCTTGATCTTTGATTGTTCACAAAAGACAAATCAGCAGAGAGAGGAATTCATAAAAAGAGAATAAAGCTTTGCAGAATAGAAACTGTCTTTGGATTTTCAGAAGTGACTAAAACATTTTAATAGGGTTCTTTTACTGTCTCTGCTTATCTATGAAATATTGACAGGTCTTCCTGACTGGAAAAAATAAAAACTCATTAAACTCTCTATGTCTTACTTGATTGAATAAAAGGTAGAAAGATAGACTGGTTATTATGAGAAAAGAAAAACAATAGAAGGTATGGAAACTGGGGCTCCAAACACCAGTCTTGACTTGCGCACTCCTGAGCAATTTTCTAACTAGCCATCCGCTTCCCATACCTCTTGTGGTGAGCCACGGTCCTCTGGGCACGCAGACCTGCCAGCCAGCAACTTCCAGTCCTCCTGTGCCTCACAGGTTTGTTCTGTTTCTCCAGATACTCCCCTCCAGGATGTGCGTGTTAACTTCTGTTTTGAGACTAAGTCCAAATGACACCTACCCCGCCTCTGGATTGAAAGGATACTATAAGCGCAGGAAAGTCAGCTAAGAGCTCACCTGAAGACACACGCCTTTGCTCTTTCTAACTTTTAGATTAATGGAATGTTATGATGAGAGGGAAATGAGTGAGGGAGGTGATAACTCACATCAGGATAAAGCAAATATTTTAAAAATCTGATGCTTAACAGCTTTGTTAAGTTGTTCAGTTGCCAAGTTGTGTCCGACTCTGCAACCCCATGGACTGCAGCACACCAGGCTTCCCTGCCTTCAACCATACTTCTGATGACTAAAGTCTTGACATTCTTCTCCATCCTGGCCATCTTGTTCATAAACAGATAATGCAAAATAAAACAGATAATGTAAAAATTTTGTCTTCTATTTTCATTCTTCTCATAGTTGTTGCAATTTGGAAGAATTGCTTTGTAATTCAATATTTATAGTGTTTTATAGCTTGCAATAATTGTTTTATATATATATAAATTTATATATAATTGTTTTATAGTTTCTCAGGTAGCTCAGCTGGTAAAGAATCTGCTGGCAATGCAGGAGATCTCAGTTCAATTCATGGGTTGGGAAATTCTCCTGGAGAAGGGATAGGCTACTCACTCCAGTATTCTTGCCTGGAGAATCCCCATGGGCAGAGGATCCTGGTGGGCTACAATCCACAGGGTTGCAAAGAGTCAAGACAGGACTAAGCAACTAAGCACAGCATATCTTGAAAAGCAATATATATATGTTATGTCATTTAATCCCACCACTCTCAACTTTACAGACAAAGAAAGCTGCAGATCAGAGAGGTTAAATTGCTCAAGGACACACAGCTCATAGAAGAAAGAGCCAAAACCCAGGCAGGTCCTTATCTTCTAGTTCAGTGCTCTCTTCATGCACCAAATCCACCTCCGAGGAGGAGAGTTTTGAAGTTCTGGATAAAATTAAAAGTGAGGCTTATTTTCCAATATTGCTTATAAAAGTGTCTAGCTTTATGAGCAGTCTGAGAAAGATACAATTTCAGATGATTGATTCAAAAGCAGTAAAGAGAAAAAAGATTATCCCATTTCTTCATTTTAAATTCAAGGTCTCTTGGAGAACAAGATAGCCTATAAACTCAAAATCCACTTAGAGCCACATAAATCACTTTTTAAAAAAATATGATATTCTGAAATTCATTTCTATAAAAATGCTCTGTTTTTAAGTCCTCTGATCAAAAAGTTCTAGGGATTAGAAAATACACTTTAAAAATAATACCCTCTTGTGTTTCCTTCCTCAGAAGTTGACAGATTAAAATGAAAATTCATATATTACTGAGAGTGAAATTTTTACAACAATCAAAATAAAATGTATAATCTCTTAACACACTTATGCATTGTGACTATGTATTACACTTCCTGCGGTTTCGGTTTCATTTCCACAGTTTCTTGCAGGCTTGTGAACTTCTCAATAGACTGAAAGGACATACTCTGTGCACTGAATAGGTTTTCTGTGAAACGTTATTGGGCTGCTGGACTCCATAAGTTCAGAAGTTTGGAAACTTCCCCTATGTTTCTGAGTAACAGATCTTTGTGTGTTTTTTTTATAATAAGGATAACACCATTATTATAATAATTATCATATATTAATAGAATATAAATCAATAATATAATTAATCATACTGTATTATGCTATGTTTTATATTCTAATATAAATTATAATATACAGCTTAATCTCTTCCTTTTTAATATTGATAACTGTTGATTCACTTTATTTCCTTACGGCTTGCTAGAACCTATCAAAAAAAAAAAATCATTAAGTAAAATGATTAGAGTGGGCAGCTCTTCTTGTTCCCTACTTTAATGTGGATAGTATGACTGTTTCTCAAATTAGTAAGATTCTTGTCATTAGTTTCTAACAAATATCCTTAATTAATTTAAAATAATTTCTTTCTGTTTCTCTCATATAAATTTTTTTTTATTAGGAATAGAAGTTGAGAATGGAGTTTTGGCTAAGACATGGTTACCTCTAAGACCAGACCTGATCTACTGTGCTTTGGGCTATTGAGAAAGAGATTTAGCAACTTCAGCATCATAAGGAAAGTCTAAATCAAAACAGTTAAAAAGAAATTGTTTAGTGCTATAAAGCTCTCAGCCCAGAGGGAAGCATTTTTTAAAAAAAAAACAAACATTTTGTATGCATCCATGTCTCGAAGTGAAGTGAAGTGAAAGTCATTCAGTCGTGCCTGACTCTTTGTGACGCCATGGACTATACAGTCCATGGAATTCTCCAGGCCAGAATACTGGAAGGGGCAGCCTTTCCCTTCTCCAGGGGATCTTCCCAACCCAGGGATCAAACCCAGGTCTCCCACATTGCAGGCGGATTCTTTGCAGGCTGAGACACAACGGAAGCCCATCCATGTCTTGAATGTCTCTATATGCACTGAAGAAGGAAGCTTAAATTCAAAATGATTATAAAAATAATCCTGACACATTCTGAATATAAACTAGTTCTTATGCTACTTGAAGCATAATTAAAGAACAATTTTTCTTATCGCATATATATGGAATTTAGAAAGATGGTAAAGACGACCCTCTATGCAAGACAGCAAAAGAGACACAGAAAGAACAGACTTTTGGACTCTCTGAGAGAAGGCGAGAGTGGGATGATTTGAGAGAATAGCATTGAAACATTTATACTATCATATGTGAAATAGAAGACCAGTCCAAGTTCAATGCATCAAAGACGGCACTCAAAACCAGTGCACTGGGACAACCCAGAGGGATGGAATGGGGAGGGAGGTGAGAGGGGGTTTGGAACAGAGGGACACGTGTACACCCATGACTGATTCATGTCATTGTATGGTAAAAACCACCACAATGTTGTAAAGTAATTAGCCTCCAATTAAACAAATTAATTAAAAAGAGAAACAAAGAACAATTTTCTTGTTTGCAAATGACGTGACTGACAAGGGCTTAGTTTCCAAAATATACAAACAGCCCATACAACTCAAAAATTATAAAAAGCCCAATTGAAAAATGGGCAGAAAAACTACATAGCTATTTCTCCAAAGAAGACATATGGATGGCCAACAGGCACATGACAAAGTGCTCAACGTCACTAATTATTAGAGAAATGAATATTAAAGCTATAATGTGGTACCACCTCGCACTGGTCATAATGGCCATCATTAAAAATGATTAGCAAATGCTGGAGAGGGTATGGAGAAAAGGAACCCTCCTATGTTATTTGTGGGAGTGTAAGTTGGTGCAGTCACAGTGTGAAACAATATGGAGGTTCTACAAAAAACTTAAAATCTAGTTGCCATATGATCCAGCAATCCCATTCCTGGGCTTACATCTGGACAAAACTATAATTCAAAAAGATGCAGGCACCCCTATGTTCATAGCAGCACTGTTCACAATAGCCAAGACATGAAAACAATCCTAATGTCCACAGACAGATGAATGGATAAAGAAAATGTGTTACAAATATACAATGGAACACTACTCAGCCATAAAAAGAACAAACTAGAAACAGACTCATAGACATAGAGAACAGACTTGTGGTTGTCAAGGGTCTGGGGAGAGAGAGGGGTGAACTGGGAGTGTGGGATTAGCAGATGAAAACCATCATGTTTGGAATGGATAAACAGCAAGGTCTTACAGCACAGGGAACTATATTCAATATTCTGTGATAAACCATAATGGAAAAGAGTACAAAAATAATGCATACATATGTGTAACTGAATCAGTTTGCTGCACAGCAGAATTAACACAACATTGTAGATCAACTATACTTGAGTTTAAAAAAAGAACAATTTTTCTTCTGATGTCTTCTAGACGAATTAATCCAAACAGGTCATAAGAGCCAAAATTATTTTGTGATTATTCCTATTCTTTGCGACTGTTTTTAGAGTTCTTCACTGTTATAGAAAGCAATTTTATACATAATAGTTCACATTTCTAAAACTCCATCTCAGTAAACATTATCTCAATATTTCCAGGCATTTAAAAAATATGATTTATTTAAAGATATGTTTTTGAACTCTTTTATCTGCATTTTTACATTTACTAATATAATCATCATCTATTTAGAAAAACTGTACACATTGGCTCTGGGCATAAATCCAGGAGCAGTTTTTTGAAGTTTGCTTTCTGTTTACGCTGTAGAGACATGTTGGTATTACTCAGTAGCCCTGCATAGTTCGTTTAAAACAGCAAAAATCATTCTAGCATGATAACACCAGCTTTTGGGGGGTGGGCGGGGGGCATATGTGACTTTCGGGGTCTTATCTCCCTGACCAGGGATTGAACCTGGAGCCCTCGGCAGTGAAAGTGCAAAATCCTAACCACTGAACTCCCAGGGAATTTTCAACACCAGCTAATCATTACCAACTAATCATGTGTTAAACAAAGATTAACTCTAAATGGATTAAAAACCAAAACGTAAGATCTAAAAATATAAAATTCCTAGACTAAAAACCAACGTATCCCGGGGCAATTATCCCTCAACAATATAAACTCTTGGTCATTAGGATTACAGAAGGAGAGGAGACACTCATCACCATCCTTGGGAAAAGGAAATCAAGCAGAAAGATTGCATGTCCTGGCTGTCCTTCTCAGATTAAATTCCAGTTTGCCTTTCTCGTATTATGCTCAGAATATAAATCAGCACTTCAAATTTGCTCTATTTATTTCCTCAATCATTATGCTTTCACTAATGAACTTTCTTATTTCTATTTCTTGATGTCACACTAACATTACTTTTTATTATTTCATTTTATAGTCTTTAATAGCTTATTAATTATATCTTTTTTGTTTGTTTTGGTTTTATTGTTGTTTTGGTATGTACAGTATGCAGGCTTACTATCATAGTTTCCAAGTAATATTATACTACATATAGTATAAGAACTTTGCTTATTGCGTGAGATCCATACAACAGCATTCTTCCATTTTTCCCTTCCAGTTTCTGTCCTATTGTTGCATACACTTTCTTTCTAAATATAGTTTATCCTCATTATTTGCAGACTCCATATTTGTGAATTCATCCACTTAGTAAAATTTATTTATAACCCAAATCAACATTCATTGCACATTCATCGCACTTTCTCAGTCATTTGTGGACATATGCAGAGGAGGAAAAACTCTGAGTCTCCTGAGACACACGGTCCCATCTGAGGCCAAACAAGGCAATGCTCTGCCTGTTTGTTTCACCTCTGACAGGACCTCTCAAACAGTCCTGTTTGTGGTCTATTAGTGCCACCATTCAGATTTTGTACTTGTTGGCTATGTAGTTGTTTAACATGGCCAAAAGCCTGCATGGTGTCCAACTCTTTGCAGCCACATGGACTGCAGCATGCCACGCTTCCCTGTCCATCACCAACTCCCGGAGATTGCTCAAACTCATGTCCATTGAGTCAGTGATGCCATCTAACCATCTCATCCTCTGTCACCCCCTTCTCCTCCTGCCTTCAATCTTTCCCAGCAACAGGGTCTTTTCTAATGAGTCAGTTCTTCGAATCAGGTGGCCAGAGTACTGGAGTTTCAGCTTCAGAATCAGTCCTTCCAATGAATATTCAGGACTGATTTCCTTTAGGATGGACTGGTTTGATCTCTTTGTAGTCCAAGGGACTCTCAAAAGTCTTCTCCAACACCACAGTTCAAAAACGGCAATTCTTTGGTGCTCAGCTAAATAATCTACAGATTCAATGTGACCCCTATCATAATGCCAATGACATGTTTTTTTTTGGAGAAATAGAAAATTTATCTTAAAATTTATATAAAATCTCAAAAGACCCCAAATAGTCCAAACAATCTTGAAAAAGAAAAAGTTGGAAGTCTCACACCTCCTGATCACAAAGCTTAACTATGAAGCTATGGTAATCAAAAGAGTAGTAGCGGCATCCAGACGGACATGTAGATCAGTGGAAAAGAATAGAGGACCCAGAGACAAATTTCAAATGATTTTCAACAAAGGTGCCAAGAGTATTCAATGGGGGAAAGGATAGTCTCTTAAACTGCTTTCCAAACTGGATAAAAGAACAAAGTTGGACTCTTACCTTAAACAAAGGTTAACCCTATATGGATTAAAGACCAAAATGTAATACCTAAATATACAAAACTCCTAGAGGAAACCATAGGGGAAAATATGACATTGAATTTGGCAATGATTCCTTGGATATGACACCAAAAGAACAAGCAATAAAAGAAAAAAAAATAGGACAAATAAAATTTTAAAGCTTTTGTGCATCAAAGGACAGAATCAACAGAGAAAGGTAACCTACAGAATGAGATAAAATATTTACAAATCATATACCTAATATATAAAGAACTCCTACAACTAAACAAAAAAACAAACAAATCAAATAACCCAATTAGAAAATGGGCAAAGGGCTTTCCCTTGTGGTAGAGTGGATAAGAATCTGCCTGCCAATGCGAGGGACAAGGGGTTGATCCCTGGATCGGGAAGATCCCCTGGAAAATGGAATTGCAACCCATGCCAGTATTCTTGCCTGGAGAACTCTACGGAGAGAGGAGCCTGGCGGACTACAGCCCATGGGGTCACAAAGAGTTGACACAACTGAGCGACTGACACTTTCTTTTCACTTTGAGCTCATAACTTTGAGCTCTGCTCAAAATCCTCCAAAACCTTCCCAGTTAACTAAAAATAAAAGCCCATCCCTTATTCTGATCTACAGGTCCTGCCTCATCATCACTTCACTCCTACACACACACACACACACACACACACACACACACGCACTCACTCACAAACTCTAGTCATTCTGCCTCTTTATTGTTTCCCAACTATTTCAGACATCTCCCCACCTAGATATTTGCTTGGAATTCTTTATCTATGTTTGGAATTCTCTTGTCCTAGCAAGCCACATGGTCAGTTCCTCACATTCCCTTCAGGTCTTTTTTTAAGTTACTTTTTCAGTTCAGTCGATTAGTCATGTCTGACTCATTGCAGCCCCATGGACTGCAGCATGCCAGGCTTCCCTGTCCATCACCAACTCCCAGAGCTTACTCAAACTCATATCCATTAAGTTGGTGATGCCATCCAACCATCTCATCTTCTGTCAGCCCCTTCTCCTCCTTCCTTCAATCTTTCCCAGCAACAGGGTCTTTTCAAATGAGTCAGTTCTTTGCATCAAGTGGCCAAAGTATTGGAGTTTCAGCTTCAACATCAGCCCTTCCAATGAATATTCAAGACTGGTTTCCTTTAGGATGGACTGGTTGGATCTCCTTGCAGTCCAAGGGACTCTTGAGAGTCTTCTCCAACACCACAGCTCAAAAGCATCAATTCTTCAGCGCTCAGCTTTCTTTATAGTCCAGCTCTCACATCCATCCATGACTACTGGAAAAACCATAGCTTTGACTAGATGGACTTTTTCTGGCAAAGTAATGTGTCTGCTTTTTAATATGCTGTGTAGGTTGGTGATAACTTTTCTTCCAAGGAGCAAGCATCTTTTAATTTCATGGCTTCAGTCACCATCTGCAGTGATTTTGGAGCCCCCCAAAATAAAGTCTGTCATTCTTTCCACTATTCCCCATCTATTTGCCATGCAGTGATGGGACCAGATGCCATGATCTTAGTTTTCTGAATGTTGAGTTTTAAGGCAACTTTTTCACTCTCCTCTTTCACTTTCATCAAGAGGCTCTTTAGTTCTTCTTTGCTTTCTGCCATAAGGGTGGTGTCATCTGCCTATCTGAGGCTATTGGTATTTCTTCTGGCAATCTTGATTCCAGCTTGTGTTTCATCCAGTACAGCATTCCTCATGATGTACTCTGCATATAAGTTAAATAACTTTTTCAGTTAGACGTTATCTAGCTTTACTAAATATCTACATATCTTCCTGTGTCTTTCCTTATTTAATCCTCATTACCCTATGAGCAAGGTACTATTAATTATCCCCATTTTACAAATAAGGATAATAGAAGTTAGAGAGGTTAAGTGAACTGCTCAAAGCCACACTGCTAGTAAGTGGTTGAGCTTGCAGGCAGATTCCAGAAGCTTCTCTAAATCCTACCTATATTTATTCTATATATAGGATAGTTAGTCTGTTTATATATATTTATCATATATGTATATAGAGCTACATTTAAATACAGCTGTTTCTAACCTCCATGTCTGAGGCAACTGGTAGAGACTTGGAAGTTGAATGATGCATTGACTCAGCTGCTATTTATTGGGCATCTACTAATGGATAGGCATTGTGATGAATGCTAAGGATGTAGAGATGAAAAATGCAGCTGCTGTCATTAACGGTTGGGAAAAGGGAAGAAGGCAGGCACCTAAAAGTCCCATGAGGAAAGAACTAGATAAGGACCCATGGATAGAAATTACAAAGGAAGATTCTGATACAGCAAGGAAATTTTCCTGATGGTCAAAGCTGTCTGAAAATGGAATAGGGTGATCTATTATAGAAGAGACTGACTCAGGAGTAACATGGCTGATCAGCCACTAGGCTGTCACTTTGAGCTGGGATTTTTAAAGAACAATTTCAGCAAAATGACTACTTGTAGAGATGTGTGCAGGACTGGGGGAGCTAACAAGAAGTGTGATGTTCCTGTTGTCGTTGCTCAGTTGCTCAGTGTTGTCTGACTCTTTGCAACCTCACCGACTGCAGCACTCCAGGCTTCCCTGTCCTTCACCATCTCCCAGAGTTTGCTCAAACTCATGTCCATTGAGTGGCTGATGCCATCCAACCATCTCATTCTCTGTCGTCCCCTTCTCCTCTTGCCTTCAATCTCTCCCAGCATCAGGGTCTTTTCCAATGAGTCGGCTCTTCAAATCAGGTGGCCAAAGTATTGTTCCTAGGTACTAGCAGAAGCCAGAAGACATTTCCACCCTTTTCCATGAAGGTGCAGAAAGGACCTGATTTAAAGTTGGGGCCTTGGAAAAGAAATTCTCAGAAAGAAAGGGAATTTCTGGAAAGTAGCAGAATTTGCCAGAACTGGGACAATGTAGTACCCCCAGAAACAATCAATATACTTCCACTTCTCTCTCATCAGCTTATTCTGTTATTTGCTGTGCAACTCATTCACCAAACCCAAATGAAAGCCAGAGTCAAGAGGCTATAGGAAAGTGAAAGTAGCTCACTTGTGCCTGACTCTTTGCAACCCCAAGGACTATAGAGTCCATGGAATTCTCCAGGCCAGATTACTGGATTGGGTAGCCCTTCCCTTCTCCAGGGGACCTTTCCAACCCAGGGATCAAACCCAGGTCTCCCAAATTGCAGGCGGATTCTTTACCAATTGAGCCACGAGGGAAGCCCAGAGGCTACAGGTGAAATAGTTAATAGACCATGTAACACAATTCACAGGGGCCAGTGTCTGCGGCCCCCACAGGGCAGAGGAGAATGGAGGTGGATCTGGACCAGCAAAAGGAGACTAAACAGCACAGTTGGCTAAGAGCCCTTCTTTACTAAGAAGCAAAAAATTCTCCCTGAGATTTGCAAGTGAGCAATTAGGAAAGTGAATATCAGTGATGTTAGACAGCCAGTGGAAATTTACTTTATGATGCAGGGAGGTCAAATCCAGTGCTCTGTGATAGTCTGGAGGGGCGGAATGGGGTGGGAGGTGGGAGGTCGGAGGGAGGTTCAGAAGGGCGGGGACATACCTCTATGGCAGAAACCAACACAATATTGTAAAGCAATTATCCTCCAATTAAAAATGTTCATTTAAAAAAGAAGAAACCTCAAGAATGGGAGAATATTGGAGCTCAACAGAAAATCCGACTCTGCTCTTCCCAAGCCTCTTTCCCAGCGCAGCGTCCCCCTGCGCGCTCCAGGGTGCACCACCTGCCCTGACGTCTGGGCGAAAACACCGGTCAAGCGGAGCCTCCTTCCGGCGCCGGGTACCAAGACCAGCCCGGCGCGGGTTAGCCCAGCTTTCCCAGGACGAGGAAGCCAGGCTGGGGCAGGCGTTCCGCCCCGCCCAGGCGCTGGTGCCCGCAGGGTCTGCCCAGCCCTGTTCTGCACGCTGGGTTCGCTGAGACCATTCAGAATGCCCGCTGCCAGACAAGCAGGGCTCTCCACGTGGGCAGAGGCAAGGCTGTCAGGTGGCAAGGATCCAAGGCGGAGCCTTCTTCCCCTCCGGGTCCACCCACCGCCCCTCCCCATCCCCGACCCAGAAAAAGACACGCACACAAAAAACTTTTGCCACACTATTAATATATTCGCGTTTCCTCCCACTTTCCCAATGGGCTACCAGCTGCAGAACTCCTGAATAGAAAGCTTAATTGTGCTTTGTCATGCAGAGTACCTCGATTTTCTATAGAAGGTTACAAAGGGCCATTTGAAGTATTTCTTTCTCGCCTAATAGTGAACCATTTGCATAGGGCACCTCTGCGCCTGCCAGACCCAGGTAGTTCTGCCCAAGCTCCCAGGGGCCCCCGGGTAACAAAACTCAGGGCAGTGTCCAAGGGGCGCCGTCCAAGGGGCGCCCCACCCCGCCTCTTGTCCCGAGTTCCCACTCTTCTTTCCACTTTCTCGGATCACGGCCAGCCCGGGCCGCCGATCTAGAGGATGTGAAGCTTGAGGCCGGCAGACCGCAGTGGCCCGATGCCTCCTGCTATCCAAGCCCTCTTCCCTGGACTGGGGCCTGCTCTAGGCCTGGCCTCCGAGTTCAAGTGGTGTTTTCAGTCCTCCTACCTGTGGGTCCAGAAACCAGGCTGTTACCCAAGGGAGGCCCTGTGTTCCCTGGCTTCCGGCATAAGGCCCAAAGGAGTTACAGAAGACACTGATGTTGAGTTTGATTTGGATAGACGCTGTTCCATTTCTCCTGGGTGATTGGCAGGACTGCTTTCCCAATACCTTTTCTTGTTGCTTGTTTTGACAGTTCAAATCCAGGTCTATGTGACATATAAAGCTAATAAAATTCTAATTTCATTGTTAATCTTATTTCATTGCAGTATAGAAAGTTTTTACCCTCACACCTGCGTGGCAGGGTGTAATTCCATTAATAAAAAAAAATCAACATATTCATTGCATGTCTTTTCCCTGATGATATATTGTGAGCAGTGTGAGTTGAAAAAGAACCATTTATTCCCACCGTGAATGAGCCTGCATGGGGCGGGAGCTTCACCTGCCCCTCAGTCAATTAGGAATGTATCGAAAAGTCTAGCAGAAAACGAGTTAAATTAACCGTTGGCTAATTTCCTTGTGTCCCTCCTACATAATCCCCCCTTTTCAGCTTGCCCCAGAAATTACCACATGTTGCAAGGTTCAAATAGTGCCTAATGAAACAGTGACTAAACGCTTCTCCCTCCAGTACCACCACCGGGGAGCCTTTTCGCTGGCCTTCAAAGCCTGAGCAATTCTGGTTCTCAGGTCTCTTAAAAATGATCTTTTTTTCTTTGTCAGAAAAAGAAAATTATTTTTAAGCTGTCAGTAACTCATGATCCAGCGGGTGAACACTGCTGCCCACTCACTTCCTGCTACTGAGGGCACAGTAAGATTCCGAGCTGCCGTGTCCTGGCAGGGGCCGCTCCGGCATCCTCCCGTCTCCGGGGACGGCTGGGGTCCTGCCGTTGGGAGGGTTGAGCCAGGGCTAAGGAAGTTTGGAGGAGGATGGGGAGATCGGCCTGGAGAACAAAGAGGATAAAGATTCAGAGAAACAGAGACATACCAAGGCAGAAGAGTATGAGCGACAGGGAAAAAACCAGAGGCTGAAACCAGGAGGGAAGCAGATAGAGAGATACAGACAACACTGCCAACTTTCTTCTCCCAACTTAGAACCACGTGCCTGGCTCAGGCAACTCATCAGCCCCTGGGGGAAGGTGTTTTGAAGTCTTGAGATGCAAGGCCCTAATAATTAATCGTGGTCATTAATTAATTAAGGAGGAAAGGGGGGAGGTGGCTTGCTGCTGCTTGACCCCAAACAATTTAAATTGGGCTTTGTGAAGGTAGACTCCAAAAGCCTGCCCTCCCCCTCCTTCCTATTATTTCTCTTTCACGCTCTCAAAAATTTCCATTATAATCCTCAGCGGTCTGGGGCCAGCGGAGCTGCGCTGCGCGTCCCTCTCTCGAGCCCTTCACAGCAAACTGAGGCCAAACTGTCTTCCACTCCTCCTCAGAGCCGGCTGCCGCCCCTGGACGGGAGCTCTTTCCCATAAGGGGTAGCTCCCACCTGCCTTTTTTCTCTGCACCTGCTGCGGGTTGTTTCTCCCTGAACTTCAGAAACCAAACAGTTGCTTAAAGTTGAATTAGTCCGCTGCAGTGTTCATACAGGCTAAATATCACTACAGTCTCCCTCTCTCCCTCCCTCTCTCCCTCTCTCTCTCCGTCTCCTTTTTCCTCCCTCTCACTAGAGACTTGAGTTCCTTATTTGAAATGGGGCAGCTAATACAAAGTCATCAAAGCACTATGGTTCTTGTCTCAAAGTGACAGCCCTCTTTATGAGGCTGTTTGAAATACGCCCCCTGCTTTTCAATGTCTCTCTATCCATCTTTGTCTGCTCTTCAGAAAAGCGGACAATATAAAGCCCAGCCTGGCGAGCTCCCCACGCTCAGGCCTGGGCAGTGCCAACCTCCGCCTTTAAGCAGATTGAAATTGTCACTGCTTCATTAATCTGAAACTAGTTACTTTCCTAAGCACACAGCACACACTTCCGATCTGTCCAGATTCACTCAGAGGGGCCCCTGGGGCCTTCCTGGGTTTGGAATTTGGAAGATTCAACAAAGGTAGGACAAGAATTCAGAAACACACAGGGCTCTGCTTGCAGAAATGCAATGCCTGGTGCAGAAGGGCAGGCACTGACCCCAATATAAGGGCGTGCAAAACACCATTTTCAGAGACTGTGGGATGGGCAAGCTTTTGGAGGATGCACTTGAGAACAAGAAGTCCAGCTACACGAACTGATAAGGATATCTATCTCCATATAGAGTAGTTTTTGGAAGGGATTTGAGGGGCTCACAGGCTTTGGACTTTCTGTCCCCAAACAGAAGAAATTTGCTTCCAAATGGGAGCCAGGGTTGGCTGTTGTTTCTTCATCTGAGCTCTGCTTCAATTCTGTTCCTAAGAGATCTCTTTAAGTTCTGGTTCCAACTATAGCCTGTATTACCCAGTCCAAGTGCCAGAGCCTTGGGTGAAGAGCCCTTCATTCCTGTGGAGTTTCTCATCATCTGGGAGACAAGCTGACTCTTTTCTCTATACCCCCACTATTAACAAAAGACAATACAAATTCCTCTACTTTTAATATTTCCAGCTGTCTTAGAATAGCAAGTTTTTGGATTCTATTCCATCTAATTTAGGGGAGAGACATGGACTTTTTTTTTTTTCAGAGAAGCTCAATCTTCAGTAATGTGAGCCTAAAGATTTATAAAATAGATTTATATTAAATTATGTTAATAGAAGCCTAGTAAATGCACCATTTAATTGCAAGGAAAAAAAAATTTCCCTTTTAAGAGGTCTGTCACCTTAACAGGTACATTCAAAGATTCCCTGTGAATAATGAAAATAGGAACAATTGCTTCGATGCTCTGAGCTGCATTCATGTCTAGGACAGCTTTAGGCTGTGTTTGGAGAGGATGGGAGGAGTTCTTTTTAAAGCAGTGATTGCTCCTTTAAACCCAATTTCCTCCAGCAAACAGGTTCTATTGGAAGTGTCACGTTCCCCCTCTCTCTTACACCCTTAAGGCTGGACCTGAGGTCTTACCCAGAGCTGTCATGGTTGGTGGTTTAGTTGTGCTAAGTCACGTCTGACTCTTTCGACCCCATGAACTTTAGCCTGCCAGTCTCCTCTGTCCATGGGATTTCCCAGGCAAGAATACTGGAGTGGGTTGCCATTTCCTTCTCCAGGGGATCTTCCCGACCCAGGAATTGAACCCAGGTCTCCTGCATTGCAGGCAGATTCTTTTTTTTTTTTTTTGCAGGCAGATTCTTTACTGGCTGAACTACGAGGGAATGTTTTTTCCTCCTTCTTCTAGCCCAACTCTCAGTGTCTTCCTGCCTCCCTCAAAGAAATCTCCCAAGCAGTGCCATGAAAAATGAGTGAAAACTTCGGAAAAGAAGTGGCAAGAAAAGAAAAAAGGGGAAAAAAATCTAGTAAAAATAACCCTTTCCTTTCCACTTACATGACCACCATCAGGAGTTCCCCCCACATACACACACATGTATGGGTACACGCATATACACACACAGACCCAGTTGCCCTCTGTGACCACCTTTCATTTAGAACAACCACCTTTCTGGCAATTCACTGACCCCAGTCAGGATGGACCTAGCAAACTGCATTCCTAATCCTGATTAGATTTAAGTGGGCAGCACTGGTGAGGAGTGGGGGCGAGGGGAGGAAGGAGGAAGTCAGAAGATCAAAGACATCACTTCAAAATGTTTGTTTCTCCTAAACTATCTTTGGATATCCTTGGGGGGATATGTTGAGGGTTGGCAGTAGGGAGTAAACTATGATGGCCACTTCAGAATAAGGAGAGGAGTAGGATCTACTATCACAGTGTCTCTATCACCTGGGTCCATGGGTCCATGCTGTTAGTGCCTCTATCACCAAGAATAGCTACTGAGTCCCTCTGCCCTCGTCGTGGTTTGCAATCAAGAAGCCTTGCTGAGTGCCACTATTGTTGTTAGGCCCTTGGCCTTGGGCTTGTGTTGGTCACTGAGTGGGAGGGTGAAGGCGAAAGGTCTTGTCTCTTCCTCTTTGCTGGGAATGTCTGGACTGGGTCAGGACACAAAGGCAGGAGGTCATTCTGCCTGCTGTCCCTCCTCCCCAATCCCCAGCTCTTTTCCTGTTTAAAGAGGGGGATCCATCCACACTAATGGCTCCTGCTGCTCACGTCTTTCCTCTTAGTGGAGCAAGGTCCTGATTTTTAATCATTTTTATTCTATTTATCTTTCCATGATGTGGTTATAGGCCTCCAAGAGGCCAAACTTTGTGGGAACAGAGTTCTGTGTCTCAAGTGGGATATATTGAAAAACTAGCATCTAGTGCTTCCCAGGTAGAAAAGTAAGGGTGACTCCATGCATCTTAAACATTCTTCTTTTAGCAAGTCTGGGGACAATTCTCTTAGAGTGGCTGATGTCATGATTGTTGAGCAGAGTATTTGTACACTGAATGTTGGCCTAGGTGTTCTTAACCTAAGAAGAAACTATAGGTCTTTAAAATCAGACAGATCCCCACAGCCTTATTCCCAAACTTCCTAAAGCTCAGCTGAAATTTTTCTGGGAGGAAGGGGGTTGGGGAAGTGTAAAATAGCAGACAAGGAAACCTCATGGTCCACTCTGACAGTGACAAGAAGATTCACTCTGCTCCAAATGTTCTAGGACATGGAGGACCTCCCCAGGAACCCCGGAGAAACTTTCTTTGGAGGATGTCCAAAGTCTTTGCCTGAACTTTTTTGCCTCTGGTGCAGGATCCCCTGTTTATTCTCTCTTCCCTAAGGAACCTCCCCAAGGGCGCTGGCTCTGGGCGGGGATGGGGGTAGTCAGGCGAGGTGCAGATGCTCAAATCTGCGAGGGCAGAGACTTGGGGAGGAACCAGCCCGAGCGTGGGGACGACGGAAGGGCCGGGGCGGGTGCGGAAGGGATGGGGACGGAGTCGTCTGTCCAGGAACCAGCTGAGGCTTCCCTTTGGGCAGGAGGGCTCAGAGGTGCAGCCGGGGCTCTTTGGCCTTCGGTTACTTCCTGCGAAGGGATTCTTCCTTAGGCGCCGGTTCTTTGCGCTACGAAACCCCCTCCTTTCCACCCCTGTACTGGTGCCCAGAGATGCCTGTTTATTAGTAAGGAGGAGGAAGGGATCTTCGGGAAAGGCGGCGGGCTAGCGCCCCTTCCCCTTAGCCGCGACTGGGCGAGGGGCCCGAAGCTCTGCTCGAGTGTGAGCTAGAGAGCGATCCGGAGCCTGGGCCCCTGCCCGGGGCAGGAGCGAGCCGGTCGCCTGTGACCACTGCGCAGGCCCAGTCCCACGTCCCCGCACAAAGCCCCAGCAGCTCCCCATTCAGGGCGAGCCGTCCAGCCTCGCCCGCCCCCCCACCCCACCCCCGCGCCTCGCCTGCCCCGACCAGCACCAGAATAAGAGTTGACAGCGGGCCTCCGGAGTGTGAAAGGAGACTTTCCTTTTCCCTGAGTTCTCTGCAGTGTGTGTGCGCGCGCGTGCATGTGCGTGTGTGTGTGTGTGTGTGTGTGTGTGTGTGTGTGTGAGAGAGAGAGAGAGAGAGAGAGAGAGAATCTCTGGCCAGGGAAACCATGGTCACATCTTTCCCCCTCCTTCCTCCTTACCACACTAGATCTGCAGCCTCACCTGTTCAGATTTCAGTCCCTATAGACCTAAAGTAAATCAGACCTAAAGAAGTGTGAGTATGTGTTGTTAACAGTTCCTATGGCTTGGACCTTTGGGGTGGCATCTTTACAGAAAATAATCATAAATAACACCAGTGGGTGTTAGTGGGACTCAGCCTTCAGGGAATGAGACTTCCTAGTTTCCATGTTCCAGCTTCACTCTCCATTAAAGGACAGAACCTAGCTGTGCTGACCAGAGAGTCAGGTTGCCTTGCTTGGCAGACCCAGGGCAGAGCCAAAGTCTTCTCCAGGGCCAGGCTTGCAGGAGTGAACTCTGCAAGGTGATGGGAGCAGTGGGACTAGAAGGGAACTAATTTAGGTGAAGAGGAGACAAGGAAAAAACCCCCAAAGTCCAAGGGCACCTCTGAGCTATTTTGGAAACTTGAGAATGCATATCTTTGGACAGATTAACTCCCTATTTCTGAAAAAAAAATTTTTTTTCACAGCAGTGGTGGAAACCAGCTAATTTCTTAGCTAGACAAACACTCAAAAACGGTATTGTTTCTAGTCGCTTGTAGCATCATTCATAAGTTTCCATGCGTTTGCTTCCAACCTGTTTGATGGATTGTTGCCCTTCCTAAAACAATTCCTACTATTCAGATTCCTTCACATAATTCGGGTTTTAGTATTTGAGAGAAATGAAGAAGGAAAAAAGGGAGGAGGGACTGCTACAGAAAATAAATAGGGGTAAGGGACTTTCAACCTCCCCTGCTAAATAAATGGAAAGGTTTGCCTGTCATTAATTGTCAGTGTCACTCTGAATGGACTTATCCTGTCAGCTGTGAGGAAGTGAGCTACTTTAAGAATGGGGAGTAATACCTGGTAGGCAGCATCATGACTGAAAGTGTCTTGGCAGAAGTTTTGGTGACACAAATCCTACAGAGTCACAAACTCCCTCAACCAAGAGACTCACGCTATCAAGTTACAGTCATTACTTTGCTGTAAATTCTCAGACACTTTTATTCTCTATCCATAGGGGGGAGAGACAGGGGAAGTTGGTGAGAGCCAACACCGCGAATTTAAACCTTGATTTTTGTCTCATTTATTTAAATAAATATAAATATAAATTTTATATAAAACTATTCACAAAGAGACTTCCAGTGACTTGGATTTGAGACTCTCCTCAGGCAAGTTTTCAGAAAGCAAGACCTACAGGGTTTAATTTTCTAAGTTATTTGCAACTCAATACCTTCATTTAAAAAAATAATCAAGAAACCCCATGTTCTTATCTGGTTCTGAAAGACAGGGAAAGGGAAATGACATGTACTTTAAAAAAACCCACATACAGTTTTAAACTTAAACCAAGCCTGTTTTTCCTTTGTTATATGACAAAACTGAGTTGAATCTAGATTATTTACATAAAAAAAACAACAACGACGACCTATAACTGTGAGTGAGCCCCAAACAGACAGATTAAGGAGACAGGAGAAGGGTCAGGCCCGGTATGCACGCCCCGGGGAAAGCTCCTCTCTAGCTTCTCCAGGTGGGACCACCGAAAGGGTGAGGATTTTGGCCCCTGGGTGCCAGCCACATCGGGAGTTAGGGGAGATGCCGGGAGCGTGGGGGGGGGGCGGCCCTCCCTTATAAGGGGGAAATCTCCTTGTCGTCGTTGGCCGAGGCCGGCGACAAGGAGTCCTCATCCTCGGAGCGCGCGAAGTGCGCCTGGCTGCCAACGCACTTGCAGCCCGCGTGACTGTTCCTTTGCGTGCCCTTCCCTTCCTTCTTATGCTTCACCCTGCGGTTCTGAAACCAGATTTTCACCTGCTTCTCTGACAGATTCAGGTACGTGGCGATTTCGATCCTCCGGAGTCGAGACAGGTACATGTTGGAAGAGAATTCCCGCTCCAGCTCCAGGAGCTGCGTGCTGGTGAACGCCGTCCTCATCCTCTTGCCATTGGGTACCTGGCTGGCGTCCGAGCCCCCTGCAGACGGGCCAAGAGAGGGCAGAAAGGTAATTCTCGGGCGAGGCGCTCCCACCCCACGGCCTCCCTTGGAAATGATGCCTCTCAAGGACCCACCCGCGAAGCTCAACCAAACACCTGTATCCATCCCTCACTCTTTCTCATTTGGAGACAAATCTTTACTTAGCCGGGAAGGACAGAGACGCCCAAAGCAAGCGAAGGCCTTTGATCTCGGGGATGTAAAGTCAGAGGATTAAAATGGGGGCGGGGGAGGGGTTGGCAGAGTCCTGTGGTCTCCTGTCCAGCCTAGCGGAAAGGCAGGCTTAACCAAAAGCATCGAAACGCTTTTAGCCAGCCTCGACGCCCGATTGCCACACTTAAGTTCAAACACACCAACCCCGAACCTCAGTCAGTTAACCTCGGGTTTCTCAGCCCTCAAGTTCAAAGTCTCAAAGGGCCCGCTATTATCCCAGACTCGAGCACCAGGTACTGGAGTCGAGCGCACCAAGCTTCTTGGAGAGGCTGGCAAGGCTAACTTTCACCTTCTCGGAACTTACGGGGACAACTCCGCAGTTATTCTAAAAGCCCCTCCTTCGTCCCCTCCGCCCACCCCACAGGCTCCCACTTCCTCCACTGAAGGCGCGACGTTTTACTCCCGGGAGCCGGCAAGGCGTAGCGCGCAGGTGCCCAGGACCCGCCCTACCCATGGTGAGGCAGTGAAATCTCCGCGGGTCCGCCACGTTGTAGGTGGTGGCGGTGCAGACAGGTGCGTGGTGCTGCGGGTGCCCCAAGGCCGCCGCGGCCGCCGCCGCTGCCGCCGCGGCCGCCGCTGCTGCTGCAGCCGAGCCGGGCTGCTGGGGCTGATGGTGGTGATGGTGATGCTGCGGCGGGTGGTGGTGATGGTGCGCGTGGCTCACGCGCGGGCAAAACTGTGCGTCCCCAGGACCCGAAGAAAACTGACTCTTGAGCAGGGGCAGGGCCCCGGCGGCTCCTGCCGCTCCGCCACCCGCGGCCCCTGCACTCCCGGCCCCTGCGTTCCCGCCGCCGGAGCTCGCGGGCCCACGAGAGGAGTGCAGGTGCGAAGTGACGCAGAGCGGGCAAACGCAGAACGCGCCGCTCTTGCGGGACGCGCAGCCCGGCCCGGACATGGACATCACCAACGGGGACGGCATGCCCAGCGGGATGAAAAAATCTGGCCCGGGGTGCGGCTCGGGAAGCGAGGGCGCGGGCCGTGAGGAGTCCTTGATGATGAGCGAGTCGACATAGAAGGAGCGCGACATGTCGGGAGGGGTGGGTGGCTGGAGGACCCGGCTGGTCGTGGGGGCCCCCTCCCCTCTCCTGTCCAGAGTCTGGCCCCGGGCGCGGCGCGGACGCAGGCGGTCAAGCCCTTGGGGACGCCGAGGTGTCGGCGCCTGGACTGCGAACAAAGGGGTCCCTGGAGAGGGCTGGTCCTCAAGTCCCCCGCCCGACGCCCCGGCTCCGGGATTTTATAGCCCCCACCCCGACACGTGATGCTGCGGAGTGCAGCTCGGCTCTGGCTCCTCCGAAGCTCCCCACCCTCGGGATAGGCTGCCCGAGTCACAACAGAAGCGGCGAGGAGGGGCGGGCGCGCGGCAGGGAAGAATTCGGAGGAGGGGGATGGGGGAGACTTCGCAAAGTGTAGGTTTTGTTAATTTCCCGGGGAGGCCGGCCTCCTCCCCCTCTTTCCACGCTTTCCCGAGAAATCACAGAGCTCCATCCTCCATCCCACCCCTCTCCCTAGCCTGGGCCCCAGACCGACTCCTCCAAGCTTCCGGCTGCACAGCGCACCAGGTGGGGACTTGGAGGCCTTTCTAATCGGAATGCCCCGTGCTCCCTGCTCCTCTGTGCCAGCCGTGGATAAGGCACGGAATAGTGTGAAGCCTGAGGTTTAGAACAGGATTGTGCCGCTGTGGACGGGCAGCGGCCCAGCCCTGGAGCAAAGCGTGGGACAGGCACACACAAGCACACAGAGTCCCCCAGCTTTTGGACTTGGCCAGTGTCATTCAGGTGGTTAGTTGTGAGGGATCTGGGAGGCATAACAGAGAGGCCTCCCAGCTAAGAAGAGGAACTTTTCATTTTGATGCTCCAGAAGTTCTGAAGTGCTTGGCACTTCAGGCCTTCCTGGGACCACTCAGATCAACCATCTTTCCTTGTGCCTTTTTCTAACCCGAAACTCCCCTTTTGGCAGAGAGAGACACTGAAAGGGTCACTCTTTTCTTTCTCCACGGGGTTCCATTGCTACATTTCCAGGCCAACCCTACAAACTCCAACCTAAGGACTTTGGGGAGAGGACCAAATCCTGGCCCTTCTGGAAACTGGGCAGGGGTTGAGAGAAGCCTTTGCTCTGGGTCCTGCCATCTCCTACCCCTTTGCATTTTACAGATCTTAGGCAGCTATAAGACTAACTAGGAAGCACGCTCTTCTATGTACCCCCTTTAAAGCCCTTAAAAATTAAGAGGAATTGAGCCCCTTGATGCCTCAGTATGGGAGAAGTGGTTTGGTAAAGGAAACCTCCCTGAATGGCAATGCAAGACTGGTGCAGCAAAGACTCTGCGAGAGACTAGCTGCCCTCCTAGCAGCTATTGATCTTTGGGGAAGGCAAGGCTACCGAAATGACAGCTTTCTCTTCTTTCACCCTGTAGAAAATCTGGCTGGAGCAGAGAGGGTGAGCAACAGCTCCAAGTCCAACCCTTTTCCTCAGATGGCAAACTTCAGGCCTGAGATCACAATGATGCGAAGAAACTTGGTGACCAGACCCCTCCACCTGTGAGAGCCAAGGGTCAAAATCCTAGGGGAGACAGCTTCTCATGTGGTGACGTAGCTGTCTCTATTTTTCTGTCTCTCCTTTTCCCTTTCCATCTCTGTGACCATCTCTCTTGCCTGCTAGAGAAGTATAATTGGGTTGTAGGGACGCCCCCACTCTGGGGAGCCCAGGATTTATGGATGGCAATTAAAGTTTTATGAATTGCAGCTGAGGCTGGTTATTGAGCTATTTGAATGTGATTAGAATTCAATTAGAAAGCGGTTAGTGGACAGTGGGTCTCCAGAGTGTAAACAGACAGCTATTCCAGAAATGTGCTAATCCAACATCTTGTGACAACAATTAAGGAGTCTCAAGGCTTAACTCAGGGCAGCTCAGCTGTAACTGCTTTTGTGACACAAGGTTTGCCGCTGCAGCCATCGCAAGCTCTCAGCTTCAACCCAGCCTGCCTGGCCCAGCCTGTCTTCAAGTGGGCTTCAAATGGGCTTCAAATCCAGGCAGTCCCCGAGTCACTGCAGCCTCAGAAAGAAGACTGGGAGCTCTACCATTGGGAGATGCCTAGTGCCAGGATGTTTTTACAGGCCTAAATTGTTCAAATAGGTGACATGACTTCCCTGTTCACTTTATAAGTATATACATATTTTTTCACTTAAATTTTATATAATATATGCATTTATTTATTCACTGTGATCTGCAGTGGTTCTAGTTCTGTGCATGGGGAAAACTTCTATGCTGACATGCTGGGAGTTGTGCCTATGTGAGGACCATTTTATTTTAGAGAATCCTAATTATGATGCTTGAGCATCTAACTCAATTAATGTCTGACTACAGAAACATCCAGTTGGTGTGCTGGGGAATTCTGAAAAAAGTGAGAGGCTCCTAGGGTTGCTTAGGACTGAAAGGGGAGCAGCGGGTTGGGGCTGGCCTGAGGCTGAAAGCAGACCACAAGTGAGAAATGTGTCTATTAGGGTACTGGGTCAATTGCCAGAGCCCACCACGAGCAAGTATTTTGGGGTCATATTCCACACTGGAGTCTCTCTTTAGTTCTCTTTGAATCTGTCTCTCCTCTTTCCCCCACTCCAGCCCCATCTTCGGAAGCTCCCCTTCCATGTGCGTTGTCCCCTCATCCCCCCACGGCCCTGGACAACTCGGTGACTGACCCTGCTAGCCCTGCCCTTCCTCAGATAGCAGCTCCTCCAACCCATTTGAAGCAGAAAGGGACCTTGGGCAGGCCATTGGCATGCCCCCATGGGGCCCCCGCTGCCACCCAATTTTATTTCTCAGTGATCCTGTCCGATAAAATTTCATCGTCCATTAAGTAATCCCCGAAGTGAGAGCTCTTATGAGCCTATAATGAGCTCTAATTGCCACGACTCGGGGAGCCACGTGGAAGGATTTATTCGGCATTAAGCAGTCGGGTACAGAGTACAGGCTGTTACCTAAGCCATTGCTTTCATAATTCAAGGAGAAAATTAGTTCTTTTGTGGGGGGGAAAATCCTTTGATTTTTTTTTTTTTCCTTCCTCTTGCTGGGGATGATAGAGGATGGCTTTGCTTTGTCTTTGATGATGTCACAAGTGCAAAGGTAACAAAAATTGTCCCCCACCATCCCCCACCCCTGAGCAGTCGGGATACCCCATCCTTACCCTCAAGTGAGGGGAAAAAATTCAAAGCAGTTCAGTAGAGCCACCTTCTTGCCTCTAAACTGTCCAACTCTAAGTCTGGATGAGCGGTTTCCTCGCAGCTCAACCTGGAGATGTGAATTCTTGGATACAGCTTTCAGAAAGTCTTCCAGTACTTTCCCCCATCTGGGATCACACCAGACTTGAACCCCACGTTTTCCTCTTCCTGTTTCCTGTCACCGGCAAAAACAGGGAAATAAGGGGCCGCGTGAACTTGGCATTACTTATTCAACAAACGTAGAGTTCTGACCCACTGACGTGCTTACTGTTTTGTTTTTGTTTTTTTCCCGGCGGCTGTAACTCCTACTTTTCCCCTCCCTCTGCTCCCCGCCTCCCCCAACTCCAAGTCCTTTTTTTCCTCTTAGTTTCAGCATTTGCCCACACGGTTCTGCTGCCGGATCTTCTGCCCGATACGGAGGAGGCCGCAGCCGGGAGTTGGCGGGGCCGCCTCGGATTTATTTGCTCCTCTTACATTGATTTCATATTAGTTTCCAAAGCGATGAATGATCTCAAAGCTGGGTTTTGTTAGCCGAACACAAACAGGAGACAGGACTTACTTGCCCCCAGCTCCCTTTAATGAGGTCATTATCAAAGCGTGAACAAGTCTATGAATGTTTTATTGAAAGCGCATCGTTAACTTGTATCCATCCTTTTCTCCAAGTGGCATTGTGATATTGCTGTCTGTGGCACATCTTACCCGATATAGCCCGAGATTTCCCCATTCTCTGTAACCAGGCAACCCTTTCTGAATACCCCAAAATTGAAAAGAACCGCTTAGTCTTCAAGAAAGTCCTCAATAATAGTGGAAAAGAACAAAGATCCAGGAGACAACAAAATGCCACAGGGGTGACTTTTCATGAGCAATTATCTCTCATTAATCAGAAGAACAGCTGCAATATTAATTTTCTCTCTTTCTTCCTCTCTTTTCACAGTCCCCAACATTTGAATAATCATAAATTTTGATTTTATGAAGGAGTCACATTTCAGGGGCCGCAGGAAAGCAGCTACCTAGGTGAAGACAAGGAGAAAACGCTCTCATTTGATTTTTGTTGTTGTTGTTTGGGTAAAGCTGCCAACAAAGCAAAATGGAAAAATATATATATATAAATAAGAGAGAAATACGGGAGAAAATGGTCCTCCCCCAACACTTCTTCTTGTAGATGGTGACTGAGAAGCAGGACTTTTCCCGATCCCCCTTCTAAAATCTCCCCCTCCTCCCCCTCCTCCCTTGGACCCACTCCCCAGTTGTGTTGTGAGCAGGGCAGAGGGAAATGCCCCGGCGTCTGGCGTGGGAGTTTCGGCCGGGTTTCTGCCCGTTTAACTTGCAGACGTGAAGCCAAGCGTTGTCGATATGACCAAAGGGACACTCTTTGGGCGTAACTTGCATTGTGGCCATCAAAAGCCCGCCGGCCTTGGATTAGCCGAGACGTGCACTCAGCAGAACTGGGGCGCTCGCTCGCTTTTCAGGAGCCAGAGAGGAAATTGTTCACGGAATGTGTAGCCAGGGTGGAAAATGAGGGTCCCCAGATGAGGCTGTAACCTGCAAACGGGCTTGGGGGATTTCAAAGAATCTCATTAAGGCCGAGACTGCAATTAGCAAATACACACTCTTAGAGAACCCAAGCCCCTCTTGAAAAGCCCCCAGTGGGGAGAAAGACAGGCGGTTGGGAGTCAGTCCCCCCGTTCCTGCGCTGGCTGAGTGGTGAAGACTCAGGCCCTGGCTGCCCCTTCGCCTGCTCCACTGCCGTTACTTTTAATGCATGGCTGGGAGAGGCCAGTCCCTGGGGAGCACAGGCTGCGGACCTTGTGCTCACCCACCACCAGAAATGATCTTGCCTGTCCCCACTGTTTATTCAGAACCGATGGGCCTTTGAGAAACCTGAATTCGCCTTTGTGCTCGCCACAGGCGCAAGAGTTCAATTCGGCCCTCAGAGGGGAAGGGGTGGGGGAGGTTCTGGGAGAGAAGTGAGGAGTTTGGCCGAGAATTCCAGGAACGGCCTTCAGAACAAGAGTTTTGACGGCACCCAGTCCTCACCACGGCCCTTCTGCTCCCCGCTTCACCTTCATTAATATTCACCCAGTCCCAAATCCTTAAGCCTGACAAGGCATCCCCCCCCCCCCATTTAAAGCTCTCCTCTGTCACCAGAATAAAATTTATTGAGCGCCTTCTCAGTGCCCAGCGTGTGCTGGGCTCTGCAGGGAGCGAGCCTGAAAAGGCCCAGACTGTATCCTATAGAATATTGTTTCATTTTAGTAACAATGGTCTGAGGTGGGGAACAATTATCCAGATAATTGAAGCAAATGCTGCATCTCCCTCCCTCTCCAGTTCTCTTGGCGCTTGCCTTTTTTTTTTTTTTTAAAACTGGGTTTTTCAAAATTAGTGGTTTTGGTTGGAAGGGGGGAATATGAGAATATAAAGGGAGGGCTAAATTAACACCAGTTCTCCACTTTCCTTGGCCTAAGTTTGCTGAAAGCACTGGGCCCAAGTGGCTCCTTAGTAATGGGATTCAGGACAGTTTTTTATTTCTAAAAAAGGTTTCCAAGAAGAGAATGAATCATAATTTTTAGCAAGCTGGCCTTTCTGGTGTTCAACCTTGATCATCTACAAAAATCACCTGGGGAGTATGGATGCCTAGAGATTTTGATTTAATGGTGTGTGGCCAGAACACTGAAATTTAAAACAACAAACAAAAACCATGGCGCACTTTCTACGTGGTCCTAATGCTGGTGAGGGCTGAAAAATAATGGGTAAATCCTACTGTCACTTATCCAAGATAATAACCGCTTTGAGTCCCATTGAACAAATGATAGTGGTTGAAAGTGTGTGCTGAGAGCCCACTGCATAACTGGTCCCGGAGTGGGGGATCCACTGCCCAAGGCCCATCCGCTGGAAATTTACACTTTGTCGAAGGAAGCGACAAACCAACTCAAAGCTGGTTAATTACAAAAGGTCGCGTGAATATGAAAGCAAAGCCCTAGCGGCTCTGGGAGCGGAGAAAGCCCAAGTGTAAAGTGACCTGCGGGACCACCGGCTATCAACGGCCTGGGACGGGATTGGAGGGAATGGGTCAGGCCACCCAAGGGCGCACCCAAATGCCGAGAGGAGTTTCTTTTGGCTAATTGAAAGTATTGAAAAGAGGTCTCCCTTAGACTGGTAGAAGAATATCAGGGTCTGCCTCTGTGAACCAGGAAAAAAACCGCCGGCCGCTTTCGAGTCTTCTCCAGGAATTAGGGGCTGCCTAGCACCTGGCCTGGTGCTTAATGAGAGCTGGTGGCGTCTCTTGCTTTCTGTAATTATGTGCGATCTGCAGCTCCACGGATCCTGAGGTTTGGGAAGGAGGTACCAGAGCCCTGGGTTTCCTAGTGAGTAGCCAGGAAGCCGGGGCCTCTGCCCAATCACCACTCCGCCCCACACGCCTTTTCCCGGCCGGATTTGCCAGCTAAGGCTCCTCCGCAGCCCGGCGTCCGCTCCCTGAAGGCACCCAGTCCCGTGGTTTTTCCAGCCCTCTGTTTCTGGGCGAACAGTTCAGTAGCCTCCCCAACCTGGGCCCGCCAGGAAGGCCTCGCCACCTCCTATTCCCTATGCCCGTCGGAGGCCTCCAGCTCTGTTTTGGCAGTCCCTATTTAGGACTGCGGTCTACATTTCAAGGCTCCTTTGGCTTGGAGAAAACTTACAGCTTGGAGGACGTTTTTACAGAGGAGGAAACAGGAGGGTATGAGCATCTCTATTTCCCGAGCTCTCACTGTGTGTGCCCTTGCCCACAAAATCTCATTTAATTTGCATAGCTGCCCTACCAGATAAAGTGCCACTTTTCTGTTATTTCTCCAATGAGAATCCTGAATCTTATTAAAGTTCAAAGGCTCATCCAAGGTCATAGAGCTAGAGATGAGGCAGCCAGAACTCAGATCCTGCCTGTAGAATGTAAAAGTTGGAAGTTTTAAGCACTAGGTAATATACTATCTCCTAATAATATATCCAGTATGTATTGTGCACCTACTATATTTTTAAAAAATGATTTTTATTGGCGTATGCATGTGTGCTCAGTCATGTCCAACTCTTTGCGACCCTATGGACTGTAGCCTGCCAGGCTCCTCTGTCCATGGGATTTCCCAGGCAAGACTACTGGAGTGGGTTGCCATTCCCTTCTCTAGGGGATCTTCCTGATCCCGAGATTGAACCTGCATCTCCGCTGTTGGCAGGCAGATTCTTTCACCACTGAGCCATCTGGGAAGTGTTATTGGAGTGTAGTTGATTTACAATGTTGTGTGCTAGCTTCAGGTTCACAGTCAAGTGCATCAGGTAAACATGTATCCAGTCTTTTAACATTCTTTTCCCCATATAGGTCATTACGGAGCATTGAATTCCCTGCGCTATGCAGCAGATCCTCATTAGTTATCTACTTCATGCATAGTAGTGGAGCACCTGCTATGTATTTTTCATGAGAAAAATTTATTTCATGAGAAGTAAATGTGAGACCCTGTGAGGAAGATACTTTTATTATTTCGAATTTGTTTATTGTCCACTCCTTGGTTAATGTGGCTTTCCTGCAAATTAAAGATTACAAAGGCCAGTCTAATGTAGCCCATATTATAGAAAAGGCATAGACTGGAGTGGGATGAGACAGGGAATATGACTGTTTTTATTCACTTGCTCCCAGAACATAGTAAGTGCTAAAGACAGTCAGCCAGGTGAAAGGAACTTGTTACTCTTATTTCAAAAGCTGTCATCATAATCAGTATTTATGTCTTCAGGTTTATTTCAGTGCTGGTTGAGTACCTCCCCCAGTTGAGTGCAGAAACTTCGTCTGTTTTGTTTATTCACAGGTGTGTATAAAACGTCTAGCCCAGAGGTGGCATATATTAGGAGTGGAATAAATACTTGTTGAATGACTAATCCCTCATTTTGCAGATAGGATAAATGAGGCTCAGAGAGGCTATGCAATTTGTCCAAAGCCATGCAGCTTAGAAGTGGGAGAGGGAAGATTCAAACTGAGGATTTTCTAACGCTGACCCCGTCCCCGTTTTCACCGTGGTCCACAGCTTTCTGTGCTGAGTCCTCTGGGTCACAGGGATTGAGCACTGGGACTGGCGCTGCGCGGCCGGGGCTGTCCCAAGTCCGTGCCCAGCCACTCCTCTCCCCAGGCCGAGAGATACAGAAGTTGTCGGAGGCCGGCGAGGCCGCTCCCAAGACGCGGTGAATAGGCACTCCCCGCCGGTCGGCCCCTACCCAGCGCTCCAGCTGCCATCGCGGGAAACCTGCAACCCATTCCTTCCCGGTGTCTGTCTCCCTCTCAGAGTCTTGATCTGCTCCTCTCCCTGGCTAACTTCTCACTGGAAAACGAAGCGACTCTAAGAGATCGCCTTGAACCCACAACCTACAAACGCTTCCATCAGCAACAGTCCCCAAACTGCAAGCACATGGGCATCCACGCTGGGCACAGCGTCCTCACAGTAGCAGGTGCGCATGCGCAAGCTGAGTTCTGTCTGGAGAACCTTGTGAGTCTATGCGTGCGCAAGCGCGGGTGAAGCGTGGGAGAGAGTGTGGGGGTGACCGTGAGTGAGTATGAGAATGAGGGCATATGCGGGAGGGCATGTTTGATGTGTGTATCACAAGTGTATGAAGAGGTGAGGAGTGTGAATATGAGTTAAGTGTAAAAGTGGAGCGTGTAGGGTATTTGGGAGCTTGAATGGGGGTTGTAAACATAAGGGCGCCTGTGTGTGTGTGGATGTATGAATGTGAGAATTAAAGAGACTGTGTGAGGATATATGTGTTGCCGAGGGTGTATGAATGGGCGTGTGACTCTGAGTTTGTGAGAAGTGTGGGGTCCCATGCGTATGTGCGAGAGTACGTGCGTTTGTGGAAGCACGTGTGTGTGCATGCCCGCAAGTGTGTACTGAAGAGTATGGGGAGTGTGAGCGTTTGAGTATGAGTGTGAATGTAGAAGAGAGTGCGCGCGCGCGCGTGTGTGAAGTTGGCCTATGAGACCACCGCCTTCGTGGGCCGTGTGCATGGGGTTCGGGTCCTTCCGCGGGCCTCAAAGCGGCTCTCTCCCGCCCACCCAGTGGGCATCCTCCTTAGCGCAGCTCCTCCTCCGACCAGGGGCCTCGGAAGCTGCCAGGTCAGAGTCGGGGGCGGGGGGAGCAGAGACGGGAGAGGACCTCGTGGGGAAGCCAGGACCTGCTAAGGGGGCGGGGCTTCGGGGCAGCGCCTCCAGGAGTCCCCTTCTTTTCTTCACCGCCTGCCTCCAGTTTCCCTCACTTCTGTCTCATCTTTCCATCCACTTTCTCACTCACTGGACATTTATGTGTCCTCTGCTAAAGCAGAGGACGTCCTAAGGGGCGTTTAGACAAAGACAGGCTCTGCTTTAGGTGCTGGGGAAACCGGGAGAACTCACTCACTATGGAGTTTTCACATGGCTTTCTGTTCATGAGTAACTGCTTTGCCAAATACTGATGATTTGATACAAACTAAAATTTTGGCCTCTGCCCTCAAACAGAAGGGCATGGAAGGCTTTTAAGACAGACAGTGATATCAATAAGACAATTCACTGAACTAAGTGTCTGTGTATCCCGGTTCCATTCCAGCCTCAACCCTTTCACTGAGCTTGGGCTTGGGGTTAGGAGGTCCTGGGTGTGAAGCTCCCCTCCTTTGACAATGAAAATAATCATGACTCTTCTCATAGGGTGGCTGTGGGTGTTAATTGAGTTAAATTGTAATCACTGTGGGAAAATGCCTGGCACATGGTAAGCACTCAATATACCAGCTATGATGATGGTGATGATGATGTTCCCCAGGTCACATGCAATGTGGGAGAAGGGGAGATGCTGTGTTTGTGGGCTACAAGTTTCAGAGATTATCCAAGGATTTAAATTAATCTGTGTATGATTATCCTGCATTCCTCTCCAGAATCAGGCTCTATCAGATACCTGGTCTTCAGTCTTCTCTAGTGACTTCTTTATTTATTTTTATTTGGCTGCACTGGGTCTTCATTGCAGCATGTGGGATCTTATTAATAGTTGAAGGATGCAAACTCTTAGTTATGGCATGTGGGATCCAGTTCCCTGACCAGGGATGGAACCCAGGCCCCCTGCTAGGGAATATGGAGTCTTAGCCACTGAACCACCAGGGAAGTTCCGCTAGTGACTTCTTATGCTCCAGAACTAATGACACGAATAGTGCTGTTGTCAAGAGGAAATGAAAAAGCAATGGGGGAAGAAAGCAAAAATCTACAGGAGCCAAATGTTCTTTCAGGCAACCTTAGAAGCTTTTCAAGTTCACTCATGTACCATTAAGTAAAAGGGAGTATTTTCAGTGACACAAAATACATGCTGTAATTTAACTTGTGAACAAGGTTTCTGATGAAATATAACATAGGAAATATGTTTCCTGATTAGCCAGGTAACTCCCTGGAACAAGATACTGTATAAACAATTGCAGGACATACTTTGTTTTTAAAAAAGAAATCTGTCTTATTAAGATTCATTTTTTGATGTTCTAACTAGAATCACAAAATAATTTTCTTTTAAACCAAAAAGGGCATGTTCAAAGATTGAATTTCCTTGTTGAGGTTTTTTTTTTTTTTTTTTTGAGAAAAAAATAACATCAAAAATAAATCTTGAAAAGTGTGAGAGCTGGTGGCACCATCTACGTTCTTGAATTTAGCAACTGAAATGGAATTTTGCCTTTATCCTGCTGGCTCATTTCATATTACAACTAGAGAAACTGAGGTCCAGGGAGATGAACTAGTGTGAATAGTCAGTCCCTCCATCAATCACCAAATAGATCATTTCAATCTTGTTCCTCTAGGCACAGTTTTACATTTGCAGGAAGAATTCCTGAAACTAGAAGGAAAAAGACAGGGAGGAGTTTCAACTCCCTTCCATATGGTCACATCTCTATCTCTGGCAGCTCTGCCTTCTGGTCCGTCAGACCCAAATTTTGTCGTCTTCCTGACTCCTCTCTTTTTATACATTTAATTCACTGGGGAGTCCTGATGGCTCTATGTTTAAAAATATCCAGAGCCTGACCCCCCTCAACATCCCCACAATTGCCATACTGGTCTACCTTACATTGTAGTCTCTTGACTAGGCTTTTCCCTCCTATACTTGTTTCTACAGTCTGTTCTCAACCCAGCACCCAGAGGAGCCTCTAAAAATAGGAGTCAAATCAGGTCAGAGCAAAAGCTATACTGAAGAGATTCCAGTGGCCAGAAGGCCCTCCATGATCTGGCCGTGTGTATCTCTCTGACCTCCTCTTCTCGCACTGGCCTGCCTGCCGGCTCTGCCTTCCTTGCTTGTCTGGCCCTCTCTTGCACTGGCCTTCCCCCTCTGCTGAGAATTCTTCCCCATAAGCTCACCTCCTCACCTTCTGGTCTTATCCCAAATGTCATTTTTTTTCACTATTTTAAAAATACCAAAGCCTCTACTATGCCCTCTGTCCTCCCAACCCCCTTATTATGCTGTTTTGTTCTCCCGTAACACTTAGCATTTCCCAGCACGCTGTTAAATGTATGGTGTTAGTATGCTTATGGTGGAATCTCCCTGCAAGAATGAAAGCTCCTGGAGAATGTTTATCTGTTGGGATCTGTTGGGGTCACTGAGAACAGAGCCTCGCACAGTAGGCAGTGCTCAAAAATACTAGACACAGGACTGAAAGAAGAATGCCAGTATTCTAGGTAGATGCCTAAACGCAACTCATATCTTACATCTGCATAACAGTTTGGAGTTTACAAAGAATATGTTTTAAACGTATCGTAAATATGTTATGTCACTGGATCTGCACAATTAATATAAGCTAGATAGTACTATTTCCCCCCCAGTTGTTATTTCCACAATGCGGTATTCAGTGGTTAAAAGACTTGCCCAAATGAGATCCAGGACTAAAATCTAAATCAGAGTGTCTTTTTGGGTGAGAGACGCTTGGCTCAATGAGGAAAACTAAGTTACTAGATTCACAGTAGATTCTTCTAAATCCTGCCCCAGGATGAAGGCTGGGGTCCCCCCTCCACTGTCTGCCTTTCAGCTAAATGAGTAGTGCTTGCGGGAACATAACACAATGGCCACATCCTCTTGTGTTTATAATTTGCACAGAGTTGAAAACAAGAGATATTGTCCTGTTAGCTCAAGCTTATTTGGAGTCTGCCCTGAATCTCTGGACTTGGCGGAATGCCCTCCCTTGTCTCACTGCTCTGGGCAAACCAGCAAGCTGTCTTAGTCAGTGTATTACAGTTCTTTCCTCATGTTTGGGCTCTCTGTCAGTCCATCAGATTTAGCTGATGAGCTCATTGACTGCAAACTGATTTAGCAAGATAATATCCCTCATTCTCTGGGCAGACACAGCACTATTGTCTTCCACAGATACTAGTAAAAATTGACACCTCCTTTCGAGAGCATTGATATCTCAATAGCCATTAATCAATAATTGTTTTTAAAGCAACAAATTATCATATTGAACTACAAAAGGAGTTAAAAAATAGATGTAAAAAATAGATGTAAATATAAAATTACCAATTCTGAACAAAATTTTAGAGATAATACTTTTTACTCAAAGATGTTCATGTTTAATAAAATAAATGACAGTTGCTTCTTTGTTATCCCCAGACTGGCATAAATTGTTACTTTTTTATGTGAATGAGAAAAATTTAAACATTTCGAGACAAGAAAAGGAAAAGAACAATTTAATTGTTTATTGAAATATTAATTCAATGTTTGGTTATTCACAGATTATCTCCATGCCATCTCCATTGAGAATTTAATACTTGTCTCAGTTATACACTATTTTTTAGTTCCAGGTGCTCGAAAGCAACAGAGATGTTAATTATGAATGCAGAAGGCATAGTTCAGAAAGAAACAATGGCAGCCAAAATTAACTGTATCATTGCCGCTCTAAAGGGGGTTTTTTACCTGTTCTTTTTTCTGAGATCAGGCAAATTAATGGAATTTCCAACAGTGTACCTAATAATGATCACAATACCATTTATATTGGCCAGAGAATGATTCTTACCCAGATAAGATTCTTGGATATTTAGTTGTAAACCCTAAAGAAAGCATATCAGAATAATGGTCAATTTTAAATATAAGGTCTAGGCCATATTGCTAGAGGAACTTCTGGAAATAGAGCTGCAGTTGCTATTGAAATTCAAATCAGTTTAATTTACCATTATTTCCTGAGTTCCTACATGTGCTATGTACTAGGGTTAAATCACAGCCTTCGTGAATTCTAATGGGATGCAACACTCTATGGAACCATGGAGAACAGAGCCATTCTTTCTTCTAGCTGGCATCAGGGACTCTGGGATTGGGACTTGAACTGTTTGTAGGATATGCTCAGATTCAAAACAATGCCACCACCACAACAGCCGTGAGAGAAGAGACTTCTAGGTCAAAGGTCTGCTGGTGGGCACAGGCCTAGAAGATGGATGTTCCATCATGTGGCAGTGGAATGCCTGCACACAGCAGGGTGAAACAGCAAGGGCTGCTGAGGGGCGGAAAGCAAAGGGTCCAAGTGGCAAGTGAAGCTTTAGGAGATATCGCTATACTAAATGGACAGTCACTGAAGGTGCTGAGCAGAAAATTGCAATGATTTTATATTATAATCATTGAAAAGGATGGATTGGAAGAGAGAGAAACCCATTGAAAAGGATGGATTGGAAGAGAGAGAAACCAGACACAGTTCAAGTCTTAAAGTCCAGTCCTGAGATGATGAAGGTCACACTAATCTGTGGTGGCAGGAAAGGAAAAGAAAGGATAAATTCAAGAGTCATGTAGAAGGGACCACAAACAGTCCTTGCTTACCAATTGCTTGGAACACAGGTGCAGAAAGAGAAGAGGCAGTGGGAAATTCATATTTCTATCTCAGGTGTCTGCATTGATGGTGATGATGTTAAATATTAACCCAGTGGTAATAGCTGTAAGAGAAGCTAGTTTTTTTGTTTGTTTGTTTGTTTCAAATGGGCTTGTAGATAGAGTGGGTGGAAGAGGAAGAAGAAAAACTATTTGGTCTTAAAGATTTCGAGTTGTAAGTGTTGTCTGAACCACCAAGGAGAAATTTTTTACATATAGTAGTGTTGTAAATATGGATCTGAACTTAAGAGAAATTGGGGTTGGAATAAAAATGGCGTTCGTCTATAGTATTCCAACTGCATTTGTATAATAGTTGCAGCATTAAGATAAGATGAAATTACTCAGGGTTGAGGTGATGGATAGTATGGTGGTTGGGAAAGGCCTCAAGGTTGTTGTTTTGGTTTAGTGCCCATCAGAGTAAATGGTACATAGTATTTAACATATTTGTTGAGAGCTGATTCTGTTCTAGAGTCTCATTTCTTTGTCCTCGGGTCACTTTGTCTCTTGGTCACTCTATCTTGAAATGGAACTGGAGTGCAATAGATTTGAAAATCAAATCAAAGTGGTAAGGCAGTTTGGTAGAAATATGGGATTAGTATTCAAAAGAGTCTCCTTTAGCCAACCAGGTGCCTTAGAAGCTTTGCCCGAGCACTCTTCTCCTTATCCTAGCCCATCTAATAGAAACAGAGTGAATAAAAGAAATGCTAAGGTAGCATTCAGATACCTTGCCTTGTTTTCTTTCCAAAAGACTTCCTTTCCATGTAGACCTTAGACGTTTTCTGATTGATATCACTTTGTTTCCACAGGGCCTGTTGACAACTTAGCCTGCCAAGAACCCATCAAGTAGGGCAGTCAGATGTTTATGGTCTGGTCCTGAGCAGCAGCATCGCCCAGATTCCCAGTGTGAGGCAGAATCCCACATGACTGTTCCAGGTCACAAGATGTTCATATTTCCTTAAAGACTTCAAGTGCTTGCAAAATGGTCTGTCATAGCCACCTCCAGAAAGAAGGTTGCTCATCTCTGAGTTCCCAGGTAGATGAAGAGCAGGGAGAAATGGTACATCAATGCACAAAATCGTACACCTTTGCACATACCTTTATCATCAGCTATAACTTTTTATTTATTTTTCATTCATCACCTCATTACCTATCTAACTGCCCACATCCTAGTACATTCTGGACCAACTTCTCTGTTTTAAGCAGTCAGGCCTGTTTGTGGTCCACAGCACATAGAGTCCTGTGTTTAGGGCTTCCTACTGACATCTTTCCACCACTTAAAGTGCCTCTACCCTTTTCTTCTACCTTTTTCTTCCTAATAGTGAAAACTCAAGTCATCTAAAATTCCTCAATGTTTATGTAAATAGTAGATATAAGTTTTATCTCTACATAGTATATACTGGGGTGTAATTTCTCAGGTTCTATTTACACAGATGCTAATCTTTCAAGAGCAGTATCTTATAGACTAGCCCTAGCATCACCTAGAGAGATGGTTGAGTTAAATGGACTACTCAACTAAGTCAATTTGAAGTTTCTTAAATGATGAATTTAATAACAATAGTAACTGTCATTTATTAAGTGTCTACTATGCCAGACTAATGGAGACAGACATGCCAACCCACTCCAGTATTCTTGCCTGTAGAATTCCATGGAGAGAGGAGCATGTCAGGCTACCATCCATAGGGTCACAAAGAGTCAGACACAACTGAAGCGACTTAGCACACACGCACACATGCCAGACTAAGCATTTTGCCGTGTTATTACATTTGATTGAGTGAGAAGATACCCTCCTCATTTTACAGATGAGAAAATGGAAGTTTAGAGAGGTTAATTTGCCTGAGAGCACATGATTAGTAAAACTTAGAACCTAGATTCAAATCCATGTCTTTGAGACTCTGCCATTCATAATCTTACCAAAACACCATATGTTTAGTCTTCATTTTTTTAAAAACAAAAATAGTTTCTGTATTTTCTTTATCTCTTTCCATTCTACCTTGTACAGGGCTGTGTACTGAATGCTGTAATTAAATGGGCTATTTTTAGTTACAGGAACACACAGATATTCAATTTTTCTGTGTGGATTGAGAGTTTTTGGTAAAGATAAACAGAGATGTAAGGATTTGCTGAGGGTGTATCTCAGTAAATGTGAAGCCAGACCAATGGAGAACTGGAAAAATTGTTTCATCTTATGCCCATTTCTTTCAAAGACACTTACTTAGAGACCTCTGGATCCTCCTTCCCTTTGAGAACAAAGCTCTCTAATGTTCGGATAAAAGAACTTTTTTTAGAAATTAGTTCCTTCATTAATTCCACAAATATTTATTGAGTGCTTATTATATGTCAGGCAGTCTTCATGGCACTAGGGCAGAGAAAAGAGATAAAGTTTTCTCCTAATTGGGCTTATTTTCTAATAGTTCCTTATATTAAGTTTTAGGGATATGCTGATAAATCTCATGGGGCTCATCTTTTCTTAATGCTTATTCTACAGATTTTGAGTCTTCTCCATTTTTAAGATTGTACTTGAATTAATAAGTAGGTATACATCAGTATTTCCCAAATTTATTACATTGGTTAATTATTTCTACAGCATTCATAGTGTTTGATTTCAGCTTTGGAATTCTAGGGAAGCTGACACTATCTATGGCTCCAAAGAAGAAGCTGTAATCTGGACTAAGCTGATCAGGGTATATTATCCCTTCCATAATGATTGGCTTGGTAAACAGCTTATAACCTGAGAGGGTCCAATAAGACCAAATCTCAGAACTTCTGTGGGTAGGGGGAGTTTAAGAATACTTAATCTCTCACATGCTCTGGACAGTGTGATATGTAAGTATGAAGGATGGATCTGCTGCAGTCATTTTTCAGAGAAGAGCAAAAATCTAATACATAGATATAAACAGAGTTCAGAGATGGAGCTAGAGGTCTGATCAAATTGTACCATGTTTGTCCCACCTCTAGACTTTAATCATCAGTGAAGTCAACAGTCTACTTACTGAGACAGTTTGAATTCAGTTTCATTAATTACACCTTAAAGCATAACAATTGACACCAAACAACAATGACAAAAGGAAGAAAGGAAGAAAAGAAAAAAGAAAAAACACTTACCTTCCCTTTTTGTTTTTTACACAAGCATTTCACTGGACTAGATATTCTCAAAGTGACTTAACATTGGGAAACGCTGATTTTGACAGTTGGTGGCTGTTACCCAATGTCAGTCCATCCTAAAGGAGATCAGTCCTGGGTGTTCATTGGACAGACTGATGTTGAAGCTGAAACTCCAATACTTTGGCTACCTGATGTGAAGAGCTGACTCATTTGAAAAGACCCTGATGCTGGGAAAGATTGAGGGCGGGAGAAGGGGATGACAGAGGATGAGATGGTTGGATGGCATCACCGACTCAATGGACATGAGTTTGGGTAAACTCTGGGAGTTGGTGATGGACAGGGAGGCCTGGTGTGCTGCCATTCATGGGGTCGCAAGGAGTCGGACATGACTGAGTGACTAAACTGACTGACTGACCCAATGTCCTAGGTAGGAGAAAATATGCATCCCTTTGTTCAAGATCTTTCCAAGTTTTAAGAAATATCTTTATACCCACTGTTCTGTAATCTAAGTGCAAAGAGGTGTTCTTAAAAGCTAGTCTTAAAAAAATGGCATGTAGTTTAAATTTTTAACACAATTTTTCAGTGAGTGATTAAAACATCTTTGAAATATTGCATGAATGCATGCTCAGTCACTCAACCATGTCTAACTCTTTGAGACCCTGTGGACTGTAGCCTGCCAGGCACCTCTGTCCATGGGATTTTCCAAGCAAGAATACTGGAGTGGGTTGCCATTTCCTACTCCAAGGGATCTTCCCAACCCAGAGATCAAACCCGTGTCTCCTGTGTCTCCTGCATTGGCAGGCAGATTTTTTTTTTTTTACCACTGCTCCACCTTTGGAATATTAGCTAAGGTAAAAAAAAAAAGAAAGAAAAACAGAGGACACTATAATTATGATGAAAGAAATAATATATCTCGGGGAAAGAAACTATAGAAAAGTTGGAAGAAAATAAAGATAAAGATAAAAATCAGTTTTCTGCAAAGGGAAGTTTTAACACTAACCTAGAAGAGAAAGTATGCAGTAAAATTTCTAAGGTTGTATAATTTAATGTCATGTAGGAAAAATATAAAGATAATAATAAATCATAAGATCTCTTAAGATTGAATAGACAGAAAAATGAAAAGAAGGCTCAATATAGATAAATATAATTCAAATTTTATTAATAAAGTTATTTCCATGTTACTTTAATTATGATACAGAAACAAAAAGGGGATTAAGGATCGTAGGACTGTTCCTTAATGTTATAAACCTAATCTAACTCAATTAAATCAGATTGAACAGCTCTTCTCAACATAACTATCAAAATGTTGTTTTTGATGATTGTAGGAATGAAAACAGAAAGCAGTATCTGACTCTGGCAGTGGCATTTATCAAAATGACATTTGATGCATATGTGATGGTAGACCCTGAGTTACCTAAAGTTTGTAAACTCATTTCAGTAACCTGAAAAAAGTCTCTATTAGTGGGCACTAATTATAAAAATAACATGTTGGAGATGTTACATTCAGGGTTTGATTGGTATCACTCATAGTTGATCTGAGATTATCATGTGAAGAGCTTTTGATTTTGGATTCATTTGCCAAGTTGCATCATTCGTGAAACATCTCAAATCAGGCATGACAGGATAGAACCACATGCTGGTGCTATGGAGTGTAGCTGGGTCTGAATGGACCCTGATTTAGTCAACAGTCATGCTTTCATCATGAATGATCAGCTGCTCTATGATATTAACAAGAATGATCACCTGCTGTGTGACATGCCCTTAAACTGGTCCTCATAGTTGGTGGTGGGTGGCAGGAAGGCTGCTCTGGGAATGAAGTTACAGGAATCTGACAGAAGGAGGGCGGAGTGGGACTCTGAGCCAACATGAAATCACTTCTAAGGTGAGTGGGAGCTACATTAGCCCAGCAAGGACATTTGGAGGAAGCATCTCCTTAGACAAACTGCTCACAGGCTAATCACTATGCTAATCCACAGCAAAGCAGTTTGTCCATTCCTTAGATGATACATACATTACCACCTCAATGAGCCTCTTATAGATAATGTAAGCTGTTGGGGTAAATCTCAGAAAACAATTAAGTCAAGTTGACTGTTCCTTCCAGTTCAGCCATTGAATTTTAAGTTGCCCGGCAACTGTGTAGGTCTGAATGGATGACTACTCAAAAACCCCTTCACAGTCTCACAGTGTGACTTTGCTCAGAATGTCAAGGAGGGAGAAAGACAGGATGAGAAAAATGGCTGTGGTATCTTCTTATTTTTCTGTAGGGCTTTTTAGATGCTCAGAACGTGATCCAGCATGGTGAATTATTTCTGCAGGAGCAGCTAGGAAGTGTATTGTCTTCATTCTCTAGATAAGAGTATTGAAGGAAGATAATTTAGAGTAGGTTGATTATAATGCAGCATGCAAATACATGTCTACCACTCTTTATTCTAGTATTCTCTCCACACTGATTAAAATGCCATCATCATTTGTCATAACAACTAGCGCTTATTGAGTACTTATCATTCTTTACAGGTATTATCTCATTTAACCCTCCCAACAGCTCTGTGCAATAAGCGTTATAATTAGCTCTGCTACAGAGATAAGGGTAACAAGTATTGAGTCAACGCCAGTTTCCTGTTTCTTAAGTATCATCCTGGGATTGCTAAGTGTTTGGGGAGGCAAAGAATTTTTTTTTAATAACCACTCAGCAGCTCCTCATTATGTTGCATAAAAATAGTTAGCCTCATTTTTCTCTCTAAGTTTCCATTTTTTCCTTCCTTGTGGTGGAAACTTAACCCTCAGAATCGAAGAGTCTTAGGTCTTCATCGTATCTCAGCCTTTTAGGAGCCAGTTGAACTCGAGTCTCTCATTTAACTTCAGCTTCCTCTAAAATGTGTAGAATGGAAATAATATCCCTCTGTTTTTATTTCACTGGAGTGTTGTGACGGTCAGATGAGACATTCTAAGTGAAGATGTTTATGACATGATAAGCACTATGTAAACATTGATATAAATATTTATTCTACTTATAAATTGTCTTTTTTCTTTGCCTCATTTTCCCTTATTTTTCTGAAGAAGAACATTGCATTCTTTTATATGTTCATATCCAAAGTCTTCTGAACAGTGCAATTAACTGTAACACAAAAGATAATAGAAAGATTCCTGAAAAAGTTCACTTAGAACTACTGTGTTCCTCCAGATCTAAGTTTTCCCAATGGTAACAGGTACATTTAATTTTCAGAGCCTCCAGATTACCTCTCAGCGAGTTATATCTTCAAAGGACACTTTGGTGATCTTTAAGTACATCAAGTACAGAGTTACTAGATGATTTCCCCAAACCTAAAATTATTCATGCATCTTCTTAGGTGCTTAGCATCACTAAACAGAAACATAATGTGTTGGGTATTGAAGCCCTGAAGTTCATTTGCTTGAGAGAATTTGTTTACAATTTTAGTTCTACATAAAAGTAACTCAGGTTTTACGAAGAGGCTGAATCATAGTAGGCAATGAAAATAGAAACGAAAGACATTTCAAAAGTATGAATGTAAAAAGCACGTGTTCAAAAAGAAAATAATGAGGAAAATATCATAAAAGCACAGCATGGCAAGCCTATCATGTGTGTGTTGGAGGTTCAGTGAGCAGTGCAGAGAAAGAGGCCAGGAGCGAGTTCTCTCCTAAGTTCCCATGTGAAGCTGGGTGTTGTCTAAACTCAATCATGTGAGAAGTCCAGCATGATTGAACCAGGAAGTCCTAACTCTTCCCTGTACCATGTTCAAAGAAGCGGAGAAGAATCTCGACATTAGTGAGTAGGAAGGCCATTGGTTCCCAGTGAGAGTTCCCAAAAGGTAGAAAATAGATTTCATCACACCCAATTCAAGAGCAAAGATTGGTTATGTCCCTCAACCTTAAAGATGAAGCCCAATATCGCAAAAGTTATGTACTGACTATCTATCTAGGGGGGCTTCCCAGGTGGCGCTCGTGGTAAAGAATCTGCCTGCCAATGCAGGAGATGAAGGAGATGTGAGTTCAACCCTTGGTCGGGAAGATCCCCTGGAGCGGGGCATGGCAGCCCACTCCAGTATTCTTGCCTGGAGAACCCCAAGCACAGAGGAACCTGTCAGGCTACTGTTCATAGGGTCGCAAAAGAGTCAGACACAACTGAAGCAGCTCAGCACACATGTATGGCACTGTGGCAATGTACAGAAGCGTAAAACAAAACATCCTAACTACAAAAGGTACCAAACAAACATTTACACATGGACACACATCCACAAATTTCCCCGAAACTGTACAAATTGATAGTTGCGTCAGTCCATTGAATCTGTTTTTCTTTGTCTTTTTACTGTTGCTACCAGGGTCAAGAAGGAAATGTTAGTCTCTTTATCTTCTGACTTGGCTGTAATAATCATGTATCCCAGCATAACAGATTACCCCAAAACTCAGTGGCTTAAAACAATACTAGATGTTTGTTATTTTGACAGTTTCCATGGACTAGGGATTGGTGGTCTGCCACAGGATCTCTCATAATGTGGCAGTCAGCATGTTAGCCAGGGCTGCAGTCATCTAAGGGCTTGAGAAGGGCTGTTTTCAGGATGGCTCTCACAGGAGTGGCAGGAGGCCTCAGCTCCTCTCTTCGTGAGCCTCCCTGCAGGGGAGTATCCTCCTGACCTGGCAACTGGCTTCGCCCAGAGTGAGTGATTTAAGACCATGAAGTGTATATCTTCTATAACCTAGTGAGGGAGGGGTCCACAGAAGGGTGTGAATACCAGAGGTTGAGGCTCATTTGGGATTATCTTGGACATTCACTATCACACTGGTCAAATCACACTATGACTGGTCTGAACCCCAAATAATAAAATGGCTATTGACCCAACAAAGCTGGTAAGAGTCAGATATAGCCTCTGAAAAGAGTCAGAAAACTTGAAACTACCTTCTTGGAGGAAAAATGGTTGAAATAAATGGGCATGTTTAGCTTAAAGAAAGAAGATTTTTTTCACTTACTTGAAGGACTGTTACACAGAAGAAAAAAACTTGATTTCTTTATCTCCAGAAATTGGAAAGCGAATTAATAGAGGAAGATATAGTGAGTGAGTCTTGAATTCCAGGCAATAAGAAAGGGCTCAGGATAAAAAAATAAGGCCAAGACACAGTCCCAGACCATAAAGAATCCAGTCTTTAAGAACTGTGGAAAATATAATAAAGCATTTTTGCATATATGCAGTACATTACAGATATTTAATATAACTATCAAAGATGTTCAGTAGAGCAGGACGCACCACATGATTTAGGCTGAAGCATGGTTTTGGAGGTTAGTGTGTACAAGATGACTTCTGGACTTCATTCCAGTTTTATGAGCCTATGATTTTAGGAATAGACTCTAGAACCTTGTGGATTTAAAAGATGGCAATGAGGAAAACCCAGTACAACTTACATGCCATATTTATAGCATTGGTTTAAATCAGGTGAGCAGTTATAGATAATTATTCTAGGGTAATCTAGAAGATTGGCTTAAAGTTGGCTTAAAGCTCAACATTCAGAAAACAAAGATCATGGCATCCAGTCCCATCACTTCATGACAAATAGATGGAGAAACAGTGGAAACAGTGGCAGATTTGATTTTTGGGGACTCCAAAATCACTGCAGATGGTGACTGCAGCCATGAAGTTAAAAGATGCTTACTCCTTGGAAGAAAAGTTATGACCAACCTACACAGCATATTAAAAAGCAGAGACATTACTTTGCCAACAAAGGTCCAGCTAGTCTAGGCTATGGTTTTTCCAGTGGTCATGTATGGATGTGAGAGTTGGACTGTGAAGAAAGCTGAGTGCTGAAGAATTGATGTTTGGAACTGTGGTGTTGGAGAAGACGCTTGAGATCCCTTGGACAGCAAGGAGATCCAAGCAGTCCATCCTAAAGGAAATCAGTCCTGAATATTCATTGAAGAACTGATGCTGAAACTGAAACTTTGGCCACTTGATGCGAAGAGCTGACTCATTTGAAAAGACCTTGATGCTGGGAAAGATTGAATGTGAGAGGAGAAGGGGACGACAGATGATGAGATGGTTGGATGGCATCACTGACTCAATGGACATGAGTTTGAGTAATCTCCAGGAGTTGGTGATGGACAGGGAGGCCTGGCCTGCTGCAGTCCATGGGGTCACAAAGAGTCAGACACAACTGAGTGACTGGACTGAACTGAGCTGAATCTAGGAGAATCCATATGGATTTTATAGATTTTTTATAAAAATATTTGGAGGCCAGACATTGAACTAAATATGTACATACAGTGTGAAATGATCAAAGAAAAAAATGAGAACGAGTTCCTGTGGATAGTCCCTAATATTTATAAAGCACTCACTGTGTACTACGCACTGTTGTAGGTGTTGAGAAAATGAAAGTGATTTGTATTTCTCTGCTGGTGTCTAAGATGGGAGAGCTTAACTGGTAAGATCATGGGGTGAGAAAACATGCTGTTTAGGCTCAAATCCTGGTTCTACCATTTCCTAGCTGTGTGACTTTGGGCCAAGACACTTTAATTTCCTTTTGCTTCAGTCTGCATATATATGTGTAAAATAGGAATGAAAATGGTACCTATGTTACTGGGATGTTTGTGAGGCTAAATGGGTTGATATATGCAAAGTGCTTAGAACAGTGTCTGGGGTACTATGTATGCTATATAAGCATTTGTTTCTTTTCCCTGATAGAGGAGATTCTGCCCTCAGGAAGCTCCCAGTCTAGTTTATATCACCTTCTTTTCCCCTTCCTCCGTCACCACAGTTATTCAGATGACTGTGGAAGCTAAAAAAGATAAGTCTTCCTCCCCAAACGCCGTTCACATGCTTATATCACACATGACCTTCCCCTAGGTGCTGGAGTGCAGTGCTATTTTTCATTAGTTATACTCTGAGCACCACAAACTTGAGGAATTGGGACACATTGTGCCAATTTTATGTTAAAAATTTTTTTTACAATGATCAATGTGGGTTGAAAGAATTAATTTCTTTTTTGCAGTTATATCTTTGAGTGAAGACATTTTGTTTGTTTTCCTGGAGAACTAAGAAATTTGAATTTCTCCAGATAATCTAAAACTCTCCTGATGCAATTAAAAATTCTTCTTTTTGAAAAAAAGTTTTTGTTTTACAATATTTATTTATTTGACTGTGCAGGATCTTAGTTGCTGTATGCGGGATCTTTAATCTTTGTCTTGGCCTGTGGGATCTTTAGTTGCAGCATGTTTAGTTTAGGCAGGCAGGATCTAGTTCCCTGAGCAGAGATTGAAGCCTGGGCCCCAGCACTGAGAGATCTGAGTCTTAGCCACTGGACCACCAGGGAACTCCCTAAAATTTTTCTTTCCTAAGTACTCATGGCTGGCACCAAATACTTTTTCTCCTAAGGCCAAATATTTTTTCTCCCTAATATCACATCTATCCTATCCAAATATCTAAATAAACTAGGCTCAAGAACATACAAAATCAAATGTTATTATTGATATTATTGTTCCTATCACTCTTGTTATACAGTAATAGAGACAGAGTAATAAGAAGAAAAATAGCATCTAACATCTTCTGTGTAATTACCAGGATCTAGGCACTATATTCTAGACCCCACCCCATTTGTCTTTTTCAGAGTTCATATGCTGGATATGATTCCTCCTTCAGCCAATTTCTTAGGTTGGCCATTCCTATAATACAAGTGTGGTGTAAATTTAGACATAGCTGTAAAGCAGGGTGCAGGCCTGAGGCTTTGATTTTTCACCAAAGATCTTTATTTCCCCAACCCAGAATTCCAGCAGAAAAATTTTCTACATTGCTTCCTTGTCCCATGGACAGAATTTTTCTGGTTTCTCTCCTGCAGCCTTTCCTGGTTGGATGTTGTGGTCCTGCCTTGAACCTTCCCAGGGTCAAGTCTCCTATCACAGCATGTTAAAATTCCTACCTTTGGCAGCTGAGACCTATTTCTGGTCCAGTAATTCCCTCATCCCTTCCCCTCCTAGTCCTATAGTGTATTCTATGAGTCTATTACTCAAACTTTAAGCTTTATCTTTGCTTCTGGCACTAAAAATTTTCTCCTATTCTTTGAATTCAGTATTTACTGTACTACTAACTTTTAAAAATTAGGCTTTAGTTTTTAAGAGCTGTTTTAAATTATAAGGGAAATTGAGAATATAATACAAAATGTCCCTACACTCCTGCATGCAGTTTTCTTTATTATTAACATCTTACAGTATGTTTGCTAAAAATAATGAGGCAACATTGATACATTATTATTAACTAAAGTCTATAGTTTATTCAGATCTTCCTAGTTTTTACCTTTTCCTGTCCCAGAATCCCATCCAGCATGCCATATAACATTTATTTGTCATGTCTCCATAGACTCCCCTTGGCTGTGACAGTTTCTCAAACTTTCCTTGTTTTTGATGACCTTGGCAGTCTCAGGAGTACCATTCTTGTAGGATCTTGTAGGATACCCCGCTATTGGAATTTGTCTAGTGTTTTTCTTTTATTAGAATGGGGTCATGGATTTGGGGGAGCAAGATCGGAAAGGTTCAGTGCTATTTTCATCATATCATAAAAAGGCACATACTATCAGTGTAATTTATGGTCAACATGATGTTGACCTTGATTAGCTGGTTTTTTTTTTTGTTTTTTTTTGATTAGCTGGTTTAAACAATGCTTGTCAGTGTCACCACTGTAGCGTTAGTCTTCCCTCCCTTTTCTTTGGAAGGAAGTTACTATGTATGGTCCACACTTAAGGAGTGGAGAGTTATGCTTCCCTTTATTACTGTTTTTTTTTTTTTTAACAGTTATATGTAACCAAGGGGTTTTGTGTTGGCTCTGTCTGTCAAAATGCTACTTACAGAAATTAAGTCCTTTCGCAGGATTTTCTGTTCTCTTGAATACAGCTGACACTGGTTGCTATCTTACCTTATTTTTGCAGCATCTCATTTGAACAGTTACTACTTTCTTCTTTGACTTTTCTCTTCCTTTACTTGAAACAGCACACTCTCCGAGTTGCCTTTTATACAACTTTGGTTAGGCTCTCTCAATTTCCTTTGTCAGTTTTTCCTCCTCTCCCCATTTCTGCTCACTGAAATTCCTTCATTCTACATCCTCTTATCTTCACTCTCTCCCAGCCACCTCACCTCTTGGCTTCTGAGCCATCCTGGTCACTACTATGGCTAACTTTACCATCTACGAGTTGATGGATCCCCATGTATTTATTTTCTACCAAGATTTATCTTTTGAGCCTCTCCCCCAACTCATTCTTTCTCCTTTCCTCTCTCTGTTTTATCTACCTCTTCATTTATCTACATATACATCTATCCATCTATCTAATATCTCTGTCTATCCTTCTATGTTCTACTGGACATCTCCACTGGGTGTCTCATATTTCACAAACTAAATCCATTACCATCTCCTACAAACCTGGGAGATTTTAAGTGTAGCTGAACTCAGGGGACTCAGGACATTATCATTAGGAAAAGTCATGTTTGCTTCATCCCTTGGTTCTGCTTTCCTCAGTGCTGGCATCATTCTTAGACTATTTCTACCATAAGAATGACATGGTTCCTAGTAGATCATAGAAAATAGGTCCCCCTGTTCCCAATAGTTCTATTAAAAGTCCTCATATTGTGAGGATTTCCCTGGTGGTGCAGTGGATAAGAATCTGCCTGCCAATGCAGGGGACACAGGTTCAATCCCTGGTCTGGGGAGATTCCACATGTTGTAGAGCAACTAAGCCCACACTCTAGACTCTAAGAGCTGCAAGTAGTGAGCCGGCATGCTGCAACTACTGAGGCCCGTGCATCTAGGGCCTGTGCTCCACAACAAGAAAAGCCACTTCCATGAGAAGCTCATGCACCACAATGAAGAGTAGCCCCCACTCTCTGCAACTAGAGAAAACCCACGTGTAGCAATGAAGACCGGCACAACCAAACCTAAATAAATTTTTTAAAAAAGAAAGAAATTTGAAACTGCCCAAGACAACTCAACTAGGTAATGTGAAAATTTGGAAATTTTCAAATCTAGGAATATTTGCTTAAAAGCAACTGCAGATCTGTTGCCCCCTGACAACCCCAAGGCATTATCTTGTTTGGCTTTGAACCATTTGGGGTGAAGATAAGTGTGAAAGTGTGTGAAGCAGGGATCGAAAGGGGAACTCAAATGGAATGAGTCCATCCTGCAGAGTGCAGGAGAGCATATAAACAGTGAGGGAAAATACACTAAGAAGGGAGATTTGTCCCCAGGAAGAGACTGGGGAAGGCATGTGACAGGAAGTTGGACCCTGGAGGGCTGGAGGTGGAATTTGGGATTATGATGTCAACCATCATCATAGAAATGTTTGACTCATTTTCCCTCACCCTCTTGGCATTGTTGCCAGGCCCCATATCCTTTTGCTGGCTCTGACAGGTTTTTCAGAATAGGACAAAGAAGCGCAAAATAGGAAGAGCAAAAATAAGGTAGTCCCCACCTTACACTGAGGTAGTGGGAGTTAGAAAGGTCTCTCTGCTGCATAGATCTTAGAATAAAGAACATTTCTCCCACACAGAACCACTGTTAGATAAGGGTGAGGTTCTCACAGTCCTGCGAAGCCTCATGAACTCATGATGTTCTGGAAATAGCACCAGTAACAATGCATCTCAATTCAGATAACATTTATTGAGCCCCTTCTTTGAAGCAGGAGCTGCAAAAGTGCTGTATGTGACTTCCCCTGCCCTTGGGAAGTTGTCAGCTATGTGATGATTTAGACATTTTGGAGCATCGGCCCTTATCTTGGCCACTATTTCTACAGAAAGGTGAATTCTCAGTCACAGTACACAGGGTGTGGGCCATGTGTGGGACGTACTGACCTTTCTTCCTCTGGTTCCCTCTGCTCACTCTCCTATTTGCTATCAATCCTTTAACTGAGTGCAACCACTTGGCCTTCTAGTTCCTGCCAAGAAGGAAATTCAGGAGCTTGGCCTGCCCAGTGCACTGAATTGAAGCCCTGAATTTGACTCTTAAATAGTTATTTGGCTATAAGGCAGTCACGTAGCATCTCTGAAGCTGAGGAGTAAGTTACAACCTTGGTTGCCTCGCACAGTTCTGGGGGAATGTTAATGATATATGTGCTTCATAAACAGTAAAGCATTACATAATGCAAAAAAAACTGAGCTGATCCCCAGAGAGTTAACTACTTGGATGGGACCATAGGGATACCCTCTTGCCACCCGATGTTTACTATGTGCAAGGCTTTCTTCTAAGCATTTCACAGGTAGTGACTTATTTAATCTGCAGAGAGCCCAGTGGGGTAGTACTATTATCATCCTCATTTTACACATGAGGAGCAGAGAAGTTAAGACTCGTCCAGGGTCACACTGTAAGTGACAGAGCTGAATTCAAAGCCAGGCAGTCAGGCAGGGAGTTAATCACCAAAGCAAGCTCCCTCCTCTGTGCTTTCTTACCACGCTCTCTCTACTCCTCTGGGAGCACCCAGCAGGGTTATGATTGCTTGCCTTAGTGATAAATGAGCTACTAGAAGGCAGAAACTATACCTCATCACACACACCCCCCACCGTGCCTGCCACATGGTTGGTGCTCAGTACGTATCTGTTGAACGAATAAATGTCCTCAGGAGAGACACATAGCAAGTCTGATTCCATCTACTATGTTTTTCTTTCATCTTGTCTTGGCTAACTATGTTTGTTTTTTTTCAACCATTACTAGTAGGAGGTTCTGTGGCGTGTCTCACTTGCCCTTTGCCCGCCTTTGCACTTTATCAACTCAACAACGAATCATCTGAACTGGTAGGAAGTGAACACTGTACTTGGGAGAATATTCTGACCGGCACCAGGTCCGGTGTGACTATCCTTTCCTGCTGCCAGTATATATTCCTTATCCTGGACTCTCTCAGGAGCCCACTCCTGTCCCTGAACGATTTGTTTGCCTGGGCAGGTTCTTGAGTCTGAATACAACCAAGTACCCAGAGTGAACCTTGGGGCTTTAGTGATGATCTAGGCAGGTGAGAGGAATCCACTAAATTCTGCCTCCTCTCTCCTCCCTTCACCTTCCCTTTCCTGGGAGGAGCTGGAAGGAAGGGAAAGGGATTCCCTAAGTTCTTAAAGGAAAAATGAGGTTATGGCTGGTGAAGAAGTTGAGGGAAGCAATTGCATCGAATCCAGAGTTTGTTAATTTTGTCATGGCCTGACTACAATGAGTTTTCTCGTAAGAAAAAAAATGTGTCAGCATCACTGGCCTCATCTATTGGACTATATTTAAAGGGGCGATGGGACAAGATGTTTGAACTTGGACATATTTTGAAAAATCCTGTATTACAGTGGGCAAACATATTTGCGCTGCGTCTGTTGGGTTCCTCAAATTGGAAAAGTGCAGACTCTGGTTCTCATCACAGACTAAAAAACCTGACGAAAAGTGAGATTCGATTATTGGATAAACCGGCAATCACATGCACAATAAATTCTCTACTTCAAACTAGGGCTTTTATTTTTAGTTGTTTTGGTTAGAGATTACTCTGGGGAACCAAGTGCCCCACTGGACACTCAGAACTCGGTTCTTTGGGTCGGGGTCAAAGCCACCACTTTGCAGAGACAATCTCCTTAAAGTGTCAGCGACTCTTCTCCTGGAGGGCGGGGCCGCGCCGGCGGGAGCGCGCTCCAGGAACAGACCGCGGGTGCAAGAGGAGGAAAGCGACCTGGGGAAGCGCGCGAGGCCTCACGTGCGCGCTCCCGCTCGCCAGCCCGCGCGCTCTCGCGCCCACGCGCCCGCTCACCCGCCAGCCTGCACTCCCGGGAAGTCTCGCGATGTCGTAGCCGGGTGCTCCCGCTGCGGGAGGCTCTGGCTGTTGCTGTGGTTGCCTGAGTTGCTGCTGCGGCGGTGGCGGCAGTGCTGGTGGAGGTGTCGGCCCTTGGGCGGATGTTGACATTGTGTTGTTGTTATTGCTGACGGTAATGGCGGCGGCGCTGCCGACGGCCAGGACCCCATCTCCTCTGTAGCCGAAGCTGAGACTGCACAGAACGAACTCCGCGGCCTCGGAGCCCGCGGCAGCGACTCCCCTCAGCCTTCGCCGCCTCGCCAGCCCGTATCTCGGCCTCAGCCTCTGGACAGGCCCCTTCGGGCTGGGGGTCTCGGAGTCTCAGGATGGCGGATTTCGACGAGATCTATGAGGAGGAGGAGGACGAGGAGCGGGCCCTGGAAGAGCAGCTGCTCAAGTACTCGCCGGACCCGGTGGTGGTCCGCGGCTCCGGTCACGTCACAGTGTAAGGCCCGGTGGAGGGCGAGGGCGAGGACGGGAGGTGCAGGGCTGGGGTGGGCCTCTTACTCCGCCGGGGCCTTCTCTCCCCGGTGTCCGTCGAGTGTCTGAGGCCTTCGGGAAGAGTAGGCGACCAGGAAGTGAGAACTTGCTTTATTTTCATTTGTTTCTGACTCCGGAGTGGGGACAAACGCTGCCCTGCGTCCCCCCCACACTCCTGTTAGCAGGCCCCACGGGCCTGGGCGCTCTGACGGATCCCAGGAGGAAGGTTATTCTTTAGGGTCTACCCTTCCGGCCACCCCTTCAGCTTCGGGGTGGAAATACACGTATTTCTCAGGTGCCTCCCACAGTTTTCTCACCCATTTTCCCTGTGGTTCTCTTTGCTCGTTTGTGCCTTTGAGCCTAGTGACATATGGCTTAGAGACCGGACCTGGGCCGGGTGAGACCCTGGCGACGATCAGTAATGAGTGGTTCTCGGTCGTCGTGTCTGTTTCACTCATACCCACAAGTCTTCCCAGTTTCTTGCAGAGTCAGTTTCTGCGGAACTAATGCAAGTTCCTGTAATTGTATATGATAAAAAAAATGTGTGGATGAACATATGTATTTAAGATGCAGAATGATGTATGTTTACACATAATTTAAAATCTACGTGATGGGCACACACTGCTCAGGTTACTCAGGGTTCTCTGTAATCTAAGTCCTTCCTTGGGGCACGAACTCTGGGATGGCTTCTTCATTTGATAAGGGTTCCTGTAAGTTCAGTTGGCAACATTTTAAAAGCCTGATATTATTCAAACAATAAGGAAGGAGCACTTTCTGAAAGGTCATGACTAATAAAGGAATGTGAAGACTTGAACCAAATAATGAGCTGTCCGGAAGCAGGAAGTTTTGTAATGTTTGTCTGAGAAGTTCAGAGTTTTGTACAAGTTGGAGAATTTATCCCTTTTCATTTTAGATCTCTGTTCAAATCCTAGGTCAAACTTCATGCTTGTCAGACATCTCTCCACTTCACCTTTTTAGTAAGATACAAAGGGCCAGTAAGTTTGAAATTGCCTGGAACACTTTATATTTTATTTTTGGCTTAGGGTGAGTGGGATGTGCAGTGAATAACTTTTAGTGAAATAGTAGGACTTCTCATATAAGACGGTCAGCAAAATCCTTGCATGTCTCAAAACATGATGTGACCAGCCATATTGTTGTTTTGGTGTGCTTATGTAATGCTTTGGTTTCTTTAGCACCTGTTAGTTTATATTCTGGTGACTTAGTATAAAAACACTGCATTATCTCTGTCACAGTGCCATGAGAAGACAATAAAATTTATCACTGTACTAACAGTTATTTAGTATTTTAAGTGTCATCACTAGCATAATTAAGTGTCATCACTAGCATAATTAAGGCATATAGCCAAATACTATGGGATATTAAATCTTTTTAACATATATCACAGAAATGTTTATATCTCAGAGCCTGCCATTTGTTTTGTTTGACTATTTGAACCTTAATGCATTCTTTTAAACCTAAGGAGTGCTTAAAGATTGGTTTTCAAACTTCGTCATGGTATCTGTCCACCTTAATTTCTGTAAGTTCCTCATATCAAAGAAAAGCTGGGAAAATTTTATGTTAAAAGGTGCAGCTATAGTTATAATGTTTCTTCTGTTTGAGTAAAAGAAAAGCTAAGTAACATTGTTGGGCATGATGGAAAAGTCAGAGAGCTCAGAACCGAATAGGTGATTAGTAAATTTGATTTTAGTTGGCTACTTACAGAGGTTAACAGAGTAGGGGAGAATTATTAGTGGTTCCCAATCTTAATTGCCCATTAGAACCACTTGGGGAGTTTTTGTCATTGCCCCAGTGAAAGTCAAGTATCTGAGTGAGGTCCTAGTTTGTTTAAAAAGTTCCACAAGTGACTCAAGTAGGTACCCAGGATTAAAAACTGCTATTCCAGAGTATTAAGAGAACTAAATGCCCCCAATAAACAGTATGCCTTTCTACATAGAAGTTAATTTTTCTGTGCTCTCTCTCAACAACTTCACTTTCTTTCCTGTTACTTTGGTTCTAGGCTCTGGGTTCAAATCTACCCTTTGCCACTTCTTGGGTAAATTATTTATCTATGACTCTTCATTTAAGATGGGGCTAGTTGTAGTCCCTAGTTGTTAAAATTAAGGATTAATTGAGACAGTACATGCAAAGAACTCATCACATTGTGTGGTACTGTGCTCAATAAATATAGCCTTTATTAATCATCCACACATAGAGTGTTCCTCTTTGAGAAACATAGGTATAAAGCACAGTACTGAGAAATCCAACTGCCATTCTCAAACCTAATAGTGATTCACTTTCGTCTTATTTTTCCATTTCTGGGCAATTTGTATGAGGGTAAATTGTGTGAAATATTTCAAGGAGAATTAATAAGAATCTTCTGCATTGAAGACCTAATCCTGTTTTGTGGTGACATAGATAAGTACGGTTAATAGTAGTACAAAACTTTTTGTATTATTCACAGGCATACTATGCCAGTAGGAGCCAGTTAATACCTATAATGGTTTTTGAAATTGGTGTTTGTGGGTTGCTGTAACTGTTGAGCATGTTCAGTTTTTCTTGCCTGCAAGTATAAATGGGAAGAGCCATTAAAATAGTTAAAAGACTACTGGTTAAGCTTATCACTGCAGCTGCCCTATCTGCTCCTCCTTTATTTAAACTAAGGAGCTGCTCAGAGCTGTTTTCCCTTACCGGTTTGAAGTCAATATAGTGTAATGTATAGAATCATCTGTAATCCACATCAATCTGAAACTATATAGATCCATTCATGTGTGTTTTTCACAGATTTCACTTTTGAGTAGACCTTTATGATTGATTATTTCTACTCTTTTCCCCTCTATGGTATCATACATCATATTATAATATTACTGTTATTTTATAAATCACTGTATTCTCGTATGACATAATGCGACATGTCATTATAATGATGTGAGAAAGTAAGTCATCTTTCATTTTCTACTACACAGGCAGGGCTTGGTTAGTTTTGTGGCATAATCAGATTTTGGGGATACAAGTATTTAAAATGTATAATTTGCCTAAATGAAGTTTGCTTTAATGTAGTTTCTAGTATTTTCATACTGACCACAGGTCAGGCTTAAACTGTGTACTTCCATTAAGAGCAGTATTCTCTCTTGATATTTTTCTAAATGAGTGTGAGAATTTCCTTCGTTTTTGGATTTGTATGTAGCAATATGGAGCAAGGTGGCAGCTCCAATAGGAAGAAATCTTATACAAAATAGTATTTTGAGGAAAAGTGGTATTTGAAGGAAGAGAGGGAAATGATAAGTTCCTGTTATTGCATAATTTTTATGTACATGTAATTTAAAAGACTTGAGCTCACACTTCAGTTAAAAGATTTTTCTGTGTGTGTGTGTGTACTTCTCAGTTTATTATATAATGAAGATGAAGGAAAGGTGATTAATTTATTAGGAGTTAATTGGCAAAATTGGTTAATATTTTTTAAAATTATGACATTCTTTTCCCCATAGAATAAATTTTTGTAACTATCATTTGTTGAAGAGTTTGATTTTTCACAGTGATGATAGCAGTGTGTTTAATTTAAAAATTAGAATTTAAAGTTAGGTTTTAGGCCAGTATTTCATGTCTAATCTGTCATCATAACTGACATTATCAATTCCTGTCTCATTTCATGCCCTCCCATATAAAAATCAAACTTGGAGCCTCCCTAGGAAATGTATAATTTTTGATTTCTAATATAAGCCTTGTCATAGAACCAGCTTATTTCTAGGTTTGTTTCTAATGTTATTCTCTTCTAATTTCACTAAATTACTGTGTCTTCGGGTACTTTCCTCTTAGGTATAATTTTTCTACCATGTCCACAAAAATTCTGCATCCTTTACCAGTTTTTATCGATAGCTGTGAGACATCACTCTCTATCATTCATCTCAGTTAAGCTGTGGAAAATTGAAAGATTTAGAAATGTGACTTGAAAAAATATGGAAACACTTTGGAATACAATAGGACTTTTGCATAGGAGACTTCACAGAACACCTCAGTATATATTGACCTTTCAGATGGCAGAGTTAAAAAAAATTCTGTCTTGAAATGTACTGGACCAAGATTCCTACTGCATGCTGTGGTAAGCAACAGGAGACCTGAATACAATTTGCTCAAGTAACAGATTCACTTCAGTTAAATAATTTTGTATACTTTTGTAACTCTAACCTCCTTACATAAAAAAACTCTAACCTCCTCAGCATAAATATTCCATTTTTAAAGATTAAACTTTTTGTTTGGAAACTTTTAAGGTTCTTCTTGATATTTCTCCACAAAACTGGATAGACCTTTGAAGGCAGGAATTATGCTTACTGGTTTTTATTTCTCCACTACTTAATACGGTGTCTGGAATAGTGAAGTGAAGTGAAAGTCACTCAGTTATGTCTGACTCTTTGCCACCCTATGGACTATACAGTCCATGGACTTCTCCAGGCCAGAATACTGGAGTGGGTAGCCTTTCTCTTCTCCAGGGGATCTTCCCAACCCAGGGATCGAACCCAGATCTCCTGCATTACAGGCGGATTTGTTTCCAGATGAGCCACAGGGGAGGCCCAAGAATACTGGAGTGGGTAGCACATCCGTTCTCTAGGGGATCTTTCCGACTCAGGAATTGATCTGGGGTCTCTTGCATTGCAGATGGATTCTTTACCCCCTGAGCTATCAGGGAAGCCCTGTCTGGAATATGATGGGTTCTGAAATGTTCTGTAAATAAATGAGGTAATTCCATACATCTTTGGATCTTGTCAAACTTGTCAAAAGAATAACTGTTTTCTTCTTTTTTTTTTTGTACCTCTGAATGAAGGCAAACTATTTTACAATAGAACTCTTATAATCACATTCATAAGATAAATGGATTATCATTTTTTACTTTTTTTTTTATTTTTGGCTGCACTTTCAGGATCTTAGTTCCCTGGCCAAAGATTGAATCCTGGTATGAAAGCACAGAGTCCTAACCACTGGACCTCCAGGAAATTCCCTGTTTGTCTTTTTCTAAAAAACAAATTTGGTGATTGTGAAAAAATTGTCTATGTTTAAAGTAGATATTATTTTCCCAGAGATTTTTCTTGCTCCTTATAATTTGAGAGGAAATTACTTTGATATAGAACATAGCATTGAGCATATTTCTGACACTATAAAGAAAAAAGTGCTCAATATCTTAACTGGACCAAGTGCTAAAGCTTCTCAGTGAGTAAACTTTCTTGAAGAAATGAGAAATATGGTAGTAAGCTTGTTTCAAAATTTTACTGTAATTTGAAATTCACATGATCAGTTCAGTCGCTCATTCGTATCCGACTCTTTGTGACCCCATGACTGCAGCACGACAGACTTCCCTGTCCATCACTGACTGCCAGACCTTACTCAAAATCATGTCCATCGAGTCTGTAATGCTATCCAACCATCTCATCCTCTGTTGTCCCCTTCTCCTCCTGCCTTCAATTTTTCCTAGCATCAGGGTCTTTTCCAGTGAGTCAGTTCTTTGCATCAGGTGGCCAGAGTATTAGAGTTTCTGCTTCAGCATCAGTCCTTCCAATGAATATTCAGGACTAATTTCCTTTAGGGTGGACTGGTTGGATCTCCTTGCAGTCCAGGGGACTCTCAAGAGTCTTCTCCAACACCACAGTTCAAAAGCATCAATTCTTCAGTGCTCAGCTTTCTTTATAGTCCAACTCTCACATCCATCCATGACTATTGGAAAACCCATAACTTTGACTAGATGGACCTTTGTTGGCAAAGTAATGTCTCTGCTTTTTAATATGCTGTCTAGGTTGGTCATAGCTTTTCTTCCAAGGAGCAAACATCTTTTAATTTCATGGCTGCACTCACCATCTGCAGTGATTTTGGAGCCCAAAAAGATAAAGTCTGTCACTGTTTCCATTGTTTCCCCATCTATCTGCCATGAAGTGATGGGACCAGATGCCATGATCTTAGTTTTCTGAATGTTGAGCTTTAAGCCAACTTTTTCACTCTCCTCTTTCACTTTCATCAAGAGGCTCTTTAGTTCTTCTTCACTTTCTGCCATAAGGGTGGTATCATCTGAATATGTGAGGTTATTGGTATTTCTCCCAGCAATCTTGATTCCCTCTTGTGCTTCATCCAGTCTAGCATTTCTCATGATCTACTCTGCATATAAGTTAAATAAGCAGGGTGACAATATACAGCCTTGACATACTCCTTTCCCAATTTTGAACCAGTCTGTTGTTCCATGTCCAGTTCTAACTGTTGCTTCCTGACCTGCATACAGATTTCTCAGGAGGCAGGTCAGGTGGTCTGGTATTCCCATCTCTTGAGGAATTTTCCTTCGTTTGTTGTGATCCACATAGTCAAAGGCTTTGGCAGTCAATAAAGCAGAAGTAGATGTTTTTTGGAACTCTCTCGCTTTTTCAATGATCCAACGAATGTTGGCAATTTGATCTCTGGTTCCTCTGCCTTTTCTAAATCCAGCTTGAATATCTGGAAGTTTACCGTTCATGTACTGTTGAAGCCTGGCTTGGAGAATTTTGAGCATTACTTTACTAGTGTGAGAGATGAGTGCAATTGTGCGGTAGTTTGAACATTCTTCAACATTGCCTTTCTTTGGGATTGGAATGAAAACTAACCTTTTCCAGTCCTTGGCCACTGCTGAGTTTTCCAAACTTGCTGGCATATACAGTGCAGCACTTTCACAGCATCATCTTTTAGGATTTGAAATAGATCAACTGGAATTCCATCACCTCCACTAACTTTGTAGTGATACTTCCTACAGCCCATTTGACTTTGCATTCTAAGATGTCTGGCTCTAGGTGAGTGATCACACCATCTTGGTTATCTGGGTCATGATCTTTTTTGTATATATCTTCTGTGTATTCTTGCCACCTCTTAATATCTTCTGCTCCTGTTAGGTCCATACCATTTCTGTCCTTTATGTGCCCATCTTTGCATGAAATGTTCACCTGGTATCTCTAATTTTCTTGAAGAGATTTCTAGTCTTTCCTATTCTATTGTTTTCCTCTATTTCTTTGCATTGATCACTGAGGAAGGCTTTCTTATTTCTCCTTGCTATTCTTTGGAACTCTGCATTCAAATGGGTATATATTGCTTTCTCCCCTTTGCCTGTCGCTTCTCTTCTTTTCTCAGCTATTTGTAAGACATCCTCAGACAACCATTTTGCCTTTTTGCATTTCTTTTTCTTGGGGGTGGTCTTGATCAAAATTTTACTGTAGTTTGAAATTCACATGATATTCCAGTCCAAACAGTTCAGTGTGGGATTTCTGCCTGCCAACAGATGTGAAATTATCTAGTACTTAAAATGTTATGTGTTTAGCTAAGTGGAATATAGGAACTAAATGGTGGAAAGTAAATGATAAGAGATTATTTATGATGGTAATCAAAAGGTCTTATTATTCTAAATAACATTATTCTAAAGAATAATATTTTTGAGAGCTGCTCTTGAATCCCAACTTGAGTTTATATTCCTAACAGGTTAAATGCCTAGGATATTAGATCAACTGTGTACTCAAAAGGGAATCTTTTTTTCTGTTTTTAGTAATTTTACTCTACTTTTTGTGCTGGGTCTTTGTTGCCCTGGGCTGGCTTTCTCTAGTTGTGAGCAGAGGATACACTTGTGGCAGAGCATGGTCTCTAGAGCTCAGTTGCTGTGGGGCACAGGCTCCGTTGCTCCATGGCACGTGGAATCTTCCCAGATAGGGGTCGAACCCGTGTCCCCTGTGTTGGCAGGCAGTTTCTATTGCACCACCAGGAAAGTTCAGAATGGAATCTTTTAAGTCTTTTTAGTATCTGTGGCTTAGCTTTTTAATCTACTATAAAGCTACTTAAGATATTATTCTCAGTGAAATTAAGCTTTAAAATATAACAGCAACAGATGCTTTTAAGTATCCTTACTCTGATGTCCTCTGTGTAAGATTTGTTGGTGACTTTTCACAATTTATTTCAGAATCCATTTGTAAAATCAGATGTATTATACCAATGTTTCCATGTTCATGCAGTCTAACTTACTCTCAGTACAGTATTTCTTAAACTTGCCTGATTATTAGAATCACTTGCCTGATTATCAGAATCAGTAAGGACATTTTAAAAAATACACATTTCAGATATCCCCAATTAGAATCTTTAAGGGAAGAGTCTAGGAATTTTTATTTTTGATAGGAGCATGGTTGATTCTTAGACACGTTTGGAAAGCAAGAGATGGTTCTGTGGAAAGAGTGGTCTCTGATGTCAAGCAGATTGATTTCAGTTCTCAGAAACTTCCAAACTGTAGCCATTAACCTTTCTTAACTTTTGTTTTCTCATCTGCAAAAGGGATATCTATCTCAGGGATTAGGTGTGACAGTCAGAAATAACTTACCTGATTCAGTTCAGTTCATTCGCTCAGTCATGTCCAACTCTTTGTGACCTCATGAACCTGGCAGCACACCAGACCTCCCTGTCCATCACTGACTGCCAGAGTCCACCCAAACCCATGTCCATCGAGTCAGTGATGCCATCCAACCATCTCATCCTCCGTCTTCCCCTTCTTCTCCTGCCCTCAATCTTTCCCAGCATCAGGGTCTTTTCCAGTGAGTCAGCTCTTTGCATCAGGTGGCCAAAGTATTGGAGTTTCAGCTTCAACATCAGTCCTTCCAATGAGCATCCAGGACTGATCTCCTTTAGGATGGTTATTACCTGAACCCATAATATACATTCAGCAAATTATTGCCGTATATTTTTATATTTATCCCTGCATGCGTATTTTTTGGTTAATCTTTATCATTGTCTTGAAAATCAGTCTGAAATATGCTCTCCTGGTTAAAGATCCTGTCAGAATTATCTGATTGAGTAGAGAAAACTTTTAATGAAAAGAAAATATTGACAGATTGGTACATAGTGATGTTCTTAGAGGCCTTTGAGGTATTTTAAAGTTTGAGGATGTTTTCTAAATGGCACTTTCTTTTGAATTTTGCATATGAGAGCTTTTGCTTTCTGTTTATGTTCTTCTTTTCTTTCTAATTGATCAGCTGTAGGTTAGAAATGAGACAACCAACTTTAAAAGACCAATGTATAAAGTAAGAGAAGTTGGTTCTGAGTGCTGGATTTAGATGCTTGAATTTTAATATTTGGGTTTTGAGATTCTTATCTCCTCAGAATATTTTTCAATTAATCCTTCATTATCAACTGTCTTGTTGAGGTTTCCTGACAAGTAATTTAACAAGTATTTATTAATACTTGTTATTTTATGCCCAGTATTATGTGAGGCTCTGAGTTTACAGTTACGAATGAAACATACATAGTTCCTCTGCCCTTGTGGAGCTTACAGCTAACAGATAAATTATGTCTAAGAGAGTTACTGCGAAGGAGACGTTAGCATCTGTGGCAGAGAATAATGTGATATAGAGAACCCCTCTGAGAAGGTAACGTTTAGGAAGGGTGAAAGAGTCCTGTGAAGAGCCCCGCAGGTCTGGAGAAGAGCAAAATACGTCTGGCTTGCCTGAGGAACTGAAAGGATGCTACTACTGTATTGTGGCTAGAACATAGGAAACAAAGGAGGTAGTTCCTTGAAATGAGGTTGGCAAGTTCAGTAGGGACCAAAAAGGATTATAGAGAGATTAGAGTGAAACTGGGGAGAGTAGTTAGGAGCTGTTGGAACAGTAAAGATGAGATGTTAGTGGCCTGATTTAGGGTGATGGACTTTAGATAAAGGAGGAATTACAATTCTGGTTGTAAGCCATCAAATTTAGCAACTTTTCTATGAGGTGTGGCAGAACATTTTCTCGGTCACTTTTGCCGTCTCATTTCCCAGTCGTGTTATTTTTTGTTTTCTTTCGGTCTTTGTTTTGGCTTTGTGGAGGGTGAGGTCAGAGACCCGTGGCTGCGCTTGCTGTCGACTTGAGACTGTCGTGATGGCACACCTGCGCTTCCTGCTCTGCTGCCGCGGGGCAGCTCAGTGTGGCAGAGAACAGTAGCTGCTCCGCAAGATCCTGGCTCTCCCACAGGCTCATAGGTTTTGAAGTGAGGACCTTTGTACCCTTTAGCTGCAAGTGTGTGGTGTTTGACAGTGATCTGTTTGTTATATTTGAGGAAAAGACTGATTTTTACGTTTTTACTCTTAAAGCTGAATTGTCTACATAAGGACTGAAATTTCCTCAAAGATCTGGAGAAATGATTTTCTTCTTCTTGATGCTCTTTTCCATTCTACGTGTAGTAAGTGAAGTTTACTTAGCGAAGAGTTGGTTGGACTATTGTTTTAACATGCTTTTGTTTTTTGATAAGAAGTGAATATATATGTCTGTATCTCTGTCTGCCTCATCTGTCTGTCTGTTTGTTTCCTGCAAGAGTAACTGGTTTTATTCTCTTTCATCATGCATTGTAAGTAATTACAGTGGAGTCCTTAATTAGTCCAGTGAAGGAGTTCCTATGTATCCAGCCTTCTTTCTCTGCCCTTTCTAAACTATCCAATTATAGATGTTGGAAGTGGGAGGGAAGTTCATGAGGGAGGGAATATATGTATGCATATAGCTGATTCACATTATTATATAGCAGAAACTAATACAACATTGTAAAGCAATTATATTCTAATTAATAAATTAAAATTTTTAAAAAAATTGTAAATGTTACTTGAAGTTGATATTTTGGTAGTCTGTGCTCCAAACCATTTCAACTGTATATTGCTTCTTAAATGGACATAGTTTATCATCATTGTGTCGCTCATCATGTTATATAAATTATGAAGCATACTCTAGACTGTATACAGATTAGATCTATAAAATCTTTTTTCCTTAGTCTGATACAGATAATGTAAAGTAGTTGAGTTAGATTAGTTGAATCCCTATATTATCAGAAGTAATACCATGAAGTTTAATTACTATGTATTTTACAAAACTTTCACTGCTTAACAACATATGTAATTGTCTGTTGAAAATATAATCTTAATAGTTGAAAATTAGTAAAATTCTAATACTAGAATATTATAAAACTGTATAGTGATGAGGTATAGTGATGAGTGATTGTAGTACATGATTTAAGTAAATTTTTGATTTCGCTAGTTTATGAATGAGATTATACTTTCACAGAGCTGGTTGAATTCAAATGTGTAGAATTTTGTCACAGTTAAAATTTTTAGACTTATATTCTGAGACTCATATATTTATGTCTCTAACTCCAGGGGTTCTGTATCTTCTGGGTGCACTTTCAGTTCTATCCTTCCATGAGCCACATTGATATTTAGATGTGTATTAAGGCAGCCAGATGGTTTTAAAGCATGATTTTTATGTATTAAAATCTATTAATTTCTCCTTTGATTATGACTTTATCTCCCAAAATAGCTAAAAAGTTGACTCCATTGAGCTCAGAGTTCAGCATTAGAAAATAAGTGCTGTCTTCACTTGCCATTTGTATAACTTACGTGTTCAGATTGAATCTGAAATTTCTGGTTTATATCTCAACACGCTAGCAAGTAATGCTCAAAATTCTCCAAGCCAGGCTTCAACAGTACGTGAACTGTGAACTTCCAGATGTTCAAGCTGGATTTAGAAAAGGCAGAGGAACCAGAGATCAAATTGCCAACATTTCATTGGGTCATCAAAAAAGCCAGAGAGTTCCAGAAAAACATCTACTTCTGCTTTATTGACTACGCCAAAGCCTTTGACTGTGTGGATCACAACAAACGATGGAAAATTCCTCAAGAGATGGGAATACCAGACCACCTGACCTGCCTCCTGAGAAATCTGTATGCAGGTCAGGAAGCAACAGTTAGAACTGGACATGGAACAACAGACTGGTTCAAAATTGGGAAAGGAGTATGTCAAGGCTGTATATTGTCACCCTGCTTATTTAACTTACATGCAGAGTAGATCATGAGAAATGCTAGACTGGATGAAGCACAAGAGGGAATCAAGATTGCTGGGAGAAATACCAATAACCTCATATATTCAGATGATACTGCCCTTATGGCAGAAAGTGAAGAAAAACTAAAGAGCCTCTTGATGAAAGTGAAAGAGGAGAGTGAAAATGTGAGAGTTGGACTATAAAGAAAGCTGAGCGCTGAAGAATTGATGCTTTTGAACTGTGGTGTTGGAGAAGACTCTTGAGAGTCCCTTGGACTGCAAGGAGATCCAACCAGTCCACCCTAAAGGAAATCAGTCCTGAATATTCATTGGAAGGACTGATGCTGAAGCTGAAACTCTAATACTCTGGCCACCTGATGCAAAGAACTGACTTATTGAGAAAGACCCTGATGCTGGAAAAGATTAAAGACAGAAGAAGAAGGGGACGACAGAGGATGAGATGGTTGGATGGCATCACAGACTCAATGAACATGAGTTTGAGTAAGCTCCGGGAGTTGGTGATGGACAGGGAAGTCTGTCGTGCTGCAGTCCATGGGGTCACAAAGAGTCAGACACGACTGAGCCACTGAACTGAACTGAACTGATGTTCATATGTGTTATCATATTGACAAGAAGATAACATTCTTTTGAGTCTATAGATTTGTATCGGTTGAGTGTCTCAGAGTCCAAAATATCCAAACTTAATTTGTATTTTTTCCCCCGGATCAGCTTTCAAGTGCAGCCTTTCCCTTCTCAGTGTATGGTATACCTGGTATCCTGTTTGCTTAGAGTAAAAAAGTCTGACACATCCTTGATGTCCCTATTTTTCTTTTACTGCATCTAATCTGTCAAGAAGTAAATCTCTTGACTTTGTCTTAAAAATATCCATGGCTGATTCATGTCAATGTATGGCAAAAACCACTACAATATTGTAAAGTAATTAGCCTCCAACAAATAAAAATAAATGGAAAAAAACATATCCAGAATCTAACCACTTTTTGCCATCTCTGTACTGCTGGTGTGAGTTGTCAATGTCTCTCTTCTGCCTTGTATTTCATACTTTTCTTTACCCTGCTCCCACCTTTGCTTCTCAACCTTTACAGTCTTTTTGGTACATCTGCCACTTTTAAAAGTGATTCTTTTAAAACAAATCAGATCATGTCTCTTTTCTGTCAGAACTCCCCATCTTCAGAATTAAAGATCCTTTTAATGACCTGTAAGACCCTACCTGATGTGGCCCATCATTATTTCTCTGACTTCCACCATTCTTCATTTGTTTACCCTAGTCTAGTCACACAAGCCTCCTTTCTATTCCCTGAATTATTCTAGGCACACTTATGGCTTAGGGCTTTGCACTGTTTGGTTCCACTTTCTGGAATATCCCTCTGCCCCAGATACCCAAATGGCTAGCTCCTTCACCTTCTTCACATCTTTCACAATTATCTTAATGAGTCCTATCTTCCTTTCTACTTAAAATTAAAACTCATCTACTTCCCCTTACTCTGTGCTTCTCTTTTTTCATAATGCTTCCTCTGTCAGAATGTGAAATGAGCCACACTTGGTAAAGAGTACAAACTTTAGCAAAGAGGAAAACTCTCAAACTTTGTTGACAGGAATAAAGTTTTAAAACTTTTTTCCATTTTTTGGTAGTAGTAGTTCTACCTATAAAATGTGAATCCAGAAAACCTGGCTATTTTTTTTTCCTTAAAAACTTTGAAATTGCATTTGACCTTTGGGCATAAGCGACCCTGAGAACAGGTTTTTTTATGTGAGGCAAGTAAACCTAGAAAATTTGCTTTCTTGAGATAATATATCTAGTTGATATCTGAACCAGGGTTAGAATTCAGGCATTGTTTCTCCATTGTGTTGCTCTTAATATTTTCACCACAGTAACTTCTTTGTGCCTTTCAACCTTTGTCTTACCTGCATGGATTCCTGGCCTCATGCTTGCCCATATTAGCTCCAACTGTTTAATTTTTCCTAGCTTTCCTTAGGGGCTTCTCTGGGGGCTCAGAAGGTAAAGAATCTGCCTGCAGTGCGGGAGACCAGGATTCACTCCCTGGGTTGGGAAGACGCCTAGAGAAGGGAATGGCTATCCACTCCAGTATTCTTGCCTGGAAAATTCCTTGGACAGAGAAGCCTGGTGGGCTTCCTGAACCCAGCACCTCTCTGTGTACCCTGTTTCCTCCACATTACCCCTGACCTTGGAGGTTGACCGAAAGTTGGAGTATCTCTGACAGTTAACATTAGTTAGCTTTATCATTGGCTATTTTATTTGCTAAGCTGTTTGAAGAGAGTGTTTGTGATGTCATTGTGATCTGGACATTCTCTAGTTTATCACTATCTTTAAAAAGTGAAAGTGAAGTTGCTTAGTTTTGTCTGACTCTTTGTGACCCCGTAGACTGTAGCCTATCATCTGTAGCCTCCATCCGTGGAATTTTCCAGGTGAGAATACTGGAGTGGGTTGCTGTTTCCTTCTCCAGGGGATCTTCTCGACCCAGGGATCGAACCCAGATTTCCCACGTTGCAGGCAGATGCTTTACCTTCTGAGCCACCAGGGAAGCCCCCATCATTATCTATAGTGGACATTAAATGATAATATTGTCAACTTTATTAGAAGGGTGATAACCATAATAAAAACATAGCATACATTTGCACTGTTTTGTAAAAATAAAAGCAGTTAAACATATGGAGTTTATGCAGTGCATTGTTGGTGGTTTATGTATGTGAACTCATTTAATGAGTTAGAGGTTATTATCCTTGGTGTATAAATAGGGAAACTGAGGCTCAGAAAAAGTAACTAACTTGCTCAAAGTGACACATCTAGAAAAGGCAGTCAAGATTTCAGTCTAGGCAGTCTGGCTCCAGAGTCTTGTTTGCTTAATTGCTTTTATTGAACCAGAGCAGCAAACTCAAGTGTTCTCTATATAATTCATCAACAGAAATACTTATAGGAAAATCTTATATATTTGGGGATTTTAGATACAAATGTGAAAAGCTCAAAACCAGGTTTTTCCCCCTAGATCCATATGAGAATGTTAATATTTATTGTGTGTTATTTTTTAATGCATTCTTGTAGTTTATCAGCATTTTAAAATTTATTTTTAAAATATTTATTTGGCTGCTCTGGGTGTTGTAGCTTGTGGGATCTTTAGTTGCAGCATGTGAAATCTTATAGTTGCAGCATGTAAACTCTTAGTTGTGACATGTGGGATCTAGTTCCTTGACCAGATATTGAACCTCAGGCCCCTTATATTGGGAGCATAGAGTCTTAGCCGCTGGACCACCAGGGAAGTCCCATATGTTGTTTTTAATTTTATAATTTCTGTTTGATGGAAAAAGTTTTTTTCCATCCAGTTCTCAAATGTTTTCTCAGTTGAGTTTCTAGTCCAAGGAGATAAATGTTTTCTTTGCTTACAATGAAAGTTATTAGAGGCATTGATCGGTAGTAGAAATTACCCAGGCTTGGGTTCAGGAGAATAAGGCTCTAGCCTAGATCTTACATGTTAATTAGTTATGATACCCAAGTTATTTGCATTCTATGCATCAATTTCTTCATTTGTAAAATTAAATATTTGGACCAAATGATGGTCATGGCCCTTTTAGCTTTCAGATTCAGAGATTCTATTGTTGTAGAGTTAGGAATTTTTTTTTTCTATTTAATTTTCAAATTCTTTACAATTTATTTAACATATACTTAAATATATGTTAAAAATCCTTAAAGTATGCTCTGAAATACACTTTAAACTAGTAGAATTATCTTGAAATCTAAACATGTCAGTTGCATGTATATTCCCTTAGGCAAGGTAAAAAAAAACTGCTTTATCTACTTTTTTTCAGGTTTAATACTTTTTCTAATTCTAATGAAAAGCATAAAGATTATTAAAAATTGAAAAGCAGTATTTCCCAGTGAAGCAGAAAGTAAATCATCTATTATCTCCAAGAGGAAATGGTCATTTAATATTTTGATGTATTTGTTCCTAATAAAATATTTGGTTTAAAAGTACACATATGTAATTATTGAAGTTTTGGAGAATATGAAATTGTGAAAGTGAAATACCACCCATAATATTATTGCCTAAGGTTAATCACTATTTTGATAAACTTTTTCTGTTTTTATGTTTATGTAAATATTTTTGTTAAAAAATTGAGACCATACTTACAATGTACTTTGTATTCTGCATTCTTTATTTAATATATTGGGAACATTTGCCAGTGTTATTACAGGTTCTTACATAGTCTGAAGTATTAGGCTCTATTAGATTCCAAGAACAGAAACACCCAGGGGTCCTTTCATAGTGCAGATTTTTTGTAAGAGTGCATGGAGACTAAAGAAGACAGGAAACTTTGCGATTGTATAGCCAGACTTCAAGGAGACTGGAATATTATTGTTTTGGATAATTGAGTGCAGCTCTGGTGATGAAGTTATTGTGTCATTTTTCTCAGCAGCATGTGTCCTTTGGTCTGGTGGTCTGTCACAGCAACTTACCTTTCAGTTCTAGCTTCTGCTGTTGCCACGAACTGGCAGACCTTTTTTTCCTTTTATCTTAACAGTTTCTGCTTACTGTTGGCTTCAGCCTATTCTTTTTTTTTTTTTTAAATTTGTTTTAACCTCTACTTACTCATAACTTTACTATATCTTGGCTTTCGCTTCAGCCTTCTTGTTACCATCTGTTGTTTCTTTCTCGGATACTTCAAGACAGAAGATCAGATTGAATTAGTTGATGTTGTCCAGGTTGGGTAGCCCTGGCCATCCCACAGCCCAGGAATTAGTTATTCTTAAAGCAAATGCCCATTTGTGATCTAATTCACCAGAGTTTAGGGGGATCCTAATTAGGCATGCATAGTAACAGGCTACTCTCTAGTGTAAATGGTTTTGAGCTATGTAGTATCTTTCAGATTAGTGTATCATAATTAATTTCATACAATTGTAGTCTTTTTACTGCTTTAAAACTTTCACTGTTAAAAGTAGCACTGCACTCAGAAACAAGGAAAATAAACACAGCACAAAACAAAATTGAAGTCAGATTGTTATACTTCCTTTTAAAAGGCAAAATTCACTGTGAGTTCAAAGTATATTTTAATTCAAAATAACAGTGCACCACTGGATTCTAAGAGACATTAATATGAGGAAATACAAGGAACCCAGAAGAATTAAAAATCAAAGTTAAAAAAAAAGGACACGATTATATGGACTAAAACTATAGAAAAGGTTGAAATGCATCCAGGAAAGCTGTTGATTAGTGAACCCCAAACTCCTTTTTTACTTATGATAACATACCTAGTTAATACCAAATAAAAGATTGAAATAGAAGAAATTATGTTGATGTTATCTGTTATAAAATACTTTTAATATATTTGCTTATATATCTACTGAAAAATAGATTCTATTTTAAGAAACAACAAATGAAACAAAATGCAGATCTCATTCACCAAAATAACACTGCAGAGACTTCCTTGGTGGTCCAGTGGTTAAGACTCAGCTCCCAACGCAGGTGGCCCAGATTCGATCCCTCCTCAGGGAACTAGATCCCACATGCCACAACTAAGACCCAAGGCAGCCAAATAAATAAGTATTTAAAACAAAAAAAACAACAGAAAACCACTAAATAATACTTGGTTATTCATGAACACGTCTGTGCCGCTGTAATGAATCTTTTTAAGACTCTTTGTGTGTGTGTGCACTCAGTTGTGTCTGACTCTTTGTGACCCCATAGACGGTAGTCCAGGCTCCTCTCTGTATGTACTGTCAAATTGTGTGCTTGAAGGGTTTATGATTTTGTAAGGTTTTCTCCTTTACATTCTAGATCATATGCTATGTGTATGTTTTTGTATTTTTTGCTTAACAGTATATGTTCATATTATTAGTTTGCAACTTCATTTTTAATAGTTGTCTAGTATTATGTTGAGATACTGTAGTAGTTTACTTAACATTCCCAACATTTTAGTTTTCTCTATTGTGAATAAAGTTTCAGGAAACTTAATTATGCATATGTTTTTATTCACATTTTAGATTATTTCTTAGGCAAGATCCCTGAAAGGAAAAATGACTATACCAAAAGTATAAATATTTTTAATGCAAAATTAATTTCTGAAATGGTTGTAATAATTTATAGTTCACTGACAGTACATGGATATTTTCCATCTTAAGACCTTTTTGCCAACATAAAATGTTTTTTAGTTTTATATCATCTATTAGTCTCTGTAGCTAACTAAATTAAGATGCTACCCATCTTGGATTATATCTTAAAATTATTAAGTGCTGCTTCCAGTTTTTTGAATTAATAAAATGTTAGGTTATTAGGTTGAATTCAGCTTCCTACCCATTCTTCTTCTTTCAAGCATATTGAATTATTATTTTAAGAAATTTGACCTTTTTATTACTGTCCATGGCCAATTATACTTTGACTTAGAATAAGTAATTATTATTATTATACTTAAAAACCTCAAACTTGAAGGAACATAATGGATAAAAGGAGTAATTTCTAATGCTGCCAAGTTAAACTGAAACATATGTCACTTTCATTGTTAACAAACCCTACCTCCTGCCAAACTTAAAAAAAGAAAAAGAACCAGCCCCTCTCCCCCAACCCTCCTGCTGAACTAGAACTAAGGTAGTATAAAAACTAAGTAACTTCTGTCACATCAAAATCATTAAAGATGGTATTTTGTAGTTGGCAAACATGAAGTACGTGGCTTTTCTTGTCCATTTAATAAAAAAGAATGGTTTCATTAAAACTTTATCTGACAATATTGCTTTGGTTGGTGTAGAATAGATTAAAAAAGCAAAAGCTTTGGTAGAAATAGAAGACATAGCAAAGAAAGTATTTGCTGTATTCTATGGACTGTGAAGAAAGCTGAGCGCCGAAAAATTGATGCTTTTGAACTGCGGTGTTGGAGAAGACTCTTGAGAGTCCCTTGGACTGCAAGGAGATCCAACCAGTCCATCCTAAAGGAGATTAGTACTGGGTGATCATTGAAAGGACTGATGCTGAAGCTGAAACTCCAATACTTTGGCCACCTCATGCGAAGAGTTGACTCATTGGAAAAGACCCTGATGCTGGGAAGGATTGGGGGCAGGAGGAGAAGGGGATGACAGAGGATGAGATGGCTGGATGGCATCACTGACTCGATGGGCATGAGTTTGAGTAAACTCCGGGAGTTGGTGATGGACAGGGAGGCCTGGTGTGCTGTGATTCATGGGGTCGCAAAGAGTGACTGAGCGACTGAACTGAACTGAACTGATACCAAATAAGGGAGAAGGCAATGGCACCCCACTCCAGTACTCTTGCCTGGAAAATCTCATGGACAGAGGAGCCTGGTAGGCTGCAGTCCATGAGGTTGCCTGGTAGGCTGCAGTCCGTGAGGTCACTAAGAGTTGGACACATCTGATCGACTTCCCTTTCACTTTTCACTTTCATGCATTGGAGAAGGAAATGGCAACCCACTCCAATGTTCTTGCCTAGAGAATCCCAGGGATGGGGGAGCCTGGTGGGCTGACGTCTGTGGGGTTGCATAGAGTCGTACATGACTGAAGTGACTTAGCAGCATACCAAATAAGACATTCCCTACTCTGGTAATCCAGCTGTTTGCTAGGAGAAAGCATGCTCTATTAAGTAGGACTCAACGAAAAGAGTGTTTTCAGCTTGCTGTTGAGAGCAATCTCATCAGTAGAGAAATTTGGATTACATCCTGGATTGTAGTGGTTTGAATAATGAATGGTAGGTGAGATAAAGAGATGAATGTGGAAGACTTTTTCAAGACACTGGATGAGGAAGGAAAAGAGATGGCTGACTTCATACGTTGAGAGAGAGCAAAATAGGAGTTCAGATTCTCAGGCTGAGTAGACTTAGGCAATTTTGTAAGCTTCGTGTAAAGGAGCCCCAAAAGAGGGAGAAATGAGTAGATTGCAGAGGAGACTGAAGGAGATGCACCGTAGCAAATGATTAGCTTGCCTCCATTGAGAAAGATGATCAAGTTACTGAGAGAAGGCAAAGCAGTTTTTTATTTCATTGGTTTTTTTCTCTTTGGTTGGAGTTAAGGAACTGTGGTTATCTGCAAAAAGAAAAAAAGTGGCTTGTGAGGATAAGGCTGAGCATACAGAGGAGCAGTTGTGAAGTATGGAAAAGGAAGCTGATTATGAATGATTTAAGATTGTTACAGCATTAATCTAACTGAAGTTAGATGTAATTTGTTTTTTTTTTTTTTCCTAGTGCAGCTCCAGGCAGTGGAAACTGAAGTGAAGAATGTAAACATTTCAATTGGATTGACAAAAGACTCTCTAGAGGTGCAGAAAATAAAGGGGTTTTTTGATTATGGTTAAATGATTAACTGTGTATTTCTGGCAGGTAAAGAGAAAGTAGAAGTCACATGGAGCAGATTTAGAATGGAAAAACAAGGAGGAGGAGTAAGGAGGAGTGGGTCACAACCAGACGTGAGGAAACAAATTTAATAAAGTGGGAGAAATGAAATGATTGATGGCTTAGTGGTAAGAGGAGAAATTTACAGTTCTGAATTTCAGGATATAATTCTAAATGTTGATGTTGGTTGCTGAATTAAATAGAAGTGAATTTCCTCAGAATAGATAAGGTCAGTTAATAGTTAGATTTTGGTGCTGGATATTGAATTATTTGGGATGAAGACAGGAGTTGTTGTAGAAGGAAAAAACTGTGACGTAAGTGTCTGTGTCCTTAGAGAGTGTGAAGTTGTGCAGAAAAGAACGTAGCAGACTTGAGACTGCTATCCTTAAAAAGCTTTGTTTGCTGTGTTGGTTTTTGGTTGGTGTCTGAGAACTTGTACTTTGGAAGTGTTCCCAGTATGCCCAGAATTGATAAGAATGGCTCACTGTGCCTAATCTGTTTGTACAAATAATGTGATTTGTACTGAACGTCTGCTTTCCTTCTGGGTGTCCGGAATTTTGGTACATGCTAAATAGAGGGGGCCTATGTGACCAGTCCCTGGTAAAGGCTTTGGTACTGACTCTAATGAGCTTTCCTGGTAGACAGTGTTATATATATGTAGTGAAAACTAGTTCCTAGAGGAACTGAGCACATCCTGTATTCTTCATTGAGAAGAGATTCTTGCAGGCTTGTTTCTAGTTTCCTCTAGACTTCATCCCATATGCCTCTTCCCTTTGCTGATTTTGCTTTGTACCCTTTCGCTGTAGTAAATCTAGCTCTGAGTACAACAATATGTTGAGTCCCTTGAGTCTTCCTAGTGAATCATCAAACCGGAGGATGATCTTGGGGATCCTCAGTACAGAGGGAGTGACCTGGAATACTGAAAATGATGGTTGGGGCTTGGGATAGTGTGAGAATCATGTGCATCAGAAGAGAGAACAGTGCAGTGGAAGTTTGCAGTGAGGAGTTAGTGAAATGTAAACCATTTTTCTGGCTTGGAAATTAATTTATTTAGCAAATATTTATTGAATATCAGGCATTGGGCCGGACATTTTGAATATAAAGATAGTTAAGATATCATGCCTACCTATAACCATCTCACTGATTATCAAGATAGGGAATTAGGCTTATGACATTATTATAATGAGACATGATAACTGGCTATGCAAGAGAGAATATAGTCAAGTATTATGAGAACATGGAAGATGGAGTCTGGAAGACGGACTCCAGAGAATGAGCTGTAGTTGAGAATTTCTAAGGAGAGATTGTCATTTCATAGGAGAAAATATACCTATTTAAGGTATCCAAGTAGCAGATCAATAATTAAAGGTTCCAAAGTTAAATATTAAAAGAAGTTTGGCAAGGGTAGGCTCTGTCATGAAGAGAGGTTCTGAACTGGATGAAGATGAGAGTGCAGGATAGCAGATTAGAGTTTGGCTGTAGATGAGGAACAAGGAGACCGTGACATGACAGTAAAAGAAGCCTGTTTCAAGATTCCATTTAGACTTAGGTGTAAAGTTTCAGTCCCTTTGCAGAACTTCACCACGTGTATTGTAAGAACTTCTAAGAACTTTCAAAATTAACTCAATTTATAAAAAAGTAAGAATTGGAGGAATTTCCTGGCAGTTAAGTGGTTAGAACTCTGCACTTTCACTGCCAAGGGCCCAGATTCAATACTGGTCAGGGGACTAAAATCCACTGCATCCCCCACCCCCACACACAAGCAAAAGCTAAAAATTGTCCTCATAAATGCTTTCTTCCTTAAAGAAATTTTAAAAAGCTATGCAAGCCTTCCTTTGTAGGACTTTGTGATCATGAAATGTTACATAGAAGGTGCTCAATAGTTTGATTGGAATGAATTCTCTTTTTCTCCAAGTCCTAGTAGATTGTAAACTTGTACTATATAAGAGTAAAATAGGCTAAGTTTGATGTGCCAGTTTCTTCTTGCCATTTTTTGAAAACAGTTTAGATTTTTTTATCACTTCTAAAGCAATGATTATTTTAACAGTGATTCAGGACAAAATCTTTCAGGTAATAGGAATAGATGTAGATGTAGCTCAGCTCAGTTCAGTGGCTCAGTCTTGTCCGACTCTTTGTGACCTCATGGACTGCAGCACGCCAGACCTCCCTGTCCATCACCAACTCCCAGAGCTTACTCAAACTCATGTCCATTGAGCCATCTCATCCTCTGTCGTCCCCTTCTCCTCCTGCCTTTAATCTTTCCCAGCAACAGGGTCTTTTCCAGTGAGTCAGTTCTTCGCATCAGGTGCCCAAAGTATTGGAGTTTCAGCTTCAGCATCAGTCTTTCCAATGAATATTCAGGACTGGTTTCCTTTAGGATGGACTGATTGTATCTCCTTGCAGTCCAAGAGACTCTCAAGAGTCTTCTCCAACACCACAGCTCAAAAGCATCAATTCTTCAGCACTCAGTTTTCTTTATAGTCCAGCTCTCACATCCATACATGACTACTGGAAAAACCATAGCTTTGACTAGACAGACCTTTGTTGGCAAAGTAATGTCTCTGCTTTTAATATGCTGTCTAGGTTGGCATAGCTTTTCTTTCAGGGAGCAAGTGTCTTAATTTCATGGATGCAGTCACCATCTACAGTGATTTTGGAGCCCCCCAAAATCAAGTCTCTTACTGTTTTCCATTGTTTCCCCATCTATTTTCCATGAAGTGATGGAACTGGATGCCATGATCTTAGTTTTCTGAATGTTGAGTTTTAAGGCAACTTTTACCCTCTCCTCTTTCACGTTCATCAAGAAGCTCTTTAGTTCCTCTTCACTTTCTGCCATAAGGATGGTGTCATCTGTATATCTGAGGTTATTGATATTTCTCCTGGCAATCTTGATTCCAGCTTGTGCTTCATCCAGCCCAGCATTTTGAATCATGTACTCTGCATATAAGTTAAATAAGCAGGGTGACAGTATACAGCCTGACATAGTCCTTTCCCAATTTTGAACCAGTTTGTTGTTCCATGTCCAGTTCTAACTGTTGCTTTTTGACCTGCATACAGATTTCTCAGGAGGCAGGTCAGGTGGTCTGGTATTCCCATCTCTTGAAGAATTTTCCACCGTTTGTTGTGATCCACACAGTCAAAGGCTTTGGCATAGTCAGCAAAGCAGAAGTAGATGTTTTTCTGGAACTCTCTTGCTTTTTCAATGATCCAGCGAATGTTGGCAATTTGATCTCTGGTTCCTCTGCCTTTTCTAAATCCAGCTTGAATATCTGGAAGTTCATGGTTCACGTACTGCTGAAGCCTGGCTTGGAGGATTTTGAGCATTACGTTGCTAGTGTGTGAGATGAGTACAATTGTGTGGTAGTTTGAACATTCTTTGGCATTGCCATTCTTTGGGATTGGAATGAAAACTGACCTTTTCCAGTCCTGTGGCTACTGCTGAGTTTTCCAATTTTGCTGGCATATTGAGCACAGCACTTTAACAGCATTTTTAAGGATTTGAAATAGCTCAACTGGAATTCCATCATCTCCACCTAGATGCAGCACATGTCTACATTTTCTTTCAAACATCTAATGGACTGATAGGTAGTAAGTATTGAATGGTAATTAAGATAGTTGTTGATAACACTTTGTCAGTCTTCACTTTCTTCTTTGTTTCTTCTCTTTCCTTTTGCTTACCCTTTCTAACTTTTCCCTGCATTTTTCCTTCTTCTTTTATTGCTTATGGCTACGAAGGACACTTGTTAAAATCCACAGCTACTGCCTGTCTCCAACAGCAACGTTCAAAGCTAGGGAAAAAGTCATCTATTAAAGTAATATGCTTTGAAGTTAGTTTTTAAGGTATAAATGGTAGCTTATATTAAAGCAACCATTTTCTTTTCTTTTGTTTATATAGTGCTGGTATTCCGCCTCTTTTTTTTTTCTTTCAAGTAAAGCAAGACTCACTTCAGGTAGAACAGTTGATAGCATTTGTTGTCAATAAGTCCAGCTTTCAGATGAAAATTTGAATTTTTGGAAAACTTATATCTGCCACTGTGAGCTTGACAACTTCCCAAAACTTTTGATGAGATTGGTAGTTATGGTGTGATGATTCTGATATCACACAATGACGTGTATCAACATTTGGAAATCTGCATCACTTAATCTACCATGTTTTCCAAGGTACAGATATATGAACTTATAGAAATCAGGCATGGGTAAAAAAAGAAAGCTAGTAAAATAAAAGGTATACAGTGGATTTTAATTTAACAGAGTATTAAAAGTTCATTGATAAAATTTTTTTTCTGCCTTGCAAAAAATTCTTAGTAAGCTACCAACTTGTCAACTATTGTTAGAATATACACAATTTTCCAACTACATATCTGATGAAACTCCATTTTCTTTATAAACATTAACCAAAAGAGCATGGGGGATTACCGACGGTGGCTCAAGTGGTAAAGAATCTGTCTGCCAGTGCAGGAGACATGAGTTCCATCTCTGAGTTGGGAAGATCCCCTGTAGTAGGAAATAGCAACCCACTTTTTCTTGCCTGGAAAATTTCTGTGGGCAGAAGAGCCTGGCGGGCAGCAGTCCATGGGGTTGCAGAGTCAGACACGACTGAGCACTCATGCACACAAAAGAGCATGTTGCTACTGACTGAATGCAGAAAGAGATGTAAAAATTCAGTTCTCTCCCGTTGTTGGACATTAAAGAGATGTGTGAAGATCTCATTAAAGTTCTTTGCTTTGAAAAATATTTCTCATAAAAACATTTTCATTAGCATATAGTGGACTCATTTATGAAAAAATATTTTAAATGTTTTAAGGGTTTCAGTTCTAATGTATAATCCAAAATAGTGATAAATATAAATCGCATAAACTTAAGTTCAGTGAAGAGAGCAAAGAGGTCCTGACACCAAATGTTTAAATATGGCAGAGTACAAATGGAAAGGGTGCCTGGTTATCATGGCTTGATCTGCCTGTAATCATGAAGTACTTGATTTAAATTAAATGTCTTTTTAAGACTTTTAAAAGGAAAGCAAATTGCTGTTGGGATTCATTCCTGTGGGCTGGTGATACTCCGAGCTCTTCAACAGCAGTATTTTTTTGACACTCTTTACAGGTATTCTTGTTCAGAAGGTGGGAAACCACAAGTGAGGCAAAATGGAAACAGCATTGGCACCAAGTTAAAGGCTGGTGGCAGAGCTAAGCACTCCTATCTATTGTGAACATGTCATTCTTTTGGGGGCGAGAAGAAGAAAGAAGAAGGGTTACTATCTGTTTTAAGACACATCAAAAGTATGACTGAAGAGGGGAGTGCCTAAGGAAAGTCCTTGTACCTGCTAGCTCTTACTCAGAAGAATAATTACTAGCCTGACTTAAAAGGAACCTTGACTTACAGGAACATCAGGGCAATTAGCTGGTAGTGCTCCCTGGGTAAAGCATCAACACCCAGCCACTCAGCCCTGTTGTAAGGACTATCCAGTCTTGGGAAAGAAAGGAAATTGATGTTTATACTCATGCTGGACTGCTCCCTCCAACATAGCATATTACCTGGCAAACTACTGGTATTTGATAAAATAATCTTTTAAATATTTAAATATATTAAATATTAATGGCTGAAGATGGTAGGGGAAGACACTTATCTTTAGGAGACTTGGAGGTATCTGATTGTTGCTTTTCTAAAAAATTTTCAAAATCAGTTGGAAGGAGATGTGGTTAATTGCACTAATAAATGTGATTGAAATGAAACCTATTGATTAAAGGAGAAAGTCATCACACAAAAGGAAATGACACAAGAGATGGAAATGTATAATTTAGAAGCCAATACTCCGTAAACATTTGTTGAATTATATCTCCTCTAAGATAAATAGATGAAAAGGAAGTCCATTATCTAGAGACCTCAGAACTATCAGCAAGCACTGTACACCTTTTCCTCGTGCTAGGACCTTTGCAGTTGGAGGTGAATTATCTATAGGGGCAATTTCAGGTAGAACCACGTTGTTCTGAGGCCCCCGTATTACAAAATAGGTTTAGCTCAGAGTCTTGGTAAGACAATGTCATCAATACCAGAGTTATATTAAATAGTAATGGTTTATGTTTAGTGTGAAGAGAACTTTGTCTTGGACCTAGGTATTGTAGTTTTTTTTCATAAATAGTATCTATTGTTTATAAAGACATACTGATGTTATTTCAATGCTACTATTAAATAATTTTTGAAAGTACTTTAAGATGATGATAGGATGGTCTTTGATGCCACCATCTAGATGTTGTGGAGAAGTCTAGGTCATGATACAAATGACAACCTGACCCACAGAAGTGCTGTGATTGACTTGCACACTATTTTAAAGGTGGGAAATTTTGCATAGAGGTCTGGTTTTCTAGCTCCTCCTAGAAGAAGAAAGTCATACAGACTGTCAAAGGTAGGCCTGCATTCTAGTGTGACAGTAGTCAGCTAGATCTGACTCATGGCATTCACACAATACCTGGCCAGTCTCTACCACCCCTTACTGCCTTAACACAGACCACCTACTTGATTTCTCTCTGTGGCTTCACTGATGGTTGAGTCAGAAACCCTGGCCAGCTCTTTCATATAGACTATCCCAGGGAATCCCTCTTATCAGTGCCAGCTATTTAAGATGCAGTCTTATGTATTGAAGGATTGCTAAGACAGTGAATTTTAAGCATTTTCTTCATAGGAGAAAAAAAAAATACATGAGGTGATGGATATGAACTAGTGAACTTACTGTGGTAATCATTTCACAGTGTATGCATGTATCAAATCATTTGGTTGTATATCTTAAACTAATACAGTTTTATATGCCAAGTAAATCTCAGTAAAACTGGAAGAAAGATTTGGCTCCAGAATCCAGTAAAAATTATCATATATAAGCATCTCAATTTTATTTCCAGGGTGCAATCTGCTGTTACCAATGTGTCTATGTTTTTTCTTCCTTTCCTGCTAACTTATGCCAAGAAATAGTCAAGTGCCCAGTCAACCTTCATGATCTGTGCAAACATTTAAAAGCTTAAAGATGTTAAAATGTACTACCTTGGATTCATTTCTTTGGAAATATGTGTAGCAGATGTTATAGTATTTGAAAGTTAAAGTAGCCACGTTGTTCCAAATATTTTTAACATTCTCTAGGTATAATAGCAGTGTAGATATGCTGTTCTTAGAAAATGTTATTTGCATTCTTAGACAAGTTACTACTATGTTGAGTATTAACAAAATGCTCTTGACCTAAAGAGTAATTAATAGCAGAGATTTTAGCTTTCTTTCTGTTACTTAATTGGAAGAATCTTAGTAATTTTGACAAAATTGGACAGTTGTGTTGTTTTCCGTTTCATTACTATTTGGCTCACAAAGATAACTCCAAAAAAAGTGGTGTCTTTATATATTCTTAACCTTTTGTATAAAAGTTTTGATTCAGCTGAAAAATTGCTTTTTGCATTTCATACATTGCTAATTATAATGTCTTAAGCTTCCATTGTTGTTCTGTGTATAAAGTTGTGCTCTTATTTACTTGACCTTTTATTAAGTTACATGGTCTATTTTTTGCAACAGTGGCATATAATAACATATTTTTCTCTTTTTTTTAAAAATAGATTTGGACTGAGCAACAAATTTGAATCAGAATTCCCCTCTTCATTAACTGGAAAAGTGAGTGTCAATTATTTAGACATTATTTATATACCTCAAAAATAGTCTTTTCCTAATAAATTAGAAGAAAATTTATGTTAAAGAGACTTGTTTATTGACATTAATATTTCAGTATTGTTATTTCTTAAAATTTTTCTTTAGGTAGCTCCTGAAGAATTTAAAGCCAGCATCAACAGAGTTAACAGTTGTCTTAAGAAGAACCTTCCTGTTAATGTACGTTGGCTACTTTGTGGCTGCCTTTGTTGCTGCTGCACTTTAGGTTGCAGTATGTGGCCAGTTATTTGCCTCAGTAAAAGAGTAAGTTGAATTATATATTTTAATTTAAATTTAGAAATAGACAAGCGAAATCTTGCACTGTCTAGTTTTTATTTTTTGTATTGAATGAGTCACTCTTCTGAATAATATACAAAAATAATTTGATCCAGTAGAGAAGTGATTGATTGACCATATACTGCTATATTCAATAGCCATCTAAAAATAATTTTTATGATGTAAGACATTACGTTAGAGTAGAGTACAGCCTTATCTATATATCCATTGATGGTGGTAATTGGAAATTTGTATTAAGGTCTGCCACTTATTTCTGTGGCCACCTCGAATGTATTTCCTAACCTCTTTAAACTTTAGTTGACATATCTGTAAAATGGCAATATTTACTTCCCTACTGAATAGGACTCTTGTAAGGATGAAATAGTGTTTGTAAAGGTTTTAGCTGAGTAGTTCAAAGTAAGTCTAATAAATATTGATTAATAGCAGTATTACTGATCTATAAGATAGTACCTCAGAAAAAAATGGCAACAATGCTTGTTTGTTAAAATTATGGAAAATTTGATTTTCTCTTTTTATTGAAAGAATTTTTGTTGCTGTTATTTTACAAGTTTCCTGTGATGAAATAGTAATCTTATAATCTGAAAAAAATGATCTGATGGTGGTAGTGGTTTAGTTGCTAAGTTGTGTACGGCTCTTGCGACCCCATGGACTGTAACCCTCCAGGCTCCTCTGTCTGTGGGATTTTCCAGGCAAGAATGCTGGAGTAGGTAGCCGTTCTGTCTCCAAGGAATCTTCCTGACCTGGGAATCAAACCCAGGTCTCCTGCAGTGCAGATGGATTCTTTACTGACTGAGCCACCAGGGAAGGCAAACAGATGCCCTGAAGACTGATAGTTTTGACCGCTTATAATAAAAATTTCCAAAATGTGGGTAGAGGTATGGCAAATTAGTACAGATTGAATGTTACATTTTTTTGTTATAAAGCTTTAAAAAATTATGGTAATTATATGTATAAAAATGAAATACATTGGAAGTGAATGAATATTTTGTGTGGCTACATTTCATTTTGTCATCAAATAATAATAAGAAATATAGAAAAGCAAATTTTTTTTGTCCTTTTTTGTCTTACAAAATAAGATGTATATTCTACTGGAAAAGGTTTTTAACTAGTGCATTTTATTGATAGGAAGTAGATACTGCCTTGTAATAGAATTGCTATTGTAATATTTAATTTTTTATAGTCCAAGAATATTTCTTTTCTCCCCCCATATAGTACTCACCAGATCATCCTCCTACCATAGGTTAAAAGAAAACAATCTGGTTTTTCCTGCGTGCACAGTTGAGTTTGTGGCTCTTGCAGTTAGATCTCCTTGCTCCCTCCTCCTGTTCGGGCGTTTCCCATGCTTGCGTGACTGCTGTTAACTTCCTTGCTTGGTTGGTTGCTGTTATTTAACCCCAGGAATTAAAGAGTATTATTGCTATAGAAACCTTTGAAACAGTTATTTTTTTTTAATGAATAAACAAGATATTGTAATGTGTGCACAGTGTAGGATTTAGAAAACAAAAAGAAACTTCCTACCCTTCTCCATGCATTCTTAGTAACAAGATCATATTTTGGATGCTTTCACTGAATTTTTTCTTATTTGAGACATAAGGTAGATTGACTTTTTTAGGTTATTTCAGTCTGTAGTTTCAGAAAGTACATTTCATTCAACTATGTATTATTACCTCTGAAGTCTTTCTTGTATATATGTTTACGATTTAATTTTATATGGACTCTGCTGTCCACTAGGTATAAACAAATAATGATTACTGGTTAAAAAACTGTTTCCCTGTCATGGGTATAAGCTGTTACATAATTGGAGAGAGGGACCCTTCTTGTATATATGAAGGGTATTAGAGGCCCTGAAAAAAGGGATGCTTTGTCAGATGGGGGTGGGATTTAAAGCAGGGATTTTTAACCTTTTATTTATTATTTTATTTGCCCTTTTCGTCTTACAAAATAAGACAAAGTAAGCTATAAAGTATTATAAATAAGACCACATGGTATTACACTCAAGATGGATCCGTAGAAATCAATAGAACAGAACCAATAATGTAGAAATCTGAGAAGCATTCTCTTGTATGGATATATTACAATTTGTTTATCCATTTACCAATTGAAGGACATCCTTTGTGAGGTATTTAACTTGCAAATATATTTTTCTAGTCTGTAATTGTTTTTTCTAATGTCTTTGGCAGAGCAAAAATTTTTTATTTTGATTAAGTCCAGTATATTAATCTTTAAAAAATTGTGTGTTTGTCATCATATCTGAGAATTCTTTGCCTAAATTAGGGTCACATTTTTCTCCTATGATCTTTTCTGTGTTTTATGACCCATTTTGAATCCGTATTTGCATGTATGTGAGATACAGGTCAAAATTCATTTTTTACATATGACTTCAAGTTTTCCAGGTGATTTGTTGAAAAAAGTATCCTTTTCCCATGAATTGCCATTGTGTATTGTCAAAAGTCAGTCAACCATATTTATGTGGATCTGTTTCTGGACTCTGTTCTATTCTATTGATTTTTATGTGTCTATCCTGATTTTAATACCATGTACCATGTGGTCTCATTTGTAATACTTTATAGCTTTATAGTATGTGTATTTGCTATAGTACTATTTGTTGTTTAGTTGCTAAGTCAAGTCTGACTCTTGCACCCGCATGGACTGTAGCACGTCAGGCTCCTTTGTCCATGGGATTTCCCAGGCAAGAATACTGGAGTAGATTGCTATTTCCCTCTATCTTCCCAACCCGGGGATTGAACCTGAGTCTCCTGAACTCTCAGGCAGATCCTTTACCATGGAGCCACCAGGGAAGCCCTGCTATAGTACTGTATTACTACCATAAAACTATAAAGTATTATAAACAACACATGTGTGTGTGTGTGTGTGTGTGTGTGTGTGTGTAGTTTAGTGCCTCATAGCTTTACAGTAAGTATTGAAATCAGGTAGGACAAGTCTTTCTTCTAAACTTCGTTCTTCTGTTTCAAGATTGTTTTGGCTATTCTATTTTCATTTTCCACACAGATTTTAGAATCAGATTGTCTTTTAAAAGTTACAGTTTGGATTGGATTGAAATTATAAATCAGTTTGGAGAAAATTGACATCTTTAATAAGTCTTCAAAACCAGGGATGTGTTATACCTCTTCATTTATTTAGATCTTTGATTTCTTTTTCATCAATATTTTCTATTTTTTTGTGTAGAATACGGATCATGCACATATTTTATTAGCTTTATGTGTATATGTCTCTTTGTTTTTGATGCTATTAATGGTATTTTAAAAATTTTGATTTCCAGTTGTTCATTGCCAGACATAAAAAATGTAGTTGATTTTTGTATATTGGCATTGTGTCCTATGACCTTACTGCATTTCAGGAATATTTTTATAGATTCTATGGGATTTTCTACATAGATAACCATGTTGTTTTATTTCTTGTTTTCTAATCTGTATGCCTTTTATTTCTTTTTCTCTCTTTTTTCATTGGGTAGAATTTCCAGTAAAATATTGAATAGGAGTGATGTACGTGGACTCCTTTAAGTCCTAATTTTTTTCTATTTTTCTGTTTTTAATTTCATTGATTTTTTTGCTCTTATTTTTACTACTACTTCTTCCTTGCTTTGGATTTAATTTTTTTATTTCTAAGTGCAGTGACTAGAGTCTCCAGAAAGTCTTTGACTGAAATAGTGAGAACAGGGACTTCCCTGGTGGCACAGTGGATGGGAATCTGCCTGCCAGTGCCAGGGCACAGCTTCCACCCCTGGTCCGGGAAGATTCTGCCTGCCTCGGGGCCTCTACGCCCGCGTGCCGCAGCTCCTGAGCCGGTGTGCTGCGGCTGCTGAAGCCCCCACGCCTAGGCCTGTGCTCTTCACAAGAGAACCCCCTGCAGTGAGAAGCCTGATTCACCACAACTAAGAGGAGCCCCCCTTGGTGCAACTAGAGAAAGTCCCCGTGAAGCAACAAAGATCCAGCAGAGCCACAGATTTTTTAAAAAAGAAAAAAAAAAGTAATGAGAATAGATGTCCTTGTCTTATTGCTGATATTAGGGGGAATGTAGTCACATTTTTATCATTCCATATCATATTATGGGGCTTTGTCATATGAGGAAGTTTTATTCTACTGCTTTGTGGAGAGTTTGCATCAGGAATAGATGTTGGATTTTGTCAGATACCTTTTTTGCTTCTTTAGAGTGGTTATATAGTTTTTTATTTTTAGTTTAAAAATATGTGGAATTGACTGAAATTTTAGACTTCAGGTTTGTTTAGAAGTCCTCTGTCTGCTCATGAGAGTTATTTTTCTGTAGTCTTCTTTTCTCATAATACCTGATTTTGGCATTAGGGTAGTGATAGCTCACAAAATGAGTTGTGAAGTGTTCTCTCCTCTTCAGTTTTCTGAAAGAGTTTGTTCAGAAAATGCAGTATTTCTTTCTTGAGTTTTAGGAGAATTCACCAGTGAAGCCATCTGGACCTGTAATTTTCTTTGTTGGAATTATTTAAACTACAAATTCAGTTTCTTTAATATATATGGAACTTTTCAGGTTACCTACTTTATCTTCATTGAGCCTCATAGTTTCTATTTTTCAAGGGATTTGTCTATTTTATTTGAGTTGTTGAATTTTCATACAGTTCATAATATTCATTATTCTTTTACTACTTGTAAAATCTCTAGTAATATAACTGCTTAATTCCTAAAATTGTTAATTTATTCCTTGTTCTCTTTTTTTTTCCTGACCAATCTGGCTAGTGGTTTATTAGTTTTGTTACTTTCAGAGATCAACTTTTGATTTTATTGTTTCTATCAAGTTAATGTTTAATATTTCGTAGGTTCCACTCTAACGTTTATTCTTTCTTCTTCTTACTCTGAATTTGTTTTGCTAGTTTTTTTTTAAAAGTTGGAATCAAAGGTCATTGATTTGAGACCTTTTGATAGTTAATGTTAAAATTTTTCTTCCTGAGTACTGCTTTAGCTGTATTGCCCAAATTTGGTATGTTGTGTTTTAATTTTCATTCAATTTCTTTTACTTTCATATTTCTCTTTTGGTTTTTTTCTACAACCAATGCACTATTTAGAAGTATTTTATTTAGCTTCCAGATAGTTGGAGGGCTTTTATAGAGATCTTTCTGTTGCCAGTTTTTAATTTCATTGTGGTTTGATAATACTTTGTATGTTTTTAATCCTTTTAAATTTTTTAAGATTTATTTTATTACCCAGAATATGAACTACCTAGGTAAATGATCCTTGTGCACTTGAAAATAATGTGTTTTCATCTTCCTTTGGGTGGAGTGGTGTGCTTTAATTCAATTAGATTAAATTGGTTAGTAATGTCAGATCTTCTATAGTCTTACTGAATTTCTGTGTAGTACTGTTAGTTATCAAGACAGGGATATTGAACTCTATGACTGTAATTATGTAACTGCAGATTTATCTATTTATTCTTACTGTTTTTTTGACATTGTAATTAGGTACATAAGTTTCAGATTTTTGTGTCTACTCCGTGAATTGACCTCTTTATCATTATGGCATTGACCTTCTTTTTCTCCACGATATACCTTTTTCTAGTTTTAATATTGTCATTCCAACTTTTTTTTGATTAATGTTAGCATGGCATATCTTTTTCCTTCTTTTACTTTTAACTTAGTTGTGCCATTATTTAAAATTTGCTTCTTATAGGCACTGTTAGGTCTTGATTTTTTTTTTTATTCAGTTTTTATTCAGTCTGACACTATCTTTTAATTAGAAGTTTTGCACCATATACATTTATTGTAATTATCAATTTGGCTAAATTTAGGTCTTTCATTTTGCTATTTGTTTTCTTTTCTCCCAATCAATTCTTGGTTTCCATTTTCAGCCTTCTTAAATTTTTTAAATAATAATTTATCAAAGTGAAATTCACATAATAAAAATTAACCATTATTAAGTGAACAGTTTAGAGACTCCCTGGTGGTCTAATGGTCAAGACTCTGCACTTCCAGTAATTCTCTGGTGTCGAGTGGTTAGGGCTTCATGCTTCCACTGCAGGGAAATGGGCTCAATTCCTGATCGGGGAACTAAGATCCCACATGCCTTGTAATGTGGCTCCCCCTTCCACTCCCCCAAAAAGAATAAAGTAAATAATTCAGTGGCATTTTGTACATTCACAGTGCTGTGCAACTATCACCTCTGTCTAGTTCTAAAACATTTTCACCACTCAAAAGTAAAATCCTTTACCCACTGAGCCTTTTCTTCCCATTGTCTTTTCCCTCCAGCTAACACAGTGTGTGTTCTGTCTCTATGGATTTATTTATTCTGGTTATTTCACGTAAGTGAAATCATACAGCATATGACCTTTTGTATCTGGCTTCTTTCACTTGGCGTAATGTTTTTAAGGTTCCTCCATGTTGTAATAGGTTTCAATTCTTCATTCTTTTTTATGATTGAGTAATATTCCTTTATATACACCATGTGTCCGACTCTTTGCAACCCCGTGGACTGTAGCCTGCCAGGCTCATGGGGATTCTCCAGGCAAGAATACTGGAATGGGTTGCCATGCCCTCCTTCAGGGTATTTTCCCAACCCAGGGATCGAACCCAGGTCTACTGCATTGCAGGCAGATTCTTTACCAGCTGAGTTACCAGGGATACACCATCATAATTTGTTTATCCATTCATCCGTTGATGGACCTTCAGATTTTTTCTGCCCAAAAGGTGACTAGTGCTACTGTTATGGATATGGTTGTATATGTATTTGTTTGATACTATTTTTCAGTTCTTTTGGGTATATACCTAGGAGGGTGCTTAACTTCTTGAGTATCCATAGCAGTATTTGATCTAGGGCTAATCACTGGTAAGGCAAGATCTTTCTGGCTATTCTACTCAGTAGCTTGTTAATTGTGATGTTCCCTAGTCCGGCTAGTGGGAAAGGCTTTGTGCTGTGTCTTTGTCAGTCTCTGTGCTGAGTCTTTGGACATTCTTACCGAGCATCCTCTCTAGTGACTCATTGCTCTCCCTTTGCTAGCTCCCCTACCAGCACGCACCGCTCAGCAGTCACCTTAATACTCAGTAAGGACTGTCTGCATGCAGATCTCTGGAGTTCTCTGAAACACTTTCCTCTTTGGTACTCTGTTCTGTGGCTTCAGGTTGCCTTGGTTTCTCAAATTCTCAACTCTGTCTCCTTAACTCAGAGTTGCCAGGCTTTGTTTAGGCTGTCCTTCCATTTGCTGTGGCCTGGAAGCTCTCTGACATCAATAGTCTTGCTTTTTGGGTTTTTATTTGTTTGTTTGTTTTGGTAGTCTCAGGCCAGAGGGTAAATCTGGTGGCTGTTGCTGCATCTTTGCTGAAAATCAAAGTCTGAATGTCCTAAAAGCATTTTTGACTAATAAGTACTGTGCTTGGGATTGAAAGATTTATATTAATGCTATATTGAAAGAGCATGTAATCTGTTTGGAGAACTGGCTAGGTGAGCACAGAAATAGTTCAAGTTTATAAGTACTTGTTATGTTTTTCATGAAGTAGCTCTAATAACAAAAGACAATAAATATATGTCCTAGAAATATGAAGTAGCCACCTGCAATAACAGTATTTTTGAAGTCTTGTGTTATATCTCAGACACTCATTTGAATTTTACATTCTATTATATAATATTTATTTGTTTTAATAGAAAATGTTTAAAATGACTTACTGAATAATGTTGATACTCTTAGAGTATAAACATATCTGTCTTATGAAATTGCTGATTCTAGCTGCCATTAGTTTAAGCTATTGGAGAAGGAAATGGCAACCCACTCCAGTATTCTTGCCTGGAGAATCCCAGGGATGGAGGAGCCTGGGGGACTACAGTCCACGGGTGCTCAAAGAGTCAGACAACTGAGGGACTAAGCACTTTAAGCTGTTAGTATGCCATTCTCTGAAAGTTACTTTTTCATTAATTCAGTTAATTATTTCTAAAGCCACACTGTGGGCTTGGTATTGCTTCAGATGACGTTAAGAGGTTATGTGTTTACTCTTGTGGACTTAAAAAATAGACAAAAAGGCAGTGAGGTAATTACAAATAGTGATAAATGCTTGAAAGAATGCAACAGGACACCTCAGCCTTTTGGTAGTTCTTAGTGTGAGTCTGAGGAGCTTACAAGCAGGTACAATGCTTCAGCTTCATTAAATAGATTTTATGACATTTACTTTGCAAAAGCTTATTTTTGTTAATACTTTTGTTTATACTTTGCTTCTTGATTGTGCCTTAATTGTAGTATTATAGTTTTGAAAATTGATGTCTAAGTAAGTGAACTCTTTATGACTTTTTTGCTTTTAGCATGGCTCATTTATTGAGGAAAAAGTTTCATTATTTTACTGTACATTGTTACAGTGTTTTTTGTTTTCCATCTTAAAGTAACTATTAGTTTCAGTCTTTTGAGATTTTGCATATATATACATATATATATGATGTACATATATAATATCCCAACTTTAGTGATTTTATGGACTTTGTTTATATGTATGCTCAGCCATTGTCCTTTCTGATTGAAGAACTCTTAAGTTTTAGAATGTTTATATACAGACTTCTTAATCTTGGGAGTTGTTGTACTTTTTTTAAGTGCTTTAACTTTCTCTTACCTATAAGGAATAAAGTTGCGTGGCTTTCTGAAAGTGTTCTCAATATGAATTTGTTGTACATAGTGTGTATTTCCATTCCCTTTATACTCTTCTGTATTTAGACCTGTATCAGGGAATCATTTCTTTAGGAATAGGGAAGTAGGCTGCAACATGTGGTAGCTGGGACCTGCACTTTGATGCTAGAAAGAACTGGTTTGGAAAGTGGCACTTATTCTGAACATTGATCAGTTCCCATTCTCTAAACCTCAGTTTTTACCTCTCTAAGATGAGGTTAATCTCTTCCTTGCAGTATTGTTTTAAAAATAAGAGCAAGTACCTTAGTTTAGTTTTTTGGCTATAGTATTTGCTTAGTGAATGGCTGTTGCTACTAAAATCATGTTATTATTGTTCTTCCAGGGTCTGTCTTTGTAACCACTGCATCACCAGTGCCTCTCACAGTGCTGTCATCTGTTTTGTGTTTGATAAATGTTTGCTGAATCAATGTACCTTTTGGCTTTTGAAATTCTTGAGTAGTAAGATCATAACATTTCAGAAGACATAGTCCTCACTATTCAAAACAAGATTCCTAAGAAAATGAAAGCGTTTTGTCTTCTAGAGTAAATAACAGACATTTTTTTCCTGCAGGGGCAGTGTGATAAAGTACAAAAGATAGTAAATCACTGTTTGAAGCTGAATGACTTTGAGTCACTTAAAACCTCTCTGAGGCTGAAGTTTCACCACCTTACTCCCTACTTTATTTTTCTCTTAATCTCAGGAGAGGAAAGGCTGACTGATCTCTCTAGGTACTCTCTAGTCCTGAAAATCTATAATTCTTTGAAAACTGAGCTGTGTAAGTCAACAAAAACATCCTTATTTTCAAACTCTTAAGTAAAGAAGTTCTCAATATTGATTTTTATTTCCGATCTAAAGATTGACATTTTAGTAAAATATTTTCTTTATTTTTAAATTTTTTAAAACTTATTTTTTTAAATTGATGGATAATTGCTTTACAGAATTTTGTTGTTTTCTGTCATTAGTTTTTTGGTCCTAGTTTTTCTTTTTTGGCTTCTGAGGTTGGTTTGTTTGTTTTTTGATAATTTGCTATTTAGTTTTGAAATGTAGATGAGATACAAGTCTTTTTTTTTAATCAAGCTTTATTTCTTTTAAGTTGTAATGTGCTTAGATTTACTTCTAAATGTCTTTTCTCTCGACCTCAAATTTAGTTATTCAATAATAGTGAGTTACTTTAATTGGGGTATGGTAGGAGTAGAAAATCCAAATGGAAGAGGTTAGGACTCAAGGGTTTTAAGTGAGAATGCAGCCTTGTAATATTTAAAGAAATTCAAGAGAAAGTGAGCCTGGGAGAATCATAACCAGAAAGCTGCAAATATTTGTGTGTATGAGGAACTTGGAGTTTACTTGCTCAGTTATAGCAGCAATATTAAAAGTTACCTAAAATTTTTAGAACTCTAATTTATTCTGTGTTTGGGATTTGAGCAATTATATTCACTTACTCTGAATCATTAGATGAGAATTGCAGTGAACATTTAGATGAAAAATTAGAAAGATGCTTCTAACATGTTGCAGATAATGAAAGCAAAACAAACTTAAAAGCATCATAATGAAATTTTAGAGAAGGAGGGGATCTTGAAAAGTTTCTGGTAAACAGATGGTGAACTAAATGTATTCTTATGACATTATTATAGACTGAAGGTTTAGGAAAACCAGTGCTAACTTTTTTTAAAAAAGAATGCTATCCAATTGCTTTATTTCTATAAATACAGCATATTTATTAGGATATTCATATGTTCAAAATAAGTATGCACCTGTGACACAATCATTACAATAAACAATGCCATAAACCTAACCATTGCCTCTAGTAATTCACTCCTTTCCTCCCTCTTTTTTTGTATGTGTAGCTATGATGAGAACATTTAACATAAGATCTACCCCATGCATTCTTTTCCCCCCAGCTTTATTGCCCCAGTGGCTCAGCTGTAAAGAATCCGCCTGCAACACACTAGCCGTAGGAGATGTGGGTTCGATCCCTGGGTTGGGAAGATCCCCTGAAGGAGGGCATGGTGACCCACTCACTCCAGTATTCTTGCCTGGAGAATCCCATAGACAGAGGAGCCCTGTGGGCCACAGTTCATAGGGTTGCAAGGAGTCGGACACAATTGAAACGGCTTAGCAGGCATGCACATGCACACACAATTGACACATAACACTATGTAAGTTTAAGGTGTACAACATTGTATCAATTGATATAACATTGATACAACATTGATACAATGTATAATTGATACAATTTTGATACACATATATATTGCAAAACCCATATGTTCTCTTTTAATCTTTACAAAAGTCTATGTGGTAAATATCGTGGTAACATCTAATAACTAATTATTGAATGTTCACTGTACACCAGGGAATGAGTTAATCAGCTTACCTGTACTGTGTCATTCAGTCTTCCCCAAATCCCAAGAGTAGACATTCATGTTATTCTTGTTTTAAGGATGAGAAAACTGAAAGCTCAGATCAAACTGAGATCCCACTGTCCACAAAGCTAGGCCATAGTTAGAACCTTAGGCTTAAAGCTCCAGATCTCGTACTTTTTTTCCCACTCTTTGATAAGGATACAAAATCAGTTATTTTTTTATGCTTTATTACAGTTTTTTATATCAGGAAGCCAGGGCTATTTTAGAGGCTTTGAAGGAACTTAAAAGATCATTATTTCACATAATAGGAAATTCAGGTCCATAGATTGTCGATAATAATTTACCTAAGTTTATCCAGTTGATTTATAAATGGTAGTAATGTTCAAGCATTTAATATCATCTTTTGCAATACTTTCAGTTTTTTGGCAGATTTAACTTTCCTGTTATTTTTTTCCTAATAGTTAAACAAATTTGTATTTCTTGAAAATACAAACTCACAGTAAAGGAAGGAGGCCATAAAAGAAATAAAGATGCAAGAAAACAGTGTATTTTAATCAGATTTTATACTAAGTTTCAGTTGGACAAATGAGAATTGATATATTGCTTTTGCTTCTGTTTTACTTTTATAAAAACAAAAAATCAGTATCCCTGTATTTGAAAAATTGATAATTTAGGTTCTTGCTTCCTAATAAATAAGTACATATTATTTCTGATAAAGTTTTTATTGTTTCTAATATTATACCCTTCCTTAAAACTTGTATATTCACTCTTAGATTGAGAATGTCATGTAGTGAGTTAATGCATTGTAGAAGGGACAGGAGCTCTCACTGAAGGTAGAGTTGGGTTTTCTGTATCTAATGCTAGATACTCAGTTTGCAGTTTTTTGCCTTAATTCCTCCCATATTATCATGATAAAGAAATAGGTTTAACCTCTTTCAAATCTTACTTCAGTGGGAAAGATTTCATGTAATGAAATGTGGGAAAGGGATCTCATGTAAAAATGTTATGACCAGAATATATTTATTGCTGTTTCATTTTAAAAAATACTTTAGGGTTGAAACTTGAAAAACATTCTTACATAAACTAAATTACTACCATTAGTGTAAATGACACTGATTATTTGTTTTTAGTTGAAGGGAGACCCTGATGCTGGGAAAGATTGAAGGCAAAAGGAGAAGGGGGCAACAGAGACGAGATGGTTAGATAGCATTACCAACTCAGGAGACATGAATTGGAGCAAACTCTGGGAGATAGGAGAGGACAGAGGAGCCTGGCATGCTGCAGTCCATGGGGTCACAAAGAGTTGGACACAACTTACCAACTGAACAACAACAACTAATAAAACTTGTTAAGGCTTCCCTGGTGACTCAGTGGTAAAGGATCTGCCTGCCAATGCAGGAGACATGCGTTCAGTCCCTAGGTTGGGATGATCCCCTGGAGAAGAAGATGGCAACCCTCCCCAGTATTCTTGCCTGGGAAATCCCATGGACAGAAGAGCCAGATGCGCTACAGTTCATGGGGTTGCAAAAGAGCCGGACACAATTCAGTGACTAAACAGTAACAACGTGTTATTAATTTCTCATTATAAAGGAGGATAATGCAAAAAAGCAAACTTTGATTCTTAAATGTGCAGAGATAGCACTGGGACTTTAAAGATGTGCTAGACTTCTCTAAAATGTGTTTTGCTGAGAGCTGACCGACATTCAGTTCTTTCTGAATATTTAGGACATAGTATTGATGTGGTGATTTGTAGAAAGCTTTGCTCATCTTCCTCAGTGTCCGGTCTGTTCTTACCCTACGCAATGAGTTCTTAATTTCAGACACTATTTTTCAGTTCTACAAGGTACATTTGGTGTTTTTATAGTGTAGTCCTCTTTTGAAATTCTTCACTTTTTCCCCCATTTTGTCCATTTTCTACTATAATTGAACATACTAATCATAGTTAATTTAAATTCCTGTCAACTAACACCAGTACTTGGATTATCTCTGGATTTGTTTCTGTGGGTTTTTTCTTTGGATTATTGGACATATTTTCCTGGTTCTTAAAGTTTTAATTTTATGTTAGATATTATAAATAGAGTGAAGTAGAACTTCCAGAAGAAATCTTCAAAACCAAGGGCCCCATCTGTCCTCTTTCAGGCAGATCAGTTCAGTTCAGTCACTCAGTAGTGCCGACTCTTCGTGACCCCATGGACGGCAGGCTTCCCTGTCCATCATTGACTCCCGGAACTTGTTACAAACTCCTGTGCATTGAGTCGGTGATGCCATCCAACCATCTCATCCTCTGTCATCCCCTTCTCCTCCTGCCTTCAGTCTTTCCCAGCATCAGGGTCTTTTCTGATGAGTCATTCCCTTGCATTGGGTGGCCAAGGTATTGTAGTTTCAGTTTCAGCATCAGTCCTTCCAATGAATATTCAAGACTGATTTGATCTCCTTGCATTCCAAGGGTCTCACAAAAGTCTTCTCCAACACCACAGTTCAAAAGCATCAATTCAGGCAGAAAGGGTGAGGAGAAATGATCACTTTGATCTAATCAGAGATTGAGCTAGGTTGGACTGGTAAGTCAATACCTAGTTTTCTGTTTCTTGTTTATGGCCCTTCTAGACTTTTGATTGAGGCCTAGCGGGTCTTTACCTCATTTCCTCAGAAAGTTGTATGTATCCTTTGGATATTTTGAGTTTAGATTTTATGCATGTTCTAGTGTTTTCAGGAGTATACCAATTTTGAGTTTGTTGCCGATCCTCCTCCCTGTGGCAGAATTTGTCTCCTAAGTACTGAGAGACTCTGAGTAATCTTTTTCTGCCTGTTTGTCTTGGTCCCCCACCCTTCTATGCCACCCCAGAAGTCAGTAATGTCTTTTGGGAATGTCTCTTGCATTTTAGGGTATATCTAATTTCCAGTCCACTGAGCCAGGCTGTGCAATCTGTCAAAGCTCTTTTGATTTCCTCTTTCCTTAGTAAGAGTCCCACTGGTTGTGCCAAACCTAATCTTTGGCTGATTTCTCTAAACAGCAAAGAAAGAAAATGGTTGGTACCTAATCATCAAATGATTTAGAAAGGGTGCTTTCCTTCTCTGGATTTTATTTCATCTAGGCCTTGTTGCTTCCCAGAATGTTCTGATGTTTTAAAAATAATGTGGGTTTTTTTTTTTTTTTTTGGTTTGTTTTTTGTTATTTCTTCAATTTATCCATTTCAAGTTTTGGTGTAAGTGTTGGCTTGATGTTCACATCCTACCCAGAAATGGAAGCCTCTAGTTACCTTGACTTTACATAAAGAATTGTGCTGTTCTTTGCATATTGGAAGGGAAAGAACAGTGTGATTATTATTATCTTGCTTTTTAATATTTTGTTTGAAATTTCTTCATATTTGGAATTAAAGAAATCATATTGTAAGGACATGGTATTCATTTTATGTTAGTGCCTTGAATGGAAGGATTTAAAATTGATTTCACTTAATTTAGATGCAAGTGAAAGTAGTTAATGCTTGCTGATCCCAGGTAGAAAGCATGTTCGGTTTGGAAATCTGAGTTTGAGTCTTATCATACCCTTATTGGTATGTGACCTTGGACAAACCATTAACTTTTGTAAATCTGTGTACTTAATCTATAAAATGATGATATACCTCAATTCATGTTTAGTTGCCCAAACAAGTTATAAACAAAAAATACATTTTGGATAAATCTCATTGAGACTTAAGAATAGAGTAGAATGAGTATTTCCTAGACCTCAGCTGGAGAAAATTTTAGTTTTAGATTAAGTTGGCTGTTCAAGGCCAATAGCTGAGTCAGTGGTTTAAAATACTTTGCATGTCATAGAGGTGTTATCCAACAAATTACAAATTCTTTACAAATTTGTAGCTTCAATGAATAATGGAGAGAGCATGTTACTGATGCTCTGGATGTTTCAAATCCCAGTTCCATCATTTCCTAGTGTGGCTTTAAGTTTCTTAACCCCACTAAGACACAGATTTCATATATAAAATAAAAGTTATACAAGCTGCCTTCTAGGTTTATTGTGAAGATTGATTGAGATAACAGGGAAAACAGTTAACATGGGGTCAGATCCAAAGTGAGGATCAACAGATATGATCCCTTACTCCTTTGTTTCTCCGATTGTCATTATAATCAGTCAGCAGTATTTTCCCCCTGCCTGCTGTGAGGTATTCTTCCTTGTGAGGTCATACAGCTTTTTAAAATCTCTGATAGTAATATGTTTGACTATTATATAGTCATATTATATATATTGTATATATTATATATATACAAGCTATATATATATTAGCTTAGTGAAATTCATTTGTCTTATGAACAGTTTTTCTAATTTTCTTCTGTCGTTTGAAACTCAGTTTTAGTTTTCTGAGATGTTATCAGTCTTTTCTGAAAAGTTATCGGAGACTTGTGGATAACCCTTTAAATTTGTGTGTAAAATTTTTATATATAGGTGCATAAATGCCTTTTTCATCAAATCCCGAAGTAGTCAGGGTAACCTTAAGAAGTCAAGAACCACTAGCCTAGTCATAAACTCTTGATGCTTAAAACTCTTGTGCTTAAAATTAATATTTGTAGGTCACTGCTCAGTGCTAAGTTAAAGGGAATTTTTGATACACAAAATATTTGCAGTTGTTTAGCTTATCTTCAGCTGAAAATAGTATTTTTAACAAACAGTATGAAAATGATTTTTTTGAATATACTTTGGTGGATATTTAGCTTCTCTAGATTACATAAAAGTTAATATTCACAAATTATTTTCATCTTTACATACCATACTTTTTATTTATTATGGTTTTTGAAACCTTTTATTTTGTATTGGGGTTTAGCCAGCTAACAGTGTTATGATAGTTTCAGGTGAACAGCAAAGGGACTCCGCCATATATATATATATATATATATGTATAAACCATGTATCCATTCTCCCCAAAACGCCCTCCCCTCCCGTATGTTTAACATAACGTTAAACAGAATTCTGTGTGCTTTACAGTAGATCCTTGTTGGTTATCCATTTTAAATATAGCAGTGTGTATATGTCAATCCTAAACTCCCTAACTATTCCTTCCTCTATCCTTACTCCCCCTCCCCCTAGCCATAAGTTCTTTCTCTAAGTCTGAATGTTCACATAAATTTTTTTGAACTACTTTTCAAGTCTTTATTGAATGTTTTTACAATATTGTTATGTTTTGGTTTTCTGGCTGAGAGGCATGTGGGATACTAGCTCCCTGACCAGGGATTGAGCCCACAACACCTGGATTGGAAGGTGAAGTCTTAGCACTGGACCACCAGGGAGTTCCTCCTCACATAAAATTTTTAAAAGGGGCGTTTAAGTACAGGAAGGGAAGTTTTTGAGGAATTTAATCATATTCTAGCTTGTCTTTTGGTGAATCTAGATTTTTCATGTATTATAATACTGAGATATGCCATTTAATTTTCTGTGTATTATTGCAATATAAAATTTATATTAATCCAGGACAGAGATAAATCAAGTAATTTTCTCTTAAGATAATTCATTTAAAATTTTGCATGCTTGCTTTCTAATGACATAACTAATAACATTTTTGTTTCACTTATTTTAATGATTTGAATTTGCACAGATGTCAAAAGATAAGTATAGTTCTTATTTGAAAAATCTTAAAAATTTAAAAAATTATGAATACATTCAAAGCATTATTCTAGTTAAAGCTTAATTAATGCATTATAAACTTAGGAGTTTAAAATTTGTTTTAAATAAGAAATTGAACATTTGAAATTGCACTCTGAGCTCTGTGATATGAATAAATCCTATTCAAAAAGCTTTAATTTTAAGTTTAAATAGTTGAACTTTTATAAATAGTTATTAGTGAGCTACTTACACATTTTGTTAAATATTTTAGCATCTTATTCTAAAGACTGATAAAAATGCTCTTTCTTTGGGGAAAATTCAGAGAAATTTTGTTACGGCTTCCACATTGAACATTTTTCCTTTGATTTTAAATACTTAAAAATCCATGAGGTTTCTATTGATCTTATCAGCAAGTTCTAGAAAACCAGTTCTTTGAAAAAAACATTTTTTCAAAGGATTATGAGTCAGTGAATAAATTGGTAATGAATATACTGTTATGGAAGAGTGGTAACAGTGGTAACAAAGTAGGGAAGTAATACAGGGAAAACTTTCTAAATGATTTGCTGTCCTGAAAGACTTATTTATATCTAATAGTGCATAATTCATTTTTGAGGAATAATAACATATTAATTAGTAAGTATAATATTTAGAAAAATTACGAAAATGTTTCTTCTCATAATAAATCAAATTTGAATTTTCAGAAAAATCCTAATTTTCAACTGCAGTAGCTTCCTATATCTGGGTGTTTCATATGTATTTTTCTATTGTAAGCTTACTTTGCTTCTTTGGAAATTGATAGGGATTTATCAACCTAATATTAATTGTTTATCAGTTGTTATTTAATTAGCCTTTTTGTGAATTATCCAGGCTGTTTACGTCTTTTGCATTTTTCATGGTTGATTTACTTCCACAATTCTACCAAAAATTTAAAAGGAACCAAATAGAAGCCAAAATTTCTAGCCTTCTATTATTATTGCTTGTTATTCAAGTTAAGTCTGTTTAAAAAGTCCATTTATAATTGAAATGATGTTTTTTAGTTTCTGTTATTTTTTACTTTAACGTTGCAGAATGGTTATATTAGAATTAGTTCACCAGTGAGAAAAATACAGTTAGCAAAGTGTTGAAATGAGGAAATGTGTGAAAAAAAAGTAAAGAGAGCTCTGTGAGGAGGGAGGGAGTTCAGAGTCCAAATGCTTAGAGCGGTCCTTTTTCCAACCAAGTTAGTTGACATGATGTTATTTTCATAAAAACCTTGTTTTGATTACATGGTGTGGATTGGTGGTCTTGGTCCTTTTAACTAAGGGTAAAAATCCACGATAAAATTAGATTTCTTGTTGATCATCTTTTGCAGAAGGACTGAGGATTCATTGGTTAAGAACCGCTAACCTGTCCTCTAGCCTCCAGGGCGTGAGCACTGAAAAGGATTAAGGCCCACTGTAGGGAAGCTTGCACTGAAGCCTGCACTGCCCTTTCCCCTGTTCTTTCAGTTAAATAGAAGGTTGTTCGTTCCCATGACTATCAATCTGGTGCTTTTCACAAGCACCAAATTCTTTTAAGAAAATTGATTATTTTTAGATCCACTGGCCTAGAACACTGAAAGATGATTTTTTTTTTTTTTTTTAGTCTTTTCTGTTGATAGACCCTGTACATACTGTTTTTTTCTGAGGCATACTAGTTTCCTTTAATTTATGTAGGTTTGGTGATCGATAGAAATACTTAAAAAAATCAAGGACAGGTTTTTATATGGTTAAGTTTGTTTGCTCAGTAATAATTATAGAGTTTGGCAGTGTTTAATCTTACATTTTGTTATAAATAGCTATCTGACAACCCTGTAGACATAAACTCTTTAACTTTTTTTTCTAGAGTACTCAGTAATAAGGTACTTCTTCTCATCTTTAAAGGCTTTTAAATATATTTTTATAAATGCTGGTGTCATTTTTTAAAATCTTTGCCAAATTGGTGTTGTATTTAATCATGAAAATATATTTTGATTTTGTTAACTGAAAATAATTGCAAAGTGTTAAACATTCTCAGTAGCTAAAGCTTCCTCCCCCCCCCCCCCATTTAATCTGAGCTTTTGTTGTTACTAGCAAATAATTTGTGACACAGTTTCTTTTTTTTTTTAATGACTGTTACAATCTATATACTTGTCATCTTAGTGTGCTAGAAATGTTCCACTCAGATCAAGAGTTCCTTTCTGGTTTTGTATGTTCTCACCTGCTCCTCACTGTAAATCATTGAGATGTCAAGTGCAATGATTAATTAAGCTGCACGTGCATGTGCTTTTTTTTTCACCTGTCAAGCAGGAAAGAAGTCTTATATCAATAGCAAGATTAGATGCTACAAATTCAGAGCTATTATTCCAGACTGTAAAGTGTATAAAAGTAGTTTGTATTTAGATGCTTATTTGGAATATGGCATGCCACCATTTGTTTGGTTTATAATTCTTAAATTTTGTAAGATACATAAAATCCTGTCATTAAACTTCCAGTTAGAAGCAAAGGATAAATTTGGCATTTCTACATAAATATTTTGGAATTTAAGGTTCATACTTTATACTTGTCTTTTATTCACATATGGGTAGTTGATTTGAGTTATTTAAAGTAAATATTTTAAATTTCTAAATTGATGTGTGTTTGTGTGTATGTATCATATACACCATGAGATCCATTCATAATGTTTGTTCTTGTTATAGTATGGGTTTAAATTTGTGATGAATGATTGTGGAAACTACACTTTTTTTCTGTGTGTAATGAGTATTTGCAGAATATAACGTTAAACTTTTAATTTTTATATATTAATATGAAACAACAGACTTGAAAGCTTGTTCTCCTCACTCTACTTCTTTCATACCCCCTGCCCCCTTTTTAAACATCAGCAAAAGTAAAACCTCAAATTGTATAGTAATCTTAATCTATTATTAAAAGGTCCTAGAAAGGAAGATTACAAGGTAGATTCAGGTTTTGAATCGGTTTTGCCATTGGTTTAGCAGCGGGTGGGCAGGCAGATGCCTGCTCAGAGTAGAACCTATTGCCATTTTTCACCATTGATAGAGTAGCCTTTCAGAGTCAATGAGCTCTGTCAATGTGAGCTTGTCAAGGCTACAACTTCATAGACCTGAGAGGCGGTTTGAGAGGTCAGCCCTTTTCAGGTTCGCTGTGATGCAAATGAACTTTAATGCTTAAACAACTATTGGAATTTTTATGTCTGCTCCTTGTTCTTTTTTCTTCACAAAGTCATTGACGAGACATTCAGTGCTTTTTAAATTGGAAGTTGCATTGTGCTAAAGACCTAGTACAGATTTACGGAGGGCTGAAAGCAGTTAGATCATGTTCTTTTCATGGTGCGATTAGAATCAAATCGATTTCCCTACAGCCTTCAGCATTCAGATGGCAATTTTAACAAAGCTTGGGGGCTAGACAAGGGACAAAACGACTGAACTGAATGTTAATTACACTCTGCAGCCTTATTTTCTTTTGATTTGGGGCTGACTGGCAACTAAATTAACAAAAAGTGTGACCATAACTGCTGCCCTATTTTCATTTAAAAGGAGAGCTGCCTCTAAAAGGCTATCTTTACAAAGAAACAAGTGAGGTCTGCTGATCATTGTTAACAAGGGCACTTTTTTTCCTTTAAAATTCTTGCCAAAAAAACTGTTCAAAAAAGTAATGTAATAAATTAGTCATTGGCATATTATTACCCAGGGAGTTAGTTGAGTTTCTGATTTTTATGACATAAGCTTGGAAAATGTAAGGCAGTAAGTGGTAGTTATGAATTATAATTGGCACCTCTGTGACTGTGGTGTGTCTTTAGCATGTTCCACATGTTAAAAGGTAATATGGTAACTAGATTATAGTAGATACTTTACATAGATATTAACCATTTTATTATGTAACATTAGAGTGTTCAAAATCAGCTTGACCATAACAATTTTTCACCTTGCTCATCTTTGTTTGATAGGCAGATTTTCATATTTGATGATTTTTACTTACTTAGTTGTGCCACATTAATGGAGCTGGATGCTTTTTTCCTTTCCTTGAAGGAAGCTGCAGCTGCAGCAAGTTGCATTTGCTTCTTGTGGCAACACTGTCCTGTTTGCACCTGCAGCTGTGTCAGTCTCATCCTGGCACCTGGCACCATGAATTATCCTCCTCTTTATTCCTCCTCAAGCAAGAAACATTTCATGCTGCATAGTGTGTACCGCAAAAATCAAGTGACCTTCACTATAAGTTTCTTAGTTGATTTCTTTAACAGGTAGTATTGAATAAAGTTTGATTTTCAAATAAAACCAATTTAATTTGATTGGATTAAATGCAGTTTTGCCTCTGAAAATCTTTGTGGAATAATAAATAAGCTTAGCTTTTAAATTTGGACATTATTTTTAAATATGATATAAAAATTACTTTGATTTGACACAGATTGATATTTTTTATTAACTTTTATTAATCATTTCCTTTTTTTAGACTAAAGACCCTTTTCATTTTGTTAATGTATAAATAGCTTTGTTTTAAAATATGTATTAAGGTATTATTATTACTACAAATATTAACAGAAATATTTTTGAAAGCAATGGGGATTTCAATTTGTATTTTTTGGTGGATAACATTAGCATTTTAGACTTAAATAAATCAGAGACTAGTAAGTTTGAAACAGTTAAAAAATACAGTGCTGAAAACCAAAACCATATCTTTGTCAAAACAGTACTATTTCTGTTCAGGCTACTGTTTATTGCTAGAATGTTGCTCGTGTTAGAGACCACTCTATACTCAGTCACTGTCTTATACCTCTTTCCTTTTCACACAAAAAACAGCTGCAAAACCAAGTTTTTCTAAAACCAGTCAAGAGTAAACTTTTTTCTCATTTGTCTTCTAGACACGAAGATCGATTGAGAAGTTATTAGAATGGGAAAACAATAGGTTATACCACAAGGTGAGTACCACAGGGAGCAGCTTCGTACTGTTGGGGTCTGAGCTGCACAGTATGGAAACAGATGCTTTTGTTGAACTAAAAATATGAAAGATGGACAAATGGGTTAGTCTGTGTGCTGCAATAAAATAGAGCTCATTTTTCTTCTTTTACTCTCCTACTTGTCTAGCTGTGCTTGCACTGGAGACTGAGCAAAAGGAAATGTGAAACGAATAACATGATGGAATATGTAAGTTAAAGGGCTGTTTTGTGAGTTTCTCTATTAAATGATCATTTATTTTGCTTCTGATCTTATTCTTTCCATGATTATTAATCAGCAAAGGTGTCAGAAGCTTAATCTCCTGAGTGCAAGGATTTTCTACGGTTCACAGATGCATGGTTTCATGTGCAAGACTGATTTATAAAGTTATGAATGACTTGAAAACAAGGCTTCACTGTGTTCTGAAAAATAATAAATTAATTGCCAAGATAAAATAGGCTGAACATGTGTTGATGGAGTGTGAAATTTTAGATGCTGTATAAAGAATAACCACAACTTTGGTTACGCAGCAAGTCAGATATGGCTTTATATAATGCTAATCAGGTTCCCAAGTATGGAAGAAAACCTTTCAGCCAAGCCGCTGGAGCTTAAGAAACCTTTAGCCTTTATAGATTTTAACTGCCCATACCTCAGTGGCCTTTAAAGAAACTTTCAAAGTGTTGTTGGAATATTATTCTGTAAAAATTATCTTAAAAGTAAACAGGAAATAAGATATTCCTCACCCTGTGTTTATTCTTTAAAAGATATCTAATGGGTATGTGTATACAGTGAATTTTAGAGCTTAGAATAGGATTTAATTTACCAACTACTTGATTTACTTGAAAATTTTTTCTCAGTTTGAAAAGTTCAGAATACTATAGAAAAAGTATGAATCTTTATTCTCCTTTGAGCCTGGGTGTTTTATGTTAAATATGAAAAGATTAATATATGAAAAGAAGAAGATCTGAGCACAGAGTTAAGTATCTAGCACATCATTTCTGACAGATTTTGTCTCTTCTTTGACATAGTATAGCCATCATATGTAGCGTGTGTGTGTGTGTGTGTGTGTATAAAAGATTAATGAAAACAGTGCCTGGGTACTGGAAATAGTTGGAAATTATCATAAAATCATTTTTCTCTATAGCATTTTCTCTTTCTTTTCGTTATCACACAATCAAATCCCATTTCTAGCCTTGAACATAAAAGATGTCTTTAAAATGCTTTTTTTCATAGAATAGCTCTATTCAGTTAACTAAATAATATATTTATCATTATCTATTATATCAAACATGTTAATTTATGATGGTAAAAAGGCACTTGATACTTTTGTATTATAATAAAAGCACATTCAAATAACTTGTTTTGAGATTGACCTATGAAAATACTAGGCTTGTATTTTCATCATAGATGAAAACTCACTGGTGAGAGAGTTTATGTATTTTGTGAGAAGGCATAGATATGTAAGTGATTTAAAGGATTTTGTGAAAAAAACATTTGCTGTATTTATAAACCCAAACACTCAGCTTATTAATAAAATAGAGGCTTTTACTTATTTATTTAGCACACTTCTAAATTTACTTTGGAAAGCAAAGCATAAAAGTATTCCCAATACTACTATTTCCAGATAGAACTATAAGATCATTCATTCATAAAATATGCTCATTCTATTTAATGTTTATTTTTATGATGTTCTAGTATTAATTAAAATAATTTAACCTTCCAAAACATTCTGAACTTATTTGCTCTGTAAAATATTGCTCTTACTGCTCTGTTAATTTGTCATTAATTTTTAGATAAACACTTTTGTACTAAAGCCATTATATTTTCTTACCATCATAGAAGGTATCTAGAAGAATAGTTTTTAAAAAACTTAAAAATTACTTTAAAATGTATTTCTCTTCAGTTTTCTTGGCGTGTGTGTGTTTGTATGTGTATTTATGACAGTTGAGTGGAGTAAAAACAATTTTAAAAACTCCCTAAAAATAGTTTTGCAAAGTTAAGATAGAAATAATCTGTATATCTGTTTGACTTCACATTTTCTTTAATTTACAGAAATTTCATTTGTTAGTTAAAGGGAAATATTTCTCCTTAATTATGTTTTGAATATTGGTGTAAATCTATGAAATACACCAAATTTTCTTTTATTCAGATATGGCAGAAGAAATGAGAGAAATGGTTAACTTCTGTGTATGGCTTCTGAAGGGAAAAAGTTTGTAGGATATAGTCTTTTAAAACTAGTAATAATTCTGATAGTCAAAGATGTCTTTTACTATTCATTGTGCAATATATAATGGAAAATATAATTTAGTCATCAAATTTTAGAGCTACAAAGAATCTTGCCATCTCTCCAGTCCTTTCATTTTATAGGTGAGGAAACAGAAACTGAGGGCTCTAGCTCAAATACAGAAGCTGGGTAGGAAGCTAGTGAACATTTTATAGGCAAATAGCAGGTCAGGAGCACAGGGGCACCGAATGATGAGTCAGCTAGGGGAGCAGTATACTGGAGCCGTGTATGGAAATACCTTCTTTATTGAGACAGGCCAAAAATCAGGAGAACTAAAGAGTGAAAATGAAGATTTGTGGCTCAGATGGTTAAATGTAGAAAAGTATCCAAACCTAGAGGTCATATCAAGACAGTTTCTAAAAAGACAGGAGTTCCTCAGACTGGAAACTGTTCAAATTGAATAATTTTTTGTTTAGCATCCATTCCATGCAGAGTTCAAACAACAGGGAAAATTGATTATAATTTAAGACAGTCCCAAGTTTGGAATAAAAATTAGCTCTGGTCAACTTGTGTCTTTCTGTGTTACTGTGTTATGTTTTTTGATTGATTTTCATTTAGTTTCCTAGTGAAAAGTCCTTTGGAACAGATATTAGCCTTTAATTTTGCTAGCCTAACCTTTAATTCTGCTAACCTGAAAAGAAAAGAATGTTCTTAAAATATTAAGAGAGAGAGGACCAACACTTTGTCTAGAGATCACATGTCCTGGTACAGTAAAATGAGAACAGCTCTAGAACCTAAAGACCCATGGAACTAGGCTGTAAATAAAAGGGAGAAAGCCTGTGGAGCTGAATATTAGGGTCAGCTGCAGCCACCATAGGGGAGTAGAAAGGTCAAGGCTTTGGAGTTAAGACAGTCTTTTGTTCATATACTAACTCCATAATCTATGGTGTTATACTTCTCAAATCATCAGGTTTCTCATCTGTAAAGTGAGTATGATAATACTTGCCTCAGAGAGAATTGTCGGGATTAAATAGATGCATATAGTATGAAATACTTGGTATGTAGTTAGCTCTCAGTGAATGCTAGCTCCCTTTTCTCATTCATTCATGCATGCGTTCTCCTGTTTGTCAGAGGCACTATAAAAATTGTTTTAAGTATTGAAATATAACTGAAGTTTTTTTAAGATAAAATTTTAAAGAAATCCTTTTAAAACTTGTTTTCTCCTCTTACAGGTCATCCTCATAGAATTTTTACCAAAGACACCGATTTTTCGACCAGATTAGCATTTACTTTATTTATAGAGACTTTCCAAGTATGTTGTCTTTCCAATGGTGCCTTGCTTGGTGCTCTCCTGGTGGTGACATAACATTGGTTCTACAGAATCGTGTGGTGTTTTTTTCTGTTTTTTTTTTTTTGTTAAATAACCGCATGTTCTAAGTGTGCATTTTTGTCCAACTTTGCAACAGTTATTTCATACAGATGTTTAATACTTAAGTTATTGTGCTCTTTTCTGTTATGTATTCTGAATTTCAAGGATTACTTTTTTGTATTATCAAAAAAAAAATACATTTGAACTTAGCATAAAAAGTGGCCAGCTTTTTTATTTTACCACCAAGGTATACACAGTCCTTTATTTATTAATTCCTTAATATAGAAAAAGACCTTTGTAAGGCTCTACTTATCTATTATTCTAGCAAGCACACTCTGTATTATTTCTCTTGCTTTTTAAATTTATTGTCATTATTTTAAAATAGTGTTTTCTTTCATAGCTTTTTGAACCATAACATATTCCTTCTCATACAATTCCTAATGCTATGTTTACAGCAGAAATATCTGTAACATTATAAAGACCTGTCAAAAAGTTTTGAAAGTATTTCTGTCTTCAAAAGTCGTAAGGCAGGATTAAATTATTTTCATTAGAATAGACAAATCAGTGAATGGTATGCATGCATCTAATGTTTACTAGAGCTCAGGATCACAAAACATAGTAGCATTACAATCTGTATATTTTTGATCAAGGTATTAATAATGGCCTTATTTGGGTTATTTTTTATTGTTTTATCAAATCTTATGTACAAAAGTATAGGAATACTAGAAATACTCCTTTAAAAAATTTCTAAGGAAAATATCTCCCAATCTAACAGCAATTGTAGAATGCATATGTGCTTCTGAAAAGTTTTTGAAAGAAAACAAACATTACAGAATTAAACTCGTGTTTAATATCCCATTGATATTTAAAAAAGATTATTACTAAGAAATGGAGGGCATATCTAGTACTGTTTAAATCCACTAGTTTGCTTTCAGTCCAGTTATGTATGCTTTTTGATTAAGAGTATGATATACAAGTTTGAGTCAGATCAGTTTGTTTCTTTAAAATATGTACAGGCATACCTTTTTTTTTTCTTCCTCCTTTTGGTTGTACATATCTCCATGCATTTTAAAACTTTCTAAATTTCTGAATGGCCTATGTGTAAATTTTTGTTTTTATAAACCTTGAAATTATACAAATTTTGTGTGTGTATACAACATGTTCCATACAACTGTGGTATCGAGCAATAATGTGAATAACTTTTGAAATTATATAAACTATGCTTAATTTGTATTAAGAATTGGTACCACTATATAATACTTTTTTCCTTGTATTAAATCTTTTAAATACCAGTTTCATTAATTTATATACCTGTATTTTTTAAAACTATTTCTTTGTACTTCTCCAAAGTACTGTAATTCTATGTGAATTTGAATAGTTTAATGACATATCCTATATCAGATATTAGGAACTATCTTAAAAATTAGGATTTTTGGAGAAGGGTGTGTCCTGAGATTTATTTGTTTCCTTTGCTTCCCAAAACACCAACTTGAATTTATAAAACACTTTTCCTATAAAGAGCTCAAAGTACAGAGAATTCATACACTTCTCATTTTATTTACTTTGTGTCTTGGATATGTCCTATCCTTAAAGTAGTGCAAATTAAAAGATAATGCTATTCAGAAACTCTAGTATTCCTCTGTGGTTTTCCTGTGACAAATTATCTTATGGAGAACACTAATTTTGCCTCAGGAGAAACTCCAAAAGAACAGAAAAATGTGACTGTGTAGACTGTGCAGCACAGCTTTCCAGATCTGAAATTGTGTCAATTTGTGGAGCATCATGTTAATCAGCTTTATAGGAAGAGCTGTATCCATTTAGGCATAATTCTTTTCTCCTATTATTCTTCTATAAATTGTAATCTTAAAATTATTATATTCCCATAAGAATATTAATATTTTTAACAGGATAGTTTTCATACTTGATAATGTTAAGTATAAGCTTTTAAACTATTTTCCTGATTTTATTGAGAAATATGTTGCCTAAAGATTCCCTGGAAATGGGCACTCATATTTCTAATGAATGTATGGAAAAGAGCTGTGAATGCTTAATATGTGACATTACCATAAGCCAGTTATGCTTTGAGCAGTTAGGTTTCCATGTTTGGATTTTCATTAATAGCCCCCAGTGTGAGCCCTTTGGTTTACCCTTTCTTGAATCATTAAGTGTCCAGGTTACTGGAAATTAGGAATGTCAGAGATGCCTGCGTTATATGAACATTAGTCCAAAGGAAATGTTTTAAATGATGATCTTTAGTTTCTGTTTTCTAACTTAAAGTTTGCGAGACATGGACCATAGCACATAATTATAAAAATGGCCAAGAAAAGGTATTATCGGCAGAAAATCTAATGTATAGATTTTACATAGGTTAAGTGAATATCTTATGATCTTCATTCATATGTTACTGGCATTTTACAATTAGTCCAACATCCCTTTGTAGAAACATTCCTTTATCAAACAGTGTACTTTGCAAACCCTATATTATATTTTAGTACATGACTTTTGTATACCTGAATTAAAATATATGGTTATCCAAAATCTAATGACTATAGTGAAACTGAAGTAACATTTAGCTTTTAAGGTAAATATGCCCCTCTCTCACAACCTTACTTATATAAAATAGTCCTCAGATGCTCTATTATGACTCTTTAATGACTAGGTTTCATCCATTTAAAATATAAACATGTAATTTTGGCCTGAAATCAAAAAGTGTTCAACCTTGAAAACTAGTAAGCAGTGATTTCCTTTCCTTACTAGAGAAGCTGGTTTTGTAATTGAATAATTTAAAATCAGGAAGGATCACAAGTTTCTCCATAGTTGTATTTTCAGTGTTACGCATAGAGAGCTTCCAATTGTCCCTTTATGTTAATAGACACAGACCAACCCTATAAAATACTGACAGCATTTCATATCAATCTTTAGTTATAAAATAAAGATATTAAGTAGTAACATGTGCAGTTGGATCCATAACTACATCCATAGCTGCATGATTTCAAACTACACTACTTTTGTTTTGTTACTGTTGTTCAGTCACTCAGCCATGTCCAACTCTTTGCGACCCCGTACTTTTATTTGGTATTATATATATAGACTATTTCAACTTTTATGGTAATTGCTTCACTATTATAACCATTAGCTGCTTGCCTAATGTTTCACTGTAAATATTTGCTTTGGCTCAACTCTTGGTCACTAGTACTTAATCAGAAGTACAATGTGTTTAAAACTGTCTTTGAATTCTAGCATTTAGTCCTGGACTCTCTTTCAAGCTTCTCCTATCCCATTGAAGTATTACGGGTCCTTTTGCTGCCCTCCTGATGTCCAGAATCTTCACCCAGGTGTGGACGTAGTTCAGAATTGCCTTTCTATCTTCCTTACTCAAAGCTCCCAGTAAGAATGTTAATTTTTTGGCACTGTTAGCTAGGTGTTTAGAAAGCCAATTAAAGTGAGTCAGTGACATTAAGTGATGAATGGCTGACACTCTGAATTCTACTAAAGTGGTACTTACATTTTTAAAAGGGAATCTCTTAACTTAAATTTTCAATTGGTTTTCCTTTTCAAAACACCCTATCACTCTGGACTTTCCCAGGAGGGAAGTAGTAGAATGGTTGCATGCGAGGCTTCTCAAACCACTATTTCTGAAGAAAGCTGATTTATGTCTAGTAGTAGGGGGGAAAGAAAAGGCTCAAGACCAATCCCAAACCAAACTATTCATTATTCCATAATAGTTGGTGTTAAGTAAATGCAAACTTTTTTTAAATAAAGAAATTCTTAATTTTCCATAGATATAATTGCCAACTGTATGTTGTTTTTAGGATCAGACCTTTTGTAGAAGTTGAGGTTTGAAGGAGATTTATCTTTGAGATCTGAAGGAGATCTTGAGTTACCTTGTTCTGTACTTTTATAGACTTTTTAGATAGTTTAGCAGAAGTTTAGCTAGTGTTTACATTATTATAATTTTGTGTACTTGATTCTGCTATAGGAGCAGAATCACCCCCACCCTCACTGCCTCACCTTGGTAAATTAAAACAACAGAGATTGATTGTAGCTTTAATAGACAGTAATGAAGACAGAAGTTCAGATCACTAAACTTGATTTTGAATTGATTTCTCATGTTCTGCAAGATCAAATTTACTTGGCTTCTTCGCCTTTCATTTTCATGGAAGGATACTATGACTACCTCATATTTTTTAATCACTTATTTTGCTGTTGTTTATTATGTCCTGTATGGAAATAAGATATTTAATAGTAATGATTGAGTAGCTTTTTTAACTAATGATATCAGCAGAAACTTGAGTTATCAAATTTTGCTTTTAAAATTGAAGAGTTAGTATAGTGAGTACTCCCTGTATATACTTAAAATAATGTTTGCTTATTTAAAAATCAGGTAAACATTAAATATAATATTTGAGAAAAATTTCTTTCTTTCTAATAAGACCTTTTAAAATATATCTCTGATATTTAAGCAAAATTATGCCTTTGTTTTGGTGTGTTTTAACATTCTACTTTGTAAACATGGTGCTCTGAATTTAAGAATTGACAACTTTTTTCTCTTCATGAAAGATACATTGTATATTGCTTTCTTAGCTCTTTATCTCAGAAATATTTCATTGAATTAACTATACTAATTAATTCTCAACTTTGGCAGATAAGGTATCTATTCCTAAAAACAAAAAAAGGAAAAGAAAGAACCATAATGTCAGCCAGCCTTCAAGAGAAGAGGAGTAACAGGTCACTATTTTGTCCACTCTCCTGTACTGGACCATAATGTACCCTTAAACTGCAGATATTTCTTTCCTATTATTTTTCCTACTGGTTCTTCATTTAGTAGGAGTGGTTAGATTTTAAACATTTTAGAAGAAAAGTATATTCTAGTTTGGCAAGAAACCTTTTGCACTAAATGAAAGACCACCTCCTCTTTCTTCCCTTTTCAGTTCAGTTCAGTCGCTCAGTCATGTCTGACTCTTTGCAACCCCATGAATCGGAGCATGCCGGGCCTCCCTGTCCATCACCAACTCCCACAGTTTACTAAACTCATGTCCATCGAGTCGGTGATGCCATCCAGCCATCTCATCCTCTGTCGTCCCCTTCTCCTCCTGCCCCCAATCCCTCCCAGCATCAGGGTCTTTTCAAATGAGTCAGCTCTTTGCATGAGGTGGCCAAAGTATTGGAGTTTCAGCTTCAGCATCAGTCCTTCCAGTGAACACCCAGGACTGATCTCCTTTAGGATGGACTGCTTGGATCTCCTTGCAGTCCAAGGGACTCTCAAGAGTCTTCTCCAACACCACAGTTCAAAAGCATCAATTTTTTGGCACTCAGCTTTCTTCACAGTCCAACTCTCACATCCATACATGACCACTGGAAAAAAGCAGCTTATTTAATTAGGTACTTACTCCAATCTCATTGCATTGCCATAAAGTCTTCATGAACAGAAGTTTGTTGTAACAGAAGTTATCAAAGCCCTTTTAAAGTCTCTATTTCTTTTTTACATATATTAGAGCTAACGACACTTTGACTTCTCAGAAGAGTTAAGCATTGTAGACTAGAGCTGGAAAGCAAAGTATACGTGATTGGAAGTGTGTGTGCTGAATTCTGCTGCTGGAGAGAAATAGCTGCCTTGTTATCCTGCAGTTTGGTTTACAAAGCGGAAAGTTATGCAATGGCCAGAAATTGCACACAGCGTTATACCTACTTTTATATATTCTTTATGTATTACAGGTCACTGGAAAGTATTTTTTTTTTTAAGAAAAATGTTGTTCTAAAATTTTCCTCTGCTTATAATGTTGAGAAGATTGGAGGCTACCTTGAATACAGTATTCTTCTGTTTATCTTTTATAATTTAAATGTGACAAACCGTTTGAAAAGTACCAAATAAAGGATTATAGGAATTTGTTCCTATGTCCTTGATGAGCATGGAATAGTTTTCAAATAAAATAATTCATTAGAAATTTTTGATGAGTGAGCAATTATGCAGACCCATGATCAAGATCCCTATTTATTATACTTTCAGTTTATTCTAATTACACTCAACTAAGTCTAGTAATGAAAATAATATGTAAATATGCAGTTGAATTTTAAAGATACATATTTTCCTTTACTGAGAAATTAAAGCCATTGTCAAATGGGTATCATCTGTTTTTGTTGATGAGATTTTTCTTTTGGTTAGATAAAAATTGTTGGTTTTTATAATTGCGAAAAAAATCTGTATTTAAGGTGGCTTGGTGTTTGTGCCAGTCTTGGCTGCAGAATATTTAGCTGTGTAAAATTAAGTCTTCATTGACATGATTTTTCTGTAGTAAACAAATGGAGACTTGATTTGAGCTAGGTGGTTTTTTTTTTTTTTTTACTTGCTTACTTTGCCTAGTTGAGTTTTTATTATTCTTAAGTGAATCTGTTGTAGCACATGACTTCAAAACATGATTCTATGCTCAAAACTCAAATATGGGTTAATTCACAGCATTTGGTCTCTAAAGACTATATAATGCCTTAAATAAAATCTTAAGCCAATTTAGGTGAAGTTGGAAAAGGGAGTCTGGAATTTAGAGAGCAAATCACATTAAAAGAAATTGACCAAAGGTAGTCATTTCTGTTGAAATGCCTGTGTGAATGAATACACACACACATATTTCTGGGAATAAAATATTACACATTACAAATATGAGTTTAGTAACTGTGAGCAATAAACTTATTAAAGAACATTTTATATTACTGTGTTCTTGAACTTGCTTTAAAGTTGGAAAACAAAAGTACAACTTGTATATTACCTTTTTTCCCCTCCAAAGATCTTATTTAAGTTGTCCTTAAGTTTTAAAAGCCAATATAGCTATTAAAGTTTAGCATTGATTTTTAAGTTTTTTGGGGAAACATATAATTCTAATCACTACTCCTGTAAATATACATATTTAGCATTTAGGTAAAGTTTGTTTTACTATATCAAGTGACTTTTTGTCATATAAGCTGTTTTTTTCATTTTACCTGATTGACCCAGGGTCCAGTGCGAACCTTAAAAAAGTTCCATATATATGGAAAAAAGTGTATATGTGTATGTATATACATACATAATTCTAAAATAGAATATTTTTAAGTAATTATATCTTGGTTCATTAGGACATCTCTCTAGTAAGCAGTAGAGATGCTTTTACACTCTATCACCTGGATTGTTACAGTTAAAATGCAAAATGACAATTGATTCTATTTAAAGCATTTAAAAACTAAGAAATTTTGTGCTTGTGGATTATTTTTGTTTCCTTGAATCATCTCAGTATTGTAGTTTTGAAAGAATTGATTATTTTCTGAATTTTTAGTCTTTTATTCTTTTTTCTCCATGCTAACAAGAAAAATGCAAATGTTCTCAAAAGTAAATGAAGCTTCCCTTTTCAGATGGAGACCTAAGCAAAAATGCCATTACTGCTTGCATTAGTTACTATCTTAGAATCCATCACAGAAAGCCCAAAAAGATAGCCCAACCTTTTGTACCTATAGTCTTAGATATTGTTAGATAGCCATTCAGTTTTCTTTACATCATGTGTGAGATGAATATTTCTTTAGACTTTTTTGTTTGCTTTACTAAAGAAATCAACGAAGGGAAAAAAAAAAGTCCAAAAAACAAAACAAACAAAAAACACCCTGTAACTCATGTGAAGCATGCAGGGTGTTGTAATTTCAGTTTGCAAAGTGGTGTGATACAATGTTGCTGAGGCAAAAGCACACGATAGATTTAATGTAGCCAATTGTATACTTTTGAAAAAAAGAGTAACTGTTCCCTGTGAGTTAATTTTGGATTTTTTCAAAATCTCTCTTTTAGGCTTTGTGCTGGATTCTTCCAGACAAATGCGTATTCCATGTGGGCCACTGTTCTGCTAAATGCTCTCAGTTCTCCTTTTGCAATCAAGATTATGTTGCTAAGGAGATTTTGCTTTTATTGGTGCCATTGATTTGTGTTAATACGTTTTGAATACCTCTCCGTATTCTTCCATAGACAAGGCCAAAAGAAAAACTTCCCCGAGTTTCCCAATTTACATTACAAATGGAGCGGTGGTGTAATGAAGCCGATATAAAGTGGGCAGTTGAAAGGGAACTAAAGAAGGGCACTCAAGTGAGAAATGAAGAAATGTGCCGGGTGTAGTCATGGGCTGCCTTTGGTCCAGCTGCAGGAACTGGCTCAGGCCATAGGTAGGCCGAGTGAGCACCTCCCTCTGCAAAGACCACCCACTTTTTGGAGTACAGGCCAGCATATCGCAGATTACCTCGCTGACTGATACAGGGCCATTAAAAAAGTGAGAAACTTCTTCTGAGGTGGCAAAGAGATGATTCTCTCTCACCCTCGGATCTCTTCTTGAGTCCTTCCTAGAGCATGACTGAGGCTAGACTTTCTCTGCCTTATGAGTTTAAGTTGTCTTTTAAAGGAAGCCTTGTGGATGATTGTGAGGGCTTAGCATTTTCAAGTACTGCTGATATGTTTCCAGGAGAGAAGGATGGTAACTAGATTAAGGGTTTGGTTATATGTTCCTTCCTTTGTATCATATTCTGGACTCCAGAGATGGTCTTCTTTCTAAAAAACACTCAAATGTTCTGCTGTGAATGGAAGGGGAATCCAACTTGACATGTCTTGAATCAGTGATTTATTGACAGTGTGGTATCTGAAGGTGCGGAAGAATACCTCTGTGGCCTAGTCACACCCTTTTAGTGGTTTACATTGTTCAGACCCATATGGTTTTGTTTTGTTTTTTTTTAGTCAAAACACAAATACTGCACTGATACAATGTGAAGAATTTTCAGGCATTTTAAATTAGAAATATAAAGAATAATAATATTAGGAACTATGAAAAAAATTGTTACGTAAGTCTGAGGAAATAAAGCAACTTAAGCGTTAAAAGAACAAGCTTGCGTTATTTAGAGATGAAATATGACTGTTTCTGTCAAAATAATTTACTGATTACTTCAGCAGAGTAAAAGTCTAAATTATCACACCTTTAATTTATGTATGATCTGGGCAAAAGCATAAATTGCAGCAGCATTTGCTACAAGTGGGAAATATAAAATTCATATAAACATCTGAAAAGGAAATCTTATTTCCTATATTAATGGTGTCTCCTCAGTAGTTTCTTTTCCCCAAAAGATGTTTGTCAACTATTGTGTTTCCTGGTTAAAATTCCAGTTTGCACACTAAATGTGGTAAGAATTTTTGTCTTATGTCCCAGGAACTTTGTCTACTTGTAATTCTGGGGCATCTTTTTCCTGTAATTTTTTTTAAGTCTTTTAAAAGTAATTGACTATCGTTTAAAAACTAAACTTGAGAAACACAAGGTGAATTTATATATTCTGCCTGGTATTTTTGGCTGTATTTCTCAATGATTTCTGTATTAGTGATACCATTCTTCCATGGTATAATCTTAAAGAATTTATTATAGGTAAAAGGTAGTAAGACAAATAACAGAAATAGTTTTGTACTATGTACTGAAAACTTTTTCCTCCAAATTGAAATTAATGTATGGAAACAGACTTTAATTACTTTAAACTTATGCTTAGAAAGATGACCTGAAGAGATAGGCAAATGTGTTCTATTTGTATACATAAAGCATAAGCAATATAGTTTTACTGTGTACATTGAACATGTAACAAAAACTAATGAAGTTATTTTCCAAATATGATTAAAATTTATCAGACGTATTCCAAGGTTTATGAGCTCTGGAAAACCAGTTCTTTATAGTCTTCTGTTGATGATATACTATTCCTGCTGGAAGGTATTTCTGTAAAAGAATGCAAGGGTAGCAAGTCATTCATTCTGCCCAGCTTGTCTGACCAGTGTTTCTTCTGTCTACTACTTAGAGCAAAGATGAGTTAGATGCTCTGTGAACACATAGTACATGTTTAAATACTATCAAAGCCATCAATAATTAGGCTGCACCAGGAGAACCTTGCAGAAAGTGTGTGTGTAAGAGGGCACTATCTTCTTTTCCAGTTGTGTCAGCACTGGGTATTGCTCTTTAGCCATATAGCCCACATCCATTTTAAAAAAGAATCTCAGAGCTGGAAGAAACCCCAGTGGCGATGTACCTTGGAATCAACTGGGGAGTTTTTTGTTTCTGTTTTTTCAAGTTCAGTTGGCTGTCCCGTCACCTCCACCTATTAGAATTGGGAGGAGAGGGAAGGAGAATATGTATATTTTGAAAGACTTTTCTCAGTTACAATGACATCGTCCCTCCCCATTGTAACCTTATAATGACCTAAGGAGTTTGTCATTTATCTATGCTCACAGATTGTTTGTGACAGAGCTTATGTATGTGGGGGGGGATTTACTGTAGTAAATGCTATAAGTAGAATCTTCCTTTTTGCAAATTTAGCAATTTGAAAAAAATCCTAAAAGCTATCTATCATTTGAAATTAAGAAATGTTACCAAAATTTATTCTTTGCAACTGAAAGACTGTCAGCTATGCCTAGAGCACCTAAAGGCAATTTGTTGAAGAAAAACAACCCCAAATTGTTATCTCCCTAAGTGGTGAAATTCTAGCTCTATCTACTGTCCAACCTGAAAACTGTGACTTAAACATTTAATTATTTATTGCTAGTCCGTGTGAAAACATTTAGAATGGCTGGCAGCCTACCAGGCCCCGAGTTAAACATTCTACAGTCTGACTAGATTTGCTGGGTAGCCAACTTCACATCAGATTAAACACATTCTCTTCATGATGAATAGCTTGGAACCTAAAAACTTGATTTTGTTACCAGAAAACGCAAGGGGTGTGTTGTTTTCGAAATTAAAATTATTTTATGTTTTCCTGCCACCATTCTGTTTGTGATTGTCCAAAGTATTTTCTTTGGTGGTGGTGAGATGGAGAAATGGACAAACAGGGACTTTTGGTACTAATAAAATATAAAAAGGACTCCAACAAGGTTGGACACAATGCAGCCTAGAGATGAACATTCATGAATTTTGTACAGAAAAAATTTACATTTCATTACCATTTTAAATCACAAAGGCAGGTCTACAGACACTGGTCTGTGTGCTTGTGTGTTCTCATCGCGTTTTCTGAGCAAATGGTGAATAATGTGATGCTGGCTGTATTCTGTTTCCTTACCATTAATTTCCCTTTTTAAAGTTTAAGCTAATTGTGATGTGTAGTAACTGGTAACACTCATTTCAGTGAGTCATACTTTATGGACCTATGCACATAAGCTCTGTGTAATGTTCTCTTGTGTAATAAGTGCTTAGGGACAATGAAGGGTACTCTGAGCATCACTGCTCAGCTATGTAGTACACCAGTTCTCCACAGACTTGCCATTCTAGTTCTGCATCCACATGGAGAGAAATCAATAAACTGTCTTTATAGTGAATGACAAGAGGAAAATACAATATTTGATGATGAAATTCACTAGACTATAATAGAATTCAGTCGAGTTTGCTATTCTTTCAGATATGTTTTACTTTGGGAAATTCTGTGAAATTACAAAGAATTCGAAAGGGTTATAGAGGAAATGGTGACTAACTCTAATGAATTGAAATGTTGGAACTAAGAACTCTGCTCAAGGGAGCTGGCTGGCCAGCAGGCTGCCAGTTGAGGGTAATTGACAAGCAGGTGCCTGAAAAAACCACAGGAAAGGTCCTATTTTTAGTTATTGGCATCAATAATGACATGGCTTTAGGCCATGATTGAAGAAGATAGTTTCTGAGAGTAGTGTATCTTGAATTTAAAGTGTTCAACTGCAGAAAGTTACGTCTAAAAATTTTTAGTAACTGAAAGCCCTTCAATCAGAATCTATCTTTAAGAACTTATTCATGTTCTTTTTAAAATTTTAGCAGCTTAAAGAAAAATCAGCTTTAGATATATTTTTGATAAAATGTACTTTTAAAATCACAAAATGTTTCATACTTTGATGAATGTGTTGTTTCACTTATTAAATATTTGGAGCACTCAGAAATATACCTAGTTTTGGAGTTAACAAGGAAACAGCCATTAGTCAAGAATATTGATATTACAGACTTAGTGAACTCTGACATTTGTCTTTTTTAGACTGTCTTCTAGCAGTATGGAGTCTTTATAACTATGCTTCAAATGTGCTATGATTCCTAAATGCCATGTTTTCGACCATGAAAGGGTAAACATGAACAATTTCTTAGTTATCTCCTTTTTTCCCCTATTGAACTACCCTGATTTACTCATGAAAACTGCATTCTTGGGATAATTTATATCAAGACCACAAATGAATTTTATCAAACCATTCAAAATCAACTGGAAAATGTTTTTAATTAGGAAGATGAAGTACAGGAATTGGCAATGTTGAAGCCTAGATTCTTAAATAGTATGTTAAAATTTGTTGAAGTATGTATTTGGGGTAAATTTGCATAGCTTAAAACAAATAAAAGAAAAATGATTTTTGTTTTAAATAATTCTAAGTATTGGCCAGAGTTAGAAAGTCAGTGGTGATCCTGCTTTGAGATAATGCTTAGCTTTCAAAATTAGAGTTTTATTTTTATTTATTTATTCTTACAAAAAGGATACTTTGCTTCCTTCAACAAGAGAGTGTTTAAGATTGAATTTTTTGAAACTGCTAGATGTAATTATTTTTTTTAAACAAATCCTGTAGAAATAGAGAGAATGTCAAATATATTTCAAATAAACAGCAAATCTGTTTACTCACAGAATTATTTTTCAAAGATATCTCAAAAACAAAAGGGAGAAACAAATTTTAAAAATTTATTGTCATTTTAGTGCCACTTAAAGCATGTTTGGGCTTCCCTGGTGGCTCAGCTGGTAAAGAATCTGCATGCAATGCGGGAGACCTGGGTTTGATCCCTGGGTTGGGAAGATTCCGTGGAGAAGGGAAAGGCTACCCACTCCAATATTCTGGCCTGGAGAATTTCATGGTCCATGGGGTCACAAAGAGTCAGATATGACTGAGCGACTTTTACTTCACGTAAGCATGTTTTTGATCCATTTTGTTCTTAATAATTTTAAAATAGATGATGGTAATATTTTTTCCTGAAACAAAAAGGAATCCAGCTCAGCTTTTAAAATCTACCTTTAAAAGCTGCCCTGTTAATGCACTTTTCTTCATAGGATTATCCATCACATTTGAGTGGATAAATAAGTTGCCTCTTAATTGTTTCACACTATCTATATGACTTTATTTCATTACCTCTAATAGTTACAACTTTAGCTTTGAAGAATAGTTTTATCAGTTTTTTTTTCTTTGCATCAATTAAAAATTCAGATGATAAGAAACATAAAAAGAAGGTAAAGAGAGTAGTGGCTAGTTTGTATTCTCTTTAGTTTGCTTTCACAAATTGATCATTTTATTGTGAATTTAGTTTTATTTTTGTTATTAGTATTTATTTTCCATTGTTATGAAAGAGATTTGTTACTGAACTATGTCCTCAAATCGTGTTAACAGTCTGTGGCCTGGAACAGTGTATGAAAACTTCCTTTAAAAGTATATTAGTAAGTTTATTTCCAAGAGATAATACTGATGTTCCTGGGTGAGAAAAATAATCCAGTTAATATCTTCCATAATAGACCTTAGGAAAATAGTCTGAATGCCAGTTGTCCACCCTCATAGCTGGTGCTCAGATTGAAAGGGCAAGTGTTAGATCCTCAGTCATGTCCAGTTCTTGGTGACCCCAGGGACTGTTGCCCTCCAGGCTCCTCTGTCCATGGAATTTTCCAGGCAAGACTACTGGAGTGGGTTGCCATTCTCTTCTCCAGGGGATCTTTGCAACCCAGGGATCAAACCCAGGACTCCTGCGTTTCAGGCAGATCCTTTACCATCTGAGCCAGCTGGGAAGCTCAGTGCACAGTTTAAGTCAGTAATGTCGATTTTGAGTGCCAGGTAAAAGAGCTAAAATACTTTACTAACAAAACTGGAGACATCTGACTTGTTCTTAATAGAGCCATACTCTAAATTGGTTTGGTGAGGGAAGGATTTAAATAATGTATGTTAAGCCTGGCCTATTCCCAGGCATTGTGCCAAGTGTGAAGGATATCAAGGGAAATCATATCACTCTACTGAAGAGTTGAGACTGGAGGAATAAACATAATGTGGTATAATAAGTGCCAGTAATCAAGGGAATTAGTTGGTACGGTGGGGCTACAAAGAAGCAGGAAATTTTGTGTTGGGTGAGAAGGTCAATGAAGTCCTCAGAGGAGATAGTTAATGTGATTGTGAAGGATGAGTTGAAAATGGACAGGTGCAAAGGCAGAGAGGGATATAAATATGTTGCATTCAAAAATGGGTTCTGCATGACTGGAAAATAGGGAAAGATTATTTGGTATATAGTAGTCATCTTTTAAATTAATGAATTATGGGGAAATATAAAGAGAGAAGGTCAGCAAAGGGAGAAAGTTCATGTGTTTCATGCTGAAATTTTAACCTGAAGCTATTGGAGGATTTTTAAGAACTCACTGTTTTAGCAATAAGACCAAATGATAGGTAAGATGGAAGAACAGAGGTGTAGAAAAACAGTTTTGATGTTTGTTTAACAGAAAGACTAGACTTCTAACCATTCTGGATAATTATTATCTATATATAATTATATAACATTATCTGGGACATTACAAAGGCATCTCTGGAGTCAAACCTGGTCTCAACAGCTCTGCCACTTTCTGGCTGTGTGACCTTGGAAATGTTAACAGTTTTGTGCCTTTTTTCTCATTTGTAAAATAGGTTTATAATAGCACCTGTTTCAGGAAATAGCTGTGAGGATTAAATAATGTAATACGTATATTCTGTCGGCAGTGCCACCCAATCTAAGATTGCCAGGAACACGTGAGGAGTTGAACAAAATTGGGTTTATTGTTTGTTGAAAGTAGAGCACACCAGTGGGGTTCCATGGAGCTGTTTCAATCAGAGGGTGCTGAAAGGCCTTTTAAGATGCAGGCTCATGTTAAGTGATTTGCAAGAGGTCAAGGAATCAAGGGTTTGCTCTGGATTGTGTCCTCTCAGAAAGTGGGATAATTTTATGACTGGGTGTCTTAATGGATCTTGTTTAGAAGGTGGGAAGAAGGAAGGAAAGTTAAAACTGTAATTGGTAAAGAAGCCACAGACACCTAGTATTAAGTGGGGAGGGGAATGCTTAGTATTTTGTGCTTTGCACTGTGACTTGCATATACAAAATTATCTATGCCTATGCAAAATTATGAAGAAGGCTCGTTTGTCTTACTTCGTCACGGTCAGAGTGACCTTGTCTGATGTTGATGTTCTATGAGATGAAATTTTATTTTCAACTAGAGAACACTAAGACATAGCTAATAGTAACAAGTCAGTTCCCAGATGCCAGAGTCCACTTTTTCTTAATCATCACTTAGCATAAAGCCTATTATAAACTTAAAGCTTAAAAAATATTCCCCAAATAATTATAATATTGAAGCCCCCTCTCAATAGTTTGATCCATTTTTGGCCTATCCTAGTGGCCTGCACCTTCTTATTCCTTTTCTATGTGAGTAGATTTTTCTTATGTTTTAGATTTTTACTTTGAGCTAGTATTTTTCATATGCAGAAAAGGATAGAATGTTAAACCTCTAACAACACATTCTTTGAACATTTTCATAAAGGTTTAAAACTTTTTAAATGTAACCATTCCAACATCTCTGTTTTACATAAGTTGACACTGGTCAAGTTTATAGTTTCTCAGACTGAATTGAAATATTTACTAAGTATAGTTATGTGTATAATATTTGTGTTCTCTTACATACCGTGAGATCTGTTAGTCTTGTCTTATCGCTAGCACTAAGTGCAGTGCCTGGCACACAGTAAGTGTTGAAGAAATGGTTGTTGAATAACTGAAGGAGGAAGAGAAAACTTCTGTTTGGGAAGCAGAACTGAAACTAAAATATACTGAGCAGTTATTTAATGCCTGGTGCTGTTAGGCACATTATAAAAGTTATAAGGAAATTCTGGACATAAAGGTTAATTTCTGTTCTGCAAAGGAAACTTTGACTTAAGCTAAAGATAAGTAACTTGTTCTAGGAAGTGATAAATAAAGCTTGATTCCAGACCTGTGTCATGCATCAAACATTTAATAAACACTTACCTTGTATTGCACTGGGGATTGAATGTATCAAAGCCTGTCATTAGCAATTGCTGCTCTCCCTCTCTAAGAGTCAGCTGGGAGTCTCAACTTGTTTTAAACACAGCTATCTTGCTACTCTGTGCTTGCGTGTAAGAACTGAATGGGATGGGAGGAGAACCTATAACCAGTGCTAATTTCATTTTCAGTTTATTGCCACAAATGTCAGATAGCCACTACCCAAAGATCTGAACATACTTCACAAATATACTCTCCAAAATTTGTCATATCTTCACTTCCTACTTCAAATATTCAACACCAGCCTTCACTTACTACTGGATCTTTTCATTGGCATATGAACATTCTCTTTGCCTTCCCTCTTTAATAAAGAAACCTTCCTCAGCAGCTCAGCAGTGGGGAATCCACCTGCAATGCAGGAGACCCAGGTTCGATCCCTGGGTGAGGAAGATCCCCTGGAGGAAGAAATGGCAACCCACTCTAGTATTCTTGCCTGGAGAATCCCATGGACAGAGGAGCCCGGCAGGTTACAGTCCATAGGGTCACAAAGAGTCAGACATGGACTTTCACTTTAATAAATAAAACCCTCCCTGGACCTTGTATCTCCTGCCATGTTTCCCAGACCTCACAGAAGGCTTCTCAAAAACTTCCTCACATTTCAGCTTACCTCTATTGATGCTAACTAGGTTTTGATTACCCACTCCCCTAAAGTTGCTTTTATCAAGATTACCAAACACCTCCACTTTGCAGATCAGTACTCTGAAACATTTACTCCATTGATCACTACATCCTCTTCATACACCTCCTTCTCTTGGCTTCCCTGAGAGCATGCTCTCTCAGTTTCTTGCTCCTTGTTCCATCCATTGGCTCCAGCTCCTCCTCTTCATCCTTAAATGTTGGAGTGCTCCTGAGCTCAAGTCTAGGACTTGATTTCGGCTCTTTTTCTACCCAGTCTCATGTAATCCCATGATTTAGATGCCATCTATTAATGTATGCAAATTTATAATACCAGCTCTGGCCTTTCCACTAATTATAAATTTAGATATCTAGATGCTAACTTAACAATTCTCTCCTTGAATAGCAAGTGGGCATCTCACACTTCTTGGTTTTCTCCCTTGTGAAAACTGTTCACTTTTCCTAACCTTAGTATATGGTACCTCCTTTCACACAGATATTCAAGACAAGAACCCAGGAGTTGTCTTTTCTCCTCTATCTCCCCAACTCCCCATACTCTACCTTAAAAATACATCCTCAGTACATTTCTCTCTGTACCCCTTGTTTTCACTTGTGTCTCAGCTTCCATTATCTTATGTCAGTTCTTATCTGAATTATTATGAGGACTCTTAACTATTTAGCTTCCTTCCGAATCTGGCTCCAGTCTTACTAGAAAAGACAAAATGTAGTTCCCCTTTGGGGTCTGGTTCGTTGTTGCCTCTGCCTGGAGTGACTAACTACTGTCATTCAGGTTTCAGCACAAATGTCCTTTCATCAGTTGATATCTTTCCCAGCCACGCATCTGAATTACCGTCTCCACCCAGTCAGTATCCTACTGTATGTATTCTTTTGACTGCTTTTCACTGTCTGCATTGATCTTATTCATATTTTTGAAATTTGGTATTCCTTTTATTACAGTATCAGCCCTATAAATTGGGTTCTTCCCACTATATTCCCAGTTTAAGAACATTGCCTGACACATAAGCACTCAATATATTTGTTGAATAAATAAACATATAGCCATGTTTGTTTTAATATAAAGCCAATTTCAGCCTCCCAACTTTGACCCTAGATGCTATGCCTCGTTTCTCCCATGGCTCTGTGTATTCATGGCTTCATTACCTCATTTCTTAATTTGAGAAGCTTTGTTCCTCTTTTTCACCTATACCAACCACTGAAAAGAAGGACCATAGTACCTTTGAATAAATATCAGTGAAGAAGATCATCAGTAAATTATCCAAATTGTTGTTCAGTCACTCAGTCGTGTCCAACTCTGCAACCCCATGGACTGCAGCACACCAGGCTTCGCTATCTTTGACCATTACCCAGAGTTTGCTCAAACTCATGTCCATTGAGCCGGTGATGCCATCTAACCACCTAGTCCTCTGTCGTCCCCTTCTCCTCCTGCCCTCAATTTTTCCCAGCACCAGGGTCTTCTCCAATGAGTCAGCTCTTTGCATCAGGTGGCCAAAGTATTGGAGCTTCAGCTTCAGCATCAGCCCTTCCAATGAATGACTATTCCAATGAATAGTCAGGGTTGATTTCCTTTAGAATTGACTGATTTGATCTTGCTGTCCAAGGGACTCTCTAGAGTCTTCTCCAACACCACAATTGGAAAGTACCGATTCTTCAGCGCTCAGCCTTCTTTATGGTCCAACTCTCACATCCATACGTGACTGCTGGAAAAGCCATAGCTTTGACTATATAGACCTTGGTCTGCAAAGTGATGTCTTTGCTTTTTAAAATGCTGTCTGGTTTGTCATAGCTTTCCTTCTGAGGAGCAAACATGTTTTAATTCCATGGCTGAAGTTACCATCTGCAGTGATTTTGGAGCCCAAGAAAATAAAATCTGTTACTGCTTCCACTTTTTCCCCTCTTATTTGCCATGAAGTGATGGGACCAGATGCCATGATCTTAGTTTTTTGAATGAGTTTTAAGCCATCTTTTTCACTCTGATCTTTCACCCTCAAAAGGCTCTTTAGTTCCTGTTCACTTTCTTCCATTACGATGGTATCATCTGGATATCTAGATTGTTGATATTTCTCTCGCAGTCATGATTCCAGTTGTACTTCCTCCAGCCCAGCATTTCTTATGATGTACTCTTCAGAGAAGTTAAATAAGCAGGGTGACAATATACAGCCTTGACATACTCCTTTCCGTATCTGGAACCAATCCATTGTTCCATGTCTGGTTCTAACTGTTGCTTCTTGACCTGCATGCAGATTTCTCAGGAGACTGGTCAGGTGGTCTGGTATTCCCATCTCTTGAAGAATTTTCCACAGTTTGTTGTGATCTACACCATTAAAGGCTTCACCGTAGTCAATGAAGCAGAAGTAGATGTTTTTCTGGAATTTCCTTGCTTTCTGTATGATTCAGTGGATGTTGGCAATTTGATCTCTGTTTCCTCTGCCTTTTCTAAACCCAGCTTGTACATCTGGAAGTTCTTGATTCAAGTACTGCTGAAGCCTAGCTTGAAGGATTTTGAGCATTACATTGCTAGCATGTGAAATGAGTGCAGTTGTTGGGAAGGTTGAACCTTCTTTTGGTACTGCCCTTCTTTGGGATTGGGGTGAAAACTACACTCAATATGTCAGCAAATTTGGAAACCTCAGCAGTGGCCACAGGGCTGGAAAAGGTCAGTTTTCATTCCTAGTCAACGTTGTTAGGGTACAAAACAAATGGTACCGGGGTACTTCAGGAAAACCTTAAAAGCTTGTCATTTGCTTGTGATCTACCCACTTGTCTGCAAACAAATGATTTTGAAAGGATTTTAAATTTTACCTTGTGTTCAAAACAGTGTAGTAGTTTTTGCCAAATAGGTTGGGAACGGGTCATCTCGAAAAAAAAAACAAAAACATTTTAACGGTTAGTTGTGAAATTTTAATTACAACAACAAAATTTTTATTCCTTTAAGTATCAGTGGAAGCCTTTTATCCACCTTCTAATATTCCCCCATGAATTAAGAGTATACAAAAAAATTTTTTAAATAATCTTGAGTAATATATTACTTATCACTTTAGTTCAAGAATAGTGAAGTTGATACTGCTGACCAAGTCCTACTTGCTCAAGATAGAGAAAGCTGAATGGGACCTGTTTAGGCTGTGGCTTGGGTTTTAGCCATCTCTTCCAACACTGGTTGCGCACTACTGTTATGTGCTACTAATTTGGCATACTCTGGTCATCATTTTGCTTTTATTCTAGCAAATCCAGCCCCCGTGGCACTTAATACTGCAGCTGTCAGTCGGGCTACGGTAGTGACTGCCTTTAAGGCTCCCAGGCGTGCCATGCCTGGTGCTCACTGGGCTCGGGGGCCTGCTGAGGGTGAAGCCCTGTCTCAGCTCGGGAAGGAGGGCTTACTGGCGCAGCACAGAAGGGCTTCCGCATTCTCACTTCTGGTGGGAATCAGAAGAAAGTCCGCCACAGCAAGGCTTTTCTGCAAAGTGATGCCCCTTGAAAGAGAATACACAGCTCCGAAGAGCGAACGTGGGAGATACAGGGACCTCCCCCACCAACTTCCCACACCTGTTTCTAGTGACAAGCTTGTGGGGCATGGCTGGCTGTTAGAGAATGAGGTAGGGGGGTTACTGATTTACTTTACTTCCTTGCACTGCAATTTTTAAAAGAATGGAATAGAACAAATGAGCCAGATGAACTTTTTTTTTTTTTCAATGAGGCAGGGTATACATTATTAAAAAAGAAAAAAAAAATTGACCTTGAGTTCTTGCAAACAGGAACCAGTCAGAGAAGATGCAGCAGGGGAGAATGTAATAGAAAAATGGTGGCGCCTATTCCTTTTAGGGGAGCAACAAGGGCTGCTAAGAAGGGCACTGGTTTTCCTGGAAATACAGACCCTATAGAGCAGGCAGTATGACTCATCCACAACTGACATGCAGGATAAAGATGAGCCGGGGAAGGCAGTGAAGCACTGGAGTACATTTATGTGGATTCTGGACCTGTACTCATTGCAGGGTCTGCATCCCTCTTCTCTGAAAGCCTCTGCACATTGTGAGGAGAGAGCAAAAGAGAAGGGGGAGAAGAAGCAAGAGGGCAGGGCCAGCCTTAAATATCTGGTAGTGTATTGTCCTCAGCTCACCAAGAGAACTCTGTACAATTCAGCTCCTATTAGTAACGAGAACAAGTAGCTATTGTTGAGGCTTAAACAGCTCGAGTGTTTCTTCTAGAGATAATTAAATTAATTAAAATGGTCCCTGAAGCCAAACTGAGCTTCATATTGAGCACTGCACGCATTCCTTCCAGATTTCAGCCCAGGCTATTCAGAACAAGCAAGGCATCAGCCGTGTAACTCAGCCTGGGCCCCGCAGACTAGCCTTTTCACTTCCCTTGGAATAGAGGCCCCAGGTCAGGGGCTAAGACAGGAGGAGTCTTTTCCTATACTGAGGGGAGGGCTGTTCTGGTGCTGTTAAAGAAGAGATCATCTTAAAAAAAAAAAAAAGAGGTCATCTTGTATTCTGTGAGTTTAGTTCCAAAAGTGATGGGGGCATATTTTTTCCCTTAGGGTTCAAGTAGGAAATTTGGCTTGCTGGCTGCATCCAAATCAATAGTCCTCACTCAGTATAGTCTCAGAATGTTGGTGCTCAATAAATATACATTGAATCAGTGAGTGGATACATAAATGAAAAACAGTCCCTTTGACCAACTTTCATCCTATTTCCTTCTGGAGTAAGAAAGTAAATGCGTAGCATCTGATCTTAGATCAAAACTACCAAACTGTCACGTGTCCCAGTGGACTAGTACGATGCTGTGGCATTGTTCAGTTGCTCAGTCGTGCCCAACTCTTTGCAACCCCATGGACTGCAGCACACCAGGCTTCCCTGTCCTTCGCCATCTCCTGGAGCTTGCTCAAACTCATGTCCATTGAGTTGGTGATGCCATCCAACCATCGCATCCTCTGTCATCCCCTTCTCCCCCTGCTCTCAATCTTTCCCAGCATAAGTGTCTTCTCCAATGAGTTGGCTCTTTGCATCTTGTGGCCAAAGTATTAGAGCTTCAGCTTCAGCATCAGCCCTTCTAATGAATATTCAGGGTTGATTTCCTTTAGAATTGACTGATTTGATCTCCTTGCTGTCCAAAGAAGTCTCAAGAGTCTTTTCCAGCACCACAATTGGAAAACATCAATTCTTCAGCACTCAGCCTTCCTTATGGTCCAACTCTCACATCCATACATGACTACTGGAAAAACCATAGCTTTGACTATATAGACCTCTGTTGGAAATGTAATGTTTCTGCTTTTTAATACATTCTCTAGGTTTGTCATGGCTTTTCTTCCAAGGAGCAAGTGTCTTTTAATTTCATGGCTGCAGTCACTGTCTGCAGTGATTTTGAAGCCCAAGAAAATAAAGTCTGTCAGTTGTGGTTTATTTGTGGTGGATGTAACTCCATATGTTTGGAATAGACAAACAGAATTAAAAAAATTTTTTTTGGCTATGCCACACAGCATATTGAGATCCCCCCACCAGGGATCAAACCCATGCCCCCTGCAATGGAAGCACAGAGTCTTAACCACTGAACCTCCAGGGAAGTCCCCGGAATAAAGATCTTTGACTTTGTGATCTTGTTGTCTAGCAAGGGCATGCGGATGGAAGGCAAACAAAAACCATAAACATATGAAAGTAGGTGCTAAGAGAATAGTAGTGCAGAGTTACAAAGGCAGAGTTGGGGATATGGGAAGGTGGGAGTGGCTTGCAATTTTAGAGAGGGTAGACAGCGTGGGTCTCTTTGAGAGGGTGATAGTTGAGCAACAATTAGAGTGGTGAGGGAGTAAGCCATGTGTATCTAGAGGCAGAATGTTCTAGGCACCGGAAAGCCAGCACAAAGTCCAGAGGGCAGGAGTATCCAGGCATGTTTGAGAGCAAAGAATGAAGAAGATAATGTGACTTGGAGAAGGAGCAGTAACTGCATCTCTGTGGATGCACAAGGCAAGAGGCAGAGAACCTGGGTGCAGTAGGTGGGTAGATGTGGGAATCTGTGGAGGTTTTTTCTGATTCTCTCAAACATCTTGGGGAAGAAGGAAGCAAAGTCATCAGCTGAGACAGAGGGGAGAGAGGAAAGTATGAACTTGTCCTCCAGGAGAACAGAGAGTGAATGGGCTGGGGGAACATATTATGAATGCCAGGCAGCACTGAGGTCCCACCTAATGGGTTAACAATCAAGCTCAAAATGAGGCCAGTCAGCACAGGTGAGTCTTTCTGCAGGCATATTCAGCTGCTCTGGTAGGCACAGAGCTGGGTTTGCCAGAGTGGTAGTTCTGCTAAGCAACGTTGACAAAGTGAGAAGAGGGTAAGAGATTTCAAGGGTTCTGAAGTGAGTAATTACAACATGATAATGACCAGAGAATTTATGCTGAGTAGATGGGACCCCAAGTAAAATGAGGGAAGGACTTTCAAATGGATTAGAAATCCCCATGATTTAGAGGGATTGGAGGAATAGAGGTACTAGAAAGAATGAACTGGAAAAAAATAGGAGGTATGGTCAGAAAACGCTTCTGTTGTAAGGACTGTGCTAAAAATGAATGAATGGGGATTTCTCTCATGGTACAGTGGATACCCTGGTAGCTCAGATAGTAAAGAATCTACCTGCAATGTGGTAGACCTGGGTTCGATCTCTGGGTCAGGACGATCCCCTGGAAAAGGAGATGGCAACCCACTCCAGTATTCTTGCCTGGAACATCCCATGGACAGAAGAGCCTGGTGGGCTACAGACCATGGGGTCACAAAGAGTTGGACATGACTGAGTGACTAACACAGGGTCAGAATGGAATGTGTCCAATTAAGATTTTGAAAATGCATCTAAAATCTTAGGGCAATATTTGGCACAAATCAGATACTCAATAATAAATAGCTATCGTTCCGAGTTCACAATACCTGTCCAAAACCTTGAGGCCAGATATGTTTCATAATCCAGAGTCCTTCAGATTGTAGGATGAGGTTTTGGAAAGCTTTCCATAATCAAGTACACCTGTACTTCTTCAGTGAAATATATGAATATTATATGAATATATGAATATCCCACATTAAGTGGGATACATAGCCAAAGGTAGGCTTAGGCCAGACTTTGCTATCCAATAACTTTTGGCACTAAACTTAAAATGCAGCCGGTTTTTGTCTTGGGGACTTTCCTGGTGGTCCTGTGCTTAAGAATCTGCCTGCTGATTCGGGGACATGCTTTGGATCCCTGCTGGTTCAGGAAGATCCCACATGCCGCAGGGCAGCTAAGCCCATGTGCCACAACTACCGAACCCATAAAGCTCTAAGAGTCCGCGTTCCACAACAAGAGAAGCCTCTACAATGAGAAACCCATGCACCAAAGACAGAGTGGCTTGCAGCAGTGACCCAGCACAGCCAAAATAAACAAACAACTGAGAGCCTTGGAGATTTAAGAATTGCGGACGAGAGAAGGTGAACCTGTACTGACATTTAGACTAAGAGTTAAGGAATTATGGGCTACCACTTCATCTCTCTAGATATTAGTTATTTCTGTATGAAAAGAGGACTTTGAAAAATTTCTTAACTACTTTGAGCTCAACATTTTATGTTTCACTGATACCCTTTGCTGGGCTTTAAACATTTTACTCATAAACTATTTACAGTTGAATAAAGAGGGTTGGCCTAAATTTTATATGAAAAAATGAGCTTATTTTGATTGACTATTTTAGTCTCGGAGATTCCCTGGCAGTCCTGAGGACTCTGTGCTTCCACTGCAGGGTGCATGGGTTCCATCCCTGGTGGGGGAACTAGGATCTCATATACCTTATGGTATGGTGGAAAGAAAAACAAAAGCACAGCAAAACAAACAAAAACTATTATAGTCCTGCTTAAACTGATAATATCAGAAGAGTTTAGAACCTTTTCTTTTACATTTTCAAGGCTAAGAACAATATAAATCAGTCACAGGCATTTGAACATCTATCAAATTTGGTGAAACCTCATAGGTCAGATAAGTTAGAAGGAGGTCAGGGTGAATTCATACAAAGTTTTAATGAAAGTACTTATGAAATGCTGCATTATGTAATTCAATTCAAATTTATTTTAATAATGACTGTTTCCCAGTAGATGTTAAGCCTTGACTTGCTTTGATGACTAAATGAGGCTGATTTTTAATTTAATGTATCATTTGCATATAGTGTTCTTATAAAATGCTGAGGAAAAAAATGTGTCCTTGAAATGTATTAAATACATTGCCTGCCTTTGGTTGTTCTATTCATTATCTTAGCAAATCCTTTCTTTGTAGGCACAGCAGCTTTGTTCAATTACCTCATATTCTCCAGGGAAGCTTTCCAATATGGAGTTCACTTTCTGTTCAGTTCAGTAAGTGAACACAATTTTAAAGAATGGAGCAAAACTCCAAATACTAAGAAATAGAATGTGTTGCATTTTCTGTCATATTTTCTGTAAATAATGATAAGATATAACTAGTTTAAAATAAAAAATCCCCAGGGACTTGCTCAAACCCACTTTCAGCCCAGATTGTGCTCTGAGTTTCCATCCCAATTCCCAACAGCACTGACACTTGGATTTGAGTTTGATTCAATGATCCGTTTGAACTTCTTTTACATCATCATTTTTCTCCTTCAGGTGCTTTGCTGCCCTTCCCTTTCTTTTTGCTTAGCTTCAGTGTTACTCATGCTTTATACCCAGCTTTGCTGACACCTCTGCAGGAGAGTCTTTTCTGTTCGCCACCCACCCGCATCCCCAGGCCTGAGGAGGTGTCCTTCCCAAGTGCTCTCGTGCTGACACTGACTGTCCCCACTAGAGTGTATCTCTTTCGTGTGCATGTGCGTGTTTTCATCTCTCACAGCTTTGCTTCTTCAGGGTTTACCTGTCTTAAGCTAACTAAAGGTTAAGTTTAGAGTTCCAGAAGTAGGCCTTTGAACTGAAAACCAGGGTCATGTAACCCAAAGCCAGATTTAATCCCACTAAGCTCTTCTAGAGGCCTCAAGGAAAAGAAAGGAGGTTGAGAGAGGAGCATTACAGTTCCTCACCACTCCTTATCAGAGGAAGATGGGGCTGTCCTTACATTGACTGGTCCCTAGGGACACTATGTTCTTTATCTAGTCACAGGAAAGACAGCATTCATCTTAGGAGGTCTCAGTAGGTAAGGAAAGGGGACACAAGGTAAAGATTTCATTTTCAAGGCATTCAACGAATAATACAACAACAAATATTTTTCAAGTACCTCTGCCAAACAGTGTGTGGCAATGTCTATCTGGGGAGCCCTAAGCCATCCTCTTTTGGGAGCCTGGTCTCTCTAAAGAAAGACTGAAGCAGCTCAGGTCAAACAAACAACTCTGGCCTTATTTACATAGTCGCCTGTGTTCTTCCCTGATCTTGTTAAGAAAGGGGTTGATCTGCCCAGGCACACACATTTAAAGTCACAACATTTCAATCCATACTATCTATCTAGATAAGTGGTAACTACACTCATAGATTTATTTCAAACACAACATTGGCTCTTAAACTCAAATTGCTGTATTACAGTAAAATTGCATCAGCCAACATTACATTTAAAGCCCACAGACTGCAACTAATTAAAGAGACTCTAATGACTAGAGAAAGAAAATGTCATTATGAAATGATGTTGGCTTAGTTAGTCCAGGTCCCCCAAAGAGGATGGGTTTCCCTATCTAGATAGTGTCATACGGTGTTTGGCATAGGTGCTTGGTAAATACTTGTACTGAATGAATGCCTTGAAAATGGAATTTTTATCTTTTATTCTTTACTCTCTTTTACCTTGTTCCTAGGCTTCACTGGTGGCTCAAATGGTAAAGAATATTTTTTTTCCATTTATTTTTATTAGTTAGAGGCTAATTACTTTACAGCATTGCAGTGGTTTTTGTCATACATTGAAATGAATTAGCCATGGATTTACATGTATTCCCCATCCCGGTCCCCCCTCCCACTTCCCTCTCCACCCGATCCGTCCGGGTCTTCCCGGTGCACCAGGCCCGAGCACTTGTTTCATGCATCCAACCTGGGCTGGTGATCTGTTTCACCCTAGATAATATACATGTTTCGATGCTGTTCTCTTGAAACATCCCACCCTCGCCTTCTTCCACAGAGTCCACAAGTCTGTTCTATACATCTGAGTCTCTTTTTCTGTTTTGCATATAGGGTTATTGTTACCATCTTTCTAAATTCCATATATATATGTGTTAGTATACTGTAATGGTCTTTATCTTTCTGGCTTACTTCACTCTGTATAATGGACTCCAGTTTCATCCATCTCATTAGAACTGATTCAAATGAATTCTTTTTAATGGCTGAGTAATATTCCATGGTGTATATGTACCACAGCTTCCTCATCCATTCGTCTGCTGATGGGCATCTAGGTTGCTTCCATGTCCTGGCTATTATAAACAGTGCTGCGATGAACATTGGGGTGCACGTGTCTCTTTCAGATCTGGTTTCCTCAGTGTGTATGCCCAGAAGTGGGATTGCTGGGTCATATGGCAGTTCTATTTCCAGCTTTTTAAGAAATCTCCACACTGTTTTCCATAGTGGCTGTATTAATTTGCATTCCCACCAACAGTGTAAGAGGGTTCCCTTTTCTCCACACCCTCTCCAGCATTTATTGCTTGTAGACTTTTGGATAGCAGCCATCCTGACTGGCGTATAATGGTACCTCATTGTGGTTTTGATTTGCATTTCTCTGATAATGAGTGATGTTGAGCATCTTTTCATGTGTTTTTTTGCCATCTGTAGGTCTTCCTTGGAGAAATGTCTGTTTAGTTCTTTGGCCCATTTTTTGATTGGGTCATTTATTTTTCTGGAGTTGAGCTGGAGGAGTTGCTTGTATATTTTTGAGATTAATCCTTTGTCTGTTGCCTCGTTTGCTATTATCTTCTCCCAATCTGAGGGCTGTCTTTTCACCTTGCTTATAGTTTCCTTTGTTGTGCAAAAGCTTTTAAGTTTCATTAGGTCCCATTTGTTTATTTTTGCTTTTGTTTCTAAAATTCTGGGATGTGGGTCATAGAGGATCCTGCTGTGATTTACGTTGGAGAGTGTTTTGCCTATGTTCTCCTCTAGGAGTTTGATAGTTTCTGGTCTTACATTTAGATCTTTAATCCATTTTGAGTTTATTTTTGTGTATGGTATTAGAAAGTGTTCTAGTTTCATTCTTTTACAGGTGGTTGACCAGTTTTCCCAGCACCACTTGTTAAAGAGTTTGTCTTTTTTCCATTGTATATCCTTGCCTCCTTTGTCAAAGATAAGGTGACCATAGGTTCGTGGATTTATCTCTGGGCTTTCTATTCTGTTCCATTGATCTATATTTCTGTCTTTGTGCCAGTACCATACTGTCTTGATGACTGTGGCTTTGTAGTATAGTCTGAAGTCAGGCAGGTTGATTCCTCCAGTTCCATTCTTCTTTCTCGAGATTCCTTTGGCTGTTCGAGGTTTTTTGTATTTCCATACATATTGTGAAGTTATTTGTTCTAGTTCTGTGAAAAATACCGTTGGTAGTTTGATAGGGATTGCATTGAATCTATAGATTGCTTTGGGTAGTATAGCCATTTTGACAATATTGATTCTTCCAATCCATGAACACGGTATATTTCACCATCTGTTTGTGTCCTCTTTGATTTCTTTCATCAGTGTTTTATAGTTTTCTATGTATAGGTCTTTTGTTTCTTTAGGTAGATATACTCCTAAGTATTTTATTCTTTTTGTTGCAATGCTGAATGGTATTGTTTCCTTAATTTCTCTTTCTGTTTTCTCATTGTTAGTGTATAGGAATGCAAGAGATTTCTCTGTGTTAATTTTATATCCTGCAACTTTACTGTATTCGTTGATTAGCTCTAGTAATTTTCTGGTAGAGTCTTTAGGGTTTTCTATGTAGAGGATCATGTCATCTGCAAACAGAGAGAGTTTCACTTCTTCTTTTCCTATCTGGATTCCTTTTACTTCTTTTTCTGCCCTGATTGCTGTGGCCAACACTTCCAAGACTATCCTGAAATCAGGAACAAGACAAGGGTGCCCACTCTCACCACTACTATTCAAATGGTAAAGAATTTGCCTGCAGTGCAGGAGACCCGGGTTTGATCCCTGGATCCAGAAGATCCCCTGGAGAAGGGAATGGCAACCCACTCCAGTATTCTTGCCTGGAGAATTCCATGGACAGAGGAGCCTGGCAGGCTACAGTCCATGGCATCGCAGAGAGTCAGGCATGACTGAGCAACTTTCACTTTTACTGGGTTAAGCACGATGAGTTTATAGCTGTACATGAATATGTACATGAAGTACATATTAACATTTCTCTGTGTTCAGGAGTGAAGGTCATTGATAAGTGCACAGCTGAGGCTTCCTGTTTGGCGGAAGAGTCTAGCCATGACCCACATCAGCTCTGATCATTATTTATGTGAATGGGGGAGCAGGGGATAGTTGCTTCACAGACTAGCCTAGAACTTGCTACTCAAAGTGTGATCCTTGGGCAAGGAACATTAGCATCCCCTGGGAGCTTATGTGGAATGCTGCCTTTCAGGGTCTACCCTAGACCACCTGGACCAGAATCTGCCTTTCAATAAAAACTTCCAAAGATTTTTAAGCTCACTGAAAGTTGAACATTGGTCTAGGGATAAAAGGAGGGCCAGAACTTGGACCTCACATAAAGACTGCCAAGAAGGTAGCTCAAAGAAGAGCAGAAAGGGCAGTCTGGAAGGGGTACTAGAACCAAAGAGAAAGAAGGCAGTCAGCTCAAAGGTGGTGGGTGGAGGAGGCAGAGGAAAATCAGAAGTGACTTGTGTGTTGTGTGTTACACTAGGCTTAGAGCTGGAACTTGGAGAGGAACAAGTAGGCTCCAAACCAGTGATGGAGCATCAAGTTAGGGTTTGTAGGGTCATGACTCTGGGCTCAGAAGAGGTTTAGAATCAGACATCCTTGGAATTCAAATCTGACTTAGTCCTCTGTTGTTGCATAGCAAACCACCCTAGGTTTTAGTAGCTTAAAACCACCTATATACTTATGAATGAATCTGTGTGCTGGCAGTTTAGGCAGGGCTCCTCTGAGATGGCTCGTCTCTGGCCCATGTGGTGCTGGCTGGGCTCATTTCCATGTCTGCAGTCAGTTGGCAGGTCAGCAGGGAGGGGGCTGGTCCCAGACAGTCTCATTGGCTTCATGTGTCTTGTTTGACTGGAACAACTGGGTTTACTGGGCCTTTCTCTCCATGAAGTGTCTCATCCCCAGTGAGGCAAGCCTGATTGTGTTCACATGTTCACAGTGTTCCAAAAAGGCCAGGGTAAAAGCTGTAAGACTTCCTGAGGTTCAAGCTTGGAAATCATTTCTGCTACATTCTTGCAGTCAGAGTTGGTCAGAAGACCAGCCTGTGGGGTGTCCTTCAAAGACTGACCAGCTGCCACACTCTGTAATATAATAGCTCTTGGACTCAGGGCAAGATTCTTAACCTTCTGAACCTCAATTTCCTCTTCCTTTAAAATGTAAATAATAATACTTTTTTCATAATATTATATTATGTGAGACAAATTGTCCTAGTGATTGGCATGTAATTAATATATAATAAATGGGAATTGGAGCTTCTACACTGGCTTAGTGGTAAAGAATCCAGCTGCCTGCCAATGCAGGAGATGCAGGTTCAATCCCTGAGTCAGGAAGATCCCCTGGAGGATGAAATGGCAACCCACTTCCGTATTCTTGCCTGGAAAATCCCATGGACAGAGGAGCCTGGTGGTCTACTGTCCATGGGGTTGCAAAGAGCTGGACACAACTGAGGGACTTCACTTTCTTTTCTGAGCTGCTAACAACACACAGCACAGCACACACTGCATGGCCAGAAAAAAGAAAGAATAGAATCAGGCATCAATAAACCATCCTAGCCAGACAGTGGTGAGCACGTGGGCAGGACCTGAGTTGCAGACAACCAGGCAATGAAGCACCTTGTAGCTGAGAGACCAACACCCTCAGAACAGGTCAATGTGCTGTTCATCACTGTCACAGTGAGGTCTCACGTGTCGGTCCCAAACCTCCAGCCAGTGTGAGCACTCATCCACTGGAGCGGTGACCTCTGCTTGTTTGGGGATGGTGTAATTGTTTTCTTAATGGGGCTTTTAATCTGGTTAAGATTTAAATAGGTAGTGAAGTAAATCAAACACACAAGGTTAGCATTTTTGTGTAAGTTCAGGAAGAGATTTTTATAATCTTGAGGATGATGTGTGTTGTTTGGTATTTCAAATATTTGTAAGGGAGGATTTAACCTGTTAGAGAATTGCAGTCCTAATTTAAAGAGTGTAATTTGTAATTTTTAGATGAAATGTATATAAAGAGAACTTTAAAAAGTTTTTGATTAAGGTTCTAAACCATTTTAGTTTAAAAGAACTGCAGATTACTCTAGTTATATTGTTCTAGAGTCATGTAAGTATTTGAGAAAATTTTGCTTAGAAGGATTTGAAGTGCTAAAAAAGCACCACTATATGAAACATATAATGCAGCTTGAAATTTCTCATGGAATTTAATTAATTAAGTATTTAAATGAGACTTTAGGAGAATTTAATTCCTGCCGCTTTAGTTGACAGATCTTTAATCCTCTTGAAACTGATGGTTAAAATTTGCTTGGCTTATAAATAGAATAATAAGGTTTCTACATTGAACTTTAAGTTTAAGGAAAACAGTTTTAGAATTATTTAAATTTTCTTCCTTTAATACATTTCATATCCATTTAAAAAAAAAAAGGAATCTGCAAATAGTCTGCAGTATGCTCTAAAACTTCCATTAAGTGTACCAAAAACTCATGTTAACATAAATAACTTAAATTGTCACCAGTATCTGATGAGTTTAGACATTTTAAAGCCAAGGGCATGTTTTTTGGTAAGCATGGGACACTTCCTGCACTATAACTCTCAAAGGTGTAACCTTCAGGCTCACAGGGAAAATATTCCCGTACACCACCTGTAGATAGCTTGCCAGCAGACTGCACAGGCAGCCTCTACTGTGGTTCTCCTGCAGTGAATGCCACCACAAAGCACTGGTCTCAAGTCCCCTCCACCTCACACCCAGAAACTCCTGACAGCAGGAGACGAAAGCCAGTCAATGAACCAAAAGGTGAAGTTTTTCCACGGTGTCCACTGATCCATGCCACTGATTAGAACCACACAGTTTGCTGACTTTCCCTTCTCCAATAGCTCAGAACTCAAGTCTGTATTACAAATTGCAAATGGTTTGGAAATTTCTGTTTTAAAAGTGATGTTTGAGACTTTCCTGGCAGCCCAGTGGTTAAGACTCTGCACTTTCACTGCAGGGGAAGAGGGCTCGATTCCTGGTTGGGTTACTAAGATCCCACGTACTGTGCAGTGCAGCCAAAAAAAAAAAAAAAAAAAAATGGTGCTTGGCATCCTGAGGAGTGTATTTTCCTTGGGCACAAGGCTGCCTCCCCACTGGTGGTGATGTCAGGGAGCCAGCGAGGTATCCAAATTCAAGGAAGACTTGTTCTTCCATGGACTGCCCAAAAGACCTCTCTTAGAGACCTTGATTCTGTTGGCTCCTCTGAAGACTCAAAGCAGAAAAAAAAGATTCGCCCTCAACCCTTCCTACAGAAATGCTCTACTTCTGAGAACTTGGTAAATACAGCTGGCTTAGTAAACAGAAGTCACCTTGACACTGGTCTGCTGAAGGCTCATTGGGTGCTTGATGTTGAGAGGTCTATTCTTTTCCCCACTCTGGAAGAATTGGAGCTAAGAAGGGAAGAAGCCCTTGAAAACAGCAAGTGAAAAGGAAAGCATTAGTCACTCAGTCGTGGCCAACTCTTTGCCACCCCACGGACTGTAGCCCACCAGGCTTCTCTGTCCATGGGATCCTCTGGGCAAGAATGCTGGAGTGGGTTGCCATTCCCTTCTCCAGAGGATCTTCCTGACCCAGGGATTGGACCTTCTGAGGCACAGCACATGTTCTCTTAACCCTATATGGTGAAAGGTGAGCTCGGAAGGCTTTCGCTTCTAAACTGATGTGCCTGGTGCAGAATTCATCGTCATCGTTGTTGCCCCTCTGCCCCCCTCTTCCTGAAGCTTTCCGTAGGTTCTCCTTGGGTACCTCCTCATATCACATAGCACTATAGTGTGTGTTTACTTACTTATTACCCCTCCACCACAGTGCCTCAGAGCAGAGCTTGCATTTTATTCATCCTGTATTTCCTGTGACTTCTTTCGGAACAGTTCACATATCCTGAGTGTTCAGAAAGTATATGCATGGTAAACAAGTGAGCAAACTAGAATAACCCCTGATTACAGTAGAAATGTTTACAGAGAAGTATATGGAAGGGTGGTTTTCTCAGTTTGCTTCGAGTTCTGACTTTTTTCCCATATATATATTTTCTTTTTCTTTTTCTGCCTGAGCTGTGTTGCATGTAGGATTTTATGTCCCCAACTAGGGATCAAATCCACCCCTTGGTAGCAGAAGCACAGAGTCCTAACCACTGGACTACCAGGGAAGTTCCCTTATTTGAAATTTTAAGTGTAGGTTTAACCCTAACTTCATGGCTATACTTTATTATCCAGTACGTGCATATTTTATAGGAAAGGTCTGCCTGCAGTAGTGGAGAAAGAATCATAGAACTTAACCAGACTAGGTCTCAGAGTTTATGTAGTTGGCTAAGAATAAGTGCTTACTAAATGCAAGGCTTAGCGGTAAACACTGTATGTACCTTAACTCATTAAATGATTGAAACAGCCCTAAAAAGTAGGTAATATTATTAGTCCCAGTTTACTGATCAAGAAAACATACTTCAAAATTTTATATAACTTGCCTTGTTTAGCAAAAATCATTCAATTTTTTTATGTTTGACTTTTATCACAGCATATTTATCTTTCCAACACTTTTTATTAATGCTAAAATGAAAATAATTTTGTATTAAAAAAAAATTAGATATAGTCCTTCCCCTCAAAGAGCAAAACCTCCAGCAGTGAGGGCATGTACTGATTCAACAATGCAAGGTAGAACTCATTGGTCCATGAAAAGAGAACAGATGAAAAGTCAAGGTCCAGTTAAGGAAACCACAGCAGAGGGAGTTGATATGTGTCTGGGGGACCTGGGAGGGGAGCCCTGAAAGATGTGAATTCTGGTTTGGAGTCAGTGGGGCAGAGGACAAAGGGGAGCCCTACCAAGAGAGAGAGAATAGCAGAAGCAAATTCAACACAGCTTGAAACGATTAACCAGTGCTTCAGCCACTCTCTCCCCAGCCCTACTTCTTTGACCATAGAGAAAAGTAGTTTCTACCTGGAGTACAAGGCCAACAGCTACACTTGAGCACCTCTAACTCATCACCCTCTCTTCCCTCTGACTAGCCTCTCTCGACTGGTTCCCAACCTATAGCTCATACATAGGTTCTGGTTTACTCCATTAAAAAAGAAAATATCCTCCATTAGTGGGCATCTCATTGTGGGTTGTTTCTTTCCTTCCTATCCCAATCTTAAAAAAACAAAAAAGGTCTCTGTTTATAGTCTCAACATTCTCAACCTCTATCCTCTCCCCATCCTAGTGCAATTCAACACTTCTACTCATTGTTTTGATTCTTCTCCACCAGCACCCTACCTCCACCCTGCCAGAAGAGAACACTGCTTGCTAGGATGTTTATAACCTCTTCATTGTCAGCTCCCATGAACACGTGGTCTGTCTAGTAGGTGACATTGTTGCTAACATTCTTCTTCATTAGAACTCTATCCTCCCCTGGCTTCTGACCTCTGCTCTTTTGCTGGCTTGACTTTATATATATGGGCTTCCCTTGTGGCTCAGCTGGTAAAGAATCCCCCTGCAATGTGCAAGACCTGGGTTCGATATCTGGGTTGGGAAGATCCCCTGGAGAAGGGAAAGGCTACCCACTCCAGTGTTCTGGCCTGGAGAATTCCATGAACTATATAGTCCATGGGGTTGCAAAGTACTGGGCACGACTGAGCGACTTTCACACTGATGTGGGATCTCAGTTCTCCAACCAGGGATTGAATCCACAACCCCTGCATTGGAAGCACAGTCTTAATCACTGGACAGCCAGGGAAGTCCCTCTATATCCATAAAGAGTGGTGTCTTAGTCCATTTGGGCTGCTTTAACAAGAATACCATAGATTAGGTTAACAAACAAGAAGCCTGTCTCAGCTCTGGAGGCTGGGAAACACATGATAAAAACTGGCAGATTTGATGTCTGGTGAGAGCCCGTTTCCTGGCTCATACTCGCTGTCTTCTCACTGTGTCCTCACAAGGCCAAAAGGGCAAGAGAGCTGTCTGAGGTCTCTTCTTATAAGGGCATTCATCTGATTCATAAAGGCTCCATACTCATGACTCACTCACTCCACACTCATGACCTGCTCACCTCCCCAAATTCCCAACTCTGTGCCATTACAATAGGAATTAGGCTTCAGCATATCAAGTTTAAGGAGACGCAAACACCCAGCCCCTGACAGTCGGTGTCGTTTTACTCTGGTGTTCAGCCCACACTTGGTCTCACCACGCACGGTCCCTGAGAGACTATATCGAGTCCAGTGATTCAGCACCTGTCTCTTCAGGTGAGTGCGGAACAGCTCTGAGGGTAAGTACCAAGTCTGCCTCCTGATCGAGTCCAGTGATTCAGCACCTGTCTCTTCAGGTGAGTGCGGAACAGCTCTGAGGGTAAGTACCAAGTCTGCCTCCTGATCGAGTCCAGTGATTCAGCGTCTGTCTCTTCAGGTGAGTGCGGAACAGCTCTGAGGTAAGTACCAAGTCTGCCTCCTGATCGAGTCCAGTGATTCAGCACCTGTCTCTTCAGGTGAGTGCAGAACAGCTCTGAGGGTAAGTACCAAGTCTGCCTCCTGATCGAGTCCAGTGAATTCAGCATCTGTCTCTTCAGGTGAGTGCGGAACAGCTCTGAGGGTAAGTACCAAGTCTGCCTCCTGATCAAGTCCAGTGAATTCAGCACCTGTCTCTTCAGGTGAGTGTGGAACAGCTCTGAGGGTGAGTACCAAGTCTGCCTCCTGATCGAGTCCAGTGAATTCAGCGTCTGTCTCTTCAGGTGAGTGCGGAACAGCTCTGAGGGTGAGTACCAAGTCTGCCTCCTGATCGAGTCCAGTGATTCAGCGTCTGTCTCTTCAGGTGAGTGCGGAACAGCTCTGAGGGTAAGTACCAAGTCCATCTCCTGGCTCCCTTTGAGCCAGGTCATGGCGCCTGAATGCTCAGACTCTCTACAGAAGACATCTCTAGACCAGACACCTCCACATAGACGTCCCACCATTCAGGATCCTGAATGGTACTGATCAACTCTTCCCTTATTCACTCCCTAGTCCATTTTTCTACTGAATCCCCCATCTTTATTCATGGTACCTTTCTTTACCCATAAGCCCATGGACACAGTCTCTTCCTTATGTCAAACTGGTAATTGGTGTCTTGCCAAAACTTGACTCTGAAGCTCTTTGGGACTGGTTTCTTCCTCCCATGCGCTCTGATATGCAGCCTCAGCATCTCCTACTTGGAATATCCTGAGTTTTCCCCTCTTCAACCTCTTCCTTAAAATCTATGCTGTAGCAGTACATTTCACAAACATTGTCTCACCAATGCTACATTACTCCTCTCTGCGACTGTGCCCCTCTGCCCTCTGCTCTGACCTCCTCCCCCGCCCCTCCTCTTAGCCACCCCAAGCACTGGTCCTACCCAACTTCCAGCAGCTCCCCCTTGCCCTGCCCTCCCTCCAATTCCTGCCTCTTGCCCCACTGGAGAACTAGCACTCCCTTGAAAAACTAAACGTTCCTGAGGTTTCCAGGCAGATGACTGCTGTCAGACTGTGAGGAGTTCCTCCAGGGTCCAGCTTGGTCTCATTCTTTATATCAAGGATTGGCTGGCATAGCGAGGCCCTGTGAACGTGAAAGTCGTTCAGTCATGTCCCATGACTATACAGTCCATGGAATTCTCTAGGCCAGAACACTGGAGTGGGTAGCCTTTCCCTAGGAAATGCTAAAAGAGAGATGAAAACCTAACCAGCTCAAGTTTGCACCCTAATCTTAAGCAACAAGCCTCCATGAGGGGTTAGCTTTTTTATTAATTCAAAGATTCATGAGTACTAAAGGGTGGCTTTCACAGGAGCTGAGATTCACTTTTTCTTCCTGCTAGATTCTTCCCTGGGGCTTGTCTCGAAGGAAGTGAATTCACTCTCATGGGAACAAGCAGGCCGTGTGGGGCCTCTGTGTCCATCAGCAACCTCTCCAGCCCTGCGCTCAGGATCTCTGCTGTGCTGGCCGCTCAAGGATCTGGCTCCCCTGCCCCACCCCCACCTCTGGCATTAGAAAATGAAACTGAGAAGCAGATTATTGACTCTATTTGAAATGTCACTTCTCTAGGTGATCTGCCACCTTGCAAAGAGATCGCTATTGTTACACAACATCATTAATGGTAGCAGCCTTCCGGAGGATTAAACTGTTATCCATCTTTCATTTTTTAAGAATGCATTTGATTTGCAACACAGAAGAGTGAATTTACAACATTCAGTCTTCAAACCAAATAAAAGATTAGAGCAATTAAATGAAAACTGCCACCAATTAATTTAATCTAGGCTGAAAACTGCAAATTGGTTACTAACACTGATCATAATTACAATGACATTAAGATGCCTTTTTGGGTTGTTTTTGTTTCTTTGTTAATGGGATTTAAGTAACATACCCTACGAAGATGATAAACCTAACTGCATGACTACCAGGTGCAGGAATTCTATTTGTGTGGCATGAACAGGACTGCTAATCCCTCACTTGTTCCTTTCTGTTTGGCAGCTAAACACTTCCTGGTGTGCCCTGTAATAACAGGCAGCTGTCCTGTCAGCTCCACTGAAAAATGAGATAATAAGGCAGGCAAATGATGTCCTTTATGTCCTGCACCTACCACTTCCTGCAGTTTTCTTCTCAAATGCTTCAAGTAACAAGGATCGGTGCAATTTTCACACTTTATTCTTCTAAAAAAATTTGTCCAAATTCTTGGTGAATGTCATTTCCCTTTGGACATTTGGTGGAAAAAGAGGCAGCCTGCTTCATTGCACCAGGACTGAAGGCTTCCAAAAAGCCTCTGAATGGAGTTTATGAATGGAAATGCCCCCCTCAAAAGCCACCGAGGTGATTGGAGCTGGAACTCCTGTTTGGAGGGACAGGGTTGGCTTCCCTAACAATTGCTGTGGACCTTGCCATTCTGCCCCTGGGACAGCTGGAGGCAACAGCAAGAGCAGAGATATCCTGCCACTCGAGAAAGTGGCCTCCTGGCTGGGAAAATTGTGGCTGTGAGGGTCTATGCTTGACGACTCACCCGGGGACCCCTGGTGGTGTGGGATGTGTGAGTTTTGAGGCATCCTGGAGTCATTCGTTATCTCTCCTGTCCTTTACGATAAAGGAAGTGGAGGCTGTAGGTCAGAGGGCAGAGTTGGAGCTTGAACCCAAGCATCCTTTGGCCAGGCTGGTAATGGTATCTTTTCCTAAAGTAAGGATGTGTTTCTTGGCTTTCTTTATAATTTACACTGACCCAAGGCTAATAACAATTGAATTCTCCATTTTAAATCCTATTCATAATGTAGAAGGTTAATATTCAGAGAATGAATGTTTTAGAGTATGTTTTCAGGGACTCACTCAATTATGTCATTCATTCAACCATCCGTCCGTGTGAAGGAGTTAGAGAAACGAATAGATCAGTTGATCTTGCTGCCTGCAGTGCTGCTTCAGGAGGTGGCAATAACCAGAGAAACACATTCCAAGAATACTAGACACATGGTTTTATTTGTGTGTGTAGTGTATATGTGTAGGCGGGAAGGCTAACAGTCCAAATGAATCCATAAACTCTTAAGCAGCCTGTGCACTTTATTCCACTTATCCAGACTGTTTTCCCCGTGGAAGAGAGATCCACTTCATAGATTCATCATCTTTCCTGCCCTTTACTGGAACTAGCCTTAACACAGCCACAGGACAGGGGCTGCCCCAGGGGCTTGGAACACAGTGCCCACTGTTGTTGGCAGTCCTGGGAGGCCTGTGCAGCCCCCGGGCTCAGAGGCCCAGGCCGCAGGCTGTGGGCAGGCATGGAGCAGGGCTTTGTCTTGCCAGGCCCCAGGAGGGGTTCAAGCTGGGCAGAGGGCTGGAGTGGCCTCCACAAGGAAGGAGCGAAGAGAGGAATTTATAACCTCTTGAAGGAGTTCACTTTTCAGACCACACTTTTTACTGACATCCCTCTATCTGGGGGGCAAGTCTCAGCATGCTGAGCATAGGTGGTTTATTTGCACTGTTGACCTACCTGTCTTTCCTGAGGGAATAAGCACCCCTTTTATTCACTCAAAATACTGCACTCTAGTCTCCTCCCCTCCTCAAGTTTCTTTCCTCTCCTTCCACTTGTATTCTTAGGGAAGAATAGTATACCTAGTATTGATTGAGCTCTTATTATGTGCTTTAGCACTCGATCAGCTGCTGTTGTTCAGTTGCTCAGCCATGTCTAGCTTTTTGCAACCCAATGGACTGCAGCACACCAGGCTTCCCTAATCTTCACCGTCTCCCTGTGCTTGCTCAAACTCATGTTCATCGAGTCAGTGATGCCATCCAACCGTCTCATCCTCTGTCATCCCTTTCTCCTCCTGCCTCCTGCATTCACCTCTTAGAAGTATTTACTCATGAAATCCTCATAACAACACAGTAAGGATGACTGTTATTACCCTCATTATACAGATGAGCAAATAGGCTCAGAGAGGTTGAGTGATGTGTGCAAAGTCACACAGCTGGTAAGTGGAAGGAATTGGGGTTCAAATCCAGGAAGTCTGGTTTCAAAGTTTTTCCTATATATAACTCCTCTAGGAGCAAATGATGGTTCATCCTCAGTTTTCTAGAAATGTGCTGTCCAATATAGCAGCTACTGGCCACATGTAGCTATTTTATTTAGCATCAGCATGCTTGTGTGCTAGGTTGCTTCAGCTGTGTCTGACTCTGTGACTCCATGGACTGTAGCCTGCCAGGCTCCTCTGTCCATGGGATTCTCCAGGCAAGAATACTGGAGTGGGTTGCCATGTCCTCCTCCAGGAAATCTTCCTGACCCAGAGATAGAACCTGCATTTCCTGTGGCTCCTGCATTGCAGGTGGATTCTTTACTGCTAAACCATGGGGGGATGCCCCAATTTAGCATCTAAATAATTCTAATTAAGTAAATTGAACACTCATTTCTTCAGTAGCACCAGTGCCATTTCAAGAGTTCAGTGGCCACAAGTGTCTAGTGGCTACTGTACTGGAAAATACAGCTACAGAATGTTTCCATCACAACAGAAAGTACCCCAGAATAAGTGCCCCTGACTTCCTGTAATTTTATTCTGTTTGTTAAAGACCAAGGACAATAACACAACCATGAAAAATTGAAAGTGAAAGTCGCTCAGTCGTGTCTGACTCCTGGAATTCCCCAAGCTAGAGTATCGGAGTGGGTAGCTGGTCCCTTCTCCAGGGGATCTTCCTGACCCAGGAGTCAAACCAGGGTCTCCTGCATTGCAGGCAGATCAGGGAACACAACCATGGTGATCTGTAAAATCTATATTAAGTGAAATTTAACTTTTGAAGATTTTTCATGCGATGTTGTTGTATGGTCACTAAGTCGTGTCCGACTCTTTGTGACCCCAAGGACTGTAGCCTGCCAGGCATCTCTGGCCATGTGATCTCCCAGGCAAGAATACTAGAATCCCCTTCTCCAGGGGATCTTCCCAACCATGGGATCGAACCCAAGTCGCCTACACTGCAGGCAGGTACTTTACTACTGAGTCAGTAAGGAAGCCCTTCATGTGATATTAATAAACTAAAATAAGTTCTTCCTGGATAGGCGTTTCTAATGCAGTGAGTGAAAAAAATGAAATGCGGGTTTCCCTATCTGGAAGTAGAGGTTCCTATGAAACCTTTTCTTAGCTGAAATGGCCTTAAGTGAAGGGCCTGAGGACATGTCTTGGTAACAGATGCACAAAATGAGCTGAAATGAAGTGCAGCTGCTCACAGACGCAGTTCAGTGCTGTGGCGGCTGATGCTGAGTGTGGTCCCCAAGAAGGAGCTTGGCGAGGCCACCCTCTGCTGAATGTGGCTGCCTCTGTAATGACTGCTGCAAAACCCATGCACATGCTGTTTTAGCTTTCCCTCTTTTTTCATAAAGCTGGAAATCCTCTTTGAATTTCTTTCCAGCCCACCCCCCACCTCCAAAGCTAGTCACTCGGAGTGAGTAAGATTCCCCAGGACAGGAATTGCCCTCCCCCGCTCAGCTGAGCACCTGGCTTCACCATCACCTCCACTCACCCTCCTGCACTCTCCTCCAGCTTTTCTCTTTTCCACAATAAAGAAAACGCCAACCCCCAAACACACACATACACACAGAAAAGTGAAAAAGAAAGTGTTAGTTGCTCAGCCGCGTCCTACTCTTTGCGACCCCAGGGACTGTGGCCCACCAGACTCCTCTGTCCATGGAATTCTCTAGGCAAAAATACTGGAGTGGATTGCCATTTCCTTCTCCAGGGGACCTTCCTGACTCAGGGATCGAACCTGGGTCTCCTGCACTGCAGGCAGATTCTTTATCGTCTGCACCTCCTGGGAAGCCCCTACACACACAGAGTGCAAATATTTGCAGAATCAATTTTAAAAGAAAAAGAAAGAATGAAGACAGTCTGTGCCGTGATAAATGCTCTGAAATCTATACCTGTTGGGCCTGGGTTCAGTCCCAAGGGTGGCCACCCTCCTGGTCTCACCCATTACCTTAGAGCCATGCTAGCTCCCTTGTTTCCCCAGGGAGCAGCAGCTGGGCTTTTTGTGTCATAGCAACAAGCCAAAGGAGACTTCTCAGACAATCTTCTTAGAAGGCTTGCTACGGGAGCAAGCCGTCGGCGAGCAGGCGAGAGAGGCACGTGCCCCGGGCCAAGCTGGGTTGCGACAGGCCTGCTGAGGATGCAAGCCCAGGCTGATGGAATCCTGATGGCTCCCTGGTGGTGGAGGGAGCTGCTCCCCTGTTCTTTCCCCACCAGCGTGGGCAGACAGCCCAAACCATCTGCTGAGGCAAGGACCAAAGAGCCAGTCCCTCACATCCTTTCATCGTGCAGCACATTTGTGGTTTATAGCTTCAGCCGAGGGATTGAAAGGTCTGAGGTTCAAACTCTTGGGGTCTCAAGGGAAAAGAAAAGGACTCTTGTTAAGAAAACATTTCTAGCAGCTCATCTCCAAGGCTGCATTTGTGAGGCCCCAGCTCTCGACCCCTGTGTGAGAAAGCGTGTCACTAAGAAGAAAAACCGGAAGGCGTTTGACCCTAGTCCCCAGTTACAAATTCCTCCCTGGACTCAGCCACGTGCGCTGCTCTGCTGGGAGATGCTGGGGCAGCTCTTGAAGGCCCCGGGGGAGGCCAGGCTGCAGGGCCTCTGGGCTGGGGGAGGCTGCACTGAGAGGCCTTTCAGTTCTTTTCTGTGAGAAATCCTGAGATGCCGGCTCAGGATTGTGGCATTTAAGAGCCCAGGGAGCCTTGAATGGTGGGGAGGGAAGCCTCCTTTTTGTCCCATGAATTTCAATGCAAAGAAAAGAAATTAACCACAACTTAACTGAAAGAGAAATGCAAAGAGATTCTGTGTCACCTTGAAATGCCTTTCCTTCCGGGAAAGCAAATTTCAGCTAACGTCTGAGCTCCTGAAATCCTCACAACGTGCTTAAACAACTTTGGAAGGTGAATTACCTGGTATCACTGCTTAAAAACACACACAGGCTTCTTGTCTTAGGCTATGTGCCCTAGGGATTAGGATTCTTAAGCAGCATCTATATTCACAGCAGGATCCAGGTGTCCTTTGAATTGATTCTTTCTAGAAAGTCATCTGGCTTCCATTCCAGTCAGGATAATTCTGGGTTAGAAGGGTCAGAAACAGTCAGACTAAGTCCCAAATAGAGATGTCCCTCTCGTGATGGCTGAATCAGACCCTCTACCCTCTGCTAGAGGAGGGGTAAGGAGTCCCTTGTAAACCTCTATCCATCTGTCTCTGCCCTGGACCCAGCTTTCTACTTAGAATTTCTTGTGGAATTTATGTGAACTTACTGATGAAATTATTGAAATTATTGATCACGGAGGAGTCTCTCTCAAGAGTTTTACACTCACGTCAAGAATCTGTTGGGGACTTCCCTGGTGGCGCAGTGGGTGAGAATCCACCTGTCCATACAGGGGACATGGGTCCGATCCCTGGTTCAGGAAGATTCTACATGCCGCCAAGCGACTGATTCTGTGCACCACAACAGAGTCCACGCGCTCTAGGGCCCATGAAGCACAACTGCTGAAGCCTGAGAGCCCTAGAGCCTGTGCTCTGCAACAAGAAAAGCCGCTACAGTGAGAAGCCAGTGCACCGCAGCTAGAGAGTAGCCCCCACTCTCCGCAGCTAGAGAAAGCCCAAGCGCAGCAGCGAAGACCCAGCACAGTCATTAATAAATAAATCACTAAAACAAAACAGGAAAGAATCTGTTGGAGGAGGAGGACCCCTAAAATCTGTAGGACAGTAAAAGAAAGAAAGAAAATACAAGCAGAATTATTACAGCATGTCTTTTTATGTCAGTTTCTCTAACAGCGCATCCAGTCCTAACAGGCCATCATATTCCTGACTTGTCAATGAGACTTATAGGTCATGCCTGTGAAAAGGTTAAGATCTTGGAAAATATTTCCAAATATTTTCATTTTTTTTGCAACAGTTGTGCAGAAGGTCCCTAGTAATACTGACAGGATGAGGAAGTGCTTGGAAATAGACCAAGTACAGCCCATGCTCATTATTTGCAGTAGTTATGCTCCAGAAAGTCACTGCGAACCACAAATTAGCAAATTCTGAACTATTGTTCATGGAGAAAAACAGAGTTAGTTTCTTTGGAGTCTCTGGTCACAAGGCTTTCATTCATCAAGCAATATATAAATTTGCTTTATGTATGTTTCCATGTAAAGACACCTTATTTAATATATACATAGATAGAGCTGATTCATTCATTTTGAACTCATGGCCAACAGCACCATAAAGCATGCCTGAAGGAAGCTTGTCTAACACACTTTTCTCTTTAAGGCATGTCTCAGCCTTCGGGCAGTTAGAAGCACTTAAACAGCACTTTAGTAATATGTTTGGGGGCTGTTAAGGCAGTAAAATCACCCACAAAAGCACAAGAGTGCAAAAAACATGGAACTACATAGATCATGGAAAAAAGCCTTGTTTTCAGTCTGAGAGCTGAAACAGGAAGGCAGAGCCTATTTAATGATGCTCTGGGAGGGACTCATTTTTCACCACTCTGCGTGTCTGTGAATGACCACAAAATCCCTGCCAAGTATTGATTTGGGGGTGACGAGTGAATTTTAGTGGGTAGGTAAAGTCAGAAATACAGAAATCTCGAATAATGAAGAGCATCTGTATATCTTTCGGGGTGAATCTCATTATCTGGTTCCTGATCCACAGTACTTCCGTAATGTAAATTCCTCACTATTAGTTTGCTCATAAAAGGACAACTACCCCGAGACAGGAAACAAATGATTATTTGAGTATCTATGAACTTGTTTATCAGCTTCCTTGCTGGAAAGGACTTATCTGAGACCAGATTTAGAGGGCAGTATTTAGAGAGTTGACATGAGCTGGAGGCGATGGAGAACTATAAACATACAGAGAGAAAATTCTGAAGGCAAACTCTAATGTTCTTCTCCCTGAGGGATGGTGGGACACTAGAAATTCACCTTTTTATGGCTCGAGTGCCATCCTATCCAACTCCCTTCCCACACTTCCCCACACTCCCAGACAATTTGCCAGGATTCAACTGACCTCAATTCTTTGTCCTCAGTTAGCCAAACCATTCTCCCCAAATGCAACTGATTTGCTCACTTATGAAAACACTTCCTGCTTATCGCTGGGGCTGGAAGCATCTGTTCCAAGACCGGGTTTAAGTGGATCTGATGCAACACCTACTTCTGAGCTTCCACACTGTGCAAGGCATTGAGTTAGCTGAATTGGGACCTGAACCTCATCTTACCTGTCAAGCTGAACTCTGAGATCTTTCTCTCCTCCCTCGGACCACAGCTTTATGAACTGTGGACTCCTTGGCCCTCGGGCTAAACTTCTTGGCTTCCGTCCCTGCCTTGTGACTGACCTTTGCCCTCAGAATTCTCTGTGGTCCTGTCCTAATTTTCCAGTTTCCTGACCTTTTGCTTGGCCTGCTCTCTAGCAGCCCCAGGGTTTGTAACCCTCAGCTTGCCAGCTCAGCGACTTCCTAATGTAGCTGCGTCCTACTGGTTTTCCACTCTCCGTGCCTCCAGTGTTCTGCTCCCATCGTTCAAGTCCCTCTTGATGGATGGCTGTGGATCCCACGTCCAGCACAGAGCATTCTGCCAAATGGGTTAAACCAAGGAAGGTCTGAGACTGGGGCAAGAACTCTGTTAGTTCCGGGTGTGTGACTGGCTTATGAACTGCAGAGCTGCAGCCTACGTCATGAGATGCAGCAGATGCAGATGCTTGACTAAAAACACAAAGCATCATGAAAACAGGGCTTAAACTATTAGCAAAGGGGTTAGAAATGATCTTCTCTCTCACCATTTTACAGGGAGAGAACTAAGGCCCAGAGAAGTGAGAGGACCCGTCCCAAATGAAACCATTGTTTTCAAAGCCTGAACTAGAACCAGTCTAATGCTCTTCACAATGCAGTAAAAATAACCACAACACATGCCGATCATGGTTGAACCTTCAAATTGCGAAATAAATACCAAAAAATGTATTGAGTTTCATTTTTTAAACTGCTCTGCTTTGTAAATATAAACAGATTAAAAAAAATTCATTATTGTGGAAAAAAAGCATAATAAGTGCTATCTCAAATAACAGCCAACACTGTAAAAAGTACAATAGTAGAGATAATCCTTTAGGATCAGGAATGAGATGAGGGTTCATCCTGTCATCATTACAACTTAATATTGTCCTGCAAGTCCCAGCTAGCTGTTGAAAGAAGGCTAAAAAAAAAAAAAAAAGGAGTATAACTGACAGTAGGGAAATTGTCATTATTTGCAAATCTCTATTATATATAAATATATAATTGTCTACCAAGAAAACACAAAAGAATCAATTGAAAAGCTACAGTATTTTTTAATTTTTAATTTACTTTTTTATTGAAGGATAATTGCTTTACAGAATCTTGTTGTTTTCTGTCAAACCTCAACATGAATCAGCCATAGGTATACATATATCCCCTCCCTTTTGGACCTCCCTCCCGTCTCCCTCCCCATCCCACCCTTCTAGGTTGATACAGGGCCCCTGTTTGGGTTTCCTGAGCCATACAGCAAATTCCCGTTGGCTGTCTATTTTACATATGGTGATGTAAGTTTCCACGTTACTCTTCCCATACATCTCACCCTCTCCTCCCCTCTCCCCATGTTCATAAGTCTATTCTCTATGTCTGTTTCCTCATTGCTGCCCTGTAAGTAAATTCTTCAGTACAATTTTTCTATATTCCATATATGTACATTAGAATACGATATTATCTTTCTCTTTTTGACTCACTTCACTCTGTATAATAGGTTCTAGGTTCATCCAACTCATCAGAACTGCCTCAAATATGTTCCTTTTAATGGCTGAGTAATATTCCATGGTATATATATGTACCACGGCTTCTTTATCCATTCATCTGTTGATGGACACCTAGGTTGCTTCCATGTTCTAGCTATTGTAAAAAGTACTGCAATGAACAATGGGATCCATGTGTCTTTTTCAAGTTTGGTTTCCTCAGGGTATATGCCTAGAAGTGGGACTGCTGGGTCATATGGTGATTTTATTCCTAATTTTTAAAGGAATCTCCATACCATCTTCCGTAGTGGCTGTATTAATTTACATTCCCACCAACAGTGCAAGAGTGTTCCCTTTTCTCCATACCCTCTCCAGAATTTATTGTTTATAGACTTTTTGATGATAGCCATTCTAACAGGTGTGAGGTGATATCTCATTTTGGTTTTGATTTGCATTTCTCTAATAATGAGTGATGTTGAGTATCTTTTCACATGTTTGTTAGCCATCTATATGTCTTCTTTGGAGAAATGTCTGTTTAGGTCTTTTCCTTACTTTTTGATTTTTTTTTTTTTTTCTGGCATTGACTGCTTTTAGTTTGTTTTTCTGGTATGAGCTGCTTGTATATTTTGGAAATTAATCCTTTGTCAGTAGCTTCATTTGCTATTATTTTCTCCCATTCTGAGGGTTGTCTTTTCACCTTGCTTGCAGTTTCCTTTGCTATGCAAAAGCTTTCAAGTTTACTCAGGTCCCACTTGTTTACTTTTGTTTTTATTTTTATTACTCTAGGAGGTAGATCATAGAGGTTCTTGCTTTGATTTATGTCATTGAGTGTTCTGCCTATGTTTTCCTCTAAGAGTTTTATAATTTCTGGTATTGCATTTAGGTCTTTAATCCATTTTGAGTTTATCTTTGTGTATGGTGTTAGGAAGTGTTCTAATTTCATTCTTTTACATGTAGCTGTCCAGTTTTCCCAGCACCATTTATTGAAGAGGCTGTCTTTGCCTCATTGTATATTCTTGCCTCCACTGTAAAAAATAAGGTACCCATAGGTGCATGGGTTTATTTCTGGGCTTTCGGTCTTGTTCCATTGGTCTGTATTTCTGTTTTTGTGCCAGTGCCATACTGTCTTGGTGACTGTAGCTTTGTAGTATAGTCTGAAGTCAGGAAGGTTGATTCCTCCAGCTCCCTTCTTTCTCAGGACTGCTTAGGCTATTTGGGGTCTTTGTGTTTCCATATGAATTGTGAAATTTTTTGTTCTAGTTCTGTGAAAAATGTCATTGGTAATTTGATAGGGATTGCATTGAATCTGTAGATTGCATTTGGTAGTACAGTCATTTTCACAATGTTGATTCTTCCTACCCAGGAACATGGACTATCTCTCCATCTGTTTACATCATCTTTGATTTCTTTCATTAGTGTCTTATAATTTTCTGTGTACAGTTCTTTTGTCTCCTTAGGTAAGTCTATCCCTAGATATTTAATTCTTTTTGTTGCGGTGGTGAATGGGATTGATTCCTTAATTTCTCTTTCTGATTTTTCATTGTTAATATATAGAAATGCAAGTGATTTCTGTGTATTGATTTTGTATCCTGCAACTTTTCTAAATTTCCTGATTAGCTCTAGTAATTTTCTGATACTATCTTTAGGGTTTTCTATGTGCAATGTCATGTCATCTGCAAACAGTGAGAGCTTTACTTCTTTTCTGATCCGGATTCCTTTTATTTCTTTTTCTTCTCTGATTGCTGTAGCTAGGACTTCCAGAACTATGTTAAATAATAGTGCAAAAATGGACACCCTTGTCTTGTTCCTGATCTTAGGGGGAATGCTTTCAGTTTTTCAGCATTGAGAATAATGTTTGCTGTAGGCTTATCATATATGGCCCTTACTATGTTGAGGTCGGTTCCTTCTATGCCCATTTTTTAAAGAGTTTTAATCATAAATGGGTGCTGAATTTTGTCAAAGGCTTTTTCTGCCTTTATTGATATTATCATATGGTTTTATCTTTCAATTTGTTACTATGGTGTATCACATTGATTGATTTGCATATATTGAAGAATCCTTGCATTCCTGGAATAAACCCAAATTGATCATGGTGTATGAACTTTTTGATGTGTTGCTGAATTCTGTTTGCCAAAATTTTGTTGAGGATTTTTGCATCTATGGTCATCAGTTATATTGACCTGTACTTTTCTTTTTTTGTGTTGTCTTTATCTGGTTTTCGTATCAGGGTTATGGTGGCCTCGTAGAATGAGTTTGGAAGTGTTCCTTCCTCTGCAATTTTTTGAAAGAGTTCTAAAAGAATAGGCATAAGCTCTTCTCTAAATGTTTGATAGAATTCTCCTGTGAAGGCATCTGGTCCTGGGCTTTTTTTTTTTTTGAGATTTTTGATCACAGCTTCAATTTCAGTACTTGTAATTGGATTGTTCATAATATCTGTTTCCTCCTGTTTCAGTCTTGGAAGATTGAACTTTTCTAAGAATCTGTCCATTTCTTCTAGGTTATCCATTTTATTGCCATATAGTTGTTCATAATAGTCTCTTATAATCCTTTGTATTTCTGCATTATCTGTAACCTCTGATTTTTCATTTTTAATTTTGTTGATTTGATTCTTCTCTCATTTTTTCTTGATGAGTCTGGCTAAAGGTTTGTCAATATTGTTTATCTTCTCAAAGAACCAGCTTTTAGTTTTATTAATCTTTACTGTTGTTTCTCTCTTTTTCATTTATTTCTGCTCAGATCTTTATGATTTCTTTCCTTCTACTAATTTTGGGGATTTTCTGTTCTTATTTTTCCAGTTGTTTTAAGTGTAAAGTTAGGTTGTCTATTTGATGTTTTTCTTGTTTCTTGAGGTAGGATTGTATTGCTATAAACTTCCCTCTTAGAACTGCTTTTGCTGCATCCCATAGGTTCTGAGTTGTTGTGTTTTCATTGTCATTTGTTTCTAGAAACTTTTTGATTTCTTTTTTTATTTCTTCAGTAACTTGTTGGTTATTTGGAACCGTATTGTTTAATCTCCATGTGTTTGTGTTTCTTACAGTTTTTTTTCCTGTAATTGATATCTAGTCTCATAGCACTGTGGTCAGAGAAGATGCTTGATATGATTTTAATTTTCTTAAATTTACTGAGGTTTGATTTGTGACACAAGATGTGGTCTATCCTGGAGAATGTTCCATGTGCATTTGAGAAGAAGGTGTATTCTGCATTTGGATGAAATGTCCTGAAGATACCAATGAGATCCATCTCATCTAATGTATCATTTAAGACTTGGGTTTCCTTATTAATTTCCTGTTTTGGTTATCTGTCCATTGGTGTGAATGGCGTGTTAACATCTCCTACTATTATTGTGTTAATGTAAATTTCTCCTCTTATGTCTGTTAGTGTTTGTCTTATGTATTGAGGTGCTCCTATGTGGGGTACATAGATATTTACAATTTTTATGTCTTCCTCCTGGATTGATCCCTTGATCATTATGTAGTATCCTTCCTTATCTCTTGTAATCTTTATTTTAAGGTCTATTTTGTCTGATATGAGGATTGCTACTCCAGCTTTCTTTTGCTTCCCATTTGCATGCAATATATTTTTCCAAATTCTCACTTTCAGTCTATATGTGTTAAGGTCTGAAGTGAGTTTCTTGTAGACAGTGTATATATATATATGGGTCTTGTTTTTGTATCCATTCAGCCAGCCTGTGTCTTTTGGTTGGAGCATTTAATCCATTTACATTTAAAGTAATTATTGATATATATGTTCCTATTGCCATTTTATTAATTTTGGGGGGTTGATTTTGTAGATCTTTTTTCTTCTCTTGTATTTCCTGACTATGTAAGTCTCTTTGACATTTGTTGTAAACCTGGTTTGGTGATACTGATTTCTCTTAACTTTCGCTTGTCTGAAAAGCTTCTTATTTCTCCATCAATTCTGAATGAGATCCTTGCCAGGTACAGTAATCTTGTCTGTAGATTTTCCCCTTCAGTACTTTAAATATATCCTGCCATTCCCTTCTGGCCTGCAGAGCTTCTGCTGAAAGATCAGATGCTAAGCGTTTTGGGGTTTCCCTGTATGTTACTTGTTGCTTTTCCCTTGCAGCTTTTAATATTCTTTCTTTGTGTTTAGTCTTTGTTAGCTTGATTAGCATGAGTCTTGGCGTGTTTCTCCTTGGGTTTATCCTGTATAGGACTCTTTGTGCCTCTTGGACTTGATTGACAATTTTCTTTTCCATGTTGGGGAAATTTTCAACTATAATCTCTTCAAAATTTTTCTCATACCCTTGCTTTTTCTCTTCTTCTGTGACCCTTATAATTCAAATGCTGGTGTGTTTGATTTTGTCCCAGAGGCCTCTGAGACTATCCTCAGTTCTTTTCATTCTTTTTATTTTATTCTGCTCTTCATAAGTTATTTCCACCATTTAATCTTCCAGCTCACTGATTCATTCTTCTGCTTCAGATATTCTGCTATTGATTCCTTCCAGAGTATTTTTAATTTTAGTGACTGTGTTTTTTGCCTCTGTGTGTGTATTCTTTAATTCTTCTAGGTCTTTGTTAATTGATTCTTGCATTTTCTCCATTTTGTTTTCAAGGTTTTTGATCATCTTTACTGTAGGTTTTTGATCATCTTTACTGTCATTATTGTGAATTCTTTTTCGGGTAGTTTGCATGTTTCCTCTTTGTTTATTTGGACTTCTGTATTTCTAGATTGTTCCTTCATTTGTGTAGTATTTTTCTGCCTTTTCTTTTTTTTTAGCTTATTGTGTTTGAGGTCTCCTTTTCTCAGGCTTCAAGGTTGAATTCTTTCTTCCTTTTGGTTTCTGCCCTCCTAGGATTGGTCCAGTGGTTTGTATAAGCTTCACATAGGGTGAGATTTGTGCTGAGTTTGTTTATTTGTTTGTTTTCCTCTGATGGGCAAGGCTGAGTGAGGTGGTAATCCTGTCTGCTGATGACTGGGTTTGTATTTTTGTTTTGTTTCTTGTTTAAATGAGGCATCCTGCACAGGGTGCTACTGGTGGCTGGGTGATGCGGGGTCTTGTATTCAAGTGGTTTCCTTTGTGTGAGTTCTCACTGTTTGATACTCCCTAGGGTTAGTTCTGGAGAAGGCAATGGCAACCCACTCCAGTACTCTTGCCTGGAAAATCCCATGGATGGAGGAGCCTGATAGGCTATACAGTCCATGGGGTTGCAAAGAGTTAAACATGCAAAGTTAAGTAGAGGTAGATAAAGAAGCTTTATACACATGAAAGATTAACTGCAAGGGGAAAAGAACAGTAGGAAAAGCAAACAAAGTAGATGTAGAAAAAGTAATAATAGGTTTAAAAAATTAAAATTAAAGAAAGAAAAAAAAAAAAAAGGAAGACACCCCAGAACTGCAAAAGCCCAACCTAGAGGCAGGGTTTATAACAACAAAAAAAATTTGACTAAGAAAAAAATGAAAAAAAAAAAAAAAAAAACACTCAAAAGTTTAATTAGATTTCATAATGCCAATAAAATATACAACTACAACAGAAAGTGAGTGTGAAAGTGCTGCACTCAATATGCCAGCATGACCTAGCAATCCCACTCCTGGGCATACACAGCAAGGAAACCAGAATTGAAAGTGACACATGTACCCCAATGTTCATCACAGCACCATTTATAATAGCCAGGACATGGAAGCTACCTAGATGTCCATCAGCAGACGAATGGATAAGAAAGTTGTGGTACTTATACACAATGGAATATCACTCAGCCATTAAAAAGAATACATTTGAATCAGTTCTAATGAGGTGGATGAAACTGGAGCCTATTATACAGAGTGAAGTAAGCCAGAAAGAGAAACACCAATACAGTATACTAATGCATATATATGGAATTTAGAAAGATGGTAATGATAACCCTGTATGCGAGACAGCGAAAGGGACACATGTATTGAACAGTCTTTTGGACTCTGTGGGAGAAGGCGAGGCCAGGATGATTTGGGAGAATGGCACTGAAACATGTATATGATCATTTGTGAAATGAATCACCAGTCCAGGTTTGATGTATCAGACAGGGTGCTCGGGGCTGGTGCATTGGGATGACCCAGAGGGATGGGATGTGGAGGGAGGTGGGAGGGGGGTTCAGGATGGGGAACACATGTACACCCATGACTGACTCATGTGAATGTATGGCAAAAACCACCACAATATTGTGAAGTAATTAGTCTCCAATTAAAATAAATAAATTCATATTAAAAACATATGCCAGCAAATTTGGAAAACTCAGCAGTGGCCCCAGGACTGGAAAAGGTCAGTTTTCATTCCAATCCCTAAGAAAGGCAATGCCAAAGAATGCTCAAACTACTACACAATTGCACTCATCTCACACACTAGTAAAGTAATGCTCAAAATTCTCCAAGCCAGGCTTCAAAAATACGTGAACCGTGAACTTCCAGATGTTCAAGCTGGTTTTAGAAAAAGGCAGAGAAACAAGAGATCAACTTGCCAACATCCGTTGGATCATCAAAAAAGCAAGAGAATTCCAGAAAAACATCTATTTCTGTTTTATTGACTATGCCAAAGCCTTTGACTGTGTGGATCACAACAAACTGTGGAAAATTCTTCAAGAGATGGGAGTACCAGACCACCTGACCTGCCCTCTGAGAAATCTGTATGCAGGTCAAGAAGCAACAGTTAGAACTGGACATGGAACAACAGACTGGTTCCAAATAGGAAAAGGAGTACGTCAAGGCTGTATATTGTCACCCTGCTTATTTAACTTATATGCAGAGTACATCATGAGAAACACTGGGCTGGAAGAAGCACAAGCTGGAATCAAGATTGCTGGGAGAAATACCAATAACCTCAGATATTCAGATGACACCACCCTTATGGCAGAAAGTGAAGAAGAACTAAAGAGCCTCCTGATGAAAGTGAAAGTGGAGAGTGAAAAAGTTGGCTTAAAGCTCAACATTCAGAAAACTAAGATCATGGCATCTGGTCCCATCACTTCATGGGAAATAGATGGGGAAACAGTGGAAACAGTGTCAGACTTTATTTTGGGGGGCTCCAAAATCACTGCAGATGGTGACTGCAGCCATGAAATTAAAAGATGCTTACTCCTCGGAAGGAAAGCTATGACCAACCTAGAAAGCATATTAAAAAGCAGAGACATTGCTTTGCCAACAAAGATCCATCTAGTCAAGGCTATGGTTTTTTCAGTAGTCATGTATGGATGTGAGAGTTGGACTATAAAGAAAGCTGAGTGTCAAAGAATTGATGCTTTGAACTGTGGTGCTGGAGAAGACTCTTGAGAGTCCCTTGGACTTCAAGGAGACCAAACCAGTCCGTCCTAAAGGAGACCAGTCCTGGTCTGATCAGTCTGAAGGACTGATGTTGAAGCTGAAACTCCAATACTTTGGCCACCTCATGCAAAGAGCTGACTCTTTGGAAAAATCCTGATGCTGGGAAAGATTGAAGGCAAGAGAAAAAGGAGACGACAGAGGATGACATGGTTGGATGGAATCACTGAGTCAATGGACTTGAGTTTGGGTGGACTCTGGGAGGTCGTGATGGACAGGGAGGCCTGGCCTGCTGCAGTCCATGGGGTCACAAAGAGTCGGACATGACTGAGTGACTGAACTGAATTAACTGAACAACAGAGGGTGGGGGAGGGGAAGGAGAAAACAGTTAAAAAGTCCAAAAGAATCTACAGAGCAAGTCAAAACATAAGAATAATGAATGTTTTTCTGCTGTCACTGCTGTCAGTCTTTTCCCAGCTGGGAGTCACAGTCCACCTCGCCTCCCTAGGATGCCCTCCAACTCTGTGCTGATCTCTGGACCTGCTCTGGGAGCAGCTCAGATTCTAATCTGGTCCTACTCCTCTGTGTTCTTGCCTCCCATGTCCACAGCTGTCAGAACGAGTGCCTTTTCTTTTGTGGGAGCTCTCAATGGCCTTTTATATATTCCATAGACACAGAGTCTGTCTAATTGATCGTGTGGATTTAATCTGCAGATTGTACAGCTGGTGGGAAGGTTTTCAGTCTTTTTCCTTAGTCACACTGCCCCTAGGTTTCAATTGTGGCTTTATTTCCACCTCTGCATGTGGGTCGTCACTGGGGTTAGCTCCTGAGGTGCCCTGGAGGACTTGGGTTTGCCCCTGTGAGGGCCAGGCCTGGAGGTGCTGCAGCTGCTTGGGTCACAGGGGTTCTGGCAGCACCAGGTCCTCAGGGGAGTTAGCGGCTAGGGAAGCAGGAAATATAGTGCCCTAGAAGGGTATGGCAACCAGTATTGGCCAATATGCTCCAGTATTCTTGCCTGGAGAACCTCCCTCTCTGACAGAGAAGCCTGGTAGGCCACAGTCCACAGGGTCTCAAAGAGTCAGACAGGACTGAAGTGACCCTACATTCACAGAGGCAAGACTTTTTTTTGCCTGTGGCATCTCTGCTCCAGTGAGAGTTGAGCATGAAGATGGTGAAGCTGCTTGGCTTGCGGGGAGCCTGGCAGCTCCAAGTGTGCAGGGACACGGACTGCCTCTGCCACAGGAGTTATGGCCCTTTCAGAGTCTTTTTTCGAGCCTCTTATAGCTGGAGATCAGAAGGCCTCTTTGCCAGTCTTTCTCTGTAGCTCCACCCATTCAGGCTCATAGAGGGGCCCCCCTGGCTGGGGTCCTACTCAGTAGAGCGGCATGTCAGGCACTTAAAGGGGCACGCTGGGTAAGGTCCTACTCTGCGGTTCAACGCATCAGGCGTTTGATGGGCCAGCCTCTCTATTGTTCAGCTGCCGAGGCTGGTATGTGGGGGGAGAGAGGCTATGGTGATGGCTCCACCCCTTATGTGTGACAGCAGCATCACCTTGCTTCCATGGCTGCCCAGCTTTGCTTCACACAGGCATTTCCCACCACAGTCTCCTCCCTCCTATCCCCTCAATCCATATCTCCGCAGTCAACAGCAGCCCTCGCCCTGGGATTGCTCTACAATCCCTAAACTCCAGCTCCCAGCCACTGCACCTTCCAGGGGATCTATGTTCCTGTCCGGGGTATGTATAGCTGCAGCAAGGACTGTCCAATTCTCATTCCATTTAGGCTGCCACAGATCAGCTGATTCACTCTCAGCCTTAAATGTTTCTCCTCTGACTCAGACAATTGCCCCGATGTGGAGATCAGACCCCTGCTTCAGTTCCCCCACCCGCTGAGGGCAGGTCCAGTCCTACTAACACTCCTGATTTTTCCCCCTAGTTCCTTCATCCTATTGAGTTTTCCATGATTCTATATATTCTTTCCCTCTGGTCAAATACTCCTGTCCAACCTCAGCTGGCGTTCTGCATGCACTTCTGTGTCTGAAAGTATATTCCTGATGTATCCATGGAGAGAGATGTGCTCCACATCCACCTACTCCTCCGCCATCTTGTTCTCCCCCAAAACTCCAGTATTAAATGTAAAAATCCAGTGATATGGCCAGTTACTTTAAAATACGCATTTGAAAAATAAACTGCTTTCTTTTATACTAGTAAGAATAAATTAGTTATTATAATACAAAAATAAAATGCTATTCTCAGTATGAACACAAACTATTACCTGCAAACAGAAATGTGCTAAACTTACAAGAAAGAAAGAATAATAGTTTACAAATGGACATATCAGAGGCTTGAATAAATGAAATATATACTTTGTCCCTAGAGGGGAAAATGTAATAATGTAAAGATGTCAACTCCTCTCCGAAATTAGTCCCTCTAATGCACCTTTAGTAAAGTTGGTAAAAGGAGACTGTAGGCATTGTGACAAGATGATTCTAAAATTCACCTGACAAATTTCCTGGGAGTCAGTGGCTAGGACTCTGTGCTTCCACTGCAGGGGGCATGAGTTCAACCTGTGCTGGGGAAACCGATATCCTGCATGCCACCCAGCACAGCCAAAATAATAATAATAATAAAATAATAGTAAATAAATTCACCTGGAAGAATAGATAAATGAAAACCCAGAAGACAATGTGGCATTTTACTTATGGGTAGATGTACGTGAAATTAAATTTTTAGAACATATACTGAAAGGTTCCACATACAATTCATGTTGGTGGTCACTTCTGCAGTAGGATGAAGCTGGAGTGGGCCAGGGACTTGGAATCAATCTGTTTATACCTTTAAGATACATGTCTGAAGCAACTGTGTTACAATATTAATGTGTATTGATAAAAGTGAAAAGTGAAAAAATGAAAATGTCATTCAACTGTGTCTGACTCTACGTTGGTAGGTGGTATTGCATTATCCTCTGTAATTTTCTTTCTTTCTTTTTTTTTTTGGCTATGCCACGTAGCAGGTGGGATATTAGTTCCCCAACCAGGGATTAAACCTGTGCCTCCTGCATTGGAAAAGCAGAGTATTAACCACTGGACCACCAGGGAAGTCCCTCTCTGCACTTTTTTGTTTTTATTATTTTTTCCCGAAAAGAAGACTGAGGGGGATGTGGAGTCTGCACTGCAAGATATTCTGAATTCTCAATAATTAATAATTAAATTTATTTATTTTCTTGGGCTCCAAAATCACTGCAGATGGTGACTGCAGCCATGAAATTAAAAGACACTTGCTCCTTGGAAGCAAAGCTATGACTAACCTAGACAGCATAACCTAGACAGCATATTAAAAAGCAGAGACATTACTTTGCCAACAAAGGTCCATCTAATCAAAGCTGTGGTTTTTCCAGTAGTCATATATGGATGTGAGAGTTGGACTATAAAGAAAGCTGAGTGCTGAAGAATGGATGTTTTGAACTGTGGTGTTGGAGAAGACTCTTGAGAGTCCCTTGGACTGCAAGATCAAACCAGTCAATCCTAAAGGAAATCCGTCTTGAATATTCATTGGAAGGACTGATGCTGAAGCTGAAACTCTAATACTTTGGCCACCTAATGCAAAGAACTGACTCATTTGAAAAGACCCTGATGCTGGGAAAGATGGGGGATGACAGAGGATGAGATGGTTGGATGGCATCACCGACTAGATGGACACGAGTTTGAGTAAGCGCAGGAGTTGGTGATGTACAGGGAAGCCTGACTTGCTGCAGTCCATGGGGTCGCACAGATTTGGACACGAGTGAGTGATTGAACTGAGCCAAACTGATTACATTATCCTCTGCAATTTTTTTTTTTTTTTTTTTGGCTATGCTGTGTAGCATGTCGGATCTTAGTTCCCCAACCAGGGATTGAACCTGTGCCTCCCTCATTGCTAAAGCAGAGTATTAACCCCTGGATCACCAGGGAAGTCCCTCTCTGCACTTTTTTGTTTTTATGTAATTTTTTTTTTCCAAAAAGAAGACTGAGGGTGATGTGCAGTCTGCACTGCAAGATATTTTGAGTTCTCAATAATTAATAATTAAAGGGGCATCATTTTTCCCACAAATAAACCAATGACACTGAAAAGAAAGCTAGAAACAGACCAAGGGAAGGAGGTATTTCAAATCAGTGAGGAAAACAACAGAGGTTCTTAGTGATGTTCTCCTCTTCACGCATCAGAACTTCTTCTAGAGGTTAAAGAAAGTGAAAAATGAAACCATGAAATAGCAAAAAGAAAATGCTATCGCCTATTCATCTGATCTCGGGGTAGAGAAGGCCAGATTCTCCGCACGGAAACTCTTGCCACCCCTGGGCCTTTGCGCAGGCTGCTTCCTGTCTGGAACCCTCTTTCCTCTCCTCTTCACGCCTGCATTCATCCCCGGGAAGCCGTCCCTACCCTCCCTCGTTTACTGACTGCCTTAAAGCTCTCTTGGCACCATGTCCCTCTCCTTTGTGTCATTTGTCACTTCTGTAACTTTGTATTTGTGTGATTATTTGAGTAATGATCTAGAAAACCAACTCCAAAAGACATGCTTGGGTTTCCAGGTGGTGCTAATGGTAAAGAACCTGCCTGCCCAATGCAGGAGACGTAAAAGATGTGAGTTCAATCCCTGGGTCAGGAAGATCCCCGGGAGGAGGGCATGGCAACCCACTCCAGTATTCTTGCCTGGAGAATCCTGTGGACAGAGGTGCCTGATGGGCTTCAGTGGGGTTGCAAAGAGTCGGACACGACTGAGCGACTTGGCATACTTGCATACAAGGACAGGCCTTACCTGTTTTACTTCATTCAGAAGTGAAGTGCCTCGCCTACACTGTGTGATATATTGTAGGAGTTTGCCGACTATCGGCTGGCTGAATGAATGCCTGAGTGGTGGTCGAGAAGAGGTGTTTCTTCCTGCTCACTCTCATACGTGGTATACATATGGGGCTCTCTGTAATCCAGCCGTCTGAGCTCCACACCTTTTACATGTTTGGAGCATCTGTGGTCTTTGTGATTGGCATGGCTGCATGGTGGGCACATGGGGCAAATGACTTCTCAGCCTCCCTTCACAGACATCAGATTCTAGAAGCGACTCCTTTTAGAGCCACTGAAAAGCCAGTTTTGCCTTGGCTTCTGGAAGAAGGAACCAGCTCACGTGTGGGACCGTGAACTTGCTGCTAGATTTGTCTTCCTTTCCCTGGTGAGTTCTTTTTACCCATGGCAATTGTCCCTGGGAGATGATGGAGTTAAAGTCTCATAGGCAGAGAGGACCACAGTCTTTCTGCAGATGGGTCTCCCTGGGCTTTGGGACAGAGCCAGAATCACAGCTCTGGCCATTCCATCTCACAATAGTCCCTTCCTGTGGAAATAACCAGATGCCTGCTTCTCCATTTGCTGGTGTGTGGTCTCCTTAGGATTTTTTTTCCTCTAAAGATTTATTTGTTTGTTTTGGGCTGTCCTGGGTCTTTCTTGCAGTGCTTGGGCTTCTCATCGTGGGGGCTCCTCTTGCTTTGGAGCATAAGTGCTAGGCGCACAAGCGTCAGCAGTTGCGGTGTGTGGGCGCAGTACTTGTGACTCGCAGGTTCTTGATCTCCGGCTCAGTAGTTGTGGCACAGGGGCTTAGTTGCTCGGCATATGGGATCTTCCTGGATCAGGGATCGAACCCGTGTCCTCTGCATTGGCAGGCAGATTCTCAACTTCTGGACCCCCAGGGAAGCTGTCTTCTTAGGTTTTTAATCTTTCTGGCAAATGCATTTGGACATATAGTTTTGAGAATGAGATGATAATTAATGGTGGTGTGTTCATACTAGAGCATATACAAGAGCTGAGCCGAGGACTGTTGTCCTTGGAGGGGCAGCCCCTCAAGGGGAGAGAGATGCTGAGGGAAATCTGAAGTGGGCACACTTCTTCCTGGGCAGGGCTACATCACTGGACCATAACGATGTACAATGACTTCAGGCTCCCAAAGAAGAACCTGTGGGTGTTTTCTCTGACCTGCACACTTAGCTAAATCAGTGTTACCATCCCACTGGGCCTCAGACCCCTAGACGGCCCTGCAGTTAAGGCCATGGGGTCTTGAACCCAGGTGTCCACCCGATTGTCTCTAGGTGAATAAAGGCTCTGTCTCACACCACTAATGCCCCACTATTTTCAAGGTGGCTATTGCTGAAGCTAATAGAATATGTTTAAAGTGTGACTGAATGTAGAGAGGCTTTTTGGTTTCACAGGTCTTTTTTCAATCAAGGATTTTAAAATACATAATTATTACGCATGCATGCATGCTAAGTCACTTCAGTTATGTCCGAGTCATTTCAGTCATGTCCGACTCTGTGCGACCCTGTGGGCTGTAGCCTGCCAGGCTCCTCTGTCCATGGGATTATTCCATCAAGAATACTGGAGTGGGTAGCACGCTCTCCTCCTAGTAGGTACAACAGCAAATAGCAGACTGAGGAGCCAGAGGCCATCAGCTGTATTCTCTCGATACAGCTGTCTTCTGTGGTGTAGCAGGTAACAAGTACTATTTAAAACAGTAGCTTTAAGAGAGCTTATTTTTGAAAACTTAACTTGGAGGGAAACCCTTCTCAAAGAATGTACTCTGTTAGGGTTTTCCTTTTATGTAATGAAAGAACAATAAAAGGCAGGTGGAATTATACCAGGAGAAAAAAGTAGAAATTACATCTCTCAAGCAGAAGCACTAGGATGGAGTGAAGAAAAACAATAATAACCATTACTATCTGAGGTGGTACCTATGTTAATGCACGTAAAATGCATGACTATGACTGAGTGATGATATAAAGACTATTTGTCATCACCAAAAAGTGCAGGGCGACATTGATGCAAATGCCATGATTCAAATGACTAACCTTGCTTCCCACTGTCTGTCTAAGGAATCTATCAGAGGAAATTCCACTCTGCACTGAGAGAAACCCAGCCAAGACTGGAGGTGTAATAACAAACAATTGCCACCATTTATTGAATGCTTACCATGTGCCAGGCACTGTGTTGTACATAAACTATTCTATTTAATCTTCTTGACAGGGTGAGAGGTATGATCATTCATTTCACAGGTAAAGAAGCTGTGGATGGAGTTACTTGCCCAAGGTCAAGCTGCAAGTAAGGGATGGATCTGGGATGGTGTAGCTCTAAATCTCACCTTCCTAACTGCCATCTTTCATTCTCCACGGGCACTGTGCTTGGCATCAGGCACTTCCTGGGCCACAAGTGGACTTGCTGGATGAAAAAGCATGTACCTTTTCACCTTTGACAGGAGTAGCTTGAGACCCCGGAAAAGTTAATATTCCAGATTGAGTCTGAAGCCAGGGAAAAAGCCAGCACCCTGGTAGAAAGATGGTCAGGCAGGAAGAATTATCTCTTCCTTTCTCTTCCATCAGGCCGTCACGTGATTGAATCCTCATTTTGATCTCATATTAATACTTATGATGGCTGATCACCAGATGTGCTGCTTTTGCCTTTTGAGCACCTAGTAAGGTTGTAATTCTTGGTTCCCTCTCCCCTCTTGGGGTTGGTTAAGACCATGTGATCAATTCAAGGTCAAGTTTTTATTAATAACTGCTGTTTGGAGACCCACCAGAGCTCTTTTTTTCATTCCACCCCTATTTCAGAGAATGGGTGTTTCCATCATCTATCTTCCAAGATAATGTATGTAATAGATATAATAATGTCTAATGTAATGGACATGCGGTACAAGCAAGAAACAGACCTCTGTCACTTTGAGCCATGGGCATATAAATCTTGGGAGTTTATTTGTTATGACATTGACTGTCCTGGCGGCTGCCCACTCCTTGAGAAGTGTGGCTGGGGAGACTGCTTTCTAGAAAGGCTCTTTGCCCTCTATGGGGAAAGTTATTATGCTTGTCTTAAATGCTGTATCCTATCCCCATTCCACGTTATTTTCTGGGAGTACTTCTTAAGGTGAGAGTTCACCTCTCTCTTAGGGGACTCAGCCAATTCAGAGTCAGAATCTTGCAAACCAAGCATCCGGCCACAAGTTTTGATGACAAGTTTCCACAAAGAAAACATTTAAGACTGTTCTAGAAAATCCAACCTTACCTAATCCAGAATGACACTTAGATGGCAGCTGCATTAGTTACTAAAAAAAAAAAAAAAAAATCATGAAATATTGCTGAGGAGTTATTAAATAGTCTCTAGTCCCTAATGGCGAATTCATTTTCATTTAATAGCAAGTTATTGTGAAGTATAATGAAAAATAGAGAGGCATGCAAAATAAGCTGGCCTCTGTTTCCATTGACATAGTGCCAGTTTCTTGGGTGCAGCGTTACAATACTATCCATCTTCATAAAGCGCTCCTTGGACGGCATTATGAAACAGCGGGAAGGAATGGCAGATGACAGCTTCATTAGTCATGACTAGGTAATCCTGGCCAATTTCTCCTGGGAATTATTAACACATTCCTAAACACCCCTCGGTTGATGGCATCCAAAAAAGAAGAGAAGGGGATCGGTTACGAGGTCTTGGATGTTATCCAAATCTGGCTACGAGTGAGCTGCAGAAGGTCACTCGGCATCCCTTTCTCCCAGAGCTCTCTGGAAGGCCCTGGAGAATGGGACCTGCCGAGCCAGGGTGGACAAGACTGCAACTGTTTGCCCGTTGCTGAGCACCTACCGGAAAGAAAAGAACTGGGATGGTTCTTTTGTCTACCTGGCAGACAAATGAATCTGTATCACTTGGTAAATGGATCAATTAGGCCCAAATTCAGTCTTATTGCTGGCTAGAAAACAGGAGCTCCAAGAGGGTAAGTGCACAATAAACATCAGAAATTGAGAGGCTCCAATGAATCCTGGCAACCAGCATCCCATGTTCGCCAAAGATTACCTAATCCCCCCAGAGCTTGATCACTTAGCTTGGAGGACTGAAGGAGAAGGAGGCTACTGCCAGTCAAGATTTCCCATGTTTTTGTGACCTTCTGTAGTGAAGCCGCCCTTTCAGTCCCTTGGTGAGCCAGCTGGGTGGGGTTGTGACGGGGACTGGCAGAGAAATGGTTATTCTGCAGGTCAACTAAGCCTGTATCTGCGGGTTAAGACGCCTGTGCACCGAGTTTTGAAAGCTCCCTGTTGCACAAGGACTCATGAGTTGTGTGAGACTTGAACTCAATCAAATCTTTGCTCAGCTGCTTAATAGCTGTGGGATCTTGGGCAAGTTAATTAACCTCAGCCTTAGTTTCCTCATCTGCAAAATAGGGGTAATGATATCTATCTCACAGTTTTGTGAGAATTAATTACTATAGCTAGGTACTGTAAAGCACTTGGAAGACTGCTCTAGTAAAGATTTCTTCCATTCCATGCATATATGTAAGCTATGTCCTGCTTAAAAAACAAAACTGGAAATAATTGGGTTTATAGGAAAGAAAAATCAGCATGAGTTATTTATATCATCCTCCCATTGTCCTTAACTAAATGATAAGCTCTTGCTTTCATTTACTGTTGTTGTTGGTTTTTTTTTTTGTTGGTTTCTTTGAGCCACATGGGTCCTCGGCAGTGAAAGTGTGGAGTCCTAACCACTGAACTGACAGGGAACCTTCCCTTCATTGTCTTTTAAAGAACAGTGATGGCCGAAAACATTTGTAGGTCACCAGACCCTTGCTGAATTTTCACATAAACTCTGTTGTTGTCCCCGTTTTCCAGATGAGGAAACAGACACAGAGGAGAGATAAGCTCCCCAAAGTCACACTGGCAGCAAGCTTTGCAACTGGGGTAGGACCCCAGACTGTCTGCAGACTGTCCTTACCCATCATGAGTATGTCCATGAATCTCTGTTAAATTGGGTTAGGTTGAATCTAGCAGAGAAGTCCTATTTAAACAGCAAGTTTCCTAAGGGCACTTAAGTGTTTACACATTGCTATCCGAGGGTGTCTACCTGGTTCCTCTGTGCTGAGTTAAAGCCTACTCACACTCCCAGTTCTAGATCCTTCAGAAGTCTCTCTGGATTTGTTCTATTTGCTCTTTCAAAGTCCTGGCCTCAGCCGCATCACCCACTCAGAGCTCTCACATCATTCATCAGTGGCTCCTGAGAAGATGAGAGGGAATGACAGCTGCAGAGGATGCCAGAGAGAGACGGGCGGAGAGGACAGAAGCCAAAAAGCAGAAAGAGTCTGGGGTGGGAGAGAAGATAGCGAAAAAGAACTGTGCATATGTGCTAAGCTGCTTCAGTCACATCTCTGCAACTCTAAGGTCTGTAGCCCACCAGGCTCTTCTGTCCATGGGTTTCTCCAGGTAAGAATACTGGAGTGGGTTGCATGCCCTCCTCCAGGAGATCTTCCTGACCCAGGGCTTGAACCCAAGTCTCCTGCATCACCGACTCAATGGACATGAGTTTGAGTAAACTCCAGGAGTTGGTGATGGACAAGGGAGGCCTGGCGTGCCTCAGTCCATGGGGTCGCAAAGACACAGACATGACTGAGTGAGTGAACTGAACTGAACTCCCACATTGACAGGCGGGCTCTTTACTACCAACACCACCTGGAAAGCCCAATAAGAAAGAACTAAAGGTGCTTAAATCTCAAGGTGGATTTTATTTTTAAATATTCTATATTATAAAGTCTGACTACTGTTAGAATTTCTTTCCCCTGCTGCCTCTGGCTTTTGTGAAACAGTGATGTATTTTCACTTTGGCCATCATGGAAGAATCTTATTTTTAGTGATTCCTGATACCAACTAGATTTTTAGCAATGACAATCATGAAAAATTTTTAAATATTTTCTTTGAGATCAATTTAAGTGTATTCTTTTTGTTTTTCATTTTGTTTTTTTGGTTTAAGCTATTTCAGTGATTTCTGTAAAAAAAAAAAAAAAAGTTAAAAAGTTCGAATCCAGTTGGAATTTAATACCAATTCTGATCAGTTTGGTAAATCTTTATTAAGTGCCTCCTGCATGTGTGGCACTGTGCCAAGTCCCAGACCAACAATAAATAAAGATCACCTGTGGCTCAGTGGTAACGAACCTGTCTGCCAATGCAGAAGATACAGGATTGATCCCGGGGTTGGAAAGATCCCTGGAGGGGAGGGAGATGGGAGTGGGGTTCAGGATGGGGGGACACATGTGCCCCCCTGGCTGATTTATGTTGATGTATGCAAAAAACATCACAATATTGTAAGGTAATTATCCTCCAATTAAGATTAATTAATTAATTTAAAAAAAAAGAAAGATCCCCTGAAGAAGGAAATGGCAACTCACTCCAGTATTCTTGCCTGGGAAATCCCATGAACAGAGGAGTCTGATGGGCTACAGTCCATGGGGTCACACACAGTTAGACACAACTGAGCAATTAAACAACAACTACCTTGGTAGAACCTCTAGTCTAGCCGGAGCAGAGGCTTGTGGGGCATCGGTCTTTCGGGAAGCTTGTTAGAAGTTTGCCTGTGTGGGCTCCACTCCAGGACTGCCTGAGTCAGTAGGTGATTCTGATGCATCTAAACATTTAAGACACCCTGGTGGAGGGTAGGCACCATTTGTAGCAATTATACACCCCAGCTTTAGAGAGATATCCAGGACTCTGAAAGCACCTTAGCTACCTACCCACTGTCTGCATGCAGCTCCCCAGAGTCCATGCAGGCTCCACCCTGAAGGGGGTGGCATGGGTGGGCTGGGGCCAGAGACCAGATCAATCTGTATGTATCACAAGTGATGAGAGTGTTCTGGTTAAAAATTCAGGAGGTCCAGAGTTCACTTTAGGTCACTGGTAAAGATCTTTTAGAGTTTAAAAATCAGAAAAATTTGAAAAAAAAAAAAATCAGAAAAATTTTATTTGGAAAAGTTATTTAAAAAATCATCATTTATTTATTTTTGGCTGCCCTGGATCTTCACTGCTTTGCACGGCTTTCCTCTAGCTGCGGTGAGCAGGGGCTACCCTTCGTTGTTTGCTCAGGCTTCTCCTTGCAGTGACTTTTCTTGCTGCAGGGCACAGGCCCCAGGCATGCTGGCTTCAGTAGTTGCAGGGCGCAGGCCCACTAGTTATGGCACACAAGCGCAGTTGCTTTGCGCCATGTGGGATCTTCCCAGACCAGGAATCGAACCTGTGTCCCCTACAGTGGTTTCTTATCCACTGTGCCACCAGGAAGTTTCTGAAAGAAACCCATTTTTGCATGTGCCTGTCTCAGCTCCTGGTTTGCCAAAGCGTGAGAGAAGCCTGTCTTCTTTAATCAAACTTGTACATCTCTGGAAATGCCAAATATAGCAAGTTCATAAGTGACCTGATAATATAGAATATATACTTGTACTTCTAAACCACAAAGTGCCAGTGGAAAAATATTCTTGAAGTTCTCATTGTCCCCTCTTCCACGGCTACAAATTTCTATAAACTGTTTTTCTGATAATATTCCTGCCCCACCTTATTTTTTTTTCCTCCAAACTAAAATAAAGGCAATGATTCAAATGACTGGCTCTTCATTTCTAAGTAACTTGGGTGAGGTCACCACAGTGAGTTTTACTTTACACAGTTTGAATTAGGTCAGTCTGAAAAACAAGAGCAAGATTATGTAACAGCAGAGATTCGTGTGTGTGTGTGTGTGGTGTGTGTGTGTGTTGGGTTATTGAAACCATTTTTATAGAGTAGTGAGTAGTTTATAGAGAAGCTAGTTGGTGATACTTTCCCATCGTATTTGAACTTACTATGTCAACAAGCCATTTTGAGCACTGGCTGAGGACTACCCTTATTCCAAGGACATAAATATTCTTTTCCTACATAGAATGTAAGTTCCTCAAGTCAGGATCAAGAATATATCTTTTTTTCTCTCCCTAGAATAGGGGCAGGAGAGATGAAAAGGGGTGAGGGGAAAGGTGGTTGGATTTAGGTGATAAGGCTCTTGCCCTATAGATGAAAGCAGTGTGATTTTAGCATCATAGAGATGTAGCTCACTGAAACTGACTAGAGAGCTGGACCTGGATCTAAAAATATATCATAATTAAATAAAGGATTTTGTAAGCATCACAAAGGGAAAGGAAAAATGATTCAATAAATGATTTTGTATACAAAGATTAAAGTTAGGGGGAAAAGAACTTGAGACTAGTACATTAACCACATCCTGAAATGAATTTACCCTGACACTTGTTAATTGTTCTTAAACCTTCTCTTTCTCCATGTGTTGGTGTCCAGAGGCACACTCAGACCCCACACTGGACTAGCTGGTCAGAAGGGTGGCTGCTTCATTACCAGTGAACCATCACTACTGCCGCAGCAATGGGGTTGACCTGGGAATGGACCCAGCTGAATTCCAGAGTGATGTGGTGCTTGGATAAAGGACACGTTGCAAATTGACTAGACATCAACTCATGGAAACCTAAAGAGGGTAATCATGTTTGTGATCTGGGAGGATGGCCAGGGTGGGGAGGGGGGCAGCATTTGGAGCCTCTCAGATACTCTGTTAATCCAGCTTCTAATAGAGTACCTGGCACACAGCAGGGGCTGAACATGTTTGTGGACTGAGTGACATTTGTGTCTTGGTGCTTTGCTGGGTAGACCTCAGTGCTGACAGTTGTGGTGGTTGTTGCCTGAGCCCAGAGCTCATTAAAGTATAAAGAGTCTTCACACTCAAGGTCCCCTGGGAGCACTTCTCTGATATTTCAGAGTGGAACCCGGGATCAAGAGAAGCAAGATCGAAGATTAAATTCAGCATATTAAAGACACAGGCAGAAGACCGGGGCCAAGATCAACGCCCAGGCTTCCAGATGCCTGGCTGGCTGCCACTTCTGGCAGGAAACATTGCCCTATCCTCCAGGGATGGGATGGCCCAGAAAATACTGAACAGAAAGGGGAATGAGAGTTGGGTCCGGGCCTTCCTTCCCCACACTGGCTGCACAGGCCTTCAGCCGGCTTTGCTTCCTGTGTCTCAGAGGACACTGTCTCCGGCCAGTTCTTCTCTCTTCCCCTCCCCCTTGCCTGGAGTGTAACCAGGCATTCTCAGATCCCCGTGTTGGAGCGAGGCGGATGGTGGACATATGTGGGCCGATTGCCTGCAGCTTCGGTTGATCCTGGCTTGGGAGTGAGGAGAGGGGGCTGGGAAGAAAATTCAAGTCTCATTCTTAAGTGATGTGGAAATGTATTGCCATTGGCTCTTACTAGGGAGCTCTAAGCCAGTGGGGAAAGAAATGTTTTCATTGGCGGAAGAACACATTTGACATCCACATATATGTGTGTCTACTTTTGAGCAGACTGCAGAAACGTGTGGCTTCCGTCCTTCCTACTCCTCTGTCTAGTGACTTCTACCAATGGTTCAAGGTCTAGCTCAGTGTCTGCCTCAAACAGGAGGGTTTTCTTGATAAACTCAGTCTGTACTGATTTGCCTATGATCTCAGCTCTTGATGCAGTTACCATGTTCACCACAGTGAGGGCAGATTTACTATAGTGAAAGAAGTTTAAGCTTTAGAACTTCTAATAATTTAGTTCTTTCTTGGGATCATATGGTCACATGCTTTTGATAAAATTGCAGATGCAAGATATTTTCATTGCAAGGGCAAAGGATATTGTCTTCTCCCACTCAAGCTTCCCCCTCCCTCAATTTTCCCTATAGGAGTTGTGTGTTGATGAGGACTCCAGCTAAGGAGAAGCTGAATTGGAGATTTATTTGTTTGGGGTTCTATGGATCTATTCAGGTGGTTCACACTTATTTCCATGTTATCAGAATCAGAATGGAATACTACCAATGTCCTCAGGACATATTCATCTGGCATCATGGGTCCTATTGCAATATCAATGTGTCCCACTGCGCCTGACATTGGAAAAGAAGAGTCAAATACACAGAAATAGAAGCTAGTCTGAGGAATGTTCTTTTAACCCCCAGATGTACAAAATTGTCAGTGGAAGAGTTAGTTCTCATTGATGTCTACTCAAAACAGAAATCACCTGCAGGAAAATACTCAGTAATGTACTGTATATGATTTTAACACACTTTACTACCATGATGTTAAAATGAGAACCAATGCAAAATAGAACTGACCAGAATTCTTATGTTAGTGGGCTTCCCGTGGCTCAGGCAGTAAAGAATCTGCCTGCAATGTGGGAGACTTGGGTTTGATCCCTGGGTTGGGAAGATCCCCTGGAGAAGGGAGTGGTAATCCATTTTCAGTGTTCTTTTTTAAAAAATTAATTTATTTTTTAAATTGGAGGCTAATTACTTTATAATATTGTGGTTTTGCCATACATTGCCATGCGTGAATCAGCCACAGATATACATGTGTCCCCCATCCTGAACTCCCCTCCCACCTTTCTCCCCATTTCGTCAGTATTCTTGCCTGGAGAATTCCATGGACAGAGGAGCCTGGAGGGTTACAGTCCATGTGGTCACAAGAGTCAGACATGACTGAGCGACTAACATTTCCTTTCACTTTCTTGTGTTAGTAGGGCACAAAACAGTAGCAATGCTATAAACTGCAAAGTAGGGTTTTTATGCATGACAAATTGCATTTTTATGCCTCCCAACACAAAAACTGAGGAGGATCCCAAACAATTCCCATTGGATCAATCTTGTCCTGATGAAGCCTGGCAATTTCAGAGAGAAAAAAAAAGGACATTCAAAAGCCCTAAAATCACAGCAAAGCCACCTACATGTTCCCATGACTAAACTCCTATGCATATTCACCTGTAAGTTATTGTAGGTAGTTTAAAGGTAATTTGATTAAGCAATTATGTATCTCAATCCAATATAATGGCATTTCAAAATGCATTTGAATTGCTTTATCTTCTTTCCTTGAAAATGATATTGCAGAATTACTGTCATATAAAGAGATGATCATATGGAGTATACAACCAAAAAAAAATGGGAAGATATTAATAGAAATAGGCTATGTAATTTTTCACTGTTTGGTTGTATTTGTGGTGTTTGTTACCTTCTAAATTTGCAATTCAGCTTTCGTCCCAAATTTTGTATCCCTGTTTTGAATTATTTTTCTTAAATAGACTCCCCTCCTTGAATGACCTACATAACCTGAATCTGTCCTTGACCACAGTTGACCAATTTCTTCTTATATTATTCTTATAGCAGATATTGAATTTTATTTTGTTTTAAAATTTTTCTTGGAGTATAGTTGATTCACAATGCTGTTAGTTTCTGCTGTACATACACATCTATCCACTCTTTAGATTCTTTTCCCATAGAGGTTATTACAAAGTATTGACTAGAGCTCCCTAGTAGTCATTGAATTTTAAGGGTAACCATAATAGTTTGTGTGTGGGAAATAATTTTCAAGAATGTAGAACTTTTGTGTAGAAGTAAATAATGCAGTCTAATACTTCTTGCTCCCCAGGGATCAGTTCAGTTCAGTTCAGTTGCTCAGTCATGTCTGACTCTTTGCGACCCCATGGACTGCAGCACACCAGGCTTCTCTGTCCATCACCAACTCTCAGAGCTTGGTTATCCCTAAGGTCAACCAAGGTTAATTTGATGTTCATCCTCAAATGACTTTTTTTAAAAAGTCAGCTCATGATGAGCAAGTGTGGGCTTTGGAGCTAGTTGCCTGGGCTTGACTTTCACCTCTGCCCCTGCCACCTTGGGAAAATTATTCAATCTCTTATTGCCTCCCTGCTTGGAAAGGGAGGGTTTGATTGTTCAACATCTGTCTCAGGGGCTGTGACAAGACTTTAGGGCTTAGACAGAAGAGTGCCTGACAGGTTGTACTCATCATATGTTGGTTTTATTGGTAAATGAATATATTACAACTTCTTATCTGTTATTTTATGTGACCAAGTGTATTGCTCTCCCTTCCCCCAAGTCTGTAAGCTTCTTAAATTTTGAGTACTAATGGAAACATTTTTCAAATCTCTTAATTCCTCAGAATCTTGAGGATATGAGCGCCCTCTAGCTGCATTATTTGTGGTTCTGCTGGTCACCAGGCGCAGTTTGCTCATCTGACTGTTCAGGCTCGAAGAATTAGAGGGCGAAAGCATTAGATTTGTCAGAAACTGGAGGGTGGCTGTGGATGTGGCAGAAATTCAGAACCAACATATCAGGAGGCACTCCTGAGAAGCTAGAAACCCATCATAAATAGAAGAGTCTCTCTGATAAGAGGATGAGAGGATGTGCAGAAGAAACTAGGAGTGCTGGAATTATACAAAGCTCCAAGGAGCACACAGTGAACGCTTGTCTCTTCGCTCCTTTGAAATAGCACCCAGAAATGTCGCTGAAATGCTCATCAATGAAGGCCTGGGGAAATGGGGAAAAGGGAACTGACTTTCCCAAGATAATACAGCTCCACAATTACTTACAAAAGTAGCTGCAGACGTGGGGGGGAAAGGAGGAAGCTGTCAAAAGATCAAAAGATCCAGGGATGAAGAGATTTGGGGAGGGGGGGGAAGCTTGTTTGGGTAGGTACCTTATCATCTTAAAAGATTCTCCTTAGGAAACAAAGTGTTTCCCCTGCCCAGGGATTGAACCAGCACCCCCTGCAGTGGAAGCACAGGGTTTTAACCACTGGACTGCCAGGGAAGTTCTTTATCAGATGTCTAAACTCCTCACCTGAAGTATAGTTTCCTGTTTTTAGCTTGAACTTGTATTTGAATCTGGCTCCATGGGTTATGGCTGCCATGTGGCCATGAGGATGAAGGACTGCCCCTAGCCTTCACTCACAAGGAAAACGGCTGCTCAGCAGAAACTGTCTGTGATTTCTCTCACTGCAGTTCTCCCGTGGTCAGGGCTAGGACCCGCGCCCTGAATTCTGCCTGCAAAGCCCTCACGGTCTAGTGCGATAGGCTGAATTGGATGGCTGCCACGGGCTCATCAAGGGCACATGACTCCCGCCGGAGCTGGGGGCCACTGACGCGCGCTCTGTGGAGGGCTCGGGGCTCCACGGAGCTGGGGGGGCGGCTCGTCTGCACAGGTGGAGTCTTCAAGCTGAGCAGGACTGTGGACTGGCCTCTCCTCGCCACCCTCCCCTGCTGTGCTGGCCAGAAGGGCTCCTGTTGGCCTGGACCTCATGGCTCACATCTCAGGATGCCCTGTTGCAACGCTGCCCTATCCGGTGTCACCACCCCAAAGGCCGAGACTGTCTTCACTGACCGCAGGGCCCGCAGGCTTTTTGTTGATTCGTTACTTTGTTCAGCTGTTTCTTACCAAAGACTCCTTGGAGACTCAGAAACCTGAGTCTAAACCCCTCTAAAGTTGCTGACTCCCAGTCACTGCCTGACTTCAGGGGATTCGAACCTCAGTCTTGGGTCAGTCAGGCCGCCACCCCGTGCCTGCCTCCTCCTCTCTGCTGATGATGGCGGTGACAAGCCGGTGCAGCTCGCTCAGGGCCTGAAAACAGGAAATAGAGTCTAAGTCATGTGTTGGGGGGTGGGGGTGGTGCGCTCAGGAGAGGAAGGTGAGGAAGCAGGATGGGAGAGGGGAATGTGCCCAGGGGCATCCCAGCTCCGTCTGCAGCCAGCTGCACCTTGAAGTCTATGGGGTTGGGGTGGGCCTGTGTGGCCCGCATCAGCCAGGCATTAACTGTGAGCTGTGAGGGGGCAGTCCAAGCACTGGGAAGCCAGAGGTCAACCATCCGGGTGAGGCTGAGGGCAAGCCTCCGAAGGAAGGCTGTGAGTAGGACCCTTTGCAGCCAACCTCACTGCCGTGGCTCAGCCCGGAAAGAATCCGCCTGCAATGCAGGAGCCCCAGGAGATGCAGGTTTGATTTGTGGGTCAGGAAGATTCCCTGGAGGAGGGAGTGGCAACCAGTTCCAGTATTCCTGCCTGGAATCCCATGGACAGGGAGCCTGGTGGAAACCGTTCACGGGGTCGCAAAGTATCACTGTAAAGATAATGATAAACTCTGCCTTCACTGAGCACTTCCTATATGCCAGGACTGTTGTAAGTACCTTATATATAGTAACATGTGATGCTCACAGACACTCTATGAAACGGCTGTATCATTCTGTCATCTGCATTTTGCTTTGTATAAATTTATTTACTTACTGGCTACTGGGTCTCACTGCACACGCAGGCTTTCGCTGGTTGCAGAGAATGGGCGCTCCTCTTTGCTGAGGTGCCCGGCTTCTCACTGCGGTGGTTTCTCTAGCCGCAGGGCACAGGCTGTAGGCGGGCGGGCTAAGTAGCTGTGGTGCAAGGGCTTTGGTCGCCCAGCGGCGCGTGTGATCCTCCCGAACCAGAGGTCAAACAAGTGTCCGCTGGACTGGCACGTGCATCCCGACCACTGCACCACCAGGGAAGTTCCTGCATCTACACTTTACAGATGTAAAAACTGAGTCACAGAGAGGCTGAGTGACTTACTAAAGGCCACACAAGTGGTAAGAAGTAGAGCTGTGCTTGGAAAAATGATCTAATATCTTTCTGTGAGCCTGTAGAAGAGTCACTTTTGTTAGCAAGTTGAGAGCAGTGTCATGTATGTATCCGGCCAGTTACCCACTCATTCCACATTTATCAAGAGACCAGAAATTACGGAAGTCATTCAAGCCCATCTCATCTTGTAGGAAGTTCAGGAGGAGCCAGTGCACTAGGCCTCCGGGGGAGAGGGAAGTACAGACTTTGAAGGGAGTGCCCCAAAGAAAAGACAGGATTTAGTCCGATCTGGAAGATGGCAGATATTAACATTTGAAGGAAGGAGCGGGGCTTTTCAGGTGGAGAGAACACCTTGGGCAAAGGCTGGGAGGGACTATAGTGTTGGGGGGGTTGGGGGGGGAGGATGGTAAGTGCTTGGAGACAGGCTAGAGGGTCTGCGGAGATGGTTCAGACAAGTGTCTACCAAACCATACCGTCTGCTAGGCTGGCCTGCGGTCTGTCTTCAACTCAAATAACCTGGTTTGGTGCAAGTGGCCAAAGATATCAGGCCTGGAACTCTCACTACCTGGAGGAAGCTCCCTCCACCCGCCGCCTACCCTGGACTGGGCCTGGTGCTGCCGCCTCTCTGCCGTTGTTCAGTTGGGTCTGACTCTCTGCGACTCGTGGACTGCAGCACGCCAGGCTTCTCGTTCCTTCACTATCTCCCAGAGTTTGCTCAAACTCACATCTGTTGAGTTGGTGATGCCATCCAACCATCTTGTCCTCTGTCACCCCCTTCTCCTCTTGCCCTCAATTTTTCCCAGCATCAGGGTCTTTGCATCAGGTGGCCAAAGTATTGGAGCTTCAGCTTTAGCATCAGCCCTTCCAATGAATATTCAGGATTGGTTTCCTTTAGGATTGACTGGTTGGAGCTCCTTGCAGTCCAAGGGACTCTCAAGTGCCTTCTCCAGCACCAAAATTCAAAAGCATCAATTCTTTGGTGCACAGCCTTCTTTATAGTCCAACTGTCACATCCGTACATGACCACTGGGAAAACCATAGCTTTGACTACATGGACCTTTGTTGGCAAAATGATGTCTCTGCTTTTAATACACTGTCTAGGTTTGTCATAGCTTTCCTTCCAAGCAGCAAGTGTCTTAATTTTGTGGCTGCAGTTACCATCTCCAACGATTTTGGAACCCAAGAAAATAAAATCTGTCATTTTGAATATAAGTTAAATAAGCAGGGTGACAATACACAGCACTGACATAGTCCTTTCTCAATTTTGGAGCAGTCTTTGTTCCATGTCCAGTTCTAACTGTTGCTTCTTGACCTGCATACAGTTTTCTCAGGAGACAGGTTTTGTGGTCTGGTATCCCCATCTCTTCAAGAATTTTCCAGTTTGTTGTGATCCACACAGAGGCTTTAGCATAGTTAATGAGGCAGACGTAGATGTTTTTCTGGAATCCCCTTGCATTTTCTATGATTCAGCAGATGTTGGCAGGCTTCCCACTTGGTGCAGTGGTAAAGAATCCGCTGCCAATGCAGGAGGCACAAGAGATTTGGGTTCAATCCCCAGGTGGGGAAGATCCCCTGGAGAAGAAACTGGCAACCCACTCCAGTATTTTTGCCTGGGAAATCCCAGGGACAGAGGAGCCTGGCAGGCTCCAGTCCAGGGGCTGCAGAATAGGACACGGCTGAGCATGCAGGCAATGGATGTTGGCAATTGGATCCCTGGTTCCTCTGTGTTTTCTAAATCCTGCTTAGAATGGTTGAAGCCTCGCTTGAAGGATTTTGAGCATTACCTTGCTAGCTTGTACTGCTGTTCAGTCTCTCAGTCATGTCCAACTCTTTGTGACCCTATTAACTGCAGCACACCAGGCGTCCCTGTCCTTCACCATCTCCCAGAGTTTGCTCAAACTTAAGTTCCTCCAATCGGTGATGCCTTCCAACTATCTCATCCTTTGTCATCCGCTTCTCCTTTTGCCTTCAATATTTCCCATGCTAACATGTGTGAAAGTCGTTCAGTCATGTCCAATTCTTTGTGACCCCATGGACTGTACAGTCCATGGTGAAATGACTGCAACTGTACAGTAGTTTGAACATTTCTTTGGCATTGAGTTTCTTTAGGTTAGCTTGATATAAGTTGGAAAAGTGATGCTGAGTAAGGTCCACAGGCAGGCAGGGGTTAAATTTCAGAGATCACGGTCTCTGGGGAACATTTGGAATCAGCTCCATAAGAAAGCTGTATTTTATAATCAAGAATGGAGTTGGAGTAGAGATCCCTTGCCAGGTGTTTCTCTCCAGCTATTTTGGGTACTTATCTTAAAAAAAAAAAAACAACAAAAACAAGGAGCACAGTGCTGGCTCTTATCTTTCTACTCATCCTGTCGAAATCTAACTGTGACCTTTGGCAGGTCTAGCGCACACTCCCACCTTTATCGACACCTTTGCTTGGGGCTAGATAAGTGCCTCTGGGGAAGGTGGGAGTGGTAGCCCGACCCATGAAGTTCACAGTCCACTCCCAGTTGGCCGTCTGGGTATCTTTATGAGGTAATCAGGGTCAAGGGAAAACATTATCAAGAACTGGGACAACTTGTTTGTCTCATCATTAACGGGTGATACAGTCAGTTAAATTTTCAGAGGGAGTATGTGAGTCTACAATTACTAAAAACCACTAAGAAAGCAGAGGCTTAATGCTCAGTCATGTCCGATTCTTTGTGACCCCATGGACTATAGTTCACCAGTCTCCTCTGTCCTTGGAATCTTCCAGGCAAGAATACCGGCGTGGGCTGTCAGTTCCTTCTCCAAGAGATCTTCCCGCCTCAGAGATTGAACCCAAGTCTCTTGTGTCTCCGGCAATGACAAGCAGATTCTTTGCTACTGCACCACTTGGGAAGCATGGAAGCTTTGTTTAATTCACCGAGATGTCTTCAGTGCCTTGCATGGTACCTGGTGAATCATGGGTGCCTAATAAATGTTTATTACTCCTTGTGAAATATGAGCTTTTGTTTTTCCTTATGTCTCCTTCTTTCACATGACTATACAAAGCCTGTCGATGAAGCCTATGATCTCAGGGTTTTACAAGATTGCCTGAGATTTTCAGGTCTACCCTAGGCATAAGTTTTAATGGTTAATATTGATGGAGTATTAATACTATGTGTCAGGCTCTGTGCTATAGTAATAATAATACTATATGAATAATACCACCATGAAATCATACATAGCACTTATAGAAGGTACAGTTTTAAACGCTTTACCTACAGTGTTGTTGCTCAGTTGTGTCTGACTCTTTAGGACCCCGTGGACTCTAACCTGCCAGGCTCCTCTGTCCCTGGGATTCTCCAGCCATGAATACTGGCATGGATTGCCATTCCCTTCTCCAGGGGCTCTTCTTGACCCAGGGATCAAATGCTGGTCTCCTGCATTTCAGGGAGAGTCTTTACCCTCTGAGCCACCAGAGAAGTAGCTCGTTTAATCCTTACAAGAACTCTGAAGTAGCTATTAGTATCCTCATTTTATCAGCGAGGAAAATGAGGCTGATGGAGTTGTGTGATCTGGCCAAGGTAACTTAATCTGGGACTCCAACCCAGGACTCCACATCTACAGCGTGGAAGAACAATGCTTAGGCTTGTTCTGCAACCAACTCACTCCCTGGGGTGGTATCGCAAGGATTCCCAGAGCCTGGCTTGAGGTCAGGGCCCCAGTGACACCCTGCCCAGGGTATTCAGGCGTGGGATGGATATGCAAGCACTCCCTGCCATCCTCTTGGTACCACTGGAACCGTTACTCTGGACCTGGAAGGCAGAACTGTGCCTTGAATCATTTTCTGGGATGGTCTGTCTATTGTCCTCAAGCCTATTTGTGTTTCCTTTTGAGGGAGGCTACTTAAAAAAGCTTCCCAGTGGATTTGGGGGAGCAGCTAAGCCCAAGAGTAACTGTTTCCTACCTTTCTCAGAAAAAGGAATGCTGTGTCTCTGGAGAACTTGGTTTACTTTCAGTGGTCAGACAGGAGCTTCTCTACAGTTCTGAACAGCAGCGGCACCTGTGAGAGAGGTGAAGTTTTGAGACGTCAAGGGCAGGCAGCGCTCATCTGGGCTTAATGATTTCTGGGAGTTTGTTTAAATAAAATCTCTTTCCTCTTGTTATATATGGACTAAAATCAACCTGAGGACAAGGAGGGAGGCAGGCTGCAGCACCCCACGCTGCCTGGCTGGACACAGAGTCACAATAAAGGTCTGGAGTCCAACCGTCTCGAATTTCCTTTGGTTGGCTGTCTTTTCACGTTGTGCTGTTGGCTGCTCATTTAAAATTTTTATTGATTTAGTTTTGGCCATGTTGGGTCTTCACTGCTGCTGGGGCTTTTCTCTAGTTGCAGCACGCACGGGCTGCTGTCTAGCTGTGGTGCAGGGCTTCTCGTTTCAGTGGCTTTCTCGTTGCAGAGCACAGGTTCTCGGCAGACAGGCTTCAGCAGTGTTGCACATGGGCCCAGTGGTTATGGCACATGGGCTTCGTTTCCCCGAGGCGTATGGGACCTTCCCGGAACCGGGATCAAATCCCTGTCTCTGCACTGGCAGGCGGATTCTGTACCACTGAGCCACCAGGGAAGCCTTCGGATGTTCATTTTAACTGAACTTTTCTTCCCTTGGTGTTTCTGCAAAATCTCTCAAACACCTTTAAGTGAATTATCCATTAGTCCTGAACTATTTGTGTGCAAGTTTACAAAGTTAAACTTTCCAAGCGGGTGTTGGTGGTTGGGTGGTGGGTTATTTCTCTCTCCATTATCATTCATTAAATGAATGAATGGATATTTTAGTAAATTAATGGAACCATCGTGAAGGTTGAAATATGAGTCAAATATCACAGAACTAATTCTTTTCCTAGCAGTCACAGATAAAATTTATGTGAAAAAAAGGAAAGAGGAAAAGCGACAAATCAAAGCAAGCTCTTAGGTTTGGCGTCTGGGCAGATTATGAGAGTGCCTTTTACACAGAGGAGGAATGGATTTGGGACACAGAAATCGAGTTCTATTTTCAGGGTTTCTCCACTTTGGCAGGGTTTGAGGCAGACTGCCCTGGGTTGGTGGGGGTGCTGTCCTGTGTGATGAAGGACGCCCAACAGCCTCTCTGGCCTCTGCCCTCTGGGTGCTGGTAGCCTATCTCCTCCCTCAGGTGTGACTCCTAGAATATCTCCGGACACAGTTCCATGTCCCCAGGGTGGGGTGAGGCGGGGGCAAAACTCCCCTGGTTGAGAAGCCCTGGGATGGAGTGACAGCCGGCACGGTCACCATGGGGGGAGGGGTGTCAACTTGGCAGGGAGAGGAGGGGGGGAGACACATCACTACGGATGAGATTTACTGTAGGTCTTGAGAACTTTCTGGCACATGATAAGATCTTGAAATGAATTGCTTTCAGTCTCAGAAATCATAGGGAAAATCACCAAAAGCTGGCTGGACACCCCAGGAATGCTGAGGCTGGAGCCAGATGGGTCTGGTTGGAACCAGATTCAGGCACATGGTGACACTTAGCAACTCCAGGCCCGTTTCCTTGTCTGTCAAATGGGGCTAATAGCATCTGCCTCCTGGAACTGATAAGATTAGAGGCATGCATAGAAGATCCCCAGTGCAGCGGCATGAACTAGGGCTCTCAAAAAGATGTTACTGTTATTACTCTCAGGTTTTATGTGGGCACTTTTCTGCTGGGGCTTGGACACTAATAACCCGCCATCTAAAGCCTTTTTGAATCTATCATCTTCACTGAAATCTGTGCAGATCTTTTTGTTGCAGTCTTGGAGATGGAAAATGCAGTTATCATTTAAATGGTCACAGAAGAGGTTAGAACCACACCGTGGATCTTCTTTTGTTTTTTTTTTTTTTGTTAAAAATTTATTTATTTATTTTTATTTTTGGCTGCACTGGGTCTTCGTTGCCACACACAGGCTTTCTCTAGTTGCAGTCTGCAGGCTTCTCGTTGCGGTGGCTCCTGTTGTTACGGAGCATGGGCTCTAGAGTTTGCAGGAGTCAGTGGTTGTGGCACCTGGGCTCAGCTGTCCTGTGGCATGTGGGCTTTTCCTGGACTGAGGATCAAAACCGTGTCTCCTGCAGTGGCAGGCTGATTCTTTTAACCAAGACACTGCACAGTTCCCTTGAAGGCTGAAGGGAAAACTTCTGGAGACATTAATATCTAGAGGACCATTTTCTCATTTATTATCCACTTGTCCACACACCCTATTTTATTTTCTTACACACACACACACATACATACATCTGTTGGCATTCCATTTAATTTCAATCCTTTTCATCTTTTTTCCCTTAAGAACTATTTTGCTCTCATATTTTAATACTATATTTAAAACATCAGGCACGAGAAGACCCTTCAAAAGAAAAAAGCACAGAATCTGTCTGAAGCGAATGCCTATGGAAGTGTCTTTATCTTATACAGCTGAATATAATTTCCCCCCCAGATGTGGCTTTAATAACTTATTAATTTAATCCTTAGTGCTTCAAAACCAATAGAAACACCATCATAATCTGAGCTAGCCAAGAGGACCAGCAAACCTGGGCAGCTGACGAATTTGCAAACAGCTCCTTGGGCCTGTTTGATCTTCACCCAAACCTCTTAATTAAGCTGATTGAGGACAAGACAACTGGAGCTTTTGCATATGCAAACCTTCTAGCCTCCTCTTCCTTGGTGTGAATGAGTGGGACAGTAGGGGTGACCCCACTGACTCAGCCAGAAATCTGGGGTGGGTGGGCCCTTTCCCGGGGCAAACATGGAGGCATCACGGCTGGCCCCTGAACAGTGGCTCTTGACTGGTGTCTGACCAGCTGTGCTGGAGCCAGGAAGGAAGTGGGCATCACTGGGGCACACGGCTGCCTGCCCCGTGTGGGGCTGGCTGCTGTGTAAACGGAGTCCTTTTGCTTCCTGGAAGGCCCATTAGCAACTTTTTTGGAGCAGAGCTTCAGGATTTTTCAAAAGGAAAAATCCTCTCCCCAGGCCGGCTTCCAGGAGAGGAATCCACTAGTCTCCTTGCAGGATGGATTGAGTCCCTGCTGATCTCTGCTAGGACCTTGAATTCACACATCACCACTACTCATTTCTGTCCCACACATTCGTTGTTTGCTTTTCACAGGGTCGCAGAGGAAATTTTGATTGAAGACTCTGGTTATGACATGAAGAAAAGGTCTACAAGGAAAAAGAGAGGATTTACAGGGACCTTCATGTTCCTTCTCTACCCTGCTCACCCCCACCGCTATACACAAACTCACACAAAATAATCCAGACCCTGGCTGGTGGTTAGCCCTGCGGAGCCAGGCCTCTCACTCTCCTAAGGTGGCTGAAGTGACCCCCCTCCAAAGGAGGGCTAACAAGCTTTGATGAGAAAACAAACAGAACAAGCCCCAGAAGGACAGAAACTGTCAAAGGGAATATTTTAGGAGTCTCCCACTGGAGCTTGTCTCCAGTGTTCACTAAGAGCTGTTAAACTTTTTAAATGTTGAAATCATTAGCCCTATTATTGTGTCATTCTGCCACATTTACTTCCCTCCTTCCATCGCTCCCCACCCACCAGCCACCCCCTCCCCCGATCCTCCCCACAAGCTGAGTAACACCCTACTCAAACCTTCTGAGATGGAACTCCCTAAAATACGCTCTTCTTTCAAAATATGTTGATATTCAAGTCACTCAAGTGCTCTGCCGATGAGTCAAAGACTTAAGACGTTTAAAGGAAGAGGAGAGAGAGATGGGAATTAGGGCCTTTGGTCTGGTGTCTGCAGTAGTCTTCCGATTCCTCATTCTTTCCCTGCCCAACCCCCTTTTTGCCCCTTAAGCTAGGGTTTGTGGTTGTTCTCTGATGCAGGGAGTTCAGAGGAACCCAGAGAGAAGCCGGGGAGCACAGTCAGAACAGAGCGCAGAGTTAGCAGGAGCCGGAAGGTTCAAGACGCTGAGCGTTGCTGGTGTTGGGAAGCTAAAGTGACCCCGGAGCCCTTCTGCTTGGACCCTGCTCTGGGCAGTGCCTCTCTCCTTTGGGACCTCCCCCGACTCCCTCATCTCCCAGCCAGCCCTCAGTATCCCAGGGTCCACACCCAACTCTGAGCCAAGGCTTTGGAGTCAACCGGGCCCTGGCTTCAAGTCTAATATCTGTGTGACCTTGACCAGGTCTCTTACCCACTCTAGCCTCAGTTTTCTCATGGGAATAATAGCATTAGTACCAAATTTGTACGGTTTTTGTGAAGATGACATGAACAAATTTATGCCTGTGTTTTTTTAACCAAAAAATTGAGATGAAATTCACAAAGGTTAAAATTAACCATTTTAAAGTGAACAATTCAAATGCATTTGTTATGTTTACAATGTTATGCAATTCCCTCCTCTATCTATTTTGAAACAGCTCTCCTCACCCCAGATAGAGTGCCATATTCATGAAGCAGCAGGCCTCCTAGCCTCTGGCAACCACCAATTTGCCTTCTGTCTCTATAGATTTAGGGGAATTTCCTATCAGTAGAATCATACAATCTGTGACCTTTTGTGTCTGGTTTCTTTCATTCAGCATAATGTTTTTGAGGTTCATCCTTATTGTAGCAGGTATCATGACTTTCTTCTGCTTTATGGCTGATGATATACAATTGAATGTACCATAATGTATTTATCCACTTATCTGTGGATGAACATTTGGGTTGTTTCTACCTTTTGGCTCTTTGAATAGTGCTGCTGTGAACATTTGTGTATATGTGTGTGTTTTAAAGAAAACAGTATGCTGTTTTTTTCTCTCTCTCATTTTATTACAATGAAGTTTAATAGAACAGAAAAGTCACATGACCTTGGTGGGTCAGAACGCAGTAAGCTCTTAATAAATGTCAAAGAAGCAAACCAAAATCCAGGGCCCTGTACTGATGACCAGATTTCTGTCTCCCCAGGAACCCCCACAGAGGTTATTCACAGTTTAATTTTCACAAGTGCTAGGGCTTTTCAAACCTGTGCTTATGGAAGGTCCAATCTTCATGCCATAGTTTTTCCAGTGGTCATGTATGGATACGAGAGTTGAACCATAACGAAAGCTGAGAGCTGAACTGATGCTTTTGAACTGTGTTGTTGGAGAAGACTCTTGAGAGTCCCTTGGACTGCAAGGATATCCAACCAGTCCATCCTAAAGGAAATCAGTCCTGGGTGTTCATTGGAAGGACTGATGCTGAAGCTGAAGCTTCAATCCTTTGATCACCTATTGCGAAGAACTGACTCATTGGAAAAGACCTGGATGCTAGGAAAGATCGAAGGCAGGAGGAGAAGGGGACAATAGAGGATGAGATGGTTAGATGGCATCACTGACTTGATGGACACGAGTTTGAGCAAGCTCTGGGAGGTGGTGATGGGCAGGGAAGACTGACGTGCTGCAGTCCATGGGGTCGCAAAGAGTCAGACATGACTTGAGTGACTGAACTGAACTGAATCTTCTCTCACTGACACATTACAAATGGGTATGAATGTGAATAAAACAGGCTGAGTCCTGCTCAGGTACACTTGTACCTCCAAGGTACACTTGGCTGGATGACTTAGCCAGGCCAATGCACACCTAGTCTTTCTAAGGAATTAGAAAAATTAGAATCTCACTAAGCCTCAGTTTCCTCAACTGCAAAATGAGGTGATAGTAGAAATGACCAGCTGTCCTGGTTTATCTGGGAACTGGTCACCAGCGGAGGGTTGGCCCTGCTCATGGATTTCCACTTCCCTGCTTGTGCCTCATGGTGAGAAGCTTCAGGCAACCCCATGGACTGTGGCCCACCAGGCTGCTCTGTCCACGGGACTCTCCAGGCAAGAATACTGGAGTGCGTTTTCATTTCCTCCTCCAGGGGATCTTCCCGACCCAGGGATCAAACCCAGGTCTCTTCGGTCTCTTGCATGGATAGGCAAGTTCTTTACCACTAGCACCACCTGGGAAGCCCTTCCTCTTCCTTTCTGCTGCTGCTGCTGCTAAGTCGCTTCAGTCGTGTCCAACTCTGTGCGACCCTATGGACAGCAGCCCACCAGGCTCCTCTGTCCCTGGGATTCTCCAGGCAAGAATAATGGGGTGGGTTGCCATTTCCTTCTCCAATGCATGCATGCATGCATGCTAAGTCGCTTCAGTCGTGTCCGACTCTGTGGACCCTACTATGGACAGCAGCCCACCAGGCTCCTCTGTCCACAGGATTCTCTAGGCAAGAATACCGGGGTGGATTGCCATTTCCTCTTCCTTAGTTCCTACTAAAAACAAATATATGTTGAAACAACAATTCTGTTATGAGAGAAAGACAACATAATGCATTTTAATTGGCTCAGCCAAATTTGAATCCCTATGATGTGCCAGGCGCGGTTCTAGCCTCTGGAGGTACAGAGGTGAACAAAGCTGACAAAAGGCCTGTCTTCATGAGGTTTATATTCACGTGGAAGGGGAGGGACAACATGAAAATAAATTCGGAAGATATTAGTATATTAGAAGGTGCTAAGAACTTTGGAGAAAAATAAAGCTGGGGAGAGTGGGAAGGGGCATGTTGGACAGAGGGGAAGTGTGGAGTTCTGCAGTTTTCCAAAGAGTAGCACAGCCAGGATTAATTTTCTTGAAAAAGTAACATTTAGACAATGATTTGCAGGAGGTGAAGAGGAGAGGCAGGTATCTGGAAGATGAGCAGTTCATGCTGAGAGGATGGCAGGGATGCAGTCCCTGAAGACAGAACAGGGCTGGAAGCGTGGAAGGGCAGGATGATCACCCATGAGCAAGGAGGCGCCCTCCTGGGGGAGGTCAGAGAGTCAGTGGGAGCCAGAGGGTGTAGGGCATGCAGTCAGGACTTTGGCTGTTGGACGGAGAGAGCTGGCAAGGCTTGGGTGAGGAGTGGCAAGCAGCCCATTCTCTGGCTCACTGGGACAAAAGCCAAAATCTTTGCAAGGGCTGCTAATAACTTCCATTACATAGAAATCAGGACTCATGATCCAACCCCCAGCCCAAACCTGTCTCTCCTTTCCCATCTTTATCCCAGTGGGTGATGCCACCACCCACGCAGCTCTTCAAGCCAAACGTTTCACATGTGTTCTGATTATTCTCAATCTCGCATACCTTTGTCCATTCTATGAGCAAGTTTGGCCAACCCTACTTCCCAGAGCGATCCCATACTGACCCCAGACAGACCCTGGACAGATCCCGGACAGACCCCGGACAGACCCCGGACAGACCCCAGATCTGCCTGCTTCTTCACCTGACTGCTGCCAGACAGACCCCGGACAGATCCTGGACCGACCCGGGACAGATCCCGGACAGACCCCGGACAGACCCCAGATCTACCTGCTTCTTCGCCTGACTGCCACCGGACAGACCCTGGACAGATCGCGGACAGACCCTGGACAGATCCTGGACAGACCCCGGGCAGATCCTGGACAGATCCTGGACAGACCCCGGACAGACCCCGGACAGATCCTTGACAGACCCCGGACAGACCCTGGACAGATCCTGGACAGACCCTGGACAGACCCTGGACAGACCCTGGACAGATCGCGGACAGACCCCGGACAGATCCTGGACAGACCCCGGACAGACCCCGGACAGATCCTTGACAGACCCCGGACAGACCCTGGACAGACCCCGGACAGACCCTGGACAGATCCTGGACAGACCCTGGACAGACCCCGGACAGACCCCGGACAGATCGCAGACAGACCCCGGACAGACCCTGGACAGATCCTGGACAGACCCTGGACAGACCCCGGACAGACCCTGGACAGATCCTGGACAGACCCCGGACAGACCCCGGACAGATCCTGGACAGACCCCGGACAGACCCCGGACAGACCCCAGATCTACCTGCTTCTTCGCCTGACTGCCGCCGGACAGACCCTGGACAGATCGCGGACAGACCCTGGACAGACCCCGGACAGACCCCGGACAGACCCTGGACAGATCGCGGACAGACCCCGGACAGATCCCGGACAGACCCTGGACAGACCCCGGACAGACCCCGGACAGATCCTGGACAGACCCCGGACAGACCCCGGACAGACCCCAGATCTACCTGCTTCTTCTCCTGACTGCCACCGGACAGACCCCGGACAGATCGCGGACAGACCCTGGACAGATCCCAGACAAACCCCAGACAGACCCCGGACAGACCCCAGATCTGCCTGCTTCTTCGCCTGACTGCCGCCTGCCTCGCGTCCCCCGCGCCCTGGCCACACATGCTGCTGTAGCCCCTCCATACTGCTCCCACCGAGCACCCGGAAGGGTCAGTTTAGAACCTGATGGATCGATTGTGCCACTTCCCTTCTTAAAGACCCCCAGGGACTTCCAGCCTCAGGGAAACGCTCAAGCCTCTTACTGCGGCTGACGAGCACACGTCTGGCCAGGCTGCCCCCTGACGTCGTCGGCCTCCCCTCTCAGCCACTGCAGCCACACTGACCTTCATCCCACGCCAGGGCCTTTGTCCTCTGCTCCACATTCTCTTCTCCCAGTTTCTGAGTCACAAACCCAGCTCAAATGTCACTGGGGTTTCTAAGACCACCCAATCTAAAGGCGGCACCCCTCCGCAACAAACCTGTTACACTCTATTTGATATTCTGTTTTATGGTCTCTATAACCTCTTAGAAGTTATCTTATTTATTAGGTATGAAAAGGGTTTGTTTATAAGGGATGTAAACTGCTTGAGAGCTGGGACCTTGCCTGACTGTCCACTACGGTGCTCCTAAAATCCAGGCTATGTTTTGCCCATAATACATGTTCAATAAACACATGAGGAAGGGGAAGCATAGGAGGCTGCAACAATAGCACAGCATCTGCACTTTCCTCTGGGATCACACAGCACCCTGTCTTTCCCCTATTAGAGTTCATACTACCTTATTGTGGCAACCTGTATATCCTGTGTCTCCCCCTCTGGCTCTCTAAGAGAAGGGGCATTTTTTTTTTTTTGCATCTATCTCAGCACCTAATGTTAGCCTGGCACATGATAGATACTCAATAAATGCTCTTTGTAACAATGGATGAATGAGGATATGCCCTCAAATAAGTGGCTTAAAAAAAGTTATTTCCCTCTTATGTACAAGTCTAAACTGGAGCATAAGTGCTTAAGGGCCTTATTTGCGCCTTCCGCTGTATGGCCAGAGATGGTTCATTTCCTTCTCTGCTTCCAAAGCTCAGGAAAGGGAAAGGGGAGGAGGGCATATCCCCATCTGTAAGGGTAGGACCTTGAAATTGCCACATCACTTCAGCTCATATCCTATTGGCCAGAATTAAGCCACACGGCCTCTTCTAGCTGCAAGGGAGGCTGGGAAGTGTAGTCTTTTACTGGGAGGAAGAAATTGTATTAGAGTGGAGGAGGGGAGATGGGCTATTGAGGGAGGACTCAGTGTCTCTGTTGCACATATCCATTACTTCATTGGACCCTCACACTAGTCTTACACCAGTAGTGCATGCATTATGACCTCCGTTATACTGATGAGAGAACTGACGCTTAGGTTAAGTGCCTGAGCTGGCGAAAAACAATGCGTGAGAAGCAGACTGAGAACTTGTAACCAGGCCCTCTGGTGCCATCCTGGAGAGAGGACCATTTTGTTGTTTGTGTGGCCAACAGCTCAGGTCAGCAACAGGAGGATGTAGCCCCTGAGTCATCCCAGTGTCCACTGAGCACCTACTTCGTGCCAGGCTTCCTGGGGTGACACCTGGCCAGATGCACAGCTTCTCCAGGCCTAGATCCTCTCTGGGGGAAATGCCAGCCCCAAGCCTGAGCCTTGGTGAGGCAGCAGATTCCATCCCTCTTCTGCCCAGAAGCAGTGAGTGAAGACTCAAGTATATGTAATCAAATCTGGTGCATGCTGGGTGTTGAGTATATCCGCAAATGTGGGATTCCCAGTGAGTTAGAAAGCCGAGGGATAAGGCAGAAAGCTTAATCATTAAAATGAATCACCACTGCAGTCTGAAAATAGGTATGTGCATGGTTGAGTTAGATGTATTAAAAAATAAACATTAAAAAAATAAAATCTCATCATTAATCTTAGACATACAAACTAAGATCATGATGAGTTTTTAGCTCATATCCACCAGACTGGCAAAAGTTTGATAAGAAACTACATTACCTCCCACGCATTGCAGAGATAAAGAATCTGCCCGCAAATGCAGGCGATACAAGAGACATGGGTTCAATCCCTGGGTTGGGAAGAGTCCCTGGAAGAGGAAATGGCAACGCACTCCAGTATTCTTGCTTGGAGAATTCCATGGACAGAAGAGCCTGTCAGGCTACAGTCCACAGGGTCGCGAAGAGTCAGACATAACTGAGTGACTGAGCTACATTAATATGTGTATCCTGATAATTTAGCTCCTCTAAGTCTATACCCTCAAAAAACTGAGTGTGCCTAGCAGGCAACTCTGTTCAACTCTGTTCATAAGATCAAAAGCTTCAACATCATAAATAAATAAATAGTGAATATAAAAATATTAAACATATGTGGAAATGAATATACTACAAGTTCTCACAGTAATATGGGTGCATCAAAAAAGGGAAAAAAAGACTAGATGGGAAGGGGCAAAACAGAAGCAGGGAGACAAAGTAGAGGATTTTTCAAAGGATGGTCACTTGGCCCCTTGATGGCATTAGCCTCCAGTTACCAGTCTGGAGGTGGATAGCCTGGTCCACCACCTAGCAGTCACAAACCTGGCTCCGATTTTTCTGGAACCCTGTTGTAGCAGACTGCAGCCCCCTTGAGAAGTACAGTCTAGGAAGACTTGGCCTGTGTAGGCACACTCCTCCCGCATCCACGGAGGAGTGTGTGCCTCTGCCCTGTTATAACACTACAAGTCACCATTCACTGAGCATCCACTGTGTGCCAAGCCCTACGCAAGCATTTTGCATACCCATCTCTTTACGCCTGACATGAGGAATCTCAGAAGGAAGCTGTGATTGAGAGGGCTCAGATGCTTGCCCAACATTGCAACGTGGTGAGTGGTAGAGCTGGGATGCAAAGTACGTTGCTCTCACTGAGGCTTGGGATCTTCACCATCCTGTTATGTGGTATCTTCCCAGAAGGCACTGCAGGGACGGAGGAGGGGATGGCTCAGTTCTTCTCTGAACTGTTAGTCAGATTGCAAGGAACGAGCCTCCCCCAGCTTGATATGAATCTCTCCCAGGCCTTTGCTTTCTTGTCTTCCAGATAAGTTAGCCAGACAGGCAGCTGATTAAGAAACCATCCTATTTTTAAAGAAAAGAACATTCCATAATAACTCCGTTGCTTTTGGTAAACAATGACTCTTCTAATGACCTAATGGGGTGGAGCCATATCTTTTCATCTAGTGCCTAATAGGATGCTGACTCAATTAGTATTTGCCAAACAGATAAACGGAAATAATAAAGTTATCAGAGAATTTGACTAAAGATGAGCAAGCCCCGCAGAATGGACTGGCTTAAGGTGAGAAAGTGGTAAATCTGAGACTGATCCCAATACACAATTTTCCTGCAAAACCTGACCTCTAACCTTTTGGGGGAGCACAAAGGGAAGAAGAGGGATGAGCGGGACAGAGGTGGCTCCAACAGGGGAAGTATCAATGAAAAGAGGAAACAGAGAGCCCTTTATTTTGCTTTGTCTTCATCAGATTATGTGTGGTTGCATTTTTCGAGAGTTCTGGGTTTAAGCTTCAGCTTTGTCATCGAAGGCATGTAACACCAAGCTAGCGCCCAACCTTTCTGAGCCTCAGTCTCGTCCCTGGGAGAGTGGGTGGCCGTGCACTTTTAGAACGTGTACTTGCTATGTGGCAGGCCCTAGGGGCTTTCACAGTTACGTTCCCTAGGTTCCGCGATAACTGATGTCTGTCCACACTTCCAATAGTGCTACTTTGCAGAAGTGGTACTGAGTCACAGAGAGAGTAGGAGACTTCCCAGGCTAGAGAGCAGTGGGCCGGGATGTGATCCGCTCACTCTGTGCCTTGATGGTTTCTCACAGCCTCGTCGTGGGGCTCAGAGAGGATACTGCTCATGAAGATGCTGCACATGTAACCTGGGATCCAGAATGGTGCTATGCAGCTTGTTACTACTTAGTATTCAGTCAAGATTTTGAGGACTGTCTGACTCTTTCTTGGAAGCCAACAGAATAAGGAGCCAGGAAGGGCCCCCTCACCTGGTGCTGGAGTGTGGGAAGAAGGGCCTGGGTGTCATTTGAATTCTGAATTCCTAGATGTAACATCTCTGGTTCAACCCAGGGATGGCTTCCCTAGTGACTCAGAGAGTAAAGAATCTCTCTGCAATGCAGAAGACCCAGGTTTGATCCCTGGGTCAGGAAAATCCCCTGGAGAAGGGCATAGCAACCCACTCCAGTCTTCTTGCCTAGAGAATTCCATGGACAGAGGAGCCTGGCAGGCTACAGTTTACGGGTCACAAAGAGTTGGACACGACTGAGCGACTACACACTTACTCATGCCTCTGGTTCAAGTCTGAAGTACTTGTCCTCTAGTAGGACAGGACCTGCGTTCCATGTTACTGATTAAAGAAAAATTGAAACCAAAAATATCTACAAGAGAGAAAAGCTCTGAAGAAGAATCATGGCCTGGGGGAGGTGATGTGCCCTGTATGGGCTCCACAAGATGAGAAGGAGACAGAAAGGAGACACTCATTTGGGGACAAGAATGGTTTCCAACTGGACTATGCAAGGAGGCCTCAGCACTCAGGCAGCTACTCTGTGCCAGGAACTGTGCAAAGCAATTTCATGTGAATTTTATTGTACAACACAATCACTTTGGCCAAAGCATTCTGTTTTCTTATGCTTTTCTAATTTCTTTTCTAATGCTCACAAAACTATTAATAGTAAGACATAAAGCCAGGCCTACACCTGACTCCAGATCTTTCCATTGTACCATACTGCCTCCTAAGGTCCCATTTTCATTTCAGCATTATTTCAATTTGCCCCAGGAATGGGGCAGCAAGGCTATGTGACACATTAGAATATATTTTGCTTTTAAACGAAGGTTTGCCTTGAATGCTGTGTTTAAATTGATTATATACAAGTGGGATTATATTTGAAAAACGTCTTCAAAGCCCTTTAACGGGATTCAGTGATAAAACATTTAGTAATCCCTTTGTAAAGCAAATAAGAATTTCCTTCCCTCTTTCCAGGACTAATTTATGTCTCACATTAATCCTTTTGTAAACTGGGCTTTCTTAAAAGACTGCACACCAATATCAAGACAAGTAGAAACCAAAAGGGATGCAAGAACACAACATTCCCAAATCAGCAGCACCATGAGAGGTCTGCAAACTGCCTTGGGCCAGGTTCAGGGTGTCAAGGCGGCGGAGCCTTCTGGGATGGCATCTTCAGGCATCACCTTGGTTTACTTCAACTTGGAAAGTGCCCTTCTTTGGACCTGTCTCTGAGCACCCGTCCTGGTTGTCAGCCATCCCCTGGACATCTTGATATTGGTATCTTCTAGAAATCTCCAAATCAACACACCCAAGTCCAAACCCTGATCATCTTTCCCCAAACCAGCTTCTTCACCTTCCCTCTGTGCCCCCACTGAGGACACTCCCCCTCCGAGCTCACCCTGTCCCACTGCCTGCGGCCCCGCCTTCCCCTCTCAGCATTTGAGCTGCTACCACTATCCCCTTTCCTTTTGCCCTGACCACTACAGCATTTCCTCCCATGTATTCTTGCAGTAACAGGGCCTTAACCGGTCTCCTTATTTTCCACACCCTCCTTAGTTCTTTAAACATTTTTTGGCTGCACCACATGGCATGTGGGATCTTAGTTCCCCAACCAGGGATCAAACTTGTGTCCCCTGCATTGCAAGGAGGAATCTTAACCACTGAAACACCAGAGAAGTCTCCTGCTATCCTCCTTGAATCTGGTCTCTTCTTCGTGTCAAACTAATTCTCTTAGAATTAACTCCAGTTGTGGTCCTGCTTGCCTCAAACCTCTGATGGTTACCTATTGTTGCTTCTCAGAATTAAGTCCACTGGTCTGATGCTGAAGCTTTCCTCAGTGTGGCTTTTGTGACCATTTCCAGGCTCTTCTTTTATCTCTTTTGATGGTGTAAGCGGTAAAGAATCTGCCTGCAATGCAGGAAATGCGGGTCAATCTCTGGGTCAGGAAGATCCGCTGGAGAAGGAAATGGCAACCCAATCCAGTATTCCTGCCTGGAGAATCCCATGGACAGAGGAGCCTGGTGGGCTCCATGGGTCCATGGGATTGCAGAGTTGGACACGACAGCGCAGATGCACATGAACATCTGCAAGTATAAACGACAAGTTGTTGGCTGCTCAGGACTGGTTCCACCCTCTTCTGCATCCTTGCTTTTGCTCAGGCCTGGGATTCTCTTCTCCAAACATCCATCCATCTGCCTTTGGAAACCCACTATTTTTCAGGACTTCTTCAAAGTCTCTTTCTTTTACGATGTTTCCCTTCAGCCCCCAACTCCAGATGAATACAACCTCTCCTTTTGCTATTCGTTTGTATATTTCTTCTCGGTAAACTCCATCCTGCTTTGTTTCATGGTTCCTTTTGGCCTTGTCTGATTCTTTTTGCTTGATGGTGGTGGATTAGTTGCTAAGCCGTGTCTGACTCTTGCAACCCCATAGACTGTAGCCCGCTAGGCTCCTCTGTCCATGGGACTCCCCAGGCAAGAACACTGGAGTGGGTTGCCGTTTCCTCCTCCAGGGCATCTTCCCCACCCAGGGATCGAACCAGAGTCTCCTTCCTTGGCAGGTGGATGCTTTTCCCACTTGGCAAGCCCAGTATCCTTTTCACCTTTATGTGTCCAACACAGAGCCTTACACATATCAGGAGCTCAAAAATAGGTATAGAGAGGAGGGAATTAATCTGAGATTAAAGAGTACTTTCTTATCAGAAGAGAAGACAGTAGATGTATAAAGCTAAAAATAGGCAGATATGTTGAGAAAATATGTTTTGAATGCTCAGGTTGTAATCCTTTATTAGGTAAAATGACATGTCCATGGAAACTCTTTCCCAAAATGTAAATTTAATCAAACCCACTATGACGCCATCCCATCCTGGCAGGAGACAGGCTTCCCTTGTTAGGACCTAATTTCCTTATGCACAGGGCAGTCTTGTTTTGAAAAGACTGAAAATTCTTTAAGTACCTCCGAGAGGAAACTCTGACTCCCTTTCCCCACATGCTGATAATACAATCTGACCACAAAGAGAAGCAAATGATAAATGCACAGAGCCGGTCCTCTGCACAAGGAAGGACTGAAACTCAATGAGCCTTTATGAGACGTTAGAGTTGAAGAAGATGACATCTTCCTTTATTTTCTTTGAGAGGTTGAGTCCATCTGAATAAAAAACAAGACCAAAAAGCTCTCCACAGGTCAGAAGGAAAAAAAGCGACTTTTACAAATGCACTGCTTATTCCGCGGCGACTGCAGAACCCAGTATCTAATCTCCTTCCCCACTTCCTGTGTTATGAAATGCTGGGCATAGTTTTGTCTTGGCTCAGTTGCATTTCGATAAAGAGCGAAGAGTCCGAATGAAAGACACAGCGAACACTGCCCTCTTTTGTCCACCAAGGGTCTCTGCCAATTTTTTTGGATGAGTGTGTGTCAGTCAGAAGAGAGTTAAAGTTGGACTGAGTAAACCTTGGCGCTGTATTCTGTTTTAGTTGCTCCCTTTGTGACTCTGAGGTTTTAGCAGCGTGGAGCATCTTTATTTTGGTGTCACAAACATTTTAGCTTACCCAAGGCTGCTGCTTTGCACCAAAAACCATTTAATGATGGTTATTATATGCTGACCCAAAAAAAGTGGGTGTAAAGCAGAAAAGAGGCTCTATTCTTTGAGGTTTCCCTGCTCCATTTGGATTACCAGGGAGCTAAAGATAAAACCCAGGCAGAAAGCAACGTGTCAGCAGGAATGGAGCAAGATTCCCTCTCCTGTTGGGTAATCCCTTGCTTGGAAGAGATGTCTTTGTCTGAGCAGCTTGAGAAATTCTTCTCAAATAATTGACTATGATGTTCTTGTAACTGTGTTGCAGGAGATAGGCAGGAAGAGAGTTTATAAATGAAATATATTGTCAGAGTACTTGAACTGATGGAAGCAGTACTGGCAAGGAAGGGCATTTCTGTTTGTGGAACAACTTATGCATTTTTCAGAGGCATATGCAGAAATTAAAAATTAATATGACCTCCTTTCTTGGTTGAATCAGGCTTGACAGTTACTTCTTTCCTGTGAGAGTGCATATGAGTTTGGAGGGGCTGCAGCGCACACCAGGGGTAAAGAAGGGCCAGGGACACTGCTTAGACGGTGCATCGCTTAGTCCTCTCTGCTCTGCACCCAAATGTAAATTACTTCATTCGGTTTGAAAGCTTTGAAGGTCTCATTGCTGAAGCTTCAGTGCATCAATTAATCATCTGCTGTGTTTGTACATATGTTGTGCACACAACCAGGCATCAAGGTGCATAGGAAAGATGTGTTCTGGTGGGGAAGGGAAGATTTAATTGCAGATTCTAGTTCAAGGAAATGGAGTTTGCAGTCCCCACCCTGTCACTTTGTTCTTAAATTTTAAGAACAGTTTCAGCAACTTTGGATCCTTCATTTCCCAAAAAGGTTCCCAGGACAGATATTCAGCTTCATTGTTCTCCTAAGGGAACTTGTGTTTTGATGGGTCATTTGGAAAACACGGTAAGATAAATTCATTATCAGTGCAAATGGAGCAGTTGGGAGATGGGTCCCAGGGAAATTTTTCCATTACTCTTTGAACACCCTGCAAAGAAGCTATTGCCGATTCCTGTCTCATCAAGCCAAGGATGTCACCTTAACAAAAAGGAATGTCAGAACTCTTCTCATCCATGATATCCTCTCACCAGTGGTAGACCTGTAAATTATCAGGGGTAAAGTATATTTAAGGGTAAGAAAATATCCACCAAAGAACAAAGTCAGGAAACAGATCTGTTTAGTTGTTTTCTTTCTGTGAAGTGTCTCTGAGGAAGCATTTGCATTGGCTTATGCCCAGGTGTCTAGAACTAGTCAGACACAAGCTGGGACTTTTCAGCCATGTGGTGGTCAGAATGCTTCATCCACGTGAGTGCTTTCATTCAGATACACACAGCTGGCATCTAGAACTCAGATCTGTAGTAACTCGTTGTATAGAGCTCCATAGCAGCCTGGTTAGGAATGGTTAATGTGTTGAAATATTTTGAAAATACTGACACCAAAAATTTTTATTCTGAAAAATTATTATCCAATGAGGAAAAAGAAAAGGGACAAATTAAAGAGAATTCTCTGGGGATTGATTATAGAGCGCATCATTTAAAATGAGGGCTACTTAAGAGAAAAGTAATACTGAATTTAAGTGCTTTCTTTAGAATACAAATTCTTAGTCTTTGTGTCCAAAATAGGCAGGTGAGAGGGAGGAAATCTCTGTTTATTAACAAGAAAAACTGCATTTGCTTCAAAAACTACAGGATGTTTCCTTATAATATCCTTGTGAGTTTCTTTATAATATCCTTGTAAGTTTCTTAATTGGCAATGTGAATGAAATACTGAACAGCAATTTTTTTGCTTTTACATAGCACTCTACTTACTGAAGATGTTTCTCAAGGACGGGATCATTTGGCAATAGAGAAGAGCTGTGAGGGGTAAGATTAAGAAAAAGGACGGTTTACAGTGTTAATTCATGAAACAAAACGCAAACAGATACTGAAGAGTATTATTTTCCCTCATTTGAGTAACAAGCTGGTGTTTGGCAAACTGTCGCTGGAGATATTCAAAGAAAAGAGCAAGCACCGTGATTAAAGCCTTCTCCCTCCTCTCTTCCTCCCTGCACTTCTTCTCTGCCCACACTTTGAACACATTTCAATCACCAGCAGTCGGGAGCAGGGCAGGGCTGCCACGTGCTTGCTAATAGCATCCCAGAGGCGGCAACCCTGTGGCTCTTCCCGGAAGTGCAGGCGTAGACCAGTGCGTTACCGTATTTCCCCTGCAACTGCCGCCTGCGACGCTGAAGCAGCAGGACTGGGCGGCCAGCTGCGACTCTGCGCTGGCAGCTAGATGTACCACTCTTCCAGGCCCTGCTTGACGGTCCAAAATAATAAAGGGCAAGCAGGCAGCTCTAAAGTGTAACGACTGTTTAGTTGGAATGGGCTGATTTAGAGCTGGCCCTGAAGTCCTGAGGTCCCGGTGTTCAAGGACATTTTCCACAGACCGGCTTAAGCCATTTCACGTTAAATAAATAAATGGAAGCACAAAGCTGCTAACTTACCGGGAAGACAGCTGCTTCTTCCGGGCATGGGGGAACGGAGTGAGCTGTGTACGGACCCGGTCTGAACCATTAGCAGCCAGTTTCCCATCTGACAAAACAGATTTGTTAGCTTGACTTTGAACTTAAGTCAACAATGACAGAAAAAAGTGGGGAACTGCAGTCATTTAAAGGGAGGGCCCAGAGACTGTTTTGCAAACTGAGGAAGGCTCTTTCCAAGGGTATTAGTGGTTTATTTTTCAGAGCCTTCTGTGAGACATTGCGTATCAAAGTATTTTGTAAACTGCGGAATCTTTCATGAATGGCAGCTCCTCAGCTGAGACATTTCTAACTCATCAGAGTGAAAGGACTCTCAGGCCAGGGTGCACGGAAGCACAAAGGGACACTGACAAGTCCTCTCCAGGTACAAGTCAGCCTGTTCATTTTAAGAGGTCTTATTAGGACACAATCTCTACCCTGGCAGAGGCTGATGCAAAACTATCAAAGATGAAGGAGGAGAACTTAATGTTTTAGCCACTCTTGCAACAGTTCCCATTATGCTATTAAACCCTCTCTGTCTTTAGATTAACAGCTCTTCGAATGGGGGAAAATAAAATCTTACTCAGCCAGGAGGACCTAGCAGCTTTGCTGGGTGTTGCTGTTGAGGCTTACCTGATGTTCTCTGATTTGCTCACTTGGGTTTAAGAAGTGGGCCGAGGAAGGGTGGGCCATCCCAGTCTGGGGGAGAGTTAAGCTGTGGGATCCATGACTGTCTCCCCAACTCATCGGCCATTAAGCTTGTCACCAGCTGCTGACATCTAAAGCTGAAAAGAGGGATGTTATGGCACAATAAAACAGACAAGCCCATAAACCCCTCCTTGGTGATTGGTCATGCTCTCCTGCATCCTGCCTGGCCTTTGCCCATTTTTATCACTGGGTATATGGTAGGCCTCCACTCAGAATTTATCCACAACAAAGGCACATTAGTTCCAGGCGGAAGCATTTCCCCTAAAACAGTCCCTACCTTCTCTTAAGCAAGAAGACCAAGGGAAAAGCAACAATAGCAGCAACAATAGCAATGCAACAATTTAAGACTGGACACTCACTAGTAATCCTTTTGGCTGGGGAGACATGGTCTGGGGTGAGTTGGGTGTTGGTTCCCAGGAAGGAGGATTTTGTATCGACATCACTGTTGCTGGGGAAAAATGCTGAGGGTTCTTGGGGGTGCCCAGGCATGTTTGTTTATTTATGGAGACTTAAGCCCCATGTGGAGGGAGTGAAGGACTTGGAAGGAGCAATTCAGCAGACACACTAGCAAGGCCCCAGGCTTTCTGTGGAATGTCCACATTCCTGGCTCAGGGAGATGCTGCCTGGGTCTGAGTACTCAGTGCCAGGAGTGAGAGATCTCTGTGCTGTCATATGAGCTATTATGGTGTGCTATTGTTCATAGAGAACTTCTACCTAGACCCCAAAACCTCTTCTCAAGATGGGTGCATTTTCACTGGATATGTGACTTTAAATCATAAAGCCTTGGCTCTTGTGCCAACCCTATCGCTTTATGTAGCAGTGTGCTTAGTCACTCGCTGTGTCCCACTCTGTGTAATCCATGGACTGTAGCCCGCCAGGCTCCCCTGTCCATGGGTTTTCCCAGGCAAGAATACCAGAGTGGGTTGCCATTCCCTTTTCCAGGGGATCTTCCCAATCCAGGGATTGATCCCATGTCTCCTGCATTGAAGATGGATTCTTTACCATCTGAGCTACCAGGGAAGCTCACTTTATAGATATGTGCAACTGTGAGCTAAACACAGGCAAGAAAACAAAAGGTAAGTGACTTGCTTCTTCCTGGCAGCAGAGAGGGCAAATGCAAAGGTCCTGAGGTGAGAATGGGTGTGGCCTGATGGTCCCTATTCTAAGAATGCATCTGTGTTGGTACCTGATCTGATCTCATGGCTGCTTCCTTCTCTTCCTGTAAGTCTCCTTAGTGAGGAGTTCTCTGATACCCCATCACATCTCCATCCCATCCTCCTGAGAGTTTCTTCAGCACATTTATCTCCCTCAAAAATGACCTCATTTGTTTGCTTCCCCGTTATTGCCTAGCTAGTGGGGAAGTAAACTCTGTGAGAGTGAAGACTTTTATTTTCTTCCACACACCATGGTATTCTCAGTCCCTCCAACAATGCCTGATACATACCCACGCAGATGCACACCCCAGACCTCTTATCTGAAACCTGTAGGGTCCAAGTATCTTGGAAATTTGGAATTTTCACATTTTAGGAAGGTCATAGGATCCACCTAGGTTATATAACACACCCAAAACTCTGGGGGCAGCCTCCTATCATCAGACACAATTGCAGGTCTGCAGGGAAAGGTGCAGAATATATGAGTATTCACATTAAAGGAAATCGATGAAGACTTTAAGTAGCCTCATTCCTGTTTAGGTCAGGAGTCCCTGTCAAAGGAACTTACTGTCAACTTCAGAAAATCTTTTGGTTTTCAGAGCTTCTTGGAATTTGGAACTACAAATAAAGTACTATTGACCTACATTCAATTAATATGTATCACTTGTATAAATTAGCAAATATGATTGCAGGCCTCCTGTGTGCCCAGGCACTGTGGTGGAGCTGGTTCCTCAGCAATTGAATAAAACAGATAGGATCCCTTCCAGCTCAGACCTGCAGAGAAAATGGGTGGTTGAAAGATGAATTTCCATAGCACTTCAAATGAGATGCCTTTTTCTAAGGAGAGCAAACCTGTAGTTTTCACAGGCATCACATAAACGCTTATTAACCACCCACCTCCTCCCACACCTTGAACCTATCTCAGGGATCTAAGCAAAGGCAGTCATGGGAGGCAGGGAGTTTTCACCCCAGATTCCAGTGTTTCTCTGTCCTTTCCTCCCTCTTCTCTCCCCAGCAGGTCACAGTGTAAAACCATCCAGGGGCTAGTGGGAAAGCAAACCCTGTGAGAACAAGGACTTTGACTCGACTCCTTTCGGGTTCATTTCTACTAATGCCAGGAAGAAATGCTGCGATACCTACAGAGATGGTGGAATGCTCCTCTGTCAGGGAAAGGCATTTGTGATGCCAGCGGGATTTCTCAAAGAGGCAGGAAGTCGATTCTCTGACGCCACAGTGCCATGGTCATCCATCTCTTAAGGGGAAGGACCACTGGCCTTTCTACCCTTGATGGTCTTCAGAGAAGCCCTCGCCCCCAACCAGCCAGCCAACCGACCAACAAACTAAGCAGCCAACCAGGATTCATTGGACACCTGCTCTGTGCCTGGCCCTGTCCTGGGTATACTGGCAATCTGGCTAAAATTAGAGCATGTAGATTATAGGAAAAAAACCCCACCACTGATTTCACAGCCTCTCCTAGGAGACAAAACTTTCGCTGAGTTAATTTGTATTATGGGAATTTGGGAGACTGGAAGGTGCAGCAATTAGGGGATCCAGACCTGGGTTCAAACACTTGCTCTGCCTCTTACTATCAAGTTTTTAAACTTGAAGTTACTAAGACTCAGTTTTTTCATCTTTAAAATGTGGATTAAAATCCAACTACAATGGGACTGTTATGATGATGCGACAGGAAAGATCATGAATAGGAAAATGACAAGCACAGCATCAGGCACATAATCAATACACAGTCACCCATTCCTTGAGAGTCCCCTTTGTGCCAGGCTCTCTGTTGGATGCTGAGGACACAGAAATAAGTAAAACAAATCCTCCGCCTTCTGGAACCCGTATGGGCCAACACTAATTAGATTTCCTAAGTATTCAGAGTGGAGTTTGAATTCAGGTAGGCAGATGATTTCTTTTAAGAGAATGAATGTTACGATTATGACAAACGAAATCCATGCTCGTGAAAGAAAAATTGGAAGGAAAATAGAAGAAACATGATGGTTATTCATTCGTGTTCAATTCACTCAACAAATATTTAAGCGTTGAGCACCTACCGTGAACCAGCACTGTTTCAGGCACTTGGGACACAGCAGCGAAAAGCCAGGCAAGACTTCTGTGCTCAGTACTTAAGATAATTCTCAGTGGTGGTAAGTGCCATAGAGAAAGAAGGTGATGTATTTAGGAGGACAGGGTGGGGTTGAGTATCAGAAAAAGGGACTCTGAGGTGGTAACAGCAGAGCCAAGACCAGAGTGACAGGACTCGGCCACGTGAAGGTTTGGGCAAGTGTTGTTAACCAATGTGAGTTCCTCCAGTGGTTTTTCTATCCAAACATCCAGCTGTTTCTCATCTACTCCCAGAGGAAAATGACGCAGAGAAAACTGTGTTGCCAAGGATTTATAATTTAACCTTCCTAGCTCTAGAGCCAGTTCTTCCAGCAGCAAAGAAATGTTCTTAACTCTTTAGTGCCTTCTGCTCTTCAGAATTTGAAGATCCCTCTGAGATGGGTTTGGGCCCTTGACTGGCAGGGAGACAGTGATTTATGCTCATAGGAACATGACTCACAAGTCTCAGGAAACGATCCTTCTCTGGACTTGGCATCCGCCAGGCTCTTTTCCAAAGTTTTATGTTCTTGGCTGTCTCTGGAGAGATTGGACCATAGCCAGCACAATGTGGCCACTCCATTTAAAACAGATAAAGTTGAAGGGTGTCCTCAAATATACGGAGATTTATGAAGCGGGTAACGCTGACTGCTTCCACCGAGATGAGAGGATGAACCCTCCAAGAGGATTTGCCCAGATGGTCAGTCTTTACCTTGGCTGTCCAGCGCAGTTCTAATTTCACGAAAGTTAATTCTTTTCAATAAAAGCCATTTATTTATTAAAAGCATAAGTAAGTGTGATTTAACTTTTATGCCTTTTTGCAAGAGTTTTCAAAAATCCTTTGTCATAAAAAGCGTTTCCATGTTAGGTTCTAAAAAGATGATTGCTGTTGTCAAAGGAACGCGTTCTTCTGTGGATTAAACTTTGGAAATACAACACTGATGGCAGTTATTTGATGGCAACTATAAAAAATAGGATAGGAGAGCATTCCCCTTTGCCTTCATGGAAGAGATGTTGTTCTGCTTTCAAGTAAGGAGACTTAGAGATGAACTCACTCTCCCTACCCCCAACATTATGGCAAAATAAAAAAAGTTAGAGGTGGCTCAGATGGTAAAGAGTCTGCCTGCAATGCAGGAGACTTGGGTTTGATACCTGGGTTGGGAAGATCCCCTGGAGAATGGAATGGCTATAGCCAAGTAGCATTAAAAAAATAAAATTGCAGATAAGGATTACTGACAATCCTGCCACATAATCAAAACAATGTTTCATGCATCCATATTATCTTCTGTCACATTTATCTTTCAGTTCAGTTCAGTCACTCAGTCAAGTCCAACTCTTTGTGACCCCATAGACTGCAGCACGCCAGACTTCCCTGTCCATCACCAACTCCCGGAGTTTACTCAAACTCATGTCCATTGAATCAGTGATGCCATCCAACCATCTCATCCTCTGTCATCCCCTTCTCATCCTGCCTTCAATCTTTCCCAGCATCAGGGTCTTTTCCAGTGAGTCAGTCTTCACATCAGGTGGCCAGAGTATTGGAGTTTCAGCTTCAGCATCAGTCCTTCCAATGAATATTCAAGACTGATTTCCTTTTGGATGGACTGGTTGTATCTCCTTGCAGTCCAAGGGACTCTCAAGAGTCTTCTCCAACACCACAGTTTTCCAGGCCTTAATACTGGAATGGGTAGCCTTTCCCTTCTCCAGGGGAACTTCCCAACCCAGGGATCAAACCCAGGTCTCCCTCATTGCAGGCAATTCTTTACCAGCTGAGCCACAAGGGAAGCCCACATTTATCTTTATGCATATATAATATATGCATCTTTGTAATAATATTATAGGTAGAATTTTGAAATAACAAAAAACACTAATTTACTACTAGTTGTGCCAGGCTCTTTAAATAAAATAATTCATTTGATGGTTACTATAACCATTTGAGACAAGTACTATTACTGTATCACTTTACACATGGGGAAATTAAGGGAGTATTTTCTATTATTTAGTCTACATTTGGCTTTAGATTATAATATTTTTCTCAAATTTTCTTTTTACCTATCTTTTCCCCTTCCATCTTCCTCTCCCTTCCTCCTCAGACTATATCTATTTTCCCCCATCTTGCTTTTCTCACCTAATAAATGCATTGTAGACATTTCTTTAAATCAATAGATGTGGATCTCACTCTTTTTACATTGCTGCTTAATACTCCATAGTATGACTGTTACACATATATCCTTGTATACTGGGTAACTTTATCTCTAGCCGATAGATTCCCAGAAGTGAAAATCCTGGATGAAGGAAAATGTATGCTTTTAATTTTAAAAGATACTAGCAGATTAATTTCCAAAATTGTGCAACAATTCAAGTTCCTGCCAATAAACTGTGAGCATGTGTGTCCTTGCATCTCTGTCACTTTCAGTTTTTTGATATTCGAAGGGGTGAAATGATACCAAGATGGCAATTTACACTTTGAAATATTATGGGCTTCCCTGGTGGCTCAGATGGTAAAGAATCTGCCTGCAGTACAGGTGACCATGGTTCTATCCCTGGGTTGGGAAGATCCCCTGGAGAAGGAAATGGCAACCTACTCCAGTGTTCTTGCCTGGAGAATCCCATGGACGGCAGAGCCTGGTGAGCTACGGTCCGTGGGGTCTCAAAGAGTTGGACACAACTGAACGACTAACAATTTTCTTTCACTTTGAAATATTATAGTTTCATAATTTTTTGTTTTATTACAGAGGTCAATTTAAACCAGATTGTTATCATGTGATAGAATCACCAAGGTAACAAAATGCAAATTTTTGCAAATTACACAAAACAGAGTAACTAAAAGGAGTTTCCATGTCAGGTCAGTCTGCAGACTGAAGGGACACTGAGGTTTGACCTGGATGCTCAGGGCGGGCAAAGGAGAATTTTCTGAGTAGACAGAGTTCTGGTTGTCAGTGACCATTCATTCCCCGGCTGACTCGGACCTTTTCTCTTACTGAGAATCACTTGTCTGAGACAACTGCCCAAATCCCATGTAATCCCATTGCTTTTCTACTTCAATAAGGCAAACCGTGGGATTGCTTACTCTCATTTCCCTTTAATTTGTAATCTTCCTGGTGATGCCAATAGTATAAGACAAAACAATTGTTTCTGATGGAATGGATAGACAAATGAAACTTTTAAAAGGAAAATCCAGTAGGAATGAAATAGGAGTTGGAGGCAGCTTATGCCTTCAACCTGAGAAAGTTACTGAAACACTCACACACAATGCGTGGCCTTCTGCCTACATTAGGTTTCAGAAAGACCTATTAGGATATTAGGTGGATATTAGGAACCAATAACCTGCTGCCTGTAAAGCACTTAATTTAAAGATGAGGTGAGAACATATTTTCACCACTCACTCAGTGGGTCATATCTTTGCTTGCCTGACTATATAATACTAGCTGTAGGGTATCTCTTAAGAGCATGGACGCAAGAATTGGATAGATCTGGGTTCAAATCCTTGCTCTGTCTTTTCCTATATGCTTTTGATGTCTATGCACCTCAGTTTTCTCATCTGTGAATGGGGTAATAGTCAGATTTCCTCCATGATTGTTATGGAGGGTTAGATGAGTTAATTTGTATAAAGTACCTAAAAATTGACACATTTATTTTTGATATTAATTTAATTTTTCCCAATAAGAAAAATAAATCATGTATAACATCTATATTCTGACAGAAATAATCATAACACTGAATTTTGTAGAGAGTTACAGATTTAAAAAATTCCCTATAGCAAAGTTGGGTGGTTAAAATCTGGGCACTGGGGTCACAGTAATTTGGGTTCCAGTTCTAGTTCTCTCACTTACTAGCTGAGTAACCTTGGACAAATTTCTTAAGCTTCTAAAGTCTCAGTTTGTAAACTAGAATTTATGTTTCCTACCTCATTCATTTGTTTTGGCAATAAAATAAGAAAATGTCAAAAAAAAGTGTCTGTAAAGGTCTTGTCACAAATTAAAAACAGTTGATAGCCCTTACTCCTTTGATTTTGTTCACTTTGGCATCAGAATTTAGACAATGATTATCAGAGTGCCCACAGCAACCATAACTATTATTGAGGGGGTTCCTTCTTTCTTTACTAGTATTTTTTTAAAACAAGGAAAGCTTTTTAAAAAGTCTTATCTATTTATTTATTTTTGGCTTCACTGGGTCTTTGTATTTGCAAGAGCTTTTCTCTAGCTGGGACTTTTCTCTAGTTGCATTACCTGGGCTTCTCATTGTGGTGGCTTTTCTTGTGGAGCGTGAGCTCTAGGGAGCGTGGGCTCAGCAGTCATGATGCATGGGCTCAGTTGCTCTGTAGCATGTGGGATCTTCTTGAAACGGAGATCCACCTCTTGTCTCCCGCTTTGGCAGGCAGTTTCATCACCCCTGGACTACCAGGGAAGTCCAAGGAGGTTCTTTATTTCAAGAACTTTATGAAGCTGACAACAGGTTTGTTGCAAATAATTGAAGTTTAGAGAAAGCGTCATCTCCATTTGCCCCTCTCTAGGGAAAAAAATGGATCCTCCAAAAAACTGGCCTGGGCCAGCCTAGATTAATCTAGTTTTAGTTTCAGGGACTCGCATGTAGATAGCATTTTGTGTCAGGTCATATATACCATCAGGAGGACTTCATCTAATGTCAGGGTTTTAAATACTCACTGCAGAAAGTTCTTTGACTTGACTTCCTTGCGAATCCAGTCTTCAGGTTCTGAGTTGTCAGCAGTGTTTTCTTTGGAAGGCTTGGCTTGCCTCACCATGATGTGCTAAAGGCTGTCTTTTGGCCTTGCTGTTGAGCAGAAATGGTTGTGTTTCTACAGCTGTCTCTCTGCCGGGGCTGACTCACTCTGTGTCTTTGCATTCCTAGGCCTCTCACCTCTGCCAAAACAATTCTAAAATAGCATTTTTGGTGTGCTCTGGTAACAAGGTGGGGGTGTGTGTGTGTGTGTGGCATTTCAGTCTCTTTTGGGTGGAAAAATCCACTTTTTGTGGGAGTCAGAGGTCAAAATATTGCCACCTTATACTGCCGGGAAACACAAATATTTGCTGTGGCTTTTTCCTCACACATGTAGCCCTATAGTTTGTTTCTGCTTAATCACCTACTGTCTAATTTCTAACACTATGTAAGCAATTCATGCTTATTGTAGAAAACTTGAAAAAATGCATGAAAAAGAGATTAAAAAAATTATTTCCCAAAGACATCTGCCACATTTTAGCATATTTCTCTCTAGTCCTTCGACATTTGATTTTTTTCCCCATTTTATCATTATTTTACAATGTGAACTAGAGAACATACTGTTTACATAATTTCCTTATGATTCTTTTTTGCTGGACGTTACAATAAGCATTCCTTTGTGATTTCTGATGCTCTTTGAGAATATAGCCAAGCTGATCTTTACTGGGTTTTTACTTATTGCAAGAGTAGAACAATTTTTTTTTAATTAAATTTGAAAGCACAGATAAACTCAAATTAGAAATCCATTAAAACCATGCATAATCCCACCACTCAAAGACAACTTCTGCTAATATTTTGTTGTATTTCCTCTGTATTTAGATTACCTATATTTTAGGTCTACATAGAGAACATGTTCTTCATTCCATTTAAAAAAAAAATTTTTTTTTTTGGATGAGGACCATTTTTAAAGTCTTCATGGAATTTGTTAACAATATTGCTTCTGTTTTATGTCTTGATTTTTTTGGCTATGAGGCATGTGGAATCTTAGCTCCCTGACAAAGGATCAAACGCACACCCCTTGCACTGGAAGGTGAAGTCTTAACCACTGGACCACCAGGGAAGTCCCTACACTTCATTATAAAAATGTGTTATTCACTTAAAAATACTTGAACTCATCTTTTTAATAAAACCTTACAACTGTTGTGAAGGAGGGAGGTGGGCAAAACACGTGAAGGGGGAAGAGGTACAAACTTAAATTTATAAAATAAATGATTCCTGGGGATATAACGTACAGCATGGTGACTCTAGTTAATAAACTGTCTCATAGATGCAGTTGCTAAGGGAGTAGATCTTAAAAACATTGAAACATATACATTACCGTATGCAAAATAGGTAGTTAGTGGGAAGTATAACCCAGGGAGCCCAAATTGGTGCTCTGTGACAACCTAGAGAGGTGGGATGGGGTGGGGCATGGGAGGAAGTTTTAGGAGAGAGGGGACATATGTGTACCCTGGCTGATTCACATTGTTATATGACAGAAACCAACACAACATTGCAAGGCAATTATCTTCCTTAAAAAAAGGTTCTCTCAAGAAAAAAAATGTAACTGTATGTGGTGATGAATGTTAACTAGATTTACTGTGGTGACCATTTTGCAAGTATATACAAATATTGAGTTATTGGTTAGACATCTGAAACTAATACAATGTTACATGTAAATTGTATTTCAATTTTTTTTTAAAAAGACCTATGATTCTACCATCTATTCTTCTATTTGCATAGAAATCCATTGAATGGGATGATTCTTTCTTTTTGGGGGGGATGATTCTTTTATTCAAAAAATTTCTATTGTTGGACATTTAACCTTATTATATTGTTGGACTAATTTTGAAATTATCGCTCGATGGCCTAAAGTATCCCGTGAGTACCTGCTGTCTCTTCCATGAGCCTCGGGTGCCTGGAGGTCAGAGAGAATTCCTAAGGCAACTCAGTCCCCAGCCTGCTGCCCAGCACCCAGCACCCAGCACATGGTCCACATGATAAGTACTGGTCAGATGAGTGAATCCTACTGAGCTTGGGTGGCCTGGGGGTCACCACAGCACAGAACAGAACCATTTGCTGGCCTTGGGGAGCTGCCAGCCTGGGATCCCAACCCGCTGCTCTGTCTGCTGCTCCGAGACTGAGTCTGTCTGCCCTTCTACCCTCATTTGAATTTCCTCCAGGACCATGCAGGTTACACACGCTTATTCTTTTATTATGGGCCACTGGATGCTATCTGCCTCTTTGTAAAGCTGAGAATCATAGTGAGTTATTTGAGGGAAGCATTCTGGAAGAAGATAGAAGACCCCCTGGTGGAAATAACTCTGATTTTGGAGTGCAAAGACTTTGGTTTGACTCCTTGCTTACCACTCAGCTTTGCAATGTTAGGAGTCTCACCCAACCTTCCAGACTTTCGTGTCCTTCTTTAGCAAGTGGGAAAATGCAAATATATACTCTTCCTCTGTATAAAGGCTTGCTGAGAAGAGCAACCGTCCTGTAGATGTGAGCTGGGCCAAGTAGGTAGAGGAATGGGGTGGGGAGAGAAGCCAATGAGGCCCTTTGGCCTCATATTCACAGATCACCTCAAACTTATATTTTTAAGGATCACACACAAGCATGTGCATATGCTATCAACTAGATGCCATTGTGCGGCATAGCACGGCCTTTGTGTGTGTATGCCAAAAGTGATGATTTGCACAGGATTAATGTTTCAACTGTTCCATAATTTTTATAACTCTGTTTTTGGTCTCTTTTCCCTTTATTTTGACTATGCTGGCAGCCTCAGTCAAAGGAAGTGGCTGAGGTCTCCTGACTTGCGGGAAACCCTGTTTGCCAAAGCACCTCATAAAGGACACACCACAACACTGGGAACAAAACATGGGCAGGAGGAGTAGGGCTGCTCTCTGGTAGGAGGGGGCGGGCGATGGAGAGAACGTAGGAGAATGAGTAGGAAATTCTGGGGAGCCAGCTCCCCTAGGGTCGTCTACCTGAGGCTACTCCAACTGGAAGCAGAGTTGGTAAAGTGATGGCAGCAGAGAAACTCATTTTGAACATTGCCTTTTTTTTCCCCCCCGGAAAGACCATTACTATTCAGTTAGCAGGAACAAGGATTTTCAAAGGAAAAATTTTGTTGCAATAAAAAAAAAAAAATAGGAGAAAATTAGAAAACACCCAAAGGCAGTTTGGGTGTCTCTCCTCTCTACTCCCACAGTCATTTAGGACCCCTTGAAGGCTCTAGCTGCAAAGGTAACAGTGTTACTGTGGATGAACTCTGTGTCCCAGGCAGCAATCTGCAGTGGACCCAAGGTCAACAGTTTTCCTCAAGCCATTTTACCCTCGGCTCATTTTATGCCACCATTTATTAGAAGGGACAGTTTGTATCACAAATCTCATAAAGTGGCTGCCATTCCGAGTTTAATCATGCAATCAGAAAGGAAGTTACCTCACAATTTAACTAGGTGAAAAGGAGCTTGTTTACCATTATTACGTGTTCCATAATTGACTCGAGAGAACAGTCCTCCCCTTTCATTTACGGGAAGTGGGCCTCAGCTGTCTCACATTTGGAAATTTCCAAGGCAGGGTCAGCCTTTGAACCCTCTGTGCTGATGGCTGTGCTCACAGCCATTGGTTTATGTTCGGCCTTCACATCCTGGTCTGATTCTGGAGATTTGATGGTGATGGCTGTACCCCTTTTTGTGTGGGAAGGAGAGACCAGTTCTTCCCTCAGGCAAATGCCTATCTCCAAGTCACTGTTCCCAGGATCTCAGTTCAGTTCAGCTCAGTCGCTCAGTCGTGTCTGACTCTTTGTGACCCCATGAACTGCAGCACTCCAGGCCTCCCTGCCCATCACCAACTCACAGAGTGTACCCAAACCCATGTCCATTGTGTCAGTGATGCCATCCAGCCATCTCATCCTCTGTCGCCCCCTTCTCCTCCCACGTTCAATCTTTCCCAGCATCAGGGTCTTTTCCAATGAGTCAGCTCTTTGCATCTGGAGAAGGCAATGGCACCCACTCCAGTCCTCTTGCTTGGAAAATCTGAAGGACGGAGGAGCCTGGTGGGCTGCAGTCCATGGGGTCACGAACAGTCAGACACGACTGAGCACCTTCACTTTCACTTTTCACTTTCATGCATTGGAGATGCATGGAGAAGGAAACGGCAACCCACTCCAGTGTTCTTGCCTGGAGAATCCCAGGGATGGGGGAGCCTGATGGGCTGCCGTCTATGGGGTTGCACAGAGTTGGACACGACTGAACCGACTTACAGCAGCAGCAGCAACTCTTCGCATTAGGTGGCCAAAGTATTGGAGTTTCAGCTTCAGCATCGGTCCTTCCAATGAACACCCAGGACTGATCTCCTTTAGGATGGACTGGTTGGGTCTCTTGCAGTCCAAGGGACTCTCAAGAGTCTTCTCCAACACCACAGTTCAAAAGCATCAATTCTTCGGTGCTCAGCTTTCTTTATAGTCCAAATCTCACATCCATACATGACCACTGGAAAAACCATAGCCTTGACTAGACGGACCTTTGTTGGTAAAGCAATGTCTCTGCTTTTAAATATGCTGTCTAGGTTGGTCATAACTTTCCTTCTAAGGAGTAAGCGTCTTTTAATTTCATAGCTGCAGTCACCATCTGCAGTGATTCTGGAGCTCAGAAAAATAAAGTCAGCCACTGTTCCCACTGTTTCCCCATCTATTTGCCATGAAGTGATGGGACCAGATGCCATGATCTCAGTTTTCTGAATGTTGAGCTTTAAGCCAACTTTTTCACTCTCCTCTTTCACTTTCATCAAGAGGCTCTTTAGTTCTTATTCACTTTCTGCCATATGGGTGGTGTCATCTGCATGTCTGAGGTTATTGATATTTCTCCTGGCAATCTTAATTCCAGCTTGTGCTTCTTCCAGCCCAGCATTTTTCATGATGTACCCTGCATAGAAGTTAAATAAGCAGGGTGACAATATACAGCCTTGATGTACTCCTTTTCCTATTTGGAACCAGTCTGTTGTTCCATGTCCGGTTCTAACTGTTGCTTCCTGACCTGCATACAGGTTTCTCAAGAGGCAGGTCAGGTGGTCTGGAATTCCCATCTCTTTCAGAATTTTCCACAGTTTATTGTGATCCACACAGTCAAAGGCTTTGGCATAGTCAATAAAGCAAAAATAGATGTTTTTCTGGAACTCTCTTGCTTTTTCGATGATCCAGCGGATGTTGGCAATTTGATCTCTGGTTCCTCTGCCTTTTCTAAAACGAGCTTGAACATCTGGAAGTTCACGGTTCATGTATTGCTGAAGCCTGGCTTGGAGAATTTTAAGCATTACCAGGATCTCAAGCTTGTTTCAAAGGAGGAGGACCCAGAATTCTTGGTCCTCTTTTGCAGAACTTTTGTCATAAGGTGATGCTCTATTTTATACCATAACTGGGATTAGAAATGCTTTTAATGGAGTTAAACCTGACCTTCCTATACAAGTTTTTTTAAAATCTAAAATGATAATAGCATATATATGGCCTTCATAGTATATTAATACAAATTGTTAGAAACTTAAAAAAATATTAATTTATTTTTGGCTGTGCACGTTGGGGCGAGTGGGGCTACTCTCTAGTTGTGGTGCATGGGCTTCTCATTGTGATGGCGTCTCTAGCTGTGGAGCACAGGCTGTAGGGAGCATAGGCCGTAGGGTGTACAGGCTCAGTTGCCCTGAGGCATGTGGGATCTTCCCACATCAGAGATGGAACCAGAGTCCCTTGCACTGACTGCAAGGCAGATTCTTAACCACTGGACCACCAGGGACGCCCTGTTAGAAACTCTTGACTAACTTTGCAGGGTCACCCGGGGCCTCCTCCTCACCGGCCAGGTCTCTGAGTTGTTTCCCCAAACCAGGTGATGAGCAGCACTCGACACAGTAGCTAGCTCTCTTGCTTGACCTGCTCGCTCTCTCATCACGGCTCCCAGGACGCCTCTTTACCTGGGTCCCTCCAGGCTCCACTGGCTTGCCCTGTGCTGGGCAGGACGGGTCTACCTCCATCACCAGCACGGGAAGGTACTGACATTGGAACCACTTATCTCCCTTCCTGAAAACGCATCTTGCTCTTCCCCTTGCCCCTTCCCCACTCCCCAGGCCTCTACAAAGGAGACCACAGATGGTCCAAGCAACAGTTCTCCAGCTTTGTAGGCAGAAGGGGTCCAGATGGGTCTGGTTTCCTCACTTAGCTGCTCAGATGCTCAGCCTCTTCACTTCCAAGCTGGAAACATCAGTTGTTCTAGCCTTGTCCTTTTGTTGTGAATATTAAATGCTCTAAGTCAGTGGTTCTCAATGGGGTGTGGTTTTGCCCCCAGCAGATATTTGGCAATGTCTGGAAGTGTTTCTGGGGTCACATCACGAGTTGGGTGGGGTGGAGAGGTCAGCACTGGCATCTAGCCCGGAGAGGAAGCTGCTCTACATCCTACAAGGCACCAGCCGGCCCCACAGCAAAGAAGGGTCTGGCCCTGATGTCAGTAGTGCCGAGGCTGGGAAATTCTGCTGTGAGGCGTGAAGAGTGCTTAGTTCAACAGATAAGAAATGTCGTTGTCACTGTTGATGCCATTATTCTTTTATGCAGCTGCTCTCTGTCAGAGCAGTGGCCATGCCTTCTGGTACTTTTAAGAAGAAAGCTCATTTTAACCTTTTGATCTGTGATGCAAGAATGCTAAAGTACACACATTGGTGGAGACACTGTGTGTATGCATTTACAACATGACTAGGTGAAACATGGAGAAAGCCAATGTGCTGTGTGCACATTGGGAAAATTATAGATTATAAAAGTAACTATACTTTTACATATTACCACTAATCCTCCCTGGAAATTAGGCGTGTTATACTTCCTTTAGAGGAGAAAGCCTATACTTGGGAAAGTTAATGTGATTTGTCCCAGTGATAAAGGGGGATGAGGGATGAAGCCAGGCTATGAACCTAGCTATTTTGAATCAATGAGTTTTCTACCTGACTGCTCTCCCCACAGGCTTCCCCTCCCCACCAACTCCTGCCCCCAGGCCTGTGTTCTGAAATCAGATCAGATAGAGCATATCCAGGTGTTCTGTTTTACAGTCTGAGAAGGGCACAAGGACATCAGAAGAATCACTTCCTTAAGGTGGTGGATTGATTAGTGTTTACTTGAAAATGTTTATTTTTATAAACGCTCATAGCTGATACAGGGCTTTTCTGGTGGCTCAGAGGTTAAAGCGTCTGCCTCCAATGCGGGAGACCCGGGTTCAATCCCTGGGTTGGGAAGATCCCCTGGAGAAGGAAATGGCAACCCACCCCAGTATTCCTGCCTGGAGAATCCCTTGGTCGGAAGAACCTGGTGAGCTACAGTCCAGGGGGTCCCAAAAGTCGGACACGACTGAGTGACTAAACAACCGTTGATCTAATCATACCAAACTTTAAAAAAAAAATAAAAGAGAGATATCCATACAGGGCCCCAGGTGACACTGACTTCCGATCCTGCTGCCCATGCAAGACTCTCAAAGTCAATATTAAAGTTAACCAAATGTGATTCAGATTTAATCAAGTAGCTAGACTGGGGATTCCTTGTTTTGTGAAAATGCTGTCAAAATATGTTTCTAATCTCCCTGCCTCCTCTCTGCCTACCAATGCCTCCCCTCCCCAAGACACACACACACACACACACACACACACACACACACAAAGGGTGATGTCTTTACTATCTTTCATTCTTTCTGAGTCCATTTACCCCCTCGATATCTCTCTCTTCCCTCCCCAGTGAAACAGGTTAGCATCTTAATGGAGGGTAAGTGGTTCCAGCAGTTCCATTAGCCTTCTGGCTGGGTAGGGTAAGCGTGGAGAAAGTTTAGCAAGGAGGAAAGCCACAGTTCTGAGACGAACTAGTGTTTTACATCAAAAACAGTCTTTTTTTTTTTTTTTTTAAGAGAGCAGCCAAGTGGTGAGTTACAGAAGAGGGCCTCAGAGGTTGGGTCCTCCAGTGTTTCTCTGAACGAAGACAGTCACATAAGCAGTAACATCTGGATGGGGGAAGCCCGCTTTGAAATCTGAATATAGGCGGGCAGTGCTTATTTAAACATCGCCTATGTTTGAATAATGGCAAGAGTAGAGCCCGTGAGGGACTCTGCTTTTCAGGCTTTTGAAAAGGGGCAGAGAGAACGCCCAGCAGTGTGAGGCCATCTGGAGTTGAGGGTGGGGGCTCTGCAGGGATGTGGGGCGATGGCGAATTTGGGCACCTTTGTTCACAGCCTTCTTGGATTCTGTTTAAGTTTCTCATTTCTCCTTCATTCAGCAACTAACCGTCAAGGGCTGCGAGATCCATCCCCCACATCTTGTGGGCTTGTATGTGAGTTGAGCAGATAAGATGCAGAAAGATATCTCACCAGATCAAGGAGCAGCTTCAAAAACTCCCAGCATGATTCGAAATTTCAGCCAAGTCTGAGAATCAGAGTCTTAGAGGAGTGCTTCTCAAACACTAACATGCATTCATGACTTATGAGAATCTTATTAAAATACAGGGAGCCTGGGTTGGAGTCTTAAGGTTTTTTTCTTCTTTCGTAAGTTTTATTGTGATATAATTCACCTGCCATATGATTTGCCATTCAAAGTGCAGCTTTCAGTGATTTTCAGTATATTCATAAGGTGTGAAAACATCAGTACCATCTAACTCCAGAACCTCTTCATCACCCCAAAGGAGACCTTGTACCCTTTGACAGCCACTCCCTAATTCCTCTCCCTCCTATCTCTGATTAACTCTAAACCCCTTTCTGTGTCTGTGGATTTGCCTATTATGGACATTTCATACAAATTGAATGGTTCAACATGCTGCCTTTTGTGTCAGGCTTCTATTGCTAAACATAATGTTCTCAAGGTTCCTACATATTGTATCATGTATCAGTACTTCGTTGCTTTTGATGACTGATTCCATCATATGGATATTCCACATTTTTGTTTATCTATCCATCAATTAATAAACAGATGGATTGTTTCCTCTTTTGGGCTATTATGAATAATGCTAATATGGAAATTTGTGTACAAATTTTTGTGTGTACATATATTTTCAATTCTGGTGGATATATCGCTAGGAGTGGAATTGCTGGGCCACATGATAACTCTACATTTACCTTTCTGAGGAGCTCCCAACTAGTTTGTAACGTGGATGCACCATTTTACATCCCCATCAGCAATGTGTGAGAGTTCCACTCTCTCCACATCCTTGTTAACCCTTGCTATTGTCTGAATTTTTTTTTTTATGATAGTCTTCCCAGTGGGTATGAAATGGCATTTCAGTGTGGTTTGATTTGCATTTCCCTAATAACTAATGTTGAGCATCTTTTCATGTGCTTATTTGGCTATCTATATATCTTCTTTAGAGAAATGTCTATTTAAATCCTTTGCACATTTAAAAAATTGGTTGTCTTTATTGTTGAGTTGTGTTTTTTATATATTCTAGATATTCGATTCTTATCAGATACATGATTTGTGAATATTTTCTCTCATTTTGGAGGCTCTGTTTTCACTTTCTCAATAATGTTCTTTGAAGGCATAAACTTGATGATATTTCCTTTATTGATTTTTCCTTTTTTTTGTTTTTTATTTTTTTTGATTTTTTCTTTTTTTAAAAGATAGAAGCACGTCTTTCCTGAATTACATATAAACTTTATCTATATCACATTATATTGGAATGAGTCTTTTTAAAAAATTTTTTAAAAATTAATGTATTTGTTTTGGGCTTACCTGGGTCTTTATTGCTGCACACGGGCTTTCTCTAGTTGCGGGGCTGGGGTTTCTGGCTGCAGCGGCTTCTTTTGTTGCAGAGCACAGAATCTAGGCCTGTGGGCTTCAGTAGTGTGGTTCATGGGCTGAGTTGCATCTCGGCATGTGGAATCTTCCTTGACCAGTGGTCGGTCTCTTGTCCTTGGCGTTAGCAGACAGACTCTTAACCACTGGGCCGTCAGGGAAGTCCTCCCCTTTCCCTCTTGTAGCTTGTGATGTCAGTGTTACATCTAGGAGACCATTGCTTTGTTCATGGGCACAGAGATTTTCATTTCTAGAAGCCCTCAGGTGGTGCTGCTGCTGGTTGAAGATCCGCAGTTTGGGTAGCAAGGGTTTTTTTTTTTTTTTTCCTTTTCAGTGATCTGATGGAGTAGAACTGCTGATCTCTTTGGATGGCATACTAATCAACTCCGGTGCTGTCTGAATCAAACTGGAGTTTTTCTTAGCCTGTCAGGGCTCTCTCATAGGGTTGCAGGTAGGGATGGAGGAAAGTGGTGGTCTGCCTTTTCGTCTTGTTAGAAACTCTGAATTTAAGAGCTGGGATGAATTGAAACTCAGGACTGTAAGCTCTAGGTAAAGAGTGCTTTCGCCATATTGGAATTCAGCTGTTGAAAGAGTAACTTACATGAGGAGCCCTTGTCTGTAGTTCTGATCATAGATAGAAGTTTCCTGTTCCGGCAGCATTTGCTCTGATGAGATCTGAGATTTAGCCGCAGGCAGCACTGTGTCCAGAACAAATTACAGGGTTGTATGAGCAATACAATTGTGTGATTCCCTCAGACATGCCCCATTTCAGAGTGTAACATTCCCTTAAATTGTAAGCTTATTAGCAGGAAGCTTAGCTTGGATTCGTCTGCTTAATTTTTTTTCTTTAAATTTTGTTGGTGCTTAAATGAAACCTCCGCTTTCAGATTCAAAGCTCCAGAAAGAATCCTGGGGTATTGATGGCTCTCTAGATGATGGTCTTTCTTTTTCTGGAGCATTTCTTCTCATAGACTAAGTAAAGATGACCTCTACTGTTTGCTGGGCTCCATAGAGCCCTCCTTGGGGAGCCCTTTGGCCAAGGGCTCAGTCAGCCTGGCTGCCGGATAGGAAACACTGACCATGGACACTCTCTGGAGGCGAAGTAGGAGTTTGTGGGTGGCACTTTCCTGGCAAAGTCAGAATGTGTCCAGCTCTAGGGGCTGCAGAGAGGAGGGGACCACAGTGAGTCAGGCTCGCAGGGTCCAGTCCTCTGCCTGCAGGCTAGATCCCCCCAGCCTGGCCCTCCCACTCTGCCGCCAGCGCTGTCCCTCAGAGCCCTTTCCATCTCCGCCTTCTCTGAGCTGCTTCTCCTTGGAATGTCTGTGGTCTTCTCAGTTTGGTAAGGGAGTATGGATGAGATTCAGCTATTCATCATTCATTTATTTGTCCCTTCTTACATAATTATTGAGCCCCTGCTATATGCAGGGGGCTGTGCTTGTCACTGGAGGGATTTCAAAGACTGTCTTTGCCCTCCCAAAGTTTTCAGTCTGACGGAGATAACCATTCTAAGTTTGGCAAATATTTATTGAAGGCATACTATGTGCCAGGCACTGTTCTAGGAAAGTGAAAGAAAAAGTGAAAGTGTTAGTTGCTCAGTTGTGTCCAACTCTTTGTGACCCCATGGACTGTAGCCCACTAGGCTCCTCTGTCCATGGAATTCTCTGGGCAAGAATACTGGAGTGGTTAGCCATTCCCTCTCCAGAGGATGTTCCCAACCCAGAGATTGAACCTGAGCTTCCTGCATTGCAGGGAAGCCCACTGTTCTAGGTGTGTGCTGGGCTGTGCTAAATTGCTTCAGTTGTTTCTGACTCTTTGCGACCCTATGGACCATAGCTGGCCAGGCTCCTCTGTCCACTGGATTCTCCAGGCAAGAATACTGGAGTGGGTTGCCATGCCCTTCTCCAGGGGAATCCTCCCCATCCAGGGAATGAACCTGTGTCTCTTAAATCTCCTGCATTGGCGGGCGGGTTCTTTATCATTAGCACCACCTGGGAAGCCCTGCTGTTCTAGGGGTTGTAGTTAAATCAGTAACAGAACAGGCCAGGTTTCTGCCACATGGAGCTTACTGGGGCAGCTAGTAGCTAGCTGTGGCACAGGGAAGTGCAGTTAAAATACTGGAATCTAGAAGATGGTACTGTTGAACCCATCTACAGGACAGCAGTGGAGATGCAGACATACAGAACAGACTTTTGGACACAGTAGGAGAGAGAGAAGGTGGAATGACTTGAGAGATTAGCTTTGAAACACACACATTACCATATGTAAAGTAGATAGCCAGTGGGAATTAGCTATATGACACAGGGAACCAAAGCCGGTGTTCAGTGACAACCTAGAGGGGTGGGATAGGGAGGGACGTTTAAGACAGACAGGACATATGTTTACCTATGGCTGATTCATGTTGATGTATGGCAGAAACTATCACATTATTGTAAAATAATTATCCTCCAGATAAAAATAAAAATTAAAAAAATGATATTGACTACACGCTTGCTATCTCCATTCATTCACTCATTCATTCATCCTTTCGTTCCAGAAGTTCTTAACTAGCTCACACTGTACACCTGGCCCCCTATTAAATCTGAGGATCGAGTAAGGACCAGATTCTGTCTTTCTTGGTACATACAGTCTACTGGGGATTCAGTCATGAGCCAAGTAATTGTATTTGTGACCCAATAATAACAAACAGATGAATTGTTTGAAGAGCTACCCTCACCTGAGACACATCCCAGGGTCTTGACTGATCCCACGGACTCCAGGAGACTTCCAAATGTCAGTATCTGCACTTCCTCCCTTGACGACCCAACAACCTTTATCCAACGAGTTTCAGGGCTTGTTGGGCACACAACTTTCTTATCATTTAACTGGTAGGGTCAGGGTAGTTATCTCCCATGTAATGAGTTTTCCAGCCACCTGAACCTGATCTGTATGTGTCAAAGATTCACAGCTCCCCTCCTTTTTTGACCTTTTTGCTAGAAGTCCTCCTGAACTTTTGTGTAATTTTTATGCTTTTAAATACAGTATATATGTTGAGTTTAATCTTATCTTGATGAGTAGGCTAATATTTATAGAGCTGCTTTCATCCAATATTTTGGCATCTATGGTTCAGCCTTACCTGGATCCATTATTAAACTGGGAGTTCATGAGTAGTGATTTTCTGATTTTGTCGTTCCTTTTCTGCTTATTGGCTGGCATTCTTTTGTAAGAAGAGAGCCCATCACATTTTCTTCCTCCTACTTCTCTCTCTCTTTTTTTTTGGTGTCACTGTGGACTCATGGATAATTTTTGTATTCTATCCAATGCCAGTATTATTAATCTTTTAGCACAGATTATCCTAAAATTGGACAGTGGAAGCTTTATCAGCTCTTATATCTTCTTGACAGCTTTACTGAGATATAATTGAAACACAGTAAACATCACATGTTTAAAGTATAAAAGGACTTCTCTCACACTGTAGTGGTTAAGACTCCGCACTTTCAAAGCAGCGGGTGCAGGTCTGATCCCTGACCAGAGAACTAAGATCCCACATGCATGGCCAAAAAATTTTTTTTTTAAAAAGCAGTATACAATTTGGTAAGTTTTGGCATATGTGTGCCTCATAAAATCATCATTACAATCAAGATAACATATCCATTACTTCCCCCATAAAGTTTCATTATGCTCCTTTGCAAACCTCTCTATTTCTCCTCTCTCCTCCAGAGCCCCCATCCTCAGGCCCTCAAGGAAACATAGATCTGTTTTCTTTTACAGTAGTTTGTGTATGTTTGAATGTGATAGAAAACAAATCATACAGTATATACTCTTATTTTGTTTGGTTTCCCAGTGTAATTATTTTGCAATCTATTCAGGTTGTAAAGTGTGTCCGTAGTTCTTTCCATGTTATTGATGAGTAGTATTTCATTGTGTAGGTAAACACAAGTTGTTTGTTCCCTCGTTGATGGACATTGGTTGGTTCCAATTTGGGGGCTGTTACAAATGAAACTTCTGTGAACATTCATGTATAAATCTTTGTGGGTGACATGTACTCATTTGCTTTCCTAGAGTGATTACTTAGGAGTGGAATAGCTACATGGTTAAAACTTTAAGAAACTGCCAGTGGTTGTGACATTTTACGTGCCCTCCATCTGTGCAAGAGTGTTCTTAATCTTCTGCATCCTTGCCAACACTTGATACAGTCATTTAATTTTTTTAACCATTCTAATGGACGTGTAGTGGCATTTCACTGTGATTTTAATTTGCATTTTCCTAATAACTGATGATGTTGGGCACATGCTTATCTGCCTTTTTGCCATATCTTTTTACAGATAAAAGAATTGTATGTTCAATTGTTCAGTGTTTTTGCTTTTTAAAATTGGATTATTTTCTTTGAGTTTTGTGAGTTCTTTAGTACCCTGAAGAGTCTTGCCTTCAAAGTGGAAAATAATTAGTTCTATAAGGAGCACTCTCTGTCCCTGTTAACAAATCTTAAGGCGAGATTCCCCAAAGATCAAATTCTTTCCATTTGACTTAACTGTGCCCTCAAACAAGCTCAGTTTATAGGAGTATAAAAATATTCAGCACGCAAGAAGGTAAAATTTACAATGACTGATGTCTAAATAAAAATTTTCAGCCATGCAAGAAAGCATAAAATTATGACCCATAATGGGGAAAGAGAAACCCGTCAACTGCAATTTACCCAGGACTGACAAAGAAGTTAGAATGAAGAGTCAAGGAGGTATAGATAGTAATTATAACATAGAACATATATTCAATGGTTAAAGACATGGATGGTATAAGACTCAATTAGGTGAAAACTACAATATATGATAAAAATATACTAGGATTAACAGCAGATTAGATGTTGCAGAAGAAAACATTTGGGAATCTGAAGACATAGAAAGAAACTATCCACAATGAAATGATGAAAGATAAAATAATTTTAAAAAATGAAATAAGCATTAGTGATCAGTGGGAAAACTTTAAACAGCCTAAAATATTTGTAATTGGACTCCCCACAAGACAGAGTGGGAAAAAGAAGATACTTGAGTAAATAATGGCTGAAAATTTCACAAATTTGATGAAAACTATTAACCCACAGATCCAAGAAGTGCAATTAACCCCAAGCACAAGAAACATGAAGAAAACTAGACCAAGTAACATCATAATCAATGTTAAAGAAAAAAACATGTTAAAAGCTAGAGAAGAACGACCCTGAGGAGCATAGGGTAAGAATGACAGCAGATATTCTTTTTCAGTTCAGTTCAGTCACTTGTTGTGTTCAACTCTTTGCAACCCCATGGACCGCAGCATGCCAGGCTTCCCTGTCCATCACCAACTCCCGGAGCTTATTCAAACTCATGTCCATTGAGTCAGTGATGTCCTCTAACCGTCTTATCCTCTGTCATCCCCTTCTCCTCCTGCCCTCAATTTTTCCCAGCATCAGGGTCTTTTCCAATGAGTCAGTTCTTCACATCAGGTGGTCAAAGTATTGGAGCTTCAGCTTCAGCATCAATCCTTCCAATGAATATTCAAGACTGATTTCCTTTAGGATTGACTGGTTTGATCTCCTTGCAGTCCAAGGGACTGTCAAAAGTTGTCTACAAACACCACAGTTCAAAGGCATTAATTCTTCCTTGCTCAGCTTTCTTTATAGTCCAACTCTCACGTCCATACATGACTACTGGAAGAACCGTAACTTTGACTAGATGGACTTTTGTCGTGAAAGTAATGTCTCTGCTTTTTAATATGCTGTCTATGTTGGTCATAGCTTTTCTTACAAGGAGTAAGCGTCTTTTAATTTTATGGCTGCAGTCATCATCTGCAGTGATTTTGGAGCCCCCAAAAATAAAATCTGACACTCTTTCCATTGTTTCCCCATCTATTTGCCATGAAGTGATGGGATTGGATGCCATGATCTTAGTTTTTAAACGTTGAATTTTAAGCCAGCTTTTTCACTCTCCTCTTCCACATTCATCAAGAGGCTCTTTAGTTCTTCTTCACTTTCTGCCATAAGGGAGTTGTCATCTGCATATCTGAGGTTATTGATATTTCTCCCAGCAATCGTGATTCCAGTTTGTGTTTCTTTCAGCCCAGCGTTTCTCATGATGTACTCTGCATATAAGTTAAGTCAGCAGGGTGACAATATACAGCCTTGACGTACTCCTTTCCCTACCTGGAACTAATCCATTGTTTCATGTCTGGTTCTAACTGTTGCTTCTTGACCTACATACAGATTTCTCAGGAGGCAGGTAAGGTGGTCTGGTATTCCCATCTTTTGAAGAATTTTCCACAGTTTGTTGTGATCTACACAAAGGCTTTGGCATAATAAGTAAAGCAGAAGTATATGTTTTTCTGATATTCTCTGGCATTTCTGATGACCCAACAGATGTTGGCAATTTAATCTCTGGTTCCTCTCCCTTTTCTAAATCCAGCTTGAATATCTGAAAGTTCACGATTCATGTACTGTTGAAGCCTGGCTTAGAGAATTTTGAGCATTACTTTGCTAGCGTGTGAGATGAGTGCAATTGTGCAGTAGTTTGAGCATTCTTTGACATTGCCTTTCTTTGGGATTGGAATAAAAACTGACCTTTTCTAGTCCTGTGGCCACTGCTGAGTTTTCCAAATTTGCTGGCATATAGAGTGCAGCACTTTCACAGCATCATCTTTTAGGATTTGAAATAGCTCTACTGGAATTCCATCACCTCCACTAGCTTTGTTGGTAGTGATGCTTATAATGGCCCGTTTGACTTCGCATTCCAGGATGTCTGGCTCTAAGTGAGTGATCACACCATTGTGATTTTCTGGGTCTTGAAGATCCTTCTCATATAGTTCTTCTGTATATTCTTGCCACCTCCTCTTAATATCTTCTGCCTCTGTTAGGTCCATACCATTTCTGTCCTTTATTGTGCCCATCTTTGCATGAAATGTTCTCTTGGTGTCTCTAATTTTCTTGAAGAGAACTCTAGCCTTGCCCATTCTATTGTTTTCCTCTATTTCTTTGCACTGATCACTGAGGAAGGCTTTCTTATCTCTCCTTGCTATTATTTGGAACTCTGCATTCAAATGGGTATATCTTTCCTTTTCTCCTTTGCCTTTCACTTCTCTTCTTGTTCAGCTATTTGTAAGGCCTCCTCAGACAACCATTGTTGCCTTTTTGCATTTCTTTTTCTTGGGAATGGTCTTGCTCCCTGTCTCCTATACACTTTCACAAACTTCCTTCCATAGTTCATCAGGCACTCTGTCTATCAGACTTAATCCCTTGAATCTAATATTTGTCACTTGGACTGTATAATCATAAGGGATTTGATTTAGGTCATACCTGAATCATCTAGTGGTTTTCCCTACTTTCTTCAATAAAGTCTGAATTTGGCAATAAGGAGTTCATGATCTGAGCCACAGTCAGCTCCCAGTCTTGTTTTTGCTGACTGTATAGAGAATCCGAGGGACGGGGGAGCCTGGTGGGCTGCCGTCTGTGGGGTCACACAGAGTCAGACACGACTGAAGTGACTCAGCAGCAGCAGCAGCAGAGCTTCTCCATCTTTGGCTGCAAAGAATATACTCAATCTGATTTCGGTGTTGACCATCTGATGATGTCCATGTGTAGAGTCTTCCCTTGTGTTGTTGAAAGAGGGTGTTTGCTATGACCAGTGCGTTCTCTTGGCAGAACGCTATTAGCCTTTGACCTGCTTCATGCTGCACTCCAAGGATAAATTTGCCTGTCACTCCAGGATCTCTTGACTTCCTACTTTTGCTCCCAGTCCCCTATAATGAAAAGGACATCTTTTTTGGGTCTTAGTTCTAGAAGGTCTTGTAGGTCTTCATAGAACCATTCAGCTTCATCCTCTTCAGCTTTACTGGTTGGGGCATAGACTTGTATTACTGTGATGTTGAATGGTTTGCCTTGGAAACAAACAGAGATCATTCTGTTGTTTTTGAGATTGCACATTGTAGTTGCAACTATTTATATAACATTTATATTTTATTAATGAAAATGAAAGTGACAGTCACTTAGTCGTGCCCAACTCTTTGCTACCCTATGTATACAGTCCATGAAATTCCCCAGGCCAGAATACTAGAGTGGGTAGCCTTTCCCTTCTCCAGGGGATCTTTCCAATCCAGGGATCAAACCCAGGTCTCCCACATTGCAGGCAGATTCTTTACCAGCTGAGCCACCAAGGAAGCCCAAGAATACTGGAGTGGGCAGCCTATCCCTTCTCCAGAGGATCTTCCCAACCCAGGAATTGAACATGGGTCTCTGGCATTGCAGGTGGATTCTTTACCAACTGAGGTACTAGAGAAGCCTATATTGTATTAATATTAGGTATCAAAAGTAATCTAGAGATGATTTCCAGTGTGTAGGAAGATGTACCTAAGTTATATACAAAGACTAGACCACTTTATTTTTTTAAACATTTCTCTGAGAATATTTTATCAAGTGCAGAAAAAATAAGAATAGGATCATCTTGCATGATGTCATTAATAACTTAAATATACTAGATTTCTGTCTGTGTTATTCGCTCAGTCGTGTTGACTCTTTGTGATCCTATGGTCTGTAGCCCACCAGGTTCTCTGTCCATGGAATTCTCCAGGCAAGAATACTGGAGTGTGTAGCCATTCTCCTCTCCAGGGGATCCTCCAGACCCAGGGATTGAACGAAGTTCTCCTGCACTGCAAGAGTTCCTTTACCATCTGAGCTACCAGGGAAGCCCCATAATAGATTTGTATTTATATTAATCTTATATGCTACACAAATACATTTAAAATTTCATATCTCATACATTGTTATTAGATGTCCATAGGACATTTAGAAAAACTGGAAAAAAGATAAACATTACTAAATTTCAAAAAGTAGAATTCTTTTTTTTAATGTGATTCAGTTATACATATACCCATATATTATTTTTGAAATTATTTTACATTATAGATTATTATAAGATATTGACTGTAGTTCCTGTTATACCCCCAAAAAAGTACTTTAAATATGAAGCACAAATAGGTCAAAAATAAAAAAGATGGGAAAATGTACCACAATTTTCAGTTCAGTTCAGTCGCTCAGTCATGTCCAACCCTTTGAGACCCCATGTATTGCAGCACGCCAGGCCTCCCTGTCCATCACCAACTCCCGGAGTTTACTCAAACTCATGTCCATCGAGTCGGTGACACCATCCAGTCATCTTATCCTCTGTCGCCCCCTTCTCCTCCTGCCCCCAATCCCTCCCAGCATCATGGTCTTTTCCAATGAGTCAACTCTTTGCATGAGTTGGCCAAAGTATTGTGGAGTTTCAGCTTCAGCATCAGTCCTTCTAATGAACACCCAGGACTTTAGGATGGACTTGTTGTATCTCTTGCAGTTGAAGGGACTCTCAACAGTCTTCTCCAACACCACAGTTCAAAAGAATCAATTTTTCGGCGCTCAGCTTTCTTCACAGTCCAACTCTCACATCCATACATGACCACTGGAAAAACCATAGCCTTGACTAGACAGACCTTTGTTGGTAAAGTAATGTCTCTGCTTTTTAATATGCTATCTAGGTTGGTCATAACTTTCCTTCCAAGGAGTAAGTGTCTTTTAATTTCCTGGCTGCAATCACCATCTGCAGTGATTTTGGAGCCCAAAAAAATAAAGTCTGACACTGTTTCCACTGTTTCCCCATCTATTTCCCATGAAGTGATGGGACCAGATGCCATGATCTTAGTTTTCTGAATGTTGAGCTTTAAGCCAACTTTTTCACTCTCCTCTTTCACTTTCATCAAGAGAGTTTTTAGTTCCTCTTCACTTTTCTGCCATAAGGGTGGTATCATCTCATATTGAGGTTATTGATATTTCTCCCAGCAATCTTGATTCCAGGTTGTGCTTCTTCCAGCCCAGTATTTCTCATGATGTACTCTGCATATAACTTAAATAAGCAGGGTGACAATATACAGCCTTGACGTACTCCTTTTCCTATTTGGAACCAGTCTGTTGTTCCATGTCCAGTTCTAACTGTTGCTTCCTGACCTGCATACAGGTTTCTCCAGAGGCAGGTCTTAATACTAAGCAAAAGAAATTTGGAATCATTATATTAATAGTCAGTAAATTTCAGAGCAATGAATATTTCTAGAACTTCCCTGGTGGTCCAGTGGTTAAGAATCTGCCTGCCAATGCAGGGGACATGGGTTTGATCCTGGTCTGGGAAGATTCCACATGCCGAGGAGCACCTAAGCCCATGGACCACATCTACTGAGCCTGTGCCCTAGAGCCTGTGCTCTGCCACCACAGTGAAGCCACCCCAAGGAAAAGCCTGCTCATTGCAACTGGAGAAAACCTGCATGTGGCAATAAAGACCCAGCAGAGCCAAAAATGATAAAAATGAAAAGTGTTTTAATTTAAAAAATTAAAATTTAAAAACTTTAATAAAAAAGTATTTCCAATGATAAAGTCACTTCAAAATGATAAAGAACTCGATTCATCAAGAGAATATAACAGTTTTAAATGTTTATTCACCTGGTAACATAGCCTTGAAATACACAAAGTGGGAAGCTGGAGGGAAATTTTGCAATGTTTATCTAGTTCAACTTCTTTCTTCTTTTCTTCCTTTCCTCCTAACCTTCCTTCCTTTTTACTCTCCTTCCCTGCTTCCTTTTTATTTCACCCCCCTTTTGTTTCTTCTCCTCCTCCTCCTCCTTTCACAAAAGTAGGAACTGAGGCCACAGGTGAAGTGGCCGCAGAAGTATGCATCAAGTGAGAAGCCGAATTAGGTCTAAGCCCCAGGCCCTCCAAATTCTTATCTAGGACCCTTTCCTCCTCACTGCACTTGACTCGTCTTGAACAAACTCTGTCTTGATAAACGAATAACTCTTAAAGTGAGGGTATTAATGATGTATACACTAGCAAGTGGAAATCAGAGGTGTGACCTAAGCAGTATTCCTCATTTGTTGATAGTTGATTGGCATCAGCTAGCGCAGAAACCAAACAAAAGGTTGAAAAGAAAACTGGGGAAACTCCTGTCCTGTTTCAATTGCTCATTGAATTTCTGCTTTCAGGAGAAGTCTTTCTTGAGAACCCTGGGATGTTCTTAGTAGGTGTTTTCCCTTCCTGGCAATGGGTGGGCAATGCCCCCTTAAGTATGGTCTTTATTTGATGTAAACATCCTGGTGACCTGCTCTAACATGGTGGCTGCCATAGGCTGCCTCCTGTCTGCGCTGTCAATGTGCCCAATGGCCCAGTTCTGCCAACTGGCCCATGAATTCACATGGAAATTAATTACCAACTGAGCAAGAGCTATGGGAATCTCTGAGTGCTGACCCGTGTACCGAGATGAAGGCAATCAAACAAAGGGTCATCTGGGGTCAAGCCCATGGCTTTGGAGAGCCGTTTGTCACTTGGAATTGGGCAGGGAACCGTAAACACAAGAGATAGTGAGTGAAGTTGACTAATTATACACAATTGTGGCCACAGCTTGGTCTGATCAGACAGGGCAAGACAGAGACAGCTAGAATGCAAACGTATACTTAAAAACACAGCCTTCCCCAGTCAGAAATGGTGCAGGCAGTGCTGGAAAGACACGAGGAGGAGTTAGAGCAGCCCAGTCTTCAGTTTGCAGACTGTGAAGTATGACCTTGGAGAGGAGCGGAGGGTAATTTCAAGGCTCCCTGATAGTTAAACCAATGAGAGCTGCGTTGTGTCAGCCTTGAGTAACTACCATGACAGCTGAAGTCAAAACCAGAAGCTTTTAAAAAAATGCTTCTCCTCCAACTACTTACTCTGGGATAGTGTAATCCACAATTGCACGGAAGAAAGCTTAGCTTGCTGGACAGTCAGTTCAGGTAAGCTTTATTTTTATAAATAGAGGGGGAAAGAGAAACATATCCAACAATGGCATGAAGACTTTGGAGTTAAGCTGTTGTTGTCAGTTGCTCAGTCTTGTGTCTAACTCTTTGTGGCCCCATAGACAACAGCACACCAGGCTTCCCCGTCCTTCACCATCTCCCGGAGCTTGCTCAAACTCACGCCCGTCAAGTCGGTGATGCCATCCAACCATCTCGTTCTCTGTTGTTCCCTTCTCCTCCTGCCTTCAGTCTTTTCCAGCGAGTTGGCTCTTCGCATCAGGTGACCAGAGTACTGGAGCTAAGTAGTGCTGTGCTTAGTCTCTCAGTCGTGTCTGACTCTTTGTGACCTCACGGACTGTAGCCTGCCAGGCTCCTCAGTCTATGGGGATTCTCCAGGCAAGAACAGGAGTGGGTTGCCGTGCCTTCCTCAGGGGATCTTCCCAACCCAGGGGTCGAATCCAGGTCTCCTGCATTGCAGGCAGATTCTTTGCCATCTGAGCCACCAAGGAAACCCGGAGCTAAGCAGATATTGGTTTAAATCTCATCTCAAGTGCTAGAAACATGTGACTAGGATCAAATTAATCAATTGTTCTTAGTCTTAGTTCCTTCAACCGTAAGAGGAGGATGATTGCATGCACCTCATAGGATTGTTGTGAAGGTTAGGAGTAGTATATGCACATACATGTAGCAGGAGTGAGTACTGTCTTCCTCCTCCTCTTCATCATCACATCATCACTTGGATGATTTTGGAGAAGCCACCTCCTTTCTTTGCCTTTTGTTTTTGTCCCAGTGTAGAAAAATGATGAGCATAATCCTGGTCATCAGACCAAGCTGTACTATCTTAGGTGCTAAACCAAAACTGTGAGCTGAGAATGAGGACCAGGGTCCTCTCTCCTCTGAGGGTCATATAACACTGCCTTCCCCACCACCAGGGTAGTGAAAGGGGCTCTGACACTTGCTGTTTCGGGGGTCAAATGTGCCTCTGCCTCCCATACACACAGCTCGTTCCTCTTCCCCTAAATCTCTGTCCTCTGTTCGACCAGAAGAACTGAAAGTAGCCACCATTAAATATACTTATCAAAATATCTGTCAAAAAGCAATAACATGTCAGCTAGTCAATTGCAACTCATCTATTACATAATTATTACACATACATTATATTTGATTTTGTTGATGGAGTTTGGAAGCAGTGAAGGATGTCTGCAAAGGAATTCTGCCCAACAAGGGTAATTTGCCCTGCCTGTAATTTCCAGTAGGGTCCTATCCTAGTCACATTACACATAAACACAAAGAGTCTCAAAGTCTACCCCAAACTCCAGGTAACAGACACGATTGCCACCTCTCCTACCCCTTACTACCTTGTCCCCCCCCTCCCCACATTTCTACTGGATTAGGTAGAAACTCTTATTCTAATTCTGCCAGCTAAAATTCAGGCTGGGCATTTTTTTTTAATGCACAATAAAAGAATAATACTGTGATTAATGCCTCATTTTTTTCCTGAGAGAAGGAAGGAATTGCAGTTGGAAACATTCTCCCCCACATTCTGCTTCCTGACATACGGTGTTTGCAGAAGTCCCAGAGTAGAATGTGTGATGAGAGACTGAAGGCTTGAGGTACCATATTAGTCAGAATTCTTCAGAGGAACAGACCCCAAAAGAAAGAGATTTATTACAAGGAATTGGCTGATGCAATTATGGAGGCTGACAAATTCCAAGATCAAATTCTTAGGGGCCAGAAAAAGTGTCTTTCTTTTTAAAAAAATTCTGGTTCTAAAATGTAAAAAGAAAGCTTTAAAACTGCAATTAAAATGTTTAATTAAATGTCTATAAAAAGTAGTCATATGTCAGTCATATGCAACTCAATTCCTCTGTTATTAGATGGAAATTATATTCAATGATGGGAAGTGGATGCAGTTTAGGATGTCTGCTTTGATGTGGGGTGGAGCCTCCAGAAGTAAGGATGCTTAGGGTCTAGGAAGGTCTTAAAATAACCCCAACAAAGGCTGGGGAATGTGCATTGGCCAGGAATGGAGAGCAAATGGAAGACATTTGGAGAGAGGAATATGGGGGGACTTGGAGACTGACCGGGTGTGCAGGCCACAACCAGTGAGGCTCACAAGTGCCAGGAGAGGGGATGGTTCTGGAGACACAGTGGTAACAAAGCGAGGGGGTGGGGCGGGCATGGAAACCCTCTGATGGGTCTACCACCAGCAGTTTGACATCTAAGTCAGTGGAGAGAAACATTCTTTGCCCGAGCAACTTTCAGCAAGTGGGTCAGGGCAAGCCATCTGATGAAAAAGCAGTAAGTAACTGCTGACAGGCTGAACCACAAATACTTCTAGCTAAAAAGGAACAATAAAGTGGAGGCTGATGCCAAGAGCAATTCTAACTCTAGTAATTCATTTAACCTTTATCAGATCACCATGGATATTCCCCATTTTTGTGCCCTTTCTCTGGCTTTCATGCCGCACACAACCTATCTTCATTGAGCAGAGGGCTAAATGTGCCAACAAAAAGCCACAGGGACTGAGGTGGCAGGGACTCTCCACCCATGAGTGATGGCTGGAGCATGGGCTCTTTGGAAAAGGAGGCATTAACTGTGATCCAGGGAGATTCCCCCTCAGCAGGTTGGCTGGGCAGAGCTCATACTGCCACCTGTGTGCCCATCACCAAGGGAAAAGGGTACCCCACTACTGGGGGAGGCAGGGAATGAGCGGCTGAGATGGCAGAGAGAGAAGGATGGCGTCCACAGGTATGACTTACTCTTCCAGGCCACACACAGATCCCCAGACCTGAGGCGGTGGGGCTGTCCTCTGTAGAGTGTTCTTTTTGCATTTTGTTATTTATCTATTTACTTGATTATTTTGGTTGCCCTGGGTTTTCATTGCAGCGTGAATGCTCTTCTCTAGTTGTGGTCAACAGGGGCTGGCCGTGCACAGACTTCTCACTGCAGTGCCTTTCTCACTGTGGGACACAGGCTTTAGGGGCAGGGGCGTCTGCGGTCGCAGCGCGTGGGCTCGGGAGCTGTGCTGCGGGGCTCTGCAGTGCACGCTCAGTGGTTGGGGCACACGGGCTGAGTTGCTGTGTGGCATGTGGACTCTTCCTGGACCGGGGTCTGAATCCATGTCCTCTGCATTGCCAGGTGGATTCTTATCCACTATACCACCAGGGAAGTCCTCTGTCTGTGGTTTAAGATACCCCGTCATTGCATGGACTACTGGACCAGAGCCTCATTGCCCTTGGGGGAGCCTTATCCTCCTTTTCTGAAACAAAATAAATAAGGGTCAATTGATGGAATTGACCCCAAACAACCATGACACAAGGGCCCTGTTGGCTGATTTCCTTTGATCCTCTCCTCGGTGTCAAATGGCATGTGGCTAACTAGGCAAAGTTCATATTTGTTATTGAGAGATTTTCTTGTCTTTTTCAAAAGACTTCCTTTCCAGGCTAAACTACCTCAGGTCCCCAAGTTTGTCTTAGGGGAAACATTTATTTTAGCAAACCTTTATGTGGCCCTTGCTATGTGCCAAGCATGATTCTAGGTACATTATAAACATCAAACTATTTTATCCTCATGACAGCCCCATGAGATAGACATATGTGCGGTTATCATTTCCATTTTAGAGAAGTGGTGAAAATGGAGCAGAGAGGTTAACTAACTTTTCCAAGCTCACACTGCTTCTGAGAGGCAGAACGAGGCTTCGGGTCCTGGGGGTCCCCTTGCCATATTCCATGTTCCCTCACATCTCTCACTGCATGCTGCCTCAGCTTCTCTTAAGGCTGTGGAACGTAGTCAGTCACACTGTGCTAATGACAACTGGCCATGCACTAGTTTTGAGGAAGTGGCACTGGTTTGCCTCATCTCTAAGATTCTGGTAGCAGCTTGTCTTATGCCCCTGTCTTTCCAACACTGCCTGTTCAGTGGCCCAACAATTTTCTCAGATTGTGTCAGAAAAATCACAAAAACGAGCGGGGGAGGCCAGGGTGGGGAGGTCAACAAGGCATGCAAGACACCTGTTCCTACCTATGAACCTAGACCTTAGGTAGGTGCCTGGATTGTTTGTATTTACTTATTAGCAGCAGAAATGGACTCTGGTTAACTTAGGGGGGAAATGAAGAAAAGAAAAAAGTAAAAGAGAAAATATTGGAAGGATTCTTGGTGCATTGATTTATCTGACCAGTTGGGCCTCAGAAAGGACTGGCAACAAGGCAGCCTTGGAGATTTCAGTAACAGAACTCAAGAATGGTCTTTCAGGGTGGTCCTAAGGAATATATCCACTCCAAATATTCCTCATGCTTATGTCATTCCAGTAAAGACGTTCTATTCTCAGCAAAGAGAATGTGACTGGAACAGGTCCATCTATAGGGAAAGCGCTTGGTCAGGCTGTGGACCTGGCACATGGGATGAGGGAGTGGCGGTCCCGGGGAGGAAAGCAGGGAGGGACAGGGGCTGGGTGGGCACAGCAGCAGCCGTCCACTCGACGCCCAGCACCCCCCTCCGCTGGCCCCCAGCACCCTCTGCATCCTGGTCCTGCTGAAGGCCTCAACTACCCCCCACCTGTCTGTTTCTGATCCAGCCTGTTGACCTGGTGCTGATCCGTCTCTGTCTCCTCCCTTGGTGATTTGGTGCTTGGGCTCTGGCACTGTTGCCATTGGGTTTCTAGTGTCTCACACTAGTTCTAGGGCCTCACACAGAGTTCATTTCTAGTCCTGTGTTTGTGCCTGTTGATCATTACCAACTTTTATTCTGTAATTATTAATGTTTAAATGACATTTTCACTTCTGTCATCTCATTTAATCTTCTCAAAACCCCTACGAAGTCGACAAAATAGATACATTTCCACCATCTTGTAGACACATAATCTAGCATTTAGAGAGACGGGCCAGCTCAGTTGTTAAGTAATTAAGAAGCCAATGATTGCACTAAAATTTAGGACTTCCAGTTTTGCAATTCTGAGTTGCTGCCCATTTCTCCTAGTGTTATGGGTTACAGATTGCTATGCATGTCCCAAGAATAGTGTCTTTGATTAATAAACATCCTCTTATTTTTGAGAAAGAAGACAATAAGCAAGAAAATGGTAGAAAGTGGAAGACAGTTTTCTCTGCTGAACAATTTCTCATGGTCAAGCAAGAATGACACGTGTTCATGTCTGGGTGTTTGGAGTATCCAGCGTTTTGTTCACAAGGCATTCCTTTTTTAAAATCCCTTGATGAACAACAGTCATGATTCACTCAGCAGGCAAGCAGGGCCTAGCTCTCACTGTGGCCGCTCTTCAGCAGACACGCACAGCCACGTCGTATTTCCTCTGGCTGTCACGGGAGAGCCCCTTTGCCTTCTGGACCTCTGTCAACACCGGTTGAAGGACAAGCACAAATGACAAACAGGTTGTGATTATCAGTGTTGTCAAACCTCAGTCCCCACTGAGTCCGTTCACATGTTCTGATTTTCCAAAACTAGGTTAGCAGATATAGCAGGCTGTCTGGGAAGCCAGCAGCCTGGCTGCAATGGGTTTTCGACAATCTTTAATGCTACCTGGAGATTATCTCAGGGATTCCTCTGGTGCTAAGGTCCTGGGGCTGTGACCACCTCTAGGATACTTTTTAAATTAAGGTATTAGGGAAACATCTGTGAATTTATTCATTCATTCATTCAAAAGATATTTGTTAAGGGCCAACTGTGTTGCCAGACGTTGTCCTGGGGGTTGGAGGGAACAATTTAAATTCCCTGCTCTCGTTCAAAAATCAAGTGCTCATAAATGTGAGTGTGTGTGTGTGTTTACACAAACATACATGGAATGGATCTTTGATACCTTAAAGTAGGAGTCACAGACTTGAGTGATTTTAATCCAGGTATTACGGTAAACCGGAGAGGCCCAGGAAATGGGAGAAGGCAATGGCAACCCACTCCAGTGTTCTTGCCTGGAGAATCCCAGGGATCAGGGAGCCTGGTGGTCTGCTGTCTATGGGGTTGCACAGAGTCGGGCACGACTGAAGCGACTTAGCAGCAGCAGCAGTAGAGAGACCCAGGGTGTGCTCTCAGTTAGCATAACAAAACACCTCAGCATCAAGTGGCTTAATAAGACAGGGAGGATTTAATAGTAGAACTTGGGTTGGTCTCAGCTTGGTGTGTGTCCCTCTGATCTCCCCTGGGCTCATCCCTGTGGCTGTGGTCAGTGGTGGCTCAGTTGGGGCTGGATGGTCCAGCATGGCCTTCCTGTCTGGGGTATAGCCCTGGGTTATCAGCCAGCATTCTGGGTTCACCTGCTCATGGGCCCTCTGGCAAGCCAGCTTGGTTTGTTCCCATGGTGGCCTCAGGGCTCTCAGTAGTCAGTGAAGACGAGTTACCATGTTCAAGCGCTGTTTAAGCTTCTGATTGTGCTTGCATTTGCTAGGGTCTCATGGAGCGAGTCACATGTGTGAGCCTGGAGACATGAGAGTTATAAGATGACAATGAAAGGGTAGGGTGCCATGAGGCCCCAACATTGTGGCCACAATTGCAGCAGTCTACCTAGATACCATGCCACAGGCAAAGGGGAGCATGTGAACAGTTAGACAGCACGCCTTTCCAAACACCCAGCTCCATATTCTAGAGGGATTAGAGGTCCAGTGAAGAATCTGCCTGTAACGTGGGAGACCCGGGTTTGATACCTCGATTGGGAAGATACCCTGGAGAAAAGCATGTCAACCCACTCCAGTATTCTTGTCTGGGAAATCCCATGGACAGAGGAGCCTGGCGGGCTTCAGTCCATGGGGTTGCAAAGAGTCAGACATGACTTAGCAACTAACATTTTTCACTTTTCACAATTCAGATCCCTGGAATTGTAAAGAAAAGCCAGAAATCCAGATTTGTACATAAATCCTTTCCTATTGTAAATATTGTCAGTTAATGTAGAATGTTAAAATATGCTGTGACCAAGCCAAAATGCCTCTTTATTTGGGCTGAACTTGACTCGGGAGCCCCCAGTCTGTGGAGTCTGTCATGGGAGGTGGGACACCACAGCGCAAGGGGCTTTGTTTCTTAAATATTGGGAGCTTTCAAATAGCAAAACTGTAGGAGAGGACAATCAGTTCTTATTTTTACCAACTAAGGATTTTTTAAAAAAGTAATTGTCATCAATTATATTTTGATTTTATAAAAGAGTTAAGCACGCAAAACTAGGAATGACATGAGCTCAGAATAAATGCACAGTTCTTATGACAGAATCTTACACGAAGTTTCTAATTTTTAAATTCTAATTCTTATTGATTTAATTCTTTATCATATACAATTTTGAAATCACCATATAGCTTAATTTCTTTAATCAAAGGTACATTTACTGTATACTTTCTCCTTCTGATAGGTTATTAAACAATCATTTAGTTTTATAAAAGATGATGTAAAATTAAGGAAATTATGATATTCTCATTTTGTCATGAATCAGCAAAAGCTGTGTTTTTTGTGAGGGCTGGTGTCTGGACTACTGGTGTGGCAGATGGAGCATTGGCTATGGAATTATGGATCTGAGTGTTAGCCCTGGCTTTGCTCTTTACTATTCATTACATCTTTGAGCCCCAGTTTCCTCATCTGTAAACTGGAAATAATAATAATACGTACTTATGGATTAGGATAATATGAACTGCCTTGCAATACCGGGCACATAATCAACACTTAATACATGGTAGCTATTGTCCACTTTCCGTTCAAGGAGTCAAGGGAGTTGGTACAGCAGATGGGCTGGCTGAATTCCAGGTGCAGAACCCGTGGATACATAGGGTTGCGGTGCATTCATTTCCGTGCAGTGTCGTGTTGACCTCAAGCCTGAAGGCAGGCGTCACTGCTAGCTGTGTCACTTCCTAGCAGCACATTCAGAGGGAAGCCAAGTGTAATTCTACAGTGAAGACAGCAAGTACAGAACGCCTGGGACCGCCTGCCACCGCCTCAGCAGGCACGTTGAGTGATCACATCGCCGTTTGCAGCAGGGACACATCCTTGTTCAGAGTTCATCTCCAGAGCTATTTCCACTGAGTGGAGGCCCGTTTTCTGGGCCTTGGTTTCCTCATCTATAAAATGAGCTTGGCAGCACTTGTCATTCAGCATGGTCATAAAGGTTAAATGCGACATCATATGACGTCATCACCATGGAAAGGGCACAGCTTGATGCTGCGGGTGAAGCAGACAACGACCTTCTGAGCAGCAAGCGTCTGTCCAGCTCTGGCTCTGTCCAGGGGTGGGCTGAGTGCTGGGGGTGCGGTGTGTTTGCTTGTCCTTTTTTTGTTTGTTTTTTGCATATTTGGCATTAGGCCAGTCCAGGTCAGCCTTGCTTTACAAGGGTCCTTATCATGTAAGATTTAGATTTCTCTTCCTCTACCTTTGAGGTGAGGCATCATGCCTGTATGATCCAAACTTCTTGTTGAAAGCACCATTCCCCCACTTTTTCTCACCCCCTGTTTGTTGGAGCTCTGGGAGAGTGACTTTGGGTGGCCCCAAGCCTAGGTGTACTGTACCCGGGGGTATGGCCTCCTGGCTCTTGGCTCAGCTCAATATTAAAGGGTCCTCCCCTGTTCTGTCAGCAATGACCTTCTCCAATCCTGAGCTGTTCCAGCTGGTAACTGTCAACGGGGCTGCCATCCTTACATCAGCTGGTCTTGACCTCTGAGGTTCCTGGTTTTTACCTGACAATGGACTGACCTTCCTGGGTTCCTGACTGTGGCTTGAAAGTCTTAACCTGATTTAGCTCCTTTGTTTTCCCTATTTCACTTCCTGTTTTCCTTGTAGAATAAAGGAATGAGGTAGAAAAGGGTGGAGACATCAGGGTTTGACAGACTTGGGTTCTGTGGCTGCTTACTAGCCCTGTGATGCTAGGTAAGCTAGATTTTCTGGGCCTCGGTTTCCTCATCTATAAAATGAGCTTGACAGCACTTGTCATTTAGCCTGGTCATAAGGATTAAATGCGACATCATGTGATGTCATCATCATGGAAAGAGCACAACTTGATGCTGGGGGTGAAGCAGACACTGATCTTCTGAGCAGCAAGCGTCTGCTCAGCTCTGGCTCTGTCCCGGGGGCCGTTCAGCAGTGAGGAGAGGCGGGGAGCAGTGCACACAGCTACCTGCTCAAACAAGCTTACTGTCTAGAGGGAGAAACGCACACAGACAAGGAAATGAGTAAAGGAACAAAAGGTGCTGGATAGTAAAACACTCTGAAGAGAACATGTCAAGGCCAGGGGACGGGAAGGAATAGGGTAGGAAGACCAGCCACAGCCTCCAAGAGGAGGAGATGGTTGAGCCAAGACCTAGTTGACAAGAAGAAGCCAGACATGGGAGGATATGAAAGAAGCACTTTCTGAACAGAAGAACTGGCAAGTGCAAAGTCCCCGTGGGCCAGCACAGCCCAGGTGAGTGTGGGTGAGAGGCTAGCGAGGCTATAGAGAGAGTGGGAAGTAGAAGACCCTGGGGGAGGCAGGTGGCCCTTTGGAGGCTCAGGTACTATTGCGTCCCTTTCTGTCCTTCCTCCCAAATCTGGCCTCAGGCTGGTACCTCGTTATCTCCTCTGCCTTACAATTTAGCTTGGGAATCTTAGCCTAGTACCAAATTCTGACCGTGTTCCCAGTGTCTTGGTGTTAAGGACTTAAGGCTCTTCCCCGTTGCCCCCCACCCCGTACAACCAGATGCACAATTTATTCCCAGTTGCTAAGACTCATCTTTTGAGAAACCTGTCCTTTCTTGCTGTTGCTTGTCCCAGTCGTTGCCTCGTGAAGCACTGTCCCATGCTTCCAGGTTTACACGTAGGTTTTGCATGTTCATAATTTCTTCTGAAAACTTACACTCTTCTCTCATCTCTCCAGCTACACATAGGGTCCTTCAAACAGAACCATCACTCCTTCCTTTCCTTTGGTAACCCTCCATGACTACTGCCTTGTTTAGCTACTGAGTAAATGAAAGCTCCCCTCTCCACTCGAGCCACAACGGGCATCACTGTTGACACCATCTTTCTGTTTTACGTTCTTTATAGCTTTCTCACTATCTCAGTTTATCTGGTCTGTTCATCGGCTGCCTGCCCCAGTGGAAATGTCGATGCCACAAGAACAGGGACCTCACCTGTGTTTTCACTGTGCTGCCCCACGAGAAGCTCAGTGAAGGAATGAATCTGCACTGAAGACTTGGCCTTTAGTGGGTATGTTGGTCAAGTTAGCCTCATTGGTCAGGTGATTCTGACTTCATTGTGCAAAGGAGAAACTTGTTCTGGAAAGGCATCTTATGCCTTCTCCCTGACTCTACTTCTTGGAAATCAGACTCTGGGGGTCTGCAGCAGACCTTTGGGTCAGTGCTTTGGGTCAGTGGCAAAATCGTGCATGTCCTGTTATGTCCCTGTGGCCTGTTTCAGTACTTGATCTAGAGGTGAAAAGTTTGGGAGCGTTGGCAGCAGCTGTCCTGAGGTATACATGTTCCCTGAAACTGTGACTTCATTTGCTTAATTCATTTCAACCATCTCCTTTTTAATTGACCATTTACAATCCCCCAGGACTATAGCAATGACCTGTGGGGTTAAGAGAAAATAATGGTGTGTCAATGATGAGCCTGCTCTCTGCGCCTTGACACCCACTTTGCCTCCCCCGCTGGCTTGGGGAAGATGTGGTTTATATTAGTGACCCGGAGAAAGTTCGTGCCCTCTGGGAAAAGTATGTCCATGAAATGGCAGAGTGATTAATAGTTTACTTGCAGCCCTGACATCCAGCCTGTCAGGACCCTTCAGTGGCCTTTGATGTAAAACACACGGAGAGGCCTTGGGCCATCCTTATCTGCTCAGAGGAGAGAAATCAGAAATGAAGAAGGGTGGGCTGAGGCTCTGAATGGGGGACTTCAGGGGTTTAGATGGTGAAAACAGACAGGGGCCCGGGCATGGGGGTGGGCAGCACTCAGCAGGGTGCTCTATCTAGTATCTTCTCTGAGTGCTCATTTTTTCCTTTTTAAAAATCTTGTCTTCTTCATTGGGTACCCCCATATCAACTCAGATCCCTCAAGTCACACAGGGTAATGATTTCACAAATTATATGAGGTGTTCCCAGGAGTAATGTCACGGATATTTGTATTTCTCAGAGTGGGTAGGTGGGTGGGTGCGTAATGGCTATGCCTTAGGGTTGAACCATTAATGATCATTTAAAACTCTCTGGCCTGTGGAAGGAGCCATGTTTCTTTAAGAGAACAAAAGAACCCCAAACGATCCCCAGTTGCCCAGGACAGAGGACAGAGTCTGCAAACAGGCAGTCTACAAGCTGAATCCAGCCCACAGCTGTATTTTGTTTGGCTGCAGAGAGCTGAAAAACTTTTCAATAGCTGCCAACATTTAACAATAAGATTTCAATTTCACATAACAATTTGGATTTCTGCTTTCTCTTAAAAGACTGGAGATCTGGAAAAACTGGGCTTGGGTTCCCTCACAGCCAAAGGGGCTGCAGGTGAAGAGAGGTTTCTCCCCTTTAACCTGAACAAGGTCTCTTTTCACTGATTCCCCCCAAATGGTACTGTATGTTCATTGCCATTTATCACTGTGTTTGAACTGTTGTTTAATTTATTCCTCATCTACTTTATGCATATTTTGGGTGAGTTATTTAACCTATTTTCTTTGAAATCTCAGTGTTTTGATCAGTAAACTGGGGATACCAAAACCACCCTGAATGGTGATGTTCACAAGAGATAGCGCCAATAAAGAGCTTAGCACAGTGCCTGGCCTATAAAGCATGTTTAGCAGGTGGTAGTGATCATCTTATTGTAGACATGAATTTAGGCCCTCCACTCAGTAGGTTCCCTCTGGTGATTCCATCTTGTTTTTGAAGCTAAACTATTCAAATCAATGCTTTAGGAAAAGGTTCTGCCTTTATAAAGACGGCCCCCCCCCCCCACTTCCTCTTCCCTGCACTGAGATCAATAATATTTCAAAGTAGCCTGGATTTTGGAGTTTTAAAGAATTCTTTGAGGATGCTGATTGCAAATACTCCACCTTCTGAGGTGAGAATTTAGGAAGCACTGTGTGCCTTATCATTTCATGGTAAATTGGTGTTGAGCTAACCAGAAATGTATCTGGCTGAGAATGAATAGATGCAAAAAGAAATAGTCCTTAAAAAAGGATGTTAGGATAGTCTCTAGCAGTTCTCTGTCCTCCTGTGGAAAAAATGAGGCAAGGGAGAGCAGCAGTTGGTCTAATGAGTCACGACCCATAATGAGACACATGTGGCCTAAAGCACTTGACTCCTAGCAGACATTCTGTTTGCCTTCCTTACTTTGTAATTCCTCCTGTGGTTCTTCCCGGGCCTGTTACCTACAGCATGGCAATCTGGAAGCAATGGTGTTTAGTACAGTTTGATGTATGGTTTCAAATAGTTCTGTCTATAGCCATGAAACCTCACTTTGATACAAGGAGGAGGTTGGCTCATTTGGAATCAGGTCCACACAGAGGAAATGACCAACTCTTGATTCTTTTGCTCACATTATTTGCTAACTAGAAAGAGGTCTGTGCTTTTGGATGTGTGCCTCTGAGATGTTGATTTCCATCATGGCTGCTGTGGTGTGCTTAAATTGGCATGAACCAGAATGCTTTTGGATACAAGTGACAGGCAGATAAAGGTATTTTGTTATTTCATTCATCAAGAAGTCAAGTGTGGGTTTAATTCTTTCCTACAAGCAGGGCTCAAGCTTTTGCAGATAGTTGAGCTATGTTTCCCACTGGCACTCGTGGGAGAGTCTTAGAATAAAATTCCAGGAATAGAAAAAAAAGTTGCTTTAGTACTAAAGCTCTGTTCTACGTCACATGTAAAATTTTACATTGAGGAACAGTTGATAATTCTTAGATGAAGTCTGTTAGGGCCTTATTTAAAGATTTTTTTCCTGTCACTTGTGAGAGAAGAAAAGCCATGTTGAGAGTTTGTTGACATCCATCAGAGGAGGAGAGTATCAGGCTTTCCTGGTGGTTCAGTGGTAAGGAATCCGCCTGCCAGTGCAGGAGACATGGGTTCAATCCCTGATCTGGGAAGATCCCATGTGCCGTGAAGGAGCTATGCCGATGCCCAACTATTGAGCCTATGCTCCAGAGCCCAGGAGCCACAATTACTGAGCCCACGTGCTCCAACTGCTGAAGCCCAAGCGCCCTAGAGCCCATGCTCTGCAACAAGAAAAGCCACCGCAATGAAAAGCCGGCACGGTGCAACTAGAGAGAAGCCCTAGCTTGCGGCAACTAGAGAAAGGCCTGTGCAGCAATGAAGACTCAGCACAACCAAAAATAAACAAATAAAAAAATTATAAAAAAAGGAGAAGAGTATCCACAAGCTTGTGTAATGTGGCAGACATCATCTGAAATTTCTGGCTGCAGTGGTAGTGAGATGGCAACTGGATAAGCAAGGAATGCTCTGTGTTGGGTGGTTAGGGTGCTGGCATCTGGAGCAATAATAGCTGGTGCATGGTGAGGAGATCTCTTGGGGGTGGTGTTAGAAGGTGCTCTGACCACTGGAAGAGCATGTGAGTTCACAGCAGTAACTATAGAAGGTACAAAGTAAATTCCCAATTAGAGATGGTACCTTGAGAGAATAATATGCAAGGATCTGGGTCAGGATTTCTCAACATATAACCTCTAGTCTAGCTGTGTCAAATCATCTGGCAGATTTCTTGATCTTACCCACCAGCCTTACGTTTAAAGAATTTTTAGCAGCATGGCCTGAGAACCTGCATTTTAATCAAGATCTTCTAGGAGATTTGAAGGCATAGATAGCAGATGAGGCAACAAGAACCGTAGGACTCCAGAGACAGGTGGCTTCAGAGAAGTGAACTGACTTTTGCATCAGAGTTAACCTGGGAGCAGTTGACATTTCTGGCCTCAAGCTGAAGGTGAAGACTCTCAGGTTTACACCTGAGGGTTGCATCTTTTGGAAGAGAACTGAAGGCCTCCAGCAGTTGACCAGCTCCTCACTCAGGACTTCTGCGTAATTTGGGGGCTGTACTGGATGGGAGGCCACAGGGGGTCAGGAACCTTTGAGAATCAGAGCATAATTTCAGCAGCTGGCAAGGCAAAGATTCATATTCAGGACCTGCCAGGAAGAGAGACTGTGTGGAATATACCAGCCTCTCAGCTGAAAAGCCCTGCCAAGGGAAAATAAGTTGTGATGTGGATGAAACCAGGGCCTCTCATGCAGAGTGAAGTAAGACGGAGAGAGAAAAACAAATACATCATATGTTAATGTATGCATATGGAATCTAGAAAAATACTACTGATGAATCTATTTGCAGGGCAGGAATAGAGACACAGATGTAGAGGATGGACTTATGAACACGGGGAGGGGGAAGGAGAGGGTGGGAAGAACTGAGAGAGTATCACTGACATATATACTACCTTGTGTAAAATAGACAGCTAGAGGGAAGCTGCTCTGTAGCCCAGGGGATTCAGCTCGACGTGCATTGATGACCTAGAGAGGAGGAGTGGGGGGTTGGGAGGAAGGCTGAAGAGGGAGGGGATATATGTATACTTATGGCTGATTCACATTGTTATAGAGCTGAAATTAACACTTCATTGTAAAATGATTATATTCCAATAAAAAGTAAATATATTAAAATTACAAGAACTACAACAGAGCTTTCACAGAACGCCACATTTATTGGCCTAGTGAAAGGTAGGGTGCACCCTCTTTAAAAGAACTTACTATCACATGGAACTTCTACACCCTTTAATATGCAATGTCCTTCCTTCATTCAGAAAAACTATTAGTCATGGCAAAAGAGGGGATGACAAGAATAAAAATCAAGAAATAAAACAAATAATAGAAATAGTCCTATATTGGAGTAGCTAACTAGAAATTTAAAATAACTATGACTACTGTATTTTAAAAAATAAGGGAAAAGGTAGAGAAAATATATATTAAAAGAATTTTCCCAGAGAATTGGAATTTGTAAGAAAGGATAAAATCAAATTCTAGGAGGAAAGAACAATACCTGGAATTAAGAAGCTATTAGATAGGCTTAATGTCAGTTTAGATAAAGTGAAATATAGGAACAGGGTGATTGGAAATAACCAAGCAGAAGCACAGAGAGAAAAAAAGAATGAGACTGCAGGAAAGATGATTGAGACATGTAGGGCATATGTGTGATTAGAGTTCAAGGAAAAGGGGAGAGAGAAAAATTGGTCAGAGAAAGAGTAGGACAAAAGAATCTTTGAAGACATAATATTTAAAAACATTTCCCAAGCTGATGAAGGATATTCACACACAGATTTGGGAAGTTTTTCGAACCTCAAGCAAAATAAATATGGAAAAAAAAACCACCCCACATACAGATGCATCATAGTAAGATAGTGGAAAATTATAGACAAAGAGAAAAATCTCAAAAAGAGTTAGGAAAAAGTGCACATTACCTTCAGAGGAGCAAAAATTACTCTAATAATTGACTTTAAGAAAATGAAGATATTTTTAAAGGGCTGAAAGAAAAACTATCAACCCAGAATGCTATATCCAGACAAAATATTCTTCAAAAGTCAAGGGGAAAAAAGGAAAATGAGAGAATTCATTGCCAACAAACCTCAATAAGAGAAATTCTAAAGAGAGTTCTTGTGACAAAATGAAAATAATTGCAGAGGAAACCCCCAAATTGCAATAAAATTGAAATAAAGGTGACAGAAATGCTGTTATACAAATATGTAAATTCAAATGAATTTTAAATAAATATTAACTCTATGCTATATACGATCATGGGGTTTCCCTTGTGGCTCAGTGGTAAAGAATCCGCCTGCCAGGGCAGGAGATGCGGGTTTGATCCCTGAGTTGGGAAGACCCCCTAGAGAAGGAAAAGACAACCTACTTCAGTGTTCTTGCCTAGGAAATCTCATGGACAGAGCGGGCTGGCAGGATACAGACCATGGGGTCATGAGAGGGTCGGTCATGACTTAATTACCGAACAAAAATATATGACTATATATGATATTAATACATATAGTATTAATCATTTGTTTCTGTATATAGAGAGAATTAAGATTTAGGATAATATTAATGCAAAAGTTGAAAAGATTATAAATGCAGTTAAAGTTTTCTAAAGTTTTGGCATTGTATAGGAATACATAAAAATAATAATTTAGATCAAGGCTGTTTATTGTCACCCTGCTGATTTAACTTATATGCAGAGTACATCATGAGAAATGCTGGGCTGGAGGAAGCACAAGCTGGAATCAAGATTGCCGGGAGAAATATCAATAACCTCAGATATGCCGATGACACCACCCTTATGGCAGAAAGTGAAGAAGAACTAAAAAGCCTCTTGATGAAAGTGAAAGAGGAGAGTGAAAAAGTTGACTTAAAGCTTAACATTCAGAAAACTGAGATCATGGCATCTGGCCCCATAAATTCATGGCAAATAGATGGGGAAACAGTGGAAACAGTGTCAGACTTTACTTTTTTGGGCTCCAAAATCACTGCAGATGGTGATTGCAGCCATGAAATTAAAAGATGCTTACTCCTTGGAAGGAAAGTTATGACCAACCTAGATAGCATATTAAAAAGCAGAGACATTACTTTACCAACAAAAGTCCGTCTGGTCAAGGCTATGGTTTTTCCAGTGGTCATGGATGGATGTGAGAGTTGGACTGTGAAGAAAGCTGAGTGCCAAAAAATTGATGGTTTTGAACTGTGGTGTTGGAGAAGACTCTTGAGAGTCCCTTGGACTGCAAGGAGATCCAACCAGTCCATCCTAAAGGAGATCAGTCCTGGGTGTTCATTGGAAGGACTGATGCTGAAGCTGAAACTCCAATACTTTGGCCACCTCATGTGAAGAGCTGACTCACTGGAAAAGACCCTGAAGCTGGGAGGGATTGGGGGCAGGAGGAGAAGGGGACGACAGAGGATGAGATGGCTGGATGGCATCACCGACTCGATGGGCATGAGTTTGAGTAAACTCTGGGAGTTGGTGATGGACAGGGAGGCCTGGTGTGCTGCGATTCATGGGGTCGCAAAGAGTCAGACACGACTGAGTGACTGAACTGAACTGAACTGAAGTTAAGGAAGCATTTTAACAGTAAATGATCACTAAACCAGTTGTAAAATGTACATAGGAGAAAATGGAACAATAAAGATAAAAATTATGATTAATTATTAATCAAAAAAAGCAGGAAAAGAGAAAAAATATGGGTTACATTTAAAATAAATGGTAATATGGCAAATAAAAATGTCAATATATCATTAACTACACTAATATAAGTGAACTAAATAGTCCAACTAAATCAAGTGACAAAGTTTTAGTAGTCAAATGGCAGGCAGTGATATTGGAGGTTGGAAATATACTGATCCAAGTCTTACAATGACAAACACATTTGTTAAAACTGTGCCTGAGCTCTCGTGGCAGGAAGACCATGCTACCAATTCTTTAACTTCAAGGAAAATGTTTGGAAGACAGGATGTTTAAAGTGTGTGATGGTTGTGACCAGATGTATTATTAGAAGAAAGAAATGCATTCAGACTAGGATTTGCTGATTTGAAATCATGAATAAAAATGGTTCTAAGGAGTCCAGATATTTGAATATTGAAAGATTAAAAAATCCATTGGCTTTTAGACTCCAAAGACTAGGAAATAAGATGGAGAAACCCTTTGAACAACATTGGTTTATTATGGTGCAGATTGATAGCAAAGATCAGATTATATGGCTTTTTACATCCGAGCTGGATGGCCTGAAGTTGGTTGCCATTAAGTTGAGAGAGTCATGAGAGCAAGAGAGCAAAGAAATGTATCAGACTATAAAATGAAATTTAAAAACTAATGTTTGCAACTAGCAGGAGGCAGATAGATGGGAAACATTACTATATTTTTGAGGAAATTTTATTACCAAAGAAATATGAATAAAGAACCATGAAACTAGACTAAAAATGCCTTTTCCTGTTTAATGGATTTGATAATATTTGGACCCCACAGTTTGAACTTGCAGGAATGTTTTCACGTCTGGGAAATCTCTAAAAGGGCATTCTTTCCAATGTCCACTTCAGATGTAGCCCAGGAGGCCATGGTGGACATGGACACCCAACGTCCCTTAGGGTGGAGCCATGAGTTACGGAGAAAAATAGACTTCTGTCCAATGTCCTCTTAGCAAAATCAGGGTCTAATCAAGAAACCTGTTCTATCTTCAGAATAAAGCTTTTTCTAATACCTGTCTAGCAAAATTCCATCGTTGCCATGGCATAATTATGCTGAGTAGTCCCCATGATTTCTATTTGTGAATGGAAGTTTCACTGTGGTTATCCTATCTCCCTCCCCACTGTATAAAGATGTGTGTGTGTGAGAGAGAGATGAGTTCATAGGAGATTGGATCACAAAGACCACATTTGGTCATGAGCGATAGACAATAAGGGGGAGTCAGCATTCCCTTGGGAGTCCTGGACTTTGAAATGATTGGATGGGACTTTGGATTGCCTCCCTTGGGGAGAAAAAGTGAAATGGACATTCAGTGACTAAAGTGTTGGACAGTAACTGAGAACAGTGTGTGTTTCCTCTACTTCTTGAGCCTGCAGACAGACAGACCCGTTCTCCATCTTCCCTTGTAGTTATGTGTGGCCAAAGTGCCCGAATTCTGTGGGTAGAAGTGCGTTATGCTGCTTCCAGTCCTGGCCCATAGAAACTTCACATGATCTCCTACACGCTGTCTTTATCCATAGGCCGACTTGACGGCAGTGCCCTGGGGGACTTTGGAAGATGTATACTGATGGTGGAGACTCAATCAACCTTTGTCCTCAAATAACTGCATGGCACCTCCCTATATGCCCACCCTCAGCCACTGGCCTTCGTGAACTTCCACTGTATTAAGTCAAAGACATCTGGAGGTTATCTATTTCAGCAGCTACCAGTATTCCCTACAAGTCATCCCCTACATTCTTGGATACCCTTTAACTTGTATTAATACCCCGATGGTTACAGAGAGCAAAGAATGAGCTTTGACAGCTGGGTAGCCAATAGTACACAAAGAAGTAGATCCTTGCTGGATTTGGACATCCCAGAGAATTGAAAAGGGTAAAGCATATGCTCATGGCTCCAGACATTGAGTGGAGTTATTTTACAATCCTGTTTCTGAGCCACCCCTCATGACCTTAAAACTTTTCCCACAATTCCGGTCACTGATGTGGCAGCAGGGCCTGTGAGAGAGCCACCCCTTACTACCACTGAAAACATTTGTTCTGCTGTGGATGTGCTTACAACATGTCTCTCTTAGAGCAGTTTTCTGCAGTGGGGTCAACATATTTTTCCACAGACCACAAATCCTGGAAATGTCTGACTAACTCTAGCATCATGTCTTAAGGGGGTAAAATAGTTTTGCTATCTGGCCCCAGGAATGTAGGCCTGCTAATTTCAAGTAATTCATCTCATACGGGTGTTTTTGTGTGTTTGCATGTTTTCCTTGGTCAACTATACAGTCATCTCATTGCAGCCAGAAGCAATTTGTTCCTCTGAAACCATCCAGCTTACATGTTTTGCTTTCCAACCAGGAAGGGCGTTGTGGGGAACTGTTCTGTCTGACACAGACTGATTCATGATTACATTAGGGAAATAGTTTCTTGTCATCTTATTAGAATATGAATTTGGCTGCTGAGTGAGGCTTTGGTTCAGTTTGCACAAGAACAGAAGAGAATAAGGTTGCTTTTGAGCCTGTGTGTGATTCTGTGTGCCTGTCTTTTATTATGCAACAAGACCAAAAAAATAAAGTGGATTCTCAGAGCCCTAGAACATGCGTGATTTGTCATGAAGACGGGAAGCAGGTTTCTGGGAAGCCATGCTTAGGCCCAATTCAAGAGTTTTGAATCTGATGATTTATTTAGGAAGTCTGATGGGAGGAAGCCTGACCCTAACTGGCTGAGGCCAGCATAAAAGAGCTGACAACAGGAGGTTGTACTTGATTTTTGTCAATAAAGGGAAGCCTCCACCGCTTGCCTCACACCTTCTGAAAGTCTGAGGATTGTACTATGCCATTCATCTGAGAGATTCCTCACTGGGGAATGAGAATTTGAGATTCGGGGATCTGGTGATAGAATTTTAGGATTACGCATGGCAACAAAGCTGAGTTGGATCCACTGATTGATCCTTTCCTTCATCATGTATTTACTAACAGTTGCCACAGTAGATGTCCTAAGCCAGGACCTGGGGGTACAGTGGGCAGCAACACAGAGTTTTAGCCCCTTTGAAATTTACAGGCCAAAGTGGGAGACAGATCAGTACAGAGACTCAACTACAGAGAAGCATAGGGAATGCTATGAAGTGGGTAGCAGAGCTGCGAAGGGATGCCAGAGAAGAGTCAGCCCGTCCAACTTTGTGGAAGGGCCGGGGAGGGCTTCTTGTAAGAAATGATGTCTAGACTGTGACACATGAGATGAGGGGAAAGCAGCTAGGTAAAAGACCGGGGTCAGGGTCAGGGTCAGGGAAACTGGGTGATTGAAAGGAATGGGCTAATGAGTTTTAAGAGAGGGAATCACAGAGGCTATATGGTGGGAACACAGAGCAAGTAACAAATGACTAGATTCTAACACGGGAGGCAAGAGAAGTTGAAATCTAACTGAGGACAGGAGTCGGATCTTGCTGAGCCTTGTGGAATATTTTTAAAAAGGCTGCCCTGTATTTCAACAGAGATGAGATATATGTTCTTTTTCAGATTCTTTTCCATTGCAGGTTATCACACACAAGGTATTGAAAAGAGTTCCCTTTGTTACTCAGTAAGTCCTTGTTATTTTATATATAGTAGTGTTTATCTGTTAATCCTAAACTCCTAATTTCATGTGTGCATTTTTCATGTAAAACAGTATTATCCACAGGACCTCAAGTTCTTAGGTTTTCAACCAGATAATATTGAAAAATGGGCTTCCAGGTTAAACAATTCCAGGTAGCATGAGAAGAAGTTAAATTTCTTTACTAAGAAACTGAATATGTTAATGTGCCTTGTGACTCTGAGAAAGGACCACCATCTGCAACACTCTTTAAACTGTTTACCTAAGATTCTCCTAGTGTGCCTGACCACAGAAATCTTTTTAGTTTTGGGTGGAGCATCATAAAGCATAGGGCTGATTGTAAGCCATTTAGAAAAAGACACCATGTCTCTGAGGCTGAGCACTGCCTCTGGGGCAGGGGGATCCCAGCCCCACTCCTGCCCCCTCCCCTGGCCTGTTTTGCATGTGTATCTGTGACCAGGGCACCCAGTGGCTAACACACTAACGACTATTGGATTCCTCTCTCCAGGAGAGACAATTTGTTGGTTTGCTAAAGTCTCCAGGGATTCATTCCGAGAGTGAAGGAACAGGACTCAGAAATGCCGTTCCTTTGTCAAAACAAACACAGGCGCCCCTGCGTCAGCAAACCCCACGGAGAGTAACTTGCTCAATATTTGAAATAGAGTTTAAAGGAGGATTTGGGGTCTTAAACTTGACATTGAGGAGGGAAAAAAAAAATCTTTGTTAAGAAAGAACATATGTGACACAAGTGCTGTGCAGCTGAAAATCTTGGTTAATTTTGACACCTCCAGATTTTTTAATTGAAAATAAGATATAGAAAACTCTCTCTTAAAAAAACTCATCTTTCAGACAAATAAAACCTGTCATAAAAGGCAAGAAGCTCCAGGTAACATCTGCCTAAAGACATGATGTTTTGAAAACAGCAAAAGTAGGAGAGAATTCCTAGGACACATTTGTTGAAAATCTTAAAGGGCCAAAATCCCATATCCAGAGGAGTTTCCTGAAATGTACTTTCTCAACATATTCTTACCAATTCATATAATTTTCACCAGCTCTGGATCTTACAAATATCATTAGAAGGGTGACTCACATTAACCAACAGATAAATTTATGATTTAAGAAAGATATTAATAGTAACAATACTCAAAGAATAGAAAGGCTCAACAGTTTACATAATATTACCCTCCCTCCCCCAATCTAGTATGAATCCTTGACCAGGTTTTCAAAAACTGTAAGAGAACCAGTTAAATGCAGGCAGGTTAAAGCAAAAAGATAAAGGCCGAGTCTTATCAGGAAGAGAACTCTCCCTCCCTCAACCACAGCCGCCACCCCCACCCCGACCCCGCCCCAGTCACGCCAACTGGACTATCTGCCAAGTACTTTCCACAATAACTTTTATTAATTTCATAATCCTAAGAGGTTCATATTATTCCCAATTTGCTAATGAATAAATTGAGTTCAGAGAACTTAGGAAACTCTCTCAAGTCCTTACAGTTGAGTGTTGAATTCATATTTTAACCCAGATTCTTCAATGAATGCATGATCTCTGTTCAATGTTTTTGCTTCCAAAGGCAAAGTTGTCCCCTCTAAATACATTTAAGTTGAAAGTCAAAGACAATAGATCTGGAACAAGTAAGGAAACTACTACTGTTTTTAAATCAAATAGAATCCATAGATGGGAAGAAGCGGCACCAGAAATGAAATAGTTTCTGCAAATCTATTCATTTTATTCAGCGCACATTGATCTAACTCTGACCAGGCATAGGTTTAAGCACTTTGCAAATAAAGGTCCTCCTACTAGCCCTGTGAAGTAGGTACGATTAGCATCTCCCTTTTACAGAAAAAGAAACAGAGAGGTTAAGTAACTTGCCTAAGGTTACTCAGCTCATAAGTTGCAGAGCAGTGTCCAGACCCAGGAAGGCAGGCTCCCAAGTCCGTGTTTTTAACTTCTCGGTTAGGTTCATTTTTGATGGACCACTCCAGGTCTCAGGAACAGCTGCATTAGATGCTCAGCCGGGTCAGATGTTCACCTTTACAGCGTGTCGACTTGCCTAACATAAGTTGCGCTTTAGGCCAAAGCAGATTTTCAAAGCTTTCCTGACTCCTGCTTTGCCAGGGAACAGGAGGCCTGGATGTCTATATCTGATGAGGATCTCGTAACCCCGTACAACCTGCCTGTGCTTTTCTCAGGGGTGGTCTGTTTTCCGTGGCCATGGTGAATTAAAACCCCACCGGTTGCCCATCTGGGTGGGCAGCGGGTGGGAGGTTTGTATTGCCCCGAGGGTCAGAAGCATCTTATTGGCACAGAGTAATGAAGAGGATCACTTTGTGTTCTCCATGTTCTGGGAAAACCCAGGTTAAGAGTAACTCTTGCCACTGCTAACACACACACACTTGCACACAGCTGAGTCTGGATCCACGTGAACAAACGTCTGTGCAGAGGCCTGACAGAGCAGTATTGTACTCGAGCTAAGGGCTGGGAGCCCTCCCAGCAATCGTTTGACCAGAATTAAACCTACAACTGGCCCGATAAATAATTACCACATTGAAAAATAAGGGGGTGTAATCATACAAGCACTTGAAAAGCAGCTTACTGATTGACAAAGTACTTCATGATGTTAAAACCTTCCCACTGAAGTCACTTTCCTCTATCTAGGTCAAGGCATAAACAAGCAATGCTTTTTTCCTCCCTGCTGAAAGACAAATTACACAAGCCACGAAGCAAAACAGCGCAAGATATAAATACAATTCTCTTTAAATTGTGACATAGACACTCAGTTCAGCTTGCCATTTTCTTTTATGTAAAATAATGGTAAAAACTCCCTTTGACTTCTATTTTCCATTGGTCTTCTAACACTAATAAAATTTCCGTTTGTTTCTTTTTCACATTTTCACTTCAGGAAGGTCTGAGACACAAGATTTAAATTGTCAAGTTTTTAAAAGTTTTTAATTGGTTTTTAAAAGACACATGAAGTATTGGAAGAAAAATTTTTCTCAAATAGCCTATTTAATCTTGGGAGTACTATGTAAAATATATCTCCTTTGACCAGAAACCAACTGGTAGCAGATCTACACAGATCTGGATTTTTCCAGCCAAAGACACTGGAAAATTTCACCTTCTGGGCTGAACCTGCAAACCCATCCCATTTTCAGAAAGTCAGTTGCTGGAATGCCCTGGGTGTCTGGAAAGAAGAGTGCTTGCCTGTGGGGTACGTTGACGTTTTGCTGAAGAAGAGAATGACCGCAATGCTAAGAATCATGACTGACCCTCAGCATTTCCAGATGTGGAACCAAGTGTCAGCATAAATTTCCCCAGATTCGTTTCAGGTCAGGGCTTGACTCACAGTGCTGCCCGGAACACACAGGCAGAAGGCACCCAGGTAGGGACTCTCCTGCCCTCTGCCCACCCAGCATACATCCTATGTGTAAGCCAGTTCTACAGAGACAAATCAGAGGTGCAATGTTGGCTGTAGGTAAGATCTCCCAAACCTCCAATACCAGAGTAAGAAATTCCAAGAAAGCAAGGAGCACGGGGACCCGAGAGAGAGTCCACCCTTCGCTTTCGTATCTTAAGCTTTGTTTCCAGACAAAGATACTTAAATCTCTTCCCTTGACACTTCCATTCCTACACATTTCCACGTGTATATATGGCTATATAATCTTTACAATCGTAATTTAAATTATTGATAATATTCCTTTGGGTAGCTATCTTGTAACTTAATTTATCATATTTCTGCTCTTGAAAATTGGGCACCTTCTGATCATTTAACAAAGTAAATAATCTTAATTAGTATTTCCATGAATATGATTACCCTCAAACCATTTTGTGATGTTCCCTATTTTCAGAGTGCTTCTTTCAATGGAATTTACATGGGTCATTGGTATACATATCCTTTTAGCTCTTTAGTCACACCATTGCTTGGAAATCCATTAACAAGCAAGTCAAAAAATAAATCTGAGAAAATGTCTATTTAATGAAATCTGAAGGTAAATAAATCTGTTGTGAGATCTATGTAAGCCTTTAAAAATCAAAATAATTTTTTAAATGCAAAAATGGAAAAAATAGAAGTTCCCACAATCTTAATCATCCTACTTAATAACTATACGACCACATATACCAGAATGACGCTGTTGTGTTATTTTTGTCCAGCCCTTTTGCATTTTCAGAGACAAAACAGCATAGCAAACATATATTAAAACATTAAATAAAATGCTTTCTCTGTGCCAGGAATTTTTGTATAAGAGTTTTATGTGATAGTAACTTATTTAACCCTTGGGGGAAAAAAACCTATGAGGAAGTCATTACTGTTTTTCCTAATTTACAAATGAGGAAATGAGCATCAGAGAAATTAAGTAAGCTACCCAAGGTCACAGCTGGTAGGCAACAGGGCTGGGACATGAACCTAGCCAGCTTAGCTCAGTGATCTTTGCTCTTAACCACCATACCTACTGACTTTCTAGGATGCACACATAAGTCTGTATTTGGCTCTCTTCAGTAATGTTACATCATGTATAACTTCCACATGTATATATGGCTATATAGATTTTATAACAATCATTTTAATTCTTGCAAAACACCACCATAAAATTTTCCATAATAATTCAATGCACCCACTAGTGAAAATTGAGTTTCTCTAACTGTTCAAAGTTATTAATGATCTATGATAAATTATTCCATGAACATGATTGTTCAAGCCATTTTCAGAATTTCATTGGCAGAGTCCCATAAATGGTACTTCTAGATCAAAGAGTAAACATTTAATGACTCGATACATATTTCAAGAATGATTTGCAAAACAGCCATTCCAATTTACCTCATCAACATTACTGTATGAGAACGCTAGATTCTTTGAAACCTAGCCAGGATTGGGTATTCGTATTAGTTGTATTTGTAAAATTTGTTATTTTCAGATGTATGGCTTTGGCAAATGTTTGTAATCATGTACCCACTACCTCAATCAAGATATAAAATATTTTCTTCACCCTCACCCCCAAAATTCTCTTTGTAGACCATCTCCTCCCCAGATCCCCAGCCCCTGGCTTTCTCTAATGTGTCTTCTGTTCCTAGTTTTTCTCCTTCCAGAGGGTCATATATATGGAATCATAAAGTATGTATGGCTCCTTTGTGTGGTTTCTGTCGCGGCATAGTGATATTTGAGATTTTCCATATTATTGCATATATCAGTGGCTGTTCCTTCTTCTAGCAGCGTGGTATTCTTTTATGAATGCACCAACATTTGTTTGTCCATTAGCCAGTTGGGCTTGTTCCTTTTGGACAATTATGAATCAAGTCGCTATAAATATTTGCAAACAATTTTTTAAAATCTTTGAGGAATTTTTGTCCACGTAATTTTCTTTTTTTTTTTCCATTTATTTTTATTAGTTGGAGGCTAATTACTTTACATCATTGCAGTGGTTTTTGTCATACATTGAAATGAATTAGCCATGGATTTACATGCCAAGTAATTTTCTTTACCGGTATCTTTGGTTTTTGTTATCTATTTATATCAGCTCTGGGTTGAAAATTTTTCTAACTCTTTTTCAGACATTCAATATTTGTTTATCCTGGCCTTTAAAGTTTTTTTTTTACCTTTAGTTATAAAATGTGGTGAAACCAATCAGTCTCTTCCCTTGTTAATTATTGTTGCTTCTATGCCTAGACTCTTACTTTGTCTTCTATACTTAGTAAATTACACCTATGTTTATTTTTTATTTTTATTTTTTTTTAATTTTTTTTTTTTTATTAGTTGGAGGCTAATTACTTTACATCATTACAGTAGTTTTTGTTATACATTGAAATGAATTAGCCATGGATTTACATGTATTCCCCATCCCAGTCCCCCCTCCCACCTCCCTCTCCACCCGATCCCTCTGGGTCTTCCCAGTGCACTAGGCCCGAGCACTTGTCTCATGTACCCAACCTGGGCTGGTGATCTGTTTCACCCTAGATAATATACATGTTTCAATGCTGTTCTCTTGAAACATCCCACCCTCGCCTTCTCCCAGAGTCCACAAGTCTGTTCTATACATCTGAGTCTCTTTTTCTGTTTTGCATATAGGGTTATCGTTACCATCTTTCTAAAGTCCATATATATTACACCTATGTTTAGAATTTTGAAAAATATTACCTTTTCTTCATTGGTAGTTGGTTGGAATTTTGATATTGAATTTCTATTCACTTGGAATTGATTTTGATTCATGGGATAATAACTAATGTTTAACTATTCTGTGATACTATTTGTATTGATAAATATCTTACCACAGAAGTCCACAATGACAGTAGGTAAAGCCTGTGAAGAAGACATTTGCAACCCCTTGTGTTCTTACAGGCTTCGAAAAGATGGAATTAGTAAAAGACACATCCACTCTTGAGTAGCTTTTAGAGGAGTTAAAAATCAAATGATGTATTTGTCAGAGTTTTCCAGAGAAAGAAAACCAATAGGAGATGTGTGTGTGTGTGTGTGTGTGTGTGTGTGTGTGCGTGCGCACGCTGTAAATTATAAGAAATTTGTTCACATAACTGGGAGGCTGTGAAGTCTTAAGGTCTGCTGTCTGAAAGTTGGAGACCCAGGAAAACTGGTGCCATAGTTGTAGTCTGGGTCCAAAGCCTTGAGAGCTAGGTGTAAGCCCCAGTCCCAGAGCAGATGACCAGTGCCTCAGCTCCAGGAGTCAGGCAGAGAGCACATCCTCCCTTCCCCTACCTTTTTGTTCTATTAGTTCTAGGCTCTTAAAGGATTGGTCGGTGCCCACCCACAGTGGGGAGGGCCATCCACTTTACCTGGTCTACTGATTCAAATATTAATCTCATCTGGAGAGCTCTCACAAACATACCCAGAAATAATATTTAACCAAATATCTGGGTGCTCCCAGGACCCAGTCAAGTTGACATGTAAAATCAACCATCACAGATGTCTAGTTCAGGTAGAAGGATAATTCAGGTTAAATAGTTCTGTTCATGTCAGTAGCTACAGTTGCTGTAGTCCTGGAATGTATACGAGTGGAGGGTATTTGACATCTTTGATTTCTTGTTAGATTAGGGCAATGGGAAGTGAGATAGGCCCATCATCAGAAAGGAGAGATCTAAGTGTGGGTGGCTGGAGGAGATTAGAAAGCTTGCAGAGTGGTGGTGGGTTACTTGAGGGGGAAAAAAAAGAGAGATTGAAGCTCTCAGGTGTCATTCAGTAATTTAATGTTGTCTGTGGAATCCACTGGCCATCAGTCTTGATGAGTTGCCCCGGCCAAAGGGGTCGAGCTTAAGCTCCCCCACCAGAGCTCTTCATCTGCCCTCTGGGTAGGATGCTGGGCAGCCACGGTTGCTGCTCCTGCCTGCCCATCCACTCCCTCCTACTTGTGATAGAAGATTCTAATCCTGGGGAGGCTGGATTATGTCAGCATCTAATGTCTGAAATGAGTAATCCATGGCTGTCAGACTCCCACAAGAAGTGTGACAATAGATTTAGGAAAATATGAGAATATACTCACACTTACACATTTGTAAAGATGGTTGTCTCACTTTAATGGGCAGATAATTTGAGGCAAAAAACATCCAGACTTGGAATATGGAGATTTGCTATTTACTTGCTGTGTGACTTGGGCATGTGGCCTATCCTCTCTGCATCTTGGTTTTTGCTAGGGTAAAAAAGGAATTCAGTTCTCTAGAAACAAGTTCTGTGAAGTTTTCTGTCCAGGCCCTTGAGAGCAGTAGCTGTGAGCCTGTTATTGGTTTACTTAGCTTTGCAAACTCACAATAGATATGTCCATCGCACTTAGGTAAGTTGATTCATTTTGTAAAGAAATACAGCAATTCACCAGTTAAGTGAAACTGCTGGTAGTTCCTCTGGTTAATCCAATGGATTTTCGCTTGATCATTAATTAATTGATAGAGATAGATGGTTGCTGTCGTTTAGTCACTAAGTCATTTCCAACTCTTTGAGGCCCATGAACTGTACCCTTCCAGGCTCCTCTGTCCATGGGATTTCCCAGGCAAGAATACTGGAGTGGGTTCCCATTTCCTTCTCCAGGGATTCTCCTGATTGAACCCACATCTTCTGCATTGGCAGGAGGATTTGACCACTGAGCCACTCCCCTATTCAGGGAAGCCTAGATAGATAGACAGAAAGAAAGAACTATTTAGCCAGCTGCCTTATTTAAAATGAGAAACTATGTTGGTCAGCTAGGCAATCCTCTTCCCCCTGAGTCATTCTCAAAAGAGGCACCAGTAGACAGGAGCCCCCCCCCCACCCCCCCGTGGGTCTCCCACATTTATTACCTTCGAGATAAATTTCTTGGCCATCTTCTAAGAAAACAGGAAAGGTGCCTCTAAAAGTCAGATTTGAGATTTGCATCTGTGCTTTACTTCTATCCCCCTTCAAAATTACTGCCATGACAACCAGCATCACTCTGGGTATCTTGTCCAGAGTATACTGACATCTAATCCAGTGTGACAGAGCATAGGACCACAGCTTCAAATTTAGTACTGATTGAGACTCAGTGAAAGGATGAGCCTCCAGACAACCTGGGCTAGACAGTGAGGGACCAGAAAGCAAGACCACGGTGGCTTAGGTGTGTTGACTGTAGTGGCAGATTTGTTAGCCTGCGTGAAAAAGCCTTTGAAGATGCCCCCAGTAAGCTGAGGGGAGTCTGAAGAGGGTGAGGACTGTTGTCCTGAAAACAAACAAGCGGGAATTCTAATTTGGCTTTAATCTTGGTGTGACCACACAGGAGTTCACAAGTTGCTGAAGCCGTAATGCGGCCTCTTTTCAATTTCCTCCCAACTAGCAGGCTCCAACTTTGACCCTGGGGTCAGGATGCTCTTATGCCCCTTACAGATCATCATCACCCTACTTCCACTCTCTGGGCCAGAGTCAGCTTTCTCTCTCAGCATCTTAGGTCTCTTGAGAAAAACATTTCCTCAATCTGGGCTCCATGCCAGCAACTGGTCAAAACTGCCCTCTTCACAGCATTTTATCCAGTAATCTAGTTTATGTCCCCTGGTGTCTGTCCCTGGAGGTATTTTCATTTTTAATGTAGTTTTAAAGATCAAGGTTATACTGCACAGCATTTAAAGAATCAAATGCATCTACAAAGTTTTCTAAAAATACAGCAGCCTCTCCCCAGCCATATACCACGCCTCCAAAGCCCTTTCAACCCCTTTGGACTTTCTTGTGGTTCAAGTGCAATTCTTGATTTTTCACTCTTAAGCATCATCTATTGACTTTCAACTATGGAAGATGAGGATTTATCTTTCTTTCCCATCCCCACCTAACTCTGCCACACAGAGACTTTTTTGGCCCTCTCTATTGTAATTTTGGTTAGATTGATGTGTAGTACTTGATGACTTTGTAAACTTCATACCTGAGTCATGTATGATTATCTTCCAGCACAAACATTTGTCCTAAAATTAATAATGGCTTTGTTTTGACATGTGCTCAGTTTCCTGTGCAGCTGTCATTACCATATTCCTAAACCTTCCCCCAGTTGTATCACTCTTCCAGTGTCTTCACATATATTAGAGAGTCTATTAATTTTATACGCTGTGAAATGGTCCCTCCTGGAGTCTGCCCTGTGGGCCTCATCACAGTTGTCATCTTGGGATTTCCCTTCCTCATTTTCCTGAATTTTTTCTTCACCTCTTCTTTTCATTGGGTCTCCTATTTTCTGCATTCTATGTCTGTCTCTTCCTGGGTGTACTTTCTTATTTTGGTGAACAATCTCTGAGAAAAAAATGAAAAGGAGGTAGACTTTTGGGGATCCTGGAGTCTAAAAATCCAAAATCCTTTCATTTCCTTTTCCCCTTCATTCATCTTGGATAGGGCTTGCCTGATGGCTTGATGGTAAAGAATCCACCTGCCAATGCAGGAAACTCAGGAGCCACGGGTTTGATTCCTGGGTCAGGTAGATCCCCTGGAGGAGGAACTGGCAATCCTCTCCAGTATTCTTGCCTGGAATATTCCATGGTCAGAGGAGCCTGTTGAGTTACAGTCCATGAGGTCACAAAGAGTTGGACGTGACAGAGCACACATGCACTCATGCACTTAACATCAATTCTGTGTTGGAAATCATTTTCCTTCAGAATTTTTAAGGAAACTCTCCCTTGTCTTTCAGCCTCCAAGTTTGAGAAAGCCAATGTCATTCTGCTTCTTGAGACTTTGTATAATCCTACTTTTATCTCTGAAAGCTTTTAGAATCCTCTTTGTTTCCTATCACCTTCTGTTGGGTTTCCTGGAAACTGAGATTGAGATAGGAGTTTGAGTGCATGTGACTAATTGAGGGACTCATCTCAGGAGAAGGTTAAATGAGGGAAGGAGGATGGGTCTGGGGAAAAGAGCTAAGGATGTGGTTTTGGCTGGAAGCTAGCTTTGGCCAGTACCCAGCACTGCTCTGGTGCACAAGTTGTACCAGCATTGGTTCCTTTTTTGGGGCAAGGCTCCAGACTTTTCTCATCAGTCATTGGTGTGAGCTCTCCTGTGCAGAAGCTGGAGTGGTGGACAGATCCCTCCAGGAGATACAGCTGCCCCAGAGAAAGGGGCTATGAGCCCTGAGAGGGAAGAAGTTGAATGTGCTAGGGGGTATAGGAGATCGAGACAAAGAACCTGAACACGTGCTCTGAAGGTCACAGTGATTGTCTTTCACTCTGGAAACTCATATATTTCAGTTCTGAGAATTTTCCTCCAATCGTTTTGTTGATAACATCATCTTCTCTGGAACTCCTTTTATTCGGATATTGGAGATTCTGGAAAGGTTCTCTGACTTATCTCTGTTCTCGTCTGTTTTCCTTCTCTTTTTCATTTTGTTCTTTCTTTTTCTCCCTTTCTTCTGAGTTTTTAAATCTCTTCTATCTTGTTTTTAATTTCTGAGACCTCTTCTTTGTTCTGAGTATTCTTTATTTAGTCTTCTGCTTCTGTTTTATGCTTTATCTTCTTTTCTTAAAGATAGTAATTATAGTTTTTTTTTTCTTTTCAGTTTTTCTCGGCCTCCAAGTTATTTTCCTCTGTATTGGTTTTTTCCCTAATATTTTATAATTGAGAGTTTCCCCTAATATGTCTGGCTTGGATGTGCACTCATATTTCAAAGCAGGAAAATCTAAAGCTGATTGGAAATTCTGAGTCAGTGGGGTTATCAACTGTGAGCTTGATGGTAGGGTGAGCCAGACGAGTCATTTTCTAGGGAAACCTCATTATCTTTAGGTCTTTTCCTGTGAGTTGATCAGATTCCAGAGAAAAGGCTGTGTTAATGGAAGATCTGATTTCCAGTGCTTTGAGAGCCAAGTAGGGGGAGATGAATGTTTGAGTTTCCACATTAAGTAAATATTCATTTAATCATTCTGCTTTATTTTGTTTTCTTTTTTAAAAAATTAATTTATTTTAATAGGAGGCTAATTACTTTACAATATTGTAGTGGTTTTTGCCATACATTGACATGAGTCAGCCATGGGTGTACATGTGTTCCCCATCCTGAACCCCCTTCCACCTCCCTCCCCATCCCATCCCTCAGGGTCATCCCAGTGCACCAGCCCTGAGCACCCTGTCTCATGCATTGAACCTGGACTGGCGATCTGTTTCTCATATTTTCTCTCAAATCATCCCACTCTCACCTTCTCCCACAGAGTCCAAAAGTCTGTTCTTTACATTTGTGTCTCTTTTGCTATCTTGCATATATGGTCATTGTTACCATCTTTCTAAATTCCATAAATGTTCATTAATATAGAGTATTGGTGTTTTTCTTTCTGACTTACTTCGCTCTGTATAATAGGCTCCAGTTTCATCCACCTCATTAGAACTGATTAAAATGCACTCTTTTTAATAGCTGAGTAATATTCCATTGTGTATATCTTATCTATTAATCTGTCGATGGACATCTAGATTGCTTCCATTTCCTAGATATTGTAAACAGTGCTGCAATGAACATTGGGGTACACATGTCTCTTTCAGTTCTGGTTTCCTTGGTGTGTATGCCCAGCAGTGGGATTGCTGGGTCATATGGCAGTTCCATTTCCAGTTTTAAAAGGAATCTCCACACTGTTCTCCATATTGGCTGTACTAGTTTGCTTTCCCACCAACAGTGTAAGAGGGTTCCCTTTTGTCCACACCCTCTCCACCATTTATTGTTTGTAGACTTTTTGATAGCAGCCATTCGACTGGTGTGAGAAATGGTACCTCATTGTGGTTTTGATTTTCATTTCTCTGATAATTAGTGATGTTGAACATCTTTTCATGTGTTTGTTAGCCATCTGTATGTCTTCTTTGGAGAAATGTCTGTTTAGTTCTTTGGCCCATTTTTTGATTGGGTCATTTATGCTTCTGGAATTGAGCTGCAGGAGTTGCTTGTATATTTTTGAGATTAATTCTTTGTCAGTTGCTTTGTTTGCTATTATTTTCTCCCATTCTTAAGGCTGTCTTTTCACCTTGCTTATACTTTCCTTCGTTGTGCAAAAGCTTCTAAGTTTAATTAGGTCCCATTTGTTTATTGTTGCTTTTATTTCCAATAGTCTGGGAGGTGGGTCATAGAGGATCCTGCTGTGATTTATGTCAGTGTTTTGCCTATGTTTTCCTCTAGGTGTTTTATAGTTTCTGGTCTTACATTTAGATCTTTAATCCATTTTGAGTTAATTTTTGTGTATGGTGTTAGAAAGTGTTCATGTTTTATCCTTTTACATGTGGTTGACCAGTTTTCCCTGCACCACTTGTTAAAGAGGTTGTCTTTTCTCTATTGTATATTCTTGCTTCCTTTGTCAAAGATAAGGTGTCCATAGGTGCATGGACTTATCTCTTGGCTTTCTATTCTGTTCCATTGATCTATATTTCTGTCTTTGTGCCAGTACCATACTGTCTTGATGACTGTGGCTTTGTAGTAGAGTCTGAAGTCAGGCAGGTTGATTCCTCCAGTTCCATTCTTCTTCCTCAAGTTGCTTTGGCTATTTGAGGTTTTTGTATTTCCATACAAATTGTGAAATTATTTGTTTTAGTTCTCTGAAAAATACCGTTGGTAGCTTGGTAGAGATTGCATTGAATCTATAGATTACCTTGGGAAGTATACTAATTTTCATTATACTGATTCTTCCAATCAATGAACACGGTATATTTCTCCATCTATTTGTGTCATCTTTGACTTCTTTCATCAGTGTTTTATAGTTTTCTATATATAGGTCTTTTGTTTCTTTAGGTAGCTTTATTCCTAAGTATTTTAATCTTTTCATTGCAATGGTGAATGGAATTGTTTCCTTAGTTTCTCTTTCTGTTTTCTCATTGTCAGTGTATAGGAATGCAAGGGATTTCCGTGTGTTAATTTTATATCCTGCAAGTTTACTGTATTCATTATTAGTTCTAGTAATTTTCTGGTGGTGTCTTTAGGGTTTTCTATGTAGAGGATCAAGTCATCCGCAAACAGTGAGAGTTTTACGTCTTCTTTACCATTCTGGATTCCTTTTATTTCTTTTTCTTCTCTGATTGCTGTGGCCAAAACTTCCAAAACTATGTTGAATAGTAGCGGTGAGAGTGGGCATCCCTGTCTTGTTCCTGACTTTAGGGGAAATGTTTTCAATTTTTCACCATTGAGGTAATTCTGCTTTTATTACATCATCTCCACCCTCAGCTGTGACTGGTGTCCTCCAGCCCATAAACCATGATTTATCTTTTCCAAAGACCAGTCCTCTTTCTTCTTCTCATTTTGGGGAGAGCCTGTTACCTGGCTCCATAAGAGAGGAGGGATATGAAGGGTTTAAGCTCTTCTTAAACAGATTTTCATTCAACACAGTTAGCCTCACCTCTTCCCCAAATTCTACAAGTGCCTCAAATTCCTCAGATTTTTGTGAGTTCTTCACTATAAATTGTGTCTCCATTTCCCTCACTTAAGATTTATCTTTCTTGACATGATCAGTAACTACGCAGACATCTGCTTTCCAATTTCCAAAATTTCGTTGCTATTGTATCCTCTCTGGAATTCTTTATGTTTATGTGTTGATGCTTTTTTTTCATCCTTTTATTGTTATTTGAGAGAAATTTCAGGAGGGACTAGATATTAGGGCATGCATTCAATCCAACATCTTCAGTTGAAAATCCCTCATAAAATCTTGTAAGCTTTCTGTCAAGGGAAAGAAATTTTCCCTGAAATTTCTCTCAGCTTCTTATTATTTATCTTAACTGTGTTGAGCTTGCTTTCTTTGTGGGTAAGGACTGTCCTCTTAGTCCAAACTTCTTTCCTAGAATGTACTTCATCTCAGGTACATAATAATAATACATTTCTGTTAAATGCTTATGCAACATTGTACACAATCCTCAAAGAGCTTACCTAGTTGAAGAAACACACACAGAGTAAAACAAAGGGCTGTTCTAACGTGTTAAAGAAACAATAATCTGTTCAGATATTCTGTAGTAATAGCTTTTTAAACGGCAGATTCGGAAGTCCACATTAACATTTTACTAATTCACATGCATAATTTAAATTACCTCGATTCATACACTTTACAAGAGGTGGAGTTTTCATCATGTGCTCCTAAGTTGTGTTCCAATGTGGAGGAGCTGACTAGAACTGTAGCATCAGAAATCGATGTGGTGGTGAAATACAAAGCTATTTCCACCTTCCCTTTCCTCGCACCTTAAAGTCATGAAAAACACTAGTGCCTAGAATCAGGAAAAAGAAACGTCAGAAGCTGAGCACCGCAAAGACAGTAGTCTAGCATACACCACTGGCACTTTGCCCAGTGGCCTTAACTTTCATCTCTACACACCCAAGGTTCCTTGCTGTGAACACTGACAACTCTGTTCCTGAAGACTTTCTACCTGATTGCAGGATGAAGCTCTGTTTGTGGATGGGATAGGCTAGAAATACCAGAGTTAATATCCTTGGTAATCCTTGAATCAGTAGCAGATTTGAGATGTTATTGATGGGCAAATTCACCAGCTTCCTAAATCCTTCAGTTAAGATAACTCTGAGGCATGTTCTATACTACCATCCAGCAGGACTGAATTCCACTTGCCTACCCTGCTAACTGACTCTCAAATGTACCCTTCACTGGCTTCTTTCCCTTACTTAACCCTTCTTCACTTCCTTAACAGTGCTTCCCATGGTCACCCCCAAAATAAATGACCGGCACTCAAAATTTTGATTTTAGTGGAACACAGACCCATATTAAGAGCTTCCCTAAAGACTATCTATCTCAGAGAGGTCATATTCTTACTTTGAACTTTACAGAAGTAGAATGAACCCAAAAGATATATCAGGAGACTGCCACCCCAGATACACATAACATTAGAGAAACTCAACAGCCAACCAATGCTTACAAGACTAAATCTTGGAGCTGGAAAGGGTTCAAATGGTAATTCAGTACCACTTCCACTCAAGACGAGAACTGTCTTCTAAAGATCCCTAATCAGTGATCACCTCAAGTCTTTATTCAAATACTGCAGAACAACAGAAAATCTAAAGAAACTCAGCCCTTCATAAATTGGTTCCCTCTTTGAGTTGACCTTGGTAGACCCTAATGAAGAAGATAACAAAAGATGTCCACAATACATGGGTGGCTTTGAGAACAATTTAGACTGTCATCTATAAGAAAACCAGTGAAAACAGACTTTATACTTACTACTAAGCCATTAAACTAAGTTAATTCTTTGGCAATGAATTTCCAAAAGATTTCCTTCTCCAGCCTCTAACCCATCCCCATTTTCCTTGGATAGAAAATTTCCTTCCCCTCTCTCTTTTTCTATCCTTCTTTGTTTGAACAAGTATGTTCTTGACAGCCACCCAGTGGACCCTGTTGACACTCAGTAGATAGTAAACAGTTTTAGCAGCACATCTCCACTCCTAGTCACATAAACCTCATTAGAGACTGCTTATCACAAAGTCTCACCCCCTGGGTAAACAAAGAAAAGCTAAGAAGTAGTGTGAATACATAAATTATTGCCAAAACCAGGAGCAGCTTAGACAAAGCACAGCCTTCCGTAGAGTTTGCTAGAATACTGGGTGGCTTGCCGTAACTCTCCTCCTTTCACACAACACAGAAACACTCTCAGAGCCACTGAATATTTTCAAGAGATATTAACATGCAAACTTCCAAAACAGAAAGCAACCAACCAATCTAGGATGTACTAGAAGCCAGTCACAAAAGTTTAGGAGCCAAGAACAATCGACTTCAGTGGCTGGGTGGATGTGAATGCACAGGCAACATGACGGAAAGAGCTGTGTTCTGGAATGTGTTAAGATGTAGATTTCAATCACCAGTACATGAGCTGAGACACACAGTTAAGCTCTCTTAACCTCCATTTGCTTCAGTAAAGTGGGAATGATACTGATGTTTAAAAGATTCTTTGCGGAGTAAACAAATGAAATATGTTTAGTAAAATATCAAATTATACGGCAAAGTATCTAGATTACTTATTACATTTCCCTGCTGCTATGCTGCATTTGGTAACAGCAATGCCCTATTGCTCTTTGAATGATCCAATCTGAATCAGGTAGCTTTAGTCAATCCAAAGCAATTATCAATTTTAATTAAAAATCATTATTACCATTGTTAAGACTATGACTTACAGATCACTTCTAGCATGTTAGTGACTGTTAAGCTCTTTTCATGATCATCTCAAAGAATTCTTAAAATAGACCTGTGAGATGAGCTATTTTTCCTGTTTTCTAGCTGAGGAAACTGTGGTTCACGGAAGTTGAATTCATTTTATGAAAACTACAACAGACATGTGGTAGTGCAGGGTTAAAACTCAAGTCTGTCTGTGGAGGAAGGCATTGGCCAGGGGCAGCTGGAGGGCCAAACTTTACACTGTGATGGGGCTAAGTGAAGAGTTTTGCCAAGGAACAAAATGGGTAGCCTGATGTATCAAGTTGTTAGATGTATTTTATCAAGGGAAAAAGCTCTTACCATGAAACATCTGGATGCAGACAACCAAAGATTCAGCTTCAAGTGGCCTAAGCAGAATGGAATTTAATTCCAGTTAATACCAAGTCCAGAGGTGGAGTGGCTCCAGGGTCAATTTGGCCATTTGACTGCGTCATCAAGGATCCAGGTCTTTAACATCCTGCTGTTCTGCCATTCCCAGAATGTCTATAACCCTCTCTCCACTCTCTGACAAGTTGTATGATGCTTGCAATAGTTCTGATGCATCACAGAAAATCCACACTCAGCAAGTAGGGGTGTTTCTTTCCATGTGTCTGCTGCTGCTAACTTGCTTCAGTCGTGTCCAACCGTGCAACCCGGTGGACTGCAGCCTGCCAGGCTCCTCTGTCCATGGGATTCTCCAGGCAAGAATACTGGAGTGGGCTGCCATGCCCTTCTCCAGGGGATCTTTCCAAGCCAGGAATCGAACCCAGGTCTCTCACGTCTACCTGCATTGGAAGCAAGGATCTTTACCACTAGTGCCAACTGGGAAGCCCTTGCACATGTCTGTCTCTTCTTATTGTGGAGAAAATTCTTTCCAGAAGTCCTGAAAGGACCACTTCAGCTTCCACTTGTCAGATTTGTGTTACGTGCCAAACCAGTACATAGCAAAAAGTTACTATATTTAAAAAATTATTATAATGTTTGTCTTCTGGGACAGGGATGATGTGTTCCATTGAGAACATGGGAATGGGGCACCTAGACAAAATCAAGGCTCTACCAACAGGGAAGAGGTATGTGTGTGTGGGTGTGACTATACACACACATGCATGCATGTGCAAGTGTGAGCTCTAGAAGAGGCAAACAACAGGGTCTGCCACAGCAGTCTGCGTGCAGTATCTCTCCTGAAAGTGAGAAACTTTTCCTGGAATTACATCAGGAAAAGTTAGTCTGCACTAATCTCTCTCAGTCAGAGGTCTGTTTTCTCCCTGAGCACTGTCATTTTATTATTTGTTGAACAGACCTACTTCCTGCCTGGTCTGCATCTGACCTGCCTCGGACATGACTCTTCCATGACTCTGTAACTTTTCTCACCACTTCCCATGGTTGGTCCTAGAGCCCTTATTCCCCAGATCTTTATTTCCCTAGGTTTAAAAAAAAATCTTCCTTCTATATTTTTTTTACAAGAAACATCCACTGATGCCATGGATCCCAGTTTAGGAACTGCGAAGTCAACAATTAATTCAGCAGTAAATGATTATTGAAAGGAAAGACAGGATCATAAAGACTATCTTGGGGGAAAGAGCATTTCCTCCTAAATATTCCCGTATTTTTAGTTTCTATTCCCCACAGCTGCTCTCTGTGCTCCATTAGAGAAACAGATACCACCACGCCACTTACCCAGCATGCAACCAGCCTTCCACAGCAGGCACTGAACACGATGGTGTCCATCCTTCCTCATGTGGATGGTGGCGGGGGTGGGAGTTTTGACCTAATATTGAACAGAGTTGCAGCCAGTCCTGAAATGAGCAGTGGCCAGGAGCCCAGCATTAAAGACATAAATAAGCTGCAGGTTTTTAGAAACTTGCCAGCAACCCTCTGAAACAGGAAGAGGATACTTAGAGCTGTTCTGCTCTCAATCGTGAGCCCACCGTTAAGGTCTGAGGCTCCCTGGCTGCTGAAACCACCAGCCTTGGAGCTGACTCCAAGGGCACAAGGCTGAGAGGCCACCTGAAGTCCCAGGGACCGCTGATGGGGGAATCGCCAGATAATCCCTCCATTTGCAGGGGCAGAGAGGGGTTGTAAATGTCATTCCTTTTCTGGGAGGCGTGGTGTCTGACTCCATTAGACTTCCAGAAGAGTTCAAAACAAATAAACAGGAAAGGCAAGGGCTTAGGATAATGGAATAGGGTCAGTGCCGCCACTGGAGTGTCATTAAGACCCACGCACCCTATGGTCTGGGACCCCAGCTTGACTGGCACTGACAACTATGCTGCTCACATACAGATGGGCTGGAGCAAGTCTTTGAAACTCAGCTGCAATCAAATGAGGCTTTTGGGGGCTGTTTCTCAAGTCTGAGAGCCATTAGCTTTGTACGAAAAGTCTTCATGGATGAACACAGTAGTGAAAACAGATCCTTTGTATGAAAACAAATGATAAACAATCAAATGTAACTGATGGTCTATTTAGTCAAGCAATGGTTGATACCGTAGAATTCCTATCCAATAGGAGACTGGGGATCATTCCTTAAGAGTTCATGGTGCTTAGAGTGAAGCCTAGAAGGTAGAACTCTAAATTTCATCATTCAATAGGAAATATTGATATTTAACAAGCACTATGTGCTCAAAGACACAAAAGATGTCTCCTATTCTTCAAAGTTCAAAATCATCATAGACACATGAAGTTAAGTAATGCTTTAAATAATAGAATGAGAGTACATGAGGAGTCTCAGGCGCTGTCTGAGAAATCGGTGTGTGTGTGTTAAGACATGTATATGCTTAGCCTTTCAGCCTTGTCTGACTCTTTGCGACCCTACAGACTGCAGCCTGCCAGGATCCTCTTTCTATGGAATTCTTCAGGTGCCAATACTAGAGCAGTTTGCCATTTCCTGCTCCAGGGGATCTTCCTGACCCAGGGATCGAACTCCCTTCTCTTGCATCTCCTGCTTTGGCTGGCAGGTTCTTTACCACTGTACCACCTGGGAAACCCTAAGATATTCCTAGGTGGGTTCAATTATGATGAGGTGGAGTGGCCTGTGAAGGTTTCTGAAAGAAGGTGGGACTTGAGGTGGGGCTTAAAAAGGAAGGATCTGGATAGATGAAGGGGAAGAGAAAGGAGGGGTTAAAGAAAACTGCAAAGAATAGTCATATGTGAAGTGTTGCTTATACTGAAGTTTTCATACACCCGCATGTTCATCCACTTATAATCACCAGCCTGAAAACCATTATTATTATGGTCTTCTTTTTGTTGCTGTTCTACAAGTGAATTATTTTCCTTTTTAACTGCTTTATTGAGATACAACTGAAATGCAATAAACTATACCCATTGAAAGTATATAATTTGATATGTTTGTTTTTGACATATGTAATATAACTCCACAATCAACACAGTGAACCTATCCATTACCTCTACTAAAAAGTTGTAAGCTTCTTTCACATTGAAAGCCCAATATATGGCTTCAGGACACTCATTCTACTCAGATTCCAAAAGCCAGTTCTCTCATCTCTGACATGAGGGCTTCTTTCTTCCTCTCCCACCAAAGAACACAGGTTTCATCTTTTAATGATAATCAAAGAGACTACCCTTCATTGAGGGCATTTGGCAGCCTGGAATTGTGCTTATTTCTTTATTATTCCTAAGGAGAACCCATGAGAAAGGTACTAACTTTATTCCCATTTTGGAGGCAGAGAAGGCAAACCTTAGGAGGGCAGTCACCTGCCCAGGTCTGCTAGACTTATAGTCAGTAAATGGCAAAGCCACTGTTGGATCTCAAGGCTGCCTCTCCTTCAGGCATATACTCACACATATGTACTCTTAGACCTTTATAAACCTTTTCCAGGACAAAGGATCCTGCCAACCTGGCACAGAGGGAAGGAGGATATGGAGGATTGAATTTCTAAATCATTGAATCCTGACCATGGATACAACAGTAAAGTCAGGTTGGCTCACTCAGCTTTCGAAAGTATCAGTTTGCATCACCTCAGGAGTGCACATGGGTTTGCTGTTCTCCATATCCTTGCCAACATTTGTTGTCTGTCTTTCTGATTACAGTCAGCTTAACAGATGTGAGATGATAGCTCATTGTGGTTTTGCTGGCATTTCCCTGATAATTAATCTATACTCCCATGTTCAAATCAGCATTATTCGCAATAGCGAAGATGTGGAAACATGCAAACAACCTAGATATCAATGAAAAAGTGAAAGTCACTCAGTTGGGTCTGACTCTCTGTGACCCCACGGACTATACAGTCCATGGACTTCTCCAGGCCAGAATACTGTGGTGGGTAGCCTTTCCCTTCTTCAGAGAATCTTCCCAACCCAGGGATTGAACCCAATTCTCCCACATTGCAGGCGATTCTTTACCAGCTGAGCCACAAGGGAAGCCCAAGAATACTGGAGTGGGCAGCCTATCCCTTCTCCAGGGGATCTTCCTGACCCAGGAATCAAACTGGGGTCTCGTTCATTGCAGGTGCATTCTTTACCAACTGAGCTATCAGGGAAGCTCTAAATGTCAATAGATGAATGGATAAATATATTCACTTTATATATACATGTATAACAGAATATTACTCAGCTTTAAAAAAAAGAAGGGGGGAATCCTGCTATTTGCAACCACATGTAGGAACCTGGAGGACATTATGCTAAATGAAATAAGCCAGATACAGAAGGCAAATACTGCATGATTCTATTTATCAGTGAAATCTAAAATAGTCAAACTCATAGAAGCAAAGAGTTGACTGGTGGTTACTAGAGACTGGGAATTGTCAATTGTACCTCAATAAAGCTGGAATAAAGAAGTTAGATTATGATTTCTCCCCTTCTGTTTCCTATAAAAGAGCTTCGGTGGTCCTGAGTGGGAGTAGGATGACGTTTCCTCCATCTGCTGCTGTCCCTGCAAACCCACCCCATCGCTCATCCTTCCCAGAAACTCAGCCAGGATCTTTCCTAACTGCCAGAAGCAGCCCATCTCAGCAAGAAGAACAAAGATGGATGTCTAGCTCTCTAGATCTCCCCTGCTGGCTTCTAGCACACCGGGGAAGGGGGACCCAGCTCTGCTTGCTGCTATATAAATGTCCTGTCAGGCTGTTTATATTCTCAATGCATTTTCTTGGCTTCCCCAGTTCTGTTAATTACCCCTGTTTAGGAATCTTCGAAGGGACGAAAGCCAGATTGCAGAAACACACCGGTGTTTATCACGAGTGACTTTCCAGGGATCACCATAACAGCTAGGGGCAGGTCCTTTCCTACAGAAGCCAAGGCTTTGCTGCCTCAAGTCTGCGCCCGGCTTTGGCTCCTGCACCAGCTCTCTTTGAACAAGGGGCTTCTGGTTCACAGGAGGTGGCTGATTCCTCCTCTCACTCAGAAACTTGTGTGAAGTTGCAGCTCATAATGTGAAATGCTTGCGCTGTGTAAATGGGTCTTTGATTATGTGCTTTTACATTACAATATTTCACCCTCCAAGCTCTTCTAGACAATGTTTCATCCAGCCTCTGAACACTGATCTTGCCCCTGCTCCTTCCTGCAGCAATGTTTCACTCCTGGGCTTAGGGACCTCTTTGCTGCAGTTAGTGATACTCAAGGAGGGTCTTTAAAAGCATGTATTTGCAAAATACCGTGTCAGAAGGATCCTTCTTTCTTCCCTTTCACTTATTTATTTATTTTTATTGATAATTGACATACAATATTATATAGATTGGGCTGTGCCATGCTTAGTCGCTCAGTCATGTCCAACTCTTTGTGACCCCATGGATTGCAGCCCGCAAGGCTCCTCTGTCCATGGGAATTCTCCAGGGAAAAATACTGGAGAGGGTTGCCATGCCCTCCTCCAGGGATTATATAGGTAACAAATGTACTATTATAAATAGTGGTTCACAATTTGTAAAGTCTACACTCCATTTATCAGTTCAGTTCAGTCGCTCAGTCGTGTCCTCCCTGTCCATCACCAACTCCCGGAGTCCACCCAAACCCATGTCAACTATGTCGGTGATGCCATCCAGCCATCTCATCCTCTGTCGTCCCCTTCTCCTCCTGCCCTCAATCTTTCCCAGCATCAGGGTCTTTTCAAATAAGTCAGCTCTTCTCATGAGGTGGCCAAAGTACTGGAGCTTCAGCTTCAGCATCAGTCCTTCCAATGAACACCCAGGACTGATCTCCTTTCGGATGGACTGGTTGGATCTCCTTGCAGTCCAAGGGACTCTCAAGAGTCTTCTCCAACACCACAGTTCAAAACCATCAATTCTTCGGTGCTCAGCTTTCTTTATAGTCCAACTCTCACATCCATACCATGACTATTCCATTTATAGTAAATATGAAATATTGGTTATATTCCCCACTATATATCCTTAATCCCCTTACCCCTATATTGCCCCTCCTCCCTTCCTTCTTCCCACTGGTGATCACTTGTTTGTTTTCTATATCTGTGAGTCTGCTTCTTCTTTGTTATATTCCACTAGTTTTTTTAATATTTTTTAGATTCCATATGTAAGTGATATCATACAGCATTTGTCTTTCTTTGTTTGGTTTATTTCACTTGAATGTAATGTCCTTCAAATCCATCCATGTTGCTGCAAATGGCAAAATCTCATTCTTTTTATGGCCCAGTAGTATTCCATTTTGTGTGTGTGTGTGTATCACATATTCTTTATCCATTCATCTGTTGATAGACACAGATTGCTTCCATATCTTGGCTATTGTAAATAATGCTGCAGTGAATATTGGGGTGCATATATCTTTTCAAATTAGTGTTTAATATACCCAGGAGTAGAATTGTTGGGTTATATGGTAGTTCTGTTTTTAGTGTTTTGTGAAACTTCCATACTGTTTTCACAGTGGCTGCATTAGTTTACCTTCCCACCGACAGTGTATGAAGGTTCCCTTTTCTTCACTCTTTGCCAACGTTTGTTATTTGAGTTCTTTTTGATGATGGCCATCTGACAGATGTGAGGTGGTATCTCATTGTGATTTCGATTTGCATCTCCCAGATGATTAGCTATGTTGAGCATCTTTTCACGTGCCTGTTGAGACAGCCGCTTTTGTTAAGGAAAGCAGGACATGTACAAAGATAACTAGAATATGAGAAAATATGACAAGTTCTTAAGAGAGTCAGTGTAATATGAGTGTTCAAAGGAGGAAATGCTAGATACTTAGTTGGGGAGCAGTAGCAGAGGTGTGTTAATTAAGCGTATTTCAGACATCATATTATTTCACCTTCATAGGAATCCCATTAGATCAGGAAACTAAGGCTTAGAGATATGAAGTAACTTAATCAAGGCCACACAGTAAGCAAGCTGTAGGATAGGGATTTGAACTCCGAAAGCCTGGTTCTTAACTGCACTGGCATACTACAGAAGTAGCAGCAGGGCTGGCCCACAGAAGATGAATGAGATCATGTTTAGTAGGGTTGGGGGAGGGCATTCCTGCTTTGGAGGACAGGAGGAGAATAATGAAAGACAGGTAGTAAGAATATTGCTAAAAGCATCCCTAGGGAAATCCATCCATCCATCCATCTGTCCATCTATTCATCTATCCATCCATCTATCCAATAAATATTTTTTGAGAATCCACAGTGTACCAGGCACTGTGGAGGCTGACGGAAGCTATAAGGGTACGAACAAAGATCCATGTCCTCATAAAGCTTACATTCTAGAATGAAAAGGCAGATGATAAAAATAAAGTATGTTAGAAGTCATAGAAATAGAAAAAATAAGGCCTGGTGAGGGAGGGCTGGGCATGCAGGGTGAGGTGGAGTCAGTAACAGTTTACAAGCAGGTGGGGAGAGGTCGGCCCGCCCCTTTCTGCTCCCTCTGATTCTCCCTCCCTCCTCCTTTCATCCTTCTGCTCATCCATCTATCGCACCAGACTCAGAAACCATGACATTCTTGAGGTGGCACCTCAGGACAAATTCTTCCTGCTGCGCTGACAACCCCAAGCTGCTGGAAGAATCTCCAAACCAGCCTGGGAGGCGTTGCAAGCTCAGATGGCTGTGATCCGGGCCCAGGGCTGAGCGTGGTCGCCGATGTTTCCTGCTCTCCAGGCCAAGCAAGGCTGGCTGCCTTCCTGTTTACCACACCCCACTCAGCCTCCTTCCACACCGGAGGGTCAGCTGCTGGGACAGGGTGGGGTGCAAGCCCTCCATGGGTCATGCAGCCAATAGCTTCGCTGCCCAGTGACCCTTCCTCAGAGGAGGCATCAACGGAATGCAGAGTGTGACTCAGGGAGGGGCGTGCAGAATTCCACTAGAGAAATACAACCCGTCCGCGGCACCCTGGCCTGGATTCTGCAGTAAACAGACGGGAGCAGCATGCTGAGGGGATGTGTGCAGAGAGACACTGTCTCAGAGCGGAGACTGCCTCTTAGGGGGCCGCTGGGGAACTCAGAGTGAACCAGAGCAAAGCTGCTGCCGGGAAGGACCTGGGGGGATCTCAGAGTGGGGGTCTTTTTAACTAACGACTCGGTGACGAGGGTGTGGAGTAACTTGGTCTCGGTCTAGACAAGCAGCGTGTGAGTGCCCAGAAGGTGAAAGCGAGAGAAGATGACCTCTTCAGTCCTTTGACACCTTGACTGTCCCCCCATTGGTGTATCACCCTCCCCCCTCCACCACACCGAACTAAAACACCTCCTTTTCTGACCTCCAACTAAGTAGTGGGTCAAATCACAGACATGTATCAACACAGCATCCTTGCTGGTACCATTTTTTCCCAGTGGGCCCTGTTGACCCAGCCTAGTGTTTTCCAGCAAGATTTCATTATTTTCTCAGGGAGGGCGTGTGGGAGAGGGGCAGGGATGTCATGGGCTGGTTGAGACAATGTTAAGGTTGAAAACCAAGTGTTGAAAATTCATAGAAAACCCAGAAAGGGCCTTTTGTGGTCAGATATTGTTTAATTTCAATGACCCGAAGACCCCTCAAACTGGTTCAAATGAAAAAAAGGAAGGGGGTGAGGTGAGGACATATCTCTTGAAGGGTAAGAAGGCATGTAACACTCCTGGGATAGGGGAGAGCCAGGCTTAGACAGCACCCGATTCAGGAAGCCGCGAGCTGAACGCACTCTGAAGGCCTCTCCCTGCCCTATCTGCAGCCGGCTTCCTTCTTTCCATGTCTGTACAGATCCAGTTCTAGCATCATGCAGTGCCCAGGTGTCCAGGGCACTGACCAGGGTCTCTGGATTTCATTTCTAAATGCCTGTGGGGCAGAGTTGGCCCATCTTAGTTCAGTTGTTTAACCTTTCTTTAATTGGATGGAGCCAGGGAGGACTGAAGTTATTTATTACAAAAATGGTCACAGAAATTCCCAGAAAGGAACGGCAGGGCAGAGGTGGAGGAAGGGGGAAATTTTCTGAGAAAAGGGTTTAGTTGGGCACTTGTTCCAGGAAGTGTCTATTGCAGGAGCTTCACTAGAATGAAGCAAATTCAATACTATCAACTAGATCACAGGCATGGCTACTGTGATGCACACCTTCTTTTACAGAAGGTGTTTATTTAACCTCCCCTAATGATTATAGCAAAGAGTCAGGCATGACTGAGCAACTATCACTCACTCATTCAATGATTATAGCTGGAGAAGGCAATGGCACCCCACTCCAGTACTCTTGCCTGGAAGATCCCATGGATGGAGGAGCCTGGTGGGCTGCAGTCCATGGGGTCGCTAAGAGTCGGACACGACTGAGCGACTTCACTTTCACTTTTCACTTTCATGCATTGGAGAAGGAAATGGCAACCCACTCCAGTGTTCTTGCCTGGAGAATCCCAGGGATGGTGGAGCCTGGTGGGCTGCCGTCTATGGGGTCGCACAGAGTCGGACACGACTGAAGCGACTCAGCAGCAGCAGCAGCAGCAACGATTATGGCAGAAGCAGACCAACAAGGAGAGGGTAACCTCATGGTGTCGGGACCCACGGGCGGCAGCCTCTGAAAACTCTTCCAGGGACTCTCTCCTCCTCATCCTTCATGCCCCTGTGGAAATACTTCCTCTCAAATGTAGGCTGGACTTGGAGACTTCCTTCTATTAATAATAGTGCATGGCAGAGGTGACGGGATGTGGCTTCAGAGAGTGGGGTACAGAAGGAGTGTCTTCCATTTTGTTGGCTCTTTCTGTCTCTTTTTCACTCTTGGGGAAGCCGCTGCCATGCTGTGAGCTGCCCCATGGAGAGGCCCACAGGGCGAGGAACTGATGTCCTGGGTTAACTGCCAGCTGGGACCTGATGGCTGCCAACAACCACAGGAGTGAGCTTGGACATGGGTTCCACGTCAGTGAATCTCCGAGATACAGCAGCCCTGGCCAGCACTGTGTTTGCAGACTTGAGAGAGACTCTGAGCCAGGAGATCCAGATTTCTGACCCAGAGGGAGACCATAAATGTTTGTTACTTAAGCAACTATATTTTAGAATGGCTTATTCTAGAGAAATAATAATCTAATACAGGGTACCAGGCTTCTTCCATCCCATTTCTCTGCCATCCTTCCCATCTACATGGTACAAGATGACTCACCAGCAAGAAGGGGGAAGAAAAACAGCAGGGCTCGCTTTTATTTTTCAGAGCATAATTCAGAAGTCGCACACATCACTTCTGCTCACACCCCATTGGCCAGAATTTTGTTGCTACCAAGAAGGGTGGGATGGGTGGCCTTGTGCCCAAGTGAAAATCAAGGATTATATTACAATGAAAGAGCAGGAGAAGGGACACTGGAGGACAATTAGCAGCCTCTGCCACAAACACCCACGCCCATGTTTGTTGGCTTTGTGTGATGAGATTCCAGCTGTATGTTTCTGGTCTACAGAAGCTGGGATGCACAGAGCATCAGGAAGACTCCAAGAAGGTGATAAACAGAAGCCACCTCCATAGTCCTAGCAGAGAGCCTGCAGGGCAGGTGACAAATGCATGTTCATTGGAGAAATTCTTGCCCCAGAAACCTAGGCTCCATCTGTTGTTTGTTCAAGGTCATGCAACCAGTCAGCAGCAGAGTCATTACATAAGCCGGGGCTTCTGTCTCCCAGCCCAGCTCTCTCTCTCTGCTCCTAAAGGACAGTTTTAAAGAACTGTTTTTGAGTTAGGACTACACATGCGGTATGAACTTGAAGAGAGGATGACATGCAGCAGAAGGCTGCACTTGCTGTCCTGGACGCGACTTTTCCTGCCAGACCAAAACGGCTTGGTTTCCAGCACCTGGTGAACGCTACGCCTGCTCTTCACATCTCCACGAGCTCACACGGTGCTGCGTCACGGCTGGGTGTTCCAAACATTCTAATTCAACTGGTGCCAGGTGAGAGGAGAAGGGGTTCACCTTCACTGTGCACGCCCACAGAGAAGTGAATACATAAGGGATGATCTCTCTGTGAATTTAGTTAAAATAGGTTGGGATTTCCCTTTAAAAAAGGCATCACACTCACAGTCTGTTTTTCTTCTAAGTTTATCTCTATGGCAAAATAGAGTACCGGGACACAAGAAGTACCCAATAAACGTTTGCTAAGTGAAATTACAGACTTAATTTTTTCCTAATAATTACCGAGTCATAGAGGAGACTACTGTCCCACCAGCACTCCCTGTATCCATTCTCACACTTTTTATTTAGCAACAGAACTCCTGCGTTTCACTGGGCGTGTTGGTGACCAGCCACAGACTGTATTCTCCAGCCCTACTTGCGGCCTTGTGACCATTTTGTGGCCTTTTGACCCATCTGGGCCATGGGAATGTGAAAGCAAGCGACGTGAGCAGCACGGGGTGGGGGGACGTCCCTGACCACTGAGAAATGGTCTAAGTGCCACTGGAGTCGCAGTCTTAGACTCAGCAGCGGAAATCATATATTGGTAACGGGAGAGATACCGAGCCTGGTGTGCGGATGAGCTCAGGGCTGGGAGTATCTGCACCCAAGACCACCTGCTTCACTCTGGACTTTTATACAGCGATGAGTACATTTTCATTTTCTGTGCTTGGGGTCATTACTTTCTACGATAATACATTACTAAGTTCACTAAGTAACGTATACTAATATTACTACTGTATACTACTAGTATTACTATTGTGTACTAATGTACTATTAGTAACTAATGTTAGTAACTAACATATACTGATGTTAGTATTACACTTAGTAATGTATTCTAATATTGCTAAGTTTGAGACATTCTTTAATCAATATGCTTTCCTTTCTTCTAAGACAGTGTGTGCACTCAAGCATGTTTAATCTAACGTACAGACTGGTTTAAGAGCTGGATGCTAACATTTCTCTAAGTTGATCCCTGAGTGCCAAGGTGAAGGACAGATTGGCTAGTCTGCTGCTCCTCCGTGGATAATAACATTGATTTTACCACATTACACACGTCTGTCTGCCTTGTCAAAATAGAGATTAGGGTTCTATGACTACACAAACTATCTACTCTGTGAAGGATAGGGTCTTTTAAGAGAAGGCGCTCTCATTACATTTTATGAGTCAAGAGTGTAAGAAATTTAGGTGATGAAAATGCTTATTGTTTAAAAGACTACCCATATGTCCTGATGGTTCCAAGCACATTGTGAGTGTTCACAAAATATCCACTAAAAACCATGAAATAATTGATCCCCTGTTACAGAGATAACTGATCCCCATTACACTTGGCCCTGCATTGACCACACTGAGGTTTCAGCCTGGGTACCTATTCATAGCTACCAGCCTTTTCCCATCATCTTTTGTGTACTTGTCATGTGTTGACTTTTCAATGACAAATTCTTGGCATATGGCCATGCTCTCTCTTCAAGGGTCTAAGATATATCCTTGGCATTTGCTTCACCCTCTGCTGACCTGAATTTTTCCTACAAATCTCCCATCACTCCTTTTATAATACTGTATCATCTTTCAATCACATAGAATCAATCTTTTTTGGACATCCTTATACTTACAAATATATATATATACACACATAAAGAAAGATGTATGTATGTGTTTAATATATGAAGATGTATGGATGAATGAATTAAACATCAAAAATTCTACCTAGAAAGCAACATCTTTCCTTTCGCACCATTTCTCATCAGATACTCTGAAGACTTGAATTATTCTTCACTACCCACTGGGTAAAGCCTCAGGCAATCCTGAGCTATTTTGGTCAATTTCGAATGTTAAATGTCCAGGCTTATCCATCAAACTCTGTACTCTCATCCAATGAGAATGTTTCCCCCTTTAGCTCTGACGTGCCTCAGGCAAGGAGACTGCAGTGGACAAGGATACAGCAACTTTTCCCCCTCCCTTCCTCACTAGACCTCCTTCTTTTCCAGGTGTTTCGCTTTGAGGGTCAGGATAGCCTGGGGTGGGAGCGGCCGGGTGAATTAGAGAACAAGGGCCAAGTTGTCACTGAGTCTATCATTAGGACCATCTCTGTGCTGCATGCCCCAACGCTTGGGCTTCCCTGGTTTCTTGCATCCTCAGCACTGGAGATTCCACATTTCACACCTGAAATTCCTTTGAAGCAATGTCTGCTTTGACTGGCTGCAGTTGCTCCCTGCTCCCGCCTCTCTGGCTTCTGGTTGGTTCTCTGTTGGGGTCACCTCATCCTGCCACCAGCTCCCTTCCTCAGGTCCACATTTGGCTTGGGAGACATGAACACATCCTCCTCTTCCCTGTCCCAAACCCTTCAAGCACTGACCTTTCTCAGGCAAGCTGCTGCTCCACCCCGCATCAGCTTTTAGACTTTTAGGGGAGAATACCAGTCTCTACAAATTTCAGGGAACACAGGTTGTGGGGTGCTTGAAGGACCCCATCGTAGAGTCCCCAGCAGCCTTTTCACTTCGTGCTGAACAAGAGGAGGGCTGGATTCACATGCTCTCTCCACGATCCCTGCTGAGAACTGCCCATCTGGTTCATTTCTTACTTGGCACCTCATTGCAGGGGACCCCATAACCCAGCCAAGTCCTCAAGGGGGACTTCTTGGTCAAGCAGGGCATCAGGGGGAGTGTTGGCAGCAGCCTGTGCCCAGCTGTGTGGTGCCAGGGGCAGAGCCTGCAGGTGTTTAGGGGTGGCCCCCATCTGCTCACTGAACTGGGCCAGCTGTTAGCACAACCACCAGCAGACAAGTAGCGTGCCAGGCCCCGGGAGCCCTGCGTGGCAGGGCAAGGCTCACCCGGAGCTGTGGTTCCAGCCCCGGGGTGGCACACACACAGCCCCATAAGGAGGCCCCACTAAGCCCTCCAGGCTTTTTTCTGATTTATGGTTCACCAGATTCCCACCAAATTGAACACATGTGCCATTGTTGATTTAGCTACCATTTATTGGTCAAGTTTAGTTTCGTTTTAACCTAAAGCGCCTTGGTTATTTCATCAATAGATACTAACACCTTCTCTGGGTTGTGGCTGAGGTCCCAGCCAGGTGAACTTCCAGGGCTCTTACTCACTTATAGTTTTTCATTTTTGCTGTGGTATAGTTGACATAATGTTCTGTTAGTTTCCGGTGTGCAGCAAAGTGAACCTCTGTGCCTCCTTTTAGATCTGGTTTCTGTTGGTGGCTGAGGTCAGGGCTGGGATGGTGGGGGGACTCGAGGCACATTTCTCTCTGTAGCCAAAATCCATTTCAGGTCTCATTGAAGAGGAGGGGTGGGACTGGGGTTAAGGGCCCAGGCTCTGGAGCCAGACTGCCTGAGTTTGATTTCTGGCTCTATCGGTTACCAGTTGTGTAAGCTGGAACATGCAAGACCAATGCATGCATGCCTGCCAAGCTGTTTCATTTGTGTCTGACTCTGCCATCCTATGGACTGTAGCCCACCAGGCTCCCCTTTCCATGGGGTTCTCCAGGCAAGAATACCAGGCTGGGTTGCCATGCCCTCCTCCAGGGGATCTTCTAACCCAGGGATCCAACTCACATTTCTTAGATCTCCTGCTTTGGCAGGTGGGTTCTTTGCCATCGTGCTGCCTGGGAAGTGCATGAACCAATATATATTTCCATTTCCTCTTCTGTTCAGTTAGGATAATAATCCATGATGTGTTCAGAACAGGGCCTGCCACAGAGGAAGTTCTCAATAAATGTCAGTTGTCGTTACAAGCAGAGAATGCTTGCATACTTTAGTAATGGCCTACTTTCATTGCGTCATGCTGTGTTGTAGTTCTGTATCAGCTTGCTTGGTCAACGGTGCCCAAAACTCAGCAAGTGGCTGTGTGGTGCATGTCAATCTGATACGGATGCTGCCCTCGATCACATTACATCCCAGCTGTGTCCCGTAAAGGCCTAGCAGCATGATTTCAGCGGTCTGCACTATCCCAGCTCAAGCTGCTCTAACGGAACACAAGAACTGTGTGGCTTAGAAAGACGATCATCCATGTAAAAGAAGTGAGCACGGTACCTGGCAAATAGGAATGCTGAATAAATTTGGTTATAAGCATTGTGGTCATTCTTAAAATGCTTATTGTTGAAAACGAGTGGTGTGATGGTTTGCCATTACTAGTTCCTGCCTTCACGGTCTCTGATGTAATAGATCTGGGGTGGTGACTGGAATTTGCATTTCTAACCAGTTACTGCTGCTGGTGGTCTAGGGACCACACTTTGAGAACCACTGGTTTAACCTCTCTCCACTCTTAGCCACCTCATCCACTTTCTTATTTCTTTCAAGGGAATTCAGGAATACACAGACTGGGGACTTTCACCGAGCCTTTAAGCACTGGGCTGAGCTTTTTAAAGACGGTGATGAGTAGATGAGCCTTTGAGCTCTGCGTGGGGACAGCAGAAGCTCTCACGCTGCAGGAAAAGAAGTGACAGCTCCTAAACTTTGGGGGCAGGAGAGAGGGAGCCCCCACTCTACCCTTCCTCCACTGACAGCCACATGTTCCCAGGCAGGAACATTTGCCCAGTTTTGCCTGGACTTCAAAGGAGGGTCTGGTCACCAAATGTCTGCACGCACTGAGCAGTTGCTAGGCTGGGGGTCCCTGGAGTGGGCCAGTCTTACCTTGGCAGAGGCTGGTTTCCAGCACTTCTAGGAGTGCTGAGTCTCACGTGTGGAAGAAAAGATGCTATGTTCCTCTTGTGTAACCTTCACAGCTGTGATCGCTCAAACCCACGGGCAAGGCAGAGTTGTATTTGAAGCACTTTGGGGGGCTCACAGACAAATATTTTTGGAATGATTGTGGTAAAAAGCCCAGCTGGGGAGGGTACTGGGACTGCGGAACATTTCCCAGCTGGGGAGGGTACTGGGCTTGCAGAATGGTTCCCAGTCACTGCTGTGGCTGTTTCAGCCCTGGAGCTGGGCTGGACAGAAGGAAGCAGCTGATTTTCTCTGTGGAGCTGGCCCGCACTTGACTTAACCACTCTACCTGATGGCTGTCTTGGAGGTGGTTGAGACGGCGACTGTTGAATGAATGTCTGGGAGTCGTCTTATGATTTCCCCCAGGACTGGACCCCTGGCTGGTGCTTCCTTTAACACGGGTAGACATCAGCTTCAGGTGTCACCTTCCAGGTGACACAGGGGCGGCTTCCTGCCGGTGTGACACCTACACCATCACCATGACCCCGCCCCCCACCTCCACTCAGAAGAGTCCACACCAGGTGCTTGATGTTCTGTGGTCACTGTCTTGAAATTCTGAGTAAATTTTGAAAGGGTCCTGAATTTTCATTTTGCACTGAGCCCTGCAAATTATACAGAGGTCCCGGGTGGCAGTGTCAACCAGAAAGTAAGAACAGAGACATGAGAAGGAAATGGATTGCGATCAGAGCTCCTGCATCAAGCGAGCTTTCAGCTTTGCCCTCCTGAAATCCTGGGAACCACCAATGAGGAAGGTCACTCATTCCGAGTCATTCCACCCAGCTCCAGAGGCTTGGAAACGTCTGTGTTGAAATCTTGTTGGGAGTAAATATTAGGGTGGTGGTTAGAATCAGGGAGAATTTTTCACTTTTCATGCATGCATGCTAAGTCTCTCCAGTCGTGCCTAACTCTTTGCAACCCCATGAACTATAGCCCACCAGGCTCCTCTGTCCATGTGATTTCTCAAGCAGGAATACTGGAGTGAGTAGCCATTTCCTTCTCCAGGCAATCTTCCTGACCCAGGGATTGAACCCACATGTCTTAAGTCTCCTGCATTGGCATTGGAAGGCAGGTTCTTTACCATTAGTACCAAGGTCTTATTCTTTAACCAGTGTGCCTTGAAAGAAATCTGGCCAGATTGAGTTGATTCAGATGGAATTCCATTTGACAGATTCCTCCCATGATGGAGCAAGGAGAAGACAGACCATAGTCCAGGCTCACAATCTGTCTGCTAATCATCTCTGTTGAAAGGAACTTATCTCTTCTCTAATAATATCAAAGAGAGTCTAGAAATTGAATTGTATTGGTCTGGCTTTATGCATCACATGCCCACCCTTGAACGAATCACTATAGCTAAAGGGAATGAAAGGCTCTGATTGGCTAGGTCTGACTCCTGTGTCTATACAGGGTCAGAGGGTGGTCTCAGGGCCTCCATCCCAGATTTTGTCCTGCAGGGGGATCACAGCTTTTCTGGATCACTGACCTGACCTCATACCTCCCACAGTTTCCCCAGCACTGGGCCTAGGGCAGCTGCCTTTACTGTTTGCAGTTTCCGATGATGGTCCTGACAATGAACACAGTTTCCCCTCATCTCTTCTGGATTCCCAAGAAGCTAGAGCCCTTTGTCACCCAGAAAGATCCCTCCTACTGAAATTGCCACTTCCTCTCCAAATCGCTTTCCTCAATTCAGGCAGAGTCAACCCAAAACAAATCAAACCAAGCCCCCAAAGATATTTACAGCCCTTGACTGTATTGGCTACCTCTGTTACTATACAATGCTGTGTAAGAAAACGCCCCAAACTCAGTGACTTAAAACAGCAATCACTTGTTCACATGGATCTATCACTGAGCTTGGTTGATTAAGTTTGTTGTGTCTGGGAGGCTTTGCTTCAAGCTGAAGGTCCAGCTGAACTTCTCTGGGAAGCTCTGCTCCAAATGTGTTACTTTGGGCCTGGAATGAAAGGCGGCTCACTTCTACTCAGGGGAAATGCCTTTCAGGGATTTGGCAAAAATGGGAGAGGGCAAGTGGAGTTATTAAAGCTCTCCAAAGGCCCAGACTGAGAACTGTGTATGTTACATCTGTCCACATTCCATTGAGCAAGGCAAGATATATGGGCAAACTCAAAGTTAAGAGGTGGGCAAGTATTCCCTGCCAGTATAAGGTGAAGAATTGGGGCTGATAATTCAATTTACCCCAATCATCCTGTTACCTAAAGTATTTCATCCGTACTCTAGCCATAACCTAGGGCCATCTTTTCTCGTGCGTGTGGCATCAACAAGATGTCAACTGACCAGGTACTGAGCAGATAGCAAGTGAAATTAAGTGGAAACATACACTCTATGGTCTAAAATCCCCAGAGTTTTACCATGTAAGCCAGTTTATTAAAATTTTCCTGGCGAGTATGTGAAAATGTTGATATCCTATTCCCTGATGGCATGACAAAGAGTTCTGGGCTCCAAGATTCTGCATTTTTACAAGCACCTCAGGTAAAACGACCAATATTTTTCTTTTCTTAAAGTTTTACTTATTTTACTTATTTTTGGCTGCTCTGGGTCTTTGTTGGCACACGTGGGCTTTCTCTAGGTGTGGTGGGCAGGGGCTGCTCTCTAGTTGTGGTGTGTGAGTTTCTCTTGTGGAGCATAGGCCGAGGGTGAGCAGGCTCAGTAAGTGTGGGGCATCTGGAATCTTCCTGGACCAGGGCTCAAAACCACGTCTCTGGCATTAGCAGGTGCATTCTCTACCAGTGGACCACCAGGGAAGTCCAGGGCCCATGTCTGAGGTAAATCATCTTAATCCTTAACAATGCCATTAGGTTAATCAACACTAGGATGTTAGCAAATTTGAGCAGATCTGCTGAAATTCTTTGACAGGTATTTAGTAAGCTTCTACACAAATGAGCTCTTTTTAATCTCTCCTATCCTCTTAATTTCTTGGTATGTCACTACCTACCAGTTTGACAGGCAGCTTCTGGGTTCTAGATACTCATTCAGCACATCTTTCTTAGTGTCATCTTTGGAATCTGAAAACAAGCTTCTTGTGTTTGTGCATAACTATAAAAGTATCTTAATCAGCAAACTCCAGCCTTTGTGACTTCACTCAGATTTTTTTCTGGTAGTCACACCTCTCTCTCTTTCAATCTATGGGGTCGCATCCCAGCTGACCCACCCCCTCATCCCCCAAACAGGCTACCCCTCATCCCAAGGGAAGGCACCCAAAGTCACCATGATTATTGTGAACAGCCATGTATCCCAGTCTGAACCAAATCTCATTCTGCAATTTTGCTGGTAGGAAAAAAAAAAAATGTCTGGAGCTGCTAGAGCTCATCTTGACCACCACAAAACTAAAACCTGCTGAAGGGTGAAGTTAGTCCAAAGGAGAGCAGAGCAAGGGATTTCAGTGACAACTCTGAGCCCCTGAATCCAACTGTGCCTGAAGGTGTTCCTCCTGGTCCTTTCCATTATATAAGCCAGTGCCTAGTCTGTGTTGTTTAAGCTAGTTGAGTTTGGTTTGTTTCACCTGCTACTGAAAGGGTCCTAAATGATGTCATAGCCTGGTACTGAGGCCAATAGGACCAAAGCCAAGGAACTGGCCAGAACTTAGCAAAGCCCAGAATTCACTTGGCTAGTCATACACAGATACAAGTTTATTCTGATAAATCAGACCAGACTTGGGACCAAACCTTATCAGTAGTTACTGAGGTGCTTCAAACCAAAACAGATTGAAAAATGAATACGATTATTAAATATATCTGTGTATTCTTAGCAAGGTCTAATTGCATTTTAAAAAACTACTCCATGGCAGAGGCATAAACTTATTTTATTAGTACTTTGCTTTATTGAGCTTTCGCAAACTGTGTGTGTTTAAATTGAAGATTTGTGGCAACCCTGCGTTGTTAGATGATAGCATTTTTTTAAGCAATAAAATATCCTTAATAATTTTATGTACATCATATTTTTAGACATAATGCTATTGCTCACAGTACAGTATAAACACAACTTCTATATGCACTGGGAAATGAAAAAAATCATGTGACATACTTTTATTGCAATAGTCTCTTTATTGTGGTGGTCTGGAACCGAACCCTCAGTACCTCTGAGGTGTGCCTGTGTTTACAGCTGCTACAAGAGTTATAGTTTCTCTCTCCCAACTCCCCTTAGTAACATATTCAGTGGCTTCTTCCCAGGTATTGCAAAAAAGGATCTCTCTGAAATCTTTTTTTTTTTTTTCTGCTTGGCTGTGCTAAAAGGACAGAAGCCTCACTCTGGACAGCAGGAAATAATGCATCACTTTGAACAAGTTGTCTTTTTATTATAAATATGATGATATGGCTAGGTGGGACGGCTTCAAAGAGGCAGGATGTTACCTTAAACATTTACAATGCTGTGGTTAAAACAGTCTCCTTAAATTACCGTTTCAACCCATGGAGCTTGCATAAATATTTGGCTGTTGGTGACAGGCCTAATAAATCTGTTTAGGATGTCGCAGCAATATTTACTTACAAAGTAAAAGCATAAGCCCGCTTTGGCCAATAATTTTAAGAAGAGATGCTACTTTTTAGCACCTTGAGTAAATATTTGCAAGACCTATAAATCCAAGATAACCTTGCCTCTTTTCTAAAGCTATTTACAATTAATACGTCCTATCATGGTCCAGCCAAATGCCACTTTTAAATGTCTTTTGATTCACTTCGCAAAGCTTGACATTTACTTGAAATATGTTAGAAAACATCAACTGATTCTTGGGCAATGGAGGAATTTCTAATGGCCTAAAGTTCTTCTTTAAAAAAATTAGTTTAATTGGAGTATAATTGACTTACAAGGTTGTGTTAGTTTCTGGCATATAGCAAAGTGAATCAGATATATATATATATATACATATATATCTCCAGTCTATTTTTCAGATTCTATTCCATATAAGTCACTGGGAGTACTGAATAGAGTTTCTGTGCTATCCAAGGGTTCTCATTATCTATTTATGTATCGTCGTGTGTATATGTCAATCCCAATCTTCCAATTTATTCCTCCTCCCTTTCCTCCTTGGTAACAATAATTTTGTTTTCTATATCTGTGGCTCTACTTCTGTTTTATAAATAGATTCATTTGTAGCATTTTTTTAGATTCCACACATAAGTGATATTATATGGTATTTATTTTTCTCTGTCTGACTTGACTTGGTATGACAATCTCTAGGTCCATTCTTGTCACAGTAAGTGGTATTATTTTATTCTTTTTTATGGCTGAGCAATATTCCACTGTACATATGTACCACTTCTTTATCCATCCCTCCACTGATGGACATCTAGGTTGCTTCCATGTCCTGGCTATTGTAAATAGTGCTGCAATGAACACTGGGGCACAAGTATCTCTTCAAGTTATGGTTTTCTCCAGATATATGCCCAGGAGTGGGGTTTCTGGATCATATGGTAGCTCTAGTTTTAGTTTTTAAGGAAATATCCATACTATTCTCCGTAATGGCTGCACCAATTTACATTCCCACCAACAGTGTAGGTGAGTTCCTTTTTTTCCACATCTTCCCCAGCATTTGTTTGCAGATTTCTTGAGGATAGCCATTTCAGTTGGTGTAAGGTGATGCCTTTTTGTAGTTTTGATTTGCTTTTCTCTAATAAATAGTAATACTGAGCATCTTTTCATGTGTCTCTCGGCCATCTGCATGTCTTCTTTGGAGAGATGTCTGTTTAGGCCTTCTGTGCTCGAATGGCCTAAAGTGCTGCATGATACTTCCAGGCTACGGGGAGGGCCAAACTTCCTTTGCCTCTAAAGCTTGTGAATCAAAATATGCACATTTAGGGGAAACATCTTATCATGTCTCATCAGAAACTGAAGGACACTCTCTTTATTTGATCTTCCACATATAGGGATTGTAGAAAACTTGAAACGGAAGTAGAAAGGATGGTGGCTGGTTGGGCAACTGTTTACTCTGGAAAAACTGAGATGCAACCTCAATGGTTTGGGCAAGGCTCTTACACAAACTGGAAAGGACTCTGGTCTTTCGCAAATAGAATGAAACACCATCTGAATTCTCTCTTGGTCTTTTCAAGAGTTGAGTTTCTTCCTGATTTTAAGAGATGGCTCCCCAGGGGAAAGACACCAACAGTGGCAACATCACTTTATGGAGGTCAAACAACAAAATAAACTCTCGATTGCCCAACGCCTCCCTGTGCTGCTTTTTTTTTCTCCCCCATAGTTGAGTTTTTAAAAAAACTTTAAGAGGTATTTCCTGTTTACTACATGGTAGAAAAACAGGCTGTGGACAACTCACTCCAAGCCCAGATACCAGAGAATTCCAAAGTGCTTGTCATTTGCGTATTAGTTACATTATCAGATTTGACTTCCAGTGAGTGTTAACTAAGCAAGTGGTCACCATTTACAAGAAAATAGAATGACTGATTTAGGGGAAAAAAAAAAATTTCCAGGTATCATGTAAAAATTACTTTTTCCCCCAAACTCATAATGAGGCCTCCTGGTCTGAATCTTTCTGAGGAAAGAGAACAAAAGAAGTTTGCTTTGGTATTTACATTATCTAGGGGTGGAAGAAAAGGCTACAACCAAGACTTTGATGTTTCTGAGGAGGATGGGAGATGATTTGATATTTATCCCTTCTTAGTATGTGAATTTATACCAGATGGTCCATTTAAAATAGTTCCCATTGCATTAAGCAGGGCCGACCAGAAAGCTCTCATTTCCTCTCTGGCGATAGCTGGTGTGAGACCAGCCTCCTAGGAGTGGCAGGACTGCCACACCTGCATCTGCTGCCAGGCTGCGGGAACTTGCCTGCCTTGCCACCCACTAATGCCAGACGGCCCAGGGTAACTCAGTAACAGAAGTCCTAGCCAGTGACTGCTGTTGGGGTCACAGCACTTTCTCCTCTCTCTGGGAATGGTGGATGCGAACAGTACTTTCTTGATGTGTTTCATTTATTCCTGGGAGGATTGTGGAAGGTGTCACAGAAGATTCAAGGAGTAGATGAGTCAGGCTGGGCTAGGTGTTATAACAAGCATCCTCAGGATACAGTGCTAGGTTCTGTAGACACAAAGTAAAGAGAACAAAGTCCTTGTTCTCACAGAACTTCCATTTCAGTGCCGCTTTCAGGGTTACACTGAACCTCTAAAGTGAATAGTCCTTTCCATCAAAGATCAGTTCTGGACTCTTTCTACATCAGTGTCACTCTCTGTAAGGAATGGGCCTGGACGAATGGATGCTATTTACTTATAGAAACAAAGGGAAAGAGAAGGAGAGAATTCAAGTAATTCTGCTTCCTGCCCACTGGAAGAAATACCTTCCAGTTCCTCTCACTTGCGTCTCCTTCAAACATCTCAGCCTCTCCTGTGGTCTTCAATTCTTCCTGCACATTAAAGTCACTTTGTGTGTGTGTGTGTACACTCAGGCAGATCCAACCCTTTGTGACCCCATGAACTGTAGCCCGCCAGGCTCCTCTGTCCATGGAATTTTCCAGGCAAGAGTACTGGAACGGATTGCCATTTCTTCCTCCTGGGAATCTTCCAGACCCAGGGATTGAATCTATGTCTCTTGTGTCTCCTGCATTGGCAGGCAGATTCTTCACCACTGCGCCACCTGGGAAGCCCTATTAAAGTCACTTCCTCCTCAAGCACCATCCACCACCACCCCGTCAAAACTTACTACTCTGGAGACTTCTCTGGTGGGCCTGCACTCTGCTGTGCTAAGTCGCTCAGCCGTGGACCCATGGACTGTAGCCCACCAGGCTCCTCTGTCCACGGAATTTTCCTGGCAAGAACACTGGAGTGGGTTGCCATTTCCTTCTCCAGGGGATCTTCCAACCCAGGGATTGAACCCATGTCTGCTATGTCTTCTGCATTGCCAAGTGGATTCTTTACCACTAGCACCACATGGGAAGCCCTGTGGGACGTAGGGTATACAGTAACTCCGTATTTTCCACAGAAATTTTTTATGAGCCTAAAACTGCTCTGAAAAATAAGGTCTGTGGATTTTCAAAAAGTCAATCATTTCTTTTCTTCCCAGAAAAAAATCAGTGATTCATAAATACAAGACTCATCATGGAGACTACCTCTCAAGCAAGTTTTGCCATCTCTTCTTTTCCCTCTTGAGGATAAAAATCAAGGTTGATATTCAGACCACTAGATAAATAATATTTCTGGATTAAAGTATGACACTAAGAAATTATTTAACTAGCATTTCTTCTGAAATGTTAGTCCTGGACAACTGAGAATGCTGCCCTTTTGATAGTGCTCATTGGAAAGGAGAGGGTAATTTCACAGCCCGTCTTTTAAGGACAGCCCATGGAGGGAACAAAAGTGCCAGGCATGAGAGTTACAAAGAAGGCCGTGTTCCCCTACAGGGCATTTCCCCAAGCAGCTGGGCAGAGTCCTGCAGACTTATTCTATGGTGAAAAACTTAAGTGTTTGGCATCCAAAAGTGAAGTCATACACACCTAAACTTTTGGTAAATGTGGGTTTAGTTAGGTTGGTTGCATTTCAAGATTAAGGGGAAAACTGGAGGATAAAGTTGTTTCCTTCTGATCACACCCTAGTGCGCACAGACAGAAATCAAATAGAAAAACCAGCTGTCATCAAGTAATGAAAATATTGGGGTAAAAAATCGACTGTGAGGCATTACAAAGAAATTCTACAAGGCTGAATTAGCTGCAGTCAGTCACTGGGGGTCTGCTGAATGCCTACGAGCATTTCTCTTCTGCTGTCTTCTGATTATTCCTGCCCTCATTGAGGTTAATTTAGGATCAAAGAATCTTTGAATCCACCTGAATGTTCAAGAACAGCCTGCCCTCGCATGGTCTGAGTAACCCCCATAGCCCCTGCACACTCAGCCACTCATGTATACAAACTCACAGCAACCTTAGACTGAGAATTCTGACAACCACACACACACACACACACACACACACACACACTATATATATATATATATGTTTCCTCATCTTTATTCTTTAAAGTTTGAAGGTTTTAAACTTTTTGGATGTGTTTCAGAGATAGAATCTTCATAATATAGGTACAGGTAGCAAGTAATTTAACAGTAAACCACTTAATAATTTATTAATGAGAAATAATAAATGAATGGGCCTCCCTGGAGGCTCACATGGTAAAGAATTTTCCTGCAATGCGGGAGGCCCAAGTTTGATACCTGTGTTGGGAAGATGCCCTGGAGAAGAGGCATCCTTCTCAAAATTCTCCAAGCCAGGCTTCAACAGTACATGAACCATGAACTTCCAGATATTCAAGCTGGATTTAGAAAGGGCAGAGAAACCAGAGATCAAATTGCCAACATCCACTGGATCATCCAAAAAGCAAGAGAGTTCCAGAAAAACATCTACTTCTGCTTTATTAATTACACCAAAGCCTTTGACTGTGTCAATCACAACAAACTGGAAAATTCTTCAAGAGATAGGAATACTAGACCACCTTGCTTGCCTCCTGAGAAATCTGTATGCAGCTCAAGAAGCTGCTATAACTGTTATAACTGGACATGGAACAACAGACTCGTTCCAAACTGGGAAAGGAACATGTCAAGACTGTATGTTGTCACCCTGCTTATTTAACTTATATGCAGAGTACATCATGTGAAATGTCAGGGTGGATGAAGCACAAGCTCGGATCAAGATTGCCGGGAGAAATATCAATAGCCTTAGATATGAAGATGACACCACCCTTATGGCAGAAAGTGAAGAGGAACTAAAGAGCCTCTTGATGAAAGTGAAAGAGAAGAATGAAAAAGCTGGCTTAAAACTCAACATTCAAAAAAAAACTAAGATCATGGCATCTGGTCCCATCACTTCATGGCAAATAGATGGAGAAACAATGTAAACAATGACAGACTTTATTTTCTTGGGCTCCAAAATCACTGCTGATGGTGACTGCAGCCATGAAATTAAAAGACGCTTGCTCCTTGGAAGAAAAGCTATGACCAACCTAGACAGCATATTAAAAAGCAGAGGCATTACTTTGCCAATGAAGGGCCATCTAGTCAACTGGAAAACTACTGATTTTTCCAGTAGTCATGTATGGATGTGAGAGTTGAACTATAAAGAAAGCTGAGCACTGAAGAATTGATGCTTTTGAACTGTGGGGTTGGAGAAGACTCTTGAGAGTCCCTTGGACTGCAAGGAGACCCAAGCAGTCCATCCAAAAGGAAATCAGTCTTGAATATTCATTGGAAGGACTGATGCTGAAGCTGAAACTCCAATACTTTGGCCACCTGATGTAAGAACTGATCCATTTGAAAAGACCTTGATGTTGGGAAAGATTGAAGGCAGGATGAGAAGGGGATGACAGAGGATGAGACGGTTGGATGACATCACCGACTTGATGGGCAAGAGTTTGAACAAGCTCTGGGAGTTGGTGATGGACAGGGAAGCCTGGCATGCTGCAGTCCATGCAAAGAGCTGGACACGACTGAGCGACTGAACTAAACTGAACCCACTCCAATATTCTTGCCTGGAGAGTCCCATGGAAAGGAATGAATGAATAACACTGTTCATTTTAGGAAACTGTGTCTGTGCCAGCCATGGTGCTTGGTGTTGGGACAAATCAGAGATAACACAGATGCAGATCAACATGCAGAGACTTGAGACCCAGGCAGGCAAAGGGGTATATTCCCAAGTAACAATAATTTGAGGCAGACAGTGGTAAATGCCATGAAAGAATCTCAAATGACAAACAGCAGGAGCGCGGGGCAGTGGGCCTTACTCCCAGCTGAGGGAATGGAGGAGATGGTATTAGTGATCTTAGACGTTGGTCTCGGAGGCCAGCATTGGGTCTGCAGACAGGGAGCATCCTAGATGCCATTTTATCAAACACTCCAGGAGAGGAGAGCCTGCTTTCAAGAGCAGGAGGGGAAGAGGGGCCAGGAGGGGGAGGAAAATCAGGACTACCCAAAGGCATTGTGCCCTGAGTGGGCACCGCAGACAAGGAGATAACAAGGGCACTTCCAGGAGGAGTTGTGGGGAACATAGGAAGGGGATGGGAAGAGGATGAATAGGTAGTCTCTGGTCAGAAGAAGAATTTTGTTTTTTCCTTTTTTTCCCTTTATTTTCTTTTAAGTTAGAAGTGTTCAGATTTCTGGCCACATGTGCAGGATGAGGCGAAGAAATGGGAAGGGAAGGGATTAGAAACACGAGGAGAGATGGGGAAGGGTGTGAGGAATGATCAAACACTTGGACAAGAATGCTCACAGCAGATGTATGTGAAAGAGCCCCAAACTGGAAACCCTAATGCCCATCTATGGGGGAGTGGTTAGAGAAATTGCAGCATATTCATTCATACAATGGAATGCTACCCAGCAAAGGAAAAACAAAATACTGTCATTTTGTGAACAACATACACTAATCTCACAGATACGGTGCTGAATTTGAGAAGCACAAAATTGAAATAGTACAGATGCCAAAGAGTTCCTATTGTGTGACTGCATTTATACAAAGCTCAGAATTAGGCATAACTAGTTTATTGACTATGCCAAAGCCTTTGACTGTGTGGATCACAATGAATTGTGGAAAATTCTTAAAGAGATGGGCATACCAGACCACCTGACCTAACTCTTGAGAAATCTGTATGCTGGTCAGGAAGCAACAGTTAGAACTGGACATGGAACAGCAGACTGGTTCCAAATAGGAAAAGGAGTACGTCAAAGCTGTATATTGTCACCCTGCTAATTTAACTTATATGCAGAGTACATCATGAGAAACGCTGGGCCGGAAGAAGCACAAGCTGGAATCAAGATTGCCAGAATAAATATCAATAACCTCAGATATGCAGATGACACCACCCTTATGGCAGAAAGTGAAGAAGAACTAAAAAGCCTCTTGATGAAAGTGAAGGAAGAGAGTGAAAAAGTTGGCTTACAGCTCAACATTCAGAAAACTAAGATCATGGCATCTGATCCCATCATGGGAAATAGATGGGGAAACAGTGGAAACAGTGTCAGACTTTATTTTTTTGGGCTCCAAATTCATTGCAGATGGTGATTGCAGTCATGAAATTAAAAGATGCTTACTCCTTAGAATGAAAGGTATGACCAACCTAGACAGCATATTAAAAAGCAGAGACATTACTTTGCCAACAAAGGTCCATCTAGTCATGGCTATGGTTTTTGCAGTGGTCATGTGTGGATGTGGGAGTTGGATGGTGAAGAAAGCTGAGCATCGAAGAATTGATGCTTTGGAAATGTGGTTTTGGAGAAGACTCTTGAGAGTCCCTTGGACTGCAAGGAGATCCAACCAGTCCATCCTAAAGGAGATCAGTCCTGGGTGTTCATTGGAAGGACTGATGTTAAAGCTGAAACTCCAATACTTTGGCCACCTCATGTGAAGAGCTGGCTCATTGGAAAAGTCCCTGATGCTGGGAGGGATTGGGGGCAGGAGGAGAAGGGGATGACAGAGGATGAGATGGCTGGATGGCATCACCGACTGGATGGACATAGGTTTGGGAGGATTCCGGGAGTTGGTGATGGACAGGGAGGCCTGGTGTGCTGTGATTAATGGGGTCACAAAGAGTCAGACATGACTGAGTGACTGGACAGAACTGAACTGAGTCTATGGTGGACAGAGGTAGGATGGCGGTTACCCTTGAGGTGGATAATAGCTGGGAGGGGCCACAAAGGAGCCAGTGGGGGTGGGGCTGAAAATGTTCCTTTTCTTGACTGGGTGGGGGTATACACGCGTGTGCCTGTGGACAATTATGGTGAGCTACAAGTAAGACTTGTGCACTTGATGGAGTTTATTCCTCAATAGGAAAAGAGAGACAAGAAATTGGGGGCAAAGAGGTGAATGAGATAAAGCTAGGAGGAGACTGGGAGGGTGTAAGGACAGGGCTTTTAAGGTAGAGTGAATTCAAATTGCTCTGTTGCCTCTAACTTCTTCATCCATCTAGGTGTGAGCAGGTAATGCCTCACCTGGAGTGGTGGGGAAGATGGAGATGGGAAGACAGGACAGCTTCTGCAAGGGCATAGTCTACAAAAGTGGCAACTGAGTACAGGACTTGGGGGGCATCTGAAGAAGAGGAGGGGGTCTCAGGTGCTCCCAAGGCCTAGAACCTAGACGTGTGCCCTATATCATTGTGTGTGGTATAAAGGCTTTGACCCACCTACTGGGCACTTATCCCACTGATGGGACATGACCATACATCTAATTCATGGGCTCCATCCGGTCCAGTAGCAACCTTGCTTTAGCTGGTTCTAGCTGAGTCATCAGGAGCCTTCAGAAGATAAACAAACATGTCAGGGAATACTGTTAGTTTAGTTCAGCAGCAGCTCTCTTATCCTTTGTAAGACGGAGTGGGGTGGGGCTTGGAGTTGTCCCCCAAATCTGTTAAATGCAGTCACTTGCAATGCAGCTGATGCTGGTGTGAATTAAGGGGGCCTGAGTACGGCTTCACAATGGACACACAACAGAGAGCCTGTGTCTGCCGATACCGACTGGGGAAGCCAGTTCAGAAGCCCTGGGCAGAAGGCAAAGGGAAGGAGAAGCAGCGAACTCACCGTGGGTGCAAAGCTTCCCTTCCCCTGGGCAGCATCAGAAAAACCAGGGAAGCACAGTTGCTTGCACTGCTCTGCCAGTGGTCTCACGTCCTTCCTAAGGCACCTGGAGTTCCACACAGAGGGAGTCCTTTCTTTAGGCAACAATGAGATTCAGAAATCCCATCCACCCGGGCAAGTTCGGGAAACTGGGCCATCAGGGATGCTGAGAACTGGGGCAGAGATGTTGCCCAGCTAGCGTCTCCTGGACCCTGACCCTCCCTTCTCCTCCTGGATGAGGATGTGGTTCAGTCCAGGTCAGATCCAGGAGAGCTTGATGCTTCTGAGTGCTGAGTGCTCAGTTGCTCTGTTGTGTCCGACACTTTGCATCCCCATGGACTGTAGCCCGCCAGGATCCTCTGTCCATGGGATTTCCCAGGCAAGAGTACTGGAGCGGCTTGCCATTTCTTTCTCCAGGCTGATGCCTGTGATCAGCCCCACAAATGCAAGTTCATTGGTTGTTAGTGTACGTTCTTCCTGGGGAGGGGCGAGCCTAAGGCTAACAGTGGCTGAGCAAGGCTTGGGCCCTTCCCTGAACTCTGGCAGAGCCCCATCTGCAGTGCTGCCGGCAGCTGTGTGCTCTAAGAGAACTCAGGAGCAAAGGAGAGACCTCATCCAGACAGCTGCACCTGCTGCTGCCTGGGGTAACCATTTCCCTGCCCTTTCCCTCTGTATCTTGCCTAAAGAAACAGGATTGTCCCACGAACATGTGCACGCAACACGCGAGAGTGTGTGAGACCCTTCAGTGAGCGTGTAACCCGCTGTGACTGCATCACAGGCTGTGGAAAGAGGTGGCACAAAGGGATGTGGGGGGCTCAGGGAACCTAAAAAGCAGGAGATCGCCGTCGACCTTCTGAAAATGCATGGCTTAAAATACGTACCGCCTGATGTGGGCCCCAAAGACAGCTCCAGGCCAAGGGGGTGGTACTGAAAAGAGGTCCAGAGAACTGATGGGGGTGTGGAGAGAGAAAGGAACACAGGAGGGGAGGAGACAGGAGAGGAGAGCTGTCAGCAAGGGCGGTCAGAGGAGGACAGCGTGAGAAAAGGACAGTGGATCGAGGGTCTTAGAGGAAGCAGCTTAAACTTAGGATGAGAGAGAAAGGAAAGTATTCTCCCCCCAGAAGAGTTGATAGGTACAAAGGCAGAGGGGGTGGGCAAGTGGACAGTGTTCAGGCAAAGAAGGAGCAGAATTTTGTGTGCTGGGAGTCAGCTGTGTCTGGCAGAGTCCACCAGCCACTCCACACGTTAATCAGGCAGCAATCAGCAGGGTAAGTCAAGTGTTTTATATTCACACACATCTCTCTATATATAATTCACAAGTAATTCTATATATGAATATAAGAGACTGTGGGCTAAGTAGAAGGTGGGAGGATTAAGGAAATATTGTTAAAGGAATAGAAACATATAACACAGCATCAACTCGACGGACATGAGTTTGAGCAAACTCAGGGAGATGGAGAAGGACAGCGAGGGATAGCCTGGTGTACTGAAGCCCACGGGGTTGCAGAGTTGGACACGACCGAGCAACTGAATAACAACAGACAGCAGAGATGACTGCAAAGTCAGCACTGCACATCTCGTTAATGTAGCAACAGGCAAGGCACGGCAGCCCTCAGCAGTGCCCCCACGGTCACTGCTACAGGGGTGACCTCAGTCCCCTCCTTCACCTCCTCAAGGTCTCAGAGCAGCCCCAGAGTCGTGGAGGCTGGGCTGCGCGACAGGCATATCTGGTTCAAGCTTGGCTCTGCCACTCTGAAGCCATGGGACCGCTGGCAAATTACTTGCTCTCCCCGAGCCTCGGTTTTCTCATCTGTAAGTGGGAATACCGTAATATAATCAATCTCAGAGGGTGGTTGTAACTTTTTTGAACCTGGAGGAAGCAAGTCCAGTGTCGGAGAGCCCTCCGCAAATGTTAGCTTGCTTCATTATCAAACATTACATGTTAGAGGAGGCGACAGTGTCTCTGCCTCGGCTGCATGAGTGCTGAGATGTGTGGCTTACAAGGCCCCTTGTGGTGGAGAGGTCTAGTTGCCCACCCAAGATCTACCCTTTTCCTTAGTAATTGACCCTGTATTTTGTTCAACATAGATAAAACACACACACACACACACACACACACTATTTTGCTTGCTTTCCTTGCACCTGTGGCTCAACCAGTTCTGACCAAAGAGATGTAAGCACTAGGTGTCCCCTCCATGAAGCTCTTTAAATGAGCTGACTGAGAAAACACACACCACTTAGCCCTCCCTAATCTTCCTCCTCCTTCCTGCCTAAAATGTGGATGTGATGGCTGAAGCTTCAGCAGCCTGGTTGAACCATGTGGTAATCCAAGGATGGAAACCTGGAACTAAGGCTGGACAGAGAGACAAGGAGCAGAAGGATCCCAAACAGTGGTGTGTGTGTGTGTGTGTGTGTGTGAGTCACTCAGTTGTGTCTGACTCTTTGTGACCCCATGTTCTGTAGCTCACCAGACTCCTCTGTCCAAGGGATTCTCCAGGCAAAAATACTGGCGTGGGTTGCCATTTTCTTCTCCCCCAGACAATGATAGAGCAGCATGATAGTTTTAAGCTCTTTATCTCTTAACTCTCATTACAAAATAAACTGCCTATTTCTTAACTCTCATTGCATGATAAACATATCTCATACATGATAAACACCTATACTGTTTGAGTACTGTATGTATAATACTCACCACTAGTGACATCTCCCCATGACTGAAAAATAGGATTAGGGGCTGGAGCTGCTGGAAGCTGAGATCCCTGGGCAGGCAACTGGTTTCTTCCATGCCCTCACCTCTCTCTCTCTCTCTCTGTTCTGGCTGCAGTGGGCTGAATGTCCATGTCCTAATCTCCAGAAACTGTGAATGGTACCTTATTTGGAAACAGAGGTCTCTGCAGATGTAACTGTGGGCTCCCCTGTTGGCTCAGATGGTAAGGCGTCTGCCTGCAATGCGGGAGACCTGGGTTTGATCCCTGGGTCGGGAAGATCCCCTGGAAAAGGAAATGGCAACCCACTCCAGTACTCTTCCCTGGAAAATTCCATGGACAGAGGAGCCTTGTAGGCTACAGTCCATGGGGTCGCAAAGAGTTGGACAAAGATCTTAAGATGAGGTGCTGATCCCGGATTATGTGGATAGGACCTCTGTCCAGTGACAAGTGTCCTTATAAGAGATACACAGAAGAGAAGACAGACCAGGACACAATGTGACCATCAAGACAGAGGTTGGAGTGATGCAGCCGGTAGTCAAGGTAAGCTGTCAGCCACCAGAAGCTGGAAGAAGCAAAAAAGACTGTTTCCTGGAGCCTCCAGAGGGAGTGTGGCCCTGCTGATGCCTTGATTTGGATCCTCTGTGTTTCTCTTCAGAACCACAAGAGAATACATTTCTGTTGTCTTAACCAATCCGGCTCATGGTACTTTGTTATGGCAGCCACAAGAAGCTCATACATGCCCACTGGCACGCTGCACACAGGCTTATATCATGTAGAGTGGGAGTCTCGAGTCCTCTGCGGTTCTTCAATAAATTCTTCTTGAACTAAATGGGCATTGGGAACATGAAAGCCTGGCCGCTCTCCCCTCTTCAGGGAGGAAGGAGCAGGCCTACAGCTCTGACATTCCCCGCATACTGTCCTGCACAGACTCTGTAAACAGCTGTATTCCAGTGGTAGCTGCAACCAACCCAATGGTACACAGAAGTGGAAAACGTTTGTACTATCTGGAGGATACAGCCTGATCCTCTTGCTCTGAAACAGCTCTGAGTTTAGAAATCTAAACACATATTCCAGTTTGTCAAGCTTCCTGAAGGACTGGGATCTATTATATGGTTGCATAATATAGTTAAGTGACCACACTGCCCAGGCCTGCCTCCACCCCCATGTCGGGACCAAGGTTAGGAGAGGAAGTAGGCTGGCGAAGATGGGCTGGAGGATGGGAACCAGAAGGGCAGGAAGCATGGGCAAGCACACTCAAGATTCTAGAACCTTCCAACGGGATGTGGCAGGCAAAGCTGTTGTACTACACACTACTTTCGTCAGAACTGGAAAGCAACATAGGCTGGTTGTGATGTGCACAGTGAAACAAGGCTCTTCCTCTAACCTGCTGTGTATCCTGGACCAATTTGATCTCTAAGGTTTGTCTTACCTGTCCATAAACTGGGGCTAGTAACTACATTTTCCTCTTGGAGTTGGTTGTGAGGATTAAGGGAGATAAAATGCATGTAAAGTGCTTTGAGCAGCACTTGGTGCTAGATAAAAATGTGTTAACAGAAACACTGTGTGTTTCAGAATCCATGATAATCAAGGTTTCTCCCAGTCACAGAAGTTCATCAGCAAGGCATCCATTTCCTGTGGGTAAGGTGTTCAATCACAATTTTTCGAGGACTTCCCTTTGTATTTTGTTTGTTTGTTTGTTTTTATTTACTTATGTATATTTATGGCCACACTGCACAGCAAATGGTATCTTAACTCTCTCACCAAGGATTGAATCCTCTCCCCCTGCAGTAGAAGTGTGGAGTCTTAATCAGTGGACCGCCAGGGAAGTCCCTCTTTTTTTGTTGTTAAACAATGCTGACCCAAGCCTCATACCATAAAATTCCTCCACCCCTCATTCATGCCTGCAATTCCATTGCTAAAGGCTTTATTCCTATCGAATCCAGAGAGATTAGCAAACTATTAAAAGCTAGAGAGTAAATATGCTAGGCTCTGTGGGCTACATGTGGTCTCTGTCACATATTCTTCCTTTTTTATTTTTAACTTGAGAGGACTACAGAGTCTGGATTTGGCCCAAGGGCCATGATTTGCCAAATCCAGCTAGATGAAGATTTAAAGAGCCTCGAAGTTTTCTGCTGAGGTTAGTCATCTACATACAGAGAGAAAGAGGTTTTCTGTCTTCTCTCCCTTTAGCAGGAGAGGAGGAGATGGCAATGGTGGCCCCCAAGGGGAAGGACTCATTGAAGGGATTAACTGGCTAAAGGACATAAAGCAGACCTTGAGGACAGAGGCAGACCCTGGCACTGCCCGATTTCGCCTGAGGCAGGCCTGTTTCAGAGTTTGCAGCCGTCAATGAAGAACAGGTGAGAACCAGCTAACATCTGTGCTCCAATACAGCTCGCATCCCACACTAAAAGGTGCTGTCACTGTCCAGCAACCTAACCTAGTAAAATGCTCAGAAGTTAAAATGCCAAAACCTGATTTCATAAGTAATCCACTCCTGCTGATAGGTTCTCCTCATCCTATGACCTTTCATTCGAAGCAGCAGAAGACAGAGCTACAATTTTAATTCTGACAGCAACAAAGAAGCCCCCCAGATGATAGAATGAGATCATAGATGCAATCTGCAGGGCCAGAAGACTCCCATCTGCACTTGGTGGAAAATTGGCTTGTGAAGATGCTGACCACTGGGCCAGGATCTAATGGATATGACTGCACAGAAAAGAAAAGAAGCATGCTGAAGATTAAGTAAATTGAGCCTGGACGGAATGTAGACTACTCTTTGATCAAAAGAGAAACTAGGAAAGATCAAGTTTTTCTTTATCCAAAAATGACCCCAAAAAATTATAAACGTGCTCAACCAAGTTTGGAATGGCAGTTCTTAATGGTTTCTGCTGAGGTGGATATTTCAAGGGATCTTTGCTCCCTATTAAAAGTTTATTCTTTCCCTGAGTTTCTATATATACCCAATGTATTAGTATGATTCTCTGGGGAAAAAGAACCAATGATACATATTGACCTAACCCTAACCCTAACCTAACCCTAACCCTAACCCTAATCTTTTATAATATATAAAATAATCTATCTATATATATATAAAATTAATCTATCTATATACATACATATATATATGAGAGAGATGGGTTGATTGTAAGGACTTAGCTTACACAATTGTGGGGTCTGGCAAGTCTGAAATCTATAAGGTAGACCACAGGCTGGAAACACCAGGAAGAGTTCATATCGCATCTGAAGTACAAATGAAGTGTACAGGTAGAATTCATCCTTGGGAAACTTTAGCATTTCTCTCTTAAGCCCTTCAGCTGATTGGATGAGGCTCATACACCTTATGGAGGATAATCTACTTTACTGATTTAAATGTTAATCTCATTCTAAAAAATACATTCACAGCAACATCTCGATTGGTGTTTGACCAAATAGCTGGATAGCACGGCCTAGCAAAGTTGAAAACATAGAATTAACTGTTATACCCAGAAAAAGTAGTACGGGTTTGCAATTTTCCCCCTTTTTTTTTGGAGAGAAAAATCTTTCTCAGAAACCTCCCTGAAAGTCCTCATTTGCTTCACTGGATAGGCCTCTCATGTGACCACCTCAAGCTGCAAGGGAGGCTGGAAACATTGCTGCTCCAAACAGAACCAGGCTTCTGTTAACAAGAAAAAAGGAGATGAGACTGTCAAGTGGGTAACTTATAGTATCTGCCACAAGGATAGTGTACAATTACTTTTATCTGGATTTTAAAAGATATTTCTTTTTTAAAATTAATTTTTATTAGAGTATAGTTGATTTACAATTTTGTATTAGATTCTGTTGTACAGCAAAGTGAATCGGTTATACATACACATATATCCTGGGGCTGTCCCAGGTGGCACAGTGGTAAAGGATATGCCTGCCAATGTAGGAGATGTAAGAGATGCAGTTTCAATCCTGGGTCAGGAAGATCCCCTGGAGAAAGGGATGGCTACCCACTTCAGTATTCTTGTCCGAAAAATTCCAGGGACAGAGAAGAGTGATGGGCTACAGTTCATGGGGTCACAAAGAGTCAGACGCAACTTGGCATACTCACATACGCACACACTCTCTCACACACACATATCTATTCTTCTTTAAGATACTATTTCCATTTAGGTCATTGCAGAATATTGAATAGACTTCCCTGTGCTATACAGAATGTTCTTGCTAGTTATCTATCTTCTATATAGTAGTGTGTATATATCAATCCCAACATACATCTGGGACTCTATTTCTGTCTTGTAAATAGGTTCATTTGTAATTTTTAGATTTCACAAATAAGTGAAATCATATGATATTTCTCTTTGATTTCAGTTAGTATAAGAAGTATTTTTTAGTTTCACATTTTGTCATTTGTCTAATAAATATTATGTCTTCTATAGGATAAGTCTGTGATACCACATTGAATACCACAGTGTACTTGCTCTTAAGAAAATTAAGTCTATAGTGGTTTCCAAGAATAAACCACTATTATGAGAGAGATGTGATAGAGGAGGGTACCCAATTAATTCTTTAGAAGGAAGTGGGTGGGAAACTGGGACAGTTTCAAAGAGGATGTGACAGTAGAATAAAGTCTTAAAGGATGACTAAGAGTTGGCTTTGGGGATGAGGAGGCAAAGGCCTGTGGTGGGAAGGCAGGTTATTTGAATCAGTCAGGGTCTCTGCAGGACAGCAGACACCTCTGCAAGTATTTACAACAGAAGAAATTTAAGGCAAGGGACTGGCTGTATGGTAGAGAGAGATGCTGAGAGCTAAACATGGGATGATGAGCCCATGCAGAAAATGGCATCAGCAAGAAGCCATTATCATCTCAGATGGTAAAGAGTCTGCCTGCAATACACAAGACCCAGGTTCAATCCCTTGGTCGGGAAGATCCCCTGGAGAAGGAAATGGCAACCCACTCCAATATTCTTGCCTGGAGAATTCCATGGACAGAGGAACCTGGCGGGCTACAGTCCATGGGATCGCAAAGAGTTGGATACTACTGAGCGACTAACACTAAACTAGAGGGAAAAGGAAGGGACCAGAAGCTGAAACCACACTGGGCCTATTTGGTAAGGGCCAGAACTACGGAAGAGACATCGTTACTGCTGTGGAAGCCACCGAGGCAGCAAGTGGGGGGGTGGGGATACCCTGGCCTCTCCCCTCTTGCTATCCCCCTGTTTCACCAGCGCCTCCCTCTGGCCTAACCCAAGCAGCTGGCCATCTGAAGCAATGTGGCCTGCGAGTGTCAGCCGTGGTGGATAAAAACAGAGCAAGGGGAGGATGGGCTGGATTCCTGGGTGTAGCGAGTGACCAGAGATGAATCTTTGGGAATCTACGAGTTTCACTAATGTGCAATAGTGACAGTCAACATTTATAAGCATTTACCAAATGCTAGGAAGTGTGCTAAGTGCTTTATATGTATAAACCTATTTACTTGCTGTAGGTTAGGTACATAAAGAGGAATGGCAGGAGCTGATGCTGCAATATGGAATTGACAGCAAGGGTCACACCACTGAGGGCTTATATACCATATCAAGATTTTTAAATTTAGTCCTGAAGTCACTGGGGAAACAATAAAGCTTCGAAGCAGGGGAATGATGTGATTTGGTTTGTATTTTTGAAAGATCATTTCATGACCGTGTCTAAGTTCTGACCATCAATAATTCATCAAAGTAAATAATGGAGATGTGACTTAAAGAGACTTGGGACTGTGACCAGCTTCTTTTCCTGCTCTCTCTGTTCATCTCCTTGGAGCAGACAGCATCACTTCTGAACACTTGTGTCATCTGTTGACATGCTGGGAACTTCGTTTACTTTAGCTCAGTAAAACTGGAGCAGTAGACCTTTTAAAAGCAAAATATTTATTACTAATCTATACAATAACTATGACAGTTAATGTATTAGTGTATTACTCACTTCATTAACTCACTTCCGGAGGAATCTACATCCTAGTAATGTTCTAGAGATAGTCTTGCTCTATCTACCAGTCCCTTAAAGTGTATGTGGTACTTATGATTTGGTCTTCAACTTTTAAAATAAATCAGTGTCATTTGTCATTGGGTGTGGAGGTGGCAGTTGGAGACAGAACTTCAGATTAGCTTGAAGTGTTGACACAGTGTTATCACAGAGCCAAGACTTATGGCCCTAGAAGAGACATTTAGAGTTTTTTTCTTCCAACAACCTCTTTTAGATGAGAAAAGTGAGCCCACACAAATAAAGCCACTAGCCCAATCATTTTAAAGTGGTTAGTGGAGCTAGGGCTACAACCCAGACTCTCAGATCAACTCTTTTCACACTTGGCTTTATTGTTAAGGCATCTAGAGGTAATAAGCAGTTGCCATTTTCAGAAATACTGCTCAGGTGACCAGTTTCATCTCACATGGACTTGAGCAAAAAAAGAAAAAGTAAATAAAAAGGGTTTATTGGCTCAGGAGACAGTTTAGGGGATATTTCAATTTCAGGCATGGGTCAGTCTACAGGCTTGCTCTTGTAGTTAGGACTCAGCCACTTTCTTCTCCTTTTTTAAAAAAAAATTTATTTTGTATTGGGGTAGGGCCAATTAACAAGGTTATGACAGTTTCAGGTGAGCTGCGAAGGGGCTCAGCTATACACATTCGTGTATCCGTTCTCCCCGACACTCCCCTCCCATCCAGGCTGCCACATAACGCTGAGCAGAGTTCCAGGTGCTATACAGTAGGTTCTTGTTGCTTATCTAGTTTAAATATAGCAGTGTGTACACGTCCATCCCAAACTCCCTAACGATCCCTTCCCCCCACTCTTCCCCCCAGCAACCATAAGTTTGTTCTCTAAATCTGTGAATCTGTTACTGTTTTGTAAGTAAATTCATTTGTACCATTTATTTTTAGATTCCACATGTAAGGGATGTCATCCGATATTTCTCCTTCTCTATCTGACTTCTCTCAGTATGACAGTCTCTAGGTCCATCCATGTTGCTGAAATGGCATTATTTCATTCTTTTTAATGTACCCAGCCACGTTCATCTGAGTAGGTTTCATTCGGATAGGCTCTTCCCATGATGGGGCAAGAAGGAGACCAAAGTCCAGGCTTACCGCCTGTCTGCTCAGCATCACTAGTGAAAAGAACTTGTCTCTTTCCTAATAAAATAAGTGAAAGTCTAGGAACTAAATTTTATTGGTCTAGCTTGGGTCCTGTGCCCATCCTTGAGCCAATCACTGTAGCCAAGGGGAATGAAATGCTCTGATTGGCTATGTCTGACTCCTATGTCTACATAGTGTTGGGGGTGCTCTCAGCACTTCTGTCCTCAAATTGTATGTTTGGAGAATGAGGGTAGTTAAATTCCCTGAAGAAGATTCAAGTTTCATCAACCCAAGAAGAGAAAATAGGTGCTAGACAGGCACAAAACTGAGATGGACTCTAGACTCCTATGTCAAATAACAGAGTGGATTTCTAGATATTATTGGTGAGGTTTTCCCATTGGCTATTACCCCATTGTGGAAAATAATCCCCTTTAGGAAGAATGAATTTCTCACATGAAAGCACATGTCCTCCATGGAATTCAGGGGAGTTGACTGTTTTTGCAGCTCTGAGTCTTTGGAAAGATGGTGATCCTGAATAGAGGACTCAGCCAGCCATCCCGACCTTACCCCATGGATTGATCACTTTTCAGAAACACTCCCTTAACAAAGAGGCTCTTGCCTTGGGCCTCCTTTAGAGGCAGTCACTCCAACAAATTTAGCAAACTGAGTGTTTAACACAGTAAGGTGCTCAGGGGTGAGAAAGAAACGTGAGGTAAGGTGAGTGTGTCTGCTCAGAACTCCCTTCGAAGAAACAAGGTTCCAAATGAATCTGAGCATTCAAGTGAAGAAGCAGCATGCCTTTGGGCATCATTATCTATTGGGGGACTTTGCTGGATTTTTAATGTTCTGTGACAAATTAGCAAAAGCAAACCAACTCTAGTAAGTAAAAATACATAAAACTCTATTCCACTGTAATTTAAGTCTCACTGAGTCTCTTCATTGCCTCTGTTCCTTTTGTCTAAAAAATACTTAAAACATAGGCATGGAGCTTTGCTGAAGCATTGTCTAAAGCCTCCATGTCTCCTCAGAGGGCAAACTGGAGAACTTTGTAAGCATGACTCTAAGGCACAAACCTTCTTTTTTCCTAGTTAAAAAATTTTAAGTATATCGGTTCAGTTCAGTCGCTCAGTCGTGTCCGACTCTTTGTGACCCAATGGACTGCAGCATGCCAGGCTTCCCTGTCCATCACCAACTCCCAGAGCTTGCTCAAACTCATGTCCATTGAGTCGGTGATGCTATCCAGCCATCTCATCCTCTGCCGACCCCTTCTCCTCCTGCCTTCAATCTTTTCCAGCATCAGGATCTTTTCCAATGAGTCAGTTCTTCTCATCAACTAGCCAAAGTATTAGAGCTTCAGCTTCAGCATCAGTCCTTCCAATGAACGCCCAGGACTGATTTCCTTTAGGATGGACTGGTTGGATCTCCTTGCAGTCCAAGGGACTCTCAAGAGTCTTCTCCAACCCCACAGTTCAAAAGCATCAATTCTTCAGTGCTCAGCTTTCTTTATAGTCCAACTCTCACATCCATACATGACCACTGGAAAAACCATATAGCAAAATACTATTAAAAAGTTAGAGGACAAAAGACAAACTTCAAAGAAATATGTAACATATTAAAAGCTGATAAAGAATATCTTTTACATGTAAAGAGTTCTTATGAAGAAAAAGATGAATATTGTACCACAATAGAAAAATAGGTTAAGGGAATGAATAGCTAGTTAATAAAAAAATGGACAATACATATATGAAAAATAATGTGTTTTACTAGTAATTAAAGAAATGCAAATTAAAACAACAATTAGATGCCACTCTTACACAATCAAATTAGCAGAAGAAAAGAGTGATGCTACCTGGAGTTAGCACAGGGAGATTATATGTGAGTTAAGACTGATAAAACTTGGCATAGACTGTGGGTGTTGGGAAAGTTGCAGTTTAGAATCAACCATTCTAAGAAACCTTACAATATGCACACTTTTGACTTGACACCTCTAGGAATGTATCCTAAGGAAATGAGGAATTTGCACAAAGATTTAGGTTGTTTATAAGGATAAAATACTGGATATAACCACACGGTCCAATACAGGGGGGTTAATTAAACATATTATGACATGTTCATTTTAACTGGAAGAAATGAGAAAATTATTTTTAAAAAAGTTTAGTGTTATTTTCCATGTGGTTTTCTGTGGAAAGCTTTGGAAGAATATTTAAGAAAATGTTAACAGTGGTTTTCTTCTTTTTGGCCCATTTGTACTTTCTCATATATCTTAAGTAAACAGAAATGAAAATTGTAATATTAAAAAAGAAAGAAAAGACTGAGGAATGGTAAACTGCCTAGTTGAACAGGCACCTACCCTTAGGCAGCCCCCTCCTTGATGGGAGAGGGACAGATACTTCTGCCTCCTTTTGGGATGTCCTCACAAATCTGAAATACCCTCTGTCCTGCTCAGACAGGCTTCTGATTTCATGGCAGGGTGTCTATGCCCAGCTCCCCTGGGTTTGGGGGAGCCCCTGAAGCAAGGATAAGCAAGCCTGGCTGATACCAGGGGCATCTGATCTTTATGCCTTGACAAGCGATTCCAAGGCTTAGTGAAGTCTTGCTCACAATGCAAACCCAAAGGAGAAGGGGCTTTTTACATATGCCCGGGCCAGTTTTCTTTTTACTTTAGAAACACAATGTTTCTTGGATTCCTGCTGTCACTGCACGCAGATATACATCAGCTGTTCCAAGAGAAAAAGGGAAATGGAAAGAAAGACAAAGGGAATTCAAGTCAGCCCAATTTGTCCTCAGGCCCTATCTTTTGTATGGTTTAAGTCTGCTAGTTCATATCTCTTTCTGGATTCTAAAACCCCTTGATAAGGTTCCCTTTGGGTATCTCTATGCTTTTCAGGGAAACAGATTCAGAGCTAGCCAGACCCTTTCATCTCTGGCTGATAAAGCTGAGTGTTTATTTAGATTCAGTCGTATTGAATCCATCTCAACAATCACACATTAAGCCCCCCACCCACTGAACAATAGATGCTCCCTCTGCCCCTCCCATGGGCCTGGACTTCCAAGGAGTTTGGGAGATGTGAATCAGAGCTCTGAGAGGGAGTATTAGGCTTATTTCTAAGGTCCAGGAGTATACAGAACTGACTTGTTTTCCAGTGCTCCCATCCTTCCCAATCCCTCACTTTAACCTCATGTCCTTTGATTTCATTTGGTTTTATTTCACTTTTCAATGTAGACTCTTCATGTTCTGATCGTGCCTCATCTGGATGGAATTGTAGGGTTACCCTCTCCCACCTGATGGATAATTTCCTGCACGGCACGTTGCAAGAGAATCTGGTGAACACTCCTTCCTCCAGCACAGCCAAAACATTTCATAATTCTTTAGCCCTTCACTAGGGGATCCAGAAGCTGCCGTGACTCAGAAGAGAATGAGGGTTTCCATTGGTCTTATTTTTTTTTCCTTTTAGTTTAATTTCTAAATATATATCTTGAGGTTTATCTGAAACTGTTGGGTCTCGTGGGTTGAATTTGGCTTCGGAAATCAGGGGACAACATCCTTGTGACTATCCCCTTCACTGCCATCTTTCTAAGTGACTGCAAAAAGGTCACTGAGAGTCGATATACTTTCTTTCCCATCTGTTTACAATAAGACCCCAGAGCGCCCCATCGGGTTGGGTGAGCCTAGTTTATGGAGTGCGTAGAAACTCCTGCGGGACGTTTGTGCTCCAAAAGCCTTTTTCATCATTAGCAGATATGCAGCTAGGAAAGAGAGAGTCTCCATCATGGGGTGAGTAGTTCCTCTTAAAGTTCTGAAAGTCAGCTTTGCAGTGGAGGTGTCACTCCACTCCCAGTTTCTCTGTTGAGTTTCCCTACATGTATTAAAAATCTTTGCTTGTAAACAGTGTTTGTCTTTACCTTAGAAAAGTGAGACAAATTTCAGAGGAAGGGGAAAGGAATTCTGAGGGTGACTTTTATCTTATTCTTAATTGTAGTCATGATTTCACAGGTGTGTACATATGTCAAATCTTATCGAAGTTGACACTTTAAATGTGTGCAGTTTATTATGTCAATTATGCCTCATAAAGCTGTTAAAACAAGGACAAAACAAAACACTATAACACTATATAACACTATAACATTCCCCGCTTCCACTGCCAAGAGTCTGCTGTATTGCCTTGCATTATTACCAATAAATAGATGTTTAAGTGGAAAAAACAAAAAATGCCATAAAGAAATAATGTTGACCTAGGCAAAACTTTCTTAAGTATTAACATTTTATTCAACTATTATTTTGCCTACTTTCAGAATCTAAGAGAATTTAAAGCAAACTGTTTTTGGGAAAAGAGATTTGAGAGTAACTTGCCATCAGAAGGCAAAGTGATAAAGTTCCACCAGAAATTATGAAAGACAAAGCCATATCCTGGAGACAGCTGTGAATCCACTCTCAAATAACCTTTAACATTTTCAGCCTTTCTCAGGCATCACCTTAATTGTTATCATATGGCTAACTTCTCTCCAGTTCTCATGGCCTATGATTTAGGCAGTGATTATTGGTCATTTTTAAGGCTAAAATTTCCAACAGGCCTCTATGGATTGGGACAGGAAGCAGGTAAAGGGAAGAGTCAATGATTATTTAAATGGTGAAAAATTGCCTTTTCTCCTTCACTACCAAAAAGCACACTAAATTTGCTCCTCTATTTAGATCAAATGTTAAAACTGCTTGTGGATGGGGAACAACCAAAGGGGTTCTTGCAGTGACTGAATATTCAGGAGTTACATGGGATAACACTCACTGGAAGGGAATCAACAGCAGGGCTTTCTCTCCCACTAGGAAGAGGAATGGGGCTGGAAGTTATGAAGCAAGAACATTTCCCATCTGATGATGGCCATCTTTGTCTTTCTGCAATATACTGTGGTCTATGTAACTTCCCTGGTGGCTGAGACAGTAAAGAATCTGCCTGCAATGCAGGAGATCCGGGTTTGATCCCTGGGTCAGGAAGATCCCTTGGAGAAGGGAACAGCAACCCACTCCAATATTCTTGCCCGGAGAATTCCATGGACAGAGGAGCCTGGTGGGCTGCAGTCCATGGGTCTCAAAGAGTTGGACACGACTGAGCGACTAACACACATGCTATATATGGGGCTTCCCAGCTGGCACTAGTGATTAAGAACCCACCCACCAATGCAGGAGACATAAGTGACGTGGGTTCAATCCCCTGGAAGAGGACCTGGCAACCCACTTCCATATTCTTGCCTAGAAAATCTCATAGACAGAGGAGCCTGGCGGGCTACAGCCCATGGGGTTGCAATGAGTCAGACACGACTGAAGTGACTTAGCACTCACACATGTGCTCTGTGTGTGTTGTTTTTACCTAAATCTCACAATTGTTGTGGTTTTTTTTTAAGGTGGCAAGATTTTTTGATTAGGTTATTCCTTTAAAAATTTCTTCTTTTTTCATTATTTATATTTGACTCTGCTGGGTCTTTGTTGCCGAGCGAGTTTTTCTCTGGTTGTGGAGAGCAAGAGCTACTCTCTAGTTGCAGTGCTTCGATACGAGTACCCTTCTAGTCGCAATGCTGCGCATTGCGCTGGCTTCCCTTGCCGCTGAGCACGGGCTCTAGGGTGTGCGGGCCCCAGCAGTCTCTGCTCCCGGGCTCTAGGGCACAGGTTCCGTAGTTGGGGCACATGGGCTCAGTTGCTCCCCGGCATGTGGCGGCTTCTCGGATCAGGGATGGAACTGGGTCTCCTGCACTGGCAGGCAGACGCTTTACCACTGAACCACCAGGGAAGCCCCTAAACCTCACACTTTGAAATAGGTGTAGCATTCCCATTTTCCAGAGAGGGATCTGAAGCACAGACATATGAATCTACTTGTGCAAGATCACATAACATGAATATTAATACTAATACTAAAAAAAAAATAACACAGCATTTATTAGGAGCCAGGCAGGCTCTATACTAATGGCTTCGCATATATTAACATGTTTATATTACTATGAGGTATGGAATACAGTTATTCTCACTAAAGACAAGAAAATATGAAGGGAATAGTAACTCTTCCACTCACACATTTGATAATCAACAGAGTCTGTTCTGCACTGAATAAAAAATTGTGTGCCTTTCTAGTCTATTGGAGGTGCCCTGTGGGTGTTGGTGTGTGTGTTTGTATGTGGCTTTTTTTGTATATATTATTGGGCAAGTAGGTTATGGAACATAATAAATTATTTTTATAGCCCAGATCCCCTATTTAGCTAAAATGATTAAGGTTACATGGAGTTGACCTTTACTGCCGTTTCTGCTCTGCCAGGGCCACAGAATTGGCCATGTGGCACTAGCCACTTTCAATTCGCAGCTTTCAGCTGCCTCCAGGCACTGGGCCCGCTCCTTCTCCCGTGGGTTCTTCTTCCCGGAGAAGGGTAGTTAAAGGCAGCACTCAGCCCTTGACCTCAGAAATGATCATGTACTCTCTACCTGGCCAACCTCAAACCTGTCCGTGGCCACAGCGACTGGCCCAGCAATGAGCATTTGACCAAGTAAGAACCAGTTAAGAGTTTTTTCTTGAGTTGTGTATATATGTGCTCAGAGAGAAAACCTCTCTGTTTCTTCTGGAAATTTTCATTAAGAGTAACTATGCTTGAAGCTGTATGAGACCACGTTCCTCCTCATGGCGGAGGTTCAACCATGATGGGAGGAGCTGAGGCCCAAATACCCGGAAAATTAGAGACCAGAAGAAGACAGAGATGGAATGAGGGAGCAGATCACATCATGTGAGACTCAAAGGATCCTCAGGCCCTCTTGATTTCTGAATTTCCTAATTGTATGAACTCATTTCCTTCATTATTTAAGGTAGCTTTATTTGAGCTTTCTTCATTTGTTAATGAAATGAAAGTGCTTAACAGTACTGACACATACAGGAAATGTTCTTTTTTCTTTTTCTTAAATATTAAAATTATGCCCCCCCCCAAAGTTACTTTTAATAATAATAAGCATTATACCTACAGCATTATGAAGGAAGGTATTTGCAATTCTTTAAATACTCATAGTGAGAATACTATTTTATTTATTTTTAGGTAAGTCCTATTGTGGAACGTAGCGTCATTGTAGTTGTTTAGTCCCAACTCATGTCTGACTCATTTGCAACCCGTAGACGGTAGCCCGCCAAGCTCCTCTCTCCATGGGATTTCCCAGACAAGAATACTGAAGTGGGTTGCCATTTCCTTCTCCAGGGGATCTCCCCACCCCAAGGATCAAACCTGGATTGGCAGATGCAGCCACCAGGAAAACCCTGGAGTATCACTAGAGAGGAAAATAGGATCAAAAGATCAATATTACCCTCTCTCAAAATCAAAACAGAATCAAAAGAGCAGAGACATGACTTAGATACAACTAGTAAAATGCATTGGACATGAGAATAAAAATAGACTCTGTGTTGAAATGATTGCTTTGAGCAACATGAAAGATTAACTGGGATCAGTAAAAATTGGGGCCACAGTCTGGAACTTCCCTCTAAACCAGAATGCATTTGAAAATTTTCCAACAAAATCTATTCCAGTTTCAGAGACTAGGGACTTTGGGGCAGAGAAGTTATCATAGAAAGAGACCTTTTTTTAAAATCCCCATGTGTATCTGAAAGTCCTCCTTTAAAAGGTCATCCTTTTGATTAGCATTCACTCTTTCTCTAGTTTTTCTTGAAAAAAAACTTCTTTGCAGGGTAATAAACTTTCATTTTAAGACTGTAACGTTATAGTAATTAAGTGGTTCATTTTAGCCAAACAGCTTGGGGTCCTGTCTTGGTTGCACTGTTTGCTAGCTATGTGACTTTCCTGTTCTCTTTACCACTCCCACACCATACCTTATTTTACTCATCTGTAAAGTGGGGGTAATAATAATTATATACATATACACACCTGGAGCATTATGGTGGGATTAAAGAAGATAACACATGAAAGGCTGTCAGCATGGTGCCCAGCACACAGGGTGTATTTGATCAATGTTAGCTATCCTCCTGAGAGTGAGGCTTCCTAGCTGGGTGCAAAGGCCACTGAGAAACCACCCAGGAGTACTGATGCAGGAGCCTGCATCTCCAAATGCTGCCCAGGTAACTTCGGCCAAGTGTGTCTTGGGTTCCGCTGTCCCCCCCGCCCCCGATGAAGGGCAATACTAACGTCTCTCAGGCTAGGCTTCCAGTGGTGGCAAATCTGAAACGTATTTTGAGGATAAAATGAAGTAACTGAAATGAAAGAGGTTTGGAAAGAGTAAATAGATTTTATAAATAATTGGGGGGGGAATGGTTTATTCATTCAGCTAATATTTACCAAGTGTCTACCAGGTGCAAGGACCAAAAACAGTTTTATTTTCAAGTGAATGGTGAATCTTACTCTGTGATGAAAGAAAATCAGACAAGAGCTTAAAAGTCAAACAAAATTAAGGAAAATATAAGAAATGGGAGATGAGGGAAACCAATCTTGCCTTCTCCACATTTTTGCAGCAGGTTAACTCTGCAAGGTTTTCCTGAATCTTCCTCAGTGTGGCCAGCCCAGAGTCACCTTAATATCTTCTGCTCTGCAAGCCAGTCCAGGCAAAGTTAAGTTGGGCCTGGAAGAGAAACTACAGCCACACAGCACGCTCACAGCTCTGAATTAATGCAACCTGCTCTCCAAGGAACAGAATATATATATACATACAAATATATACATCTATATTACAGATAGAGATTGTATACATTATATATATAATATAGAAGTATACAAATATGTATTTTAAGTATATTTATATATGTGTGTATATATAGAAATATTTAATTGTAATAAAATGCACAAAAATTTACCTGTCTTAATTATTTTTAATGTGGAGTTCAGTGGTATTAAATACATTCATAATGTCCGACCACCACCACCTATCACCTCCAGAACACTTTATTTTGTAAAACTGAAATTCTACCCATTAATCAACATTCCCCAACTCCTCTGTTTCCCCAGCCCCCCTGGCAACCCACATTCTGCTTTCTGTGTCTATAATTTGACTGTTTTCTGAGCCTCATATAAGAAATGTCATGCAGTGTTTGTCTTTTTGTGATTGGCTTATTTCACACAAAGCTCTTTTGGAAAAGGTCTGAGATCCCTGTCCCTGGAGGTCTGCGACATGGCCACTTTCCCTTCCTGTATTTGCAGGCCCACCAGTTTATGACAAGTTCTCTCGCGAGGTTCCAACGGTAACCAGGATTCAGTAAGATTGGGGAAGGGGATACTCTGTGTTTCTTACAGTTTTTAATCCAAGCAGCAGTATCTGGTTCCTCAGATTTCACCTTTTTTGGCTTCTCTCCATTTTCCTTCACTTTCCACATAAACAAGGACTTGGGGGACAGGGTGGGTGGTGTGTGAGCTGTGGCCCCTTGGACACTTTTGTCCAAGGAATTTAATGAAGGCTTCTGAAGTCTGTAAAGCACAGTGAGAAAGAACAGCTGCTTGTTCACCCCGAGGCTCCATTAATAATGAGATGTGCCTTTGTCGTAAAGGTAAACACACTGAAACGGGAATGTTACCAAGAGGCCCTGAGCGAGGCTTATCAACAGGGGGCGAGGCCAAAGGTACAGGTCACCACCGATGCAGGGCCATCAGACAGAGGAATGATGCCACTGTTACCTTGGGAACGGGCCCGGCTCCTGAACCTTGGGAAGAACACAGGGTCTGTGTGCCCTCGTCTGCTGCATCTGGGCTCCCAAGACACATTCTCAGCTAATCAGATCCCACCTCCTTGTACAACTGATATTTTAAGAAAGCCTGCATTTCAGAATTTACACTCCCAAATGGAGATTGCCCTCTAAAGTAGCCACACCATGGGGATGTCATCTTGTCTACCAGGCCTCCAGCATTCCACGTGGAATGCTGCTTTGCACAGACCTCCAAGCAAAGATGAAGTCCTCTGAGCTTTCTCAATGGTGTCAAGTCAAACTTTGGCTTGGATTTTGAGACAGATGGTGAAATAAGATAGAGGAAGCATATTATCCACACAGTTAAGTTATTTGGGGTGGAAAAACAAGGCACGAGTTCATATAAAATGATAAGTGATGTTTGTGACAGGCCAGGTACTGTTCTAAGTGTTCTAGACAGACCATTCTATTTAATTCTCACAATAACCCCGTGGGCTGAATCGTGTCATCTCAGTCTTACAGAATAGGAAACTGAGATACAGAGAAGAAAGTAATGTGCCCAAGGTTACATAGCCACTGAGTGGTAGAGTCAGAGCTCAGGTCAGGTTCTTCACCAGCCTCTATGCTGACTCCGTGGTTCGCGTGATTGAATTCTTCACTGGAATCGCTGACTTGAGAGGTTACCAAAGGGACTTCTGACTCAATCCCTTACTCTTCCGAAGGTCCACAAGGCCTGGAGTTTCACTATTAGAGTTACTCCTCAGGCATTTGGTTTTGACAGAGGCTCCTATTAAAATGCACATGATTTGCTTTGGAGAACATTTATTCAGATGTGTCTCATCAATTAAAAAGAGCAAGGAGGCATAAATATGGAAAACAGAGCCATGTGTTTTGATGGGACAAGAAGTAGTGAGACAACCTAATCCTAGAGTTCCTTGGGATGATAGTGTGGATACCCTGTCCATCCATCCATCCATCCATCCATCCATTCATCCATCCATCCATCCATTCATTTAACAGATATTTATTGAAGGCCTGTGATGTTCTAGGAATCATGCCAAAAGCTGAGACACAATGTTGAGCAAAAACAGACTGAACCCCTCTGAGAGTTTAGAGTCTGAAGAGGGAGAAGTAAAATTTGAATCGTGATAACGTCTGGGAAAGAGAAATACAAGGTGCTATGAGAACAGATAACAGAGGGCTGGAATGGAATGCTCTGAGGGCACTGGGTGTTGGGAGGAGGGAGAAAGAGATGCCAGATAAGAGGCAGGGAGGGGCTCAGCATGGTTGATGGTGCTGAATGCTCAATACAGTGCATCTAGGTCTCCCAAGGTAACGGCCTAGATGTTTGGTGGTGGACAGGTACATATGTGTGAAAACTGCTTTAACCCTGTGAAGGGAGCTATTGTGCCCATACAGAGTGTTATTTAGAGAGGAAGAAATAATGACTTGGAACACACACTCAGCCTTGACTCTTTACCTCCTTAACTTAACTTCTCCATCACTTCGACATCCTCCCCCATAGTTGCCTTGTGGATAAAATGGTAAGGACAGTCAGACAGACGTTTCTCTACGCTCCCTCGAGAGTCTGCGTGTGGCTGTGACAGGAGCCCAGAGGACACTCTCCACCGTCTGTCTGTGGTGGTCCTGGGGTCTCTGGAGCCTGAGAGACACGGGGGACATCCCAAGGCAGTATGGTGGCCGAGGCATTTGGTGCCAGGGAGCCCGAGATGGGGAGTGGCAGGGAGAGCAGAGGCGACTTTCTTCCCTCTGTTCTTGGAGGGAGGTAATCAGACAAAAAAGTTTCAGCACTGTATATACTATAATCTGAAAGCTGGGCTCATTTAAGTGGGGCCAAACCAATTCATTTTGGAAGCATCCCAAAAGACAGGGTTCGTGAGGCAAATTCATTATGTAAGAAAGAACGCAGTCCAACCTCTTGCTAAGAGTACATGTTTCAAGCAGTCATTTAGTTATTAATAATGCTAATAATAATAATAGATAATGTTCACTGACCATTTACTATACCCTCACATGGGCTTCTCAGGTGGTGCTAGTGATAAAGAACCTACCTGCCAATGCAGGAGATATAAGAGACGCGGGTTCAGTCCCTGAGTTGGGAAGATCCCCTGGAGGAGGGCATGGCAACCCACCCCAGTATTCTTACCGGGAGAATCCCAGTGGACAGAGGAGCCTGGTGGGCTACAGTCCATGGGGTCGCAAAGAGTCGGACACGACTGAAGCGACTTAGCACACACACACTCATGGCCTCACATTCACTTTCTCATCCATTTTTCACATTAACTGTAAGAAACAGATTGTTGTTATTTAGTCACTAAGTTGTGTACAACTTTCCACCACCCCGTGGACTATAGCCCGCCAGGCTCCTCTGTTCATGGGGTTTTCCAGGCAAGAATACGGCAGTGGGTTGCCATTTCCTTCTCCAAGGGATCTTCCAAACTCAGGGATCAAATCCACATTTCCTGCGTTGGCAGGTTCTTTACCACTGAGCCACCTGGGAAGCCCTAAGAAATAGATTCTGTGCTGTTATTACATATTATTATATAATATTATGTATTTATTGTAATATTACCCCCTTTTTACAGATGAGGACACAGTGGTCTAGAGACGTCATGTGACTTGCCCAAGGTCTTACTGCTAAAAGTGGTATACCCAAGGTTAGAATGGAGGTCTGACAGCAAAGTCCAGGCTTTTAAATATTACTCTCCACTGTCTTGTGGTGAAAGATATTGAAATCCAGATATTTACTAACCTGCAACTTGTTCCTTAAGAAAGGCAGGTCTCTAAAGACTTTGAGGCCAACATTGCTAAATTTTACAGATGCATAAAATTTTTAAAGTATTTGGGGGTCAAAGAGGTGTCAAGTTTTTCTTTGCTAAATGAATACATTCTTCTTTTATTTAAAAAAAGCCTATTTCACCATTTTTCTTGAATAGTTTAAAAATCAAAACATTAAGAATTAAATAAATTTAGAATTTAAAAGCTGGAAAAATATAACCCCATGAACAAACCACTGCACGGTTCTCACTTTTCTCCTTTTGCTTCAACGCACTGAAAACAGAGTCCCAACCCATTGACCGGCACCAGGGTAAGAATTAATACTGGGAGTATCTATCCTTTGGCCACTTATTAGCAACATTTTGATTTTGAATATAGCTTGGAAAAAAATAGGATGGTATTTCTTAGAATCGTTTATAACTCAGACTTTCCACTAACTTCATCTGGTGTCTATCCTCCCTCACCATACAATTAGTCTGAATATTTGAGGTTTTCCTATTGTCTCCAGTAAGGTTCTTGGAGACAAGGTCAAACTAAGGGCAAGTTTCACAGGTCAGAGTATTTTTTTGAACCATATGGATGTGTCTCTAAATAATTTTTAAAAAATAAAATCACTGAGTAACTGAAGTTTTTTTTGAGTGTTCAAACCACATAGGTGACTAGGTTTGGGGCCAAAACTCAAGACCATATATTTTAAAGATGATCGGTGATTTAAAAATGGTAATTCATCACAGCACAAATCGGCAAACAGAATCCACTCTAGCCACGAGGAAGACATGGATCTGACGGATGTTTTGGTGAGCCTGATTTGTTTGGGGCCAGTGACCTTCCCTGCTCTGGTATTTTTTCAGACCTCTTTTTTTGACCATTCAGCATCACACGGTTCTTAGTTTATGAGTCACAGGGTATCTCCAGGGCAATGCCTCCTTTTCTGGGGGTGTACATGAAATTTCAACCCTGTAAGCTGTGTGCCATCAACTTACTTCATTATTCATTTCTTTGACACTTTGGAAATGATCTGTCAAAAGTGTGCAAAACACCTAAACAATTTTCCTTTAAAATAAAACAAAGCATATGAGGAAACTACCTGGGTGAAATTTTTTAATATTAGAAATAAAATGCTGCACTTGATATAACAGTATCACCAGTCTTAAACACAAGTCTTCATATCTTCAAGTCACTCAGATAATTTGGATGGTGCAAACATCATACTTCAGGATTTTAATCTTGCATGTTCCCCTCAGTTTTCAGAGTGATTCAGAGGACAAGTAAAAATAAAGATAAGGGCTCTGAGGTTTTTAGGAAAAATTTTCCATCAGTATAGCCTATGACTTTAGACTCTTAGAAATAGACATATCTGAATCCCCATGTGGGTTCTACCACTTACTTTTATTTGACCTTGGGCAACATAAGAACTTAAGTTTCAGTTTCCACATTTATAAAAATGGGATGAAGCAAAACCCTATATGTAAAGCTCTTAGCACTATAACTAGTGCATAATGAAAGTTCAAAAATTAACAGAGATCCTCCTAGTTCAGCAAATATTCTAAGCACTCCCCTATATTTCCCAACTTCCCTTGATGTTAGTAGAACAAAAGGAACATGAGCATATTTTCACATCAGGTCTAGGCAATTAAAAGCTGGTATGTATGCTCTTTTTTTCCCCCGGCCATAATGATCTTGAAAGCCCATTTTAAAAATTGATTTTTAAAGTTAAAGCACAGTTCTTGTACAATATTATATAAGTTACAGGTGTACAATATAGTGATTCACAATTTTTAAAGTTTACATTCCACTAATCAGTTCAGTTCAGTTGCTCAGTCATGTCCGACTCTTTGTGACCCCATGAACCGCAGCACACCAGGCCTCCCTGTCTATCACCAACTCCCAGAGTTTACTCAAACTCATGTCCATGATGTCATCCAACCATCTCATCCTCTGTCGTCCCTTTCTCCTCCTGCCCTCAATCTTTCCCAGCATCAGGGTCTTTTCAAATGCGAAGAGTCAGCTCTTTGCATCAGGTGGCCAAAGTACTGGAGTTTCAACTTCAACATCAGTCCTTCCAATGAACACCCAGGACTGATCTCCTTTAGGATGGACTGGTTGGATCTCCCTGAAGTCCAAGAGACTCTCAAGAATCTTCTCCAAAACCACAGTTCAAAAGCATTGTTTTCTTCCACGTTCAGCTTTCTTTATAGTCCAAATCTCACATCCATACATGACCACTGGAAAAACCATAGTCTTGACTAGATAGACTTTTGTTGGCAAAGTAATGTCTCTGCTTTTTAATATGCTGTCTAGGTTGGTCATAACTTTCCTTCCAAGGAGTAAGCGTCTTTTAATTTCATGGCTGCAATCACCATCTGCAGTGATTTTGGAGCCCCCAAAATTAAAGTCTGACACTGTTTTCACTGTTTCCCCGTCTGCCATGAAGTGATGGGACCAGATGCCATAATCTTAGTTTTCTGAATGTTGAGCTTTAAACCAACTTTTTCACTCTCCGCTTTCTCTTCCATCAAGAGGCTTTTAAGTTCCTCTTCACTTTCTGCCATAAGGGTGGTGTCATCTGCATATCTGAAGTTATTGATATTTTTCCTGGCAATCTTGATTACAGCTTGTGCTTCCTCCAGCCCAGCATTTCTCAAGATATACTCTGCATATAAGTTAAATAAGCAGGGTGACAATATACAGCCTTGATGTACTCCTTTTCCTATTTGGAACCAGTCTGTTGTTCCATGTCCAGTTCTGACTGTTGCTTCCTGACCTGCATACAGGTTTCTCAAGAGGCAGGTCAGGTGGTCTGGTATTCCCATCTCTTTCAGAATTTTCCACAGTTTATTGTGATCCACACAGTCAAAGGCTTTGGCATAGTTAAGAAAGCAGAAATTGATGTTTTTCTGGAACTCTCTTGCTTTTTTGATGATCCAGCAGGTGTTGGCAATTTGATCTTTGGTTCCTCTGCCTTTTCTAAAACCAGCTTGAACATCTGGAATTTCATGGTCCACATATTGCTGAAGCCTGGCATGGAGACTTTTGAGCATTACTTTAACTAGCGTGTGAGATGAGTGCAATTGTGCAGTAGTTTGAGCATTCTTTGGCATTGCCTTTCTTTGGAATTGGAATGAAAACTGACCTCTTCCAGTCCTGTGGCTACTGCTGAGTTTTTCAAATTTGCTGACATATTGAGTGCAGCACTTTCACAGCATCATCTTTTAGGATTTGAAATAGTTCAACTGGAATTCTATCACCTCCACTAGCTTTGTTCATAGTGATGCTTCCTAAGGCCCACTTGACTTCACATTCCAGGATGTCTAGCTCTAGATGAGTGTGAGTGATCATAGTTATTACAAAATATTGGCTCTATTCCCCATGTTATACAGTATATAATTGCATTATTTTATACTTATACTTTGTATTAATTCCCTCATTGTTGTATTGCCCCTCTTTGTTCCCTGCCCCACTGGTCACCACTGGCTTGTTGTCTATATCTGCTTCTTTTATGATATATTCACTAGTTTGCTGCCACATAGAAGTGATAACGTACAGTATTTGTCTTGAAAGCCTCATGTTACCATGGCAGCATCACAGGATAGACGGATCCTCGATCCCTGAGTCACCACTTGGAGGAGAACTCCTGCTGAGCCATATCAATTTTTATTGTAAAGACTCATCAAACGTTTTCATATAAAGGCCCTAAGGCTTTGAGGATTGTCTGTGGGTTGCTATTTAGTTGCTAAGTTGAGTCCGACTTTTTCACGACCCCTTGGACTGTAACCCCCCAGGTACTTCAGTCCATGAGATTTCCCAGTAAGAATATTAGAGTGGGTTGCCATCTCCTTCTGCAGGGCATCTTCCCAAGCCAGGGATTGAACAGGTTGTTTACCATTTAGCCACCAAGGAAGCTCTGTCTGTGGATAGTTTACATTATTTACCTTTATTTGCAATATATTTACATTATATTAATTAACCTAGTGATTGAGATACATATGTCCTTACATTCATATGATCAAACCACATTGCATGTACCAGGACCCCATGTGCATAGAGTTACCTCAGCTTCCTGGGATAGGAAACTCAGAGAAGCCTCCAGCTCATGCATAATTGGTCCCCTCCTGACCTGTAAGAGGAGAAGCTCAGTTTAAAAGTATGAGTTCCAACCAGTAAGTTACCAAGTTCCTGGGAAGAATCTGCCTACCTGATGGCTATGAGTTTGCCAAGATTTCTAAATTCTCTTCTTAAATGATCTGTAAGCATATGTAACAACTAGCACATGTAACTTTTAAAAGTTCGATGTATTATTTTTTAGCCTAAATAGTAAATTTAAGACCTGAATGAAAGTTGAATGTTTTAGCTTCCATAACAAAGTACCACAAACTGAGTGGCTGCTTAAACAACAGAAATTTATATTCTGACATTTCTAGAGGCTGGAAACCTAAGATCAAGGTGTCACAGGGTTGGTTTCTTCTGAGGCCTCTCTCTTCGGCTTGTAGATGGCCATCTTCTCCCTGTGTCTTCACATGGTTTTCCTTCTGTACATGGCTATGTCCAATTTTCCTCTTTTAATAAAGATGTACGGATGTGAGAGTTGGACCATAAAGAAGGCGGAGCACTGAAGAATTGACACTTTCAAACTGTGGTGTTGGAGAAGACTCTTGAGAGTCCCTTGGACTGCAAGGAGATCAAAAGAGCTCACACTAGTCAATCCTAAAGGAAGTTGACCCTGAATACTCATGAGAAGAGCTGATGCTGAAGCTGAAGCGCCAATACTTTGGCCACCTGATGGGAAGAGCCGACTCATTGGAAAAGACCCTGATGCTGGGGAAGATTGAAGACAGGAGGAGAAGGGGACGACAGAGAATGAGATGGTTATAACATCACTGATTTTGGATAGCATCACCGACTCAATGGACTTGACTTTGGGCAAACTTGGGGAGATGGTGAAGGACAGGGAAGCCTGGCATGTTACAGACCATTGGGATGCAAAGGGTTGGACACGACTTGGTGACTAAACAACAACAATAAGAATAACAGTCGTCTTCGATTAGGAACCACCTTAACAACTTCAGTTTAACTTAATTACCTCTTTGAAGACCCTATCTCCAAATCCAGTCACATTCTGAAGTACTGGGGCTTGCTTTGATGTATGAACTTGAGGAGAACATAATTCAACCATCACCCTGGGTAGCCAGGATTTCATTGAGAAATGAAGCCCAAACAAGGATGTCTCCTGGGCTTTCAGCCACCCATGTATGCATCTCAGACAAAGGACTCATATGAAAAGTCAATGCACATGTTGTGACCCAACAGTGAGATTCTTGGACCCAATTACCAGGCAGCAGCAGCTGGTCAGAACACAATTTTTACTTGTGCTAATTTGGATAATCTCAAGATTGATCAAGGATCTATCTAGAGCCAGTGTTAAAAGTACACACTTCAAAAACTTGTTTAAGATAGAAATAGGAGTGGACTTTTCACTGGTTTCTCTGTTGCAAGTTAGGAAACAATAGCAGAGAATGAAAAAAAGCAAAGGAACAATCCGTTCCCACTTTATTCTTTAGCTTTGATGATTTTGTTTACTTTGTGTTTATCAGTCAGCTAGAACTGGAAAACTGGACCAGCCTATTGATTGACTTAGTCTGAGTGGCTGGTTAATGTGCCTCCCTCGGGGGCACTTTCAATCCTGCCTAGGAGAGACTGTATTCACATAAATAAAATTTGGTCATAATCTTTTCCAATTTGAGGAAAATATGTCCTTTTAAATGGATTTTGCTCCACTTTTTGAACATGTAAAATGCCAATTTGAGGTTTCATATATGCTTTGGCATTGTATCACTGTTTCAAACTCATGTATGAGTGCAAAGACATAAAAAGGAAGTTAGACTGAGGCTCTTGGAGCAGGAAGATGTGATTAATTGCTGGCCTTTTCAAGTCAAGTCACCACACAAAGCGAAGTAGTAAATTAATAATGCCTCAAATCATGAGTTATTAAAGACAGCTTTGCCTGAGAGGCAGATGATGACTTGTAAAGGCCTAGGCAGGCAGAATGTCCCAGACAGCCGTTAGGATGTAAGACAATTGGAAAGAACATCCACCGTGACAGCACTCACTTTTACTGTAAGAAATGCAACAAACAAATCTCAGATCCCAGAGCTCATTCAGTTTAGATTGGAAAGAAACTTTCGACCTGTACCAGTTTTGGGCACCAATTCGATAGACACGAGTTTGAGTAAGCTCTGGGAGTTGGTGATGGACAGGGAAGCCTGGCGTGCTGCAGTCCATGGGGTCTCAAAGTGTCAGACATGACTGAGTGACTGAACTGCACTGCACTTGGGCATAGGGTGCCCTGATAGCTCAGCTGGTAAAGAATCTGTCTGCAGTGCAGGAGACCTGGTTCAATTCCTGGGTCAGGAATATCTTGCCTGGAGAATATCTTGCCTATATAGTCCATGGGGTCACAAAGAGCTGGACATGACTGAGCGACTTTCACATCACTTCAACTTTGGTCAGGGTTGGGGGGCTATTTGGTGGTGGTATCAGAGGGTCTCCAACAGACGCCTTAGTGATCTGGGTCAACATGCCTAGTATTTGCTGATGGCCCAGACGTCTGTAAGTGGGCACTGGGAAAAATAAAGGCGACCAGTCCGTCAAGCCAGGGGGTGGGTTTGGTGGCAAGGGTCTGTGGCCCAGCCTTCAGCAGAGGGTGGGCTCGGCTGTGGTCTATGGCACTCTTTGACAGCCATAGTCACCCAGTTCACCCTCTTACTGGACTTATTTGAGGCAAACAGGTTCAGAGCACTGTGGGAAGAGTGCTATGCTCAGGGTCAGGGGGTCTGGATCCTAGTCCTGACTCTCATAAACATATCCTGTGAGTGTTAGCTTGTCCCATCGCCTCCCGGGACCTCTGTTTCTTCATTGGTAAAATAAGAGTTGGAAGGTGGTTTTCAAATTTTTTTAGCTCTCTTCCATTTTCTTCAACCCAAAGTTTAAGTAGAAGCCCAAGGAACTGAGCCTGTGGTTGCAACAGGAATGAATGTCCCCTCCTTCCTCATGCCCACCCCACCTCAGGGATGTGCTGAAACCATGGCTTAAATCTGAAGTCTAAAGCAGTGCTCCTCAAATTTCAACCTGAATTATCACCTAGTTCTTGTTCAAACACAGATTCTGACTTATCACTTTGGGGGGTGGAGAGGGGTGGAGAGGGAGACATGGGATTGGAGTTGAGATTCTGCATGTCAATCAACCCCCCACCCCCACCCCTGCCAGGGTAAGCTGATACTGCTGGCCCATGGACCCCACTTTGAGAAATGAGATCATCTCTGTTTAATTCTAAAAGCCTATGAAGTCTTCTGACCCCCAAATCAGTGCCCATAACTACCCAGGGTCCCCAACAGTGATGGGAGATTCCCAGCACTGGTTCTCTGTCTCTTTCACTCTTAATGGAAATGTGTGGGAGTGCTTCTGGACGCCTTCAAGGGAGAGATCAGCATTTAGTAGTTTCAAGCTCAGGCAAAGCTAGATGCTCTGCAAAGCATAGAACTACTTCAGGTGGCAAAGAGTTATCCTATATCCTGCATAATGTCCCTTCTTAAACTCAATAGCCATTTCCCAGGTGGCACTAGTGGTAAAGAACCCAAGACACAGATTCAATCTCTGGGTCAGAAAGATCCACTGGAGGAGGGCATGTCGAACCACTCCTGTATTCTTGCCTGAAGAATCTGATGGACAGAGAAGCCTGGTGGGCTACAGTCCATGGGGTCGCAAAGAGTCGGACATGACTGAAGCGACTTAGCATGAATACATAGCCAGCAAAAAGCTTTCTCCCACATTCAATTTTTTATTTTGAAAAATACAGGTGTCCCTCAGTACCCATGGGGCATTGATTGTAGGAACCCTTGGATACCAAAATCCATGATTTCTCAAGTCCCTTATATAAAATCATGTAGTATTTGTATATAATCTACACAATCCTCCAATATACTTTAAATTCTCTATAGTGTAATACCTGATACAATATAAATGCTAGGTAAACAGTCACTAGGACAATGAAAATTCAAGTTTTACTTTTTTGGAAATTTTTAGAGTTTTTCCCCTAATAATTTTGATCCATGGTTTGTTGAATTCACAGGTGTGGAACCCATGGGCTAACTGTACTCACAGGCTTCCCAGATGGCGCTAGTGGTAAAGAATCTGCCTGCCAGTGCAGGAGATGCAAGAGACGCAGTTTGATCCCTGGTTGGGAAGTTCCCTTAGAGGAGGAAATGGCAACCCACTCCAGTATTCTTGCCTGGGAAATCCCATGGACAGAGGAGCCTGGTGGGCTACAGCCCAGGGTTGCAAAGAGTCGGGCATGATTGAGCAGGCACACACGCACAACTGTATTCACACCTACAGAAGAGGCACAGGAATAGCTCAAAAAAACAGCTGGGTGCCCTCCATCTATATTCTACAAATGGTAATATTTTGGCACATTTGCTTTATTATTGTTACTGTATGTGTATAAGAAAATCTCTTCCTGTCTCCTTGTCTGAATCATGTGACATTTCATTGCAGATATCCTAATGTTGTTGTTCACTTGCTAGTTGTATCCAATTCTTTGTGATCCTATGGACAGTAGCACACCAGGCTTCCCTGACATTCACCATCTCCCAGAGCTTGCTCAAACTCATGTCTTTTGATGGTGACGCCATCCAACAATCTCATCCTCTGTCACCTCCTTGTTCTTTTGCCCTCAATCTTTCCCAGCATCAGGGTCTTTCCCAATGAGTCGGCTCTTCGCATCAGGTGGCCAAAGTATTGGAGCTTCAGCTTCAGCATCAGCCCTTCCAATGAATATTCAGTGTCGATTTCCTTTAGGACTGACTGTTTTTATCTCCTTGCAGTCCAAGGGACTCTCCAGAGTCTTCTCCAACACCACAGTTCAAAGTGTTAATTCTTCAGTGCTCAACCTTCTTTATGATCCAACTCTCACATCTGTACCTGACTACTGGAAAAAAACATAGCTTTGATTAGATGAACCTTTGTAAAGTAATGTCTCTGCTTTTCAATATGCTGTCTAGATTTGTTATAGCTTTTCTTCCAAGGAGCAAGCGCCTTTTGATTTCATGACTGCAGTCACCATCTGCAGTGATTTTGGAGCCCAAGAAAATAAAGTCTGTCACCGTTTCCATTGTTTCCTCATCTATTTGCCATGATGTGATGGGACCAGATGCTATGATCTTAGTTTTTTGAATGTTGAGTTTTAAGCCAGCTTTTTCACTCTTCTTTTTCACATTCATTAACAACAGTCTCTTTAGTTTCTCTTAGCTTTCTGCCATAAGTGTGGTGTCATTTGTATATCTGAGGTTATTGATATTTCTCTCTGAAATCTTGATTCAGCTTGTGCTTCATCCAACCCAACATTTCTCATGATGTGCTCTGCATACAAGTTAAATAAGCAGGGTGACAAAATATAGCCTTGACATATTCCTTTTCCAATTTGGAGCCAGTCAGTTGTTTGATGTCCAGTTCTAACTGTTGCTTCTTGACCTGCATACAGATTTCTCAGAAGGCAGATAAGGTGGTCTGGTATTCCCATCTCTTTAAGAATGTTCCAGTTTGTTGTGATCCACATAGTCAAAGGCTTTAGCATAGTGAATGAAGCAGAAGTAGATGCTTTTCTGGAATTTGCCAGCTTTTTCTATGATCAAATGAAGGTTGGCAATTTGATCGCTGGTTCCTCTGCCTTTTCTATTTTTTTTTTTTTTTGATGCTCATTTATTTGTTTATTTATTTATTTTTTCCCATTTATTTTTATTAGTTGGAGGCTAATTACCTTACAACATTGCAGTGGTTTTTGTCATACATTGAAATGAATTAGCCATGGATTTACATGTATTCCCCATCCTGGTCCCCCCTCCCACTTCCCTCTCCACCCGATCCCTCCGGGTCTTCCCAGTGCACCAGGCCCGAGCACTTGTCTCATGCATCCAACCTGGGCTGGTGATCTGTTTCACCCTAGATAATATACATGTTTCGATGCTGTTCTCTTGAAACATCCCACCCTCGCCTTCTCCCAGAGTCCACAAGTCTGTTCTATACATCTGAGTCTCTTTTTCTGTTTTGCATATAGGGTTATCGTTACCATCTTTCTAAATTCCATATACATGTGTTAGTATACTGTAATGGTCTTTATCTTTCTGGCTTACTTCACTCTGTATAATGGGCTCCAGTTTCATCCATCTCATTAGAACTGATTCAAATGAATTCTTTTTAGTGGCTGAGTAATATTCCATGGTGTGTATGTACCACAGCTTCCTTATCCATTCGTCTGCTGATGGGCATCTAGGTTGCTTCCATGTCCTGGCTATTATAAACAGTGCTGCGATGAACATTGGGGTGCACGTATCTCTTTCAGATCTGGTTTCCTCGGTGTGTATGCCCAGAAGTGGGATTGCTGGGTCATATGTTGGCCACAGCAATCAGGGCAGAAAAAGAAGTAAAAGGAATCCAGATAGGAAAAGAAGTGAAACTCTCTCTGTTTGCAGATGACATGATCCTCTACATAGAAAACCCTAAAGACTCTACCAGAAAATTACTAGAGCTAATCAACGAATATAGTAAAGTTGCAGGATATAAAATTAACACACAGAAATCTCTTGCATTCCTATACACTAACAATGAGAAAACAGAAAGAGAAATTAAGTAAACAATACCATTCACCATTGCAACAAAAAGAATAAAATACTTAGGAGTATATCTATCTAAAGAAACAAAAGACCTATACATAGGAAACTATAAAACACTGATGAAAGAAATCAAAGAGGACACAAACAGATGGAGAAATATACTGTGTTCATGGATTGGAAGAATCAATATTGTCAAAATGGCTATACTACCCAAAGCAATCTATAGATTCAATGCAATCCCTATCAAACTACCAACGGTATTTTTCACAGAACTAGAACAAATAATTTCACAATTTGTATGGAAATACAAAAAACCTCGAATAGCCAAAGTAACCTTGAGAAAGAAGAATGGAACTGGAGGAATCAACCTGCCTGACTTCAGACTCTACTACAAAGCCACAGTCATCAAGACAGTATGGTACTGGCACAAAGACAGAAATATAGATCAATGGAACAGAATAGAAAACCCAGAGATAAATCCTCTGCCTTTTCTAAATCCAGCTTGTACATTTGCAAGTTCTTGGTTCACATACTGTTGAAGCCTGGCTTGGATTTTGAGCATGACCTTGCTAGTGTGTCAAATGAGTAAAATTGTGTGGAAGTTTGAACAGTCTTTGGCATTGTCCTCTTTGGGATTAGAATGAAAACTAACCTTTTCCAGTCCTATGGTCACTGCTGAGTTTTCCACATTTGCTGACATATTGAGTGCAGCACTTTCATGGCATCTTATTTTAGGACTTGAAATAGCTTAGCTGGAATTCCATCACCTCCAATAGCTTTGTCCGGAGTGATGCTTCCTAAGGCCCACTTGACTTCGCACTCCAGGATGTCTGACTTTAGGTGAGTGATCACACTATCGTGGTTATCTGAGTCATTAAGATCTTTTTTGCATAGTTTTTCTGTGTGTTCTTGCCACCTCTTCTTTATATTTTCTGCTCTGTCAGGTCCATACCATTTCTGTCCTTTATTGAGCCCATCTTTGCATGAAATGGTCCGTTGGTAATCTCTAATTTTCTTGAAGAGATCTCTAGTCTTTCCCATTCTATTGTTCTCCTCTATTTCTTTGCACTGATCACTGAGGAAGGCTTTCTTATCTCTCCTTGCTGTTCTTTGGAACTCTGCATTCAGATGGGTATACCTTTCCTTTTCCCCTCTGCTTTTCGCTTCTCTTCTTTCCTCAGCTATTTGTAAGGTGTCCTCAGACAACTGTTTTTACCTTTTTGCATTTCTTTTACTTGGGGATGGTTTTCATTACTGCCTCCTGTATAGTGTTACAAACCTCTGTCCATAGTTCTTCAGGCACTCTATCAGATCTAATCCCTTGAATCTATTTTTCACTTCCACTGTATAATTGTAAGGGTTTTGATTTAGGTCACAGCTGAATAGCCTAGTGGTTTTCCCTACTTTCTGCAATTTAAGTCTGAATTTTGCTATAAGGAGTTCATGCTCTGAGCCACAGTCAGAGCCCAGTCTTGCTTTTGCTGACTGTATAGAGCTTCTCCATCTTCAGCTGCAAAGAATATAATCAATCTGATTTCAGTATTGACTGTCTTGTGATGTCCATGTGCAGTCATCTCTTGTGTTGTTGGAAGAGGGTGTTTGCTATGACCAGTGCATTCTCTTGGCAAAACACTTAGCCTTTGTCCTGCTTTATTTTGCACTCCAAGGCCAAACTTGCCTGTTACTCCAGGTATCTCTTGACTTGCTACTTTTGCATTCCAGTCCCCTATAATGAAAAGGACATCTTTTTTTTTTTTTGGTGTTAATTCTAGAATGTCTTGTAGGTTTTCATAGAACCATTCAAATTCAGCTTCTTCAGCATTAGTGGTTGGGGCATAGACTTGAATTACTCTGTTACTGAATGTTTTGCCTTGGAAACAAACAAAGATCATTCTGTCAATTTTGAGATTTCACCCCAGTACTGCATTTCAGACTCTTTTATTCACTGTGAGGCCTACTCCATTTCTTCTAAGGGATTCTTGCCCATAGTAGTAGATATAATGGTCATCTGAATTAAATTTGCCCATTCCCATTTTAGTTCACTGATTCCTGAAATGTCAATGTTCACTCTTGCTGTCTCCTGTTTGACCACATCCAATTTACCTTGATTTATGGACCTAATATTCCAGGTTCCAATGCAATATTGTTCTTTATAGCATCAGACTTTACTTTCGGACATCCCAATACTTTCAGTTCAGTTAAGTTCAGTTCAGTCACTTAGTCGTGTCCGATCCGGTGACCCCATGAACTGCAGCAGACCAGGCCTCCCTATCCATCACCAACCCCCAGAGTCCACTCAAACCCATGTCCGTTGAGTCAGTGATGCCATCCAACCATCTCATCCTCTGTCGTCCCCTTCTCCTCCTGCCCTCAATCTTTCCCAGCATCAGGGTCTTTTCAAATGAGTCAGTTTTTCACATCAGGTGGCCAAAGTTTTGGAGTTTCAGCTTCAACATCAGTCCTTCCAATGAACACCCAGGACTGATCTCCTTTAGGATGGACTGGTTGGATCTCCTTGAAGTCCAAGGGACTCTCAAGAGTCTTCTCCAGTACCACAGTTCAAAAGCATCAATTCTTCAGTACTCAGCCTTCTTTATAGTCCAACTCTCACATCCACACATGACCACTGGAAAAACCATAGCCTTGACTAGACGAACCTTTGTTGGCAAAGTAATGTCTCTGCTTTTTAATATGCTGTCTAGGTTGGTCATAACTTTCCTTCCAAGGAGTAAGCATTTTTTAGTTTCATGGCTGCAATCACTATCTGCAGTAATTCTGGAGCCCCCCAAAATAAAGTCAGTCACTGTTTCCACTGTTTCCCCATCTATTTGCCATGAAGTGATGGGACCAGATGCCATGATCTTAGTTTTCTGAATGTTGAGCTTTAAGCCAACTTTTTCACTCTCCTCTTTCACTTTCATCAAGAGGCTCTTTAGTTCTTCTTCACCTCTGCCATAAGGGTGGTGTCATCTGCATATCTGAGGTTATTGATATTTTTCCCGGAAATCTTGATTCCAGCTTGTGCTTCCTCCAGCCCAGAGTTTCTCATGATGTACTCTGCATATAAGTTAAATAAGCAGGGTTACAATATACAGCCTTGACATAATCCTTTCCCAATTTGGAACAAGTCTGTTGTTCCATGTCCAGTTCTAACTGCTGCTTCCTGACCTGCATATAGGTTTCTCAAGAGGCAGGTCAGGTGGTCTGGTATTCCCATCTCTTTCAGAATTTTCCACAGTTTATTGTGATCCACACAGTCAAAGGCTTTGGCATAGCCAAGAAAGCAGAAATAGATGTTTTTCTGAAACTCTCTTGCTTTTCCGATGATCCAGCGAATGTTGGCAATTTGATCTCTGGTTCCTCTTGTCTAAATAATTCACCTTGTTTTTTCTAATTACAAAGACATTTTCTTACATAAGTAAAGATTATATATTCAGGAAATCTAACACTTATACAATTCTATGTCACATTAAAGGTTTATAAATAGCCCATATTTATAAATTTCCCAAGTTGAACCAAAAATATTCTCTCTAGATTTTTTTAAAAAATCCATAATATAATCAAAATCTTCTCCACAGGGCTTCCTAATACCCACTGGACGTTCAGGTATATAAAAAAATAAATCTCTTTGTTTCTGAACCTAGAATCTAACTTTATAAGTATGTATAAAGAAATTTTTCCATAGTTTTAATAAATATTAAATTTTATACAAATGCATTTCCTGGGTAACAAAACAAAGAATATACTTTGTTTTGCCTGAAAGTTTAGGTAAAGTTGTCCACCAGTTTGATAAATCACATCACTGATGGCATGCCACTTGTGGGGTTTGGATTGCCAAAATGATCTGTATTTTGATCTGTATTTGTCATAGGAGACCTCATAGGGACTCCACATGCAAGTGTGAGCATTTGACCATTTAACTATGGCTTCCAGTTTATTATGCCCACTTATTTACATACCATTTACATACTGAAATACACATTATTTTATTAGAAATTTTCTATTTCTCTTTCACTTACAGTTAGGGCATTATGTTGACTTTCTGTAATTATTCATTATGAATAATGTTAATGTCTCAGCTGTGTCTGACTCTTTGGGACTCCATGGATTGTAAGCCCACCAGTCTCCTCTGTCCATGGGATTTCCCAGGCAAGAATACTGGAGTGGGTAGCCATTCCCTTCTGAAGGGAATCTTCCTGACCCAGGGATTGAACCTCAGTCTCCTGCACTGCAGGCAGATTCTTTACCATCTGAGCCACCAGGGAAGTCCCCAATATGGGTAGGTATAATAACAAATTTTATTTCTGAATAATAGAAGGGGTGTTACAAAGTATTCATTATAGAAAGGAGTTGTTGACTTCTGTGATATCAGAAAGACTGACCATATTGATTGCTGGTGAAGATATGGATAGTTGGGATTCTCAAACAGCACTAGTAAGAATATAAAATGATACAGCCACTGTGAGAAACAGTATGTCAGTTTCTTAAAAAGCTAAACATGTACCTACCATATGATTGGTCATTATCTTCCTAGAAATTTACTCAAAAGGAGTAAAAGTATTTGTTCATAAGAGGACCTCTACACAAATGTTCATAGCGGTTTTACTTGCATAGCCCAAATTAGAAATAATCCCACCAAATATCCACCAACAAATGAATGGATAAACAAATTTCAGTATATCCACACAATGGAATACTACTAAACAATAAGAGGAATGAACACGATATACACAAAATCATGGGCAAATTTTAAAATAATTTTGCTGATTCGAAGCAACCAGGAAAAAGAGTACACTTTGTATGATTATTGAAAATTCTAGAAAATTCTATAAAATAGGAGCTAATGTACAGGGACAGAAAATCAATTAATGATGCCTAGGGGCAAAGGGTGGGTAGGAAGGGGCCAGAGGGAGAAAACTTGTAAGAGTACTGGTTATGTTCATTATGTTGCTCTTTCAAAATTGCATACATATGTCAAATCATATCAAATTGTTATACTTCAAGTATGTGAAAATGTGAATATGTCACTTGTACCAAAATACAGCTTTTATAGGAAAACTGGGGTTGTTGTCAACATCTGCCCTATTAAATGCAGTCCGTACAGCATCCTCCACAACCTGGGCCTTTATTGCCTTTGTTTAGGTAACAACTCTTGGGTGATGGCTCCCTAGTGGTCTAGGTTTATTATGATTATGGTGTTTTATTTGTCCCTCATCAGGATTGAATTAGGTGTGGGGATAAAATAGCCCCTCTGGACAATGAAATACAAGGGACAAGGGAAAGTGTAGGGCAGTAGAAGAGGGTATCAGAGGATAAGATATCTGGATGGCATCACTGATGCAATGGACATGAACTTGGGCAAACTTCAGAAGATAGTGAGGGCAGGAGGACTGGTGTGTTGCAGTCCATGGGGTTACAAAGAGTTGGATGCAACTGAGCAACTGAACAATGAACAACAATGTGTAGGGCAAGGTTCTGTGAAGGATTTAGCTCCTTCAGAGAAAGATTTAAAGAGGAGGACCCCTCTTTCTTCCTGGCATGGGTATATCCAAGTGTAATACCTGGAATTTCTGTAGCCATCTTGTGACCATGAGGGGTCTTGGTGTATGAGAACACAGCTAACATAATGAGGAGGGCAAAAGAGAGACACAGAAAGAATCTGAGTTCTTGACAGTCTCTAGACTCTATATTATGTGGTGTAATGAGTTCCCCTATCATGTGAGATAATTGAGCTTAGATTTGTTGTTACAAGCAGCCAAAGGCATCATACCTAACATATTCCTTATCTTTAAAGACAACTCAAGCATCACCTCCTCCAGGAAGTCTTCTCTGATACCTGCTCCCTTCTAGGCCTGGGCTGAGTTATATACCCCTACTCTGTGTTCTCGGGGTATCCTTTTAATGGTCCTTTTTAAAAAAAAAACAAAAAACATTGCATGTCATTATCTATTTACAATTCTCTCCTGCATTGATTGAACTGGGAGCTCCCCAGGGCAGGACTGGGTTTCCACTTCACCAGAACATAGACAGTAAGTAAAAAATAGTAGGGATGTAATAAATGCCAGAAGAACTGAATTGAAACTCTCCTTTTCATGCACCAACAAATGAGAATCTCACTGCTCCCTAGTCATTACAACTTAATTAGATTTTTCACATCTGAGAATTCCTTTCTTCTATTCCTCAGTATTTTGTGGTTGCTCTTCTTGAGTATCTTTAGACACTGGAGTTATTTTTGAGGTCTCCCTGGACTACAAAAGATCATCTTCCAGGTGTGCCCCTGCAGGCTGCAAGGGAGGGAGGAGAAGGGGGTTGCTCTTTCTCCACTTTGGGGGCACTGCCTCTTCAATTTCTCCAACTGTGGTCTTGGCTCTTTGGGGGAGTGTTGGCTTTTCTATGGCTGCAGAACAGTGGACTGAAAGACTTGTGCCTTCACCTGCCTCTCCCTGCCTCCTCCCCCACGTCCTGACCTGGACTGTTTTTTCACAGCTGTCTTGGCTGAAGTTGGCCAGGATTTCTGAACTCCCTCTGTTAGAGCCTTCTGTGTGTCCTGTGGGAGCCTCTCCAATAGTACAACTTCAATGACACTGACAGGTAATGTTTTTTCTGTTTTCCAGACCATCACCAACGAAAAAGATGTAAACCCAGAGCTGGCCAAACCCTTGTCCCCGGGGGTCCTGCTCAACATTTTTCTTCCCTTCCTTCCTTGAAAGCTCAGGCTGGATGCAACACTATTCATCATTTCTTTGGCTACAGATTGTGCAAGAAGATGCACTCTATTTTCAAAAAAAAAGAAAATGGAATAAACAGAAAATGTCATCTCCTCTCTCCTTTCTCCTCCCCATCCTCCTCCTTTCTTACATCTGTCCCCTCTCATTCACTCTCTCCCATCCCCAGCATTTCTTCCATATCTTCCCAAGATTAGCACTTAAGTGCATAGATTCTGGAATGAGATAACCTGGTTGTGGAGCTTTGTTTCATAACTTCATAGCTCTACTGTTGTCTGGATAGAGAAACTTAACCCTCTGTACTGTGATGTCCTCATTTAGAAAGTGGTGATAATTATGCTTAATAGGGTCATTTTAAATATTAAAATGCAGCATGCACAGGGTTTACAAACACACCTAGTAAAAATAAATGCAATATAGGTGTTCGGGATTATTGCTACTACTACCACCATTGATATTACTACTAGGCAGCATTATTGAACATGTACTATGTATCGTGTGCTTGATGTTTATTATACTAAACTTTAAAAACATGTCCCCTTTTAATCCTCACAACAGCCCTCACAGATGATTCCCCCGAATGCACAGTTTTTGAATCCTCTGTGACTGACTCTTTGCTAAGCTCTGTACACTTATTTTATCATTTAATTTTCATTACAATCCTATCAAGTAGCTACTGTCAAGGTCCAGCTGACACAGATGGCAAAACTAAGGCTTAAATTAAAAGTCTTGCCAATGTCACACTGATTGTAAGTGGAGAAGCCAGGATTTGAATTCAGGTCTGTGTAAACTTGGATTTCTCAAACACTAATATGCATCAGATCATCAGTTAGTCACTCAGTCACGTCCAACTCTGTGCAACCTTATGGTCTGCAGCCCGCCAGGATCCTCTGTCCATGGAATTCTCCAGGCAAGAACACTGGAGTTGGTAGTCATTCTCTTCTCCAGGGGATTGTCCTGACCCAGGGAACGAATTCAGGTCTCCTGCATTGCAGTCAGATTCATTATACCATCTGAGCTACTGGGAAACCTCTAGATCCCGTGGGGGCTTATTAAAACACATATTTCTGGGCCCCACACCCAGAGTCTCTGGTTTAATAAGTTTGGGATGGGGTCTAAGACTTTGCATTTCTAAAAAGTTCCCAGGTGATGCTGACACTGATGGATGATCTGGGGCCATATTTTGAGATCTATTTTATTAGTGGTAGGCATTGCTTTATTCTTTGAATAGGCATAACCCTTTGGTTGATATCTTGAGTTTTGCTATAGCATCTTAACTAAGAGATATTTCTCATCATAGGAACAGAGGGGAACATATCATGTTCATCATTCCACTCATGATGTTCCAGAGACCTTCTGACTTCAGTCTTATTTATAAGCTAGTAGTTTTATGTTAGCAGTGCTATCACCTACAGCTCATGCTCTGGTTTAGATTTATATTCCTTTATTCTTTCTCTTCTACAAAGAGGCCATTTAATCCAGAAGCTTTCCTTGCAAAGGAGCCATGAATCTGAGCATCAGAGATACTGATGTTGTAGATTTCAAATGCCAATATGTGAAGAAAATCAAGCACCAGGTTGAAGGGGTGTTATGGTTAATTTTATATGTCATCTTGACTGGGCCACAGTGAGTGCCCTGACTGCACATTATTTCTGGGTATGTCTGTGAAGTTGTTTCTGGATGAGTTAGCTTTTGAACAGTTGGACTCAGTGGAATAGATTGCCCTTCCTAATGTGGGTAGGCATCATCCAATCCATTGAGGACCTGCATAGAGCAAAAGGTGAAGAAAGAAGGACTTTGTTCCCTTTTTCCTGTCTTATTGCTTTTCTGGGTCTCCAGCTTATAGACAATCATGGGACTTCTCTGCCCCTATAATCCCATGAGCCAGCTCCTTATAATCAATTTCTCTCTATATATACAGGCTTGAGTGCAATGATGAGTTCCTTGACAATGGGAAATATAGATCCTAATATTTCTTGGCATCTGGTGGCTTCACAACTAATCAAACTAGGGTGGTCATGATGGTGTCTGAACGGAAGCAAGTGCATTGGCATTGGATGGATTCTCCTGAGGGCACTGGATCATCTCCAGAAACCAAATGACAAGCTGAGGTCTCTTAAATCTTAGTTCAAGTAACGATCTGAGAGCAAGAAAGTATCCATGGCAGCTACAAAAGAATCCGGCATTTATTAGAGATGTAGGTTCATATAGCTGAAAATCAAATAAAGTGTAATTGGGAGTGTTGCAGAGTTGCAACGTTAGTTGAATTCACAGTCTTACCAAGTTTCTCATGTAAAAGTCAGGGAATTGATTGGAAGAGAATGAGACACTGAATCCAGAAGGCAGTTGTTATGTTGGAACAAATGCCTTAGCACCCCCACGTCACTTTGGGGTTCCCTTGCTAGTGGAAGTAGCTTGTCCTCTTCTATTTAAGGAGGTGAGCCTTCCTTGAAAAGCCCTGTGGTGACCTCACTCAGACAGAAAGCTTGCAAGGGGAGTTTCATTCTCCTAAAGACCCACCACAGTTACCCCTTGCTGTCATTAGAACAGTTCAGTTCAGTTAAATTGCTCAGTCATGTCCGACTCTTTGTGACCACATGGACTGCAGCACGCCAGGCTTCCCTATCCATCACCAACTCCTGGAGAGTACTCAAACTCATGTCCATAGAGTCAGTGATGCCATCCAACCATCTCATCCTCTGTCATCCCCTTCTCTTCCCACATTCAATCTTTCCCAGCATTAGGGTCTTTTCAAATGAGTCAGTTGTTCACCATCAAGTGGCCAAAGTATTGGAGTTTCAGCTTCAGCATCAGTCCTTCCAATGAACACCCAGGACTGATCTCCTTTAGGGTGGACTGGTTGGATTTCCTTGCAGTCCAAGGGACTCTCAAGAGTCTTCTCCAACACCTCAGTTCAAAAGCATCAATTCTTCAGTGCTCAGCTTTCTTTATAGTCTAACTCTCACATCCATACATGACCACTGGAAAAACCATAGCCTTGACTAGATGGACCTTTGCTGGCAAAGTAATGTCTATGCTTTTCAATATGCTGTCTAGGTTGGTCATAACTTTCCATCCAAGGAGCAAGCATCTTTTAATTCATAGCTGCAGTCACCATCTGCAGTGATTTTGGAGCCCCCCAAAAATAAAGTCTGTCACTGTTTCCATTGTTTCCCCATCTATTTCCCATGAAGTGATGGGACCGGATGCCATGCTCTTAGTTTTCTGAATGTTAAGCTTTAAGCCAACTTTTTCACTCTCCTCTTTCACTTTCATCAAGAGGCTCTTTAGTTCTTCTTTGATTTCTGCCATAAGGGTGGTGTCATCTGCATATCTGAGGTTATTAAAACAGTAACTAGGATCAAATTTCAGTATACCCAGGGTTCCAGAACCTAGGAGGAGGAAAGAACATATATACATTAGAAGAGTTCACTGATAACTAAAACCTGAAGGATATGTATGGTAGTGGATTTTCTTAAAATATAATGCTATGTCTTTTCTCTAGGACATAATCAAGATCTTTTTTTTTTTTTTTAAGAAAAACAAACTTTATTTTATGGAAGAGTTATGAGGACCTTAGTGTTTATAGAATACATTATAAAGCTATAGTATTTGAAAAAGAATGATACTAGTATATAAATGAACAGAATGATCAGTGAAATAAAATAGAACCCAGTAATTTGGGGGCTAGTGATCTGGGGGGGAAAAGGAAGAGAGAAAAAAGAGAAAGAGAGAAAAGGGGAGAAAGAGGAAGCTGAGGCCTACATTATTACTTGCATAAAATAAATTCTATTTTGGTCTGTTATTTACAACAGACAGAAAATCCACAAAAGACTTAGAATAGAAATCGAATTTTATCCTCTGGAACAGTGAAAATCTCTCAAAGCATGACATAAGATGCAGGAGGTATAAAGAACAGATTTGTAAAGTTGACCACATAAATGTTTTAAATAGGAAAACAAATACACATAGCCAAGAGGCAAACAACAAATGGGAAAATATAACTACCACCCATATATCAAAGATTCATTTATTTAATTTACAACAAACTGCTAGAATCCAATAAGAAAAGGGTGAAAAACAAATGGAAAAGGGGGGGAGAGAAAAACAAGCAGATCACACAAAAATAATTTTAAAAAGCTATTTACGATACAAATGGAAGCTTGAAAACAGCACAAGGAAAACAGCAGAAAGATGTGCTGTGCTTAGTCGTGTCCAACTCTTTGCCACCCCACGGACTGTAGCCCGCCAGGCCCCTCTGTCCATGGGGGTTCTCCAGGCAAGTATACTGGAGTGGGTTGTCACGCCCTTTTCCAGGGGTTCTTCCCAACACGGGGATCGACCCAGATCTCCCACATTGCAGGCAGATTCTTTACTGTCTGAGACATCAGGGAAGTCTAGGTGTAGAAAAAGGGGAATTGGCCTATACTCATGATGGAAATGGGGCTTCCCAGGTGGCGATAGTGAAAAAGAACCAGCCTGCCTATTCTGGAGACATAAGAGGCATGGGTTCGATCCCTGGGTCAGGAAGATCCCCTGGAAGAGGGCATGGCAGCTCACTCCAGTGAGCTTGCCTGGAGAATCCCATGGACAGAGGAGCCTGGTGGCCTCCAATTCATAGGATTGCAAAGAAGTGGACACAACTAAAGTGACCTAGCATGCAGCACATTTGATGGATATACAAACTGATTCAGTCTTTGAAAGCATAGTTGGGCAATTCTATCAAAATTCAAAATGAGTATGTTGTTTGATCCAGTTCTAAAATATTTCTGAGAGATTTGCTCACACAGGTGGATGAGGTATTTGAACAAGATGTTCATTGCTGGCTTGTTTGTATTAGTGAGAAAAATGTTGGATGCAACTAGAATGCCCATTATTAAAGAACTCATTAAGTAAATCACTTTACACCAATAATATGACACTGTAGAGCCACTTAAAACTATGTGCTCAGTTGCTAAGTTGTGTCCAACCCTTTGCGACCCCATGGACTGTAGCCCACCAGGCTCAGACTTTGTCCATGGGATTTCCTAGGGAAGAATACTGGAGTGGGTTGCCATTTCCTTCTCCATAAAACAATAAGGTAGATCTATTCAATAGAAGCAACAACATAGAATTGAACATATTATTATGCCAAAAAGTAAACTTGCTGAATGATATTTATTTTATAATCTCATCTATTGTCAACCAAAAATATACATATTAACATACAGAAACACTAGAGAAGGGAATGCAAACCACTTCAGTATTCTTGCCTTGAGAACCCCATGAACAGTATGAAAAAACAAAAAGATAGGACACTAAAAGATGAACTCCTTAGGTCGGTAGGTGCCCAACATGCTACTGGAGAAGAGTGGAGAAATAACTCCAGAAAGAAGGAAGAGATGGAGCCAGAGCATAAACAACACCCAGTAGTGGATGGGACTGGTGATGCAAGTAAAGTCCAATGCTGTAAAAAACAATATTGCACAGGAACCTGGAATGTTAGGTCCATGAATCAAGGCAAATTGGAAGTGGTCAAACAGGAGATGGCAAGAGTGAACACTGACATTTTAGGAATCAGTGAACTAAAATGGACTGGAATGGGTGAATTTAATTCAGATGACCATTATATCTACTACTGTGAGCAAGAATCCCTTAGAAGAAATGGAGTAGCCATCACAGTCAACAACAGAGTCCAAAATGCAATCTTGGATGTAATCTCAAAAATGACAAAATGATCTCTGTTTGTTTCCAAGGCAAACCATTCCATATCACAGTAATCCAAGTCTAAGACCCAACCAGTAAGGCTGAAGAAGCTGTAGTTGAATGGTTCTATGAAGACCTACAAGATCTTCTAGAACTAACACCCAAAAGAGATGTCTTTTCCATTATAGGGGACTGGAATGCACAAGTAGGAAGTCAAGAAATACCTGGAGTAACAGGCAAATTTGGCCTTGGAGTACAGAATGAAGCAGGGTACAGGCTGTCAGAGTTTTGCCAAGACAATGCACTCGTCATAGCAAACAGCCTCTTCCAACAACACAAGAGAAGACTCCACACATGGACACCATCAGATGGTCAATACTGAAATCAGATTGATTACATTCTTTGCAGCCAAAGATGGAGAAGCTCTATATAGTCAGCAAAAACAAGACTAAGAGCTGACTGTGGCTCAGATCATGAATTCCTTATTGCCAAATTCAGACTTAAACTGAAGAAAGTACAGAAAAGCACTAGACCATTCTGGTATGACCTAAATCAAATCCCTTATGATTATACAGTGGAAGTGACAAATAGATTCAAGGGATTAGATTTGATAAACAGAGTGCATGATGAACTATGAATGGAGGTTCGTGACATTGTACAGGAGGCAGTGATTGATCACTGGTCTTGAGACCATCCCCAAGAAAACGAAATGCAAAAAGGCAAAATGGTCGTCTGAAGAGGCCTTACAAATAGCTATGAAAAGAAGAGAAGGAAAGATATTCCCATTTGAATGCAGAGTTCCAAAGAAGAGCAAGGAGAGATAAGAAAGCCTTCCTCAGTGATCAGTGCAAAGAAATAGAGGAAAACAATAGAATGAGAAAGACTAGAGATCTCTTCAAGAAAATTAGAGATACCAAGGGAAATTTTCATGCAAAGATGGGCTCAATAAAGGACAGAAATGGTATGGACCCAACAGAAGCAGAAGATATTAAGAAGCAGTTGCAAGAATACAGAGAAGAACTATACAAAACAGTTCTTCACAACCCAGATAACTACGATGGTGTGCTCACTCATCTAGAGTCAGACATCCTGGAATGCAAAGTCAAGTGGGCCTTAGGAAGCATCACTACGAACAAAGCTAGTGGAGGTGATGGAATTCCAGTTGAGCTATTTCAAATCCTAAAAGATGATGCTGTGAAAGTGCTGCACTCAACATGTCAGCAAATTTGGAAAACTCAGCAGTGGCCACAGGACTGGAAAAGGTCAGTTTTCATTCCAATCCCTAAGAAAGGCAATGCCAAAGAATGCTCAAACTACCGCACAGTTGCACTCATCTCACATGTTAGTAAGGGAATGCTCAAAATTCTCTAAGCCAGGCTTCAACAGTATGTAAACCATGAACTTCCAGATGTCAAGCAAGGTAGAGGAACCAGAGATCAAATTGCCAACATCCATTGGATCATCCAAAAAGCAAGAGAGTTCCAGAATATTTCTACTTCAGTTTTATTGACTATGCCAAAGCCTTTGACTGTGTGGATCACAATAAACTGTGGAAAATTCTGAAAGAGATGGGAATACCAGATCACCTGATCTGCCTCCTAAGAAATCTGTATGCAGGTCAAGAAGCAACAGTTAGAACTGGACATGGAACAGCAGACTGGTTCCAAATCGGGAAAGAGTACGTCAAGGCTGTGTATTGTCACCCTGCTTATTTAACTTATATGCAGAGTACATCATGAGAAACTCTGGGCTAGAGGAAGCACAAGCTGGAATCAAGATTGCCAGGAGAAACATCAATAAACTCAGATAGTCAGATGACACTACACTTATCGCAGAAAGGGAAGAAGAACTAAAGAGCCTCTTGATGAAAGTGAAAGAGGAGAGTGAAAAAGTTGGCTTAAAATTCAACATTCAGAAAACTAATATCATGGCATCCGGTCCCATCACTTCATGGCAAACAGATGGGTAAACAGTGGAAACAGTGACAGACTTTATTTTCTTGGGCTCCAAAATCACTGCAGATGGTGACTACAGCCATGAAATTAAAAGACACTTGCTCCTTCCAAGAAAAGTTATGACCATCCTAGACAGCATATTAAAAAACAGAGACATTACTTTGCCAACAAAGGTCCATCTAGTCAAAGCTTTGGTTTTTCCAGTAGTCATGTGTGGATGTGAGAGTTGGACTACAAAGAAAGCTGAGCACTGAATAACTGATGCTTTTTAACTGTGGTGTTGCAGAAGACTCTTGAGACCCCCTTGAATTGCAAGGAGATCCAAGCAGTCCATCCTAAAGGAAATCAGTCCTGGATTATTCCTTGGAAGGACTGATGTTGAAGCTGAAACTCCAATACTTTGGCCACCTGCTGCGAAGAACTGACTCATTTGAAAAGACCCTGATTCTGGGAAAGATTGAAGGTGGGAGGAGAAGGGGTCGACAGAAGATGAGATGGTTAGATGGCATCACTGACTCTATGGACATGAGTTTGACTAAACTCCGGGAGTTGGTGATGGACAGGGAGGCCTGATGAGCTGCCGTTCATGGGGTCGCAAGGAGTCAGACACGACTGAGTGACTGAACTAACACATAGAAAAAGTCTGAAAGACACATTAAAACTTAACAGTTTTTACCCCTAGGGTGGGGGGGCGGGATGGGGGAGGGTGTACTTGATAAGCAGTGTGGGATGTTTACTTTTTATGTTATACAATTCTCATTTTTGTGAGCATATATCAGTTTTATATTTTTAAATGCATTCCTTTCTGTTTTTCTCACTCTTTTTTATGAAAAGAACTTTCCTTTCTCTTTCTTCTTTAGTGCTTCCTGCCTCAGAGAGACTTTCGTCTCCTCCACTCTGGATGTTTCCCAGAGGGATCCCTCTCCAGCTCCACCTGCATAAGAGGACCCCAGGGGACAAGAAGAAGACACTGACAGGTTGAGAGGCGGTGTTGCCTCCCTCTAAAGAAATGATCTCGCCCACCTTACTCGACCTCTGGGAGCCTCAGTTGGGAAATGTGGCCATCGGGAAGGTGTTTCCAAGGGTCTGTGTCATGCTGATGGCCCCAGCAATGACCTGCTCCAGGTCAGTGGTCTTCCAGACCCTGCCCTTGGCTCCTGGAGACCATCTCCTGCCTTATATGGGAAGCTTGCAGCACCTTCCACACTGAGGTGCTGCTGACAGTGACGGGTAACAGAGGGCTTTATCCCACCGCAGGTCTGCTCTATTTCGGGGCTGCTATCGGCCGTTTCTCGTCTCAGACTTGCCTCTGTTATCTAAATGGCCGCTTGGGGAAGGGGAAGCTGATGCTTCAGCCCTCAAGGAGGGCTGCTTCTGTCTAGGTTTGAAGTTGGTTTCTCTGAGTGAGCCTGTCACTCAAATGCCCGGTGGCTTCTGAGTTGCGTCTAGTGATATTGTTGGTTGTCACCTGTATGTGAAGACTAGTCCCAGGCTTTACTGCCAACTCTCTAAATGTGACATAAACAACTCCATAAACATGACACTCTGTGTGTGCATGTGTGTGTGACTACCTTGTACTAAGCACTCCCTCTGTGCCTGCCAGCCTGCTTGGTGCTTTACATGGGCCCGTAACCTAGGGGCTAAGTGTTACTAAGCCCATTTCACAGATGAGGAAAGCTGAGACTCAGAGAGAGTGAATAGCTTGTAAGTTCATCTATCAGAGATCCTTTAGTTTTAAGAAATTGAGTTAAAGAGTACCCACAAAACTTTATTCACCTTAATCAAGGCTGCCCCTTTCTTTTGTTTTTGGCAAGTACATAACAAGTCATCCAAAACACCCCAGGAACTACTGGAAGAGAATGAAATTCATTGCTGATCTTTTCTCAACTCTTCCCCCACCCCTCAACCACCACCACCATTTGATTATTTCCATTTTCTTTCTTCACCAGATATTTGTTTAAAGAAATAAAAACCTTATGGTTAGCAGTATCTGCCAAGTTGTGGCGGCTGGGTGGGGGAGAAGAGGGCCAGCAGTGGGGTACAAAGCAAATGCTTATGTGTCATTAAAATATGGTCCGTGCCTGTGTCAGACGTTTGCACAACGCTCTGAATCGATTTTGTTGATTAGGGCACTTTTGGGAGAATAACAAACCTATCTTGAAATACGGGGCCAAGAAACAGCTTCCCGGAGCTCATTTTCCAGTGACAAGTTCCACCTTATCTCAAGTGGCTCCACTCCTGAAATTATAAGCATATGTCCTACCGCCACTGAAAATAAATTTGTCGAGGCAACAAACTGGTATGGAGAGAGACAGCGTGCAAAACAGGAAACCACGGCAAGTGCCTCCGTACTTCTCCAGGAGACAAATCACTTTGCAATTTTCACTCAGAACAACTTATAGAACTTAGTACTTTATTCCCCAGTCCTGTAAAAGCCTAATTGGTGCCCGTATACTAGACTAATATTTTTTCCAGCCCTTTAAACTCGGCCGCAAGATTAGAATGGGGGAAGAAAGAATAATTGAGTTCTCCTTGGGATGAGATGACATCACCTGAAAAATGCCCAGATTTCACCTATAAACTGTTGGGATATTTCCTTGATTCTTTCATGGCTCCTCTCTTAGCCCCTCTCATCTTCACCAGGAAAACTCCATACAGCCTTTGCATATCCCTTCTGTATGATTTAAAAGCCCCAGTTGCTTCTTTGTGGACCTAAAGATTATTCTCTAGCCCCTGGTGTGTTTGGTAATATTCCCAGAAGAAGGTACACATTAGATTTTTAAGAGGTCACAAGGAATTGCTTCATCATTCTTGAATGCGAGGACCTTTCTGGGAGAGAAGGGATTTTTGTCTGCCTTCTTCAGTCTGCATGCCCATTGCCTAAGACAAGGTCAGGTACATTCTTGGTACTCAATAAATATTTATTAAAATCAAGGAATAAATTACAGTAGACATCTGCGGTTATTGCCTGCCTGCACTCATTCCTTTCTTCCTGGTAAAAGCACCTGGAGCTTTTCTGGGAAACCCTCATCTTTCCCATCCCCAGTGTGCCTGAGTGTGAACTCTGAAGGTGAATTATCCCCAGCTCCAGGGGTGGACACTTGTCCCAGGCCTGAACCATGAACTACAGTGATTGGTTCAGAGACGGGCACATGATCTAACCTGAGTCCAATAAGAGTGAGCCTTGAGGATTTTATGGGAACTCTGCGGATAAGAGTTTTTGTTTTGTTTTTCCCCCACCATAACTGCCATCTCTAAGGATATTGTGAGCCAGAAGTTTCGGCCTTCACTTCGTAGAAAAGTCCTGCCTAGGAATCAATTTAATACAGAGAAATGCAGAGCCAAGAGAGGGAGAAAAGGATTAAGTTCTACAATCATTGTTTAATCCTTGAATCTAACTATATGTGGGCCCCTAAATCTCCTGGAGTTTTTAATCATATGACCCAATAAAGTCCCTCAAACCAGTTTCTAGAAATCTAATATTTTTTAAAATAAAATAAAGAACCAAATTAAGGAAATTTTAAAAAAAGTGATTTTACCATTCTGGTAACTATGGTTTCTATTAGAATGTGTCCATACTTGACTCATTGTAATCAAGAATCAGGCTGCTATTTCTAAGAGACACCAAGATGCAACAACTTAAACAAGACGGCTTTTTTATTCCCCATGCTGAAATCTGGGAAGCAATCCAAGCTGGAACAGTGGCTTAACTAGGATTCTATTTTGTTACTTTGCCATCCTCAAAATGTAGCTTTCCTTTCATGTTGTCATGGTCTGAGATGGCTGTTTGAGCTCCTAGCATCATGTGTCTTCCCACCAGTGGAAAGAGAAAAAGGAGAAAGTGAAAAACATGTTCATCCCTTGGCACGGTGTGGACTTGGAGAAAGGTATAGGTGGGTGGATCAGAAGAGAAACTGAAAATAATTCCTCCCTCCCTCCTTCCTTCTCTGCTACTTTTTCCTTCCTCCTCTGCTTCTTTTTCCTTCCTCTCTCCCCGCTTTCCTTCTTCCTGCTTCTTTCTCTCTTCCTCTCTTCCTTCCTTCCTTTCCTTTTTCCCTCCTTCCCCATCTCCCTTCTTCCCTTCCTCTCCTTTCCTCCAAGGATTCACTGAGGACCCACTATGTACCAGCTACTGTGATGGGTACTAGATAGGCAACATTGAATGAGGTAGGCCATTAAAAATGACAGAGGTCCAATTTTAGGAGGTAGCAGCTCTCAGAGTGAATTCTGGGACTTCCTTTTTACAAGATTGAGAAAACCCTGCCACCCCCAACTTCCAAAAGCCTGGCGATTTCCAATCTACCCTGTGTCTACCAAACCAGGAAAAGATCTCTTACCTCTATTTGCATTTTGAATAGCATTATTCAAGTGTATATATTACTTTTCTCCATCCCATGTATATTATAAACCTTTGATGTTTGATCATGTTATTAAAGACTTTCTTTTCCAAGGAATTTCAGGAAATCACAAAAAGGTGAAAAAGATTTTTCTATAAAATGGAGACAGTAATGTTACCTGCTTCATAGATGTGTTGTGAAAATTAAATGAGATAATATATGTAAAGTGCTTAGCATAATAAAGATTTAATAGTTTTTTTTTAAGATTTAATAGTTTTTAAAATGATATTTATTATATTTTCTGACCAGAGAATGCTCTTTCTTTTTTTCCCTAATTCTATTTGGGGCACTTGGCAGTGAAAATGTTTAGATTATTTTTTTGTAATGAATATATATGATTTTTAAAAACAATATTCAAGAAGGTTGACAATTCTGTGTTTGTAAAAATGAAACATTCTCATTGTGAAGTATTTAAGCAATGGAGAAATGTCCATGCTTTATAATAACCCCAAACGATTATCATTAGCTGAATGATATTTCACATATTTCTAAGCAGATATATCAATTACAATGTTTTTAGCTCCAAAAAGCTGTGTATAAAATCTGATTCAAATGGGTTTAACTCATATGGAAATGTGTTAATTGCCATAATTGATAATGCAGTCCGATCCACTTCATTTTTCTGTGGCTCTACCCTCTGTGTGTGGGGGCATTAGCCTCAGGCTTCATTTGTGGTAAAAATGGCTGTAGCCACTCTAGGCTTTGCACTCTCCCATACCGAGCCCAGATGGAGAGAAGGAGCCTCCCATGGTGAGTGTGGTGTGTGTATTGTAAAAGCTGGGATACCTCTTTTCCCAAAAGTCCCCAGAAAACCTTTCCTCAAGCTACATTGGCCTTACTTAGCTGGGTCGCGAGCCTAGATTCTGAGGTGGGACTATTAATAGCCCAATTATTCTGGTTGGCTTTGCCTGAGCTCCCTGGGATAAGGAGAAATGGGATTGTTCTGGGACGAGTCTCCACACTGCAGAGCTAGAGCTGGTTCAGAGTGCCCTGTGCGGGTTCAGTCCCTGGGTCAGGAAGATACCCCAGAGGAGGAAATGGCAACCAACTCCAGTAGTCTTTCCTGGAGAATTTCATGGACAGATGAGCCTGGCAGGCTACAGTACATTGGGTCGCAGAGAGTCAGACATGACTGAAGTGACTTAGCACGCATGCATGTAGGACATATATTATCTGGTGGAGATAGCTAAATTAAAATCAGGGCACTGTTTAGAAGAGAGAAGACAGGAAAGAAGAGACAAGATGCTTAAAAGAGACAAGATGACACAGACCTAGAGAAGAAGAAATCTTTCTACAGAAATATGAGAATACTGCACATGCTATTTTTAATAAAATAATAGATTTACTATGACTTGAATTTAACATTGGAAAAGTAAAACTAAATTAAAACTGAAGGAATTGCTGCCCTTCTGTTAAATGTATCTTCACCACAAAGGCTATTATTTCCTTAAAATTCCCTCTTGGGGAAATAAGGTTAAGAAAAAAAAAATTATGAAAGATTTTAAGATGTTGGAATCATTACTTTTTAAGAACAGTTTTCAATTTTAGAGAGTATTGAATGACTCAGGATATGAAAGATGAGTAAACCTTTTGTCTTGCACTTCCTCCCATCTCCCCACCCCTCACCTCCCAGTGCTGACTCGTTACTGATTTTTACAGTATCATAGTTTGTAACATTCACATTCTGTTGTGGAAACATTACTCCCATAATGGTTTCATATCATCAGTTCGGTATTCAAGTGAATATTAGGTTCATGACCCGTCTTTTTTACCCCACCCTGTCCCTTTCTAGATACTTTGATTTGCCTCCTCTCTAAATTGGCTGAGTTTAATCACTGAATAATTTTTTCGAGAAAAATCATAGGTGTGTCTTTTCTGAGTCCCTTCCTATGTCAGAATATTTGTCTGAGATTTTTATGCTAGAAATCATCTTGGGTGAGTAAATAATTCTTGAGTCACACTCTCCCTTAGAAGTTCTAGATGGTGCTTCATTCTATTGTGGCATTGAGTATTGATTATCACAGTTAAGTGCAGGCCTAATTGACTTCCTTCACTCTTAATGTCAGTATGCCAAAGGATTTTTTTTGTTTTCCCTTCAAGTCCTTGATGGTCAATAAGCTAAAGAGGCTGTGTCTCAGTGTTGAGCATTCAGTTTTTCCTTTCCTGGATCCTGCTGTGCTGTTTCAGTCTTTGCTTCATTTCATCAGGTGTCAGAGTAATTTTCTTATTTTACATCTTTGCATATTTAGTCTGTCCTATTTGTGGATTCTCTATTTTAAGAATAACAAACAGGTTTAAATTGCTTTTTGCTTTTCATATTTACTGTTTATCTCAAGCATTTTTTTCTGTCTGTAATTTTATTTTGATCTGTGTCTATTCAGTTTTTTGTTATTTTTATTTATTAGCTCCATAATAATATTTTGGTCTTTAATTTCTTTCAACAGACCTTAAATCTCCATTTTTTAAAAAGATCATTCCCTTATTATTTTTCCCTTTGGGCCTCAGTATGTTGAATTCATATTGTTATTAACCTGTTTTTTTTTTTTTTAATTTTTTTTGTTTTTTTTTTTTCATTTATTTTTATTAGTTGGAGGCTAATTACTTTACAACATTACAGTGGTTTTTGTCATACATTGAAATGAATTAGCCATGGATTTACATGTATTCCCCATCTCGGTCCCCCCTCCCACCTCCCTCTCCACCTGATCCCTCTGGGTCTTCCCAGTGCACCAGGCCCGAGCACTTGTCTCATGCATCCAACCTGGGCTGGTGATCTGTTTCACCCTAGATAATATACATGTTTCGATGCTGTTCTCTTGAAACATCCCACCCTCGCCTTCTCCCACGGAGTCCAAAAGTCTGTTCTATACATCTGAGTCTCTTTTTCTGTTTTGCATATAGAGTTATCGTTACCATCTTTCTAAATTCCATATATATGTGTTAGTATACTGTAATGGTCTTTATCTTTCTGGCTTACTTCACTCTGTATAATGGGCTCCAGTTTCATCCATCTCATTAGAACTGATTCAAATGAATTCTTTTTAATGGCTGAGTAATATTCCATGGTGTATATGTACCACAGCTTCCTTATCCATTCGTCTGCTGATGGGCATCTAGGTTGCTTCCATGTCCTGGCTATTATAAACAGTGCTGCGATGAGAAATAAATGACCCAATCAAAAAATGGGCCAAAGAACTAAACAGACATTTCTCCAAGGAAGACATACAGATGGCAAAAAAACACATGAAAAGATGCTCAACATCACTCATTATCAGAGAAATGCAAATCAAAACCACAATGAGGTACCATTACACGCCCGTCAGGATGGCTGCTATCCAAAAGTCTACAAGCAATAAATGCTGGAGAGGGTGTGGAGAAAAGGGAACCCTCTTACACTGTTGGTGGGAATGCACACTAGTACAGCCGCTATGGAAAACAGTGTGGAGATGTCTTAAAAAGCTGGAAATAGAACTGCCATATGACCCAGCAATCCCACTTCTGGGCATACACACCGAGGAAACCAGATTAACCTGTTTTATAACCTCATATACTCAGGTAGTTTTCTTCTTCCCAGGTGTGGAGCTTTTGATGAAAATGCTCAAGGTTTTCGATAATTCAAGGCTTCTGGGAAGAGCACAGGGCTGGACTCTGCACTCTTCTGAAAGCTCCCCTTTCTCTCCTGTTCTCCTCTTTGAAGGGCTTCACTTCACTTGGCTTCACTTCGCTTCCCGGTTTGTGCCCATTCCCTTCTTTGCTTGCTGCTGCTGATTTCCTTTTCTTACTGGCTTCTATTATTTTTGCTCATATACTAGATATCAAGGGAGGAGAATATTTTGTCTTCATTCTGCCTTCTTTCTTCAGAAGTTTGTATTATTCCTATTTACTGACACTTATTATAGAGTCAGAAAGAAGTGATCTCCATTGCTTAAGGATAAGTCAATGATGGGGCTTTGCTACCAGTCTGGTGGCTGAGATCTCACCTTCCAAGGCAGGGGTGCAGGTTCCATCCCGGCCTGGGAACCAGGAGCCCACACACCTCTCAGCCAAAAGACTGCAACATGAAACAGAAACAGCACTATACCAAACTCAATAAAGACTTTAAAAAATAAAAATAAAATAATAAAATAAAACTAAATGAGATCATGTGAGGTTTATTAAACACTTTGAAGTCCTATGCAAATATTATTTTTAGAAGATGAGATCATAGAATCTTAAGCTTAGAAAAGGCCTAGGATCTTGTGTTTTAATCCCACAGCCAACTCAGAAAGCCTCCTGCAGCATTTCTCATGATGACTTCTCCTGCCCTCTGTGATGGGAATTCACTGCTGGGAAAAGCCAAACAGATTCAGGGAATAGACAGCTCTCAGTGTGAGTAATTACCTCTGTGTATTAAGGCAAAATGTGCTTCCCTGAGCTTCAGCCTAGAGACTCTAGCTCTGCTCTGTCAGCAGGTGGCAAAACGGGCATCATTTGAAGTTGTCACAATGTGGACACATCAGCAAACTAAAAAGAAAAAAATAAGAAAGAAAGATTTAACAGGCTTGTATATGAACAAGACAGATCACAATAATTTGTGTGAACTGTTTTCTACTTGTGCCCCCAAAACACACAGCAGAAAAAAAGGATTTTAACTGTAAAATGATTAACTTTGTAGCAAGTTTTTATCTGAATTTAAAATTTAACCGAATCCTACAAGATTTTGTTAAAGGCTCATAGACAGTTGCTCCTATAAACATTGGCAACCTTAAAAGAAGAAAGGCTGCTCCTGATATCTGGCCCTTATCACCTCTCTCTGTCTCGCAGTCTGCTGAATAAGCACTTGCTGAGTGAGAAACACATTTCCCAGTGGGTCAAGCCCTTCTCAAGAGGAAGCAGCCTGAGGATCACTTCCTAACCCACACACCCCTGCCAGGCAGTACCAAATGACCCATTTGGAAATATTTTTTGGACAAATAACAGTTCCTGTAGTCAAATGTTTTAAAAATACTTCCAAAAGAATCTTTTCAACAATGTTGATTCTAATCTGTAACAGAAATGCATTTATATTTTACAGATTTTTTTTTTTTTTTTTTGCAACAGTTCAAATTTCCCTTGAAAATGCTTAGGAGCTTTGGGCAGTCTTTTGTTCTCCTTTTTAGAGTAAACGTCTCTAAAGAATTTTTATGGCACTCCAGTACTGACACTTAGGCATTAAATAAGAGACTGATGGAGGGCCGTGTAGAGATCCACAGTGATACAGGTTAAGAGTTCCCTGAACCCTCACCGCGCCAGCCCCGCCTGCAGGAAAGTTCATGTGGTTTGTGAATTCTTTCCACAACCTCTCTACACGAGGTTGACACCTCTGAGCTTGAGATCCTTCTGTGGAGTTTCATTTTTATTCTTTTATTTTATTTTTTACTGAAACATAGTTGACTTACAATGTTGTGTTAGTTTCTGGTGTATAGTAAATTGATTCAGTTTATATATATATGTATGTATATATATCCCTTTTCATATTCTTTTCCATTATGGTTTATTTGAGTGAAGTTTCATGTATACACACCTTTAGTAATTCTTACCCAAGTCTACATTTTCAAAGGGACTTTTTAAGAATCTTATTATTATTTACTTTCCTGAGGACTGGGCCAGAATCTCTTCAGTTGCAAAGGAGATGATCTCAGAGGTTTTTTTTCACCCTCCTTGCTTTTCCTTCAGGGAAGAGGCAGGACAGGTCTGGGCCTCCACCACTGGTCTGGGGTGAGAGCGGGCTCAGAGAAGAGCCTCCCCAGTGCAGGGCCTTTTCCTTCACCTCTCCCGCTGTGCCAGGCCCATTGTGCCGGCTGTATCTCATGCTCTCAGCAACTTTCTGGGGTTAGTTCTGTCTTATTCCTGCTTCACACGTTGGGAAATGAAGGTGCAGAGAGGTTCAAAGGCTTGCCCAAGGTTACTTATCTTGGAAGCAGAAGAACCCAAATGTGAAACTCAGTCTGATTCTAGAGCTTGTTCTCAGAAGCTTCCCACCCCCACTACTGTGCTGCTCCCGAACAATGAGGGTATTGAGTGCCTACATCAGCAGCCCGGTAACTAGCTCAAATGACCATCCCCAGCGACCCTCTTGTGAGCAGCTCACGAGGTGCTATTATAGGAGATAAATAAAGTGGCAAAGGAAGATGTCTGCGGGTGGCACATGATGCTGGCAGATTCTTACACAGGATCTCACGGGCCTAATGGGCTTTCTATTTCCAGCAACGTGGTGGATTGCAATACACAGAGCACCCCTGCTATGAGGACACCTGGAAATGCGATCTAAAATAGAGCTAGCATTCCTTTAAATGTCAAACTGGACTCAAAAGAGAGAAAAGGAAATCCCAGGGACCAAAAAAGAAATGAAAACTAGAAACCAGAGCACAATCTGCAAACTAAAGCTGGAGCTACCTGGAGGGATTTGGTGATCTCACAAACCAAGGAGCTTGGGATATAGTGGTTCCTCTGGGATAGAAGGAAAATTCAATATCTCTTGTAAAGCTGTTACCCGTAGTGAAAGGGTAAAGAGAAAGGAAAAGACCCTCAAAAGATCAAAAGAAATGATAGGAAGGCTCACATTCCTTGGAGTGAGCTCTCAGTAGTGGAAAAGTTTGAAACCCCAGACCTGCCCTCTGTAGCCTTGGGGTTCAACAGTGAATTCCCCATATGGTACCAGACACCCCTGGATGTTAAATTAGCATAGTGGCATTTCTCAGGTGCTCCCCAAGTTCCTGACAAGTGCAGAGGTGAGGCATTACTAGAGAGACATCCCCAAACCTGGAGCCCCAAGGTTCCCATGGATCAAATAGTAGATGAAATGAATTCACAATCCAAGGTCTTTAAAAAACACACCAAACATATGAGCCAATGCCAGCAGGCATAGCAATAGAAATATCCATCTTTCCAAAACCAGATATCAGATAGAAGCTATAAAGTAAGAACATAGAGAGTGATTATAGGTAAGAAAGGATTAAAGGTATTAATTAATTAAAGGTATTAAAGGATTAAAGGTAAGAAAAAAGAAATAATCAAAAAACAAACAAAACAAAAGTAAGCAGATTGCTTAGTTCAAACAGAACTCTGAACAAAGGAGTAAGGCTACACACTCAAGAGCAACTGAAGGAAGAACCAGTGGAGCACTTGATCCAGCTCTGTCTGACATCGGAAACAGATGGAAAAATTTCCAGAACACTGCACAGGGGAACAAGTGGTCCCAGGAAGGCAGTCTTGGGCCTTTTACTGGAAACAACAGACAAGAATAGCTCTTTTTGTATTGGACTGCCCTGTCATCAGCAAACCCTTTTTGTAAAGGGCCAGATAATAATTATTTTCAGCTTTGCCAGCCAAGCGTGTCACATAATTGTTTTCGCGTTTTTCTGCAGTCCTTGAAAATGCAAACATTGTCGTTAGCTCACAGGCCTCAGGTGGGTTTTGGCCTGAGGGATCTCATTTGCAGATCCTGTGCTGATCCATAGCCTGCAGTTCTCCTGGGCACTTGCCACCACCATGTGCGTGGGGAGAGTCTGCCTGTGAATGAAACTGCTTGAAGGAAGGCCTTGCCGGGAAGAGGACAGAGAACACAAATTCCTGATGACAGGCTTTGAGTGTCTGGACCCACCATACACAAAGGTCCAACCAGGAATTCTTAGTTATGTGAATTAATATTCTTTTTTTTTTAAAGCCACTTTTTCTTGGTTTTATGCCACTTACAAACAAAAGAGCAACATGCACATTTAGCAATGCCCTTGAAGCTCATTTTAAGAGAATCTTGAAATCCTTTGTGTGTGATAGTCTGCTTGCCTTAACATTGTCTAAACAGAAATCGATTTCATTTGGGAATTACAGAAGACAAAATGAATGCGCCATTATTCTACAATCAGCTGCTGTGTGGAGGGAAAAAGAGAAGACAGGAAAATAGTATTTTTGTATGTGTCCAGCACCATTCTGAGAGTTTTACAGGTTGTCTCATTAAAGTGTTACAATGACTTTTTCAACCCCGTATCACAAATGTCCTAGATCAGGGGTCATCAAACTTTTCCTGTAAAGGGCCAGAGAGTAAATACTTTTGGCTTTGTGGTCTACATACAGTCTACAGAGACAACTTAACCCTGTCGAGCAGAGCAAATGTAGCCATAGACAATATGTAAACAGAACAGGTATGTCTGTGTTCCAATAAAACGTTATTTGCAAAAACAGGTGGTGGAAAGCAATCATCAATCAATAAAAATAAATAAATATTAAAAAGCAGGTGGTGGGCAGGAATTGGTCTGCGGGCTGTAGATTGTTCACATTTCTACAAGATGATCACTGCCCTCCTAGCAAATGAGCTTAACTCTCTGAAAAGAGCACTTCCCCCAACACCATCCAGGTTACTTCTGCTTCCTCCAATGTCGCACTAAGAAATTTCTATTCAAATGTCAGCTTGGATAATCTGAATCGTTCCTCTGGAACTTAGCACTCATGACCTCTTAAAAATTAGTGATCTTCATGTTTCTTCTTGTTTGCCCTCACTTGACTGGAAGCTTTTTAAGGATATTGCTGTTTGTTCACTTATTGTCTAAAACAGGGTGAAAGTGAAAATGTTAGTCGCTCAGTCCTGTCTGACTCGTTGTGACCCCATGGACTATAGTCTGCCAGGCTCCTCTGTCCATGAAATTCTCCAGACAGGAATACTGGAGTGGTAGTCATTTCCTTCTCCAGGGGATCTTCCCAACCCCGGGATCAAACCTAGGTCCTCTCCATTGCAGACAGATTCTTTAATGTCTGAGCCGCTGGGGAAGCCCCAAACAGGGTAGTCAGTAACTACCATCCTTGGGCTAAATCCTTCTCTGAGCAAACTCCGGCCTGGGAATCCAGCCTGCCTCCCCCACTGCTTGTTTTTATAAATAAAGTTTTATTGACGCACACTAACTCACTTTCATATTTGCTATTTTAGTGCTATAGTGGCAGAACTGAGTAGCTATGGCAGAGATCAAAGCCAGAAGTACTTGCCATCCGAACTTTGCATAGAAAGTTTCCTGGTTCATCCTCTAGACAGAAGGTGAGGTTGTAATTACCTTAATTGCTGGCTGAGTATTTTCTTAAGTAGGAAGTTGTCTTTGCTTGGGAAAAAACCTTGGTGAGTGCTGGAGAACACCCAGCATGTAGGTATTCGGAAGAACCCAGGCAGAAAGATGTGCCATTCTATGTAAGAAAATGAGAAGAATGTTGGGTTTGGCTCCTAAAATAATGGAGGGAAAAGCAGGGTGGGTGGTGGGGAAAAGATTGGAGAGAGAGAAGCTGGGAAGTTTTTGAGAGGTAGGAACATTACCTGAGGGGATAGCCAGGCCGAAGAAAGATCTAATACATGATTTTAAGTTGCTTGCTCTGTTGTATGCAATGTCACCCTTCCTGTGATCACTTGGTCTTTAGGAAAATGCCTTGTTTTCATGGTTGCTTTGGGGGTGGGGTGGGTCAGAGAAGAAGCTGTATGCTATATAGCAGCTGATGCCAGAGCAGAATGAAGAACTAGCTACAAGAGGAAAGCAAAGTTTGGTAAAGTCAGGACATGAGAACTAACCATATAACCATACAACTAACATAAGAATTAACTATAAGTCTATAAGAACTTCTCCTTGAATTTTAAGAACCCTTGGAATTGCTTTAGGTGTCTTTAATCTATGGAATTGGGTTTGGAGCAATCTGAACTAGAATTTAAGGGCCCGGGTGACCCCAGCTGATAGCTGAGTTAGACTCTTACTCAACAAGTATGAGTAAAGCGTTTTCCTTGCTTCCAGGATCTCACAGTCTGTGGGAAACAGATTTAGGAACACATGTGTAATAAGATCTCTGTTGGAAAGATGCTGTGAAGCGTGAAGGGCAGAATGATCCACTTTGCCTCAGGTGTCAGGGAGGAATTCCTGTAGGAAGTGACCTTTGAGCTGGATCTTGAAGGATGAGAAAGGGTTAATTGCTCAGAGAAGGAAAGGGAGGATCTCCCAGCCAGAGGGAACCAGGGGTGCCCAAATGGGTGTCAGGAAGGTTCCTGTGAGGGAGACTATGCAGAGATGGGTCAGGCCCAGGTAACTTTGTTTACTTCTTTTTTTTCCTCCATAATGTTTATTATACGAGGAATGTGCTCAGTAAAATGAAAGATAAATTAAATAAAAATAAAAGATGTTCTCTGATGGGTTAGCGTCTATTATTTAATTGATGCTGGAAAATACTGAAGGTAGGAGGAGAAGGGGATGACAGAGGATGAGATGGTTGGATGGCATCACCGATTCATGGATGTGAGTTCGAGCAAACTCTGGGAGTTAGTGATGGAAGCCTGGTGTGCTGCAGTCTATGGGATCGCAAAGAGTCGGACATGACTGAACAACTGGACTGAAATGATTTAACAGGAACTGGGAACTGATGAGGTGTCTCGGGCTTTCCAGGTGGCACTGGTGGTAAAGAATCCGCCTGACAATGCAGGAGACATAAGAGACCCGGGTTCGATCCCTGGGTCAGGAAGACCCCCTGGAGGAAGAAATGGCAACACACTGCAGTGTTCTTGCCTGGAGAATCCTGTGGATGGAGGAGCCTGGCAGGGTACAGTCCATAGGCTCACACAGAGGCGGTCGGATAAAACAGACTGACAGCGCGTGTGTGGGCGAGGCGTCCCTATCTCATTGCTCTCTAGACTGTTTAATATTTGGTGGCCTTACAGCTGCTCTCACTGTGAACCTGTGTCTTGAGTGAACATCATGATCTATATCAAGGACTGGGGGATTTTAACTGATCTTTTAAAGTTTTTAATTGATGTACGGTTGATTTATAGTATTGTGTTAGTTTCAGGTATGCAGCATAGTGGTTCATTCTTCTTTATATTCTTTATATTTATATTCCTTATTTATATATGTTTGTTTCCAGATTCTTTTCCCTTATAGGTTACTATAAAATATTGAGACTAGTTCCCCATGCTATGCAGCAGGTCCTTGTTGGTTATCTATTTTTCATACAGTAGTGTGGTCATGTGAATACTGACCTTCCAGTTTATCCCTCCCACCAACCCCCTTTCCCTTTTGGTAACCTTAAGTTTGTTTTCTGTATCTATGAGTCTCTATTTTTGAAATAAGTTCATTTGTATCATGTTTTTAGACTCCACGTATAAGTGATATCTTATGATATTTGTCTTTCTTTGTCTGGCTTACTTTACTTAGTATGATAATACCTAGGTCCAACCATGTTGCTACAAACAGCACTATTTAATTCATTTTATGGCGTAGTAGTATTCCATTGTGTGTATGTACCACATCTTTATCCATTCCTCTGTTGATGGACATTTAGGTTGCTTCCATGTCTCGGCTACTGTAAACAGAGCTGCAATGAACACTGGGGTGTGTGTATCTTTCTAAATTATTATTTTCTCCAGACACGTCTAGGAGTGGGATTGCTGGATCATACGGTTGTTGTGGTTTAGTTGCTAAGCCATGTCCCATTGTTTGCAACCCCATGGACTGCAGTGCAGATCATATGGTAGTTTATTTTTAATTTTTTAAGAAACTTCCATATAGTTCTCCGTAGCAGCTATACTAACTTACCTTCCCACCAACAGTGTAGGAGGACTTCCTTTTCTCCACCTCCTCTAGCATTTATTGTTTACAGACTTTTTGATGATGACCATTCTGACTGGTGTGAGGTGATACCTCATTGTAGTTTTGATCTGTGTTTCTCTAATAATTAGAGATGCTGAGCATCTTTTCATGTGATTGGCAACTGGTATGTGTTCTTTGGGTTTTCCTAGTGGCTCAGTGGTAGAGAATCCACCTCCCAATGCGGGAGACGCAGGTTCTATCCCTGGGTAGGAAAGACCCCCTGAAGAAGAAAACGGCAACCCACCCACTCCAGTATTGTTTCCTGGGAAATCCCATGGACACAGGAGCCTGGCAGCCTACAGTCCATAGGCTCACAGAGGGTCAAACACAATTTAGCAACTAAACAACAATAAACATCTCCTTTGGAGAAATGTCTATTTGTAATTGATTATTTATCTTGTCAAAGGTTATGTGTTTAAAAAAAAAAAAAAAGCTCAGGCTTGAGTTTAAAACCTGACTTTGACCACTTCTTAACTGTAAAGTACAATTTAGTTAACCTCTCAGTTTCCCTCTCCAAGGAGAGGGGTGATGATATCTGTGTGGCAGAATTATGGGGATGAGCAAATTACGTGACATAAGTAAAATTGCCAGCCCAATGGCTACCACATAGTTGCTGCTCCATAAATATGAGTTCCCTGCTTCCAATTAAATCTCTGTACATGATTCTTTGATAGTTATTTACAACATTCATATTTTCCAGTAGAGTAGCCACAAGCCATCTGTGGCTATTGAGCACTTGAAACATGGCTCATGAGAACTGGATGTGTCATAAATGTAAAATACATACTAAGTTTCAAAGACTCAGTATGAACTTAAGAACAGAAAATACTCCATTAATACATTTGCATATTAATTACAGGTTTAAATGATATTTTGGATATATTAAGATAAAAGATATATTATTTTAAAAAATATCTCACCTCTTTTATTTTTTTAAATTGTATTTATTTATGTATTTATTTTTATTTTTGGCTGCACTTGTCTTTGTTGCTATGGGGCTTTCTCTAGTTGGGGCAAACAGGGGCTATTCATTGTGATGCTCTGGCTTCTCCTTGTGGCGGCTTCTCTAGTTGTGGAACACGGGCTCTAGAGCTCACGAGTCTCAGTAGTTCTGGTGTAGGGTCCTAGTTGTTCTGTGGCATGTGGGATCTTCCTGGACCAGGGATCGAACTCGCGTCCCCTGCATTGGCAGGCAGATTCTTAACCACTGGACCACCAGAGATGTCTCTTACCTGTCTCCTTTTAATTTTCTAACATAATAGAAAATTTCAAGTTAGATTCATGGCTCACCTAATATTGCTGGTGGACAGTTACTCATCCAGAAGAGTGACGGAATTAAATTTCAAGGCTTCTCTAAAGCCCCTAGATGATCAATTAAATATTTCAATTTTTCATCTTTTGCTATAAATACCTATTGCCTTAAATTCAATGGGGTTTTGAAAGTAAAGTACTTAACCATTAGAGAATAGGCTAAATGACTTTGATAGAAAAAAACTCAGTGGTTAAACCTTTTCTTTTTTTGCATTTTTACCACCATCTGTGTCATCTGATGGAGAAGGAAATGGCAACCCACTCCAGTGTTCTTGCCTGGAGAATCCCATGGATGGGGTAGCACAGAGTCGGATTCTCTAATGCAAGGATGAAGGTTCAGGAACTGTCTCTCTGTCTCACTTCTGATGGATGGAATCCCAAGGCCCAGCTGCACGCAGTACTCTCTGTCCCTTCTGGATTGCACAGAGAATTCGTTTTCTTTTTATGTGCGACAGTGCCTTCACTTTTTGAACTCCCCATCTTTCTTAGAAACCACACAGGGATGTCCCTGGACTATGGGGGAGATTCTTTTGAACTCTAAATCAGCCGTAGGCCTTGGGCTTGACATCAAAATCACTTAAACACACAAATGAGGAAACCCAATACAGGAGGTATGGTTTGTATCTAAAATCCAGTACACTAGCTGTCTTATTGATGCAGAGAAAAGCTGAAGCATTTCTTCACACACTATCTCCTCTTTCTTGCTACCATCTGTTGATCCTTTTTGCTGGGGCAGGCAGGGGGTGAATGAGGCTCCCATTAAGCACTTAACGTGGGTGGAGGCAGAGAGACAAAGGAGAGGGAAGTCGTTTCCATCATGCTGCCACTTCCTTTTCAGGCTCCATTTCCTTTCCCATCCTTAATTCCTCCAGCCTCTCTTCCAACCCTCATTCCCTCCCACAATGGCTACTTATTCCTCAGGACCCCCACGGCCTCTGTGTCGCTGAAACCCACAGACAACCATGAAGGCCACATCACTTATCCACTGCCGGCCTGGGGTACCACAGCCATGCTGTCTCTCCCTATCCTCATCTCCCCACCAACACTCTCAAGAGGACTTTCTTCCGCCCTGCCCAGCAGTCTTCTGAACGCCTCCTTCAGAGCTCACTCATGACACGTGTGATGCCATATCAGTGGTCTTTCAGTCTGCATCTTTCTTTCCCGCTCGTCAGCCTATCACTCCTTCCTCCCTGAGACCCTCTGTTCTTGGCTCCCAGTACAGCCCTCACCCGTCTGCTCCTGGGTCTCTGGCCACTCCGTCTCTGTGCGCTCTGCAGGCTCGGTTTTTCCTGGGCGGCTCAGTGTCAGCCTCCTGAGACCTGGACATGAGCCCTGTTCCCGACAACAGCCCTTGTCATTCCAACAATTGTAACACTCCAGAGTTTCAACAACTAATGATTCTGATATTTTTCAAATTTACGTCCTCAGCCCAGAAAACTTTTCTGAGCTCCAAACCCATATACCTAACCTCTTACTTGACATTTCAGCTTGAATGTCTCAAAGAGCTTCAAAATTAACAACGCCAAAATGAACCTCCAAGGCCTGGTTCTCCCTAACTCTTTCCTCTTTCAAGGAGTAATAGTACTAATCATTTCTTGCATGAGCCAGCAATCACTTTGAAAGTCACTTTGAAAGTCTCTCTTTCCTTGGCCTTTCCTTCCCTTCCATTATATCATCCAATCCCGACACTCCTATATAGCTATAGTCTCTCGAATCCGTTCACTTCTTTCCACCCTCCCTGCCAACCCTGGGGCCACAGTTCCCATCATTTCATGCTTGGATGGCTTCAGTAGCCTCCAGTCTTCTTCCCATTCCTCCCCAAACACAGTAACCAGAGTCACTCAGCATACTGAGTCTCAAGCCTGTTGAGTCTTCCACAGCCCAGTTTCCTTCCTGAATGTAGAAGTCCTGGGCAGTTCAGGATGTGTGACCTGGGAGCTCTGATTTCTAAAAGCCTGAGGGTTTTATAGGAGTTCAGGGAAAGATAAAGTTACTTCTGGCAAGGGGTTGGGGGTCCTCACAGAGGAGGGGCTTGACTGTGAAGGATGGTTAAGTCCCAATCACGTGCATATGACAGAAGATCAGTTTAGAGAGTGGAAACATGCACATAAATAGGGAAGTGGAAAATGTAAGTATTGGCTCATTGATTCATTGAACAATGAATTATTGAGCATTCATCATTAGCATGGCTGGGAAGGGCTGGGAATGGTTTGATGAACAAACAGATACGGCTTCTGGCCTCCCAAACTGATAAGAGGTGCCGTGTGGGGAGTGTTTGGGGCAGAGGCACATAACGGGGGATCATGGAAAGTTAATGTGGAGGAGAGAACAAAGGCCAGTGAGTAGGGGAGACTTAAAGAGCCAACGAGTGTTTTTAGACTTTCAGTCAAGACTCATGACCTCAAGTCCTTACAGGAGATGCTCAGGAAATGGGAAGTGGTCTGGCTGTGAAGCAAGAGGACGAGTAGGTAAGGATTGGGGCAGACTGGAGATCCCAAATTCTATCCAGAGCCATGAGTGGTTCCTCACCGCAGCTATTATTGCCATTCACGGGTGCGGGCCCTGAGTCTCTGCTCTCAAAAGAGGGAAACACAGGATTTTAGAGGGATTTTTGGTTTGTTACATTTTGATAAGTAGTTCAACTCACTTATTTTTCAAAATACATGAAGGTCAATCAAACGCTGTGGGCTGGATGCTGCTTGTGAGATGCTAGTTTGTGGGTTCTGCTCAAAGGAGATGGGAGACACTTAACACATTATTGACCAGGGGAGTTTTGCAGAAACTAATACCTGTGGCCATACTACACCTCCAGTCAATAGTGTGTTAATATCCAGGAAGACTATTCATGTGTCAGATGGGGTGAAGGTGGGAACCTTAGGCTGAGAGCCCACGAGAAGTGGCCTAGGAGACAAAGAATGAGAGATTGCATTAGAACTAAGCAGTGAGAAGGAAGATCAGCCTATTCCAGAAAGGTTCAGTCTCAATAACCAAACCCCACGCAGGGTGCCAATGTCCCTTCTAGCTGGGGTGTGTGGCCATGTCAGTCGTTCAGGCCGATGGAATGGCAGCATGCTGTTGGATGGGGGTTCAGGAATAGTATTAAAGGAGTGTGCCTCTTTGTCCTTTCTCCCTCCTACCTTTCATCTTTCTGGGATGTGGGTGTGATAATGGCTGAAACTGTAGCAACTATCCGAAGCCAGAGTGAAAGATGACAGAGAAAAAAAATGGAAGGACCAGGGTCCACAGAGCCGTCATCTCAGCCTGGGCCTGCTACCTCAGGATTTCTACTTGGAAGGAAAATAAATTTCCTCCCTTTAACTCCTGATATATATTTTCTGTTATATACAGTTCAACATAATTGTAAATGAGAAAGCACCTAACTAAATGTAGACAGCGGGGAGGGGGAGGCGGGGTGACAGGAGCTGGTTGTGGGTGTGAGATATTGGAACAGAAGCGGCAGGAAGCTTGGCACACATTAGGAAGGGTGTAAAGGACACATTGAGTGCTTTCAGTGTTTCAGGCATTGCTTTACACAAGTTAACTCGTTGGAAGTCTAACAACTGCTCTATAAAGATACAGTTCTGTAACCATTTTACAGATGGGAAAACCAAGGCACAGAGGAACTAAGTAACTTACCCAAGATATCGCCGGTAGTAAGTGGTAGAACCATGGGTGTCCAAGTGGCAGATTCCAGAACCCACACCTAAAACCTCCCTGCGGTGCCACCTCCACAGGGCAGGTGGTCTGTTCCTACCATCACTCCTAGAGCAACACCTTCTCCCTCCCTCTTACAGACTGCTGTCCAGCCACACTGCTTCATCCCTTCCTGCCTCAAATCACAGCTTTGTCCTAGCTGAACTCTCTGCCCACAAGGCCCTTCCCTTTGATCTCTTGATTGGCACTTTCTCCTAATTCTGATCTCAGCTCAAAGATCACCTCCTTAAAGAGGAGGCTTTGTATCAGTAGTTGGAGTACTCTTGCAATGCATGTTTCTTGTGTAGAATTATAAGCTGTGTCCACAGACACAGACATCTATGGTTATGTTTCTGCTTTTAAGCTAAAGACAGTGATCTATTTAAAGAAAAAACAAAAACAGAAACCTGGGACTTGAGTGCCAGACAGTCATCCATGCCCTCAAGAAATTCTCTGCCTAATGGTGAGGCCCACAAGAACATCTACGTGTCTGGTGCACAATCAGCGCTTAGGGACATGCCGGTGAGATGCAGACCAAGCGCAGAAAGAAAGCTTCTGCAGAGGCTGCTGCAAATAATTGAGAGGGAAAGCATCAGAGCTGACTACTTGTCCCCAGTACTTTGTTGGGTATATGACCACCCTAAACAGTGACTGCAGTCCCCAAATCTGTTTTGCAGCAAATGCGGCCATGTGACAATTACATGGAGCCTAAATGAAGATTACTAAGTGACACTTCTTAGAAGGGACCATCAGGGGAGGAGTAAGACTCTCTTTGTTCCCTCTTCCTTCCTGTGGGTTAAAATGTGGGTGCAAGAGCTGGATCTCAAGCAGCCGTCTTGGCCAATGACATGGAAGCCACATGATGAAGAAAATAGAGCAGTGATGAAGAACTTCACTTTTGGAGACTTGAAAAAACATTCTTGTCATATGGGAAGCGGGGGAAAATCAATGTTTAATAGTTTCTATCACTATTATTTTTAGTTTTCTGTTACTTCTAATCAGATCTAATCTTGAGTAAGGGAGTATTACGTAGTAAATGAATCTGGAAAGACAAAGCCAAAACAACTATGTCATCTGTGGAGGTGGCACCGCAGGGAGGTTTTAGGTGTGGGTTCTGGAATCTGCCACTCAAGGAATATCAAGAAACTTCTACTTTATCCTGAAACAATGAAAAGAGAGTAAATTTTGTTAGTAGTAGATAAGCAAGATAGGGTTCAGTTTTTTCAAAGAGTTACTTTTGGGAGTGAAAACATCTTTGGGAAGCATGAAAGGGAAGGGGCAAGCCTAGAGTCAGGGAGGGCAGTTCGGAGGCTGTTATAAGTAGTGCAATGAAATGATGAACTTCTGAATTGCAGTAACAGACAGAGTGGGAGAAGGTGGACTGCGAGGAAACACGGGGCAGAGCCTCTGACTCTATCTGTCGTTACTCTGGCCAAGGAGAGGGGAGCACCTTTACTAACTTGCAGGTTTCTGACTTGAGCAGCTCCATTACTCATGAGTGGAAGATGTTACCAGGAGCAGCTCACCAGGCTGTAAAAGGATCTCTCAGGATACAGAATCAAAGCGGTGGCAGAGTCCAGAAACAGGGTACGGTTAACTCAGTTTCAAGATTTCAAATCTGCAGAGTCAAAAGCATGCACCAAATAGATTGGTTCCAGTTTTGGACAAACCAAGCCTTGTTGCTTGGTGTTAGGCCCATTTATTTAACCTCCCAGATCTTGAGTTCCCTTAACTATAAAAGGGACAAGATCACAAAGACCTCATTGGGTTCTGTGAAGAAAAAATGAAATTCCCAGTAGATATCCAAACGTACTAAGTGGTCAGTCCATGGTAGCTATTGTTATTTGCTGCTGGCTAAATATTCAGATCATCCATGTAGGAGTATTTTTCTTCCCCCGTGCTGTGGATTGAATGTTCATGTCCCACTCCACCCCCACGAAAGTCATGTATTGAGAGGTGATTGGGTTTAATGTGGTCACAAGGGTGCAGCCCCTCTGATGGGATTGTGTGTGTGTATGCTCATTCAGTCGTGTCCAAATCTTTGTGACCCCATGGACTGCAGCCTTCCAGGCTCCTCTGTCCATGGGATTCTCCAGGCAAGAATACTGGAGTGGGCAGCCTTTCCCTTCTCCAGGGGATCTTCCCAATCCAGGGACTGAGCCCGCATCTCCTGCACTGGCAGGCAGATTCTTTACCACTGAGCCACCAAAGAAGCCATGATGGGATTAGTGCCCTTAAAAGCAGAGGAAGAGACTTGAGACCTCTGTCTCTCCCTCCCTCCCCTCTCTCTGCCATGTGAGGATACAGCAAGAAGATAATCACCTGCAAACTAAAAAGAGGACTCTCATCAGGAACATAATTGGCTGGCACCTTGAACTTGGCCTCTCCTGTCTCCAGAAATGTAACAAATAAATTTCTGTTGTTTAAGACACAGGTTTTTATCATAGCATCTTAGAACTAAGATACCTTACATAGTCTCTTGAAGGTTGTTAGTACACAACCCATCATGTAGGACCTTCAGTTCAGTTCAGTTCAGTCGCTCAGTAGGACCTTCAGTCTCAGCTAACTCTCAGTATACAGCACATTCTCAATAAAAAGATAAGGAATAAAAGAGCCCAGTGTATCCTCATTTGTCGAAGGAGAACCTACTCAGGTTTACTCTCATCTTGATTCTCTTCCTGCTCTGAGATCTCTCTCAGCTTCTCCCAGACTGTACACTCCACCTAGAAGTTCCAGCAAAGCGTTTTTAAAATTAAATGTTCCTAATAAAGATTTTGGTACATTTCTTGATATCTTAGTGTGGTATACAAATGACTCCTTCTCTTTTATAAACCCTTTTCCCCCCTTTGGAAGAATCTCAGTTGATATTATTGAACTCTCCCCACCCCCAAAAAAATCAACTTGGCATATGTAATATTAACCAGCTATGAGTCTGGAAGAAATTCAAAAACCAGACAGAAGTCTTTGATTTTTAAAGCATATTTAATCATGTTTTAAAGCAAAATGAAAGACCACAAATCTATTCAGACATTCCAAACAGTGAAGGAATAATTTTTATCAAAATCTGTAACCTTACTCACACAGAAAGAAATGGTCCCTAAGCGGTGCTGACAACTCTGTCTGAGACGTGAATCTGAAAACACTGCACATTTTTTCAATTATATTTTGGAAGCATTGAGTGTGCTCAATGAAATTCCAGAATTAATCCACTCTGGTTTTGCAATAGACACTGACTCACCCAAACTCCTCCCCTCTTTCCTTTCGGCAAAGTCTCTCTTCTGCTACCCGCTTTAACACACACACACACACACACACACACACACACACACACACACAGAGCTTAAGTTAGAACCAATGACTATGATACATCAAAATGCTCAGTTAACCCAAAGACTTTCATTTCTGTTTCCTGCCATTGTTTTTCTACCCCAGATGATGGGAAAATACGTCATTCACCACCTGTAATATCTCCCAGATGAGCTGAGATGCAAGGTACCCTCCCGTCTAAGGGCACAGGCTGCCTCTTCCTGCCCATAAATTTCATGGAGTGACAAAAGAGCTACTGATAACTACAAATGCTGAGATTGCAATGGGTTGACAATTACTGGGCAGTCATCAGAGAACAAATGATTCACATAGAAAGAGACACAGTCTTCCAAAGAGATGGATCATTCTGATTCCAGTGCTGAAGAGGTAGAGAGTCCATGAAACAAATTAACTTCAAAATTCATGGTTTTAGCTAATAATAGATAGCTACTTTTTTAAATTAAGTATTTTTGAGAAATAATTTACATATGTAAAATTTATCCTTTTAAAGTGTACAATTCAGTAGGCTTTAGTATATTCACAAATTTATATAACCATCACCATTATCTATTTCCAGAACATTTTTATTATCCCAAAAAGAAACGCCATATCCACTAGCATTCAAGCCCAATTCCTCCAGCCCTGGGCCATCACTCATTTACTTTCTGTCCCTGTGTGTGTGTGTGTGTGTGCGTGCGCGCGCACATGTGTGTGTGTGCGCACGTGTGTGTGTGTGCACATGTGTGTGTGTGTTTGCATATGTGTGTGTGTGTGCACGTGTGTGTGTGTGTGTGTGTGTGTGTGTTGGTTGCTCAGTTGTGTCCGACTCTTTATGAGGCCGTGGACTGTAGCCTGCCAGGCTCCTCTTGTCCAGGCAAGGACACTGGAGTGGGTTGCCATAGCCTTCTCCATAGATTTGTCTGTTCTTAACACACATTTTGTATAAATGGCTACATGTGGCCTTTGTGTCTGGCTTTTTTCACTTAATGTTTTTAAGGTTCTAGATGAGATTTTTTGATGATATGCTGAATTTCTATTCTAACAGTCTTCCAATATTGAATGACTCTCCATGTTGAAGTGCTGTACATGCATTGTCTCACATCATTCTTACAGCATGGGATGAGGCATATACAACTGTATCTACTTTACAGACAAGGAATTGGGGTTTAGAGAGAAGTCAAGTAACTTGTTCAGGGTCAGACAGCTAATAAGCAACAGAGCAGGATTTCAATCCAGATCCATCTGACTCCAAAGCTGGTGACCATAACCTCCAGGCTCCAGGATTTTTAGAGATGTGTTCTGATTTGTCTGGCCTTTCCAGTCACTTCTTTTACACAGAAAAATGTAGATTGAGAAGATGCTCAAGAGTGAAGGCAGTTCTCTAGGGCCTGGACTGGGCGCAGTGAGTCTGAAATGCAGCATAGCCAGTCAGTGAACTGAGTATCTATCGGTGAATGGTGGCTGGAAGTCTAAGGCCACAGGAATCCCAGAAACTTTAAGGAGATAGACTGCAGAGCTCCCAGCATACCAGAGCACCAACACCTTGGGGGTGTCTGGTTGAAGCTTGGAATGCCATTAACATCCCTGTTTGGGTCTCCAGTCGGTAGGTTCATAAATCAGATTATTCACCAACAGGAATGATCTTCTTGATGAATCTTGGAGAAACATAAAAGAAGCGTCATCTTGCCCATCACACTGCTATGATCCACAGCAAGGCTCAACTTAAGAATCTTGGGATGAGATTCAACTTATTTTTTTAATATTTATTTCTTAATTGAGATGTAGTTGATTTACAATCAGAGTTTATTTCTGAAGACTCTCCAAACAGTGACAAAATGTCCATGCAGAGATCTATCAAAGGCCATCAATTTTCTTGTTTCTCCCAGAAGAAATGACAAAAATTATAACTGAAACCCACAGCTCAATCTTTAACCTTCTTTCAATTTTTTGTTCCAACTCCTCCTTTGAAATTTCAAGAACCAAATGGCCAGGAATTATCAGCCTCACTTCTCCTGTTTCCACCTCCTGGCTTTGAGAGAACTTGACATCCGTAAACTGTGACATGGTTCAGAATGGGCTGCATTTGAGCAAATTAGAGGGTGTGAGTAATTCTTCCTTAAAACACTGGCCCTTGTATGCATTTTGAATGTAGGTGTGGAGGAAACGGTCTTTCAGTGAAGATAGATTATTAGGTCCATTGTTGAAGCAAAGCCAAACAAACTCAAATGCTGAACTCTTCCTCTTGGTGCAACTTTAAGCTCAAGTTAAATCTTTAAAAAAATTTTTTAAACTTATTTTGTATTGGAGTATAGCCAATTAACAATGTTGTGATAATTTCAGCAAAGGATAGTGATAGTGAACAGCAAAGCGACTCAGCCGTATATACATATATCTGTTCTCCCCTCAAAGTCCTCTCCCATCCCGGCTGCCGTATAATGAACAGAGTTCCCTGTGCTATATAGTAGGTCCTTGTTGGTTATCCATTTTAAATAAAGCAGTGTGCACATTTTTCTTTTTTTTTTATTGTAGTGTAGTGGATTTGCAGTATTGTGTTAGTTTCAGGTATAGACATAGTGATTCCATACTTTTGCAGATTATAACCCCTTGGGTGCATGTTATCGTTTTAGTAATGTCTGACTCTTTGTGACCCCGTGGACTGTAGCCCACCAGGCTCCTCTGTCCATGGGATTCTCCAGGCAAGAACACTGGAGTGGGTTGCCATGCCCTTCTCCAGGGGATGTTCCTGACCCAGGGATCGAACCCACATCTCTTACATCTCCTGCATTGGCAGGAAGGTTCTTTACCACTGGTGCCACCTGGGAAGCCGTCATGCTCCCTCACAGGTTATTAAAAGACAATGCCTATAATTCCCTGTTGAATCCTCGTTGCTTATCTATTTTACATATTGTAGTTCGCTAATCCTACACTCCTAACTTCTCACTCATCCTCCTTTAAAGGGAAGTGAGAGGAGTATTCTCCCTCCACTCCGAAGGTGGGGCAACTGGCCGCCTGGGTCCTGCTGTCCTTCCACCATTTCCAGCAGCAGGAGCCTTTGCCTGAAATGAGTCCTATGACGTCACACCTGAGAGAGCTTGCTCTAGCTCGCAGTCAGACAAGAGCACCTCGGCAACCCTACTCTGCAAATCACTTAACCTCTCTAAGCCTGTGTTTCCTCCCTGTGTTAGGCAGATTGAATGAGAACAAAATGTGTGAAGCTCTCAGCAGAGTGTCTGACATGTAGTGAGTCCCAGTAAACACTGGCTTTTTTTTTTTTTAATATAAATTTCTCAGAGCTGTTTGGAAGCACTTCCCAAGGAGATGTTACACTGCCCTTATTTTGGCCTGCAGAACACACACATGATTTATAGAGGCCGGGAGGGAATAAACATGTGAGCTAACCGTCCTAGGTGCTTTCTGATATGAGCACTGAATCTCAAAGGCAAGGCTTAGAAATGGGAGGGTTTCTGTCACTGATCTCCTCCAGGAGGAAGGAATTAATGAGCAGGAGCCCAAACAATGGAAGAGAATCTTCTGAAGGCCTCACTTCAGACTGCGGGAGTGAGAAGAGGAGGGTGCAGGCCGTGAGGGTAGAGACTGGGAGACAGCTTGGCCACTGCTAGCCATGGGCTCCCGGGAGCCAGTTAGGGACAGGCACCCCTCCACCCAGGACCCATGATTCAGTGAGGGGAGCACAAGATGGATTCCAGTCCCCCACCCTTCCTTTCCGTTCAGTCACTCAGTCGTGTCCGGCTCTTTGCAACCCCATGAACCGCAGCACGCCAGGCCTCCCTGTCCATCACCAACTCCCGGAGTTTACTCAAACTCATGTTCATCGAGTCGGTGATGCCATCCAGCCATCTCATCCTCTGTCGTCCCCTTCTCCTCCTGCCCTCAATCCCTCCCAACATCAGGGTCTTTTCCAATGAGTCAACTCTTCACATCAGGTGGCCAAACAACTGGAGTTTCAGCTTCAGCATCAGTCCTTCCAATGAACACCCAGGACTGATCTCCTTTAGGATGGACTGGGTGGATCTCCTTGCAGTCCAAGGGACTCTCAAGAGTCTTCTCCAACACCACAGTTCAAAAGCATCAATTCTTCAGTACTCAGCTTTCTTCATAGTCCAACTCTCACATCCATACATGACCACTGGAAAAACTATAGCCTTGACTAGACGGACCTTTGTTGGCAAAGTATTGTCTCTGCTTTTTAATAGGCGATCTAGGTTAGTCATAACTTTCCTCCCAAGGAGTAAGCATCTTTTAATTTCATGGCTGCAATCACCATCTGCAATGATTTTGGAGCCCCCAAAAATAAAGTGTGACACTGTTTCCACTGTCTCCCCATCTATTTCCCATGAGGTAGTGAGACCAGATGCCATGATCTTAGTTTTCTGAATGTTGAGCTTTAAGCCAACTTTTTCACTCTCCTCTTTCACTTTCATCAAGAGGCTCTTTAGTTCTTCTTCACTTTCTGCCATAAGGGTGGTGGTGTCTGCATATCTGAGGTTATTGATATTTCTCCCGGCAATCTTGATTCCAGCTTGTGCTTCATCCACCCCAGCGTTTCTCATGATGTACTCTGCATATAAGTTAAATAAGCAGTGTGACAAATTACAACCTTGGTGTACTCCTTTTCCTATTTGGAACCAGTCTGTTGTTCCATGTCCAGTTCTAACTGTTGCTTCCTGGCCTGCATACAGGTTTCTCAAGAGGCAGATCCAAAAAAAAAGGGGCAGATCAGGTGGTCTGGTATTCCCATCTCTTTCAGAATTTTCCACAGTTTATTGTGATCCACACACTCAAAGGCTTTGGCGTAGTCAAGAAAGCAGAAATAGATGTTTTTCTGGAACTCTGTTGCTTTTTCAATGATCCAACAGATGTTGGCAATTTGATCTCTGGTTCCTCTGCCTTTTCTAAAATCAGCTTGAACATCTGGAAGTTCATGGTTCACATATTGTTGAAGCCAGGCTTGGAGAATTTTGAGCATTACTTTACTAGCGTGTGAGATGAGTGCAATTCTGTGGTAGTTTGAGCATTCTTTGGCATTGCCTTTCTTAGGGATTGGAATGAAAACTGACCTTTTCCAGTCCTGTGGCCACTGCTGACTTTTTCACATTTGCTGACATTGAGTGCAGCACTTTCACAGCATCATCTTTTAGGATTTTAAATAGTTCAACTGGAATCCCATCACCTCCACTAGCTTTGCTCATAATGATGCTTCCTAAGGCCCACTTGACTTCACATTCCAGGATGTCTGGCTCCAGGTGAGTGATCACACCATCGTGATTATCTGGGTTGTGAAGATCCTTTTTGTACAGTTTTTCTGTGTATTCTTGCCACCTCTTCTTAATATCTTTAGCTTCTGTTAGGTCCCTACCATTTCTGTCCTTTATTGAACCCATCTTTGCATGAAATATTCCCTTGGTATCTCTAATTTTCTTGAAGAGATCTCTAGTCTTTCCCATTCTGTTGTTTTCTTCTATTTCTTTGCATTGATTGCTGAGGAAGGCTTTCTTATCTCTCCTTGCTATTCTTTGGAACTCTGCCTTCAAATGGGAATATCTTTCCTTTTCTCCTTTGCTTTTCACTTTTCTTCTTTTCACAGCTATTTGTAAGGCCTCCTTAGACAGCCTTTTTGGTTTTTTGCATTTCTTTTCCATGGGGATGGTCTTGATCCCTGTCTCCTGTATAATATCATGAACCTCCGTCCATAGTTCATTAGGCACTCTGTCTATCAGATCTAGTCCCTTAAATCTATTTCTTACTTCCACTGTATAATCGTAAGGGATTTGATTTAGGTCATACCAGAATGGTCTAGTGGTTTTGCCTACTTTCTTCAATTTAAGTCTGAATTTGGCAATAAAGAGTTCATGATCTGAGCCACAGTCAGTTCCTGGTCTTGTTTTTGCTGACTGTATAGAGCTTCTCCATCTTTGGCTGCAAAGAAGATAATCAATCTGATTTTGGTGTTGGCCAACTGGTGATGTCCATGTGTAGAGTCTTCTCTTGTGTTGTCGGAAGAGGGTGTTTGCTACGACCAGTGCGTTCTCTTGGCAGAATGCTATTAGCCTTTGCCCTGCTTCATTCCATACTCCAAGGCCAAATTTGCCTCTTACTCCAGCTGTTTCCTGACTTCCTACTTTTGCATTCCAGTCCCCTATAATGAAAAGGATATCTTTTTTGGGTGTTAGTTCTAAACGATCTTGTAGGTCTTCATAGAACCATTCAACTTCAGCTTCTTCAGCATTACTGGTCAGGGCGTAGACTTGGATTACTGTGATATCAAATGGGTTACCTTGGAAACGAACAGAGATCAGTCTGTCATTTTTGAGACTGCATCCAAGTACTGCATTTCAGACTCTTTCATTTCAGACCCTTTCTCTCTTGTCTCCTCAAATAAGTCCTTGACCAGGACCCAGACTTCCCAGCCTCAAGCAGTAGCTTAGGGCTGGGCATGGGTATCTGAGTTTGGATTTGGACCAAGAGTCCAGAACCATGAGGATAAGAGCAGGTAGGCTGCTATCTGTGGAGGGCAGGAGGGGAAGAAGGGAGGGTCTTAGCCAAGTGTTTCTCTATATGTAATGGAGCAGGACCATATCAGGCCTTTCCCAGGACAGATTCCCACCCCTCGTCCCCACTCCATGTCCTCTGCCTGATCTTTTCCATTGAAAAACTTTAGCTCCCTAGGCTTTCCCTGAGTTCCAAATAATAAACTTAATACAAGAAATGAGAAAATGCAGAAACAAAGGAAAACAGTCAAGAAAGACAAAAATAATAATAGTTTAGCCATTAAACAAAGTCAAGGATCTTTAGTTCCTCCTCAATGGCTATAGATAGTATTCTGAGCCTTGTCCTTTGAGCTGTTTTGCAGATACTTAAATCCCCACCAGGTGGGAGAAGTTAACTACATGCTGATCACGAGCACACAGACCCCCCAGACCAGTTGGAACCAGGAGGCTAATGATGATGTTGATTCTCGATTACCTCACCACCCCCCAACCAGAAGAATGTCCACGAGCTGACCACGTACCCCAAAACCCTCTCCTCACCATGTCTTGGAAAACTTTTCCCTGAAAACCATCAGGGAGTCCAGGTCTCTTAGACACTAACTGCCTGAACTCCTAGCTTGATGCCCTACAATGAATGCTGTACTTTCTTTCCCCATAAGCAGTGTCGGTAGACTGGCTTTACTGTGCTTGGGCAAGCAGACTCACGTTTGGTTGGATAATGTATAGCTTGCCAAATATGTGAACCACCTTACAGGTTGGGTTCTTTAGAAAATGAGGCTGAAATGAAGGTTGGAATTGTTGTGTTGTCTCTAAGTTGTGTCCAACTCTTTTGCAACCCCATGGACTGTAGCCTGCCAGGCTCCCCAGTCCATGGGATTTCCCAGGCAAGAATACTGGAGTGGGTTGCCATTTTCTTCTCCAGGGGATCTTCCTGACCCAGGGATCGAACGTGCATCTCCTGCCTTGGCAGGTGGATTCTTTATTACTGAGCCACCGGGGAAGCCAAAAGTTGGGATATAAGATGTTTATTAAAGATAAACGTGAAGCACAGGATTGGGCCTAGATGAGCCACCAGCTGAAAGCTGTTGACCACACTCCCTTCAGCTGGGCAACAAGGCCTTCCTAAAAGGGCGGTGTGGTGGCGCCTTTCCAAGTGAACCACAATTACCAATCAACAGCACTGAGTTAGCAAGTAGTGAAATGTTGCTCCTGGGGAAATACAGGGCCTAGGTTCCTGTGAGCCTCTGATCACAACTTTGTCCCCAACAGATCAGTATGTGACCTGGTTTGATGTGTGCTTCTTTTTTAAGGCAACTTTTAGAATATATATTATTGATTCATAGCTGTTGAAGTCATGGTCAACAAGACTGCAAGTCAGGCCTGAGTGAAGTTTATCTAACACACATGTTTTCTGTTTTCTATGTAAGGCTCATTTCAGTGTTCTAGTACTCGGAAATACAAGTCCAGCTTCAGAATTGAGCCTGGGGGCCATTTTAAGACAGCAAAACCACCAATGAGAAGCACAAAAAATAGCACTAAAGAGACCTTGAAAAGGACACGTTTGCAGTGTGCGAACTGAAAAAAGAAGTCATCAAGTCACCTCTCCAGTCTCAGCTGAGAACTTGCAGGTCCGGCAATACAATTTTTTGCTCCTCTGCACATCTGCAAATGACCGTGGAAGCATTGTAAGTACTGGCTTTGGGGTCCCAGGTACATTTCAGCAAGCAGGCAAATTCACAGATTCAGAATCCATGAACAATGAGGATCAATTGTGCTTAATATTAATTGCCTCCTTAATAATTTAAAATGTCACTCTACTTTCACTCTAGGTAATATTATTTATGAAATCATGGTTTAATTGTGCAGGATATGTTTTTTCGAACATACATTAATTTGAATACATTACTGTTAAAATTGTTCATCTTTACGCCTGAATCATCTCATAGCCCACCCCAGTGGTGCGCAGACCTCAGGTGTCCATTGTTCTTTGAAGCCGCATTTTTGTGAGCGTCACGGATTTGATACATGGATGATTTGGTCTGACCCACTCTCAGGATATCCTTCACTCCTCAGGTTTTTACTGGAATCATTCATTTGTTCCAGGATCTCTGGACTAAGAGGGGATTCTCTTCCACATTCCACTCAGCGTCAGTTATGCTTATCTTTTACTTGCTAATAAAACAGCAGCCTGTGTTTTAATGTGGATTGATTCAAATAAGAGAATTTAGCGACTTTCCAAACCCACCAACTTCTTCCTGTGTGGTTAAACGTTCCCATATTTGGTGAAAATGGAGAAAGGAAATGACAAAGGATTGGATATTATCCTGAAAGCTATTTGTTTACTTTAAAGATCTTAATAAAAAGATTTCTCCAATTTATTTTTCATAACTTCGTGGGAAGCAAGAACAATTTCTGAGAAAGAGCTAGTTTTTAGACAAAAATGTCATTTAGTCTCCAAGTATATTGTAAATCACTTTAAAGTTCTACCTGGCATTTGTAATGTAAGATGTCCAGAATTGATAACATTGCAAAGATTTTCTGATAATCATGAGGATGCAGGTTTATTTCCTTTGGTGGAGAGTCGGTTAAAATCATATGAACTTTTTAACTGGCCTCCAGCCTCTATGCCATGTGATCTACCTGCATTTTTCCATAAATTGTAGCATCAGCTGAGGTTTTTTAATAGTTGAAGCTAATATTTGCTCATTGAAAGTGGAGGTGATTTAAACCAAATCAAAGATAGCATGTATACTTTTTTTTTTAACATTGAACCTATGTTGGGACCTTTGTTCTGTTTTCTTCTTCTTTGTGCTTTTCTTGTTTTTGTAAAAAAATTTCAGCTTTAATAAGGTATAATTGACAAATATTATAAGGTGTTTAAGTGTACATGTGATGATTTGATACATGTTATGAAAGAATTCTCCCCATCTAGTTAATTAACACATCCATCACCTCACATATTTATCCTTTTTTTTTTTAAAGAGAACATTTAAGTACTACACTCAGCAAAATTCGGATATACAATAGAGTGTTGTCAACTCTAGTCACCATGTTTGAAGTTAGATCTGCAGACCTTGTTTACCTCACACCTGAAACTTTGTACCCTTTTTATCAGCATCTCCCTATTCCCCAACCCCCCAGCCTCTGGCAACCACTGTTTTACTCTCTGGGTCTAGGAGTTCGTTTTTTTGTTTTTGTTTTTAAGATTCCAGGTATAAGTGATACTTTGGAGTATTTGTCTTTCTCTGTCTGGCTTATTTCACTTAGCATAAGACCCTCAAGATCCGTTCACAAATGGCATGATTTCTTTCTTTCTGAGAGCTGGATAATACTTTACATCTTTATCCATTCATCTGTCAGTGGACATTTGGGTTGCCTCCATGTCTTGTCTATTGTAAATAGTGCTGCCATGAACATGGGGCTGTAAGTATCTCATTTGATACCCTGTTCTCATCCCCTTTAAATACATACTCACAGTTGGAATTATGGAATCATATGGTAATTATATTTTTAATTTTTCTGACAAACCTCCCTATTGTTTTCCACAGTGACTGAACCATTTCACTTTCTTACTACCAGTGCACAAGGGTTCCCTTTTCTCCACAGCCTCGCCAACACTACTATCTCTTGTCTATTTGGTGACAGTCAGTCTCACTGTTGTGAGCAGATCACTTGTTGTGGGTTTGACTTGCATTTCCCTGATTAGTGATGTTGAGCACCATCTCATGTGTTCATTAGCCGTTTGTCTTTAGAAAAGTGTTCAGTTCCTCTGACCACTTCTAAGTTGGATTGTTCTCATGCTACTGGGTCTTATGAGTTCTTTTCATATTTTGGCTATAAAGATAACATAATTGATGGTCCAGCTTGCTAGTCCTGCTCACCAGGAGGGACTCTCCCACTCTGAATGTGGCTTTCAGATGAGGGCAAAGTCTGTGGTCCCAGTACCCTGATCATCCTTAGAGCCTTCAGAACAATTCTCCCCCGGGTTTTTACAGTCCCTGGTTCCCCTCTTGTGGGTTTTAGCCCATGATGGCAGCCGTAGGTTTTGATGATCGCAGAATACAATCCTGGTACATCACCTGCTTCCTTCTCTGGACCACAGCTTCGCCCCCTGAGAGGCAGCTCACAACTAGGCTGCAAACAGGTTGTCAATATATGCTCCTCCTCAGCCTTCTCAGCCGTCACCTGGCCCCCTGGAGTGGTTAGAGCCCTGGAACTCTCACCCCAGCCTTGAATAGCCTCATTTGTATCTCACACACAAAACACAAATGATCATTCCCCACACGTACTGGACCGTGACTAGGTTGGGAAGCACCTCTGAAGACTAAGACTCAGCTTGGCTTTGGGAATCTCCAAGCATCCCTCACCACCTCAGTTCTGTGAGCTAGGCGTTCTCTCCAGGACCTGGTTGCCAGTCCCCAGAACAACTGGCCCATCTTTAGACTTGAGGCTCACCTGCTTCATTCCCGTGGCAGAGACTGGCTGGATGGTCACCCAACGTGCTTCTCTCCTGGGTTTAGACACAAACTGCATTTCCCAGGCCCCCGCATCCAGGCAGGGGTGTGAGACTAGCTCTGGCTGACGGACTGTAAGTGTAAATGATGTATCACTCCTGGGTTAAGACGGGCAGAGCTGTGTGGTCTCTCCACACTTTCCTTAAACTTCTTCGTCCAAAGTGTCCTTTGCATGTGCTGAAGATGGTCACTATGTCCATAAATGACTATCCTTTGTCCAGCTGCCCCACAGCTTCTAACTGAAACAAACTTGGACTTGAGTGAAAATAATTCTTTTAACTGTGTTAAGCCCTAAAACTTCAGGATTTATCTGTTATAACAACTAGCATTGTCTACAGTAATCAGTACAATTTCTCTGTCATAGACATTCATGGTGTTAGGGGGTGAACTGTGCCACCCTAAAATTCATGCATGGAAATCCCAACCCCCAGTATCTCTGAATGTCATGATAAGTTCTTTAAAGAGGCAATTCATTAGAAGGAGGACATTAGAGTGGGTTCTAACCTGACGTGACGGGGCCCTTATAGGGAAAGAAACTGACCAGAGGTGGTATTACACAGGTGGAAAACCATGGGAAGAGGCAGCAAGGGGGTGGCCACCTGTGAGCCAAGGAGGGCGGCCTCCGAGGAAACCAAGCCTGCCGGTTCTTCGATCTTAGACTTCCCACCTCCAGAGCTGCAGGTGATAAATTTCCATTTTTTAAAACCACCCACTCTGGGATTTTTGTTACAGTAGCTCCAGAAAACTAGTACACATGGTCCAGTCTCCCTGTGTATCATTTTTGTTTCCTCATTTCCCAACAGATGTGTTTATTTAGAATACTAATCAGTCCTCAAAGAGGCTAGTTTTGCCAGCTTTCCTGTCTCTTCCATTGTTATCTTTCATGAACTGCAATCAATTTTGGTAATTCCTATTCTTACACAAACCCAAACACACACATATATTACTTCTGCATGATATTTTCCAATTTCACAATAGTCTTGCTGTTAGAAGTTTACTCAGTTTATTGAGGGCCGCCCTGGATCTGAACTTAGTCAAGTCCAAGTCAGCACAAGGAGCTAATGGGTTAAGTGAATAGCAACACCAAACATTCGGTGAGATTCTCCTATCCCTGTCTTCCCTTCCCAGCCACTGCCCTCAAAGGTAGTCGCTAGCAAACTCCCGAAGTTGCAGGTTTCTCTGACATAGGATCTATCTTCAGAGACCAAGAACATGAGCAGCCCTGATTGTGTGTGAGTGCAAGGTCAGCGCAATCGCCCATTTGCCTCACTGTACTGGAGCCAGGCCCTGCTCTGGAATCTGTGAGCCTGTCAGATTGTGGCAACTGTCACGTTGAGCCAAAACCAAGTTTTGCTGATGGAAGCAAGCTGCACAATCCAGGGCAGCCCACAAAGCCCAAGATACCACCTTGCAGAAGTTTTGCTCTGGCTCTGAGCTTTTGACTAGGTAACCACCTATTGATAAATGGAGCGTCCAAAATACACACCGGTACCACCTATTTGGCTAATTGCAAGTATTTTACATTCGATTTCAGTAAATTGTTTAACACAGCTCCCTCTACTGGGCTGTTAGTGACTCTGAAGCTTTCAGTTTCAAAACCAGGGAGAAAGGTTTTGAAAGCAAAACCTTTCAGCTACCACCAGTTGAGCTGACAGAATCAACGAGGAAATAGCATTGCCTGATGTGAAAATCCTAATGGATATGAGTGGGACCCTTCGAGTTTTTGCCTATGCTTTTTGGGTCTGCCACCTTGCATCTCAGTAACTTGTCATCTGGGAAAAGGGGGTCAGAAATCCTGATCGGCTTCCCAAGAGGTGTATGGGTTAATACAGTTACAGCGTTTGTTTCTAGGAACAACTATGATTCCAAGTTTAGCTCCACAGGAAGTCAACAAGCACGAGAAACAACAGGGCAAAGGTGTTCCCCAAAATCAAGCCCAAACACGTTCACAAATGGGCACCCTTTCAAAATAAAGGCAGGCTGAGAGTAAGGCAGGCTGAGAGTAAGGCAGGCTGCTCTCCCGAGTCTGATTTGGGACAATCAGCGGGAGTTCCAGGTTTGAACCAAAGACCATTTGTGACCTTTGTCTGACCATTACAGTCTCTTAAAAAGGACAGTCCAGATTTGCTTTTTTCATCCTGAATCAGGAAGCTCTGTAGTAAGGGATGAGGCAGAGAGTCCCTGGAAATTTGTCGTCTTTGTCTACAGAGCTCAGGGTGATCCTGGTCTTATTCAGCATGTGGAGCGAAGATTTCCTTCAGCCCAGCCTAAGTGACACATCCACCCTTCTGCACCTGTCTACATGTCTGCCCAGACCCTAAGTAAGCATCATCTGTGTTGGGGATTGAGGGAATCCAGTAAAGCAAATGGAGATCAAGATGACAGTGCTGATACAAGCTGGCTTGGTGAGTGCGGCTTTAATTATATTAGCCAAGTAGCTTTTTAATCTCTCCCTCTGTACTAAACGTACTTCTCAGGCTCTTGCCAGGAAGGTTACAAGGAGCATGTTCCCAGCAAAAGTCTGGCTCTGTAAAGTTTACGGCACAGGGGAGCAGAAGAAATGATCCCCGCCAAAGAATGACTGACTCATTCTCCCAGTTCCCTCTCCTGGACTCACAGATCAGATAAGTCATTCCTCTCCCCCGGAGGGAGATGAATAAAGTGGTGGCAAGAGTCCAGGAGCTGTGGTCTGGTGGAGTGTCCACATGGAAGGAAGCATCGAGAGACAGAAGTAAGTGTCCCCAGCAGTCTCGTCTTGGAAGCCCACATGCAGCCTCACCCGACCTCCCTGTGTATGGATGCAGGTGGGTGTACACAGACACACATACACACACCTCCAGCACCTCCTGCGAAGATCGACACAAGACTCCATCCTGTGCTCCATAGCCTGTGATGATGTCTGTGTGTGCGCTAAGCCGCTTCAGTCGTGTCTGACTTTTTGACACCCTATGGATTGTAGCCCACCAGGCTCCTCTGTCCATGGGATTCTCCAGGCAAGAATACTGGAGAAGGTTGCCATGTCCTCCTCCATGGGATCTTCCTGACCCAGGGATCGAACCTTCACCTCTTGCATCTCCTGCATTGGCAGGTGGGTTCTTTCCCACTAGCGCCACCTGGGAATCATTCCCCTTAACATTGTGCTCCACCACCGTTTCCTTTCTACCTCCTCCATTAGGACTTGAACTCCTGGAGGGCAAGATTGTATTCCATTACTTTTTTTTCTTCCAATTTTATTGAGAAATAATTGGCATGTATTATTGCATAAGTTTAAGATGCAAACTGTGATGGTTTGATTTCCATATATTGTGAGATAATTGCCATGATAGATACAGATAAATTTTACCATCTCATTAATATACAATTTTTAAAAATTTCTTCTTTAGAGAAGATTTATCTGGGCTTTTTCACTAATCATGATTTTAAGATTCTTCTATATTGTTAAATGTATTAATATTTCTTTTTTTTTTTTTTTTGCTTGCCGAGTAGTATTCCATTGCATGGACATACCAGACTTTGTTCTTGGGTTCAGTAGTTGATAAGGTATTTTGTTCCTTTTCTTTCTTTTTATTCTAGTTTTATTGAGAAATAATTGACATATGGCACTGTATAAGGTTAAGGTATACAGCATAATGATTTGACTTACTTATGTCATGAAATGATTATCACAGTAAGTTTAGAGAACATTCATCATCTCACATAGACACACACACAAAAAGAAAAGAATATCCTTGTGATGAGAACTCTTAATATTTACTCTCTTAACAACTTTCATGTATAACGTACAGCAGTGTGAATTCTATCAATCATGTTGTATGCATTACTTATCTCTGCTTACCTGGTATTAGATCATAGTAGATGCTCGAGAAATGTTTCTGGGCTGGGTGGATGGATGGACAGATGGACAGATGAATAACATGAGTAAAGAATAAAAGTTTGGAAACCCAGAAAGGTAGGACTTTTTTCTAGATATAAACTAAGGCTTTGACTCGGTCTAAGGGCTGCCTCAGACCCGGGGTGATCCTAGAGCAACCCTGGTAGTAGCCAGCTACACAGAGGCCGCGAGAGTAGAGAAGATCTGGGGCGTGTGTGTGTGTGTGAGTGAGTCGCTCAGTCCTGTCCGACTCTGCGGCCCCATGGACTGTAGCCTGCCAGGCTTCTCTGTCCATGGAATCCTCCAGGCAAGAATCCTGGAGTGGATTGCCATTCCCTTCTCCAGAGGAGCGTCCCAACCCAGGATTGCACCCTGGTCTTCTGCATCACAGGCAGATTCTTTACCATTTGAGCTACAGGGAAGTGAGATCTGGATCTGAACTAACTTCCTCTGGATGCCAGGGTTTCCCCGGTCACATCAGTCCCCTGCTGGGCCTCCACAGCCTGGCTCTGGCCCCTTGGTCTGAGTGTGGACCTTTTCAAGGTAGGGTTCCTCCTAGCTCCCCACACGCTTCCCTCTCTCTCTCCTGCAGACTGGCACACCTGCTGGTTCCTGGCCAGAGACTTGGTTTGGGGATCTTCAGCTTGAGAAACATAAGACCCTCTCACAACCAAAGTGCGACTGTCAATAAAATATGAGCTAAATGTTCACACACGATACATCGTGTAATTTCTTTCTGACCTGGGTAGACTTAAATAGCATCTTGCCTAGAGAACATAACATGCCCAATAAGTATTGGTTAAATAAGGAATTGACCAATATAATATGTTTAATTACACAGAACAAGTAGGGGGCTTGGATTTTGACCAAGGAAGACTATGGAAACGAGGTGCTATAAGCCCCTACTGACTGTTTTCTAGGACGTCCGAGGCAGCAGTTAAGATGTGAAAACTAGCCCTACAGGCTTGGGTGTGTTCCACCTCTGCTGTGTCATCGACACACCCTATAATACTTCTATAAATATAGGAAATTACAGTGTACTCTTCTGAAGTCTTCTGGAGATGACCATCACACCTATCTCATAGGCTTGCTCAGCGAGAAATAAAATGAAACAGCATAAAATGCTTAGTATAGTATCAGGCACATAGTTTTTAACCAGTATCTTGTTAAGTTGCTGATACTGTTTTGTTATTTTTTTGAGTCAGGATTCTGGGGCAACGCAGCGGGAAGGGATCATTATCGGCATTCAGGGCCTGTGTTGAGGGGGTAAAGCCGAGGGTGGCGTCACAGCTGTGTCACAGCTCTGAATCTCCAGATGTGCGCAGATGGAACGGTTTTCTGCAAAAAGAGCTGTGAATGCAGTCAGAGGAGCTTACAGGAGCTCAGAGAAAGAGTTCCAAGAGGGTTCCATCACAAAGGCACAGGAGAGCTGGAAAGGAGGAGGCACAAGGCTCCAAAGGAAGCCTCGTGGTCTGACCTGGAGAGCTTGGCCGTGGGCTCCCACTCACGCTCCATCCTGTGAAGTGGGTGGGGAGAGAGACAGAGACTCAGAGAGAGAAGCCGGCCCTCTCACACCTGTTGCCAGCCCACCCAGCTATCCCTCAGACCCGGCTTCCTGCCTCTCTGGTGAGGGATGCGTCCCTTGGCTCATCAAAGGCCTTAGCGCAGAGAGGGACATCCGCCAGGGAAAACAAAGGGACCCCGCCCTCTGCTGCCGGGGAACTCTCTTGAGGATGCTCTAGAGTACTGTCCGCACATGGAGGCAAGCCGCTCATCAGCGCTGGGGACCTTGAGGGGTGGTGGAGAGGCGGCAGAGTCAGGGGGGAAAGCCGCGGGCTATTTTAGGCCAGGCCCAGACTGGAGTCAATGGAGGTTTTGTTTATGTAACATCTGCCGAAGGCCCTTTGGAGAGAATGACCCCGGGCTCCCCGCCGGGGCTGTAGTGAGCAGGGGTGGGATGGAAGCTTCCTGTTGTTCTTGGCTGGGCCGCCCCGCTGGTGGTGCAGCTCCGCTCCTGGAGCTCTTGGTTCTGCTCCGCCCGCTCCTTCCAATCGCCCTCACTTCAGCTTCCTTCCTCCGGCGCAGCGCGGGCAGGGTGTCCCTCAGAGGGGGTGACTCAGGCTCTGGACCCCACAGAGCTGCCCTCTTAACCCCAGGCCTCCCTGCTCACTCTATGTCTTGGACGTTCCAGGGCATCCTTCCTGCGCATTTCCGTGGCTGCGGGTTTGCTCTCAGATGCAGCAGTTAGAAAGAGGCGGGGTCTGAATCCAGCCCCGCCGTTGGGTCCTTGCTGATCTAGGGCGACCTGTAGGGTCCCCTGAGTTTTTATTATATTCAAATATGTATATAAATACATCAGACAAAGCATATATGTCAATTTCCCTCCTATCAGCCTTACTCAAAGGTGTTCAGACTATTCTGGTATATTTTTTAAACACAGATTCTCTTGGTACTAAGTTAGGTATGTTTGTGTCCCTCCAAAATGTGTGTGTTGAATCCCTAACTCACAAAGTGATGGTATTAGGAAGTGCAGTCTTCGACTATGAGGTTGGAGCCCACATGCATGGAATATTTTAAGGGTGGAGTCCTTATAAAACAGCCTTCAGAGAGATCTGCAGTCCCTTGGCCAGGTGAGGACACCACAGGAGGTCTGCAATCCAAAGGAGAGCCCTCAACATTTATCCTGGCACTCTGATCTCAGATTTCAGCCTCCTGAACTGTGAGAAATCTATTTCTATTGTTTATAATCCACCCAGTCTATAGTGTTTTGTGACTGAAGCCCGACCTAAGACCGCTGGGATGGATGGTGGTAGGAAGGAGAAGGACTTTTTTATGGTTAAGACATAAAGATGTACAAATCTGAAATGGACAGTTGGATGCAGTCTGGTTGCCTACATATCTATCCATGTAACCACAAGTCAGATCAAGATACAGGGTGTTTCCTTCACCCTTATGTGAAAAGTTCCATTGTGTCTCTGTCTAGTCAGTAACTTGCTGACACCCAATCTGCCCTTCTTAACCTGCTTAGGCTGCCATAACAAAATAGCACAGGCTGGACCATGTAAACAACAGAGACGCATCTCTCCAAGTTCTGGAGGCTGGAAGTCTGAAATCAGGGTTCCAGCTTGGCTGGGTTCTGGTGAGGCTCTTTTTCTGGCTTGCAGATAGCCCCTTCTCACTGTGTGTTCCCCGGACCTCTTATTTGTGCACCAAGCTCTTTGATGTCTCTTCTTATGAGCACACTGTTCCTATCAGATCAGTGCGTCTGTGTGCATGTTCAGTCAGGTCTGACTCCTTTTGACCCCACCAACTGTAGTCTGCCAGGCTTTCCTGTCCATGGAATTTTTTTCAGGCAAGAATACTAGACTGGGTTGTCATGTCCTCCTCCAGGGGACCTTCTTGACCCAGGGATCGAATTCAGGTCTCTCGCATTGGCAGGCAGATTCTTTACTACTGTGCTACCTGGGAAGCCAGACCAGGGCCCCACCCTTATGAACTCATTTAACCTTAATGAGTTCTATAAAGGCTCCGTCTCCAAATACCATCACTTTGGAGGCTAGAGCCTTAACACAGGCATTTTGGAGGAACACAGTTCAGACCTCAGCATTAATACCACTCCCTCCTCCTCCAGCCACTGACTGTGGCCACTGCTTCACTTACAATGCTTCAAATCTGAAAGCAACCCAATTGTCCATCAACACAAAAATGGATAAGAAAACATTGTTCAACTAAAGTCACACAAAGGAATATATGCTACTGCAATTAAAAAAAAAGAATGTGTACTGGTACATAGGATCCATTCTGGGTATTCCTCGATCAAGTTATGAACAAGGCAAAGTAACAGAGGCCTTTGGAACTTGCATTCTAATCTCTGCCTGGAGAACTTACATTCTAATCTCTGTTTCCTCTGCTCCAAAGGCTGGTTCATTCAGACAAAGTTTAATTATCCTTTCACATCTGAAAGCAAAATTTCAAGTCTTTCGGGACCTTGGCTAACCACTGACAATCCTCCCACCATGGGGTCATGATGGAGACCTCTGCTCCCAGCATGAGTGGTTTTCAGTAGAGCTTTATTAACATAAAACATAGCTTTCTTGGGGGCAGAAACTGAATTTGAACTTTCTGTTGTTTTTATTAAAAAACAATAGAGTACCCTGTTGGCCTAGGAAAAAGCAGTTGTTTCAAATTAGGTGTAATTTTGAATTAAGACAATATTGGCTTTACAGATTTTACCCAAGATATTTTTCTATACATATACATCTATACATGTTTTTTTTTTTTTCTGAGAAAAATTGTGGTAGATCTCTAAGTCCGTTGTTGTTTGGCTTTACATTTTATAAAGTATCAAAGTAAGTATAACAAGCCAGTTCAGTTACTCGCTCAGTAGTGTCCGACTCTGCAACCCCATGGACTGCAGCACGCCAGGCTTCCCTGTCCATCACCAACTCCTGGAGCTTGCTCAAACTCATGTCCATAGAGTCAGTGATGCCATCCAACCATCTCATCCTCTGTTGTCCCCTTCTCCTCCTGCCCTCAATCTTTCCCAGCATCAAGGTCTTTTCCAGTGAGTCAGTTCCTCGAATCAGGTGGCCAAAGTGTTGGCCTTCCAACACAGCATCAGTCCTTCCAATGAATATTCAGAACTGATTTCCTTTAGGATTATCTGGTTTGATCTCCTTAAAGTTCAGGGGACTCTCAAGAGTCTTCTCCAACACCATGATTCAAAAGTATCAATTCTTTGGCACTCAGCTTTCTTTGAGGTCCAGCTCTCACATCACACATGACTACTGGAAAAACCATAGCTTTGACTATTGCAATTGTGCAAATCACAGCATTTCCCAGGCAGTGGATTGGATATTCTACTTCTGGATGTTTCATTCTGATTTCTGTGAGTCTGGATTTTTTATCCAGAGGCCTTGCTTGCCTGAGATCCCAATTTACCTTTGGTTTTTTGCACTACAAAGATATTTAAAACGCCAGAAGCAGAGAAGCTAGTGAAATATAGAGGCAGCATCTGTGTGTTCACATCAAAGACCCATGTTTTGGGTCCTATTTATTCCCTCTGCCTGGCTATGTGATCTTACTATCCATTATCCATATCTATCCATATCTACAATCCATAGAATAGGGATGCTGATGCTTCCCTCTGATTTGATAAGAATTTGGAAATAATATCTGTGGCATGCCTGGCACATGGTGGCTTATTCATTCAAAAATATTTGTTAAGTGCCTATTACATATCAGATTCTTTAACAGTGGGGACAGAGCAATGAACAAAATGATTTCTACCCAATGGAGCTCACAGTTGTTCAGTAAATAGCCGCTGTTCCAGCTGGTACATGAAAAGATGCTCAGCATCACTAACCATCAGGGAAATGTACATCAAATTCGTAATGAGATTGTCTCAGCCAACTAGCAGGGCTGTTACATTTCTTTAAGGTTGTGTTGCTAAGAATTTGGAGAAATTGGAACTCTTGTTGGTGGGGATGTAAAATGAAAGAGCCACCGTGAAAGACAGTATAGAAATTCCTCAAAAAATGACAAATAGAACTATCATCTTATCCAGCAGTTTCACTTCCAAGTAGTTATCCAGAAGAATTAAAATCACGACCTTGAAGATACATTTGCATTCTCCGGTTCGTGGAAACAAGCTAAATGTCCATTGATGGACGAATGGATAAGGAAACTGTGGCATGTACATGCAATGGAATGCTATTCAGCCTCAAAAAAGAAGGAGATCCTAGAACATGCACCTAAATCTGCAAGGTATTATGCTAAATGAAATAAGTCAGTTACAGAGCATAATTCCACTCAAGAGAAACAGAGAATAGATTGGTGGTTGCCAGGGGCTGAGGAGAGGTAGAAATGGGAAATAGCTGTTCAATAAGTATGAGGTTTCAGTTCTGCAAGGTGAATAGAGATCTCTGTGCAGCAGAGTGCCGGAGGTCACAGGAGTGTGCATCACATATGAAAACTGTTAAGATGGTTGATCTCATGTGAAGTATTCCTGCCACAATAAACATTCTAAATCTGGATTATGGCAATGTTTGCATAACTGTAGACTTACTTAAATTCATTGAATTTTATGGTATGTAAATTATACCTCAATAAAGCTGCTTTAAAAAAAATCAATGGAATATTACTCAGTGCAAAAAAGAAGTGAGCGATCAAGCAGTAAAAAGACACAAGGCAGCCTTAAACGCATATTACTAAGTGAAAGAACCCAATCTGAAAGAACCCAATCCTTTATGATTCCGACTATAAGACACTCTGGAAAAGGCAACGTAATGGGGACAGTAAAGAAGATCAGAGGTTGCCAGGGGTGGGATGGAGAAAAGGGATGAAGAGATGGACCACAGAGGATTTTTAGGACAGTGAAACTACTCTGTATAATAATATAATGATAAATACATGTCATTACATATTTGTTAAAACCTATAGAATAGAAAACCTGCCCCACCAGGAGTGACCCTGCTGCAGGGAAAGAATGGAGATGCAGATACAGAGAACGGACCCATGCACTCAGTGCGGGTAGGAGACGGTGGGTCGAGCTGAGAAAGTAATTCTGACACATATTCACTGCCATGTGTGAAATAGCTAGTAGGCAGCTGCTTTATAACACAGGAAGCGCATCCTGGTGCTCTGTGAAGACTCAGAGGGGCGGGATAGGACAGAAGCTCGAGAGGGAAGAATATGTAGAGAGTTATAATCGATTCACATTGTTGCATGGCAGAAACCAACACAACATTGTAAAGCAATCATCCTCCAATTTTTAAAAAAAGAGTGAACCCTAAGGTGTAAACAGTGGGCTTTTGGTGATCATGATATATCGATGCTGGCTCATCCCGGGGCAAATGTACCACTCTGACGCCTGATGTCCATATTGGGGAGGTTACATGCATTTGGGGGCAGGGGGCATATGGCAAATCTCTGTACCTTTCTCTCAGTTTTATTGTAAACCTAAAAGCGTTATAAAAAAAATCAAGTCTTATAAAAATTTAACAGCCCTGTCTCCTTCAAGTCTGTTCAGTTTCACCACTCCTCTTCCTAAACCTTCTTTGCCTGCTCTGCTTTTGTTTCTCATAGTGACCTACTATACTATGTAATTTATCTTCTATAGGTAATCAGGACTCCCCTGGTCGCTCAGACTATAAAGAATCTGTCTGCAATGCAGGAGACCCGAGTTCGATACCTGGGTTGGGAAGATCCCCTGGAGAAGGGAATGGCTACCCACTCCAGTATTCTTGCCTAGAGAATTCCAAGGACAGAGGAGCCTGGTGGGCTACAGTCCATGGGATTGCGCAGAGTCAGACACAACTAAGTGACTAACACTTTCACATAGATAATCAATTCTGAGTCGCACGACATTTTACACACTTTAAAGTGAAATGAACTGCTAGTCACTCAGTCATGTTCAGCTCCTTGTGACCCCATTGTCTGTAGCCCACCCTCCAGGATCCTCTGTCCATGGGATTCTCCAGGCAAGAATACTGGAGTGGGTTGCCAATCCCTTCTCCAGGAGATCTTTCCAACCTAGGGATTGAACCCAGGTCTCCTGCACTGGAGGCAGATTTTTTTACCATCCGAGCTACCAGGGAAGCTGTGAAATTAGGATTTTTTAAAATAATTGACAGCAATTATTAGCATCAATTTCTTTTTTTCATGGCGTACAGAATAATGGTATGTTTATATCATCGCCATCTTAGAGATGGTAAACTATGGTATTATGTTATTGTTTCTTGGCCCTTTCTGCCTTCTAGAATATCAGCTCCACCAAGGTAGGGGTCTTTAGTTTGTTCCCTGCTATAGTCCAAGTCCCTTGAACAGTGTCTGGTACATAATAGGTCCTCAGTAAACACTTGTTTCGTGAATGATTGGATGCCATGCCTGCTGTTAGTAAACCGACAGTAAAGCAAAGGAGCTGAAATCAAAAGACAAGATGAGTTATGAGCAGAACAACCTACTTCCATTATTTCCTCACTGTTCTATCCCCTGGATACCAGGAAAAAAGCCTAGTTATGAAAAATGCCTACAGTGGCGGTCTGGCTGCGGGCGGGGAAGCCGGCACCGGGCCCCTGGTCCGCGGGACGCCACGCAGTGCCCGCCGCTTTCCCCCGCGGAGCCATGGAGATCGGCACGGAGATCAGCCAGTGCCATTAAAGGGAAATTGCAAGAATTAGGAGCTTATGTCGATGAAGAACTTCCTGATTACATTATGGTGATGGTGGCCAACAAGAAAAGTCAGGACCAAATGACAGAGGACCTGTCCCTCTTTCTAGGGAACAACACAATTCGATTCACCGTATGGCTTCACGGTATATTAGATAAACTTTGTTCTGTAACAACTGACCCCTCTAGTCTGAAGTCTTCTGATATCAACCTCTTTGATGGTAACGTACCTTCAAACAAGAGCAGTTTCAGTTGAGGAGATGAGAGAAGGCACGAAGCTGCAGTGCCACCTCTTGCAGTTTCTAGCACTAGACCTGAAAAAAGAGAATCTAGAGTTTCTACAAGTTCACAGGAGCAGAAAGCCACTAATGTCAGACAGACTTACGATGATGGAGCTGCAACCCGACTAATGTCCACAGTGAAACCTTTGAGGGAGCTAGCACCCTCTGAAGATGTGATTGATATTAAGCCAGAACCAGATGATCTCATTGATGAAGACCTCAATTTTGTGCAGGAGAATCCCTTATCTCAGAAAAAAGCTACAGTGACACTTACTTTCAACAGCAGCAAAACAGTATTCATGCTGCCAAACAGCTTGATGTTCAGAGTAGCCGGGTGTATGAGACAGGACGTCTGTGTGAACCAGAAGTGCTTCACAGCTTAGAAGAGACTTACAGTCCCTTCTTCAGAAGCAACTCAGAAAAGATGAGTATTGAGGAAGAAAACTTTCGGAAGAGAAAGTTGCCTGTGGTAAGTTCAGTTGTTAAAGTAAAAAAGTTCAGTCACGATGGAGAAGAGGAGGAGGAAGACGGTGACAGTGGGTCCCGGACCGGAAGCCTCTCCAGCAGCGTGTCGGTGCTGGCGAAGCCTGAAAGGAGACCTTCACTTCCACCTTCTAAACAAGCTAACAAGAATCTAATTTTGAAGGCTATTTCTGAAGCTCAAGAATCTGTAACAAAAACAACTATTCTACAGTCTCACAGAAACAGACACTTCCAGTTGCTCCCAGAACTCGAACTTCTCAGGAAGAATTGCTAGCAGAAATGGTCCAGGGACAAGGCAGAGTCCCCAGGAGAAGTTCTCCCATTAAAGAAGAGGAAGCAAAAGGAGATAATATAGACAAAAGTCAAGGAACTCAACAGAGGCAGTTGTTATCCCGATTGCAAATTGACCCCATAGTGGCAGAAACGCTGCAGATCAGTCAAGATTATTATGACATGGAATCCATGGTCCATGCAGACACAAGATCATTTATTCTGAAGAAGCCAAAGCTGTCTGAGGAGCTAGTAGTGGCACCAAACCAGGAGTCGGGGATGAAGACTGCAGATGCCCTTCGGGTCCTTTCAGGACACCTTATGCAGACACGAGATCTTGTACAACCAGATAAACCTGCGAGTCCTAAGTTTATAGTGACGCTGGACGGTGTCCCCAGCCCCCCAGGATACATGTCAGATCAAGAGGAGGACATGAGCTCTGAAGGAATGAGAGCCGCCCAGCACCCTGCAGCCTCACACGGGGGACTCGCGGGTCTCCTCCGCCCGCAGCAAGCCCGCGTGCTGAGCAGGCAGCTTGAGGACCCAGATGGTAGCTTTGCAAACGCTGAGATGAGTGAGCTGAGCGTGGCACAGAAGCCAGAGAAGCCGCTGCAGCGCTGCAAGTACTGGCCTGCCTGCAAGAACGGGGACGAGTGCGCTTACCATCACCCCGTGTCGCCTTGCAAAGCCTTTTCCAATGGTAAATTTGCTGAGAAGTGTCTGTTTGTTCATCCAAATTGTAAATATGATGCAAAATGTACTAAACCAGATTGTCCCTTCACTCACATGAGCTGAAGAACCCCAGGACTGCCTCCAAAACCAGTCACAGCACCAGCACCGCCTTCCAATAGTCAGCTGTGCCACTACTTCCCAGCTTGTAAGAAAATGGAGTGTCCCTTCTATCATCCGAAACACTGTAGGTTTAACACGCAGTGTACGCGACCTGACTGTACGTTCTATCACCCCACCATTACTGTGCCACCGCAACATGCCTTGAAATGGATTCGACCTCAGACCAGTGAATGACACCCAGTCCTACCTGACGGAAGACAGTGGCGTTTGAAAGTTTCCACCTACTGATGAAAGACATTCTGCAGAATTTGTCAAATCTTTGAAACTTGGAATATATTGCTTTCATAATATGAAGTTTATTGCATATCTGAAGTGTCTAATTTTTCAAGTTTGTAAGTTTATTAAGTGATTTTAACATTGGGTCTTTGTTGTTTTGTTTTGACTGTGGAAAGACAGTTTAAGGAAAAGCTGAAATCTATTAAAACATTTGAGGCATGTTTGTACAAAAAAAAAAAAGAAAGAAAGAAAAATGCCTACTTAAGTTAAGAAAAAGCCTAGTTAAGAAGCTTAGCGGCTTCCGCATTTCTGTCTCTCCCATGATGTGCCACTTACCCATCAGGCACAGTCCCTGGGGCCTGCGATACTTTTAGAGCCCAGAAAAAATGTTTTCATTTCTCTTAAAATCAGAAGAAAAAGAAAAGAACTTTCAAAGGTAAAATGTATTTTTATTTTATCTCACAGGAAAAAAAAGAAAATTTTAGTATTTGTAAGAATCGATGGCATTTTGCCTGAAATAAAAATAAAATCTTGCAGTATTTAAAGCTCTATCAAAAACTTTTAATTTTGATATTATAATGTGGAAGGGGCCCACAAAAGTCACATGGTGGTCCTGCTTGTTATAAAATCAGAAAAGTGATCGTGTCATTTATTGGTGGTCTGGTGGATCAAGAACATTAGGGGCCATGGCAAATAGTGGGTGCATTTAAGGGAGAAGGCAAGAGGGATGAGCATTTCTTGAGTCCCACTCTGTGGTCAGCCTGATGCAGGGCATTTTAGGTTCATTATCTCATTGAAGCCTTTCAACTCCAGGAAGCCATTTAACCACCCACTTTTATTATGAATTTAATGAACCACTACCTTGTCTAACTCAATGAAACTATGAGCCATGCCATGTAGGACCACCCAAGACAGACGGGTCATGGTGGAAAGTTCTGGCAAAATGTGGTCCACTGGAGAAGGGAATGGCAAACCACTTCAGTAGTCTTGCCTTGAGAACTCCATGAACAGTATGAAAAGGCAAAAAGATAGGACACTGAAAGATGAACACCCCAGATCAGTAAGTACCCAATATACTACTGTAGAAAAGTGGAGAAATAACTCCTGAAAGAATGAAGAGACAGAACCAAAGTAAAAGCAACACCCAGTTGTGGATGTGACTGGTGATGGAAGCAAGGTCTGATGTTGTAAAGAGCAATATTGCATAGGAACCTGGAATGTTAGGTCCGTGAATCAAGGCAAATTGGAAGTGGTCAAGGGAGATGGCAAGAGTGAACATCGACATTCTAGGAATCAGAGAACTAAAATGGACTGGAATGGGTGAATTTAACTCTGATGACCATTATATCTACTACTGTGGGCAGGAATCCCTTAGAAGAAATGGAGTAGACATCATAGTCAATAGAAGAGTCTGAAATGCAGTACTTGGATGCAATCCCAAAAACAATAGAGTGATCTCTGTTCGTTTCCAACAAACCATTCAGTGCACAGTAATCCAAGTCTATGCCCCAACCGATAAGGCTGAAGAAGCTGAAGTTAAAGAGTTCTATGAAGATCTATAAGACCTGTTAGATTTAACACCCCCAAAAGATGTCCTTTCCATTATAGGGGACTGGATTGCAAAAGTAAGAAGTCAAGAAACACCTGGAATAACAGGCAAATTTGGACTTGGAGTACAGAATGAAGCAGGGTAAAGGCTAATAGAGTTTTTCCAAGAGAATGCACTGGTCATAGCAAGCATCCTCTTCTAACAACACAAGAGAAGACTACACATGGACATCACCAGATGGTCAATACCAAAATCAGATTGATTACATTCTTTGCGGCTAAAGATGAAGTCAGCAGTCAGCAAAAAACAAGCAAAAACAGTCTATACAGTCAGCAAAAACAAGACCAAGAGCTGACTGTGGCTCAGATCATGAACTCCTTATTGCCAAATTCAGACTTAAATTGAAGAAAGTAGGGAAAACTACTAGATTAGGGAAAACCACTAGACCATTCAGGTATGACCTAAATCAAATCCCTAACGATTATACAGTGGAAGTAAGAAATAGATTTAAGAGACTAGATCTGATAGACAAAGTGCCTGATGAACTATGGATGAAAGTTTGTGAAACTGTATAGGAGACAGGGAGCAAGACCATTCCCAAGAAACAGAAATGCAAAAAAACAAAAAGGCTGTGTGAGGAGGCCTTACAAATAGCTGTGAAAAGAAGAGAAACCAAAAGGAAAGGAGAAAAGGAAAGATATACCCATCTGAATGCAGAGTTCCAAAGAATAGCAAAGAGAGATAAGAAAGCCTTTCTGGGTGATCAGTGCAAAGAAATAGAGGTAAACAACAGAATGGGAAAGACTAGCGATCTCTTCAAGAAAATTAGAGATACCAAGGGACCACTTCATGCAAAGATGGGCTCAATAAAGGACAGAAATGGTATGGACTTAACAGAAGCAGAAGATATTAAGAAGAGGTGGCAAGAATACACAGAAGAACTGTACAAAAAAGATCTTCACGACCAAGATAATCACGATGGTGTGATCACTCACCTAGAGCCAGACATCCTGGAATGTGAAGTCAAGTGGGCCTTAGGAAGCATCACTATGAGCAAAGCTAGTGGAGGTGATGGAATTCCAGTTGAGCCATTTCAAATCCTAAATGATGATGCTGTGAAAGTGCTGCACTCAATATGCTAGCAAATTTGGAAAACTCAGCAGTGGCCACAGGACTGGAAAAGGTCAGTTTTCATTCCAATCCCAAAGAAAGGCAATGCCAAAGAGTGATCAAACTACCACACAATTGCCCTCATCTCACATGCTAGTAAAGTAATGCTCAAAATTCTCCAAACCAGGCTTCAACAATACATGAACCATGAACTTCCAGATGTTCAAGCTGGTTTTAGAAAAGGCAGAGGAACCAGAGATCAGAGTTCCAACATCTGTTGGATCATCAAAAAAGGAAGAAAGTTCCAGAAAAACATTTACTTCTGCTTTATTGACTATGCCAAAGCCTTTGACTATGTGGTTCACAATAAACTGTGGAACATTCTGAAAGAGATGGGAATGCCAGACTACCTGACCTGCCTCTTGAGAAATCTGTATGCAGGTCAGGAAGCAGCAGTTAGAACTGGACATGGATCAACAGACTGGTTCCAAATTGGGAAAGGAGTACATCAAGGCTGTATATTGTCACCCTGCTTATTTAACTTATATGCAGAGTACATCATGAGAAGTGCTGGGCTGAATGAAGCACAAGCTGGAATGAAGATTGCTGGAAGAAATATCAATAAACTCAGATATGCAGATGATACCACCCTATGGCAGAGAGTGAAGAAGAACTAAGAGCCTCTTGATGAAAGTAAAAGAGGAGAATGAAAGAGTTGGCTTAAAACTCAACATTCCAGAAAACTAAGATCATGGCATCCAGTCCCATCTATGGCTAATAGATGGATAAACAGTGGAAACAGTGACAGACTTTATTACTGGGGGCTCCGTAATCACTGCAGATGGTGACTGCAGGCATGACATTAAAAGACGCTTACCCCTTGGAAGAAAAGTTATGACCAACCTAGACAGCATATTAAAAAACAGAGACATTACTTTGCCAACAAAGTTCCATCTAGTCAAGGCTATGGTTTTTTCAGTAGTCATGTATGGATGTGAGAGTTGGACTATAAAGAAAGCTGAGTACTGAAGAATTGATGCTTTTGGACTGTGGTGTTGGAGAAGACTCTTGAGAGTCGCTTGGACTGCAAGGAGATCCAACCAGTCCATCCTGAAGGAAATTAGTCCTGAATATTCATTGGAAGGACTGATGCTGAAGCTGAAACTCTAATACTTTGGCCACCTGATGGGAAGAACTGACTCATTGGAAAAGACCCTGATGCTGGGGAAGATTGAAGGCAGGAGGAGAAGGGGACAACAAAGGATTGGATGGCATCACCGATTCAGTGGGTGTGTGTTTGAGTAAACTCCGGGCGTTGGTGATGGACAGGGAGGCCTGGTGTGCTGCAGTCTGTGGGGTTGCAAAGAGCTGGACAGGACTGAGGACTGAACTGGACTGAACTTACTACCACTTAGTACCAAGTCCCACCGACACTTCTCTGTGTATTTCTCTTCTCTTATAAAAATGAATTCACAGGCTCATGAATCCTTCTCAATGATCTTATCTAAATATTATTTTGAAATCATTTTTAAAATGCCTTATCCTTTTTGATCCTTAAATTAGAACCAGAAAGATGGGTTTTCATAGTTAGAGGCCTGACTTAAATTCCAAACAAGTTTTGACTGTATTCTAAGATGCTCCTGGGGTCTTGGTTGGGGGGAGTTTGATGACCTAAGGCAGCCTGCCTTAGAGAAATGTGTGATTTTTTTTTTACTGATCTTTTTAAGAAACAAATTTCAAATGTCCAAAGGCAATTTAGAAAACAATTTCACCATCAGACTTCAGTGGTGTGGCCCCCACGCAAACACCCACACTGTCCTCAAAATGTGGCCTACAGGCCATTCAATTAGGAAAAACAGAAAATAAATCCTACCCACTGGAAACAAAATCCTGCAATATCTTGTCCTAGAAAAACAAACAGTGATGACTCTAGGAGCTCTGGTTTCTTGATTGAACAACTTGAATCAGTGCCTGCTGTTATGTGTTGGGTTCCATGCTGGGGTTTCAAACCTAAGTGGGATTTTGTCCCAGCTCTCATGTCACTCCCAGGCTAATGGGACAGCCTTTCATCTGGATGCTTGCAGAGGCCTCCTAACCGGTCTCCCTGCCTCCACCCTTGCCCTTCATCCTCCAAACATTAGACAGAGGGATCCTGTGGCAGAGGGATTCAAATGTGTGGCGGCTCATCCCCTCTAACCACCTAGCGCTCCTTTCCTGCTCTCTGGTCTGGCTGCTGCTTCTCCAACCTTTGCTGACTATGCTCCAAAAATTCTGGCCTTTCCTAAAGCAGGGCAGACCCACTCCCACATTCAGAGTTCTCCACTTGCTATTCCATGGGCCAGGATGCACAGGCCAGCAGTGGTCCAGTAGGCTCACTCCTCACCTTCTTCAAGCCGCGATTCAAGTGTCATTTCAAAGATGCCTTCCTTGACTGCCTGTTCAATCCTGCAGTTCCCACCTCAAGCCTCCGTATGCCTCCTCCTGAATTATTTTATTCCACCGCACTTATCATCATCTAACCACCCTGGGTGTATTTTGCTTATTTTCTTTCATTGTCTCCCCTTTGCTTCTTGAGAACAAATATTTTTGCTTTTTTATACCTAACCATATCCTCAATGCCTAGAATAGAGCTTAGAATATAGCATTCACTCAATAAGAACTGATCTTTTGAATAAAGAGGTCACTGAATGAGACATTCATGTAAAACAAAAGCATAAAATGCTATGCAGGTATGGTTTCTTCAGAGCACAGAGGGAGAAAAAACCATCTGCTTACAGAAATCAGGAAGGCTGACTTCATGAGAGGTAACTTCATGTTTAATTTCAAAGAATAATTAGCAATTAGCTAGGTGAAGAAAAGGGGAAAGGTACTCAGAGGGAATGGTGTGAAGAATGTGCCTGTTTGGAACCTACAGGTAGCTGGGATATAATAGGAGAAAAGGATGCATGAAATGAGATGGGAAATGTGGACCAATACCAGCTCATGTCCAGCTAAGGAGTTTTGATTTCCTTCTTCAGGTGAAGGGGGGATACTGAAGATTCAAGCAGAAGAGAGACACAATAGGATTGTGTCTAGGAAGGACTGTCTGGGGGATTCTGCAGTGGTCCAGTGGTTAGGACACTGTGCTTCTTCTGCTGTCCTTGGGGAAAGAAATGTGGGGAAGCTAGGAAGACCAGCAGTAGAGGTTGCTTCCATAGAGCTCTATTGAAAGATGACAAAGCCCTGCAGAATGACTGCAGCTGTGACGGAGAGGAGGGTAGCAGCTTCGAAAGGACTTGATGAACCATGGTGGGGGCTGGAGAGCGGACTTACTTGAGCAGAAAAAGACAAGAATGACTCTCTCAAATGTCTTTTGGGTAATTGAGGTAAATACTTAAATTCATCCAACAAATGTTTATTGAAAACCTACCATGTAGCAGGCACTGATCTAGGCACTGGGGTTATGGCTTTACACAAAATAGGAAAAGCCCATGTAGAAGAGGCTGCAAATAAATGAACAAAGAGATGGTGGAATTTCAGACTGTGATAAGCCTTATGGCAAAAGATACGCCTTGCTAAAAAATTGGAACATGATGTTTATCTTATGCAGGAGCCAAGGAATGATTCTCCAAGGAGATGATCTGAAAGCACAGAGGAGCCATGTGAAGATCTGGAAGGAAAGATATATGCAGGTGGCAGGAAGAATGGTGTAAAGAACCTGTGACTGTAACAAGGGGTCTTGTCTGACAAACAATGAGAAGGTGAGTGTGGCTGACGCTCAGTAAGCTAAGTCTCAGGATACAGGAGGGTAGCAAGGGTGGATTCTTACAGCTTTGGCCACCATGACAGTGAGTGTGAATTTCATTTGAAATGTGAAGGGAAGCAACTGGATGGGGTTGGGTAAGGGAGAGACATAACCTGACTTATGTTTTTGCTATTGGTGTTAAGTTATTCTGGTTGTGGCGTATAGAATGAATTTGAGAGATGCATGAATGAAAACGGTAGTCCAGACAAAAGAAAATGGTGGCTGAGACTTGGGTTGTAGCGCTGAGAGTGGAGAAGTAGGGAGCCGTTTTGGTTTCTCGAGGGTAGAAAAATCAGGATTTGCTGACGGATTGAATGTGAGGGAAAGCAAAATTAAAAATCACTCAAAGGTTCATCACCTGAGATAATAGGTGAATGTTAGTGCTTTTTACTGAGGTTGGGAAGTGTTGGGAAGGAATAGGTTTTAAGGCAATGGGGGAGGAAACCAAAGATTTTGTTTCAGACATATTTCACTTGGAAAGCCTGTTAACTTCCAAGGGGAAATATGGAAAGACAGCTAGACACACAGATCTGGAGCTCTTAAAAAAGGTTTGGGTGGAGATAAAAACCTGAAAGTGTTTGACATCTTGAGATTGAATGAGGTCACCAGGGAGCTGAACACGGATTGGAAAGAGAAGGTGGTCCAGGACTGCCCTTTATTCATTCAAGATGATAACAGTTGAGTGGAGAAGAAGCAGCCAGTGAAGGAGATTGAGACGGAGATGCCAGTGAAAGAAATTTGCAAGGATGGTGTCCCAAATACCAACGAAGAAATTTATTTTCAGGAGGAAGGAGGGCATTTCTATGCTGGATGATGCTGAGAGGTCTGGTAAAATGAGACCCGAAGCTTGACCACTGGACATGGCGAGATGGAGATGACTGGCAACCTTGACAAGAGCTGTTTTGTCAAAGTGGTGAAAACACAAGGATACTGGGAGCTGAGAAAGTGAAGAGAAGGCCTATTGATGACACTTTGAAAATGATTGGCTTTAGAGAGCAGAGAGAGATGGAGTCGAGCTGGATGGAGATGAGGGGTCAAGGAGATTCAGTCTTGTTTTCCTGTCACAGCATCTTTATGTACAGATGGGAATTATCCGGTAGAGAACAGGAAACTAGTGGTGTGGAAGAAAGAGGAGCAAATCGTAGGCCTAAGCAGGAGGATGGGCAGCAGTGTGTAGTGGAGGGACTGGTCTTGGGAATAGGTTCCACCCCACCTGAGGTACGAGGGAGAATGACAGAATGTAAGCGCACAGGTGCTTGGTCTTACCAGGAGCAGTCCTCTGTGGCTGGCTTTACTTTCTTAGAAAAATATTCGGCTGAGAGTGAGGAAGCATTAATAGAAGGGATGCTGGAATTTTGAGAGGCCCGTGGTGGGTGGGTGAGCGGAGTGTGAGGAGTAGCTGCAATATTGAGACAGCAAGTTGGGTGGCAGTCATGTCAGGATTGCCAGGGAGTTGTGAATGCTCACCTAAGCGATATATGGTCTTTAAATGTTTTTCTAGCTGTATTGGAATTTAACTGACATATAGCATTGTCTAAGTTTAAGGTGTGCAATGTTGATTTTATCCACATATAATCTGAAAAGATTATCACAGCAGCCTTAGTTAACACCTTCATCATGGCACATAATTACCATTTCTTTTGGTGGTGAGTACTCTCAGCAACGTTCAAGTATACAATACAAAGTTGTTAACCTCAGTCACCAAGCTGATCCCCAGGACTCGTTTACCTTAGAATTGGAAGTTTGTATCCTTTGACCAATATCTCCCCCTTTTCACCACCCACCAGCCACTGTCAACCACCATTCTACTCTCTCTCTGTTACTTTTCTTACTTTTTTCTCTTACTTTTTTTCTCTTACTTCCTCTTACTTTTTTCTAAATGAAAGATTTTATGATGTGACTTCAAACTGGGCAGCTCCAAATTACTTTTAAAAACTTTTATTGCCAGCATGGATGATAAATTAAGTGGATAATGCAACAACTATAAGGACAGAGAGCTTAAAATGGATACATCCTGGTTTCCCTTTTAAAAAAGAAAGAAAAGATTATCACTCCATATTTACACAGCTTTGTGTATCTTCCTTCCCACCCCCCTCCATTTCTGATCACCTTCTGTGTATTGCCAAGAGTACAAAATTAAGATCAGGAGATACAAGTTTCAATGTTCTTGCTGCCCCTGACTCTTGGGAGCTCTACCCTGTTTCTCTGTGTCTGGCTTTTTTAGGTTTCACATATGAGATCATACAGTATTTGTCATTCTCTGACTTCTTTCACTTAGCATAATGCCTGCAGTATCCATCCATGTTCTTGCAAATGACACAATTTCTTTCTCGTGGCTAAATAACATGGTCTCAAGTAAGCTCAGTCAGACTGATTGTGTTTAACTCCAGTGGGTTTAGCCACATGGGGGTAGGTGTTAAGTAGGAAGAGAAACAAAAGAGATGATGCTTTGGTGGACAGAGACATTATGAGGTAGGAAGACAAAGAACTCATCTTGGAATATGCTGGGTCTAAAATAGCTACAGAGATACAGGTAAAGCTGTCTGGTAGAGAGTTGGGAATGAGTTTATGCTATACACAGAGGTTTGGGAATCACTCACTGATTCAGCAGACCTTTTACTGAATGTGTCTTGAGTGCCAGACACTGTTCTAAATCATGGGATGTAGCAGCAAACAAGAGACAGGCTCTCTGCCCTCATGTGGAGCTTGCATACTGGAGAGGAAAATCAGCATGTGTAGTTCAAAGGTTTCCAAGGAGAGAGATGTGCAGCCCAGGGATGGCCGAGATGGTCTTATGGTATGTGGCTAGAAAATAGTTGAACTTCCGCTTCTACATTTCTTATCTCCTTTAATATCTATCTTTATATGTGTCTTATTTTATAATACATTAACACAGTAGTACATATATCATTACATAATAAATGTGTGTATGTTGGGGGCTTCCAGGTGGCACTAGGAGTAAAGAAATTGCCTGCCAGTGCAGGAGATGTAAGAGACACAGGTTTGATCCCTAGGCCAGGAAAGTCCCCTGGAGGATGGCATGGCAACCCACTCTAGTATTCATGCCTGGAGAATCCCATGGACAGAGGAGCCTGGTGGGCTATGGTCCATAGGGTCACAGAGTCAGACACGACTGAGATGACCTAGCACACATGCACACATGTGTATGTTGGGAGCTGCATGCTCAGAAATTACTTACTGAAGGAGGTACTTCATCAAAATAAACTTGGAAAACACTAGCCGTATGTGAGTAGTAAAGGAAGAAGGATTGTATCAATATATAAATTCCTCCCAAACGACACTGTTGAGAATGTATATAAGGAAAAAGATTCACTTTCTATGGGGCACAGCCACTGAATTATCCCATCCTGTGTATGACATTTTTAAGTGATGAGGCTTCCAGAAATGGCACAGGATGAAAACATCAAAAAGAACATTATTATGAGTGTGCTGTTGAAAAACAGGACAAGCTGCCATGTGACACAGTGGAGACCCTTCATAGAGGCAAGAAGATCATTGGTGAGGTTGGCTGTGGACAAGCTTGGTTCTTGCAGGACCCTGTTGATTTGATAGAGAAGATCTGATCACACAGCCTTCAAGTATCTTGTAACTCTAAGCATCATTGGGGAATTATGATTCCAAAGAGTTGGATAGAGGACGGGTGAATCATAGCCTTAATCTACAAACAGAGGGGTGACACTCTGCCCAGATGGGAGCCCGGGGAGAGCAGGAGAGCATGTCAGCATTTCCAGCTTACTTCGTGGGAGAGGGTGCTGAGGAGCAGATGTGAACATTCTGATTTCTGTGGTTGGTGTTTTCTTGCAGTGGAGGAGAGTGACTCATGGGGTCCCTGTAGCCTGATGATAATCAGCTTGAGAGGCAGTTTGGAATCATGGAAAGTTGCTCCAGGTTTACAAATAAGGAGACTGAAGCTCAGAGAGGGTAAATCACTATTCCACAGTCACCCAGCTGATACGTGTTGGAGCTAGAATTCAAAGCTGGGGCTATCCAACTTAAAATCCCATATTTTCCCTGCTATGTGTAAATGGAGGATGTGTCCTAGGGAAAAAACCAGGGGCTGCAGGAGAAAGACACAAGAATGCATACATTTGGATGAGGTAGGCTGCTATAAAGAAGAGACCCCAAAAATCATGAAAACCAAACAGTGGTTCAAATAACATGCAATACATCTCTCTCACACATAATGGTCCAAACACAGGCAGCCCCAGAGTGATATACCAGCTCCACTGGGTTGGAGACCAGGCTCCTTTTAGATCCTGGCTCTGCCATCACTGTGGCATTGCCTTCAGCTGCTTCGTTGAAGATGACATTGCACCCCGCCACATCCACTGGATCTGTATTTCATGCCTTATAAGGGAGAGGAGAAGGGGGTCCCTGCATCCTCTTGGTTGTGATCATCACTACACACTTTGCTTCTGCTCCCAGATCATTGGCCAAAACTAATCACATGGTCACACCAAGTCAGGAGAGAAGCTAGGAAACATCATCCTTCCAGGGATCTGTCTGCCTAGTTAAGCCTCCGAACCTCTTCCTCTAGAAGAAGAAAGGGAATGGATATTGATAGACAACCAGTAGCCTCGGACCCAGGAAGTTACATCTGTTAGAAGAACAAGAAGAGGTACACAGAGGAAAGATTGAGACTATTCTAGCTTAAAACGAGGGAGGGCAGTCCAGGCACTAGAAACAGCCTGGGCAAGGGCAGAAGAGACAGGCCTCTTGTAGAGAAGAGCTTGTGGTCAAGTTGGCTGAAGACTTTAGTGGTGCACCCAGGGAACATTCAGAAACAAGGCTAAAAATTTCCATCACGGGCCTTCAGTAGATCAGGGAGGAATTTGTACCACCTCTTGGTCAGCAAGAGATTGCAGGAGTGTAAGCAGAAAAGATTCTGATTAGGGTTGCACTTGTCAGAGATTTGTCCTCGCAGCTGTTTGCAGAGTGTAGATAGAGCCCGGCAAGATAGGAAGCAGGCAGGGATTATGGAAAAACACTGGATGGTGTTCAGAAGGCCTGGCTGCAAAACCCTGCCACTAAGCCACTCTTGTGCACTGGTTACGAGTCTGGCTCCAGGGCCACGTCCATGTGCTCCGTCTCAGCTCCACTGCGTACTAACCATACAGAGAACCCAGATGCCAACGGAGAGTTCTTAGCACATGCCAGCACATGGCAAAGGTTAGCTTGGCTGTAACCTTGAATAAACCTCTCTCCTTACTGAAACAAAGACTCCTTAGTTAAATCTAAAGGTTCAATGAGCTGATTTCTAAAGACACTTTTAGCTTTAATACTCTCTGATTCTAAAACCTAAAATAAAATTCCCTGATTACGTGGGTCTAATACAAATGTTTAACATTTGTTGAAGAAATATGAGAATAATACTTTAGAATAGTGTTCTTTCCCTTGAGTAATGTGTTAGTATTGTTAAATTCACCTCTGCGTCTTCCCCCACAACTGAATGGTGGCTCAGCGGTAAAGAATCTACCTGCAATGCAGGAGACGTGGGTTCAATCCCTGGGTTGGGAAGATCCGCTGGAGAAGGGAATGGCAACCCACTCCACTATTCTCACCTGGGAAATCCCCTGGACAGAGGAGACTGGCGAGCTACAGTCCATGGGGTCACAAGAGCTGATTGTGACTTAGTGACTAAACCACCAACACCCAACTGAATTGTAACGATTTGTTGATTAGAGGAAAAGAGAATTATTTTCAAATCATATTTTATTCAATACAAAATAATGATGCTTGTCCAGGACATTGAGGAAATAGTGCCACCCAACTTGTGCTTCTGTCTCCTGTCTTAGAAGAGGAAGGAAGATTCCATATAGCCCATTAGTTTCCTAAATCAAATCAGGAAGTAGTTTCTTTATCATAGTCTTTTGAGAAAGTTACTAAAGAGATCCCTAGGTCCAAATGCACTTTCTAGACAGATTTTCTACTTCCTGGAGAGTTACTGGGGACTCTTGGATCCCAAGGTTGGGAGAGCATAGTGTGCAAAGGAGCTGCATCTCTGTAGCTGAAAAGGTGGATGGATAAACGGGAAGCAGGCAGCCAGTCTGATACCATTTAGTCCATATTAAGGGTTAGATTGTGTCCCCGCTAAAGTCGTTGCATCCTAACCCAGTGCCTGAGGGGGAGTTAGGGTCTCTACAAGGTAATCAAGGTAAAATAAGCCATTCAGGTGACTCTAATTCAGTATAAGTGGCAGCCTTATAAAAAGTGGAAATTTGGAGAAGACATGCATGCAAGGAGAATGTCATGTGAAGATGAAGGCAGACATAAGGGTAAAGTTTACAAACCAAAAAACACCAAAGATCATCAGAAAACCACCAGAAGCCAGATGAGAGGCACAGAACAGAATCAAAGAAGGAAGGATCCAAACCTGACAACACCCCAGTCTCCGGCTTCCAGCTCCCTGAACTGTGAGATGATGTTAATACATTTCTGTCATTTGAGCCACCTAGGCTGTTCCAGCAGCCCTAATAAATGAATACAGTCCTCATCACAGAGAAGGGAAAATGACCAGCTCATGGAAAAGTGCCTGCCTGACACATAGTAAGTGTTCAATAAATACTTGTTGGCTGGATAAGTAAATTCATGAAGAAACAGCTTTGAACAAACCCATGACCTGCTCTCACTTCAGGAATCTGCCCTCTGTTGTAAATGGCACAACCTACACCCTTTCTGGAGAACAAGAGAGGGGAACAGAGGTCACAAGAGCAGGAAGAAAATCCAAAAACCTCCATTTTTTAAAAAAAATTTCTCTCCAGGTTGCAGGGCTCCAGCCTTGGCCAGCCATGCTCAGTCCAGGGAACTCATCTAGGACGTTGACAAGCTGCCATTTATTATTATTTATTATTAGAGCTCAGAACACAGTCACCTCTATAAATTCCCTTAGTTATTAAAATCAGCAAAACAGCTTAAAATACCTTCAGAAGGTTTGCAGACCGAGGGTAACCTCTGGTGTGTATTTTCAGAGCAGTTTTCCACTTCATTGTGAAAGACATCTGAGTTTCTGAGAAAATTTAATCCATATGTTTCTGGCCCCTTTATCCTGAAAACCTCGGGAAGACTTGCTCTGTGAGCTCCATGCAAAAGAACTGCTGGAGATTTTTCAACCCATTCCCTGTGAATGAGTTGTGTTTCCTGTCGCCATGTTCACTGGCAAAGTCTTTTGATTCAGTCCTGTTTCCCAGTCTACTCTCAGAGCTCACCTGTGATTTTCTGGTTGTTTCTTCTTCAGGGAACAGACCCATTTCCCAGTGGGCCTGCCTTGATTGAATCTCACAAGTAGGTGATATAGCCCCAGACCCAGGCTTTCCTCTATTTATTTTTTTTTCCATTTATTTTTATTAGTTGGAGGCTAATTACTTTATAACATTGCAGTGGTTTTTGTCATACATTGAAATGAATTAGCCATGGATTTACATGTATTCCCCATCCCGGTCCCCCCTCCCACCTCCCTCTCCACCCGATCCCTCTGGGTCTTCCCAGTGCACCAGGCCCGAGCACTTGTCTCATGCATCCAACCTGGGCTGGTGATCTGTTTCACCCTAGATAATATACATGTTTCGATCTATTTCTTAAATAGCAGAGATTTGCTTCATTTCTTTAGCCACCTCTCCTCTGTGTATCTCTTTCTGGAAGGTGGTAGATGATTTTTCGTATACTTTTTTTTATATTAAAAAAAAAAGCAAAGTACTAACAACCCCCCAAAATTGGACAAGATAAGAACTTGCTCAAGTGTTAATGGAAGCAAAATATTTGACCCATGCAGACCAGAAGAAGATCGTTTCATAGTAAATTCTTATGTCTCCTGTTCAGTTAAATGTGAAGCTCTATTCCAGGAAAACTCCAGATTATATATACCACATTGGACTGGGTCCTTTCAGTTTAATGCCTCTTATGACAGGCCTCTTTGGGATTTGTTATATTCAGTTATTCATTGCTTTGTGTAGGTAGGTAGCTTCAGTCAGTTAGTTCAGTCCCTCAGTCATGTACAACTCTTTATGACCCCATGGACTGCAGCACGCTGGGCCTCCCTGTCCATCACCAACTCCTGGAGTTTACTCAAACTCATGTCCATTGAGTTGGTGATGCCATCCAACCATCTCATCCTCTGTCATCCCCTTCTCCTCCTGCCTTCAATCTTTCCCACCATCAGGGTCTTTTCCAATGGGTCAGTTCTTCACATCAGGTGGCCAAAGTATTGGAGTTTCAGCTTCAACATTAGTCCTTCCAATGAACACCCAGGACTGATCTCCTTTAGGATGGACTGGTTGAATCTCCTTACAGACCAAGGGACTCTCAAGAGTCTTCTCCAAAACCACAGTTCAACAGCATCAATTCTTTGGTGTTCAGCTTTCTTTATAGTCCAACTTTCACATCCATACATGACCACTGGAAAAACCATAGCCTTGACTAGATGGACCTTTGTTGAAAAAAATAGTGTCTCTGCATTTTAACATGGTATCTAGGTTGGTCATAACTTTCCTTCCAAGGAATAAGCATCTTTTAATGTCATGGCTGCAGTCACCATCTGCCATGATTATGGAGCCCCCAAAATAAAGTCTGTCACTGTTTCCTCTGTTTCCCCATCTATTTTCCATGAAGTGATGGGACCGGATACCATGATGTTAGTTTTCTGAATTTGAGCTTTAAGCCAATTTTTTCACTCTCCTCTTTCATTTTCATCAGGAGGCTCTTTAGTTCTTCTTTACTTTCTGCCATAAGTGTGGTATTATTTGCATATCTGAGGCTATTGACATCTTTCCCAGCAATCTTGATTCCAGCTTGTGCTTCATCCAGCCCAGCATCTCTCATGATGTACTCTGCATATAAGTTAAATAAGCAGGGTGACAATATACAGCCTTGACGTACTCCTTTTCCTATTTGGAACCAGTCTGTTGTTTCATGTCCAGTTCTGACTGTTGCTTCTTGACCTCCATACAGATTTCTCAAGAGGCAGGTCAGGTGGTCTGGTATTCCCATCTCTGGAAGAATTCTCCACAGTTTGTAGTGATCCACACAGTCAAAGGCTTTGTCATAGTCAATAAAGCAGAAATAGATGTTTTTCTGGAACTTTCTTGCTTTTTTGATGATCCAGCAGATGTTGGCAATTTGATCTCTGGTTCCTCTGCCTTTTCTAAAACCAGCTTGAGCATCTGGAAGTTCACAGTTCACGTATTGCTGAAACCTGGCTTGGAGAATTTTGAGCATTACTTTACTAGCGTGTGAGATAAGTGCAATTGTGTGGTAGTCTGAGCACTCTTTGGCATTGCCCTTCTTAGGGATTGGAATGAAAATTGACCTTTTCCAATCCTGTGGCCACTGCTGAGTTTTCCAAATGTGCTGACATATTGAGTGCAGCACTTTCACAGCATCATCTTTTAGGGTTTGAAACAGCTGTACCAGAATTCTATCACCTCCACTAGCTTTGTTCATAACTTCAAAACCCTCAAAAACTCCATCATCATTTTTAAGCAGAAAAAAGAAATTTAAATGAGAATTTTGTATTTGAATTGAAAACATTTTACTGGTAGTAGATGTGAGAGAGAGATAAAATGAATGCTCAGGGCAAAAAACCTGTGGGTCTTGGGACAAGCTACAGGATGTGAGTAAACCAATTGCAGAGTTGGCTGACTCAGCCAACTGTGCTGTTGGTCCCTTGCAGAGAAGAGGCATCACACTCTTGAGCAAGGCACAAGAGCATCGTAGTCTAAGTCCTCTCAGGCTTAACTCCTGTATCATTTACCCAGCCTGAACATGCAGTTCCCCACTTGGGGAGTGAAATCATAGGAAACCAGCTCTGATCTGATCTGTGAAGGGGAAGAACAATTTGTGTTAGCAAAATCACTGAAGTGCATTGTGTTTTTAATCTCACATGCCTCGTGTGGAATAACTCACATTCCTCATTTCATGATGCATTGTTATAATTTGTCCTTGGAAAGTCCCTTCCATTCTTTTCCTCCTTTCCATTTTGTTTTTTCTTCCTTATTTCTAATCTTTTAACTATCTTCCACATCACCATCCATTCTAACATGTTATATGTGTTTTTCTATGTACGTGTTGTTTGCCAAATGAGAACTATGCTTTTGTGCACATGCCCTTTAGTTTTGAACATTGTATTGTGTTATAGATCTTACAATATGCAACATCAATACTTAGTCATTCAGTGTCCCAGGGACAGATATGAATATGGCCTTCAACAAGCCAACCCACAAATAAGCCTGCAATTAATTCATTTATTCAGCAGATACTTGTATAAGCATCTACTATGTTTAAAGTGTAATTCTAGGTACTTAGGATGTATCAAAAAACAAAATAAAAATTCCTCTACTTGCAGACTTAACAATCCAGCATAGAAAGAGAGGAAATAAATAAAAACATAATATATAAGTAATTTACATAGTATGTTAGAAAGTGATAAAGGTGACAAAAGAAAACAGTTGGTCAGAGGAAGCAGGACTGGTGTTGTGGGGAGGGGGTGGGCAGCAATTTAAAGAGTGTGCCAGGGCAGTCACTGGAGCCTAGACTTTGAAGGAGATATGGGGACAATCATGCAGAGACCTGCAGGCAGGGAGATTCAGGGAGCAGCCACAGCCGTTGCAAAACCTTCAGAGTGAGAACACGGCTGACCTGTTCAGAGGACAGCAGGCCGGCAGAGTGACCAGAGCAGCGTGAATAAGGTGGAGGGCAGGAGGAAATGAGGACAGACCATGGAAGGCCCTGGAGGGCACTTCAAAGGACTTTGATTTTGGATGGGGATTTTTGGGGGAATATTGAGCAAGAAAGCGTCATGATCTGATTTGTGTTTTAACAAGATCAGTCTGGCCGACATATTGAGAAAAGGCTGCCTGAGAAACAAGGGTAAAAGCAGTGATTCTGGTTAGAGGCTTTTGTAATAATGTGAGCATGAGATGATGATAGATGAGATCAGAATAGAAATGGTAAAGGTGGCGAAAGGTGGTCAGGTTTGAGACAGACTTTAAATTTAAAACGGATAAATTTCTCAAAGTTCCATTTTGACTTAGGATGTAGAAAACCACAAGAATACTAACAATGAGAAAAAATCTGGAACATCTATAAAATCATAACTTAAGTCCATCAGAGAGTTGAGGTCTCAAGGCAACCAAAGAAATGGAATTTTAAAAAATGACAAGATTCTCGCAGCAGAAACCAGATACATAGACAGTTCCACTTTCAGCAAGACACAGGGAGAAGAGGTGACTGCCATAAAAGTGAGTACAAAGAAACCAGGTAAAATTTTAGGAAATTCCCAAAGCCCTAGAGTGACTGGTGTGCCAGTATAACTGGAAGCTATAGATATAAGGGGAGCTTTCACTCTTAAGTTTTTTCTCCATAAGCCTCCAACAGGTATTCACGGGGACCGAGGGCAGGGCAGGGGACAGTATCTGTCAGTCGACCATGTGTGTAGGAAATGATTAGATGCCACTGGAAACAGCGTAAAACAACTACATGCTTCCCCAACGTTTCTGTCATTCCAAGCAAAAGCCTTGTGTCGCTGGGGGAAGCACAGGCGAAATATCTCACCTCCAGAGCTCCTTTATTGGGAGTGGGAAGTGGTGGAGGGAAACCCCATCTCCTTTTGAGGGAAGTGTATGAAAGCCTCCTTCCTGCCCCCCAGAAACCAGGCAGAGACGCACTGCTTCTAGGGGAAGGATAGAGGCCAAATCCATCTTCCCTAGAGAAGAACAGGAAAATCTCTTGGTGCCTGGATCTCATACCAGTACAAAGCAGAGGTCTGCTGCTGCTGGCAAAGCGATGGGAGAGTCTCTCCTGTCCAGAAGTACACACCACTGTGAGACAGGATCCTGCTGCCATGAGGGTGGGGAGGGAAAGAGCAAGAATGCTGAGAGGCTTTACTCGCAAAGTCAAGTGCACCGCCGTGCCTAAGGTCAAGGCTGGAGCAGGAGAACAATCCCCTCCTGTCTCCTGATCAGGAGCCAAGCACCAAGGCAGGAACAACAGTAGTGTCCACTGCAGGAGAAGGGTCCGGGACAGGAAAAGAGAACCCTTCTATGGTGACTGCACAGAGACTGCTGAAATCTGAGGGTGGAGAAGGCACACAGGAAAGTCACTCTGGTGCCCGAGGCCTCTCACCAAGCAGAAGGTAGGATGGTGTACCCCTGGAGGAACGTGAGGTGATGTACTGGAGGGAATGACAGCAGCAGTGAGCCCCAACCCAGCTCAACTACCGAGCAGACGGACTGTTCCCCGATAGAATGGCCTGACGGGAGATGCATGCCCACTTCTGGAACAGAATACTACTGGTCCTTACTGTTCTTCAAACGTAGTGCCTGGCAGTCAGTGAGAGATGATGAGATACAAAAAAGTAAGAGGAAAAGAAGACTTTATTTTTTGGTTTCCCTAGTTTTATTGAGATATAATTAAAGTATAACATTGTGTAAGTTTAAGGTGATCTGATGGATGTATATATTACAAAACGGTTACCACAATTAATTAACATCCATCACCTCCTATTTTTTTTCCTGTGATGAGAGCTTCTAAGACCTTGCTTAGTAATTTCAAATATATAGTACAGCATTAAAAGCTATAATCACCAGGTGGTCCTTACATTACATCCTCATGGCTTATTCATCTTAAAATTGAAAGTTTGAACCTTTTGAATACTTTCCCCAACTTTGTAACTTTGGACCATCTTCTCCTTTCCCCCATCATTCCCTCTGCCTCTGCAACCACTAATCTATTCTCTGTTTCTCTAAGACCCATTGTTAAGAGAGAAAGCCATTAACAGAAACAACTCAGAGATGCTGGAATTATCACAAAGTGTCTCTAAGATAACTATGATAGCTATGTTAAAGAAACAAGTAAAAAGTTGAACTATGTGCATGGACAGACAGGAAATTGACCACTTACAAGCAAGAAGGATGATTCTTTGAACAATTACAGATTACTTCTTCTGACTGGTGGACTGGTGTGTGTGGGCTTCAATCTATAAGCGTAAACAATTCTTCCTGTAAATTAAAAAACATCAAGGCTCTGCTAGCAAAGAAGAATGAAGAATGATTACAATGGAGGCAAGCAGCAGCAACATTGCAAGAATACGTATAGGACATGAAAATCACTACTCTTTACAGGATAATTTTCAAAGACTTAAGGCAAACTCTATGTTCTTATCTTCCACTACCTTCTAGGGTGTGTGTGTGTGTGTGTGTGTGTGTGTGTGTGAAAGTTAAGGTAATATAAGCAGGAATGTCCATAATGACACCAAAGCCACATTGCTATTGTCCCTGGACTGAGTCAGAACTCATCATACCCTAGATGAAGAAGCCTTAATACACTAAAGGAGAAAACAGACTGGAGGAAAAATCTCAAGAAGGAAACGAAATCAAGCAGAAGCACTGGATAGGGAAGTGATCCATATAAACAGAGCTCAGAGGAGAAACAAATGGACTTACAATGCAGTAAAGCAGAAGAAAAGGAGAAAAACCTAGACAGCACAAAATTAAAACCAACTCCAATATCATTGTGAGCTTTACCAGTTAGAATTACACTACTAAAACTCACTGTAAATTTGACTATAGTGGCTTAAACAAGGAGTTATTTGGATTTTTTTCACATAATATAAACTGTGGAAGTTGACAGTCACTAACACAGTTTCAGCAGTTTGGTGATGTTAGGGCTGACCATCTTTACCATTGCAATATGGTTGCCATAGCTCCAGCCATTACATCTGAACTTCAGGAAGGAAGATGACAGAAGAGGTTGGGGTAAGGCCAGCTGTCTCTGTCCTCTTTATCAGGAAAGCAGCCACTGTACCAGAACCAGCCCTCTCCATCAACATACTTCCATTTACATTCATTGGCCAGCTGGTCACATGGTCACCTCTAGTAGCAAGGGAAAGTGGGAGAGAAAGTTCATTTCCTCTGCAAACAAAATCTAGTTTCTGTAAACAAGAAGGAAGGGAGTATATGATATTGGATAGACAATATCAACAGAGTCTGCTCTGTGAGTATTCATTGAGACAGTGCATGCAAAGGAAGCTAATATAGCATCTGGCATGTATAGGCACTCAATAACTTATGTTTTCATAAAGCTGAAGAGATGGAACTTATTGGAGATGGGAGGATAGGAGACAGCCTGTACATCAGAGGTCAGGTTCCCACACTGTAAGACTGACAGATTTAAAAGTTTATACTTGATTTTGTGAATCCTTAAAATACTCAGCAAACATAGAGCCGTACACTTAAAGAGCAGTATTAACAGTCGGAGGAGGGTGATTGTCTATATATTCTTAACGGGTGGGATGGTTATTGTAAACCGAGAGAAAGAAACAGGGCCAGATGCAGAGAAATAGCAAATGTCACAGGAAATAAGCAAATGCAGAGGTAGCCTCAGTTCTGAAGAGGCCTTTTGAGAGGTGGAAGACAAATGGCATACAGAGTCTGTAAGTGTATTGTATATACACACATGTGCACTCTATAAATATTTCACAGGCCAAGCCATTCTTCAGAATCGTGATAGAGGAGAGGTTTCCACACACCAAAACAAATCATCTCAACATATCCCTTCTATCAACTTTGCAAAGTTATTACAGACTATTAACTTTGTTGCTTTTAAGAAAGTTTAAGGGATAACTTTTAGAGTCTGTGTCTACATAGTCTAAGCAGAAAGAGGAACTGACTTAAAGCTCTCAGCTTTTTTTTTTTTAACAGTGATAACCGAACAGCATAATGAATTTAAGCTCACCACAAAATCTCTTCCATAGTAATAAATTCTTTTTGTGACATTTCCGATGGTAACCGTTGTAGAGCATAATTTTCATCTCTACTTAATTTCTTGAGGCTGTGTGAGTCTACAAGTCGGAAGTACCACAGACACCATGGGTACCTGGCCCTTTCCAGGGGGCATTCTGAATCCCCAAGGCCATCTGCTTTTCTATCAAACAGAAAATGGCAGAGCAGGGTAACTATAGAGATGTACCGGACGTCCCTGAAAGGACAGTGGTTAAGAGAATGCATCTTAGGTTGAGATCATCCTGTTGCAAATAGTTGTCTTCAGTCAGTGTCCTGTTAGGGATCTTAATCAGGTCGCAAGACAAAAAAGATTGGTTTGAAAGGATTTCTTCACTATGGATGAATTATTAACTAACATTATCACACAGTTAAGTTAAACATTGTAACTAATTAGAAACCTACCACATAGGAATGTTTCCCTTTGACCACCAAACCTTCCTTACCTAGGATGGTTGCTGTATTAGCTTGAACACAAGCTTTGATGCTTTAATAAAGACCCCCAAATAACAGTGATTTCATAGAAATTTGTGCTTTCTCATATAGAAAATCAAGAAGGTGATCCAGGGCTAGTATAACAATTTCTCAACCACCATTCTCCCAGGCTCCTCCTAACCTTGTTGTCCTGTCATCCTCAACACGTGACTTTTATCTCATGGTCTGTATCAGCCTGCTGGGGCTGCTACAACAAAAGACCACAGACTGGGGAGCACAAACAAGAGAAATGTATTTCCTTGCAGTTCTTGAGGAAGTCCAAGATCAAGGTGCCAGCAAGGTTGGTTTCTGGTGAGGCCTCTCTTCCTTGCTTGCCAATAGCCACCTTTTTGCTGTGTCTGCACGTGGAGTTTCTCCGTGTGTGTGAGCATCCCGGGGTCTCTGCCTCTTTCTTGGTTGTGTTTTTGATGGAGTATGATTGCTTGCCAGCGCGCGCTTAGTCTCTGGTGTACAACGAAGTGGATCGGCCGTCTACATATAAATCTATCTCCTCCCTCTTGGACCTCCTTCCCGCCCGGTCCCTCCAGACCCTCCCCTCTATATTGTCACAGGGCATGGAGCCGAGCTCCCGTGCCAAACCACAGGTCCCCACTAGCTATCTCTCACACACGGGGTGTTCCCTGGTGGTCTCGGGGCCAGGATTCCACCATCTCTTCCTCTTCTTATAAGGGCATCAGCTCTACTGGATTAGAGCCTCACCCTTATGACCTCATTTAACTTCAGTTACCTCCTTAAAGGCCCTATCTTCATATACAATCACATTGGGAATTAGGGCTTCAGCATATACATCTTAGGAGGATACAATTTATCCATAATATGGCCCGGCATAGCTGCCCTAGCTCTCACCACAATGTCCACATCCCAGCCAGAAAGCAGAGAAAGAAAAAAGGGAAGGTCACAAGGCCGCTCTTTAAGGGCATCCCAAGAAACTTAAACCTATCACTTCTACTCAAATCTCATTGAGTTCAGTTCAGTCACTCAGTCATGTCTGACTCTTTGCAACTCCATGGACTGCAGTACGCCAGGCCTCCCTGTCCATCACCAACTCCTGGAGCTTACTGAAACTCATGTCCTTTGAGTCAGTGATGCCATCCAACCATCTCATCCTCTGTCATCCCCTTCTTCTCCTGACTTCAATCTTTCCCAGCATCAGGGTCTTTTCCAGTGAGTCAGCTCTTCAAACCAGGTGGCCAAAATATTGGAGTTTCAGCTTCAGCATCAGCCCTTCCAATGAATATTCAGGACTGATTTCCTTTAGGATGGACTGGTTGGATCTCCTTGCTGTCCAAGGGACTCTTAAGAGTCTTCTCCAACACCACAGTTCAAAAGCATCAATTCTTCAGTGCTCAGCTTTCTTTATAGTCCAACTCTCACATCCATACATGACTGCTGGGAAAACTATAGCTTTGACTAGATGGGCCTTTGTCACTAAATAATGTCTCTGCTTTTTATTTTTTTTTCACTTATTTTTATTAGTTGGAGGCTAATTACTTTACAATATTGTAGTGGGTTTTGCCATACATTGACATGAATCAGCCATGGATTTACATGTGTTCCCCATCCTGAACCCCCCTCCCACCTCCCTCCCCAATCCCATCCCTCTGGGTCATCCCAGTGCACCAGCCCCGAGCACTTGTCTCATGCATCCAACCTGGACTAGCGATCTGTTTCACACTTGATAATATACATGTTTCGATGCTGTTCTCTCAAATCATCCCACCGTCGCCTTCTCCCACAGAGTCCAAAAGTCTGTTCTATACATCTGTGTCTCTTTTTCTGTCTGGCATATAGGGTTATTGTTGCCATCTTTCTAAATTCCATATATATGCATTAGTATACTGTATTGGTGTTTATCTTTCTGGCTTACTTCACTCTGTATAATGGGCTCCTGTTTCATCCATCTCATTAGAACTGATTCAAATGAATTCTTTTTAATGGCTGAGTAATATTCCATGGTGTATATGTACCACAGCTTTCTTATCTATTCGTCTGCTGATGGGCATCTAGGTTGCTTCCATGTCCTGGCTATTATAAACAGTGCTGCGATGAACATTGGGGTGCACGTGTCTCTTTCCGTTCTGGTTTCCTCGGTGTGTATGCCCCGGAGTGGGATTGCTGGGTCATATGGCAGTTAAACAAATGGGACCTAATTAAACTTAAAAGCTTTTGCACAACAAAGGAAACTATAAGCAAGGTGAAAAGACAGCCTTAAGAATGGGAGAAAATAATAGCAAATGAAGAAACAGACAAAGGATTAATCTCAAAAATATACAAGCAACTCCTGAAGCTCAATTCCAGAAAAATAAATGACCCAATCAAAAAATGGGCCAAAGATCTAAACAGACATTTCTCCAAAGAAGACATACAGATGGCTAACAAACACATGAAAAGATGCTCAACATCACTCATTATCAGAGAAATGCAAATCAAAACCATAAAGAGGTACCATTACACGCCAGTCAGAATAGCTTTTATCCAAAAAAAAAAGCAATAAATGCCAGAGAGGGTGTGGAGAAAAGGGAACCCTCTTACACTGTTGGTGGGAATGCAAACTAGTACAGCCACTATGGAGAACAGTGTGGAGATGTCTCTGATTTTAATATGCTATCTAGGTTGGTCATAACTTTCCTTCCAAGGAGCAAGTGTCTTTTAATTTCATGGCTGTAATCACCATCTGCAGTGATTTTGGAGCCCCTCAAAATAAAGTCTGACACTGTTTCCACTGTTTCCCCATCTATTTGCCATGAAGTGATGGGACCAGATGCCATGATCTTAGTTTTCTGAATGTTGAGCTTTAAGTCAACTTTTTCACTCTCCTCTTTCACTTTCATCAAGAGGCTCTTTAGTTCTTTGCTTTCTGCCATAAGGGTGATGTCATCTGCCTGTCTGAGGTTATTGATATTTCTCCCAGCAATCTTGATTCCAGCTTGTGCTTCATCCAGCCCAGCATTTGTCACGGTGTACTCTGCATATAAGTTAAATAAGCAGAGAAACAGATCCTAAACACATGGTCATACTTAACTGCAAGGCAGGCTGGGAAATAGATTCTTTAGTGGAACTTCCATGTGCCTGGCTTAAATTTCTATTCAGAAGGGGAGAACAGAGGTTATGAGATGACCAGCAGTCTCAGCCACAGTTGGAATGATTCTGTTGCCTGGTATAATCTTAACATCTCCATTTTGTCCATTCTGTTTTCATTTCTCTTTTGTACCCCTGTGTTTTTTCTCCAGAGTCTTGGTTCCACCCAGTGCAACCTGGGAGGAGCCTGTTGCATACTTAGAACTGAAGGCTTCTTTATGGCATCCATAGAAGACAAGAAAGTATTATTATACCAAAAGTTCTCTTTCCCTTCAGGGATGAGGGAGATAAAATATGCGAGGGGATGATGCAACTAGAAATGTAAGAGTAAGTAGGGAAGAATGTAGGGTCAAGGAAGAGAAAGGAGATTGGCAACATTAGAGCACTCAGTCTGCTGGTAGGAGTGATAACCCTTTGTCCTATTTTCAAATCTCTGCAACAAGAACAACCTTTTGTTCTGGAGGAAACATTTAGAACCAGTTGATTTTTCTTTGCTATTTCACTCTGAGCAACAATGGCCTCTTGCCTCCTGCTTCATGTCTCTTGAAAGTGGAATGTCTCCTTTCATTAGCGTTTTTAATCTGGTTCCTCCAACATTACGCAATTTCCTGCTATTTCTTCTGCAGTAATCCAGCCAAGTTCTGCTTTGGGGAGACTCTCCCCTGTTGCTTTGAGGTCTCCCCAGAGCCCTCCGTGAGTCTCTTACTCTTCTGTGCCTTTGTGGGAACACTTTGTTCTGGTCCTCATGGAACAACTGAAAGTGCATCTTGTTACCTTGGCCCCATTTCAGTCAACAAGTATTTACCGAGAACTGCCTTTACTCCAATGCTATTCTAGAGCCTGTCAAATATAGACACAAAAGAGTCTGAGGTCTGGAAATCACCTTAGAGATCACTGCTCCTTTTCCAAATGAGGAAACTGAGGGCCAAAGAATAAACAACGTGCTCCACGGTCAGGGGGCCGTTTGGAAAAAGAACCTGCTGAGTTTTCCCGTTTCCTACTCTCATGTATGATTTATCCTTTGATTGGGAAGATGAAAGAAAGTGTATGGAACATTATGTCACCTTTTCCAAGCCAAACTTCGTGTTTTCAGTATGTTATGTAAATTGCATCATCTCCCAAAGAATTTAGTAAGATTATCTACTAACCCCACCCCCCTAAAAATTAAACTATGCACAATAGCTTATCCTACCCCATGGTCCTATCTAGATGAACTAATAATCCAAATTCTGGACATACAAAGCTAGATCCTGGACCCTCCAGGTGCTGATACTTTGCAGGGACTCTCGGGGAGCAGTAAGCCAGACATCTTCGGGTCTACCTTTCTCTTGACCTTATGTAAGTTAGTAGCTATATCTTCCAAACATCCCTATGAAGTGAATATCACTATTCCCATTTCATGGACAAAAACATCCCAGCTTAAAGGGGAATTCCTATGCAGGAGACTGGCCTGATTGCCAAAAACTGTGAAGGAATTCAAGTTTTATTGATGTCTCTTCTTATCCTTTAGTCACATCTGTCTTTTCTTTGTACAGTTTCCCCCGCATGGAATGGTACAGAGGACGGGGCAGAAGCACATAGGTGGACAGGGACTCGGCTGTAGGATGAACTTGGTGGTGAGTTCTGACCCTCACATCTGATCCCTCTGTGCAGCTCTGAGTCTCATGCCCACCCCTGCACAGGAAGAAGAGCTCTTTCATGGTGAGGCACAATAAGACCCTGACCCTGCAGAATGGAACTGAGCCCCCTGGAAACAAGCAGGGGCCAGAAAAGACTGTCAGAGTCATGTGGGGGTGGGGCTTAGCGGACTATAGACCAGAGAAGATGCTCAGGCCAGGTTCCCACCTGAGATGGCTCTGTTTGGCCTGAAATGAGATTCCTGGGGAAAGGCAACATTTTGAACCATCTTCCAGAGTCTTATGATTGCTCTCTGTATGGAACTGAGTTCTGCCTCCCTAATCTTCTAGATGGTGCAGGCCTAAGAATGGAGTTATATATTTGTGTAAGAAATACATGTATACATGCAGGGAAAAAAAATCTGAAATAATATCCATAAAAATATCACTGGTTATGATTAGAGTGGAAGGGTTTGGTGTTTTTTAATTTCTTCTTTCTGCCGAAGGTTTCTGCACTTTTAAAAATAATAAGCCAAAATTATTTTTTAATCAGAAAAAATGAAAATTTCTTTCATTGTTGTTTGGGAAAGAAGGAAACCACCACATGTACCCACTAGCTTTAATGTGATTGCTGCCTTGGGGATATTTGGAAGTTTCAAAATGACTTTGTGTGTAAAGTGATATTCTCTGGCCAAACAATTTCAGAAGAGATAGAAGAAATTTAATCTGAGAGTATGTCTAAGAGCATGTCTGTACTAAACTGGCTTTTAATCTGAGAGCATGTCTGTATTAAACCAATCACACATCCCACCTTTTCTGGTTCCCAAAAGAGGCTGTCTGATATTTCATGTCCCCATACATCATCACCTTCAAACTTTCCAGCTACTTGCTCACTGTGCCTTAGGGCAAAGAGAGCAATTTGCAGCTAATTGTGATTAGCCAGGATCTAGTATAAGAAGCTCACAAAACAAATGGGGAAAATGAGTGAGGTTTTTCCAAATCGGGATCCAAGAAGAAAGATGATGACCACTCCACAATGAGGAATGGGAGGTAGACAAGAGTCAAAATAGATAAGAACCCAAATGCCCACTTAGTACTTTAGAGCGAGGCCAGCTTTAAGGCTGGGGGTTTTCTTATTTGCAAACCTCTTATCCGTAAACATGTGAACATCCAATAGGATTTGTTTATGCGGTAGTCTGCATAAAGGCACAGAGATAGACTCCATCAATTTCCCAATGTGTGGTTACAGACAATTCATATTTTACTGTATCTCAAGAAGAAAACAGCAATTGTGGACCTACCTCATTCTCCCTCTCTATCCTGACTTCCAATGAGTGTGGCATTCTTAAAATTCATCACCTATTCCTAAAGGTTGTCGTTTTCAGAGTCCAAGTTACATGATGCGTCAGGGCTGCATCACTGAAAAGGAAGAAGGAGGTATTACTCCCTCTATTCCTACCAGGTAGAGGGGAGCAAGGGGCAAGGGTCAGAGTCCCACCATCTTTGAAGAATTGGATCTTTGTTGGAGAACGAGTGCTTTCTTAGGCCTTGGCTATCCCACATGTAGCCATGTGTGAGTATGTAAATTTATGTTAATTAATTAGGTAAGCAAGTCTTGGAGACACATGGACACAGACAGAAGGTTCCTAAGCTAGGACCTCCTCCTGCTTTCATCTTTCTTAATTGTTTGAGAATTCTAACAAAAAGTATTGATTACCTCCAAAAAACTGGGCAACGGATTTTTGTTTTAAAAGAGTCTACTTTCTTTTTACATGACTGGAAGTTTAGAGAGAGGCTCAGTTCAGTTCAGTTCAGTTGCTCAGTCATGTCCGACTCTCTGAGACCCCATGGACTGCAGCCATCCAACCATCTCATCCTCTGTCGTCCCCTTCTCCTCCTGCCCTCAATCTTTCCCAGCATCAGGGTCTTTTCCAATGAGTCAGCTCTCCACATCAGGTGGCCAGAGTATTGGAGTTTCAGCTTCAACATCAGTCCTTCCAATGAACACCCAGGACTGGTCTCCTTTAGGATGGACTGGTTGGATCTCCTTGCAGTCCAAGGGACTCTCAAGAGTCTTCTCCAACACCACAGTTCAAAAGCATCAATTCTTTGGTGCTCAGCTTTCTTTATAGTCCAACTCTCACATCCATACATGACCACTGGAAAAACTATAGCCTTGACTAGAGGGAGGCACACCCAGTGACTAACTATGGGACTCAGAGTGGGACAGGAAGGCTATGGGTCAGAAGAAGAATGGGGTGGGGGGAGATGCCAAGGGATTTTCACTTGTTCCCGTATCCACCTCTGGGTTGTTCAGATTTTTTTCTTTGATGAGGATATTTTAGTTTTTAGTGTAAGAAAACTATTACAGAGACTTAAAAATAAATAAGCAAGCAAACAAACACATGGATCCAAAATGCTGGCCAATCTCATTTTTCTTCTCTAAGAACAAAGATTATAAAGAATAATAAACAAACATTTGGGAGGAAATCTTGTTTGTTTCCACCCTCCATATGTTTTTCCTGGTCCAAAGCAGCTGTCATGGCATTGTTTATCCATGATGTGTGCATGACTTGGGTTGGCTTCATGTCCCGGGCCCTGCAATTCTAAAATTAATAGGAGGCTAGCTGGAGAACTTCTCTGTCTTCAGTACTGTAGGGGCACAGATTTGAGTTCTTGGATTTGCTTGGTAAGTCCTTCCTTCCATTTAAGAGATAGCTTTTAGTCTTATTTAGGGGTCAAATTCACTGAGAGGCTGAGCTTGCTCTTTATCAACATTGTCATAGAGATATGTTCTATCTGTCTATCTAAAGGAAATCAGTCCTGGGTGTTCATTGTAAGGACTGATGTCGAAGCTGAAACTCCAGTATTTTGGCCACCTGATGCGAAGAGCTGACTCATTTGAAAAGACCCTGATATTGGGAAAGATTGAAGGCAGGAGGAGAAGGGGACGACAGAGGATGAGATGGTTGGATGGCATCACCAACTCAATGGATGTGGGTTTGGGTGGACTCTGCAAGTTGGTGATGGACAGGGAGGCCTGGCGTGGTGCAATTCATGAGGTCGCAAAGAGTCAGACACGACTGAGTGACTGAAATGAACTGATCTATCTATCTACCTCTCTTCACCTATCCAAGTCTTTTTCCTGTTAAATAAGTTTAAAAGCTTCCCAGCTAGTATATATGGGACATTATAATTCAGTAAAAGCTGAATACAAATGGAAATTGACAAATAGCTGAGAAAACATCAAGCAGGAATCTCATGATTATTTATGAAAGTTATGCTCTGATTCTTCTCTCAAAATTTCTTAGTTCTTTTTAAAATACAGTGTCAAAAAGAGTGGATATATGTATATGTATAACAGGTTCACTTTGCTGTATACCTGAAACTAATACAATATTATAAATCAACTATACTCCAATAAAAATTTTAAATGCAATTTCAAAATCCCAGGTTATAATAATTCAATTTTCTGGGAGGCAGCATAATTCTGTAATGTTTTAGTTCAGTTGTTCTCAGTCACAAGTAACAGAATACCTCCCTTAAAAGTGGTTTTAAACAAAAAGGAATTTAGTAATCTCACAAAACAATAATTTGAGAGGTAGGCGGGCAAGGACAGGGCTGAATCAACAGATCAGCAGCATCATTAAGGATGGAAGTTCTTTTCCTCTCTCCACTCTGCTATCTTCAAGATTGGCAGCATAGCTGCAAAAAGGCTGCCACTTGCCAGGCAACACATTTATGCCCTACAATATCTGGAAGAGAGAGATTGAAAAGATAGAGACAGGGATTTCTTGCCTGGCATTTTCTTCTATTAGGAGGGAAAGTCTTCCCCAGAAGCCCTCCAGCTGACGTCTCCTGAAGTCTCATTGGCTGACACTGGGTCACATATTCTAGCTGCAAGGGAGGCAGGAAGAGAAGGCCACTCCAGGCCCTTCCAGGAACAAAGGATGGCAGCCAACAGGTCAACCACACAGAGACTGATAGGATCAGAGCCTCTGGTACCAAACTGATGAGAATGCTGTCTCTTTCACTTAATACCACTGCAAACTTGAGCAAGTTACTCAATTACTCGGTGCCTTAGTTTCTTCCTCTGCTGTGTGAAATAAATTCTACCATATATGTAAAGCCCTTTATAGTGTCTGCCACGTGCTGCCTATTAGGCGTCATGGTTATTTGCATATCTAGGATGACAGAGGGTCTCCTGGGGTTTGGAGTTCATCCAGATGCTCCCGCTGAAAATTTGACAGACAAGTCAGATTTAAGTTGCTGTGATGTTAAATTCTTATAGGACCCTAACCACTATGGCTGTCTTCAATTTTTCAGACTTAATGGTTAATATTGTCATATATTTTTAAAAGCTTTTAGCTGGCAGCCTTGTCTATTAAACTTATTTCCAAAAAAGCTCTCAGCGATAGAAAGAGTATCTGTGGTTCCTATGGGAGGTGCCAGCCCCTCCAAGATTCCATCTCTTCTCTCTCACATTGCTTCTGTGTCTGACTTCTTGGTCTGTTCTCACTGCAGCTTAAAGAGGCACTAGTTTCACACAGCCTTATACCTCATCTCAGCTCTCTTTCCCAATCCCCCGGCTTCAAACCAGGGCAAATTCGGGATGGGGACAGAAAGTAGCTATTAGGAGTTTCCTTTAAAATTTGATACACTGTTAAATGGGATGGAAATTGGCACAACCTTTCTGAAGTGCAATTTGACACATGAAATATTTAAATACATAATTCCCTTGACCCAGGAATTCCACTTCTATGCGTGTAAGCAAGAAATAAAATTCATAAAGCATTGCTTGCCTTGGCAAAAAAAAAAAAAAATTAACAACCTAGATGTCCATTAATAGTAAATGTGTTAAATAATTAGAGCATTACCATAATATGAGATCGCTATATTGGAACATTTTTTAAAACATGAGGAAGATCTTTATGTACTGACATGAAGGGATGCCTACAGTATATAATTGAGCTTAAAAACAACAAAATACAGACTGTTGTTTACCATATTGTATCAGTTTTCTATGGTTGCATAGTAAACCATTCCAAAGCTTTAGTGTCTTAAAGCAACAGTATTTATTTATGGCTCTTTGATTTGGCATTTGAGTTGGGCTCAGCAAGAACAGCCTGTCTTTACTGTATGTGCTGCTGGCTGGACTCACTAGTGTATCTGAGGCCTCGGCCGGTGTGTCGGGGACAAGTCCCTCCCTCTTTCTGCTCTCTCATCCTCAAGGAGGCGAGTCCAGGCTGCTCACACGGCAGGAGCACTCCAGGAGGGTGGGAGTAGCAAAAGGAAACCTGGCTGCTTGGCTCAGGACCCTGACAGCATTATTTCCCCCAGTTTCTATTGGTCAAAACAAGTTTCAAGGCCAGACCAGAATCAAGGAGTGGAGAAAGAGACTTCACTTCTTCATGGGAGTTGCTGTCTCAAAGCTATCATCCAAAATGCCCTTCAGCCATCCTCGCTTCGGAGATCCATGCCTCTGTGTAGCCCCTCTCTTATTGAACCTGGACTGTCTGTGGGACCACCAGGATGTCTGAGTGTGTGTTGGAGCGTGACCTCAGAGGCTAGATCACACCAGGTCTTGCACCTTCCACCTTGCTCTCTTGGTCCTCTCCCTGTGGGGGAAGTCAGATGCCATTTCATGAGGAAATTCAGGCAGCCTGTGGAGAGGCCCAAACATATAGGAAATGAGGCCTCCTGCGAACAATCGGCACCAATATGTCAGCTGTGAGCAACCACGGAGGCCAAGCCTCCAGCCCCAGCCAAAACGTGACTACAGCCTCAGGAGAGCCCCTAACTCCCCAGAACCTAGAACTACTGGTCAAGCCACTCTTGTGCATGGAAAAGAGATAGCAAATGATTAGTGGGGTTTTTTTTAAGCCATTAAATATTAGAATGACTTGTTACACAATGTTCAAGATTGAATGCTGCTGCTGCTGCTAAGTCACTTCAGTCGTGTCCGACTCTGTGCGACCCCATAGACGGCAGCCCACCAGGCTCCCCCGTCCCTGGGATTCTCCAGGCAAGAGCACTGGAGTGGGTTGCCATTTCCTTCTCCAATGCATGAAAGTGAAAAGTGAAAGTGAAGTCGCTCAGTCGTGTCCGACTCTCAGCAACCCCATGGACTGCAGCCTACCAGGCTCCTCCGTCCATGGGATTTTCCAGGCAAGAGTACCGGAGTGGGTTGCCATTGTGATGCAAATAATTTGTGGCTTCTGTGTGTGTGTGTATATACGTAAATATACACAAAGATAAATGTTGTCTATCTATTTAATGATTATCCCTAGAGACCAGGAATAAGGGTGTGTGTGTGTGTGGTTGTCTGGCACACATACTTTTTAATTAAGGCCCTTTTTTCTTCAGACTTGTTTGAGTTTTTTACTAAGAAAGTTTTACTTCTATAATTGTTTAAACAAAAACAATTTCCCTGCTATTTCAAAGCATTTTTAGGTACATATGAATTTGAGCAACTGGGCTAGGAAGGAGGTACAGATCCATTGAGAAGTCTTAGAGAGGCCCCCCTTGCACAATTGTTCTGGACACTTCAGTTCTAGTAATGGTGCCACATGCCCCCAGCACATCAGCACAGGCTTGCTCTATGGAGATGAACACTGTCCAATCAAGCATAGCGTCGAGACTGCAGTAATAAGGCAACTCAGTGAGATTTAAGCATCCGTTCTCTTTTTAAATGAGATTTTCCCAAAAGACGACATCCAACCGAGTCACTGAAACGCAATTAGTACATACAGCTGGATCGAGTTTAGAACACTGAGAATCTGTTTGAAAAAACACATGAAATGGGGTCCAGCTGTCTGAACTTTTTAGTTTTGTGAAATCCACATTTAAAGACAAAACCCGCCTATATGTTTTCTGATCATTTTTTCATTGCAGTGTGGTTTTAAAAATCAACCAACCCAATCAATTCATCAGTGCAATTGACCAGGCCTCTTAAAAATAAGGAATCTAAAGCCTTTTGTCCCCTGAAAATAGAGATAAATGTCATAGAATCTTGCAATTTTCTTTTTTTAAAGTCTGTGGTAACTCCATGCATTTCTGGGTTGTAAGAAATCTGAATGCCCCTCACATTATTATTTCTATTCACAATATTTATTATTTCTATATTTATTTGTTATTTACTAAGAATTGACTGCATCCTCAGAGCTGGAAACAAAATTCTAGAGGAGACTATAGTTTTTGTTAATAGATTACAATCTGGCCTTCTCTGTGATTGTCCCAGAATGTACAATATTTAGTCTCATGGCATTTCATATAGCCCTGAAAGAGCTAGGTTCCCCTCAAATGGATATACCTCTAACTTTTAAAAAAGCATGTAGTAAAGAAATATATGTGTAAAGATGACATCTTCCTAACCCCTGGGAATCATAAGCAGATCATTCATTGAAAATTTCTAATATTTGTGACACAGTGGAAGAGTTCAAACCCACGTGGTCTTTCTACTCAGGTTAAGTTTAGAGACATTGCAAAGAAAATTGGATTTTTCTTGATGTAACAACTCACTTTATTTATTTTTATTGCCCAACCACTGCCCCCTAACCCAATTTAAGACAGTAATCTGGGGCACCTCCTGTGTTTAAGTATGAAAAAGACAACCTTTGTTCAGATATTGCAAACAATTTTCCCAGGAACTGCTGGGAGAAATTCAGTGGTAGAGAATCTGCCTGCCCATGCAGAAGCTGCAGGAGATGTGGGTTCCATCCCTGGGTCAGGAAGATTCCCCTGGAGGAGGAAATGGCAACTCTCGCCAGTATTCTTGCCTGGAGGATCCCATGGACAGGGGAGCCTGGTAGGTTACAGCCCATGGGGTCTCAAAGAGTTGGACATGACTGTGGCTACACACGCATGCATGCACACACAGCCACTGCCTAGTAACGTGGGATTTCTAGCATGCAAGTTTGAGAGCTACATATCTGATTCATGAGCCCAGCACCAAGACCTGCCGTGGTTTTGAGCAAGCCCCCTATATCCTTCTAGCCTATTCCCTTCAATGACGTGATACTTATTTGTGAGCAAAGCTTTGTAAAATTATGATTACACGGGTGACAAAATGTGGAACAGAAATCTTAGGTGTGGAGTTGGGATGCATGGCTGTGTGGATTTGTTTGAGTTGACTCAAGGGCAAAGCTGATTCATATAGAATTCCTCAGGGAGTTTTCCTGGGTTTTGTTGAAAAATCTAGGATGTAGAAAGACTTCATTTTAACCCTGATTTTGGAGGCTTAATAACTGGCAAACACTTGATGTACACAGTTTATAACTCAAGTGTTTTATTTTCACATATGTTTTACACACAGATATGGAAAAGTTGTTCATGAGGGGCGTCCCTGGTGGTCCAGTCCTTAGGCGTCCACCTTGTAATGCAAGGGATGTGGGTTCGATCCCTGGTGTGAGAAGATTCCGCAGGTCGTGGGGCAACTCGGCCCGTGCGCCTCAGTTACTGAGCCCTCACTCTGGAGCCCAGGACCTGCAACGAGAGAACCAGGCCCTAAAACCGAGACTCAGTGCGGCCAAATAAATGTGTGATTTTTTAATGGATGTGTGTTTTTTTTTTAAGTTGTTTATGAAAGAAAACAGTTAAAATACAACACAAATTACTGATTCTGGTTGAGGACAAACATCTAGAGCAAGGGGGTCTTTACAGCGTCTGCTTTCTGCGGAGGTGGATTGAGAACTAAGGTTTCCTGCACCTTCCCTGAACCATGAGGCCAACGGGACTCTGACTCCTCCAGCCAATGAGAGGGAAGAAAATGGAAGCAGGAAAGCAGAGGCCTGGCATCCCCACACACCCTGCCTCTACCAGGGAGATAGGGAGATTGGGGCTGCATAGTCACCACCTCCCTTCATCCGAGTCTTGCCAGACAAGATCCAAGAGGCGAAGGAAAAGAAGTCTTTGCTTTTCAATGCAGCAGCCAAGTGCCTGGCTTAGGGGGCCCAGCAAGGACCTTCTCACCCTGTCTTTCCAATCAGGAAAGCTGGGGAAGGGGGAGGGTAGCTAGAAGTGCGGTTCTAGATTGCTCCTTCCTGGGGAATGAGTCACAAGTTCCTTCTGAAATATGAACAGGAAAATAAATGTTTCCTGGCTGTGCCTCAACACCAGTAAATAAAACGCCTGTGTGAATAAATTATCTCATGGGCCTCCCCAATGCCATCCAACACATGCTCACCAGGACCCAAATTCAATGAGCAGTCAGGGAGGGTGTGGCTGGTGATGAGTCTCCATATTTTAGAAAATTTACTGGAAACACAAAACTCTCCTGCTTAGAGAGAGCTTTGGTTTTTTATTTGGGTTTTTTGGAGGGTATGTCGGTTGTTAGAGAATTTGAAACACATTTTTCCACATCAACTGATGTTCTAAATCTAAATGGTGTTTGGCTTCTCAAAGCTGGCCCCCCAAAGTTTTTATAGCAGTACAGTCTCTGCCTTATTGTTTTCATGGGAAATTAATTACAAAATTAGCACAGTCAGAAATGCATTAGTCCTGGGTCCACACCAGTCCACCCCCTTCTCCCCCGCCATCTCCCTGGGCCGTGTGGTGGCACTCCCAGATGTAACAGCCAGTGGTCTCTCAGAAGGGAGAACGTGGTTAGATTCTCTGAGACCATAGTTCTTTGCTAATTCTCTACATCTACATCTACAAATTCTATCTGTGTCTGAATAAGAACTAGTAAGTACCTCTCAACAGCTATTTAACCATCTCTTCCTTAAGTGATCAAAATTGAGAGGAAAAGAGTTTTCTCATTCAATTACTCATTCCTTCATTCAACTTAAAAAAAATTTGGAACCTGAACATGTAGTTGTGAACCAAATAGATATAGTTCCTGCTTTCCTAGTTGTAGGTGGAGGGGTGGACGTAGGAAGGTAAACTATATAAGTTCTATATTAAGGAAAGAGGCAAATAAATACTATACTTGCAAATCACATCAAGTACTACAAAGAAAATAGGTGTTGGAGGGCTATGCCTCTAGGAAATGACATTTGTGCTGAGACCTGAAAGATGAGAAAGAGGCAGGAAGAGAGTGAATTTATGTGCTTTTGGCAGAAGATCTGGGAATGGGGTGTGAAGGTCAGTACACGCCAGCCTAAGATTAGTAAAGCTCTGAGATGGAGAAAAGTTTGGAGTGTTCAGGAAACTGACAGTAAGCTAGTGTCGCCAAGGCAACGTTGGAGAGGTGAGTGGGGATCAAATTATGCCAAGACTAGCTGGACAGTTCAGAGAGTTTATATTTCCTCCTTATTGCACTGGAAAGCCTTGAGGCTTTTAGGTAAGTTAATGTCCTCATCTGACTTACCTTTGAAAAATCTACTCTGGCTGGAATGTGGAGCATAGATTTGGTTGGGGGGGGCAACATGGGCAGCAAGAAGACCAGCTAGGAGCCAAGATGAGAGCTAAAGTTGGGTCGGCATTTGTGGTAGTAGAAATTCTGAATAGAAAGTTGCAGCTGATATCAATTTAGAAGGTGAGATTGACAGAACAGACTCATGGGTTGGTTGTGCGACTGGAGGGAAAGACTGGAGCACTTGGGTGGCTGAAAAGATCGTTGGCTAAGACGGAAGCAGCTGCTGCTGCTGAGTCGCTTCAGTCGTGTCCGACTCTGTGCGACCCCATAGACAGCAGCCCACCAGGCTCCTGTGTCCCTGGGATTCTCCAGGCAAGGACACTGGAGTGGGTTGCCATTTCCTTCTCCAATGCATGCATGCATGCTAAGTCGCCTCAGTCGTGTCCGACTCTGTGCGACCCCATAGACAGCAGCCCACCAGGCTCCTGTGTCCCTGGGATTCTTCAGGCAAGAACACTGGAGTGAGTTGCCATTTCCTTCTCCAATGCATGCATGCATGCTAAGTCGCCTCAGTCGTGTCCAACTCTGTGCGACCCCATGGACAGCCGCCCACCAGGCTCCTCCATCCACAGGATTCTCCAGGCAAGAACACTGGAGTGGGTTGCCATTTCCTTCTCCATGGAAGCAGCAAGAGGGCAGAAAGAGGTGAAGACTTGGCTTTGGCTGGTGGAGCTGGAGATGGCAGTGAGATTCTGAAAACACAGTCGGAAACTCAGAAGAGAGCTCTGAGCCAGAGATCCAAATATGGGAGTTGTTGGCACAGAGATGGTGTTTAAAGCCTCAGCGTGGAACTGTGCACTCCTCATTGCCTCTCCCACTTGCAGGCATAGGTGGACAAACTATCAGTGATGTGCATGGAGGAGGAGAAGGAAAGCAACTGGCCCACAATGGTTTAAGGAAACCATTTTCTGCCTCCTATTTTGATAAATCCACGTTCACCCTCAGCCTCTTGTAAGCATACAAACGAGCCTAAGAGAAAGCTAGATCCGGTTCTGATTTCTTGATCACAGAATATTGAAATATGGAGGGGAGGGATAAATTAGGAATTTGGGAATAACACATACACACTATCATGTAGAACACAGATAAATAATAAGTACCTACTGCATACCACAGGAACTTTACTCAATATTTGGTTAAAAAACCTATATGGGAAAAGAATCTGAAAAAGAAAAACACACACACACACACACATATATATATATATATAACTGAATCACTTTGCTGTGAAACTATCACCTGAAACTAATGCAGCAATGTAAATCAACTATACTTTGATAAATAATAAAATAAAAAGAATACTGAAAAAGATTCTCTAGCATTTTACATAATTCAGTTTTAATACTCCTCCTTCAAAATACACCAAAAATGAGGACATTTTCTCTGCATACAAGTGGACACGTTACTTTTAGGGACACTAAGGATGGCCATATTTCCTTGCATGGCTAAGTTGTGCTTGCTTTCCCACAATAATTAAAATCCGTGAGGATTCTAATTGCATCTGGATGTCTCTGCTGAGTTGGAACCTGTCACTCATCTAGAGCATCCCACACCAAATGGAAAGGACACGCTAAAGCCATGGCATTTGAGCAGACCCAGGTCCCACACTGTGAGCTGCCAGGGAGTGAGTAATTCTGGCCTTGGAAAGGGCACATTTGTAAAGCTAAATTAATACGTCCTGTTTTTCATCTGTGACTTCTCTCTGTTTCCAGTTTTAAACAGTCAGCTGCCTTGGTTACATGACCATGCAAAAAAAAAAATATGGGGTAGGGGGAGGTTTGTATGTTTATTGTCAATCCCAGAATGGACTCAACTCTTGGAAGCAACTCAATCAGTACTGATCCAGATGCTCAAAGGAGAGGAAGGAGAAATAAAACCCATCTACCTCATTACCTTTCTGAATGGAAACCCCCAAAGCATCTGACAGTCCCCAAGTCTGCTATCTTTATTCCCTGGTGGTGAAAAGCTGTGAAGCAGATGAGGAACATGAAAGCTTTCATTACATCAGCTCCCTTCCAACATTTTGGTTTTCATTTCATACGATAAGGTTGAAAGGCCCATTTGACTGTTATAAATTGCCTTTCCTCATCAAAGAACTCCAAGACCAGAGTCTATAAACATATCTGGACACTGTGTTTAGTTGTAAACCACTGGGAAAGAAAAATGAAATGACATCTAAACTAAAAGCCCGGCCCCTTTCCAATCTTCTTTATTTATTGCTATAAATCCAGTAAATAAGTCTTTAGTTTCTGTTGAGAATGAAAAGCTAACCAAACTCAGATTGAAAGGCATATGTGGCCCCAAGGCAAAGTACCCCCAAGCTCCACAAAACCAAATGCAAATGTCCCCTGCACAAGCAGCAGCCCTGATGTCGGAAGTTCTATATTTAAAAAAACGGACAACTTAGACGTCACTGGGAGGCATCTCCTTGTCTCCTAATTAAAGCTTTTACTTTCCTTTGACCAGGCCAGTTGCCCTGGGTAACTGCACAGAAGAGCTACATGCTAACAGTTGGAAGTAAAGATGACCCCCCCCCCCCCACCAAAATAGTTACAGTAGGACCTGAGGACTGAAAATGCATGTGCTGATTTCTTCTCATCAGGCAGAAGCTTCCAGGCTGGAACTTAAAATTGTTCATCCCCTGGATTATTGATTAAAAGAAGCTTGTAACTGTTAAGCTTCTAGAGTCAAAAAGACAAATTTGCGTGATCAGGCCATAACTGAAGCACACACAGAGGCCAAGAGATTTACAGGGCCCTTCCTTCCGGGGCAGTCAGAGTCACAGTGGAGAGCTGGGTGAAAGCAGCCAGCAGCACCCCCTTGGAGAAGAAGAGAGGGTGACAGGCGAGGTGTGTCCTATGTACAAGTCGCATAAAGGTAGGTGTGTCCTATGTACAAGTCGCATAAAGGTAGCACCACTTCATAACTCCTGGAAGAGATCATTTAACTAACCGATGAGCCATGGTTCTGTTTAGAATTCTATTCCCAGACCTAAGAGTTTATTTAAGCAAATCTTTGGCTATCACAGGAGCTGTCAGCCCACCAAAGTGCTTAAGCTGACTGTTGGGAAAAGCAAGACTCAGAAGAGCATCCTTCCAGAAAGGCAATTTCTACATTTTTAACTAGTGGGGTCACTGCGCCGGAGTGTCTTAATCTCTCTAATCCTCATTTTCTTCATCTACAAAATGGGAATGAGAATGATAGAATTATGTTGAGAATTAAATGAAATAACACAGGTTGAGGTCATTAGCACAGCACCTGGCAGACCATAAGCTCTCAATAAATGCTGGCAAAGATGATGCTCATTGATGAGTAAGCAGAAGAAAACTTTATTCAAACAATAATCCTCTATCTTTAGAGGATGTCTTTGAAAGTCTTACCTTTGTCTTTAAAAGTCTCAGCTTGTGTCAGCCATAAACTTGCTCATTCTTTTCCTTTGGCTTCAGACGTTGCCCAGTGTTTGGTTACAAGAGATGCTGCCTATGGAAAAATCTCTGAAAGATTTGGCAAGGCATTGGAGCGAGTCAGGATTGCTTGATTGGTCCAACATAGATTTCACACTTCTGATAGAAATGCACACTTCTTTGCATATTTAAAATTTTGTAAATGCCTGGAGCAATTAAAAAATGTCTGGGGCCCTTTCAGGCAGCGGCCAGCTCCTGCCTCTTTAGGAAGTGATCCCAGGGTGATGATGTCCCAGCCCGGTGATGACCTGGAGAGGTAATGACCCTGTGTTTATTTCCTTGTTGATTTCCCTTCCCTGGCTCCAAGCTCATTTTCCCATTGCCTGCAGGAAAACAACATCCAGGGGTGCGGTAGGCCTGACTTGGCAGCCCTAAAGGTGAACAAAAGGACCCCGGCTCTGGCAAGAGCAGAAGGAAGTTGCAGGGAGCCTCAGCCCATCCAAACCAGAACAGACACGTCGCTGACGATCAGTGGGAGCCACTCTCCCTGGAAGCTCCCCAGAGGCTGCTCTCGGGCTTATGGCTCAGCTCTGCGCTCAGCCTGCAGCAGGGGCAGGGGTGCGCTGATTCAGTCCCAGGTGGAGTGGATCTCATGTGTGTCTGGAAGACGGGGCAAGGAAATTTTCCCGGGCTACTGCTGAGTCAGAAAAACTCAGCTCCCAAATGGACTTCACCCGGAGGCCTCACACGCCTGGAAACTGATCCACAGTGCAGCAAAGGTAAGAGGCCTGCCTCCTCCAGAGGGCTGCGTCTCAGGCAATTGGAGAAAACTCTGTCCCTGACTCCCCTAGCCCAGCCCCCGCCCCACCCCTACCATACACCACACACACACACACACACACACACACACACACACTCTCTCTCTCTCTCTCTCTCTCTCTCTCACACACATCAACTTGTTCAGGAGAACCCAGGAATATTTTCAACACTCTAGAAAGGCCTCAGGTCATTTACTTTCTCTATGTTTGATTTTTTCTGCATTCTTCATGGATACCACTTCCTTGAGTTTCAAAAGTAAAAACTACTTTTTAATTTCATTTTTCACTGGCCAAGCTGGTCAGTCGAAATGTAAGTAATCCCACTGATGGTGACTGGGTTTCTATAACATTATTCTTCATCAGTATTCAAAACACATTCATGTGTTTTGTCCCATTTCTGTGGTAGAAATAGGCATTTCCATTACCATTTTACCCACAGAGGCACTTGGGTGCAGAGAAATTGTGACCGGCCCAGCAGTGTATAAGAAAGTGACAGACAGCTCATCTTGTCTCCATTCCTGCCTCTTTTCAGGAGAATGGTGACTCTATTTTCTAAACCAAATGCCAGACTACACTCTCTGTCGCATATTCCGGCAAATGGTCTGATGAGAGGATAGAATTTTAGCAACTGGAACTCTCTGGGAGAATCCAGAGATTGAGAGTCACGGTTCCCAGGACAATATGCCACCGTGTCATGTATCCTTGTCCACTTCCATCCCTGGACACTGAAACCAGTTCAGTGATGAGAGGTGGCCCCAGTGCCCACATGTCAGTGTGAGGTGCAGACCCGTGCCCAGCGGGTGCTGAAGCAGGCAGGGTTGGGGCTGGGGGAGGGGGCATGAGTGAGAAAGCTCTCCATGGGCGGGGAGCTTCACACTCGGGTTTAGCATGCTTAAGGAGAGGTTTCAGATCAGCACAGCCCCCGGGTAGGGAGGGAGTGTACATTTACAGCAAGACCACAGCAGCGGGCAGGAGGTGAAAGGCACAGACTGAAGAATTAGACCATCCAGTGGTGACTCCTGGCTCCGCCACCCACTGGCTCTGTTGTTGTCGTTCAGTCACTCGGTCGTGCCCGACTCTCTGTGACCCTGTGGACTGCAGCACACCAGGCTTTCCGGTCCTTCACTATCTCCTGGAGTTTGCTCAGACTCACGTGCATTGAGTCATTGGTGCCATCCAACCATCTCATCCTCTGTTGCCCCTTCTCCTCCTGTCTTTAATCTTTCCCAGCATCAGGGTCTTTTCCAATGAGATGGCTCTTTGCATTAGGTGACCAAAGTATTGGAGCTTCAGCTTTATGTCTGGGGTAATTCAGGTAACACCTCTGACCTCAGTTTTTTGACGTGTAAAATGGGAACAGTTGGTGATACCTACCTTAAGGAGTTGTTTTAAGGTATAAATGAGATAACACATATGAAATCTTTGCTGGCTCATGAGTGTTCAACACATACTAACTGGCTCCATGGGAGATGCCAGGGGTAAAGATAAGAGGAGCCCTACCCTCGATTTGATCACAAGATCATGAGCTCCAATATATGCAGTGCAGTAAGGGCTGTGGGATGGCAGAGGAGGGATCCACTCGGTCTGGGAGATTCCGGGTGGAGGTTCTGGGCAGCCTGTTGGGGGAGGTGGGGAGAAGTTACACAGCAGAGGTCCTGTGTGTGGGAAGGTGGCAGAGAACAGAACTGTACTGATTTGACTTTGAACACCAACTTCATCCTCCCCCAGATGCCCCCCCGAGAGTCTGCTGGGACTGCCGTCACAGTACCACAGTCTGCATGGCTTAAACAACAGAAATGCATTTTGTCGTAGCTCTGGAGCCCGAAGTCCAACATCAGGGTGAGGCCATTCACCTTGGCTTGTAGACAGCCATCTTTTTGCTGTGTCCTCACGTGGCCATTCCTCTTTAAGGAGAGTGTCTCTCTGTATGTCCAAATTTCATCTTCTTAAGAGAGACAGCCGTTAGTTGGATTAGAGTCTACCCTAAAGGTCTCTAACTCAGTCACCTCTCTCAGGGCCCTTTCCAGCCACATTCTGAGATATGGGACTTCAGCATATGAATCTGGGGGCGGGGGATACAATTCAACCCATAATGTTGAGGCTGTTACTAAGACTTCCCACGCCTTACTTCCTCATTTACAAGATGGGGACAATTTACTTAACAAGGAGAACCATTGTAATGATTATAAAAAGAACCTGTGAAGCATCTGTCCCAGTTTCTGACTCTTAGAAGGTATACAGTAGGCAGTAGTGGTTACTATCAGCACTTTAGGCCAAGTCTCAAAAGAACATGGGGTCCCCTGCACAGTCCATGTTCCAGATGGACATTGGAGAACTGGCCCTCAGGTATCCTGCAGACGTTTGGACAGGGCAAGGGGGCATTCAGTGCTTCCACTTCCTTGGTTCTGACAGAAAGCCCATCATCAGATAAGTCAAGTGGCTGGCCTGTGTCCTACAGAAACTATGTTCTCTCTGTCTAGTTACTCAAGAATCTGGATGTCCATTCTTTACTAAATGACTTGGGTGAGAATGACCATCTCTGCACCTCAGCAGAGAACCAGCACTTGGCAGACACACACCTGGGGCAGCCACTCCAAGCTCTGTCCTCCCAAGGCAGGCCCTAGGCACCTGTGTCCTGGCAAGGCTGGAAAACAGTATAATTCCAACCTACATCACTAGATACAGATATAGATATATTATTTTGAAAAATCTCAAACTTACAGAAAAGTTGCCAGTACAATACAGTACAAAAAATTCTATAATGAATTTGTCCTGAACCCTTTGAGAGTAAGCTGCCAAAGAGATGCCTCATCTTCCATAAATACTTGAGGATGCATTTCCCATACACAGTATATCTCCCACACAACCACAAAATCAGGAGCTTAATGTTGATACATTACTATTATCCTATCCTCAGACTCTAGGAAGTTTTCATTAATTGTCATTGGATCCTCAGATCAGTTCAAGTTCTTGTCACTTGTCCCCAAAATAGTCTTTATAGCAAAAAGAATACTTTCAAATCAAGTGTTGTATTTAGTTGTCATGTCTCCTTAATCTACTTCAATATGGACTCTTTCCTCAGTATTTCCTTCACTTTCATGACCTTGACAGGTTTCTTTTTTTCTTTTTTTTTCTTGAATACTGGCTGATTATTCTGTAGAATGTTCCTCACTTTGAATTTGAGTTTTCTCACATTTAGATTCAGGTTCTAACTTTGGCAAGAATATCACAAAAGTGATGCCACGCTCTTCTCATTGCTCTATCATATGGCAAAAGATTTTAAATTCTTTTGAGAATTTCACTGAGGCCCCAGTCTCCAAATAGGAGATCATTGAGAGTAGTTGGTTAAAGTGATGTCTTCTAGGGATCTCCGCTGGAAAGTTCCTCTTCCTCCTTTTTTTTTTTCCATTTATTTTTATTAGTTGGAGGCTAATTACTTTACAACATTACAGTGGTTTTTGTCATACATTGAAATGAATTAGCCATGGATTTACATGTATTCCCCATCCCAGTCCCCCCTCCCACCTCCCTCGCCACCCGATCCCTCTGGGTCTTCCCAGTCCACCAGGCCTGAGCACTTGTCTCATGCATCCAACCTGGGATGGTGATCTGTTTCACCCTAGATAATATACATGTTTCGATGCTGTTCTCTTGAAACATCCCACCCTCGCCTTCTCCCACAGAGTCCACAAGTCTGTTCTATACATCTGAGTCTCTTTTTCTGTTTTGCATATAGGGTTATCGTTACCATCTTTCTAAATTCCATATATATGTGTTAGTATACTGTAATGGTCTTTATCTTTCTGGCTTACTTCGCTCTGTATAATGGGCTCCAGTTTCATCCATCTCATTAGAACTGATTCAAATGAATTCTTTTTAATGGGTGAGTAATATTCCATGGTGTATATGTACCACAGCTTCCTCATCCATTCATCTGCTGATGGGCATCTAGGTTGCTTCCATGACCTGGCTATTATAAACAGTGCTGCGATGAACATTGGGGTGCACGTGTCTCTTTCAGATCTGGTTTCCTTGGTGTGTATGCCAAGAAGTGGGACTGCTGGGTCATATGGCAGTTCTATTTCCAGCTTTTTAAGAAATCTCCACACTGTTTTCCATAGTGGCTGTACTAATTTGCATTCCCACCAACAGTGTAAGAGGGTTCCCTTTTCTCCACACCCTCTCCAGCATTTATTGCTTGTAGACTTTCGGATAGCAGCCATCCTGACTGGCGTGTAATGGTACCTCATTGTGGTTTTGATTTGCATTTCTCTGATAATGAGTGATGTTGAGCATCTTTTCATGTGTTTTTTTGCCATCTGTATGTCTTCCTTGGAGAAATGTCTGTTTAGTTCTTTGGCCCATTTTTTGATTGGGTCATTTATTTTTCTGGAGTTGAGCTGGAGGCGTTACTTGTATATTTTTGAGATTAATCTTTTGTCTGTTGCTTCGTTTGCTATTATCTTCTCCCAATCTGAGGGCTGTCTTTTCACCTTGCTTATAGTTTCCTTTGTTGTGCAAAAGCTTTTAAGTTTCATTAGGTCCCATTTGTTTACTTTTGCTTTTGTTTATAAAATTCTGGGATGTGGGTCATAGAGGATCCTGCTGTGATTTATGTCAGAGAGTGTTTTGCCTATGTTCTCCTCTAGGAGTTTTATAGTTTCTGGTCTTACATTTAGATCTGTAATCCATTTTGAGTTTATTTTTGTGTATGGTGTTAGAAAGTGTTCTAGTTTCATTCTTTTACAGGTGGTTGACCAGTTTTCCCAGCACCACTTGTTAAAGAGGTTGTCTTTTTTCCATTGTATATCCTTGCCTCCTTTGTCAAAGATAAGATGTCGATAGGTTCGTGGATTTATCTCTGGACTTTCTGTTCTGTTCCATTGATCTTTATTTCTGTTTTTGTGCCAGTACCATACTGTCTTGATGACTGTGGCTTTGTAGTATAGTCTGAAGTCAGGCAGGTTAATTCCTCCAGTTCCATTCTTCTTTCTCAAGGTTACTTTGGCTATTCCAGGTTTTTTGTATTTCCATACAAATTGTGAAATTATTTGTTCTAGTTCTGTGAAAAATACCGTTGGTAGCTTGATAGGGATTGCATTGAATCTATAGATTGCTTTGGGTAGTATAGCCATTTTGACAATATTGATTCTTCCAATCCATGAACACGGTATATTTCTCCATCTGTTTGTCTCCTCTTTGATTTCTTTCATCAGTGTTTTATAGTTTTCTATGTATAGGTCTTTTGTTTCTTTAGGTAGATACACTCCTAAGTATTTTATTCTTTTTGTTGCAATGGTGAATGATATTGTTTCCTTAATTTCTCTTTCTGTTTTCTCATTGTTAGTGTATAGGAATGCAAGAGATTTCTGTGTGTTAACTTTATATCCTGCAACTTTACTGTATTTGTTGATTAGCTCTAGTAATTTTCTGGTAGATTCTTTAGGGTTTTCTATGTAGAGGATCATGTCATCTGCAAACAGAGAGAGTTTCACTTCTTCTTTTCCTATCTGGATTCCTTTTACTTCTTTTTCTGCCCTGATTGCTGTGGCCAACACTTCCAAAACTATGTTGAATAGTAGTTGTGAGAGTGGGCACCCTTGTCTTGTTCCTGATTTCAGGGGAAATGCTTTCAATTTTTCACCATTGAGGGTGATGCTTGCTGTGGGTTTGTCATATATAGCTTTTATTATGTTGAGGTATGTTCCTTCTATTCCTGCTTTCTGGAGAGTTTTAATCATAAATGGATGTTGAATTTTGTCAAAGGCTTTTTCTGCATCTATTGAGATAATCATATGGTTTTTATCTTTCAATTTGTTAATGTGGTGTATTACATTGATTGATTTGCGGATATTAAAGAATCCTTGCATTCCTGGGATAAAGCCAACTTGGTCATGGTGTATGATTTTTTTAATATGTTGTTGGATTGTTTGCTAAAATTTTGTTAAGGATTTTTGCATCTATGTTCATCAGTGATATTGGCCTGTAGTTTTCTTTTTTGTGGCATCTTTGTCTGGTTTTGGAATTAGGGTGATGGTGGCCTCATAGAATGAGTTTGGAAGTTTACCTTCTGCAATTTTCTGGAAGAGTTTGAGTAAGATAGGTGTTAGCTCTTCTCTAAATTTTTGGTAGAATTCAGCTGTGAAGCCATCTGGTCCTGGGATTTTGTTTGCTGGAAGATTTCTGGTTACAGTTTCGATTTCCTTGCTTGTGATGGGTTTGTTAAGATCTTCTATTTCTTCCTGGTTCAGTTTTGGAAAGTTATACTTCTCTAAGAACTTGTCCATTTCTTCCAAGTTGTCCATTTTATTGGCATAGAGCTACTGGTAGTAGTCTCTTATGATCCTTTGTATTTCAGTGTTGTCTGTTGTGATCTCTCCATTTTTGTTTCTAATTTTGTTAATTTGGTTCTTCTCCCTTTGTTTCTTAATGAGTCTTGCTAATGGTTTGTCAATTTTGTTTATTTTTTCAAAAAACCAGCTTTTAGCTTTGTTGATTTTTGCTATGGTCTCTTTAGTTTCTTTTGCATTTATTTCTGCCCTAATTTTTAAGATTTCTTTCCTTCTACTAACCCTGGGGTTCTTCATTTCTTCCTTCTCTAGTTGCTTTAGGTGTAGAGTTAGGTTATTTATTTGACTTTTTTCTTGTTTCTTGAGGTAGGCCTGTAATGCTATGAATCTTCCCCTTAGCACTGCTTTTACAGTGTCCCATAGGTTTTGGGTTGTTGTGTTTTCATTTTCATTTGTTTCTATGCATATTTTGATTTCTTTTTTGATTTCTTCTATGATTTGTTGGTTATTCAGAAGCGTGTTGTTTAGCCTCCATATGTTTCAATTTTTAATAATTTTTTTTCTGTAATTGAGATCTAATCTTACTGCACTGCGGTCAGAAAAGATGACTGGAATGATTTCAATTTTTTTGAATTTACCAAGACTAGATTTATGGCCCAGGATGTGATCTATTCTGGAGAAGGTTCCATGTGCACTTGAGAAAAAGGTGAAGTTGATTGTTTTGGGGTGAAACGTCCTATAGATGTCAATTAGGTCTAGCTGGTCCATTGTGTCCTTTAAAGTTTGTGTTTCCTTGTTCATTTTCTGTTTAGTGGATCTATCCATAGTTGTCAGTGGGGTATTAATTAAAGTCTCCTACTATTATTGTGTTACTGTTAATTTCCTCTTTCATACTCGTTAGCGTTTGCCTTACATATTGCGGTGCTCCTATGTTGGGTGCATATATATTTATAATTGTTATATCTTCTTCTTGGATTGATCCTTTGATCATTATGTAGTGTCCATCTTTGTCTCTTTTCACAGCCTTTATTTGAAAGTCTATTTTATCTGATATGAGTATTGCGACTCCTGCTTTCTTTTGGTCTCCGTTTGCGTGGAGTATTTTTTTCCAGCCCTTCACTTTTAGTCTGTATGTGTCCCTTGTTTTGAGGTGGGTCTCTTGTAGACAGCATATATAGGGGTCTTGCTTTTGTATCCATTCAGCCAGCCTTTGTCTTTTGGTTGGGGCATTCAACCCATTTACATTTAAGGTAATTATTGATAGGTATGGTCCTGTTGCCATTTATTTTGTTGTTTGGGGTTCACGTTTATTCCACCTTTCTGTGTTTCCTGTCTAGAGAAGATCCTTTAGTATTTGTTGAAGAGCTGGTTTGGTGGTGCTGAATTCTCTCAGCTTTTGCTTGTCTGTAAAGCTTTTGAGTTCTCCTTCGTATCTGAATGAGATCCTTGCTGGGTAGAGTAATCTAGGTTGTAGGTTATTCTCCTTCATTACTTTAAGTATGTCCTGCCATTCCCTTCTGGCCTGAAGGATTTCTATTGATAGATCAGCTGTTATCCTTATGGGAATCCCTTTCTGTGTTATTTGTTGTTTTTCCCTTGCTGCTTTTAATATTTGTTCTTTGTGTTTGATCTTTGTTAATTTGATTAATATGTGTCTTGGGGTGTTTCGCCTTGGGTTTATCCTGTTTGGGACTCTCTGGGTTTCTTGGACTTGGGTGGCTATTTCCTTCCCCATTTTAGGGAAGTTTTCAGCTATTATCTCAAGTATTTTCTCATGGCCTTTCTTTTTGTCTTCTTCTTCTGGGACTCCTATGATTCGAATGTTGGGGCGTTTCACATTGTCCCAGAGGTCCCTGAGGTTGTCCTCATTTCTTTTGATTCTTTTTTCTTTTTTCCTCTCTGCTTCATTTATTTCCACCATTTTATCTTCTAACTCACTTATCCTATCTTCTGTCTCTGTTATTCTACTCATGGTTCCCTCCAGAGTGTTTTTGATCTCATTTATTTCATTATTCATTTTTAATTGACTTCTTTTTATTTCTTCTAGGTCCTTGTTAAACCTTTCTTGCATCTTCTCAATCTTTGTCTCCAGGCTATTTATTTGTAACTGCATTTTGTTTTCAAGATTTTGGATCATTTTTATTATCATTATTCTAAATTCTTTTTCAGGTAGATTCCCTATTTCCTCCTCTTTTGTTTGACTTGGTGGGCTTTTTTCATGTTCCTTTACCTGTTGGGTATTTCTCTGCCTTTTCATCTTGTTTAGATTGCTGTGTCTGGAGTGGGCTTTCTGTATTCTTGTGGTCTGTGGTTCCTTTTTATTGTGGAGGTTTCACCCAGTGGGTGGGGTTGGACGATTGGTTTGTCAAGGTTTCCTGGTTAGGGAAGCTTGTGTCAGCGTTCTGGTGCATGGAATTGGATTTTTTTCTCTCTGGAGTGCAATGGAGTGTCCAGTAATGAGTTTTGTGATGGGTCTATGTGTTAGGTGTGACTTTGGAGAGCCTGTATGTTGACACTCAGGTCTATGTTCCTGCATTGCTAAAGAATTTGTGTGGTATGTCTTGTACTGGAGCTTTTTGGCTCTTGGGTGGTGGTTGGTTTTGGTGTAGGTATGGAAGCTTTTGGATGATCTCTTATTCCTTAATGTTCCGTGTAGTCAGGAGTTTTCTGGTTTTCTCAGGTTTTGGGCTTAAGTCTCCTGCCTCTGGATTTCAGTTTTATTCTTCCAATAGTCTCAAGACTTCTCCAACTATACAGTACTGATAATAAAACTTCTAGGTTAATGGTGAAAAGATTCTCCACCGTGAGAGACAACCAGAGAGGTTCACAGAGTTACATGAAGAATAGGAGAGGGAGGAAGGAGATAGAGGTGAGCAGGAGGAGAAAAAGGGGACTCAAGAGGAGAGAGACAGATCTACGCAGTTATCTGTTCCCAAAGTGTTCTCCGTAGCCCAGACACCCACAAAGATTCACATAGTTGGATTGGGAAGAAAAGGGGAATTTAGGAAACAGAGGTGTTCTGAGGTAGAAAACAGAGAGTCAAAAGTGGGAGAGTATCACCACACTCCTGAACAGAAATGGGAACTGAATATTGGATTCTTAAATGTCCAAAATTTATATCACATACTGAAAAACAAAGATTAAAAATCTAGTGTAGGGGTTAGACTCTTTGAAATACAATATTTAAAAACAAAAACAAAAACACACAAAAAAATTAGAAATGTATATGAAGTTTGGTGTAAAAATAGGGTTTCTCTCTTTTTTTTTTTGCAAGGTTATAGTGAAATGAAAATGAAAATTAAGGAATAATAGAGGAGTATTAGAGGACTTTAAAAGGAAATAGGAGAGAAAAACAAGAAAAAGAAAAAAAAAGAAAAAAAAATTTTTTTCCCCTAATTAAAAAAATCATAAAAATATATGAAAATGAAAGTTGAGGAGTAATGGGGGAGTAATTGGGAATTTTAAAAGAAAATAAAGGAGAAAAAATAAAAAATAAAGGAAAGAAAAAAAAATTTTTTTTAATTAAAAAAATATATACATATATATATCTAGGAATTCCTCTGGAGTTGTTGCAGTCAGTGTAGGTTCAGTTCAATTTCAGATAGCTCCTCTTTCCAGCTTACACTTCTCGATATCTGTAGGTCCCTTCCCTTGTAGCCGGTGTTACCTTCAGGGATTTTAATCTGTTGCACCGGTCCTTTCTGAAGCGGTTCCCTTTGTTTATTTGGCTTCTGTTTGCTGTCTCTTTGGTGTCTAATTTCCGCCCTGACACAGGCGGGCGGAGGTGATCTCTTATTTAGGTTCGCTAGTTCAGTTCAGTCCTGCTACGGGGAGGGCGGGCGCTGCAGACAGATACCGCTCTGTGTGGATAGCGCTCACCATGTTCCGGCCACACTGGGTTTGCCCCGCTCACGGGTGTCTGTGCTTTCGCCATCTACACTGCTCAGGCTCCCGGCTGCTCTACATGGAGCGGGCCCTGTGTTGAGTGCGGTTCCAGTTTTCGGGTACTCCACAAAAGCGCAGATTCGGTTGCGCCTGCGTTTTGTGCCTTCCCTGGCCTGAGCCGTTCAGGCAGCCAGGGGCTTGGGCGCACTCTCCCAGGATGTGGCGTGCCTTTTCCCTCCGCAGCGAGCAGCCCAGCAGACAGAGGCTTGGGCGCAATCTCCCCGGGTACGGCGCGGCTTTTCCCTCCGCGGCGAGCGGCTTTTCCCTCCGCGGCAAGTGGCTCAGGCAGACAGAGGCTTGGGCGCAAACTCCCCGGGTACGGCGCAGCTTTTCCCTCCGCGGCGAGCGGCCCAGGCAGCCAGAGGCTTGGGCGCAATCTCCCCAGGTACGGTGCGCCTTTTCCCTCCGCGGCGAGCGGCCCAGGCAGCCAGAGGCTTGGGCGCACTCTCCCCGGGTACGGCGCGCTTTTTCCCTCCGCGGCCCCAGCGCGCGCCGCCAGTCGCGTCTCAGGAAGTCCTCTTCCTCCTTTTTTAAATTCATAAGTGTTCTGTAGAAAAGGACCTTGAAATTGTGTAAAATCTCATACCCATCAAACTGTCAATGTGTCCTTTTGTATGTTCCCATCATTATTTGCACTTCCTTACCTCCTATTACAATGAGCCTTATAGACAGTCGGGGAGCTCTGGTTCCATTTAGTGGGAAATTATTTAGAATCCAAATTCTCAGTTAGGCAGGCTCATTGCTGCCTTAGGTATTGCTGTTCCCCAGCTCTTTCAGTAGAAGAGCTAGTGTGTGAGCGTGTGTGTGAGTGTGTGTGTGCATCTTTATTTATTTCTATAGATGATTTGTATGTATTGAAAACCAGAATTTCACTCTCATACTTTCAATTCCAGTCCAACCCCGCATGTTTCATTCTAGCTTTCTCCCTTTCTGTACTGTAAGTTCCTTCTCTCACATTACAGAGCCTGTTTTCCATTATCCTTAATATGCTTGCTTGTTTGACCAATCCCCTGCGTGTAACCAACCGCTATCATGACCACTGATGTCATGACCTCCCCTCAGGTACCCTCCTCATCCCGCTTGGATTCTGACACTCGAGCCAGGCTGTCCTTCCAGAGGACTCCCTTCCTCTGCCCATCCAGGGTCTGGCCCTTGTGCAGGGCGGCCCTTCTATGTGGCTAATCTCCTTACTCTATCTGGACCAGCATACCCTCTCCACCCGCCACGTGGGTGATTACCTTACTCAGACCCCGTTAATGGCCTTAAGTATTAAACTAAATTAGTTAGGAAGAGAAGATGAAGAAGACAGTCATTCAACTTTAACATTTTTTTAAAACTTGGAAGTGGTCCTACGATCCATGGTATGCATTTGTACACATGTAAGCCTTGTCAGTGTCTTTGATTAGTGGGGAGTAGTCTCTGCCGTATGAATCGGGCATGTGTTTCCACTAGCACTGAAGGCATGGGGTCTACACCACTGATTCAATCCCATTGAAGACCTCTCCAGTCTACACAGATGTGGGCCTCCCACCCCACTGTCTGCTCAGAGTACCAACAACATTTCTAGGGTGAGAGCTGCCATTTGGACAATCATTACTCCATCTTCTACACCAAGTCCCAGGCTGGTTTCTGCCTCATTTATTTTCTTAAGACCAGGTACCAAGCATTTACTATGAATCAAGTACTTGGCTAGGTTGGGACACAGAGATTTAAAAACTTGTTCTCTGCACTCAGGGAGCTCTCAGTCCACGTGAGAAACAGACAAGAGTCAGACAGGTACAATTCCAGGTGGCAAGGTGCAATGTGAGCTGTCTGAACAGCCAGCCACAGGAAGACACCTAGCCCACCAGAGAAGGCAGAGGGGGTATACCCAAGGGGAACCCCGAATGGGGGTTAATGAGGTGGGACCGCAGGAAGGAGGACCCAAGGAGAGCTGTGCAGAAGGGCCCGAGGTGCGGGGAGAGCTGGAAAGGCAGCTGCAGACTGGTGGAGGCGGGCCCACATGCCGGGTTAATACGCCTGGAGTTTATTTTAGACTTTAGGACAAGAGGCTCTGAAGCCCAATGTTCTGGGTTCAAATCCTGGTTCTGCCATTTACTAGCTGTCTGCTCTTAGGCAAGTGACTGCCCTGTGCCTCAGTTTCCTTGACTATAAAACCAGAGATTATAATCATGCTTATCTCATGGAATTGATATAATGAGTAAATTAGTTATTTTATATAGTGCACAGAAGAAAACATAGCCTATAAACAGAAAGTAATAAATATTAGGTGCTATTATCATTTCCCACTAGATGGCTCAAAAAGAGATTGTGGTAGTTTAATCACTCAGTCGTGTCTGACTCTTGCAACCCCGTGAACTGTAGCCCACCAGGCTCATCTGCCCATGGGATTCTCCAGGCAAGAATACTGGATGGTTGCCGTTTCCTTCTCCAGGGGCTCTTCCTGACCCAGGAATCGAGCCTGGATCTCCTGCATTGCAGGCAGATTCTTTACTGACTGAGCTACGAGAGACTGGCAAAGCCAAGACAGCAAACATATCATTAGTTAAAAGAAAGAGAAGTTTTTAAAAATAGATATGGGCATTTCAAAAGAAACTCTATGCTGTTATTTTGGAAAAATCAGAACTTTGTTGTCCTTCTCTAAGCACATTCTATGGTTTACTGTTGTTTTTCTTTTGCCATTTTTGGAGGGATGGGAAACCACCATAATCTTTCCATTGTTGCAGCCTCTAAAGGCCCCAGAGAGGTGTTACAGACGACAAACTGCAGAGACCTCCTCTCTCATATTTCACTTAATATGTAGTATTCTCAGGGTTCATTCATGTTGTGGTAGGTGTCAGAATTTCCTTCCTTTTTAAGTCTGAGTAGTATTCCATTATATGTTTATACCCTACTTTGTTTATTCATTAATCTGTTCATGGATATTTGAGTTTCTTTCATCCCATGGCTATTGTGAATAATGCTTCTAAAAATATGGTGTACAAATATCAGTTTGGGTTCCTGTTTTCAGTTATTTTGGACGTATACTCAGAAACAGAATTGCTGGTTCATATTGTAATTCTATTGTTAAGTCTTTGAGGAGTCACCACACCAATTCCCCATTTTCCTTAAGTGCTCTTGCTCATTCCTGGAAGTGGGGTTGTCAGCAAGCTGGTTCCTTCGATGGGGTGAGGGTGGGAGTGGATAAGTGAATTGAGCTGCAGGGTTGGCTTAGGTGGTCTGCCTGACATCTTGGTGGTGCTGTGTGCAAGGATCATGTGTAGTGCCCTGCTTTTGCTCCTGGTACTTCAGAAGTGGAAATTATGTTTTAGCCTTTTTTTTAAAATTTTTATTTTATATTGGAGTACAGTTGATTTGCAGTGTAATGTTAGTTTTAAGTGTACAGCAAAGTATAGTTACACATGTAATTTTACCTATTCTATTTCAGATTCTTTTCCCATATAAGTTATTACAGAGTATTGAGCAGAGTTACTTGTGTTATAGAGTAAGTCCTTGTTGGTTATCTCTTTTATATATAGTAGTATGTATATATTAATCCCAGCTTCCTAATTTATCCCTCCCCTCCCAAACTTTCCTCTTTGGTAACCATAGGTTTGTTTTCTAAGTCTGAATCTATTGCTATTCTGTATTATGTTCATTTGTATGATTTTCTTAGGAGAAGGCAATGGCAACCCACTCCAGCACTCTTGCCTGGAAAATCCCCCGGACAGAGGAGCCTGGTAGGCTGCAGTCCATGGGGTCACTAAGAGTCGGACATGACTGAACGACTTCACTTTCACTTTTCACTTCCATGCATTGGAGAAGGAAATGGCAACCGACTCCAGTGTTCTTGCCTGGAGAATCCTGGGGACAGCGGAGCCTGGTGAACTGCTGTCTGTGGGGTCACACAGAGTTGGACACGACTGAAGCAACTTAGCAGCAGCATCAGACCTATCATTTTCTTAGATTCCATATGTAAGTTATATATGTCTTTCTCTGTCTGACTTACTTCACTTAATACAACAATCTCTAGATCATCCATGTTGCTGCAAATGGCATTATTTCATTCTTTTTTAGGGCTGAGTAATATCCCATTGTATATATGTACCACATCTCCATTATCCATTCATCTACAATGGACATTTAGGTTGCTTCCATGTCTTGGCTGTTGTGAATAGTGCCGCAGTGAACATTGGGGTATCTTTTTGAATTATGGTTTTCTCCTGATATAGGACCAGAATTAGGATTGCTGGATCATATGGTAGCTCTATGTACAGTTTTTTAAAGGAAACTCATACTGTTCTCCATAATTTTACCAATTTACATTCCCATCAACATTGTACAAGGGTTCCCTTTTCTCCACATCCTCTCCAGCATTTATTGTTTGTAGACTTTTTGATTACAGCCATTCTGACCAGTGTAAGGTGACACCTTATTGTAGTTTTGATTTGCATTTCTCTAATAATTAACAATGCTGAGAATATTTTCATGTGCTTTCTGAGGTTTTGGCCTTTTTATACCTATTGTTCATAATTTTCCCCAACTGTGCATGCACACAATTATTTTTAGTCACTTAATAATTTCTTTGTACTCTGTTGCTCGAGGAGACATTTGTCCAGTTGCAAGCACTCCAGTAGGGGGTCCCAGGCCCTGTCCTGTTCTCAGCTACAGATGGAAAGTATGAGGTAGAACAATGGTCACATGCTAACATGGCCCATTTCTGGCCAGCAGAGTGTTTTTAATTTTTTATACTTGCCACCAATATCTAAAAATCAGGAGATTTCATATAAAAATCCAAATTCCAAACTGTTAAAATGTAGTAAAAACCTAGCCACACTGGTCCCACTGAGTCATTAATTCATTCAACAGATGTGATTAGGTGACAGTTCAGTGCCAGGCATCACTATGGATTCTGGGGATATAGCAGAGGTGAGAGATGGTAAACAGATAAGATAATTCAGAAAATGATGAATGCTATGAATAAGCAGGGTTAGGGGCTAGGGACTGACAGTGGGGGGAGATGATGCTATTTGAGTACAATGGCCAGGAAAGACCTCTCTGCATTCGCCACAGTCTACACCGTGCTGTCACCACCACTTACTTCAGTCATTTACTGCCACTTCCCTGGCAAGTAAAGGCATCTGAGAGTATGAACTCTGCAATAACAGTGATTGGAAATATAATCAAGAATTTAAACTGGGAACAAGGGAAATAAAAATAAGATTAGGATGACAAGACCAGAGGAAATAAGTAAGTATGAATGCCAAAAGAGCCTTCATTACTGATACAGCTGGGCATCAGATTGAACCCTAAACTTCCAGACAACTAGCGCAAAAGAGAGATATGTCCAATGACATCATCCTCATTTTTAGAAAGGAAGAAAGCAAGTCATTCCTTTATATACAGAGCTTTCCTCACTTAAACTTGGAGTAGAAATTGACCATATCAGGCTTTTTATAAAGGGAACTGTGAATGATATAGTGATCAGTACCCTCACGAACACACGCACAGGAGTATGATGCATTCCACTGATCGGTCATTCATTCAAAACCCCTTTGTTGAGACACTAACATAAGCACTACCAATGTAAAAAATGCCTGTTGTTTTCTATTCCCTTAGTGTCCGTAGGTAAGAGATGAGGGTATCTCTTATGAGAATGTGGTTGTACGAACGTCAAGATAATGCCATGCAGACCTCTTCTCCTGCTGATTTCAGTTCACGGAGTATCAGAAGGATGCACAGAATGCCTGTCACTCAAACTCTCGTCCTTCCATGAATCCATCTTCTCGCCGCTGCTTAGACAGAGGGGGATTAAGAGCAGAATTGGCAGTTCTATGTGACTTTCCTCAGTGATAGCCACTCCTATTACTAAAACGCAATTTTTGTGGCCCTTGAACTTTCTGATTTAAGTAGATAAACCTTTTTCTCTCTCTGGACTAGCCCAGTGGGGGAAATACCTATGATTACACATTCTGACTGCTTAATACTGAGAATAGCCCACACAAGGGAAGGAAATTCCTACATCTATTCATTCACCCACTGCATGAGAAGTCTCTGCCACACTCCTGGGCTGGTGACCTAGTACTGGGAAATCTAATCTGTCTTCTAGAATGCTCCTGGGAGCTCTTTCATGGCTTCAGTGTCCAAAGCTTCTTAAGGGCTAACAGAGCCCAAAGGATTCCTACATTGCATATCCCCTAAGTAGAATGCATATCCATGTTTTCAAATATGTCTCCTGCCCCACAAGAAAACACACAGGCAGAAAAAGAGTTAAGCAAATTTTCTACTCTAATTTTTCGGCCTGGGGGTTGCTTAGCTGAGTCCTTATCACTGGGATTATCTCTTGGCTCACTGGCGATGTTGCGGACTCACTCTCCTACGCTTGGCAAGAACGAAGTATTGTCTGAGGTCCAGGGCCAAACTCTCCTTCTCCCTCACTCTTCTGAAAGCTGAGAAGAGCCTTTGGACTGAGCTGGTTGTAATCCCTACCCAGACTTCCTCCACCCCATTACCATACTTCTCTGTTACTCGGACTAAATGTCCCCTTTGAGCCAACCTCACAGAACTGGTTCTCTAGGTTTGCAACAATGACCTTCCAGAAACACCCTGAGCTCAAACTGGCTCGAGCCTCATAGTCTCTGCTTGGCCATCTGGCAAAGAGGCCCTGCTGGTGCCAAAGTAACCGACCCCACCTGAGATCTGATCCAAGTCACCTGACATGGAATCCTGCTCTATCCTGCAACGGGACAGCCCAAGAGTCCCCAAGGGTTTGCTGAAAGAGTCCAAGCTAGTGCTGTGTTTCTGACAAACTTCACTGTGTAAATTTCTTTCCATGGACCATGAACAAATATATAGGCTTAAATCTATACACATGCATAAACACCTCAATACAGACTACATTGTTTCAGTTTAAACCATTTTTCATTCATTTCTTTTTATCACTAAAGTCAAGTTGAAAACAGTGCATCCAATGCACCCACTGGGCTTTGTTTCTATAGAGAGGGTTAACATTATTACGACTTTTAGAGTGAATGCTTTGAAGACTAGTAAAAAAAAATTGTCACCAGCTGGCACTGGGGGGCTAGGAAACACCTAGAAAAGGTGCTTTGAGTTCAGCAGGTGCTTAATTCACAGAATAATGATAGTCACTTCTGAGTTCTTTTCACGTGTCAGACCCTGTCAAACTCTTCACGTGGCTTGGCTTATCTGGTTTAATTCTCATGCTTCTGAAAACCACTAAGGTCATTTCTATGTTTTAGATGGAAAGCTGAGGCTTAAAGAGGTTACGTCATTTGCCCAAAGTCAGGTAGCAGCAGGACTGGGTTTGAAGCCAGGTCAGTTACATGGCAGTTCTTAACAGAGGGGAGAAGGGAAGGCGGTGGGAGGGTCACAGGTTTCGGGCAGCTCGCTGCTCACAACCCCTCAAGCTTCATGATCAACTCTCTGTATCTATACTGTGGCGCTCCTCTGCTTAAAGGACATAGAACCAGTTTTTCAGAATCTGCAGTCATATTTTCTGTCCATTCTTGTTGACAGTTGATTGAATCATACAAATAATGATTTCCCAACCTCGCCAACATTAGCATTTAGGGCTGGATAATTCCTGGATGTGGGGAGCTGTCTTGTAGAATATTTTGCAGCATCCTGGCTTCTGTTCACTATATGTCAGTAACATCTCCCAAGTTTTGACAATCAACAATGTTTCCAGATTTTGCCAAACGTGCCCTCCTGGAGAACCCTGCACTGGATACTATGAGAGGTGAGAGGAATTGAAAATTTCTCAGAGGTGATGGTGAAATTCCCCAGAGGACAGGAGCTTCTGTGAGTGTGGTTGGGAGGCCTCTGGGATTTCTTCACACAAAGATGCCCCTCTCCTAGTCACCCCGCAATCCTGACCTCAAGCTAAGTGGAAAAGGTCAAGGCTTCAATCATCCAAAGAACTTCCCTGTAGCTCAAACGGTAAAGAATCTGCCTGCAAAGCATGAGACCCAGGTTCGATCCCTGGGTCAGGAAGATCCTCTGGAGAAGGGAATGGCAATCCACTCCAGTATTCTTGCCTGGAGAATTCCATGGACAGAGAAGCCTCATGGGCTACAGTTCATGGGGTCTCAAAGAGTTGGACACAACTGAGCAACTAACACACACACCAATCACCCAAAGGAAGCCTCAGTCCCATAGTCTTGCAGGTGGGTAGAGCACGGGGTCCCTCCAAAAGGCCCTGATGGCCATGATTGACCTTCCCAGGGTCACCATTCTGCTGGAAAATTTGCGTTGATCTGGGAAATGGTCCTTTCGTCCATAGCCATCTCTGTAGCATTCACTTGACCCCAAGTATAAATGGCTATAGACTGACCATGCCAGATGTGACTTTAGGGTACACGGGGTATGTGAGAAGTATCCAAGCTGGCCCTGGTGTCTCATGACTCATCACAAGGCAGCCAATGGAACACCAGAGTCCTTTGTCTCAGGCCCCATATTGGACCTCAAATTTAAAATGTTAGCATCCTTTCCAATGTTATTTACATGCTGAGTTTTTGCATGTGGTCAAAAGCACTCATTTGTTCAACATATACATTTAAAAATGTATCACACTTTTCATATGTCTATTTTGGAATTTCTTTTATTTTAAATATCCTAAGAGCCTCAAAAAGTGGGCATGACCCGGGCCTGTCAGGCATGGCCTGCTTGCATCATGATAAGACAGCCAGGCACACAGTGAGAATGCTCTCCAGGCGCCTGAAGGCCCTGGGCCCCCAAGTCATTCCCCACATGCTCTGATTTGTTATTGCTGTTGTTGTGTATTTGCTAAGTCATGTCCAACTCTTTGCAACCCCATGGACCATGGCACACCAGGCTCCTCTGTCCATCACTATCTCCATGTTTGCTGAAATTCGTGTCCGTTGAGTCAGTGATGATATCTAATCATCTCATCCTCTTCTGTCCCCTTCTCCTTTTGCCTTCAGTCTCAGCCAGTATCAGAATTTTTTCCAATGAGAGCTCTGATTAGTTCTATCAAAATCATCTATGCAGTGCCTTACATTCCATGATAACTCTTTAAATAAAAATATCTCTGGGAGAATGTATAATGACCTCTCAAAACTCAATCATGAGAAAATAGACAAGCCAATTTAAGAAATGGTTAAAAGATTTACACACTTTGCCAAAATATGATTTACAGATAATAAGTAAACACATGGAAAAGATGCATGACATGATTAGTCATTAGGGAGAAGCAAATTAAAACCAGACTGAGACACCATTACATACATATTAGAATAGCTAAATCTAAAAAAGAATGACCATACCAAACGCTGAAAGCACAGGACCAAATACAGGAACTGCACCTACTAGTGGGAAAAAAAAATAATACAACTACTTTGGACAACAGTTTGGCAGTTTCTTAAAAAGTTGAACATATACCTGTCGTACAATCCAGCTATTGCACTGCTCAGAATTTACCAAGAAATGAAGGCTTATATCCACACAAAGACTTGGGCACATATATTCACAGCAGCTTTATTTGTAATCACTTCAAACTAGGAACAACCCAAATGCCCATCAACAGTGAATGAATGGACAGACTATGATACATCCATACAATGGAATACTACTCAACAATAAAAAGAAACAAACCATTAATACATACAGTATGAATGAATCTCAAAAAGTATTATGCTGAGTGAAAAAAGTCAGACAAAAAAGATCATACTGTCTGATTCCACTTATGTGGGCCTCTAGAAAATGCAAATAATCCATAGTTAAGAAAGCAGATTGATGGTTGCCTGGGGATGTAGAGTAGAGGAAAGAGTGAGAGGAGGGATTATAAAGGGGCATAAGGAAACTTTAGGGGGTGATGGACATGTTCATTATCTCGATTGTGGTGTGGATAAAGAGAGTTACGTGTTGTATCAGTAAACAAAGGATGTTGGAACCAGCAAGCTAGCAGCCACTGCAGCAGCCCCCCACCCCCACCCCAGGATTCAGGATGGAGGAGATCAGCATCCTGGCCCTAGATATTACTAGTTAAGATGCATATCGAAGGAATGATTTTAGTGAGCCCAGACTCTTGCATCTTCCCATAGATAAAAAGGCACTAAATTCATTAACTTGAGATGTGAAGTTTTCTTTAATAGTAATCTGATTATCTGGTTTTTGTTGCAGAACTTCTATACATCCTGACTCCTCCCTTGCCTCTGTGGAGCAGTCCCCCAGAGCTATCTGAGAGGCTGTCTTCCATGCTTATATCTTCAGTTTTGTCCGCCGAATAAAACATAACCCTTAACGTTTAGGTTATGCATTGTTTTCAGTCCACAGTGGTGATTTGATGACTGTATCTGGATGCCAAAACTGATCATACTGTACACATTCAATATGGCCATTAGGATGGAGATCGGGCACTAGGGTGTTGTGAGGGGAACAGAGGCACAGTCATTAATTAAATCCACCTGGGCAGTTTCTCCATCTCCCTCTCCCTGGGCTAAGCACAGAGGCTGTAGCCATCACTCTTGAATGCTGCCTGGATTATATCACTAGTCAAGTGTGAGAAACCATAAAAAATGCAGCAGCTTCTGCGTGGGTGAAAGCCGGGCTGTGACATCCTCTCGTACTAGCTGAAGGGCACCTCTTGTCTGGGTAAGTTTTCTTGGGCCCAGAAGAGATTAGATCAAAATATACTAGATTTATTAATACTTGCAGGGCTAAAAATCCCTCCTTCGAGAGGAGAGAAAAGAGGGTCCCTCTCCACTAGAGTAGAGAAAGTGGCTGAGCAGCTTGGATCCCCTCCAGACAATTCAGGCTAAAAGAACCATGCACTGTCCCAGTGTTCATCAAGGAAATCAAATGCACGCGCACACACACACACACACACACACACACACACAGCGGCCCCAGAGCCCAGCCGCCTTCCAGGCTGGGGTCTGCAGGTGCAAACTCCAATTAGAGCAGCCAGCCTTCCAATACCTTTTCATCCCAAACAAGGACTGGGTCTCAGCCCCCGCCAGGGATTGAGGAAGGGCCCGGAAGCACTGCCGACCAGACTGGACAAAACAAAGACTGTCCAAATAAAAGCAGTTCATGTGAGTCGAACCTGAAATCCTCCCTTCATTTTTAATACTCTTGGGAGAATTAACCAATGTGCACTTAGTGGAAAATCAGTCACTGGCCACAAGGAAACAAACTGCCTTCCAAGGCGCTCCACTTCCTCCCCTAAGTTGGGGAGATTTCTTTTGCAAACCAGCGAGGCGCAGTATTTCTATAATGGCACAGTCTCCTTGGTTCTTTCCACCGTCAATACCGGTTCACCCTAAGCTGATGTTACTTTCAGGATTACGGATGCAGTGTGGTCCCTTTGTGGCTCTTTAACATCAATTTCCCATCGAGGTTTAAGAGAAATAATCCTTATGGTTAGCAAATAAGTGTGTGTTTGATATGCTTGCCAACCCTGTATCTTCAGCAGAAAAATATTAAGACCACAGACTCATTTTCTCCACTCCTCCTCTTTTTCCTCCTTATTTTCTTTTACTGACTTTTAAACAGAAGGCTAGAAAGGTCAAGAAACTTAAATGGAGCTCGGTGCTTCCTCTGTAGTCAAGCCAGCCTGTACCACAGCTAAGGAAGCACTCCAGAGGTGGGAAGACGTCTCTGCAGGGGAGTCACTGCATTCTGAGCTCTTTGGGTGCTTAGCCGCCAAGGCCACCACCCCCTTTCAGCGAGGGCTTCCTCCCCTTCCTGACAAGCTTGCTTGTTTTCTGCTATCTAAATCTCTGAAGGAGTATCAGCAATTAGAAATATAAACAAAAGAATGTTTAAAACGTTCTCGACCTTTTTAGTCTTCTCTTTAAAACTTTAAACATTTGTTTGAGGTCAGAAGGTCTGCGTTTGAGTGGTGCTTCAGTCTCCATTGGCAGCCTGACCTTGAACAAGGCGTCCATTTCCGGCTCTGTAAAAGCGGAAGTCCAGAGTTCATCAATTCAAAGGCACTCATTCTTTCACATCTTAACATATCTGAAACTTCGTGGTCTTTTTGTTTTGTTTTACAGTTGATGGAGTGTCGTGGTTTAACTGGCAGCATTCTGTTTTCTTATGGGGTGGTACATAGAATAAAGGTGAATATTCCACCCTTTGGCCTCTTAGAAGCGGTGAAATACAAGAATAATGATACCTACCTCATGGTATCTCGAGGACCGGGAAATGCTGCAGCTTTACAAAGTTGATGTGAAAAAGTAAACAGAGTGTGAAAGGATGTGAACAGTGCAGAGCACTTGCAAATTAGGGGATTGTTGTCATGACTGGGAGTATTTTCTTGCTCCTGGAATAGATCAATCTCTTTACTTTTGAAGTTACTCAGGAAATTTCATAAAAGCTGCACCCGTGATCCCCTATGACTATATTTTTCATGCAATGGTTGTTACAAACAAATTAGTTTAGTGGATCATGATATGTTTTTGTCATTGGAAATAGATTCCAAAAAGAATTTGAGAACTACTGCTTTGGGAAAAGCAAAACACAAGTTTCTGGGGGCCAGAGCAGTCCTTCCTCCATGTCTATGATGTTGCAACTGTGAGGTTGCATGTGACCTGATTATTGGGATTCTATTATTTGCATTGTGAGATTCTTTGCCAGTAGAAATTGGATTTCCTCTCATAAAACTGCTTTTGCATATGTTCTGTCGTTTCAGTGGTAAAAGGGACGTGAAACAATTGAGGTAATAATTCAGTCCTAAATTATTAATATACCTCAAGATTCTTTCATGTAGTTCATCCAGATTATCACCTCAATTGCTCTTTTTTGCAGGGGTGGGGGGAGATGGGATGGGGAGGAGAAGGAAGGAGGGTTACCTGGATCCTCTGTACAAGAGAAAGCTTATAACACCTTCACTCCAAACAGATGTCTTAAACTACAGATCTTGGCCATGTTTCCTTATATATGTTTGTTTGTTCCTTGATATAAAGGAACAGTATAAATCCAAGATATTTCTTTGGAGTCTAAATACAAGTTTAGGGTGGGATCTGTTGATTATGTGTAAAGGACTGAATGTCTGCTGAGGGTTTGCTCCCTGAGAGCAAAATACAGCAGTCTGCAGTCCTATTGCCTACTTCTTATCCAAGTAAGTAAATAAATGGAAGGGCTAGAAAACCAGGATACATCAGGCCCCTTTTAAGCACCATTTTATTAGGTGCTTGTGCTGTTTCAACATACTTAAACATGAGCGTTACTGTTTGCATGTCTCTATGATCAAAACCTGGCACTTGAAGGTAAGATGATTTGTGTTAAGGTCACAAGAGTTTCAGAACAGAATCACCCTAACATCCAAGTCCTGTCTCAAAGCCCAGCTCTTCTATTCTAAGGGGCAAGAAGGGCCAACCAGTGTCCCCAAGATGTCGTGACAATCACCCTGCCATTCGCTTGTCCTACTGCTGCTGCTAAGTCGCTTCAGTCGTGTCCGACTCTGTGCGACCCCATAGACGGCAACCCACCAGGCTCCCCCGTCCCTGGGATTCTCCAGGCAAGAACACTGGAGTGGGTTGCCATTTCCTTCTCCAATGCATGAAAGTGAAAAGTGAAAGTGAAGTTGCTCAGTCGTGTCCGGCTCTTAGCATCCCCATGGACTGCAGCCTACCAGGCTCCTCCGTCCATGGGATTTTCCAGGCAAGAGTACTGGAGTGGGGTGCCATTGCCTTCTCCGGCTTGTCCTACCACCTTCTCTAAAGGGAACTGCAAACCTGACTACTTTATTCACATGGTTATCTTCACAGTGATATGCAGAAGCAGATGCTTGCTAATTTTTTTGAGACTGCAAAGTTTCATTTTTCTCTAAGACTGAAAGGATACATCCCTTTCATCCCACCACTTCTCCTCTCTTAAAAAAAAGAGAAAAGTTAATAGAACAGCGGTCTCAATGAGAGTCCCCTTCGGTTTCCATTCTGAATAGCAGATATTGTCCTCAGGGGTTATTACTTTAGGAGAGCTGGCCAATAGAGATTAGTATCTCCTTTGTTTAAAGGCAGTGTGAGAACACAGATTTTAATTGACCTGCTCAAGGTCACGCAGGAATTAGCAGTGGAGCCAGAAGTGGGCCCAGTGCTCGAATTCCCCTTCTCTGGCCATATCAGCCTACACTGCTGTTTTATGTACACTCAGTAAATATTTACAGCCTTAAATATCTTCCCCATTGCAGTTAGGACAAGAAGTACTTTCATATACGTGCATGTGCATGCAAAACAGATGTGAAAAATGTAAACTTGAATTACATGGACACAACGCCCCTGATCGTCAAGTACGGAGTAAAACCCAGAAAACCTAAGATTCAAGACTACAATATTGTCCTCTCCCACCTCTTGGTGGTTCTTCAACGTTCTGAACAGAGTATGCCTTTGACTAAGAGACCTAAAATCTGTGCCCACCTAGAAGAACACTGATGAAAAAGGACGAGGAAAGCCTTCTCTGCGTTGCAAACATCCCAAGTTCATGACGCCCTAAAACAGCCTATGCTGGGCAAAGGAGTAAAGGCCATTACAAGATGGCTGAGTTTTGTGTTGGAAAGAATGTTGATCAAATCATGCCCTACTTCCTGAGACATTTTTTATATTAAATCATATATAACTCACACCAAGATAGTGATTCTACTTCTCTTTATATGTGTGTTAGTTGCTCAGTCGTGTCCAACTCTTTGCAACCCCGTGGACTGTAACCCACCAGGCTCTTCTGTCCATGCAGTTCTCCAGGTAAGAATACTGAAATGTGTAGCCATTTCCTTCTCCAGGGGATTTTCCTAACCTGGGATCAAACCCAGGTCTTCTTCAGGTGGATTCTTCTCCAGGTGGATTCTTTACCGTCTGAGCCTTGAAATACTATTGACCCTTGAATAATGTGGGGATTAGGGCACCGATGGCAACCAAAGTTGAAAATCTGCCTATCACTGATAGTCAGCCCTTAGCATTCACATTTCCTCTGTATACACAATTCACATCCACAGATCCAACCAATGTTCAATTGGGTAGCACTGTATTTACTATTGAAAAAAAATTGCATATTAGTGGACCCACGCTGTTCAAACCCATATTATGCAAGAGTCAACAGCAATTGCAATATATTAACACTAAATGGACTTATTCTAATCTAATTGCATATATTCTTTAATATATGATACTTGAAGGAGAGTATCTATCTGAATGGAAGCTTATATTTTTAAAATTAGATTTTTAAAACGCTGTAGTAAGTTGTATGATATAACCTCAATTCTGACTAAAGTAAAAGAGAGATTTCATTGGCTCACATAACCGGGCAGTCCAGAGCGGGGGTTCTGGCTGAAGCAGCACCAGTATTTCCTTCTCTCTCCACTTTTGGCCTCTATATTTGTAACACTTTGGCTTCTGAGTGTGTTGGTAGCATTCTCTCCACCCCCACCCCTGTGACAGGAAAAATGGATGGTGGGCTTCATCCTACCAGCTTGTGTTTAGAAAAATGGAGGATACTACCCTTCTAACTCTTATTCCAAGGTACTGGAGAAGGATTCTGATTCACTTGATGAGCTGGCCACCCCTTGGACCAATGCCTGTGGCCAGGGAGAAGAGGACTGTCGTCAATGGAGGCTGGGTCGCACACCCATCCTTCCTGCCTGTAGGGGACGGGGTGAGTCAGCCGGGCAACAAGCCACCATGGTAGCAGCCCCTCTAGAGCTCTGGAGAGACAGAGCTCTCCAGAGGAAAAGGAATGCCACTGCCAGAAGGAGGAGAATAAAAGGAGCTGGGCAGATACAAAATATTAATTAGCTCCAGCTGTTCCATTAAACTTATGGTAATAATTATTATTAAAATCCACTTGAGCAGCTGGTATTGGCTTAATACCAATTGAACCAAAGCTAATGTGTGACTTGCAGATTTCCCTTCCTCTTCAATGGAGGATGTGATCGTGACCAACATGATATACTCCGTGTCCCACAGAGTTGAATTGCAATGGTTTCATAGCATTATTAACAAGAATATTTGTAACAATATACATTGTTCTCAGTTGGTTTCTGCACAGGGTTCCAGGGCTTCCCTCCCAAAACATTTTATGAATTCTAGGAGGTCCCTAGTGAAGTAGCTGGCACATATTCTGCTACAGAGCCTTCCTGGTGATGGAGAAACTAGACTCCAAGGAGGTTATGTAATCTCCCCAGTCCCACAGCTAGTTTATGGCTGAGCCAGTAAACTCTTGTCTCAGGTCCTGACTGTGGTGATCAGCTCCCTCCTGCTCCACTGTTTGGCCCAGAAGTTGCAGACTGATGTTGATGAGGGTTCTTTATGTCCATCCAGTGCTAGTGTAATTGGTTTTTAATGGCCTTATTTTCATCTTACAAGAAAAATAACATATCCTTTCCTGGCTAAACACTATCTCAGAAAGAGCCACAAATCTACCCCCTGAGTCCTGTTTACAGAACTGAACCCAACCTAATTCTGCTGAACTGGCAAAAACTGATAACTTCACTGCTTCTTCCCTGGCCATGGCCCACAGAACAAGGACCTTGTTTCTGGATATTACTGTATATCTTTGTTAGTCTATCATGGCTGGAGGAAGTGAAAAGCACTACAAAAAAAATGAGGTGAGGAACCCTGGGGAAAGGAGATAGTAAAAGGATAATATAGAAGGGAAGAAAGAGAAAGGAGAGACTAAGAAAATCATAGTGCAGGGGCACCAAAGACAGCAGTGGAGAACTAAATTTGGAGAGAGGTGGCAGGAAGGTTCTAGGAGGCAACGGAAATTAACATTACTGGATCTCTACTATGTGCCGTGGAATTTCATGTCCATCCTCTTCCTGCATTTAATATCATCACAACATCCTGGCAAGGGATGCATGGCCATTCAACATTTTATTGATAAGGAAATAGAATATCATAGCTTCCAGGTAATTTGATGGATTCATGCAACTAAGAAATGCTGACATTGGGGGTGAATCCAGACATATCTGACTCTGAGGTTCATATGCTTTCTGCCCCACCCTCCCCATAACCCACATACTATCTACTCATTACTTGTCCTACAAATTATCTACAGAAGCGGAGCCTGAGTCAAGGATTTTTATACAAATGATGTCTTGAAGAAGGGCTCTCAGGAGAAGGGGAATGAGGGAAGCAGGATGGGGCAGGGAACCTGTAAGCAAGAACAGAGCCACAATGAGTCTAGCTTTAGCCTGATCAGACAGAGCACATGGATCACCCTTCAGAATTCATCCCACCTGAGGCAAGAGAGGCACCCCAGCTGGTCTGTCATTGTCTGTGGATGGTCCCCCCTGGCTAGGTTGGAGAGCACTGTGGGGTGTAACATCTCAGCGGAGCATCCATTTAGGAGAAGGGGGCCCTGAAAAGAAGAAACCACCACACTCGTGGTCACTAAAGACCCCAGCCAAGTGCTGATGTCAGCTCCAAAGGCCTGACCACTGAACAGCCAAACTGTGGGTAACAAGATTTACACTGGGGTAGTTCCCATGATAATAGAGCCCTAGGTCTGTCTCCCCACCCCAAATACCCTGCTCCCCTCAATGGCCCACCTGCCTCCCCTCCCAGGTGACAGTTCAATGGATTAGAAGAATCAGAGGACCAGGATCTTTGAAGGTAACCAATGGCTGGTCTCACTTTCACTACATTCATATATCTATCACTTTCAAATATTTTACCACATTCATATTTATCACCAACTCTTTCCCCACTCTCTATCTTGCTTTTCTGCAGCAGATTTTATTTCAAACATGTGATAACTATCTCACTAAACCAAGGATTCTCAAGGACTTTAAAAAATATACACCAATGCCCAGGCTTTCTCTACCTTCAAGGGGGTTTTGAATTGATTCACCTGAGATTTAAATACCAGAATGATTCTAATGCAGCCAGGATTGAGAATTACTCTATTAGGCATACTTTAGTCCCCTGGGGCCAGTATATTAGAATCACCAGGGCATTGAAAAATTACCCATGCTTAGGTCCCATCCCCCAGAAATTCTGCTTTGATTGGTCATAAGTGGGGGTCTGACATGAGGGTTTTTGAAAGCTGCCCACATACTTCAAACGTGCAGTGAAGGTGGAAAGTTGGGGGATTTTGAACTGTGCCACAGGGAAGCCTGTCGGGATAGGAGGTTTGGAACTGCTGGCGTCAGAGTGCTAGCGAAAGGAGGACTCTGGGGACAGCTGCAACAGAGATGAAAGGAGAGACTCCCACTTTTAATTCAACAGCCAATAGGCAGTTTGACTGCATTTCCTATCAAATGCAAAGTGAAACCTGGAGAAGGAAATGGCAACCCACTCCAATATTCTTGCCTGGAAAATCCCATGGACAGAGGAGTCTGGCAGGCCCCAGTCCATGGGGTCGCAAAGAGTCAGACACGATGAGCAACAAGCGCTTGTGCATGGGCACACACACGCACAAATAAAGTAAAACCAGATTTTCCAGGAATCTTTATATGTCTCCAGGTCTTGTTGGGGAGCTTTCTGGTCATAGTTTTCTACTGGAAGTCCACAGAAGGATCCCCCCAAGTGATGCATCTTTGTGCCTGAGATCAGGCCCAGAATCAATTTACCCAATCAAGACGGCTCATGCTCCTGTATTAGCCCACCAAACTCTCGATCCTTCAACCATGAAAACCAGCTGGATACTGAAATTCTTTCCAAGAGTCTCCCTCCCTCACACAGCCCTCTGCCCTCCTTCCCCACCCACCTCCCTTTCTCTCCCCCTCTCTTTCACACACACATACACTTCTCCATATTGACCCGATCCATAAGACTATACTTCTAGCCAGTGGATACTTATTGCAAACTTCTCACCTAGCTCCCCTCATTGCCTTACCTGGACTGGCTTTGCATGAACTGGCAAAAATGCACAAAACTGCACGGAAATGTAAAAAACAAAAAAATGTAGCATTAAACAGATCATGAAAAAAACATGTTTATAGTATGAGAGCTGATAAAAGAAGGCAACTGGGTCTGAGCACTTCCACAGATGACTGTGAATGTGTCACAGGCATCAAATCTGGGATTACAAATACATTTTAGTAACTAGGAGAATCCACAAGTATGGAATCTACAAATAAAAAAGATTGGTTGTGTAAGCATCCTGTTCTGAGTGACAAGATGTTTTAATGCCTTGAGTCATTATTAATTTAAAAGCCTCTGTTCTAAGCAAGAATTCCTGAAATACTACATAGCTCAGGTCAAGAGAAAACTCACACAGTGATATTACATTTTTTTTTTAACCAAGAAATAATTTTTGTGGAAAAATGCTCATACTTTCAAAGATGATTGAAGGTACCCCCTGCCACCGACCAATGAAACATGATAGAAAAAATCATAATCAGTACATTGTGTAGATTTTGGCTTTTCACTAGGATAGTGTTTTATCATAATGAGAAAAACATTTCAGTTCAGTTCAGTTCAGTCGCTCAGTCGTGTCCGACTCTTTGTGACCCCATGAATCGCAGCACGCCAGGCCTCCCTGTCCATCACCAACTCCCGGCGTCCACCCAAACCCATGTCCGTTGAGTCGGTGATGCCATCCAGCCATCTCATCCTCTGTCGTCCCCTTCTCCTCCAGCCCTCAATCCCTCCCAGTATCAGGGTCTTTTCCGATGAGTCAACTCTTCACATCAGGTGGCCAAACTACTGGAGTTTCAGCTTCAACATCAGTCCTTCCAAAGAACACCCAGGACTGATCTCCTTTAGGATGGACTGGTTGGATCTCCTTGCAGTCCAAGGGACTCTCAAGAGTCTTCTCCAACACCACAGTTCAAAAGCATCAATTCTTCAGCGCTCAGCTTTCTTCACTGTCCAACTCTCACATCCATACATGACCACTGGAAAAACCATAGCCTTGACTAGCGAAAAACATACATTTGTGCTCTTTTGTGGATACATGGAGAGGTTCTTCCCACCCCCCAAATTTGTGCAATATTGTATCATTCATTTAAAAAAAAAATCAGACCATAGCATCTGTGTCACATAAAACAAAAGGCTCCCGCCAAGCCAGAGATGTTGGTCTCAGGGTTGTCCCACTGAGGTCTGCTGGAAAGAGGCATAGACTTACCACTACCGCCACCCTGATCACCCAAAGTCTGAGCAGATTTCAGGAGTGGGTGTGTTGTTTCCACCTCCCAGGTCTGAGCCTGTCCCTGCCCTCTGGTTCAGCTCTGTTAGAAACGGCTTTGCCTTTGGTTCAGAGCACCCTTGAGCTAGGCTGCAGCCTGTGTACAGACGAGCCGTTTGGAAGGCACACTCCTTTTTTCCAGGTCCAGGAGTGAAGCCACGCTTTGGCATTGCCTTGAAAAAAATTGTTAGTTGCTCAGTCACATCCAACACTTTATGACCCCCATGGACTGTTGTCTCCAGGCTCCTCTGTCCATGGGATTTTCCAGTCAAGAGTACTGGAATGGGTAGCCACTACCTTCTCCAGGGGATCGAACCCGACTCTTCTGCATTGCTGGCAGATTCTTTACAGCCTGAGCCACCAGGCACTGCCTTGGCCACATTTGAAAGGATGGGTCAACACAGGTCAGGAAGAGCTAGAGAGAGTTCTTAGCACTGAAACCCCGCCCCTTTGCTGGATGGTGTGATACTGGTCTGTTTCTTGGTGGCAAGAGCTTTGTAGCCATCATTCTGCACCCCCCCCCCCCCCCATCTAAGGGCAGCTTCCAGTCTTGTGTTTGTGGATATGCTGAGGAATGGCTGGAGGCGTGGGGAAGGGGGCTTCCCTGCCCTGCCCATCTCAAGTAACCCCTCATCAGCCCACACACACTCAAAACCTGTGCGCCTGCCACATGCACTCAGCTTCAAGAAGTGTCTACCTGCCCCATCCTCATAACCAAATGGCTGCCTCCACACTTTCCCTAATGAAAATCCTGGAGGTGATTCTGTTCCCAGTGAATTTAATTTTCACTCCCACTTGAAAATGAGAAAAGGTGCTAAAGAAAAATGCCTTCAGGTTGGAGTGCTGTGAACCAACACCCACGATCCTCTCTTTTAGTTGCTTCCTAAATGCAGTTTCCCTCATAGACTTGTGACGCTGGAATTAGGTAAATCCCAGGTCCACTTGATCCAGAGCTGAACACTCCCATTGGGCACCCCCCTGGAATCCTCCCATGGGAAGTGCAAAGAGGACTGGCTAATAAGGAAGGTACAGGCTCCTTAAAACCGCGTCTGGATGCTTCAGAGGGCCAACAACAGCAGTGGAGGCTTTAATAGGCTTGAGGTCAGCTCAGAGTATTACTGTTTTTAAAAATAAATTTTAAAGTTTTTTAAATTTCTTAAATTTAAAAAGATTATGCACTTTTAAAGGTTACTTTCCATTTGTAAATTGTAAGGTATCGGCTGTATTCCCTGTGTTGTACAATATACCCTTGAGCCTATTACATGCAATAGTTTGTAACCTCCAACTACTCCACCCATCTACTGCCCTCCAGTCCCCTTGACAACTACTAGGTTGTTCTCTGTATCTTCTACTCTGCTTCCTTTTTGTTGTATTCACTAGTTTTGGTTGTAGTTTTTAGATTCCACAAATAAGTGATATCATGCAGTATTTGTGTTTCTCTGACTTATTTCACTTAGCCTAATGCCCTCCAAGTCCATCCATGTTGCTCAGAGCATCATACATTTGAGCAGATTATGGTTTCTGTCTTCCAAAGGTGTGCTAACTCAGGACTGCTTGACCCTTTACATTTAAAAAAGAGCCACCAATTACTTTGTTTCCATATACTCAACAATTATTTGATTTCTTTAATATTTAAATTTTCTTTAGGTTGTGAGACTCTAGTCTGGGATTATTTCATTTTATTGGAGTCAAAGGAAAACCAATTCCAAGTTAAAAAAAAAAATCGCATTTTTTGGAATGAGTTGTTCGCAAGTGAGTTCCTTTCAACATAAAAACTTGCCATCAGTAGGAATTCTCATGGAAGAGATGTGTGTTAACCCACGTTATTTGGAAGCAAATTAAGCTTTCAACAAGATTGCTCAACTCTGTTAGAATCAGTTTAACACACCTTGATTCGGCTTTCCTTATAAATGTTAATGAGCACTGGGAAAAGCGATGAATACATCAAGGACCGTGATAAGAGAGTTGAGAGGATGGGGCAGCTCATAGGTAATTAATGACTCTAAACCAATCTAGGAGAGTCTCATTACACCAGCTAAGTTTTCCTCCTCCCTGAAGACATAACTGGCCTGGGAGACAGAGGCTGGGCACCAGCTTGAACTGCCCTGTGAAACAGCCCCATTAGGTACCAGGGACAAACGAGGTCGAGGGGACCAGAGGGAGACATGTTGGAGCAGGGGGCCTCACGTGCCGCTCCTGTGCAAGCAAGCAGGCCTTGGGTCCCCGGCCCTCATCACACGCCCTGGTGTCAGTAGCGTGTGAGGAACGAAGCCCAGTGCCCAGTCCTCCGGGTCTCTTGCCGTATTCCCACCTTCACTTCCATTTCAGACTCTTGGCAAAGATGGGCCTATGGCGTGCTTTTTATTAGGCTTCAAAGGTAAAATTAATACTCAAGTCTTCAGTTTTATGATTATAAAGCTCTTTTCTGAACCCCCTGAGAAACCCTGGAGCTTTTTATTTTGGGGGATCACAAAAAGGCTAGAGAAGAGCTTATTTCCCTTCTTGCTCTGTCATTTATGGTGAAAAGAGTGTCAAGAAGTAACTGTTGACTAGCGGCGGCGTGATGCTCTGTATCAGCTAACTCCCAATGTTTCCAGCTCTGGCATGTGGCTCTGGGTGCCCGTCCAGCCTGCTTGCCGCGAATCTTTTTCAAAATGCTGCTATGCCTAGCTCCTAACACAGTCCCTTGTTCAAAGAATGTTCCACAAGAATTTGGTAAATGAGGAAATGAACACTAACTTGCAGGTAGCCAATCCCTACTTTTTTCCTTTTAAAAATGCTTTATTGTGTTATAATTCACATACCACAGAATTCACTCTTTTAAAGTGCACAATGCATTTACAAGGTTGTGCAACCATCAACACTATCACATTTCAGAACATCTGCATCACCCCAAAATGAAATCTAGACCCTGTCACAGTGCCTCTCCACCACCTGCTCTGCTCAGTCCCTAGAAACTTCCGATCTATTTTCTCTCTCTGCGGACTTGCTTATTCTGGACGTTTCTTTTCAGTGAATCACATGACATCGGTCCTTCTGAGTCAAGCTTCTGTCACTTACTGTAATGTTTTCAAGATTCATCTGTGTTGTAGCATGTATCAGCACCTCATCCCTTTTTATTAGTGAATAATATTCTATTATATGCATAGCAGGGCTTCCCAGGTGGTGCTAGTGCTAAAGAATCCACCTGCCAATGCAGGAGACATAAGAGACGCAGGTTTGATCCCTGGATCAGGAAGATATCCTGAAGGAAGAAATGGACCCCATGCCAGTATTCCTGCCAGAAGAATCCCATGGACAGAGAAGCCTGCCAGGCTATAGTCCATGGGGTCGCAAAGACCTGGACATGACTGAGTGAGCACACATATGCATATATCCTATTTTGTGTACCCATTCATCAGTTGCTGCTATGAACACTTGTGTACATATTTTATATGGATATGTATTTTAAATGTTCTTAGGGATATAGATTATATAGAAGTGGAATTGCTGGATAATATATTATCTCTGTTTAACATTTTGAGGAACTACAGAACTCAAAAGTGGCTGTACTATTTCACAAATTCAGCAGTGCATGAGGCTTCCAATTTCTCTATATCCTTGCCAATGTTTTTTTTTTTTTGGCTTGGTTGGTTTTGTTTTTGCAAGTTTAAGGTGTACTGTGGCATTAAATACATTCACTTCTTGTGTAACAATCACCACCATCAATCTCCAGAACTCTCTCACCTACCCAACCTGAAAATCTGTACCCATTAAACTATAACTTTCCATTCCCCTCTCCTTAAGCCCCTTGCAACCACCATTTTACATTCTGTGTCTACGAATTTGACTACTCTGGGTACCTTATATAAGTAAACTCATACAGTATTTGGCCTTTGTGACTGGCCTGTTCCATGTAGCATCATGTCTTCAAGGTTTATCTATGCTATAGCATGACTCAGATTTTCTTTCCTTTGTAAGGTTGATTAATATTTCATTGTATGTATATACATTTTCTTTATCCATTCATCCATTGATGGAACTTGAATTGCTTCAACCCTTTTGCTGTTCTGAATAATGCTTCTCTAAACATGGGTGTCGGAGAAGGCAACGGCAACCCACTCCAGTACTCTTGCCTGGAAAATCCCATGGATGGAGGAGCCTGGTAGGCTGCAGTCCATGGGGTCGCAAAGAGTCAGATACGACTGAGTGACTTCACTTTCACTTTTCACTTTCATGCATTGGAGAAGGAAATGGCAACCCACTCCATTGTTCTTGCCTGGAGAATCCCAGGGATGGGAGCCTGGTGGGCTGCCGTCTATGGGGTCGCACAGAGTCGGACACGACTGGAGTGACTTAGCAGCAGCAGTAGCAAACATGAATGTAGAAATATCTGAGCCCCTGGTTTAAATTTTGGGATATATATCCCAAAGTGGAACTTCTGAATCATGTGGTAGTTCAGTGTTTAATTTTTTTTGAGGAACTACCATACTGTTTTCCACAGTAGCTGTACAATTTCATATTCTCATCAATAATGAACAAGTGTTATGATTTCTTCACATACTGGCCAGACTTTTTATTTTCTTTCTTTCTTTTTTTTTTTGGTTTAAATAATAACCAATCTGATGGAAAGGAAGTGATATCTCCTTGTAGGCCAATATTTGTCCTGTCTTTTTTATTTTAGATACCCTAGGGGTCACAGAGTCGGACTTAACTGAGCGACTTCACTTCACTTCAGTGGGTATGAAGTGTTATCTTGTGATTTTGATTTGTATTTCCCCAATAATTTGTGGTGTTCAACATCTTTTCATGTACTTATTGACCATTTGTATGGTCAAGACAAATGTCTATTTAAGTCCTTTAAGAGAAATGTCTAAGTCATTTGCCCTCTTTTCAACTGGCCTGGCTTGTCTTTTTGTTGTTGAGTTGTAAGGGTTCCTTATACATTCTTTTAAAAATTGTTTCTACTTTGTTGCTCAAGCACAGAAATTGAGGCAAACCCGGAGAGTTCTTTATATTAATATATTCTGAAGACAAGTTCCTTATGTTATATATGATTTGCAAATATTTTCTCATGTTCAATGGGTTCTTTTTTCGTTTTCTTGATGGTGTCCTTTGGAGCACAAAAATGTTTAATTTTGATGAAGACCAATTTATTTCTTCTTTTGTTGTTTTTTTCTTATGCATTATTTCTAAGAAATCATTACTTAATTCAATCTTCAAATCATAAATATTGACTTTTATATTTTCTTCTAAGAGTTTTAATTTTCACTCTTGCATTTAAACCAATGATCCTTTTTAAAACTTGAAATGTCACTGACATATAACATTGTATTCAGTTTAGATGTATCACATAATGATTTACACATATTACAAAATGACTACCATTAGCTTTAGTTAATATCGATCACCACACATAATTACAAAAATATTTTTCTTGTAATAAGAACTTTTATGATGTACTCTATTAAGAATTATCAAATATACTGTACAGTATTGTTAACTATAGTCACCATGCTAATAATCCATTTTGTGTTAAATTTTTATATATTGTGTACCAATAATTTAAAAAGTATTAACCAAAAACATATAAATCTTTTTTTAAAACAGTTGAATTTATTCCTTACTCTATGAAAGAGGGCTGTTGCTGAAATGTTGGGCAGTTTCCTTAACTAGAATCATTTTGTTATGAAGTATTTAAAAATATAGAAGGATGTTTATATATAAAAACATTTTTTTTCTGATCTTTAACCATATGCACATTGTATTTAAGAATTTTTTAAATACATGTACACCCATGGCAGATTCAAGTAAATGTATGGCAAAACCAATACAATGCTGTAAAGTAAAATAAACAATTTAAATTAAAAAAATAAATTAAAAAAAAGAATTTTTTAAACCTTTGAATATACTTTTAACCAATCATTTAATAAATTTTTGTGTGTCTAATGTGCACAGGCAGGATTCCAAGCAGTGGACGGCCTGTGGGGCCAGATGCTGCGGAAAGGCCAAGGTGAAGGGCGGCCAGGGAAGGTCTTCGGTTCGGTGGCTGAAGACCATGAGTGCCTGTGAGGATACGCTTCAGCAGAGCTGCGGGGTGGCTTGTGAGGACCAGGAAGCCGAAGCCAAAGAGCTTACTTGTTGAGGAAAGGAGAGAACTAGGATAATTATTAAAAGCTACAAAAGAGTCAAGAATTATTCAGCATGAGGGTAACTGGAATATGAGCATGTCGAGAGGGGACAGCCAGTAGAAAGATGAGCCTGAAGGTTCCTCAAGAAAAGCAGAACAGGAGAGCCCGGTTCTCAGAGGGAAGGGGAGAGGGCAGCCTTAAGAGCGTAGGTTACTCAAGTAACTGGGAAATTGGGAAAATCTATATTCCTTTGATGAGTAACTGTCTACAGATAGACCTTTCAATGCAAGACTGTCGTTTAAACTATTATGAAAGAAGTTCAAAATGTAGAACTTGTACTCCAGGTGCAAATAGACCTGGGTTTAGATTCTGGCTTTGCTACTCATTAGCTGAGCAACCATGGGAATGTTATAACGCCACAGGGCTTCAGTTCACTTGTCTATAAAATGGGAACAAAGTAGTCCTGCCTCATCGGACTGTGTGTGTGAAGACTCTAAGGAGGACCACATATACATCTCTGGACAATTATACATCCTCTATAGCTCTAGCAGAAATGAAACACATCCGTGTTACTTCAGTTGAGAATTCAGTGGGTTGAAATGATCATGCTCTATGGAGTCAGACCTCTTCCCCTTCCATCCTCTGGTGCAATGGAGATGAAGTTAGCGCTATTCAAGTCAAGCATTCACAGTGGCTGACCTGGACATATTCTCGCCATGTGATGTATAAAACATCAGGTGCTCTGTCCAGAATGGTGGGTCCTGAGTGGTGACCCTGCACACCATTTTGAAATCTCTTCCAGCCCCAAGTTTGGATAAGTTATTAAAGCTTTTTAAGACTAAATACCACCATACACCATGTCCCTTAATCCCTGGCTAATGAAAGGACAACCTCTTTCCATCTTTATTGTACAACCATATTCACTTCTAGGCAAAACTCATGAAAACTCCCCTCCCAAAGAATAATAGTTTACTTCTAAGAGAAATGAAATTGTGAAAGAAAATGCTGCTGATTTCCAGTTAAATTAGATTTTTAAAGTCCTATAACATAGACAAGGGTGAGGAATCTTTCTGGCAACATAGGGGACAGCTCTACTCAGCCACTCATTTCTCCAGCAATGCTGTTTTTTTCCCAGCAAATGCAAGAAACTGTCCTGTGCTAGAGGTATTTGGTTTTCTCTGAAATTTTTCATTTACACTTTTAAACCTTTTCCTTCTCATGAGCATCCTTCTTTGTTTTCTTTACTGTATCCTGTTGTAATAAGAGGATTTTGTTTTTATACCGATTTGGAAAACTTCCTTCCTGGCATTCAGGCTCTCTCTTCAGATGTCAGAATGAGAGATAATGGTGCATTGCCAGCCCTGGGGTGGCGGAGCGGTGGAGAAACAAGGGGAGCCCCAGTCTCCCCAGGCCGGCCAGGTTGACCGTCTCTGCGTGTGAGAACAGCCCAGTGTGCACCAACAGTGCCTCTCTGTTCCCTCCCGCAACACCGGGCCATTAACATGCAAGGCTAGTGTTTTGAAAATTGTCAGTATTTTCTAATCAATACACTCGTTGAGGCGTTAGCCGGTTTTTTAAGGAACTTAGTCACTCAGAACAAAGTTGGGTTTATTGCAAATGCCAACTTTCTTGATCAAAATCCACTCTTCCTGGCTTACAATACGCCTAGGTCTTTCTGAAGCAGGTTCCATTCAACAGATTCCTTTTCATGAAAAACTAAAAATACAATAAGCCGTGATTTAAGAAAATGTCTGGGGGAATAGGGAAAGCATATAACTTAGTGTAACTCACCTATGAAAGAGATTTTGAAAACTGATTATCCTCCAGAGGCCTGTTTAAATAAAACCTGAATTTCCCAAAGTCACTTGCATTAGATGGCATTAATATCTCAGAAATATTAAAACTTTAGTGTTTAAAGCAATCTGTGGTGGGGCGGGGGAAGACTGATGGGGTTTCTGAGTCCAACTCCCTCACTTATTAATGAAGGGACAGAGCCCGAGAAGAGGAAAGAAAAGGACCACAGTGATTCACCCCAGAGCAGCATCGTATTCAGAACCCAGCTCTTAACCCCGTGCTCGTTTCCTGTCATGTCACGGCCTATCTTTTGAGGTGGGATCTGGGAAATCAAAATAGAATGAGAACTCATAATGTGATCTTTTCAAAAGTAGGAATTGGATTAACCCCTGGCCACGCCCCAGCCCCCTGTTGCCCCTTCTGTCCTGCGCCCACTATGTCCAATGAGGCCAGTGTGGCCTGAATCTCTGCAAATTACAGAGAAAAATAGAAAGCTCCCTGACCTTGAGAAACTCTCAGTCTAGTACTAAAGACAAACATATAAATAAACAACTGCAGTCTGGTGCTGTCATGGAAGGATGTCCGATTTCTCTGAGGGTCAGAGGATCCAAAGGATGAAAGGATATTCCAGACAGAGGGCGTTACACGAGATATAATTGGACAGTTCAGGAGAATGGCTTGGTCCTTCCCTCTAGCTAGAGCTGTACTTTTGAAACTTTATTATACAAGCAAACCACCTGAGTTCTTGCTCAAATGCAGATTCTGATTCTGTAGTCAGGAATGAGCTCTGAAACTCTGCATTGCTAAGGAGTTCTCAGGTGATGTCAGTATGCTCTGTGGCCCCCTTTGAGTAGCAGGGGCTATAGGAGAGATGAGGTGGGAACAGACGTAGGAGCTGGTTAGTAAAGTGTTTTAAAAGTCATGCTATAGAATTTGGGTTCTCTCCTGAAAGTATCAGGAGTAACCAAAATACTTGAATAACCTGAAACTGATGTTGGCTTTCTAAGTTTATTGGAAGCTCAATAAGGCATTTCCTCCAGGAAGCTTTCTCATTCTTCCCTGGGAGGAGCATCATGTGCATACATTAATTTAGAACCAGCTGCACCATAAGGTAACACTGAGCTACCCTTCTATCAAATTCACTTGATTCTAAACCCTGGAATGACAATGATGTCCTTTTCAGTATTGAAGGCTCAGATAGAAATCATCGAACTCCTGCCACTGTATCTGACTCATAGGGGTTTATCTATAAACTGTGATCCTATGACATTCTTGCTCTAGATCGGTGCTTTTCAAATATTCACATGCATCAAAATGACAGAAGGCTTGTTAAGACAGAAATTGCTGGATCCTACCCTCAGAGTTTGTGATGCAGTAATTCTGGACTAGAGCCCAAGAGTTTGTACTTCTAACATATACACACGTGATGCAGACACAGCTGGTCTGGGGACCACATTTTGAGAACCACTGGTCTAGAGGAGATCATGGATTACTTCCTACTGAGTAGTACTAACAAATGAAATAAAGTAAATTACTGCCTTAAAAGCATGGACCCTAAGCCGTGGAATCTTGAGCAGTTAGTTAACATCTTCAGGCTTCAACATACTCATCCATAAAATGAAGATGGTAATTCTAGCACCTACCCCCTAGGGCCAATGTGCCAATGTGATGATTCATTGAGCTAATATATATATAAACACACACTCAGGAATCACAGATAATATTAATTGTCATTGCTAGAAGAACTCACCTCACTTGCTGATGACACAGAGAGAGTAAAACAGCTTCTTTGCAAAGCTAAAATGTGCTTCCCTGATGGCTCAGAAGGTAAAGAATCTGACTGCAATGCAGGAGACCCAGGTTCAATCCCTGGGTCGGGAAGATCCCCTGGAGGAGGGCATGGCAACCCACTCCAATATTCTTGCCTGGAGAATTCCATGGACAGAGAAGCCGGGTTACAGTCCATGGGTCGCAAAGAGTCGGGCATGATTTAGTGACTAACACTCTCAGTTTACAAGTAAACTTGGCAAATGTGAGTTTTACCCCTCTTCTTTGAAATCTGTAGAAATACAATAGCCCCTGTTGCATTTTTGTAAGCACAGTTTTCAAATTTTTAATCTGTAAAACATTAGCTAACCCCACGTTTGCTAAAGTTCACACTCATCATGATGGCTATAATTTAAAAAAAGGTGAAAATATTAGTCTCTCAGTCATGTCCGACTCTTTGCAACCCATGGACTATAGCCTACCAGGCTCCTCTGTCCATGTAATTCTCCAGGCAAGAACACTGGAGTGTGTAGCCATCCCCTTCTCCAGGGCATCTTCCTGATGCTGGGATCAAACTGGGTCTCCCACATTGCAGGTAGATTCTTTACCATCTGAGCTACCAAGGAAGCGCTATAATAAGAAAGTAGATAATAACACACATTGATGAAATTGGAACCTTCATACACTGCTGGTGGGAATGTAAAATGGTTCAAACACTTTGGAAAACAGTTTGGCTGTTCCTTAAATTGTTTAACACAGTGTTAGGATTTGACCCAGAAATTCCATTCCTAGGTAGAATTGAAAACATATGATCTCACAAAAACTTTTACATGTTCATAATAGTATTGTTCATAGTAGCCAAAATGTGGAAAGAACCCAAAGTCCCATCAATTGATGATATGTAGTTAAAGAAAATGTGGTATATATCCATACAAAGGAAGAGCATTCAACCTTAAAAAGGAGCGAAGTTCTGATACATGCTACAACATGGATAAAGCTTGATAACATTATGCTAAGTGAAAGAAGTCTGATACAAAAGGCCACATATACTGTATAAATGGGTCCATTTATATAAAATGTCCAAAAGAGGCAAGTCTATGGAGATAGAATGCTCTGTTGGGGCTGGGAAAAAAGGGGAATGGGGAGTGACTGATAATGGTATGGAATTTCTCTGGGGAATGATGAAAATGTTCTGGAATTAGTGGTGATAAAGAGTAGTAACAAATAATCTTGTGATAATAATAAAGAGCGTTGGATTGTATGCTTAAAAGGATGAATTTCAGTGTGTGAATTATATCTCAACATAAAGAATTATTTAAGACGCTATAATCCTACTTGGTGAGAAAAACATTTTTATCCTAGAGTGGCACTGTCCTGTAAGGTAGCCATTGGTTACATGTGGCTCTTGAACTCTTGAAATGTGGCTAGTCCAAACTGAGCTGTGCCCTAAGTGTGAAATGCACACTGCAATTGAAAGGACATTTTAAAAATTGAAATGATTCTATTTTACATACATTTAGTTAAAATATAATGGTAAAATCAACTTACCTGTTTGTTTTTACTATCTAAAATGTGGTCACTAGAAAATCTAAAATTCTGTATGTGGCTCTCATGTGTGGCTCACGTGAGCCTTCGATTGGCCTGATCTGGCTCCGAGGTCCTTCTCACTGGCTTCGAGGCTTTGTCGAGACACACGAAAGTGTTTGCATCTGGGGTTAGTGTATCTGAAGCTGGCCCTTTTCCTTGACATAAAGGGCTTTGTACCCAGGACTTGATTAGCTCTGTCCCATCGGCATGACTCAACACATGTAAACAGGGCAATTCAATGGATGCTTCCAGTTTTTGTTCTTTGAGTAGAAGGCCACCTGCAAAAACAGAGCCTTGTTATCTCAAAGAGCAAGGTTCTGGACCATTATTATTTGAGAAAGTACTTTCTGTGTCTCTTGCTAATGAACTACACAGCAAGTCATCTGAAAAAGAAATTTTTAAGGCATAATTTCTTTCCTATTCACAGTTAATTTTTTTTCAAGGCTCAAGTTCTGTGTCAAAGTTTTCTTAGCCTGGATATAAATTTCTAGATATCAGTGAAAACTGATCATAAGAATTCTTTGGGAAGGGAAAATTGTTTTTAAATAAACTGAAGACAAGGATTTATTTGGTAGGCAAAGTATTTAAGGGCAAATTATTTAAATATTGCAGGACTGTCTATCAGTAAGTTAAGTAGGTTGATTGCTTTTAAAAATTATAATTTTTTATTATAAAAAATGCTCTTATATATGCACTTTTGAAAATAATAATATATGCTTTTTTGAAAAATTTCAAAAACAACAAAAAGCAAAGAGAAGTAAATAGCCAACACTCCTAATCCTACTACCAGAGATATTCATTGTTAATATATACTAATAGGTGTTTATCCTCCTGGGAACGGAAAGGTCTAAATTATCCTGTATAGAGAAACCTGGCCCCAGTTCTATTAACTTTTGGTCAAAAAATAGTAAAACAGTGATTTTTCATCCAATAAAAATAATCCTATTGGCACTCTAAATTTTCAGAAGATAAATCCAATTTTTGTAAGTTTCGTTATAATATTCCTGTGCTACAATTTACTTGCTGGGCTGAATGTAATCCTTTACCCTTTACTTCAATAAAACAAGAAAGATATTTACTTTACACACATCAAAGATGTGGGTGGGCATGTCTCTATACATTTTCCTCCTCTCTTCACAAACAAGGTTGTATAAAAATATTTACTTCTTCCCCATAGGTTCATGTGTGTGGTACAGTGTCCACGTCATGAGGCAGAAGGATGGATTATTCACTGGAGTTTTTATGGACCCAGATTCAAGTATTTCCCCAGCTGTGTTTACAGCTTTGGGTTTCTAAGCCTCTTGAAAAGTAATCAGTTTTGATCATCTTAAATCCCAAAGTAAATTTTCTTTTCTGGAGATTACTCTAGTTGCTAACACAGGTTAGTCTGGCCTATTGAGCCATCTTTTAGTGCTGTAACATCCAAACATGAAAGCTGTGGTTTTGCTTCGAGGAAACAGGGAGCTTTGAAATACGGCTCAGATTCTTCCCTGCAAGAGGTGAGGTCTCAGAAATGCTTTGCTCTTTTTAAAATTGTATCTTGTCTCATTCTCTGGTCATTTCACTTTATAAGTCTGGTCACTTCAAAATAGTGTAAATACCTTTAAAGCCAAGTTCTCATATAATGCTATTTTTTGTATTAGTTTACATGTTTTAAACTGTACAACTGTACAACATGTTTCTCTCTACAACTGCAGTAATACTGTCAGTAATACTTGTTCTTGACTAATGAGAAGTACAGTGATATTTAAAACTTTGGGGATTGTCATTTATAGGTGATTTCTTGTTAGATAACTTTATAAATGACTATGTTTAGTATTCTTTAGTTTAAACCTTTCTGCTGTAACCATTTTAGCTACAAAAAGCCAGAATGTTTGCTAAAAGCAGGAAAGCTAAGACTTTACCATGTAACTGTGCTAGCCTGAGCTGATAAATTCGTCCATCTGTGCTTCAGTTGCCTTATGGAAATAATAATGAACTAATTAACTCAATTAGCTAATTTATGTAAAGTGAATGGTGTGATGACTGATACATTGATAAGTGCCAATAAACTCTCGCTGCTGCTCCTGCCACCAGTAACTATAGTCAGAGTCAGGTCCAACCCTTTGTGACCCCATGGACCATAGTCCACCAGGCTCCTCTAGCCACAGGATTTCCCAGGCAAGAATACTGGAGTGGGTTGCCATTTCCTTCTCCAAGGGATCTTCCCCAACCAGGGACTGAACCTGGGTCTCCTGCATTGCAGGCAGATTCTTTACCAGCTAAGCTGCCAGGGAAGCCCATAGTCAGAACACTCTTGTCCAAGGACATCAGTTCCCCACCAAGTGGAGACAGGCTCACTTCTTCCCGACTGGCAACTGTGAGAACTTTCTATGTGGAAAAGTGAAGCAACAAGGGGTCATCTGCAGGGCTGGCTGTCCAGGTAAGCCAAGTCAACCACAAGTCACCATTTGTTCAGTGACACATGCAAACACTAAGAAAATGAGATGAAAGCAGCAACAGGTGTCTCACGAGACACTTAATTTGGTCAACATATGCTGACCACCCGTGGGTCACATGGTGCTGTTCTGGGTATGGGATACTGAAGAGCAGACACATAAGATGTACTGCCTGCCTTTAGAATCTTCTATCTCTAAGGAACTTTTAAATGCATGGTATTTAGGAGTTATTTGTATCCATGAAGAGAATGTATTTTCCAAGATTTCTAAGAAAAAATATTTAAAAGGAGCCCCATTATACACAGAACACTAGAAAAGAGAAAGAAAAGATACTCAGTTAAAATATCCAAGCCTCTATCTTCATCACTATTGCTGTTATGATAAACTGCTTCAAACTCAGTGACTAAACCCACAACCCTTTATTATTTCTCATAATTCTGGGAGTTGGCTGAGCTCTTCCACTGTGGATTTTGCTCGAGATCACGCGCGAGCCTGCCTTCAGCTGCCAGGTCCGAGATGGCCTGACCACATTGGGGAGGCGGTGCTGCCATTGGTGAGAGCCTCTGATCTCTTCCAAAGGCCTCTCGTTCACCGGGAGACTTGCCTGAGCGTCTTAACAGCATGGCCATCTCAGGGGCCCAGGCGGGTAAGGGTGGAAGCTGCCAAGTCTCTCAGGGCCTAGGCTCTGGAACTCCCACAATATCCCGAGGCCCGAGCAGGTTGATTCACAGGAGTGGGGACATGGTCCCTAATTCTCACTGGGAGAAGCATATCATATTGCAAAGGGGTTGGACACAGCATCAGTTAACTACTTCTGCATAACAAACCACCCCAAAAGTTAAAGGCCTAAGACTCATCTCCCACAGCCCATTCACCTCTCTCTAACTTGCGTCATGTTGTCTTCAGTGGCATATGTAATTATTCCTCCTGTTTCTGCAGTTCATCCATTTGAAACATCATGACAAAGTTAGGGTCAATGACTTGAGGAAAAAAGAAAACTACACTTCTTTTTCACTCTCAGAGTTCAAAAGCGGATGAATGCATTGAGGAATAGCTCCAGAAGTCAACTTGGGATAAGATGAAGAGAGGACATGTTTCATTAAGAAGAGGAGCCAGACTCGGAGGCGGGGCCTGGGGTCCTCCTTGCACCTGGAGCTTCCTTTGAAGTGAAGGAAATTGCTCCACCACGAGGAGGCGGAGGGAGGCAGACAGATGTGAGCACGGAATGTAAAACTAGTAAACACTCTGTACACACCCAGGGGGCAGTCAGCAGCGTAGGCTGACTAACAGTAGCTCCAGTTCGTTTCCTTGGCTTCTGGTATTTTACCTCACATTTGATGCTGAAGAAGTTCACAATTTAGACCACTTTAAAGTTCTTGGACTTATGATCTAAAGAGCAACTGGTCATTTTCCAGTACCTTCACCTCTGCTTCTCTGTTGTGGGGAGAGAACCATGGCCTGACACTCCTAGAGAAGTGCCCCCAAATCGTGTCATTTGCTTTAGTTACAAAGGTTAACCTAGGAGTCATTTCACAGAAGGAAGCGTAGACAAAAAGCAACAGAGGTAGAGACCCCGAAGGATGTGCGTTTCCAGAAGGACGTTGGAGCCTTCCGGAGTGCTGTTTCTGAGGTGAGACACTGTGCCGAGAGGGCGCTGTTAGTCGCTCAGTCATGTCTGACTCTTTGTGACGCTATGGACTGTAGCCCACCAGGCTCCTCTGTCCATGGGATTTTCCAGGCAAGAATACTCGAGTGGGTTGCATTTCATAAGCCTTTGGATTAAGAATGGAAATCCCAGAAGCAGAAATTCTTTCCTGGTGCTGGTGTCCAAATGGAACAACCAGCGTTCCTAGGAAGGAAGAAGTTATCAGGGAGGCAGAATCCTTCAAACTGGCTGGGTGAGGTCTTTATGTTTGAACAATACACATTCATGTGTTTTCACAAATGCGTATATGAGATCAGTTTAAACATAGGTGTGTGGCTGTGTGGGTGGTCTTTTTGCTTGTTTTCCTTTTTATAGACTTGGCGCCTCCTCTTCCCTTACATGCATATATATCAATTCCCAACCCACCCACCTACACAGATAACTGATATTAATAATCTAATATGTATTTTTCCTATATTTACTGATGACTGTATAGTCATATAAAAATGTATGCCTACACACACATGCACTTTCTGATCATTGTTTGACAAAAACAAAAAAATATTACCCTTCTTTTTCCTGCATTGTGCTTTACTAAGTCAATAATACTTTCTGAAACTTCCTGTCAACTAGCAGAACTCTGTCATTCTTTTTGATAGCAGTGTTGTTGGAACACAGGGCTCCCCTACCTATAGTTTATTCAATCACTCTCCTGTTGCCAGAAACATTGTAGCTTTCAGAGACAATTTGCAAAAAAGAACTAAAACAATCCTCCCCTTCCAAAAAAACACTTAGGTTCTAGCAACTACATCTATTGGAGTGTTTCCCAGGAAGAAGATTGCTGGCCTGAAAAGTATGTGTATTTTAAATTTTAGTAGGTATTGCGGTACTTCTTCCCCAAGAGGCTATAGCATTTCTCATTCTGACCATGAAAGTGATCCCTTTCCTACAACCCTGCCAGCAAGAAGTGCTTCAGATCTTTTAAATTTTAGAAAATCTGGTAGGTGTAAAATGATACCTCATCTTAATTTGCATTTCCCTCTCTTTGGGTGAACTTGAACATTTTCCGTGTTTCTCAGCCATTGGATTTGCTTTTCAACAAATTGCCCATTCATATGCTTTGCGCATTTTCCCACTTGTTTGTTCTCATTGGTCTTGTCAAATTACAATAAATATTTGTATACTATAAAAATGAAATATACTATCTACACAATATGTATTTCTGCAAGCCTACAATGGTCAATGATATTTTTACAATAGCTTTGCCTTAAAGTTATAATTTTAGAGTTAAATATGCCTACATTTTCTCTCATAGCATTTGACTTCTCAGTTTTGATCAGGAAAGTTTTCTGCACAATATATAATATATATATTTTTTATATATATAATATATATATATATATAAAATATAATCTAGATTTGTCTTGCAAGATCTTTGCTTTACCTTTATATTTTTAGTGGTGTATTTTACTCATGTATTTGTACCTTTAGATACACAATAAAATTGGGATCAAATAAGGTACTTATCTGAATACAATGGCTTTCTAGAGAGTTCTAATAACTGATGAGGAAGTCTCTGCCCCATGTTTAGTTTTCTAAAATTACTTACCTTTTCTTCACTATTTCATTTTTTTTCTAGAAATGATATAATCATCTCATTTAATTGCCAAAGCCTAACAAACCAAAATACCCACCTTGCTGTGAGTTTTAGTGAAATACATACACAATTTGAGGGAATATTTTTATGGCATTGAGTCTTCTCATCCAAAAATATGGCATGTCTGTCCATTTCTCCTTTTACATACATATTTTAATATGATTTTGTTATTTCCTTTTTCTGTTGTATCTATTTCTAAGTATTCCAGAGGGGTTGATTTTGAATGTTTTTTTCCATTCCTAGTTTATTACTAGAATAGAGAAAAGTTAATGATTTTTGTTTTTTGCATATTTTTGGATCTGTCTACTTTACAAAATTCTCTTCTTAAATCTAGGAGATTTTTACCAGATTCCTTTGGGTTTTCTAAGTTTACAATCATATCATCTGCAAAAATAGATCATTTTTCCTCTTCTTTCCTAGTGTTTTCTCCAGTTTTCAAATTTGTTGCCATTAAGTTTTAAATTATATTCTCTTTTAATACTCTTGGTCATTGTAATATTTGATCTTTCTACTTTCTGATCTTCTATAATTTTGCTTTCTTTCTTTTAAAAAATTAGATTATCAAGTGGATAGAATTTTAATATAATAAGATTTTAAATTTATTTGTATACTTTATTACTTTTCTCCTTTCTATTAAGATTTTACCTTTATTAATCATTCTTTATTGTTATTTTTCTAATTTCTTAGAATGTAGACTTATTTACTTCTCATCTTTATTCTTTCACAAGGAAGGCCTTTTGACTGTAAAATTTCTACAGCTCTGTGAAATTAGAGTAGAAAAATTGTACAGTCAAAAGACCTTCCTAGTGAAAGAAGGTCAGTAATTTCCCTTTTGATTTCTTCAAGTCAATTGTTTTCTAACTATTTCTTCATTTTCAAGAAGACAATTTTTGGTCATCTTTTGATAATTTTTTTCTTACTAGCTGAATTAGGGTCAGATAATGTGACCTATTAAATCTTTATTTTTTGAATTTCTGAAGCTTTTTTTGTAGCCAGATATATGTTCAGTCTTTATAAATGTTCTATAGACATATAAAAAGTAATAAAAATTATCTATATTTGAAATGTAGGGTATTCTCCAGTTATTGTGAGTGGAAGCAGTATGGCACATAGATTAAAAGCAAAGAATATGGGAAAATGTCTGCTTTCAATCTCAAACTTACCATATGACCTTGACTGTGTTTGTAAGATATAAATAATAATGGTATCTACCTCATAGGGTCTTTGAGAGAATTAAATCATTTAATATTCTTAAGTATTTAGAATAGAAATTAGCACATACCAAATGCTATATAATTAATTTTGTAAACAAAAACTATTCATATATGTCAGTTCATATATGTCCTCATTTCTTCTTTTCTACGGAATTGCCCAATACAGTCCAAAGAGATATATTGGGTTTATTTAAGCTTTTGCTGTTTTTAAGGATGGCTCTGTATCAAAACATTGTAAGTGAAAGTGACTCAGTCATGTCTGACTCTTTGTTACCCCGTGGACTGTCCATGGAATTCTCCAGGCCAGAATACAGGAGTGGGTAACCTATCCCTTCTCCAAGGGATCTTCCTGACCCGGGAATCAAACCAGGGTCTCCTGCATTGCAGGCAGATTCTTTACCTACTGAACTATGAGGGAAGGCCTTATAAAAACATCATTCTGATTCTATTTCAAATCTCAAATTATTAAAGTGATAGATTTTAAAATGTAATCCTTTTTTCTTCTTTAGATTTTCAATGCTCATTTTACTTCCTTGAATTTTTTTCTTATCTCTATTACTTATTTTTTACATTTGATGCACAATTTAAAATTTCTTTGCCTTTAATAAACTTAGTCTCAGTCTCATTCTTCCTTAATTAAGCTGCCTTTTCTCCCAAATCATACATAAATAACCACTTTCCTTACACTTTAGAATGCTGGATTTCCTTCAGAGCAGTTCAGGCAAATTAAGTAGCCTGTATCATCAGATTGGATTACAGGTGTGTTCCCAAAATGACATTAAGTGTACTGAGTTCTGTAGTCAGTTCATTCTTGAAATTTCCAGTGTCCTTCATTTTTTGTGTAACTCCAAGGTTTTGTCTCATATCATATTCCTTTTGCCTAAAGAAATCCCTTTAAAATTTCTTGTAGTTCATGTCTGTTAGTAATAAATGATCTAGGTCTTTGTTTTTCTGGAAAAAAGTCTCAATTTCCCTTCATATTTGCTATAGAATTGGGGATTGACAATTTTCCCCTTCTAGCATTTTAAAGATATTCCTCTGAAGCCTTAGGCTTTATTCCTTTCTCATGAGAAGTCTGATCTTTCTTGTCTTCCTTCCATAGACCTGAACCATGAGGAAGGCTTTCTCCTACCTTCTACTCCACCACTGTCAAATCCAATCATTGAAAACAGCTTACCAACAGGGGCCATTTCCAAAGGTAAGCAGAGGGCCAGGGCAGACTCCGAGCTAGAGACAGTATGTGTTTCAGGGGGTGCATAGTCGTATAGTAGCAGTGCTCAGTCGTGTCCGACTCTCTGCAACCCCATGGACTGTAGCCCACCAGGCTCTTCTGTCCATGGGGATTCTCCAGGCAAGAACACTGGAGTGGGTTGCCATACCCTCCTCCAGGGGATCTTCCCAACCCAGGGATCAAACACACATACCTTGCATCTCCTACATTGGAAGGCAGATTCTTTACCACTAACTCCACCTGGAAACCCAGGGGGTGGGTGAAGCTATTACCGGCAGGAGAGAAGCAATGGGTAGAACTCAGAGCAGGAGAGTTTGTGCCCTATGTCAGAAAATGAAGCATTGCATTACCCTGGAAGGGGAGTTTAAGTGCACAGAAGAAGACGTCACTTCCCTCAGAGTTCTATACCTCCAAAGCGTCACCTTCCCAAGGTTCCTGCTCCGGCTTCTCTCTTTACTTGGAAGAAGTAACCCATGACCTGCTATTTCCCACCCAAGCGGTTCAGGCCCATTCCAGACATGAGCACAGATTTTCAGCCTTGGGGAATTAAATGAAAGAAAAATTAGTCTGTCTCTGCCTTTGGACTGGTTTTTATAATTCATTTCTGGTGTAAGAAACAACAAATCCAGCTAGCCTAAGTACACCTTGGATATGAAGTATGCTCACATACCATTTGGATCTCTAGGTTAAACTTGGCCTGAACCCCAGTACCACCTCCCATTGGAGTTCAGAGTCCTTGGTGCAATCTCTGAGGGTCCTGGGTTCCTTTGTCTTACGTCTCCCTACATCTACATGGGATCTGCTAGTTCTGCTTAAGTCTAGACAGTTCATCAGTTTGCCCCCAAACACTCCCATTACTTCAGTATGTGCATATAAAAACTTTAATAACAGGTCACATTTCATTTGGTCTCCATTTATTTTTTCTGCAAACACTCTCCAGTTTAAGGAGGATGTCCTGGGCTTATGATAAGAGAACAAAGATGTCCACCAGCAGTGGTTGCTAGTATATTTTTAGTGGGAGGGTGAGGGAAAAGTAATATAAATTCTTTCCTAGGGAGAGTAGAGCAAACATCAGCAGCTCATCAGAAACTTGGAATGGACTTAGCCTCAAGTGATAAATTGCCCTCCCCCAAATTCATAGAACAAAAAATGGATTTGAGCAGCTCCTCTGACTTCAGCACCACCACCTGTGAGAACTGTTAGTATGTGTGGTGGCCCCATGTTGCAGTGAATGGCCATCAGAAATAAATCACTTTCCATTTGTGAAAACATTGCCAAATATTTTAGGCAAATGTGATCGTCCATATAATTGGGATGATTTTCAAAATATTTAATAATCAGTACAGCAGAGGCATCAACCAATCTGGTTAGACCTGACCAATCATTAGAGATGTTAGGAGTAAGGACCCATTACAGCCTCATGGTGGACACCAGCTGAATACCTACCCTGCCTACAACTTAATAACAACTCTGCTAATTCATATCATTTTGTACCCAGATGCTTCCTTTCTCCTTCCCTTTCCAAACTATATTTAATTGGCCAGAAAAGTTTTATGGAAAAACATTTTGGCCAACCCAATACTTTATTCATTCATTCATCTATCCATCTATTCAATAAAGACAAGAGTAAGCTCTTCCATGTGCTTTCCCAAACTTTCTCAGCTCCTGTCCCATTACTCCTTACACAGGTATATCCCTTAATTAAGTCCTTGCGTGCTTAGCCTCATCCTGGCATCTGTTTCTCACAAGACCCAGACTGACTCCTAATGGTGGTGTCACAGTCACAGACAACAGAATAGTTTGTTATGTCTGAAGCCATCCCGGTATCACTATGGAGGGTAACTTCCTGTCCATTTTTGGGCATGCTCATTAACAGACCTTGATTACTGTCTCTCACTCTCTTCTTCTTCCCATCACACCAGCAGAATTCTACAGCTTCCCGATGAGGACCTACTTTTGCTTTTTAATAAATCTCGTATGATCGCTTCCAGGGGAGGATAACAGTGCTAACAGAAGTCAGCCATCTAAGCAGGACTGAAGAAAGTAGGTGGTATGCGGATGCTATAGAATGGGGTGATTTTGGAGAGGGCCTGGTAGAGCAGGGCAGGGAGAAATAATAGCAATCAGTTTAGAACATTTGGTTTTGAGAATACTGGTACCTGGAACAGACCTGTTGGTGAACTCTGGCATGTGGTTCCTGGTTCATTTATTCCAGAGAAGATGCTACCTTAAGATGGGTAGAGGATAGACTAAGAGAGTCACAGATCTTCTTCCAACTTCAAGTTTACAGGAGTTGGTGTGGGCAGTGTTCTCTTGTGGCAGAGATGAGGACATGCCCAACATAACGGCTGCCCCCTTTGCCAAAACCCTACAGCAGCTTGACATTGAAGAATAAGCATCCTGAGGTCCACCTGGCTTGCTGCCCCACACACTCCAAAATCACAGCTGTGAGTTTATGGATGGGTAGACAGAATATGATCAGTGCTGATCCAGGTGCGGCCACATCACCGAGAAGGACTGGCCACGCTGGGGAGACACTTTAATGAGAGTCACCCAACACAGAGCTGGGAATACACCTGTGGCAGGACTCGCCAAAGACATGCTTTCAGTCAGCCTCTGGGGCAACTCAGAGAAAGTGGGAGAAAGGACTGGAAGGGCAGCCTCTCCCTTGCCACATGGACCAGGCTGCTTCAGGGGGACAGGCTGAGCTGGAAGGACCAGTCTAGCCATCCTAGGCTGATGGCCAGTACTGATATTGACACAGCTTCAAATTACAACAGGGCAAATGGGGAACTTAGTGTTCCAAGGCCTCTATTACCCAGGCTGGTTATTAACAGTGCTTCTAGCTCTTAACTCTCCATAAATGTTCATGGAACTAAGCCGAATGGATCTGAAAATTAACTGGAGGCATCTTTCAGACACTCTCACACCCCAGAGAGAATGAGCTCCTGCTGCCTCACCTGTACTCTGGCCACTTGGCCGCAGTTGAGGTCAACATTTCCAGTGCAGGGTTAGATGGGCCACCCAGGGGTGGAGGACTCGAGGACAAGCTCACAGTGATAACAACTCCACGTTCTCATACCTGCTGAGGGGGAGTAGGAGGGGACCCTATTCATTACTCTGTGATCATCTAAACTTCAACTGGAAGTGCAGCTTCTACGCCGGCCCTGGGAGGAGCAACAGATCCGAGGGCCAGAGGTACCAGGGCTGGCCGTGGAGATGCCTTTGTCCACGTCACCCGAGCCTGTCTGTGGCTCCACCTTGTTGTGGCTTTATGGCCACAAGGAAGTGCCCTTACCTACTCCAGACACCTCATCGTGGCTTAGTGGCAGGTGCCCAGGGAAATTCAGCTCTAAGAAGGGCTGAAAAGAGAGGCAATCATCCAGGTGCATTGTCCAAGTTGAGAAGGAAAATCTTCACCTGCTTGTGATTTGAGAAAAACCAAACGAATTGCCCCTTGCTGAGATTCTGTTGGAAGATTAACAGCTATCTCTGCATTAATGGTGAGTGGTTTTCAAGATATTCTTTCTTATATTTGACTTTGGAGAACTGAAGGACAGGATTCTTGGCAGTGAACACCATTTTTGAGGACCTGCCCTCTCTTGGATGGAGGCAAAAGTTCATCGGGAAGGAAAACACTTCTCCATCTAGACAGCTGGCTTCTTCTGTGCTTATAACACCCGAAGGGACCAGCAGTATGCTTTGCCTCTTGTTTTTGCCTTTTCCACCCCATCTCTCATTGGGCCATTCTGGGTGTGTATCTATGACTCATTGTAGGTCACTAGTTATTGTGAATTTTTAACTTTATCAGGAAGAAGTTTGAAGAAGTTGGGCTCTTAGGCTTGGACACAGCGCTCTATTAGACAACATAAAAGACAGCAATTATAAGGAGGTTTTGTGAAGAAAATGATCATTTGGTCTTATTCACTGAGGATTGAATATACAGAAAGTAGAATTAAGTGGGACTTGAATTATGCAACACTGAAAGTCTATGAAGTTTAAGGTGGGGGTCTTTAATAAAGGTTTACTAACATTGTCAATTCCACTTGAAAGGAATTTCAATTGTCTAAATAGCTACAGATGTTACTGTCACATGAGAGCACAGGTCTTTTTCAAGTTCTTCCCAAGGTACCAGCCAATCCTGACTGGGTGAGAAACTCCAAGACCACGTTTGAGGCGCAGTCTTTCCACCCACTCAAGACAAGACACATCTACATTTGTGAAAATCATTAAGGTATAAGAAGATCCCCTGGAGAAGGAAATGGCAACCCACTCCAGTATTCTTGCCTGGAAAATCCCATGGACAGAGGTGCCTGGCGGGCTACAGTCCCTGGGGACAGAAGAGCAGGACATGACTAAGTGACAAAACCACCATGACCAAGAAGACTCAGGTTCTCTGAAGCGAACCTAGAGGCACGATGGGTCCCTGTTCTCATGGGACCCCTTTTTGACAAAGGGCCAGGGCAACGCCATGTGGGCCTGGGAAGGTCATGGGTGCTAAAATGGACCTGCACCCCAGTGGAAACACTGTCATTTACCAGTTGGGCGAACTTGGGCAGAAGTTTTTAACAACTTAAATCTTCTAAATGAGAAAAAGCAAGCCACCCTTCCTCTTTCCTGTAACTGTATGAATACCTGGCAATCTCCACCTTGGGTTTTAATCCTCTGTCTTTAACTCTGCTTCTTCATGGATGAGGAGTTCCTGAAAACTGAGATTCTTCTCGTCCTTGACAGTGACTAGAACATCAACAGTTTAATACGTTTTTTGAATATCTGAATGAATGAATCGTGAAGGTCTAGGTTGTGGCATTACTGTGAAAATTAAGTGTAATAAAGTTAGTCTCCTTTCTAAAGTCCATAGGCTTAGACTCCTAGGAAAAGGAAGGGATCTTCCAGGTGTAACCTAACAATGAGAATTCTTCATTCGTCCACTTGTTTTACAGTCATCTTTAGTTCTTTTGACTAATGTCTGTTGAAGGCACTGGGCTGCGTTCCTTCCAGACACTGGGCCAAGTCCTGCAGGTCTATGAGAAGTCATGTGCCCTAGCTGACTGTCCAGAGAGAAGACTATCTTTTAAAAATTACAACCAGGATAACTGCCTGAGTAGGGCATGCAGTGAGCACAGTGCAGGAGTGGATGTCTGCTTGGGAAGGTGAGGAGAGGTTCTATAAAGGAGGTGGCCCTTGTGCTGAGCCCTGAAGATGGAGTCGGAGTTTCCCAAACTGAGGGAGGAGAAATACCTGAATGTCGGGTCTGCCTGTAACCCACTGGGCAATTTGGACAAGTTACTTTACCTCTAAGAGACTCAGTCTCCTCACCTGTTAAGTAGAGTTAGCTCCTGGGGTTTCTGCCAGGATCCTGTAAGAGAGCATTTAAAAGTGCACGATATCAATGCAGGTGATGCTAGATGAATAAGAACTGTTAGGGTGGTGTTGCATGAGTCGGAGCCTAGCAGTGAGAGACCCTGGTTGTTATGGGAACCACATTCAGGTTTTCTTGGGTATCTAAGAGGGACCCCAACAAACAGTGCTTCCCTTTCCCACCTGAGTTGGAATAATTAGAGAAAAATTTAAGAGTAATTACTGAGGCCAAAATATCACCTTTCAAATGGTAATAGCTGAGTTGGAGAACAAGACCTGGAAGAAAGTAAAAAGAGGTTGAAGGCACCCAGCCCAGGCAGATCTGGGCATGATGTCTTCTCAAACAGAAGCCTGCCCTGGGAGGACTCAGCATACGGAGCAGCAGAGGAAAACCCCCAAGACAGCCAAGGGGGGAGTGAAGCTGAGCTGGCCCAGCCTTCTTTCCTGCTTTTCCACTGAAGGACTTGCAGGGGGCAGAGTGAGTGAAGGGCGAAGTATGGCTGGGGTTTTCTTTGGAAACCACTTTCTTGTGGAAATGTCAGGGTGGAGGGGGGCGAGGGCAGACCCCTCTGACACAGTGTTACTAGGGAATGGGCAGTATTCTGTGGGTGGAAAGGATACAGAGATGTTGCTGAGGTATGATAGGCGGGCAGGGCCCAGGGTCATGAAAAGCCTGGTGTGCCAGGCCAGGCAAATGGACTGCAGGTGGGCTGACCACAGAGATGAGACATGGTGGACCAGGACTGCTGAAGAGACCAGCTAGAGAGGCTGGCATTGCAGACGAATGGTTACAGTGGCTCCAACCCTCATGCCCATAGGAAGAGAGAAGGCTGGAGCCTGGTTCCGCCAGGCCTTTGGGAAGTTGAGGATGCAGGCAAGGAAGTGGCATCTGGGTCAGACAAGCTCGAAGTGAAAACAGAAGACAGCGATATTCTCGGGTGAGCTCCAGAAGTCAGGAACCAGGAGTACAATCCACTCAGAGAGGAAAGCAAAATTTGAGTAAGGGAGTGGAAAACCTGAACAGTTAAAAGAATATCAAAGAGAGTAATATTCTCAGATTTTTTTTGAAATGAAAGATTTTTGGATGATAAGAAGGTCCAAGCGGCAGCCCTGAAAATGGGCAGCTTCAGAGGAATAGAGGCAAATGTCCTTAGAGTTGGTGGGGTCAAGGACGTAGAGGGGTCACCCACAAGGACATGGACTCCCTCAGACTGAGGTCAAAGTTCAAAAGGAGAGACAACATTTTACACTTTCGACATATGGTATTGGGTCAACTGGGCTTCCCTCATGGCTCAGAAGATAAAGAATCTATCTGCAGTGTAGGCTACCTGGGTTCGATCCCTGGGTCGGGAAGATCCCCTGGAAGAGGGCATGGCAGCCCTCTCCAGTATTCTTGCCTGGAGAATCCCATGGACAGAGGAGCCTGGCGGGCTGCAGACCATGGGGTTGCAAAGAGCTGGACACGGCTGAGCAGCTAACGCACAAATGATGGAACCAAGAGAGACAGACCCAGCAACGTTCAAAATATCAACAACCATCAGCAAAAAAGTTAAATAACCCACCTGGTTTATGCAGGAATGGAGTCATAAAACACAGAAATTTACAGTTGAGGAACATAGGCCTTGTAACATTTATAAAGGGAGCAACAATGAAGTCTTTTTTTTTTTCTCCCCCCCACAAAAGAAGAATGCACTGGCTGCAGGCCCATGGTGGAAATCTTCACAAAATATGCGCCACCTCCAATGGCTAATGTACTCCCTCTTACCTCCAAAGCCCACACCCCGGAGCAGTGTCGGCCCCCAAACCGTAAATCCATCCAGTATCCTAGCAGCTCATCTGCAAACCAGACACATGGGCTGTGAGCTTGTGAGAGAAATGCAATCTCTTCCACATACACAGAACCAGATGGCACTTATCCCATCAGCTGATATTTGTGATTATTACTATTATTTTCCATAATTGCCCTTCTGGGTCCTGTTTACTCATATCATGCTAAGTAATTGTAATTAACCAACGAAATATTTGGAGCTAGGCTAGTTCAAAAAAGAAACTGAGGCCAACATGATGGAACGTGTACAGCAATTCCATCTCATAGTGCTATATACTTTCAGCTAAAGTATATAGCATTTTATTAAAATCAGATGGAATTTGTTCACTTTTCTTGTGGCATTCAGTCATCTTAGACAACCCTACAAACATGCTATGAAAAAAAAGGAAGCCAACAGGGGCAAAGTAATTCTGATGAATCTTGAGGTACTGTCTTAGCAACAGTTCTTTGCCAGGAATGTTTTACAATAGTTTTCTGCCAGGAAGCATCCTTGAGAATGCCAGCCTTCATTGTGGTGATCTAGAAGGAAAGAGCTTTGAAAACAGACCTCCCTTCCCCCATAGATTTCCCTGTCAAGATACATAAAAGAATTCAGACTAATCAAAAAGCCCAAGTGAGCTGGCTGCCTAACTAGGACAGGCCCAACCTTGAGTTTGGAGAGCTTTCTAATGCGTTCCATCCGTCTCTCCAGAGAACAAAGTTTACAGGATATGTTGACTGCAAAGGAGGCTTGCTTCTAACGAGAAAGATAGCTGAAATGGCATATCATGGAAGTTTCACTCAACTCTGAAAATACTGCTGCTCTGAATAAATGATGCATACCCAAGATGCTGAATTTTTTTTCTCTTTCTTCTTCTCTCTTCCTCCCTCTTCCCTTCCTTTCTTTCCCCTTCTTTCTCTCTTCCTTCTTCCCTTACGTTCCTTCCTTCCTCCATTGCTTTTTTTCTTTCTGCCTCTTGCTGTTTAATCATCATGAGAGAAGTAGCCAGAAATCCTGTGAAGACCTGAAGAGTCAGACTTTGAGGTTCTTTATCATCTGATCCACCTTTCCCATGCAAGCCGAGCAGAGGATGCCTCCTCTTCACCCCAGCAGGATGAACACTCCATTGTCTTTCCCCTTGTTTCCACTCACACCTTCCTCCCCAGCACTCACAGGCTGTGATCACCCCTGTCTCCACCTGCCGTCTGCGCTGGCTTTGTTTTTCTTTGTCTTCATTGCTGCACAGGCTTATCTCCAGTTTCAGAGAGAGCAGGGGCACTTTAGCTGTGGTACGTGGGCTTCTCATTGTGGCCGCTTCTCTTACTGCAGACATGATCTTAGTTGCTCCAAAGCATGTGGGATCCCCCTGAATCAGGGATCAAACTCATTTCTCCCACACTGGCAGGCAGATTCCATACCACTGAGCCACCAGGGAAGGCCCCTGCCTGGATTTTTCTGCCCCTCTCAACTATCTCCCCATATCCTTCAAGGTCTAATTCATGTTCCATTCTCTATGAAATCTTGCCTAATGACACCAGCCAACACCAATCTTATCCTTTCCTGATTATCCCTCCCACTTACTCTCAAGTCAAGGATAAAAATTGTTGCTGTGCTTAGACCTCTGTCTTGAAGATTCCTAGGTTACCTCTGAGCTGAAGACCTTCTAGCAATAACGATGAGAATGATATAGGAGCAGCTTGTGTCTAGTACTTGCCAAACCTGGTCTAAACTATCTAACTTGGTAGTGGTTGCATTGGAACTCAATTTTACATTGTCTCATAATATCCAACTGTATATAGTTCTAGGCTCTTATAGCCCTTCTGATAACATTTGCAGCTTTTAAGGGATAGGCCGTTAAAGTTTTAGAGAGAGATAACCATAAATGATGTCATAGAGAGTAACAACTGATCCCTCTGGAGGGGTGCCTCAAGTTGGCTTTCCCTTCTTGGGGTTGGTTTGACAGATCCCAAAATATGATTTTGAGGATGCACTCAGGGGTGATGGATTTCCTGGTGTGTTTTCTGACAAATACATGTATAAACATATCCATCTACATACTCAATATATAAACCAGATTAATAATTCTTCTGTAATTAGAGATAGTCCTTCCCAGAAACTATACTTCCCAGGGCTACTTCTACAAGGCACTTCCTTCTAAATAGAGGATGGGTAAGAACTTTGATTAGTGCCCAGAAAGTTACCAGGGAACATGAAATCAAAACCTTTCCACATCTTTCCCCCAGCGGATGAAACTGCTCTGGCCCTGTCACTTGTTGGCTGTGTTGGCCTTTAGCATGTACTCAACATCTCTATGCCTTGCTTTTCCAACTGTCTATACAAATAGTACGTAACTCATACTGTCGTTGTAAAAAGTGCTCACACCAATGAGTAGCACCAGCTAAACACTTAGTCAATGGTAGTTTTTTATGATTATTATGTATATCTTTTCACCAGTAGTTGAGACACACTTCCATAACAACACAGCAGCCCTAATGGAATAATGAAGCCTACACTGATTTTTTTTAAAACTTCAAAGATTATTCTAAATCCAAGAGCACCAAGTCAAACGGGCTGCTTTTCCTTTGTCTTCTGCACACTGCCCCTCTTCCTGTTTTATGGATCGTGATCTCTCCTGCTGGTTCAACTTCTTGTCTCAGTTTTACTCATCGAGCCGCAGGAGCAGAATGCTGCGTGTTGTGAAGCCCTTAGCCTCAGGACTTGTTGTCACTCCCTGAAAATGCTTTTCCCCAGAAACCTTGCTCCTTTTACTACATCTTCTGTGAAAGTGCTAGCTGCTCAGTTGTGACCTATTCTTTGAGACCCTATGGACTGTGGCCCACCAGGCTCCTCTGTCCATGGGATTGCCATTTCCTTTTCCAGGGGATCTGCCCAACTCAGGGATTGAACCCGGGTCTCCTGCACTGCAGGCAGATACTTGACCCTCTGAGCCACCAGGGGAGCCTCGTGGCTTCCTCCTGCCTAGGTGGGACCTGCCGACTTCAAAGGCGATTGACACACACGGAAGGCAGCTGTAGGCAGGCCCGGATGATTCATGAGGCTGGCGGCTGGCCCTGCCCCTCTTCCTGTGTCGGGAGACACTCAAGCCAGCGTAGAAGCCTGTTTTGCAGGTGTTTCTTAGTTGAGTATCAAACCGGTGGACCGGTACTTATTCCTGAAACACCAGCAGGTATATAAAAGGCTTTGCTGCCTTATTCTTATGTAGTCGTTGTTAGTAATAAAGGAGCAGCCACATCTACCATAGTTTCTATTGGATGAAAACATGAATGGGGAATTTTTTTTAAGCTTCCAGCTCTCTATGAAGTGCAGGCAGTTCCCAGGTGGGGACGGTGGTCTAGAGCAGCCAGGGACAGCTTGGGAGAGGACCCAGCTCTACCGCAAGAGAACTATGCAGAGCCTGCCCTGCGGGCCTGTGACTAGAATTTTTCCTCCACTCCCTGGTTGTTTTACAAGGTATCAGATGACTGGCGGCGCCCAGTCAATGGGGAAAACGAGAGACTGCAGTCAACACCTTCCTCCCCGCCCCCCTCCTACTGATTCTTCTTCCTCCACCCCTCCCCCTCAGTCAAAACACCAACCCACCAGCCCGATCCAAACACCTCTGAAGAAGTACAGTGTTAGAATGTGTGGAACCAAAGGATTAACAGTGTCAAGAGAAGAGGCAGTACAGTAGAAACCAACAACGTTGTAGAGAAACTCTGCTCCAATAAAAGTTAACTTAAAACAGAGAGACGGAAGAGGGGGACAGAATAAGAGGAAAAGTCAGAATTTCAACATTTGTTCTCCTTCCAGGGAAAAAATAGAGTATATCTCTCTGGGCAAGTAGGCTGTCCACCTCGGAGGGAGAACCCATGTGTTCCCCAGGTAGTACATTCCAGAGAGTGAATAAATTGCCGAGAGATGCTGGACTGGGGCCATAGAAATACACGACGTTAAAATGCAATGATAGAAGCTGTTAACAATCCTTCGAAAGATGCCAGAGGGTTTAAGAGGCAGCCGCAATACCTCACAGGTGCTGCTGCAGTGCCGGCTGAGTTGTAGGGTTCCTGTCTTTTGCTGCTGGAAAAGCTGAGGCAACACAATGACTTGCCCAGGGTCACACACCACGCTTGGGACAGAAATAACCCTGACTCCTCCGTCCTGGCTGTAACCAGCTGACAATGCCACTTTATTACTGCACTATCATTCCAATCTGAATCATGTAAATTGCTCCTAATTGCAGGTCTGCAATGAACTATAACCTCCGTGTGACTTCTAGGTGCCAGACCAGCGAGCTAGGAAGTGACTGAAGTTTCACAAACTCCAAAATATGGGATAAACTCCTGGGGCAGGGGGTGGGGGGGTTGTTTGAAAACTTGACTCTGAAACTGCTGAGAAGCATCATATTTGGATTTTTTTTTAATGAATTTGAATCGTCACCTCTCACTTATTAAATCTGAACAGAGAAGCACTTGGAATCCAAATGGATGACATTCAGAAAAGCATTCAGGAATAAATCTCAGATATTTTCCAAGCATTCAATCTTCACAGAGCTCCTTTTCATGCTCATTAAGTGACTGTCTGTTTTTGTATTTAAATATCCTAGATTATCACATGTGGAATCTGAAAGGTAAACGAACAGATTCAGAGAGAACAAACCAGTGGGAGATGACCAGTGGGAGAGGGGAAAGGGGAGGGGCAAGATGGGGTAGGGGAAAAGTGAAAGTCACTCAGTCATGTCCAACCAGTCATGGCCAACTCTTTGCGACCCCATGGACTGTAGCCCGCCAGGCTCCTCTGTCCATGGAATTCTCCAGGCCAGAATGCTGGAGTGGGTAGCCATTCCCTTCTCCAGGGGACCTTCCCAACCTAGGGATGCAACCCAGGTCTCCTGCATTGCAGGCGGATTCTTCACCATCTGAGCCACCAGTGTAGGGGACTAAGAGGTAAAAACCAGTGTATTTAAAATAAATAAGGAAAAAAGATATATTGTACAGCACAGGGAAATATGTCTGTGATTTCGTAAGAACTTCAAATGGAATAAAATATAGAGACTAAAATAACATTGCAAATCAACTATACTTCAATTTTTTGAAAGTTGTTAAAATGATAAAAGTAAATAAACTTTCTTTTTTAACTCTTTTATAGGCAGCTATTGGAAGGGGGTGGGAGGAGGGGCCCAGGAAGCAACCAGGCATAGAAATTCAGATCTGTCCTTGGGGCTGGACACATGCCATGCTCAGAAAAGAAAGTAAATTCCAGTGGGCAAATTGCTTTAACTGATTCATTTGTCCACCCAGAGACGCCACCTACCTGCTCGCGGGTATTCAGGTGAATGACAGGTGGGCGGGGCCTACTGACTGGGTCGATAACTAAGGTCCCAGCAATGTTTTATCTGTCGAGGCTCCTGTGATGTCACACATTTCCCGGTCTCCATCGACCAATGCCCTCCTCCTTCCTCTAGGCACCTGTAGGACGGAGGTGGAGGCCGGTTACTGCTGGGGCAGGCCAGGGAGTTGCTGGACTCAGCCACAGGCGTGAGAACCGCTGGGGTGCTGCCTCTGAGAGCCCCGGGCAGCACTTGGAAGGGTGAGCTGAAACCCTGCTTGTTCCTCCCTGGACGTTTAGACCGTGGACCCCTGACGGATCTGAAGGAAGAATGTGAGTGAAAAATAGAAGCTGAATGGTTTAGCCCTGGGTGTTTGTCCCAGAGGGAGAAGTTCTTTTTGAAAGGAAAGAGATGCCTTTGACATTTTGGATGCAGAGGAAAATTCTCCCAGGTCAGATATTTAATCCTTTTGGTTTCTCTTAATCATTAATCCAGCCTCTGCTTGTCTGGGAAGTTGAACTGATTATTATTGTTTTTAAACTCTGAGGTGGAGTGGGTACTTTTTTTCTGAAACTTCAAGATGCAGACCTGTATAGTCTGTGTTCGGAGGGGGCTGAAATCAGAGTTGACTTATTTTCCCTTGCTTTCGGCATTCACCAGAGGCAATTTCCATCTAAACCTGTGAGATGACCTTAATTATTCCCCCCCGCCCCCCTCTGAAAATCTGTTCCTCCGGCAGGTAAATTCTATTGCCCTTACTCAGAAGCCTGCACTCCAGTCTTCTTCCCTCTTTCTTCTCTAGAGAAGTCTACTGTTTTCTTTGTCCTTTATTCTTTTTAAAACTGCTTCACAGACTTGGATTAGAATTGTTTACATTCAGACCCTGAGTTGGCTGCCTGCTGACCTTTGGCTAAAGTAAAGATCATTTCCTCAGTGTTTACAAGAATATAAATTCAGGTCTGATACGTAATTTTTTGGAACTCTTCCATTTTTTTTTTTTCCTCTCTACCTTTTCTTTGCAAATATACCAAGGAGACTGTTCTGCCAGGACCTTTCTTTCTTGAGTAATTTTACCTCTAGGATCCATTTTGTTTTCTTAATCCTGACCACACAGACTGTTACCACTTCTGTTCTGGAAGGTCCAGTAGCCACACACACTCTCCACCCAATACTGTTGTTAGAGGAAAAGAAACCATCTCCAAACCTGGCTCCCTACTGGGATGAGCTGGAAAACGGGGAGAAAAGTCAACCTGTGAGGGAGGCATTTCATCCTGGATTCCTTCATGGGCTATTTTTCTGAGATTTCAGTTAGCCAGGGAATAATCTGTTAGGAGTATTCCTATTCCTATAAATATTCATATTCATCCACCCAGAAATTCAAAGTACATGTCAATTCTCCTAGAGTATACATTGACACGAATTGAGAACACTTTAGTCTCAGGCGCTTGCTTCTCCCCCGAGACGCTGCCTCGAGCATGTTGCCAGTCCCTCTCACTCCTCGGAGGTTCGCGTTGCTCCTCGGCTGACTTTTGAGTCTGCCCTTTTCCCCTGAGCCTTCTGTTTGGGTGGCGGTGGCTTGTCCTTCACCAATAGCCTCACTTGATTCAGAGTTTTGTCAGCACAAGAGAGAAAAAGATCTCTTAGATCCTACATCTTCTGGATAGAATTGTGTCCTTAAAGTCACAAACCTCTCCACGATACTTCCTTCCCTCTGTGGGCTGTGGTTCATTAGGTCTCTGCATAGTAGGTAATGTATGAGTAAACCAATCATTTTATCACTATATGTCAGGGCTCCTGACTATTAAAGGAACAAAGCTATGGATACTACGCCCCCAGATATATGAAAAAAAAAAAATTACAGAGACTGGAATTCAGAGTCAGGTGATTTAGAATGCAACTGGTATCTTGGCTAGTGTGTACATGAGTTTTGTTCACAGGGATGAAAAGATCCACAGTGGTTCCCTTCCTGTAGTAACTCCATCCCTTGGTTAGGTGTAAAATGGCTTGATTGAAAACTATACAGTCTCTTCCATTTACATCTTCCTTATATTACTTCTCTCAGCCCCTGTTTCCTCATCGGTAAAGCAAGAACTAATAATCCCAACAATATAAGATGGTCCTGAGAAGTACATGAGGTAACATATATAGAGCAGCTAGTGGTTAGTGCCTGGTGTCAAGTGGGTGCCAAGCAAAGGCTAGATCCAGCCTTCCTGAGGGTATTTATCTGGATTGCTAGAGGAAATAGTCTGACCTTTCTGAGATAAAAGGTCTAATGTGGTTGCAATTGTTAGGAACCCTGATAGTTCTTGTTATGGTTATTAGTTGTAAGTAATTAACACCGATGTTCACAGTGCAGAGAAAGGAAACAGGCAGGAGGGAGGAAAACGCTTAAACTGTGTCTTTAAACAGGCCAGGCAGACTGGTGTCTGCCGTTCTCCCAGGCCAGCTTTAGGAGCTGCTAGCCATGTTGTTACTGCTGCCTTTTTGCTCCTCGAGACTCTCATCCCTGTACAACAGCCCCATAAAATGTGGTCCTCTGCAGGCTTTCGGGGGAAACATTCTGTTGGCATTTTTGCAGTCTGACTTGGCAGACAGCCCTCTCTGCTTTCAATTGTGTTATCTCCAGGGCAGACTGGTGCTTGGTCTCCTCCAGTCTTGCAGGTAAACAAACACCCTTGGTTGCAGCCTGGTGAGCTGCAGGGCTAAGTCCCTGGGAGGAGGAGCCTGCCCTGGACTGAGGAAGGGGAATGGGGAGGTCCTGCGGATATGATCATCCCCTTAGTAGACCGTCGTGTGCCCTTTGATGACCTTGAGCCATTGCGTGAGGGCAGGCATGTTCCCAGTGCCCTGGAGCTTCTCCAGGTCTCATCTTATCCTGAAAAGATAACGTTCCTTTTCATCATCAAGAGAAAGGTAACCACCTAGTGGGTTGAGATCAGGGGTTCACAACCTTGAACTGATTACTAGCTTGCTCAGTGGAACCTGGAGATGCATCTCAACCTCCCCATCCATCAGTTTCCATATTTACCTTTTCCCCCAAAAGGGACGTCAATGTGTTGTGTTTCACATCCCCAGGCCCCATAACAGAAGTTGGATGGGCGGTGCACCTATGTGAGTAGGTCAGGTTGACTGCAGGGGAGTGGCCATATGCCTCATTAGGAAATATTAGTCTTATTTATTGAATTCTAGGTGGAATGATGCTACTGTATTAGAACAGTGGCCTGTTCTTTGCCACCAGTCTCCCTGAGTTCAAAACCCATCTCTACCTCCTACTAGCCTTGTAACCTGGGATGGGTTATTTAACCTCACTTTACCTCAGCTATTAAGAAAATTGTGAAGCTGAAATGCATTGAAATGTTTAAAGTGCTTAGAACAGTTCTTGGCACAATGTCAACTATTATTTTCTTGAAAGGAAGGCACACTGGCTAGAATCAGTCAGATCTGGGCCAGTTCCATCAGGTAATTATCAAACTAAATCAGTAATTGAATATCTCTTTGTCTCAGTTTCATCATCTGGAAAACAGAATACTTACCAAACCCAGTGCTATTGTGAGGAATAACTGAAATGGTTTCATATAAAATGCCTGCTATATAGAAAGCACTCAATAAGTGTTAAATTCTGTAGTATTAGAGGAAACAATTATTATATTGGATATAGCTAGACTTCCTGGGTCATGCCACAGTTTGGGTATAATAATGATTGAAACAGTAGTAAATTGAGAACCAAAGACTCTCTGAGCCAAACAGATTTCCCAAAAGGCCCCCAAAGGCTTAGAAGGAGAATCTGGTAACAAAGATTATTGATATCTTGTTTATCTTGGAGTTCCCAGCTAGAGGTGCTGTCAGCTGAAATGCCTGGTCCTTTGCAGAACTGTGGGTAGTAGAATTCTGCGATGCAAATAAACAGTGGGGTTTCCTGGAGTGGTGATTCCTGGCTTCCAGCATCTCCTTTTTAGATTTGAATTCCTCACTTAAAGTAGAGAAGATAAGGTCTGCTAGGATTCTGACTACTTAAAAGGCCATTCTGTACGATGCTGCGAGAGGGGACTTAGGAGAGAGACTCTAAAATGTATCCTCCCCCTTGCCTCAGCATTTGTGGACTCTCTGGTGTACATAACTCGTCCTGATATTTGTGTGCAGGCAACGCATAGACTCACTTTTATGTGGGTGGCAAATTTATTGTTCTCTGACAGGGCCTCTAAGTAACATGGGCTTTTCAAAACCTTGGAAGGAAGACTACATCACTCTTTCTGGGTTAATAGGATTTAACCATCTATTATCTCCAAAGAATAAAGGTTTACATGAAAGACATGCAAATTGCAAAGCACAAAAACTGCACTGGGCTGAAATAAGAAACAGAAAATGTTGATTCTCCTCTATAAACATCTTCCATTCATCTTTTCCTCTCCTTTGGTTCTAAGATGAGGACAACACAGTGACCTGTTGCTTACCCACAGATATATTTCAGATCAACATAAGGCAGAACTTTCTAAGAACTAGAGTTGTCTAAAAATCCAGTAGACTGTCTTGTAGGGCAGTGAGTTCCCTGTCTGAAGGTGATTGTTTTATATATTTATAAATATTTATATATTTAGTACCTAGTACAATGGCAACCCACTCCAGTATTCTTGCCTGTAAAATCCCATGGATGGAAGAACCTGGTAGGCTACAGTCCATGGAGTCCCAAAGAGTCAGACATGACTGAGCAACTTCACATGTTTACTGGATGAATGAATGACAAAGAAGATTTGCATCTCTTTAGCAGCACATACCGCTCATCTGTACAATAAGGATTTAATCACTGATCTTATAGGGTCATTCTAAAGATTAACTGAGAAAATACATGAAAAGTATCCAACATAGTATCTTGCACTTAGTGAACTGCTCATTAAATAATAATAATTATGTTTTATTTTACATTATAAAATATAATCTAAAAAGGAGGAGAGAGAAGGGATTCCTGGGATTCAAGTAGAGGAGAGACAAGATGACCCCCAAATTTGAGATTTGTGGTTTTCTACTCCTGTTCTCTTCACCCTGCCCTGCTGTGTCTGCCTTTCCAAAAGAATACCTCGTCTCCTCCCCCACCCTCCCTTGGGTTTAGGGAGCCACACTTTGACATGGTGGATTGACGATACGCTTCTGTCAGTGGCTAAGTTCTGCCCCAATTAACCAGAGATTTTTTTAATATATATCATTAGTATGTGACTTAGAATGTGTGGACTTCACTTCCACCATTATTTTCCAGTGACTCTTAGTTGCTTCTTATGTTTGATGCATTTGTCACAGGGACAGAAAAGACTTCACCAATAGCAGAGTGGAAACTCTACAAGAATTTTCTTTAATAGCCTCTTGGCATGGAGCGTGGCAATAACACATATGATGGTGAGGTCTAAATATGTCATTGCTATCTATTGAGATGATTTACATAACTTGCTTATGACTGCTCTCACAGTCACGTGGCCTTTTGTGACTAGTACACTACATGTTTGGGCTCTAGCATACTCACGTTAACACGAGTCATCTGGTGTTTTCAGATTCCTCATTAACTATTATCATTATGCTTGTCTTATGCCTTCCACAACACATGCAGAAATTCAGCTATTCTACCTGTAGCTCTTTTTTCTCCCTTGAAGCCCTAGAAATTTGGTTTAACAGTCATCTCTGGAGACATCTGTGTTCTTGCTTAGCTATGGGTTAAAAGAAAATTAGGTTTTTATACTAGAGCAGAACTGCTATCCAGAAGTATGTATTAATAGATGTCTAAATGGCTGCCACTCACAATATTGTCCCTAAATCCTGTAGAGAAGCATTGGAAAGATCATGGGGAATGTGTACCCCCTTCTGGGTATACAGAGCCCTGTATTCATTTCCTATTGCTGCAGTAATGAATTACCACACACTTGGCATCTCAAAACAACATGAGTTTATTTCTTCACAATTCTGGAAGCTAGAAGTGTGAAATCAAGGCATTGGCAGAGCCCTGCTTCCACTGGAAACTCCAGAAAAGGATCCTTCTTTGTCTCTTTCAGCTTCCGTGCCTCCTGGTGCCCCAGGCTTGTGGCTGCTTCATTCCAACCTAGGTCTCCACATCACCGACTCACCGTGTCTTCTGTGTCTCCACGTCACCGTCTCCCCCGTGCCTTCTCTGTCTCCGCGTCACCGTCTCCCCCGTGTCTTCTCTGTCTCCGCGTCACCGTCTCCCCAGTGCCTTCTCTGTCTCCACGTCACCGTCTCCCCGTGTCTTCTCTGTCTCCGCGTCACCGTCTCCCCCGTGTCTTCTCTGTCTCCGCGTCACTGTCTCCCCCGCGTCTTCTGTCTCCGCGTCACTGTCTCCCCGTGTCTTCTCTGTCTCCGCGTCACCGTCTCCCCCGTGTCTTCTCTGTCTCCGCGTCACCGTCTCCCCCGTGCCTTCTCTGTCTCCACGTCACCATCTCCCCGTGCCTTCTCTGTCTCCGCGTCACCATCTCCCCCGTGTCTTCTCTGTCTCCGTATCACTGCCATCTCCCCGCGTCTTCTCTGTCTCCGCGTCACCGTCTCCCCGTGTCTTCTCTGTCTCCGCGTCACCGCCATCTCCCCGTGTCTTCTCTGTCTCCACGTCACTATCTCCCCCGCGTCTTCTCTGTCTCCGCGTCACCATCTCCCCGTGTCTTCTCTGTCTCCGCGTCACCGCCATCTCCCCGTGTCTTCTCTGTCTCCGAGTCGCCATCTCCCCGTGTCTTCTCTGTCTCCGAGTCACCGTCTCCCCGTGCCTTCTCTGTCTCCGCGTCACCGTCTCCTCCGTGTCTTCTCTGTCTCCGCGTCACCGTCTCCCCCGCGTCTTCTCTGTCTCCGCGTCACCGTCTCCCCGTGTCTTCTCTGTCTCCGCGTCACCGCCATCTCCCCGTGTCTTCTCTGTCTCCGAGTCGCCATCTCCCCGTGTCTTCTCTGTCTCCGAGTCACCGTCTCCCCGTGCCTTCTCTGTCTCCGCGTCACCGTCTCCCCCGCGTCTTCTCTTTCTCCGCGTCACCGTCTCCCCGTGCCTTCTCTGTCTCCGCGTCACCGTCTCCCCGTGCCTTCTCTGTCTCCGCGTCACCGTCTCCCCGTGCCTTCTCTGTCTCCGCGTCACCGTCTCCCCCGCGTCTTCTCTTTCTTCGCGTCACCGTCTCCCCGTGCCTTCTCTGTCTCCGCGTTACCGTCTCCCCGTGCCTTCTCTGTCTCCGCGTCACCGCCGTCTCCCTGTGTCTCCTCTGTCTCCGCGTCACCGTCTCCCCCGTGTCTTCTCTGTCTCCGCGTCACTGTATCCCCGTGTCTTCTCTGTCTCCGCGTCACCGTCTCCCCCGTGTCTTCTCTGTCTCCGCGTCACCGTCTCCCCGTGTCTTCTCTGTCTCCGCGTCACTGTATCCCCGTGTCTTCTCTGTCTCCGCGTCACCGTCTCCCCCGTGTCTTCTCTGTCTCCGCGTCACCGTCTCCCCGTGTCTTCTCTGTCTCCGCGTCACTGTATCCCCGTGTCTTCTCTGTCTCCGCGTCACCGTCTCCCCCGTGTCTTCTCTGTCTCCGCGTCACCGTCTCCCCGTGTCTTCTCTGTCTCCGCGTCACTGTATCCCCGTGTCTTCTCTGTCTCCGCGTCACCGTCTCCCCCGTGTCTTCTCTGTCTCCGCGTCACCGTCTCCCCGTGTCTCCTCTGTCTCCGCGTCACCGTCTCCCCCGTGTCTCCTCTGTCTCCGCGTCACCGTCTCCCCCGTGTCTCCTCTGTCTCCGCGTCACCGTCTCCCCGTGTCTTCTCTGTCTCCGCGTCACCGTCTCCCCCGTGTCTTCTCTGTCTCCGCGTCACCGTCTCCCCGTGTCTTCTCTGTCTCCGCGTCACCGCCATCTCCCCGTGTCTTCTCTGTCTCCGCGTCACCGTCTCCCCGTGTCTTCTCTGTCTCCGCGTCACCGTCTCCCCGTGTCTTCTCTGTCTCCGCGTCACCGCCATCTCCCCGTGTCTTCTCTGTCTCCGCGTCACCATCTCCCCCGTGTCTTCTCTGTCTCCGTATCACTGCCATCTCCCCGCGTCTTCTCTGTCTCCGCGTCACCGTCTCCCCGTGTCTTCTCTGTCTCCGCGTCACCGCCATCTCCCCGTGTCTTCTCTGTCTCCACGTCACTATCTCCCCCGCGTCTTCTCTGTCTCCGCGTCACCATCTCCCCGTGTCTTCTCTGTCTCCGCGTCACCGCCATCTCCCCGTGTCTTCTCTGTCTCCGAGTCACCATCTCCCCGTGTCTTCTCTGTCTCCGAGTCACCGTCTCCCCGTGCCTTCTCTGTCTCCGCGTCACCGTCTCCTCCGTGTCTTCTCTGTCTCCGCGTCACCGTCTCCCCCGCGTCTTCTCTGTCTCCGCGTCACCGTCTCCCCGTGTCTTCTCTGTCTCCGCGTCACCGCCATCTCCCCGTGTCTTCTCTGTCTCCGAGTCGCCATCTCCCCGTGTCTTCTCTGTCTCCGAGTCACCGTCTCCCCGTGCCTTCTCTGTCTCCGCGTCACCGTCTCCCCCGCGTCTTCTCTTTCTCCGCGTCACCGTCTCCCCGTGCCTTCTCTGTCTCCGCGTCACCGTCTCCCCGTGTCTTCTCTGTCTCCGCGTCACCGCCATCTCCCCGTGTCTTCTCTGTCTCCGAGTCGCCATCTCCCCGTGTCTTCTCTGTCTCCGCGTCACCGTCTCCCCCGTGTCTTCTCTGTCTCCGCGTCACCGTCTCCCCCGCGTCTTCTGTCTCCGCGTCACTGTCTCCCCGTGTCTTCTCTGTCTCCGCGTCACCGTCTCCCCCGTGTCTTCTCTGTCTCCGCGTCACCGTCTCCCCCGCGTCTTCTGTCTCCGCGTCACTGTCTCCCCGTGTCTTCTCTGTCTCCGCGTCACCGTCTCCCCCGTGTCTTCTCTGTCTCCGCGTCACCGTCTCCCCCGTGTCTTCTCTGTCTCCGCGTCACCGTCTCCCCGTGTCTTCTCTGTCTCCGCGTCACCGTCTCCCCCCGTGTCTTCTCTGTCTCCGCGTCACCGTCTCCCCGTGTCTTCTCTGTCTCCGCGTCACCGTCTCCCCGTGTCTTCTCTGTCTCCGCGTCACCGTCTCCCCCGTGTCTTCTCTGTCTCCGCGTCACCGTCTCCCCCGTGTCTTCTCTGTCTCCGCGTCACCGTCTCCCCCGTGTCTTCTCTGTCTCCGCGTCACCGTCTCCCCGTGTCTCCTCTGTCTCCGCGTCACCGTCTCCCCCGTGTCTCCTCTGTCTCCGCGTCACCGTCTCCCCCCGTGTCTTCTCTGTCTCCGCGTCACCGTCTCCCCGTGTCTTCTCTGTCTCCGCGTCACCGTCTCCCCGTGTCTTCTCTGTCTCCGCGTCACCGCCTCCCCCGTGTCTTCTCTTCCTCTGTCTCTAAAAAGACACTTGTCATTGGATTTGGGGTAAATCAGAAAATCCAGGATGATCTCATTTTAAGATCTTTAACTTAATTTTATCATCAAAGACAAGACCCTTTTTCTAATAAGGTCACACTCTCAGGTACTAGGAGTTAGGATGTGGGCATATCTTTGGGAGGGACATTCCTACACATCGGCCCCTCCCACTTCTTAGGATGAAATTCCTTATCTACTCGGAGATTGAAATATTGGGCAAAGTACAGGCAGGGAGAAACAGAATTGGCAACCTTCACCACTACCATTATTTATTCCTGTGTTCAAAGTTCAAAATACAGTTGTTAAGTGTTTTATATGCTAAAGACCTGCTGAACCTTTTCAGTCATAGTATGATGAATCTACAAAAACAAATCAGTGACGGTCATCCTAGGTTGCTTTAACAGATAGGTGGTATTCTTGCTAAGGAAGTGATTCCTCCACTCAACCCTGAGTCCATCATTGGGTCATCCCCCGGCATGTCATAAAGAGGATTCTTGCTCTTGGTGAGAATCTAAGACTGTCACCCAACTCAAATCCCTGTGACTTCTTAATAATTTTAAAATCTCAGTCATGTGGGAACACCAGACACCAGAGGGTGGATTCCTTTTCCTTGAAGAATTTGCTCAGTTTCTTCCTTCTACCTGGATTTCTTCCAACTTGCCCAAATTTCATTTATCTTTCGTGACCCTCCCTGAGGACAATCTGTTCCAAGAACTTTCCTTGACTGTTCTGAGCCACACCACACTGCTTTCTCACTCTTTTCCTCCACACTTGTTCCTGGCTCCTATTTTGGAGGACCATACTTATTGTGTGTTTTCTTACACTGTTTTGTTTGTTTGTTTATTTTTATATGAAAGCTCCATTTTCTTAATTAGACAAACTCGTTGAGGATGAAATTGAATTGCCTATGGGAACTCCCACAGAAATGCAAACAAGTGTCAGGCATGTAAGAGGTAAATACCTACACAGTTGAAACAGTAGAGACATATTGAGCACTTAAATATCTTCCTTCACCTTGTCCTTTCTTCCTTTAACCTTGGTTATATGTTAAAAAAAAAAAAAAAAGCATTTCCTAAGTATGTTTAGGCTACCCACTCCAGTATTCTTGGGCTTCCATGGTAGCTCAAATGGTTAAGAATCCACCTACAATGCAGGAGACCTGGGTTCAATCCCTAGGTTGGGAAGATCCCCTGGAGGACGGCATGGCAACCCACTTCAGTGTTCTTGCCTAGAGAATCCCCAGGGACAGAGGAGCCTGGTGGGCTGTGGTCCATGGGGTCACAAAGGGTCAGACACGACTGAGCGACTAGCACAGAGCAGCACAAGTATGTTTTTCAGCCGTGAGTGTAAGAAGGCCAGTCTGCTTCCTCACCATACTTCTCATCGGACATCAGCCCTGCCCAGGACCCTGTGGCAACTGACTGCAAGGGCCATGAGCCGCTGGTCAATGCAGAATATTCTGCCTAGATTTTGCTGTTGGCAGGGGTCAGTTCCATCTCAGTATGTTGGTAGACCAGGAAGTGGAAGGATGTCTTTTATGGGCCAGAGTTCTTACAAACAAACCCAAGTTTGAAAGGTGTGCCCTGACACCCCAGGGGAAAGGCAGTAAAGTTTTCTGACAAGATAGACAAAGCTCCTCTCCAAGAGGAGCTGGCAAAAGTCCATCACTGACATCTAAAACTTGAATTTCTTCTCATTTAACACTCCCTTTGTTTTTCCCACTTTCTGAACATCTCCTCAGTTATTGACTCCAGATATAGCACATGTTCTCCTTTTAGTTCAATTTTCCTTTAATTTCCTGACTATAGTTCAACCTCTCTAAAGACCATTTGTATTTTTTTTTCTGTCTTTTATAGTGTTGGCAACACTATACAGACAGGTGTCATTTACAGACTGCGTTAATGAATTACTCTCTCTCTTAGAGACTGGTGATTTAGATATTAAGTAGGAGCAGAGCTAACCCTGACCTATGTAGCCCATACACACCTGCCCTCCCTCTGTCCCCTCTCTTTCCCCTGCAATGCATATGGTGCCCCCGTCTCCCCACCTCCACTTCCAACCCAGGCTCTTGGTTTGAAGATAGTTTTTATCTGGTGCATGACTATTTTTATTCAGATCACTAAAGTACCTGGAAACGGAAGTGTAAGTCACTTAGTCGTGTCTATCTCTTTGCAGCCCCATGTACTGTAGCCCGCTAGGCTTCTCTGTCCATGGAATTATCCAAGCAAGAATACTGGGGTGGGTTGCCATGCCCTTCTCCATGGCGTCATTCTGACCCAGGGATTGAACCCAGATCTCCTGCATTACAGGCACATTTTTTACCATCTGGGTCACCAGTGTGCTAAGTTGCTTCAGTCATATTTCTGAGCCAGCAGGGAAGCCCATCAAAGCCCCTAATTTCTCCCCACTACAAATGTAAGTTAAGGTATAGCCCCCAGAGCATTTGTCTAGCCTCTTATATATCTTAATTCAAAGTTGGTATTTATAAAAAAAAAAATGATGGCACTTTGATACCTGCAAGTCTCACACAATTTATCCATAATTTAACATGTAACTATAAATTTACATTGTTTAATATAGAAAGAATGAAGCAGGGCAAAGGCTAATAGAGTTTTGCCAAAAGAACACACTGGTCATACCAAACACCCTCTTCCAACAACACAAGAGAAGACTCTACACATGGACATCACCAGATGGTCAATACCTAAATCAGATTGATTTTATTCCTTGCAGCCAAAGATGGAGAAACTCTATACAGTCAGCAAAAACAAGACCGGGAGCTGACTGTGGCTTAGATCATGAACTCCTTATTGCCAAATTCAGACTTAAACCGAAGAGAGTAGGGATAACCACTAGACCATTCAGGTATGACCTAAATCAAATCCCTTATGATTATACAGTGGAAGTGACAAATGGATTCAAGAGATTAGATCTGATAGACAGAGTGCCTGAAGAACTATGGACAGAGGTTCGTGACATTGTACAGGAGGCAGGAGTCAAGACCATCTCTAAGAAAAAGAAATGCAAAAAGGCAAAATGGTTGTCTTAGGAGGCCTTACAAATAGCTGTGAAATGAAGAGAAGCGAAAAGCAAAGGAGGAAAGGAAAGATATACCCATTTGAATGCAGAGTTTCAAAGAATAGCAAGGAGAGATAAGAAAGCCTTCCTCAGTGATCAGTGCAAAGAAATAGAGGAACACAACAGAATGGGAAAGACTAGAGATCTCGTCAAGAAAATTAGAATACAATGGAAAAAAGACAACCTCTTTAACAAGTGGTGCTGGGAAAACTGGTCAACCACCTGTAAAAGAATGAAACTAGAACACTTTCTAACACCATACACAAAAATAAACTCAAAATGGATTAAAGATCTAAATGTAAGACCAGAAACTATAAAACTCCTAGAGGAGAACATAGGCAAAACACTCTCTGACATAAATCACAGCGGGATCCTCTATGACCCACCTCCCAGAATTTTAGAAACAAAAGCAAAAATAAACAAATGGGACCTAATGAAACTTAAAAGCTTTTGCACAACAAAGGAAACTATAAGCAAGGTGAAAAGACAGCCCTCAGATTGGGAGAAGATAATAGCAAACGAAGCAACAGACAAAGGATTAATCTCAAAAATATACAAGCAACTCCTCCAGCTCGACTCCAGAAAAATAAATGACTCAATCAAAAAATGGGCCAAAGAACTAAACAGACATTTCTCCAAGGAAGACATACAGATGGCAAAAAAACACATGAAAAGATGCCCAACATCACTCATTATCAGAGAAATGCAAATCAAAACCACAATGAGGTACCATTACACACCAGTCAGGATGGCTGCTATCCAAAAGTCTATAAGCAATAAATGCTGGAGAGGGTGTGGAGAAAAGGGAACCCTCTTACACTGTTGGTGGGAATGCAAATTAGTACAGCCACTATGGAAAACAGTGTGGAGATTTCTTAAAAAGCTGGAAATAGAACTGCCATATGACCCAGCAGTCCCACTTCTGGGCATACACACTGAGAAAACCAGATCTGAAAGAGACACGTGTACCCCAATGTTCATCGCAGCACTGTTTATAATAGCCAGGACATGGAAGCAACCTAGATGCCCATCAGCAGACGAATGGATGAGGAAGCTGTGGTACATATACACCATGGAATATTACTCAGCCATTAAAAAGAATTCATTTGAATCAGTTCTAATGAGATGGATGAAACTGGAGCCCATTATACAGAGTGAAGTAAGCCAGAAAGATAAAGACCATTACAGTATACTAACACATATATATGGAATTTAGAAAGATGGTAAAGATAACCCTATATGCAAAACAGAAAAAGAGACTCAGATGTATAGAACAGACTTGTGGACTCTGTGGGAGGAGGCGAGGGTGGGATGTTTCAAGAGAACAGCATTGAAACATGTATATTATCTGGGGTGAAACAGATCACCAGCCCAGGTTGGGTGCATGAGACAAGTGCTCGGACTTGGTGCACTGGGAAGACCCAGAGGGAACGGGTGGAGAGGGAGGTGGGAGGGGGGACCGGGATGGGGAATACATGTAAATCCATGGCTAATTCATTTCAATGTATGACAAAAACCACTGCAATGATGTAAAGTAATTAGCCTCCAACTAATAAAAATAAATGGAAAAAAAAAAGAAAATTAGAGATACCAAGGGAACATTTCATGCAAAGATGGGCACAATAAAGGACAGAAATGGTATGGACCTAACCTCACCCTCTTAATACCTAGAAGATATTAAGAAGAGGTGGCAAGAATACACAGAAGAACTAGCCAAAAAAGATCTTCATGACCCAGATAGTCAAGATGCTATAATCACTCACCTAGAGCCAGACATCCTGGAATGTGAAGTCAAGTGGGCCTTAGGAAGCATCACTACAAACAAAGCTAGTGGAGGTGATAGAATTCCAGCTGAGCTATTTCAAATCCTAAATGATGATGCTGTGAAGGGGCTACACTCAATACGCTGGTAAATTTGGAAAACTCAGCAGTGGCCACAGGACTGGAAAAGTTCAGTTTTCATTCCAATCCCAAAGAAAGGCAATGCCAAAGAATGCTCAAACCACTGCATAATTGCACTCATCTCACACGCTAGTAAAGTAATGCTCAAAATTCTCCACGCCAGGCTTCAATAATATGTGAACCGTGAACTTCCAGATGTTCAAGCTGGTTTTAGAAAAGGTAGAGGAACCAGAGATCAGACGGCCAACATCTGTTGGATCATCGAAAAAGCAAGAGAGTTCCAAAAAAAATCGTCTACTTCTTCTTGACTGACTATGCCAAAGACTTTGACTGTGTGGATCACAACAAACTGTGGAAAATTCTCAAAGAGATGGAAACACCAGACCACCTGACCTGCCTCTTGATAAACCTGTATGCAGGTCAGGAAGCAATAGTTAGAACTGGACATGGAACAACAGACTGGTTCCAAATCAGGAAAGGAGAACGTCAAGGCTGTTATTGTCACCCTGCTTATTTAACTTATATGCAGAGTACATCATGAGAAACGCTGGGCTGGATGAAACACAAGCCGGAATCAAGATTGCCGGGAGAAATAGCAATAACCTCAGATATGCCATAGGACACCACCCTATGGCAGAAAGTGAAGAACTAAAGAACCTCTTGATGAAAGTGAAAGAGGAGAGTGAAAAAGCTGGCTTAAAACTCAACATTCAGAAGACTAAGATCATAGCATCTGGTCCCATCACTTCATAGCAAAGAGATGGGGAAACAATGGAAACAGTGACAGACTTTATTTTGGTGGGCTCCCAAGAATCACTGCAGATGGTGACTGCAGCCATGAAATTAAAAGGCACTGCTCCTTGGAAGAAAATCTATGATCAACCTAGACAGCATATTAAAAAGCAGAGACATTACTTTGCCAACAAAGGTCCATCTCACCAAAGCTATGGTTTTTCCAGTAGTCATGTATGGATGTGAGAGTTGGACTAGAAAGAAAGCTGAGTGCCGAAGAATTGATGCTTTTGAACTGTGGTGTTGGAGAAGACTCTTGAGAGTCCCTTGGACTGCAAAGAGATCCAAACAGTCTATCCTAAAGGAAATCAGTTCTGAATATTCATTGGAAGGACTGATGCTCCAATATGTTGGTCACCTGATGGGAAGAACTGACTCATTTGAAAAGACCCTGATGCTGGGAAAGATTGAAGGCAGGAGGAGAAGCGGACAACAGAGGATGAGGTGGTTGGATAGCATCACTGACTCAATGGACATGAGTTTGAGTAAACTCCAGGAGCTGGTGATGGACAGGGAGGCCTGGCGTGCTGCAGTCCATGCGGTCGCAAAGAGTTGGACACGGCTGAGTGACTGAACTGAACTGAATAGAGTTTGCCCTGACTTTGGCAATTTCTTTCCCCCGATAATCTAATTTAGGTGTTGAAGCCAGAGCCAGGGCAGTGGTTGGACTGATAATCATTGTAGAAAGGGAGGCAAGGCCATTGGTGTTACAGGAATTTATCGGCATTGTCCCACCCTTTTGCTCAGAGGGTGAATATATGGTCTTCACATTCCAAAACTATGTTCCTGACTATGTCTGTGATCTGTACTGTCTCTGTACTGAGACATGGCCACAGTGACCAGTTCGAAACCAGTTCTGCAGCCATTCTGCCCTGCGGAGCTTCATCCAAATTTTAAAGCATCATCAACAGCAGGAAAACCTTAAGGTCAGTTTCTTTTTTTTTTTTTTAAGGCTAATTCTTTTTTTTTTTTTTAATTTTAAAAGTTGAAGTGTAGTTGAATCACAATATCATGTTAGTTTCAGGTATATAACACAGTGATTCAGTTTTATATATATATATGTATATTCTTCCTCAGTTTCTTTTACCTTATAGGTTATTAAAAATATTCAGTATAATTCCTTGTGCTATACAATAGATCCTTGTTGGTTATCTGTCTTATATATAGTGGTGCATATGTGTTAATCCCAACCTCCTAATTTATCTCTGCCCCAAGTAGGGCCAAGTGTCACATTGTTTGTGTAGCAATAGTGCGTACAGTGTCCTTCCTTGAGAGAACTGTTTCTATTACTTGAATGGGCTCTCTTATATACCCACAAAACAAAGCTCTTTCAGGATTCAGTTGTTTTGTGATTGTTTTGGGGACCTGGCCTTAGGTTACATTTTCTTCCTCTCATTTGAAGGAAGTTCTTCTTCCTGCCTCATGAACCCATCAGCAGATTGCTTACCTGGTGCCTCTATCAAGCATGTATCAATACAACGATCAGTCAGATCAGTTTAGACCTTGGTTAAAATTTAGTGGTGCACCTGTGACAAGGTTGTAATTCTTCGCTTTTGCCATTGCACCTGACTGGGAATCAGGGCAGGTACAAGGAAAATATCGAGACCCACAGAGGTGGTTGGAAGCAGAGCTGAGTCCTAACCGTGGCCTCAACACACAGCTCTCTCTACCTGAGTCTCTGAAATAACAGCAGTGACAGGGCCATGGGTCAGTGAGCAAATGCAACACTTACCTTTGGGTGTTAATTTTAAGGGGACCCGCAAAACCCTGGTAATTGTGATAAGTACTGTTTTAATGCATTATTTTAAAAAAACAAAATTAATACAAAAATCCATGATGAGCAAACAATTAACATTTAAATAAACACAAGGATCAGTAGCTCAAGTTATCTAAAGATTATTTAAGGTTATCACTTAATCAAAAGAAATTGTCAAACAGCAGTTTCCTCAGTTGAAAATCAGACAAAAGAATAGGTAGATTTTTGAAAATAGTCTTGCTGGGCTTGCTTCCTTTAAAGCCAGGAAAGTGAAACTATGGGGAAAAAATTTTGTTTTTAGTATAAGTAAAATACTTAAAATAATGTTGTACATTTAATATATGTGTTTTTCATGTTTTCCATGTTTTTTCAACTATCTTAATGATCTAGGGGAAATTAACCATTAAAAAATACATATGTATATCAGGACTCATATCTCCTTTGGCCTTAGGCTGCAACATAGGGACTTCCTCGATGGCTCAGTGGTAAAGAATTCGCTTGCAATGCAGGAGATATGAGACATGGGTTTGATCTCTGGGTCGGAAAGATCCCTTGGAGGAGGAAAGAGCAATCCACTCCAGTATTCTTGCCTGGAAAAATACCCCATGGATAAAGGAGTCTGGCGGGCTACAGACCATGGGGTTGCAAGAGACAGACATGACTGAGTGACTAAGCACACACTACAAATTGCAACGTGGACCACATAACGCTGGTGGGATAAGTGTGTCTGTTATTTAGGGATGTCTTCAGTGGATTTTTTCCTGTGTTTGTCATAGGCTAAGTAGGAATTTTCTATAAGCAATGCTTTCTGGCAGATAAATGGAAAAGCCTAATGTTCCAAGGTGACTGGCTAGGAAGCCTCCTTAGGTACACTTTCCTTCTCAAGCACTTGTGCATCTTCTTCTTTTTTAAAGCAGCTGGACAGGAAGAGGTACAGAGCATTTGGAGTTGCAGAATTTCTAGTTTATTCCATCACCTGCCCCTTCATCAGCTGCCCTTGGCCCTGTTTTCATTTTTTCATTAATAGTGAATTTCAGTGAAAGCTCATCAGTGTTTATCCTCTGGATGGGAAAAATTAACTCAGATTTACCATTTTTTAAAAGTGGTTTCCATTGCCCTTGTGTTATGTATGTCAGGATATTGTAAAATACCAAAAGTTGTCAAAATAAAGGAATGCTTACAAACAAATGGGAGAGCCCCAAATTCCCCAAATACCATTCATTCTTCAAATCAGATTATATGCTGAGAATTCCAGTACTGGAACTGTTTGGCCATTAAGGACTTTATTTTGTTTATAGAAATCTAGCTAATGCCAGTAAATAGCATTGCATTTTCTAAACTGCTCCAAGCCCTTGCTTTTGCTTTTTAAAGCATCTACTTCTCTACTTCATTAGCCTTAATTTTTTTTCACTTCTGTGGCCAAGAATTACTAATAGCTTCCGTCAGGGCTCAGTGTAACGTGTAACGTTCCCTGCTCATCTCCGGCAAGACTGCAGTAACAGCCAAGGTGTGCATTGCCACCAAGAAAGCAGACAGAGGCAGTCTCTGGCTATGGGAGCAGTTGGTTACTCTCATTTCACTCTGTCTTGGAGGCTGTCCATGCATTGCGGGACGTACACTGATACGTTTAGAGCTTGCTTTAAAAGAGTGTGGTCAGGCTCTTGGAGTCTGGAAACCTGAAGGATCGTCGGACACACCTGAGGCTACTGAAGCTATGGGGAGACTTGGGGGCTGTCTTCAAATAACTGAAATGGATTTAAGGAATTAGATATGCTCTAAATGGCACCCGTGAAGGGGTTAGGTGAGTTCCAGAGAGAAAAAAATTTGGTCAATATGTAGACTTTCCCTCCCTAATAGGTTGTTATTATTTAGTCGCTGGGTTGTGTCTGACTTTTTGTGACCCCAAGGACTGTAGCTCACCAGGCTCCTCTGTCCTCAGGATTTCCCAGGCAAGAATCCTGGAGCAGGTTGCCATTTCCTCTTCCAGGGGGTCTTCCTGATCTAGGGATTGAACCTGTGTCTCCTGCATTGGCAGGCTCCCACTGAGCCACCAGGGACGCCCACATCCCGAGTAGTTATTTATCCTTTAACTGGAAGTTTTTGTCTTTTGACTACATTTACCCACTCTAACTCTCCCCCCACTCTGGTGACTACAAATATGATCTCTTTTTTCCCAAGTTTGTTTGTTGAAGTATAACACCATGCTAGTTCCTGGTGCAGCAGGCAGTGACTCAATATTTCTATACATTACAAAATGATCACCACAATAATCTGGTTACAATATGTTACCACATGAAGATATTATATCATTATTGAGTATGTTATTTTATAAAATATGAAACGCCTTCATTTTGTAGCTGGAAGTCTGCACCTCTTAATCGCCTTCCTGAAGGCTGTTCTTAAGGCTCCTAAGTTTCCAGTCTATTGAATTTTCCAGTGCAGGTGACAATGTACATACAACGTCTAATGAACCTCTTGGTTGCAGATGGTGCTGACTCACATTTGCTCTGAAATGTATCTTTGTTGTCAACCACAGATGTTTAGAATTTCAAAGTTAGGTAGAAGAACTTGTGGACAGATTTCAGGCAAGATGAAGTAGTGGGAAAGGAAGCAGGGAATAAGGACAAACAGAGGTGGACATTGTTATTTTTCCTGGCACTTCCTGGCATGACCCTGGTGGACTGCACATCTCTGTAAACATCCCCTCAGGCTTCTATTCTACCCCAACTCAGAGGCGAGGAGGAAGGAGGGTTCCGAAGTCACCACAGTGCTGTGTCAAGGCAGAGTGAGATATCCACCCCACCCCCATACACATACTCAAGGAAGGAATCGACTTCCTGCTTTTTCTCACTCCAAACTGCAAAAAAGCCACCTTGCATATCCTTTTCTCCTTACCCCAGCTAGGACCAGACTGCTCACAGCTGACATAGAGACTAACCTGTATGGACAGACCCTCCTGCTCGCTCTTAGGGGACAAAAGATTTTGCCTTTTAAGCCTTAATGAGTTTCTATAATTTCTTCTCAGTTCATCAGCAAGGCACATATATGTCCAAAAACATGACACATCATACATATTTATAAGATGTAAACTGGAAATAAGAAACATCAAGTAAATTATATTAATCATGCTTTTAAAAGTCTACCTATTTCTTTTTTTGGAACCCAAACTGCTTTTTTAGCCAATTCTCTCATAATCTGTGTCTATTCATATGGGCTTTATTTAGTCTAAAGCAAAGTTGAAAAATATATACAGCAGTGTTTACATTAATATTATACGAAGAATCTGGTTTACTCACAAGAGTAAGTGCCAGGGAATTCAAATTGCTCTCAGATAAAAAAGAATGAAAAGAAAAACAAATTGGTGTTGGAGCTAAAACCTGCCATTTTTGCTTACTCCAATCCACTTATCCTGTCTTAGGCATTTTAGCACTCAGTAAAGTCAAAAAATCTTTTTATTCAGAGATCTTGGAAAACTCCATCTGCAATGGGGCCTACAGGGATTTTTAACCTTATAATTTCCTGGGGCTCTTTTATTTGGTTCAATTCTTGGGTCAGGAAGATCCACTGGAGAAGGGAAAGGCTACCCACTCCAGTACTCTGGCCTAGAGAATTCTATGGGATCTCAAAGAGTCGGACACGACTGAGTGACTTTCACTTTCCTTTTTACTTTTTTTGGATCCTGACTGTTCCTAGACAGATGCTGGAAGAAAAGTAGCAATGTTGTGAAGAGCGGTAAGGAGTTATGAGCCCCTGCTGGTTTGTTCTTTTTTGGTGTAACTGGCAAGTTACTTACCTACTACACCCATTTTCCTCATCTGTTAAATTAAAAACAAAATCCCTGGGGATTTGTAAGGATTAAATAACATAATCATATATATACATATATATATATAGGCCCCAGAAAAAAAATTTCCCCAAAGCCAACCACTCTAAAATACTTCAAGAAAACACCTCTATTATATCAGCACAGAACCATAGGACTCTGTTTCTGAAAGGGATTTCATAGTATCTAGTCCGGAGGATTTTTTAGTTTTTGTTTTCCTTAAGCCATGGTCCTTTGAGCTGAATCTTATGAGAAAGCTAATGTGTGAGATGAAAGTGGAGCTGGGTCTGGGCGGAGTGGAAAATTGGACGCAGCCTGCCATCCCCCTTCCCTTCCCTAGAAGAGCCTGAGGCATCTGACACACCTTGCAGAGCAAAGCGAGAAAACCAAACATCTCGTCCAATTCCACCTTTTCACCAATCAGGAAACGGCCCAGAAATGTGACATTGTTGTCACAGTGGTCGGAGCAGAGCTACCAGCTGCATTCCTATCACCTTCCGTTCAGCACAATGAGATAGAATATTTGGGAGTATCTGACCCAACTCTGAGTGCTGAAGACATAGGGTTTTAGTTCAAAATTATGTGACCTTTTTTCCCTATAGCAGATGATAGTCTTTTAGATGGCCCATTTCCATTTTCATGTTTATTTTTGAACTGTTTTTCATGCTACTGAAAGCATTTCCTGTGTGGTTCTAGTATCTTCTCTGAGCCTTGAGGACAAATAGCAGCTGTGTAGGTTTCTATGAAGTTTGACTATAAACAGCTTCACCCCCTCCCGTATCCCCTACCTTTGCCTCCTGTGATCTCTTCTGATGCTAAATAAAAGCCTGTGATTTCTACATGCTTTCACATTTGGGGCACTTTACTTCTACCTCTTGACCAGAGTGTTCTTCAAGGCTTATTAACACAGTGCAGAAATGTAAGCTGATTCAGTACGAGTTTGAAGTCAATGTATTTTCTTTTTGAGATAAGGCTATGTTTGTACAAACAACCTCAAACTTTATTTGGAAAAGAAACAAACTGTAAGGCAGTTTATGACTGCTGTGCTGTTTCTAAACATGGTCAGTTTGCTGTTAGGAGATTCATCTGTCTTTATGATTCTGCGGAAAACTTAAAGTCATTTTAGTTACTTTCGGAAAAGAAGAAAGTTGAGTTGAGGGTTGGGATACCACAGGATTCTTCATTGTCATGAGTGTTGACCCTGAGTCCCCTAATGCTGACCTGTCTGCACTGCTTACCGAGGTTTCCCAGTACTGGGTCATGTCCCATCCCCTGGGAAGGTCTGGGGACTCCAAGAAGGTAGGCATCTCCTTTAAAGCTCTCTTGAAGGTCCCCCACACAGCCAATTTGCTACCTAGCGCAAGACTGGTGCTCACAAAATGCTTATTGAAATCAGATGTTTATGATTATCATTGTCACTAATCTCACACTACTGCAGCTCATTAATAAAAAATATTGAAGGCAAAGAAAAAATATTGACTGATCAGGAGACTTTCCTAGATGTTGATCAGACATGTTGAAATCTCCATTTTAAACTCCTATACCAAAGGAAAATTAGCTTCCTTGGTGGCTCAGATGGTGTAGAATCTGCTTGCAATGTGGGGGACCCAGGTTCAATCCCTGGGTTGGAAAGATCCCCTGGAGAAAGAAATGGCAACCCATTTCAATACTCTTGCCTGAAGAATTCCATGGACAAAGGAACCTGGCATGTTACAGTCCATAAGGTTGCAAAGAGTCAGACACAATTGGGCGACTCTTTCACTTTGCACCAGTGGAAAATACATAGTGTGATAATAGTTTGAAAATATATGTATAATTGAATGAAAGAGAACTATGAGAGCAAAGCAAAAAGACCTGTGAGGGGAACTATAGCTTTCAGTTTCCAGGCCAAATGAGCTCAGCTAGAGACAGAATGACTTCAGTAACAAATATATGTAAGAATAGTTAATACTTACTGGGCACTTACTGTATTTCAGGCATAATTCTAAGGAGTTTTATGCCTCACGTGTCATTTACTCCTCACAACACCCCTCTGAGATAGGCCATTATAGTATTATCTCCACTTTACAGACATGGAAACAGGGACTTAAATCATTGGTGCGCAGTGGTGGTAGGATTGGCCCAGGCAGCGTGGCTCCGGAAACACCTTTACCACGAAGTAACTGAATAAATGAAATGCACGCAGAAGAAAACAATGCTTTCATCATCATAGAAATACGACTGCCTCAGCAGCTCTTATTTCTTCTCAGATGATTTAGTTGAAGACTATGAGGTGTCCTTTATTTTCTGGGTTTTAGAGAAAGGTAGTGAAGAGAGATAAGAGAAAGCCATCAGCACATTAACTTTTTCTTCTTGTCGTGATCTGGCAGAGAACTTCACAAATCACTCGTCTGTTTTGTTAGGGCCTGTTTCTGGACATTCTCAGATTTCTCTGAAATAATTTTCACTGCACTAATATGAGGACATTAGAGGTAAGTATTATTCCTGCTAAGATAGGCAGTTAAGCTGAGGCATAAGGAAGCCAGGCTTTAGGCTGTCAGTCAGTCACCAGGTGGTCACTCGGCCCAGGCCTTCCTAGTTGCGGCTCAGTTCTGTCCTCTGGCAGCACCGCTGACGTCCATAACCAAGATAGATCAGCAGTTCTCTGTCTCTTTCAGGTTTGTGGATGGCTCCTAGAAGCTCTTGACTTACTCTGGAGGAAATACTGTTTTCCTGGGCTGGTTTCCTGTCTTACTGCTCCACCCACTCCCGTTGACCATGAACCAGCCAGACCCGGCTGAGGACCCGGACCCCAGCCCCGCACCCCTGTGTGTGGTGTGTGGCCAAGCCCACTCCCCCGAGGAAAACCACTTCTACACCTACACGGAAGACGTGGATGACGACCTCATCTGCCACATCTGCCTGCAAGCTCTTCTGGACCCTCTGGACACTCCATGTGGGCACACGTACTGCACCCTCTGCCTCACCAGCTTCCTGGTGGAGAAGGACTTCTGCCCCGTGGACCGCAAGCCCCTGGTTCTGCAGCACTGCAAGAAGTCCAATATCCTGGTCAACAAGCTCCTCAACAAGCTGCTGGTGACCTGCCCGTTCTCGGACCACTGCACCGAGGTGCTCCAGCGCTGCGACCTGGAGCGTCACTTTCAGACGAGGTAGGGAGGGGCTGCCCTTGCGGCCCAGTGGTCAAGAACGCGCCCGCAGTGCGGGAGACCTGGGTTCGGTCCCTGGGTTGAGAAGATCCCCTGAAGAAGGGGAAGGCTACCCATTCCAGTATTCTGGCCTGGAGAATTACAGGGACTGTATAGTCCCTGGGGTGGCGAAGAGGCGGACACGACTGAGCGCCTTTCACTTTGACTTTCTAGGGAGGGGCTGCCCCTCGGCCAATCCTGAGAGCCCCCGTCCTCACGGCTGCTGCTGCAAGGGCTGGGTGCTCCCGGAAAGGCCTGTTTCTTTACCTTCTGCTTTGCAGCCAGTGAAAGGATTCATTCAAAACAAGAGATGAGGCGTTCTGGCTGTGGTTCGGTGTGAGGAAACAGCGCGCGGTAGAGTTGCGGGGTGTGAGTGTGTGTGGGTGTGTGTTTATACAGTGGGAAGGTTTTCTGGTAAAATATAAATAACATTTGCCATTTTAAGCATTTTTAAGTGCGGCTCAGAGACGTTAAGTACGTTTACACTGATGTACAATCATCACCAATAACCATTTCCAGGGTTTTTTTCATCTTCCAGAACTAAAACTTCATATCCATTTTAAAAATTAAAATAAAACCCCCCTCATTCCTTCCTCTCCAGCCACTGGCAGCCACCATTCTGCTTTCTGTTTCCATGAGTTTGACTGCTCTAGAAACCTCATATAAGAAGCACCGTTCAGTATTTGCTCTTTTGTGACTGGTTTGTTTCATTTGGGTGCATCTGAAATGTGAAAGATACTGGAGAAGCTAATGAGCAGCTTTCTCATCTCATTTTGTGAGGCTTCAGGTTCCCAAAAAGATATTCTGGAGGGCATTGCTTGCCTTTTTATGTAAGAAAACAAATCCCTCCCAATTTGTCCCATGATTTGCTCTGTAGGAGAAATACCAAAGCCCAGCTACCCTTTGAGGAGACACAAGGTATTTTCAACTAAGTCTTTAAGAGGAGAAACTTACAAAACTTTTGTCCTTCTAGTGATTTGTTCTGCAAGGTTTTCAGCACAGGTGTGCACACTGATGCAGAAGTGTGGTGTGACTCCTCCCGCGGGTGGTCAACACCGCCCGTTCCACCATCTCCCTCTTATTTCACCCACTCACACTGTTGTGTTCCTGAGCGCACTTCTTGTGGACAGCCTCGGGGGTGGCCCCGGGTCTCAGCGCAGGAGTTCCTCTCTTAGAGCGTCTGAGGTGCTTAATAAGACATGAAAGTAATACCAGAGTTATTTTGTAAGAGGAAATTTGGAAACTGGTATTTATCTTGGTTCCTGTTGTGACAGGGGCGAGAGGCAGGTGCGGGTGTTTTTTTTCTAAAGGTCACATTCCTTAAGCCCTGAATCTGAGTCTTTATCTTTGGGGACATGCAGAATCTCTAACATGGAAGTTTGCATCCAAAGCACCCGCCTGGGTATAATGCTTCATATATGTTTTCCATAGTAATTACGTTGATGAACATACTTCCCCCCCCCAGATGTTGAGCCAGATGCATCTATGTCAGGTTCGTGAGTTGCCTCTGACCCTCTGTGATCTCAGGTGTGTAAGCTAGGATGTGCCCGGAAGGAAGCATGGCCAGAGGAGAAGGGGTAAGGGTGTCTGTGTGTGACCTTTGCTGTAAGTTTTGCCTGGATGGGGAGGCGTGGCCTGCAGGGCAGTGGGTCTGGGGTCAGAGATGAGGTGGATGCAGACAGATGCTGACATAGGGCCAGGGCCGAGACTGCAGCCACGCCAGCTCGAAGAGGTGAGGAGCAAGAGGAGGAGAAAAGGCCCTGGGAGACCGCCCTGCCCTTTCCCATGTTGCCTGCTTTGCCGTTTATATAACACATTTGTGTTTGGGAGCTGTATGCAATTCCTGCTGCTGCTGTAACAAGCGATCACAAACTCAGTGGCTTAAAACAATGCCAAGTGCGTTACCTTCCAGTTCCAAGTATTCGAAGTCCAACACAGGTCTCACTGACGTCAAGGTGTTCGGAGGCTGGTTCCCTTTGGCTCTGGGGAGAGTCTCTTTCCTTGCGGCCTCCAGCTTCCAGAGGCCCCTGCTTTCCTTGGCGTGTGGCCTCTTTCTCCATCTTCAAAGCCAGCAGCCTAGAATCTCTCTCTCTTCTCTCCTTTCCCTCTTTCCCTTCTCTCTCTCTCTCCCCTCCTTCCATCACCACATCTCTTTCTATGACTCTGATCCGCCTGACTTCCTTATATAAGGACACCTGTGATGACACTGGGATCCACTCAGTGAATCCACCTGGATAGTTCAGGCTCCTTTCCTCATCTCAGGATTTATTTAGTTGCATCTGTAAGTCCCCTTTGCCGCGTGAGGTGACACATTCACAGGTTCTGAGGATGAGGAGGCAGACTGCTTTGGGGAGGGGCGTGGTCAGTATTCTACACTACTGGAGTTTTGCAGGGGAGGGACAGAGGACAGAGACGAGGAGAGAAATAGAAGCGCTCTGAAGAGAGAGAGTGAAATAAGCAGCCCTTCCTCCTCCCCTCATCAAGCACTGACGTGGGGCCAAGAATATCCCTAAGAACTGGAATAAGATAGCACGTGGAGCTGAGAGCAAGGCTGGAAAGAAGTGGTTCCGGGGGAGGTCTGCAAAGAGACTGGTGGGGTGGGGGGCTTCTGGGGTCTAGGAGAGAGATGACTCAAGTGCACCTCAGCTGCCCACACCGGCTGCATGACCCCACACCTCAAGGAAGTCCGGGAGAAAGGTCTGCTGAACGCTCAGCGCATAACGAGATGTGCAGAGCTGATGGAATTCACAGGTCTGAGCCGTGGCCTCAGAGCCCTTCACCCTCCCCGTCAGCAGCCCTCGGTGGCGAGGGAACTCTCAGGGCAGGTGTTGGGCCTCCACGCTTGCTGTGACTCCACACTTCAGCTTGCTAAGTAGGTTAAAACCAACATTTCCAAAAATACATTGAATGTGTTAGTCATCAAATGCTTAATATACACTTCCTTGCCTCCTGCTCCCTAAGCATTTTACTGGCCAGGATTCAGAATCTGGAGCTAATCTGGAACGTGACTCCAGGGCCCTCTTGGGCCCGGGGCTAGTGACCAGTTCAGTAGATTATCTCTTCCTCGTCTTAGAAGAGGTTAAGATTAAGGCACTACTCCCGCTGGAGTCTCTTAAAGTAGGAAGACTCAAAAAAAAAAAAAAAAGTAGGAAAACCCAGAGGTTACCAGGAAGCCGGTGTTTTCCTTACTTTCTGATATGAGGCCTCCAGGCTGGTGGCTGCTTGTATGGAAGTGTTGTCATATGTTTGTACTAGAAGATAAGTTTATAAATTTTGCATTCTTCATTTCAGTATTTAAAATATAATGGGTTAAAAATATTTTCTTTGACTGATGGTACTTAGATAACTATAAAGTAGGCAGGCTAAAAATCAACCTAAAATGGAGAACTTCACTGTAATTCTGGTTAAGAACTACGGGGAGACCAACGTGGATCCACATGTCCTTCCAGGGGGTCCTAGAGAGCTAGCAACCCTGGGCTTCATGGGAAGCTTCCTACATAGGTTTCTCCACCTGTGCAATGGGAATTTATTTCTGTTGACTCCTTGAATACTAAACTCTTGCAGAAATGAGTCACATTTAGAAAGTTTCCATTGTCCCTTTAGTAAAGAACCTGTGTTCGAGAACTGTTTCCGCAAGGCCTCTGTTCACGGCCTGTCTGGAGGATCGTGCATGCTACGGTTATCGGGGATGCTGCCTGTTTTTCTGCAGAATTTATGTCATTTGTAAACATTGTCTTACTACTTCAGACCCTGGGTTGAGTATAAATCCTAAAGTAAAGCATGTAGGGGCAACTGTGGGTGTGCATGACTGGCTGGACCAGCAATGACTTGGGTGACTAATTTTAACTTCAGACTGGAGAGTTCTTCTATGGGAGTAAGTCTAAGCATGTGAGCTGATGTTTGGAATCTTCTGGATAATTCTGTTGTCCTCTGCTCTTAGATGCTTGTGAACTCCCATCACATGGGTCTAATATAAAGAATTCCCATGAGAGTGATGGGCTTGTTAAGTGCAATGACAGACTCCCCAACCAAGGGATATTGGCAGTGGGCGAAGTTGGGGCCCAGCAGAGGGCCAATTCAATGCACCTCTCTTGGCCCAGACTGGCAGTGAGAGGGTGTGTGGAGGTGAAGCTTTTACCTCCTTGATCCTGAGTGGGAATTTTCTTAGTCTCAAGACTACATCTTTATTTTGCAGTATCATTCTCTGCATACATAATATTTATCAACAATCCACAATAGGCCAGGCCCAGAAAGAAAGAAAAATCTATATAAGCCACAATTTCTGCCTCTGAGAAAATGACCTCTGAAAGGTAGAAGAGAGAATTTGAAAACACACACATGTTGAGTTCATGGGACAAGCCACTTGCCCTCAAGTTTCTCTCTCATGGAAGATAATAAAAACGTGAGACAGTAAAGCTGACCCCCTTCAGTATTTACTTAGCACAAACAAAGAGCTCATTGTTCAGTGTTTTGAAAACAGTCCTGAGTGAAGATGTGATGGAATTGGCACACCTGACTGGAGACTCTGTAGGGTTATTTTCTTGATTAAACCCAACGTCCTGGAAATTTCTTCCCCAAAGACCTACACTGGAGCCTCTCCTGACCTTTTCTTCTATCAGGGGCCCTTCTCTGTCGTTGTTCAGTTGCTCAGTCGTGTCTGACACTTTGTGACCCCATGGACTGCAGTGCGCCAGGTTTCCCTGTCCTTCACTGTCTCCTAGAGTTTGCTCAAACTCATATCCATTGAGTTGGTGATGCCATCCAACCATCTCATCTTCTGTGGTCCTCTTCTCTTCCTGCCCTCAATCTTTCCCAGCCATCAGGGTCTTTTCCAATGAGTTGGCTTTTTGCATCACGTGGCCAAAGTATTGGAGCTTTAGCCTTAGCATCAGTCCTTCCAATGAATATTCAGACCCTCCTCTGTACCATGTTCCATAAACACAGACTCAGCTAGCTGCCTACAGAGCAGGGAAGGGTTTACTGCCAGAGTGAAGGACTAGGGACTATTACCCTATGGAAAGGTGGGCAAGTAACAAGTCTCATTGGTCATTTTAGCCTGGCTTAACATCTCTACTCTGACTGTGCTTAACATGCATCCTTCACATGACTTTCCAACCCTGAACCCACTTTCTCCTGGCCCTGCCTAACTGAGAGCTGTTCTTTTAGTTCTCCTGGGCACAGAAGAGATGAGGCAATTTTCTGTCTTTGTTTTTGAGAGAACCATTGAGCATCCATCAGATTATGCTCCAAGTAATTCTTTAGAGAAACCACATTCTCCTAGACACTCATTCCCAGAAATCTTCCTTACCTTTTTCCTTGGTTCCTGGGCATTTATTATCCATCCATACACATGCTCCACCCCTGCCATCACTCTCATAAAGTTTGAAGTCTGTTTTTGCTAATTTGCCTGTGATCAAGAAAGACTATTCCAAGAAATGGTCTCTTTAACTGAGTTGAATTCTCTTTCATTCAACAGATATTTATTGAGCATCTACGATGTTCTAGGCACTGTGGTGAGGATACAGTAGAAAACAGGACCAATAGCTCCTGCACTCAAGGAGTTCCCTGCTTAGTGACAAGAAAAAAAGACAAGAAAACTGGAGGTGATTGATGATTGGTGATGTCTGAGCTGACATTTAAGGGTAAAGAGGACTCAGAGCTTGGAGCAAGGATTAGGGTTAAGACTCTACTGTTTATAGCAATCCATGACCATGTGAAAGTAGGATTTTATTCCCAAAAGATATTAGATAGGACTACATCTGAGGATGGGTAATAAAAAATTCAAGTTATGTTGATCTAACTATGTAGAAGTTTCCTTTTTCTCATTTAGCACAAAGTTTGGGGCTGGGAAGCCCACAGCTAGTATGATGTTGCCATCAGGAATCCAGGCTCCTTCTGCTTTTCAATTAGCATTCATCCTCATGATCATTACCTCATGGCCTCAAAATGGCTACTCAAGCCTCAGCATCACATCCAAGTTCCAGGCAAAAAGAACCAGGCATCAAGGGCAAAATGCAATGTACAAACTAAGACTCCCTCCTTTAAAGAGCTTTCTAGGCTGCGTCACCCAGTAATTTCTTCTTATACCTCACTGGCCAGTGGCGTATTACATGGCTGCCTGTCTGTGGAGAGGCAAAGTGCATCACCACCATAAACAAAACACAGGTGCTCTTAAAAAGAAGAAGATGAGATTCAATATTGAATAGGAAACCAGCTGTTTTTGCAAGAGTGACAGAAACAATAAAAAACAATACCCTCATTTTTATATTGCATCATATCCATTAAGGCATCTTATCCTTTTGAAATGCAAGTGAAAGTCAGACATCTTTCTTTTTAACAGAGACTTGGAGAAGCAATCTGACCTGCTCAAGATCATCAGAAATACAATCCAGCACACTCTGAAGCCTATAGTCTATGTTACATACGATGCTACTTATGAGTTGCGCTCTATACAGTAGATCCTGGACATTCAAGATGATCATGTCCCAGGACTCTGTGAAACTCTGTATTCAGGAAAAGACTGAGCAGGAAGAAAGAAGGGCCAGGATGAGAACAGCAAAGCCTCTTGGAAATAGATGCTGATCTGCCAGCCAGGCTCATCCACAATTATTAGTAGCTATTAATAACAACATTTACAACAACAGCTCATGCAGTCCTTTGTTCTTACAGGCATTATTTCATTCCACCTTCATAACAACACTGTGAGCTAAGCATACTATTGTTGTCTTTACAAAGGAGGATACGGAAGTTCAGAGAGATTAAGCAACATGCCCAGTGTCACACAGCTCATTTATGGCAGAGTTAGGGTTCAGAGTCAAGCCTGTTTGATGACAGCATCTAAATTCCAAACCTAACTTCCTTTTTTATGCTCTTCACAGACTCTGTCTCTCTTGCATACCAGAGAAAGGGAGTGGAATTCAAATTAGGACCTCAAAAGAACTATAGATGCCATGCTTTATCAAGGTTGTGTATCCCAGATCTAAACTGTAGAAGTGAAATCTGTACGTCCTCAGGGTCTACTGTAGTTAAAGCCTTTTAGCGCTGTCAAAGATGAAGGCAAATCTCTGACGCCAGTTTCCTGTGTGTGTGTGTGTGTGTGTGTGTGTGTGTGTGTGTGTAAGTCACTTCAGTCATGTCCCACTCTTGTGACCCCATGGACCGCCAGGCTCCTCTGTCCATGGGATTCTCCAGGCAAGAACACTGGAGTGGGTTGCTATTTCCTCCTCCAGGGGATCTTCCCGACCCAGGGATTGAACCATGTTTCTTATGTCTCCTGCATTGGCAGACACATTCTTGACCACGAGCACCTGCATTTGGGGTCATCCTGTAGATTTTCCTTAGTCTTCTTCCTGTGAAGTGGAGTTTGTTGTAAATGCCAGGTTCTGGTTAATGTAACTATCTTTTTGAGCCATTTCTATTAAGATTTGGGTCTTCAGTTACTGAAATGGACTTTCATCTTCTTAAATATGAACTAGAAGGAGAGGAATCTGAGGCTTCTATGGCATTCCAGAGCTTAGGCATGCAAAGAAGCCCTCTTGTTAAGACAGGTAGTATGGTCTGGAATCATAGATCTCAAAGGTGGAAGAGATGCTGTGGTCCAGCCTTCACAGAACTAAGGAAATAAGGCATTATTAGCTTCGTTTCAAAAATGAGATGACTGAGGCTCAGAGCTTCCATGAAATGCCCAGAATCCTGCAGCTAGTGTCAGAGCCTAATTCAGTTACTCCAGGGAGCAGGAGGAATGGAATAACTTTTCTTCTTACAGATCAGGAGTCTGTATACACTGTTTTTAAAGAACTTCATGTCTGTCTGTTGAGGCTTTTGGTTAGTCTCAGAGAGAATGACACAACCTATTCTGTCATAGGGACAGTTTTCAAAATTAACAGGGAAGACATCACTTCCCTTACCTCTGTCTGTGTGGTCAGGACATTGACAGGTGACTTACCTTAAGTACATATTCTAAATATACATGGAGAGGTGGAGCTGGTTCCTATTAACATTCCTGTGCAACAATATCCAAAGACTTACTTTGAGCGCAGCTCTTAGCCTCTGTTCCAAAGATGCTGATTTCATCTCTGTTCAAAGATGCTGTTCAAAGATGACTGTCTTCCTCCAGTCAAGCTGGAGGACAGCTTCTGAGTATCTGCTTGTTCACACAGTGGGCTCTGCGTGTGCCGTGTTCATGCCCTCTTCCAGCACAGATTAGCTTCCAGCCCGACTGCTCCTGGCCAGTGATGTAAATGTACCAGCTGCTTCCTGAGAACCAGTCGGCATTCTGCAGGAGGGGCAGGTCCCTTTCCCAGGCATCAGCCTGCCTGCTCTCAGCCTAACCCTCTTGCCAACGTTGGTGGGTCCCTCCGTTCTCAGATCTCCCCATCTGAGAATCAGAGCACCACACAGTCCTCTTACGAGCCTGTGATTTATCAACGCAGCGCCAGCTAAGGGCTCTGAGCCTGATTCTCTATGACTGCTGATTGTGGGAACATGGCAAGTGTTGTTTAAAGGGGCGGGCTGGGCTGGGCCCCTGCCACTGACGGACAGAGAGAAGGTGGCTTGTGGGGGGAGAAAGAGCTGCACCCTGATCGGAAAATGAAGGCGCTTCTGTTGCTGATCCTGCCTTGGCTCAGCCCTGCCAACTACGTTGACAATGTGGGCAATCTGCACTTCCTATACTCAGAACTGTGAGTCCCCCTCTCACTGTGCCTGCCTGTGTCTGGGTGTGGGGTGTCGGGGGTGGGACCTGAGTCCGTCCTTGGGCCGGCATGTCAGCTTAGAGGGATAAATTCCACATCCACTAGATGCACTTGGACAAAACATCCTGTCAGTAGTTTGAAGTCGCGTGCTTAGCGGTCTGTGACTTAACAGAGAAACACCATCTTACTGATGCGGTGCTTTCCCAACAAGGCATTTTTTTTCCCTGCATCTGTGCCAACACTGCTTTCTTCCTTTCTTTTTTTTTTTTTTGATACTCTGCTTTTTCTCAATAGATGCTTCTTCACTTCCCTCCATAAATAGAACCAAAGGACTGTTAAGAACAGAAGCTGTGTGTACAGACCTGAAGTCTCTATTGGACATTTCTAGTTATAAACAGATATTATCCTTTTTTTGAGACAATCGGTCTCCAATCCTGAAAACACCAAGAGTGTCAATATGGGGGCAAGATAGCCCTATATGTAAAAAAATATACACCCTTTTTGTTTTTATTTTTGATAATTTTTATGCATCTGAAAGCAGAAGAACCCTGTACTGAATACCTGTATTCCTATCACCTAGATATAATGATTAGCATTTTGCCAATTTTGCCTCATTTGTTTTACTTTTTATGGAAGTGATTTGGAGTAGATTGCAGTCATCATAACATTTTACCTCTAAATATTTCATTATGCATCTCAAAAAAAAAAAAAAGACATTTTCCTCCATGACCTATGTTCATTTTGTAAGAGGAAATGACTCACATCCCTGATCTTTACAGTGATATTTTTCAGGCTGTTTTTGTTAATAAGCTTTGAAAAAGGATTGCAGGCTGATGTGGACAGCTTCTAGCAATCAGATGAAAAGTGTTGTGGTGTGTGTCTCAGTGTTGGGAGTATTTACAAAAATGTAGTTCTCAAAAATGAGTTCTCTGTACTCACCAGACAGGTAAAAATAGCAAGAGTTGCTTCTTTATAAACTAGAGTTGGGGTAGGGGGCAAATGAAAAGAGGGACTCTAAATAGAGTCCAGACATCCCAGAATAGAAAAGCTTGACTGGTCAGATTTAGGTAGAGATCCTCTCATGTTTAGATATAACCAGTGCCTCTGTTATAGTTAGGCAGACTGATCAATTTGCCCAGCACAGCAGATGCTCAATAAATGCTCCAGAAGTAGAGGAGAGAATAAATGACCTGGGTCTGTGAAGGACATTCATTTTGAGGACTCTTCGTTTTGAGGACTCTTGAGGACTCTGGTCCTACCTTATTGGAAGGTAAACCCAGTTCACCTTGGATAAGAAGGTTCATAGAGAAAGTATCTGGCTTAAGCCTGAATAGTAAGCATCTCTGGGGTAATAATGACATTGTGGAAGCTTTTCTGGAAAAACAAACGATGGCAGATTTAATTGGGATTATGGAAAAGCCCCTTCCTCTCTCATGATGGATGCTGAAGCCATCTCTGAAATCTAATGCCAGAAAGCTTTCCTCCCAACCCTTTCCACCTGCATCTCTCCACCCCCCACCCCCATCTGCTATCCTTGTTATTTGCTGTATTAGTTTCCCAGAGCTGCTGCAACTAAGTATATACAAGACAGCGCAGATTTATTCTCTCACAGTTCTGAGGGCTAGGAGCTTGAAATTAAGGTGATAATAGGGCCACACTCTGTGAGGGCTGTGGGGGAGAATCCTTCCACACCTCTCCCAGCTTCTGGGGACTCCAGGCATTACTTGGCTTCTGGCTGCATCACTTCAGTCTCTTCCTCCATCTTCACACAGCCTTCTACAGTTTGTGCTCTCCAGTTCTAAATCTTCTTCCCCTCTTGCAAGGATACATGTCACTGGATTCAGGACTCATCTGGATAATCCAGATGATCTTGAGAACCTTAGTCTCATTGCATCTGTAAGACTCTTTATCCAAATAGGGTCACATTCACAGGTTCTGGGTGGCATGTTTTTAGAGGCCACCATTCAACCCATGTCGGGTCCTAATGAGGAACGTTTCCATTGAGTTACTTTCCATTTATAGCCTAATTAAAGGAAGGCTCTTCATACTGGCTTACAGTTTTCTTTTCCACAAATGCATGAATCAAAGGCAACTTTTCTGAGTGAATTCAAGCTAGCCACCTTTTCTGAATGTGAAGCAATCCAGGAGGCGTGATATGAGGAAATTATAAATATCACATTCCTGTACTGATTTGATAGAACTTTCTTGGAAGCTCCCAGTTCTGTGCAGCTGTTACCTGATGCTGCTAGTGATAAGGAACTAATCAGTGAATTAATGACATGTTTCAGGTACTGGGGCTTCCCTTGTGGCTAAGCTAGTAAAGAATCCACCTGCAATGCAGTTCAGGTACTGTGGCAGGTACTGGAAGGAATATACAGGCAGTAAAAAATTAGTCACAGCACCTGCCCACAAGGAGTTGAGGATTTAATTGAGAAGATAAAACATATAGATAAGAAATATAAACAATGATCTAAGACATAAAGGTGTAAGTCTTCAGACAGTAGGTTAGGTAACCAGTTGAGAGGAGGAGGAGATTGTGCATTTTGGTGAAATTGATCAGGAAAAGCTTGGCAAGAAGATGGGGGCCTGAGCAGGAACTTGAAGTAATTAGGGAAGAATTAGGCAGAATCAAAGAGAACGACAGAGAAATGTTTCAGGCAGAGTCCGTTGCACAAGAAAGGATAAGAGGTGGCTATGGTTATCAGCAAAGGTTAGAAAACAAGTGCGAGCTGTGAGTGGCACTGGAGGTGGGTCTGCTTAGAGTTCTCGGCCCTGGGGCCGCAGGGTGGTGAGATGCTCCTGTCGGCCACGGGGATCTCAGAGGTGGAGTGCATTAACCAGGCTTCTTCAGACACCCTTGTCTGGGCTTTGGCGTCCAGGCCTTGGGTGAAGCTTGCCCTGTGTCCTGAGCCTCCAATCACTGAACTCCTTCTGGATTTTCCTTTCTCTCTGACACCAAGACTCCCTCAGCCTGAGTCCTCTTCCCTAGCATCCCAGCTGGAAAACTGGAGTTAATCCAGTAAATGGATTCAAATTTAAGATGTGGCCCCCAGGGGTCTCAAACTCAAATGCCTAGAGGAACCAGGCAGGAGTTATCTAAACATTTGAATCATTCAGATCTAAGACTACAGGAACACCTGAGGCATCCAATAAACTGCTTAGAAAATAAACATACAAATATATATGCATATGTATACATATAAACATATATGAAAAGAAATTGAAAGTGAAGTCACTCAGTTGTGTCCGACTCTTTGCAAACCCATGGACTATAGCCTACCACACTCCTCTGTCCGTGAGATTTTCCAGGCAGGAGTACTGGAGTGGGTTGCCATTTCCTTCTCCAGAGGATCTTCCTGACTCAGGGATTGAACCCTGGTCTCCTGCACTGTAGACAGATGCTTTACGTCTGATCCACCAGGGAAGTCCCATACACATATACATGCATATATAATGTCAGGGGAGTGTGTGATTTCCTTCGTTCTGTCTCATCACATCAAAAATTTGAAGCGACGGGCGTTAAAGCCCTCGGACAGGCCGTGTCACAGCTCTCAGCTCTTGGACAGACCGTGTTACAGCTCAGTTTTATTTAGAAAATAAAAGGAAAATACATCCTCGAGGCATGAGGGCATGCCGACCTAAAAGACATGAAGAGAAGAGAAGAGAGAGCCCCGGCCCTTTGGCTCCTCTCTTTATATGTTGTTCCTCCCCCGGGCCTGCCCTATGTAAACTGGTATAGCCAGGAGTGCTGTTTGTTCTACCTGAGGTCCTCACTCGAGTCCTCTGACCTTTCTTTGTTCTATTTTCACTGGCTTTCCCCCTCCTGTTCTTTTAGCCACTGCCATTCTGGACTCCTTTTTCCTATTCTAACTACCTAACATATAATATACATATTATGTATACAGGTTTGATCCCTGGGTTTAGAAGATTCCCTGGAGAAGGGAAAGGCCACCCGCTCCAGTATTCTGGCCTGGAGAATTCCATGGACTGTATAATACATGGATGGGGTCGCAAGAGAGTCAGAGAGGACAGGGCAACTTTCACTTTCATATATATGTAAACATGTATATGTATACATAATAATAACATATATATTATGTATAGCATACATAATATATAAGGTAAACATGTATACAGGCTTGATGCTGTTTTAGTTGCTAAGTCATGTCCTATTCTTTTGTGACCCCATGGACAGTAGCCCACTAGGCTCCTCTGTCCATGGGATTCTCCAGGCAAGAATACTGGAGTGGGTTGCCATTTCCTCCACCAGGGGATTTTCCCCACCCAGGGATCAAACCCATGTCTCCTGCATTGGCAAGCGGATTCTTTACCACTGAGCCACCGGGGAAGCCCATAGATAGTGGCTAAAAGGCATTCAAATTCAACTTAACTCCAAATGAAAACACCTGTGTCCAATCCCACAGACACTTCTGCCTGCCTGGTTTGGCCTTGAGGGCCCAGAGTTTATGACCCCAGGCAGCTCCTTCTTTAAACATTTCCATCAGCACCTGTTGACATGACCCAGAGGAGAGAGAATTCCGTAGAAGAAGCCGAAAACCAGGGTGTTTAGTATAAAGGAGTCCCAGTCAGAGAATAGGGGGCAGAGAGCCGAGGATTGCTCTTGGGGTCTACAGAAAGCCTGCCAAAAGGATCAAGGGCAGTGCTTTCTTTCATAAGCCCTCACCCCCAGACTCGCATGAACTCTTTCTGAACTTTCTAAACGCCCAAGCAAATTTAAGAAATATACTTTGAGTTTCACACACATGAGCACGGGTCCAGCCTTAAAGTCTTTCTGGGTCTATTTACAGCTTCATGCATGTCCAGACTTATAGGTGAAGTTCTTGGAGCAGTGAGGGTTCTGAGGACCACCCACATAACAACTGAGGGCTGATTTTTTTTTTTTTTTAACTTTAAAATGCAGATGGTCAGGCTCTAAATCAATTCCCTAAAACAAAAGTCTTGGGTGGAGTGCATCCATTTTTATTCTCAAGTTCCCCTTAATTCTTATGAAGCCTATCCTATTTTTATTCTTAACAAACAACTCCCCAAGTGATCCCTTTGGGCATTACAATTGAAGAACCCTTAGTTCCAGCTCAGGTATCAACTCACCCTGGCATCCTGTGAAAGTCATCTCCCCGTCCCTCTGCGCTCCTCTGTGGTGTATCCTCCACAGCGTCCCATCCACTCTGCTCTGCCTGGTGAGTCCTAAGAAGGAGGGCTGGTTGAGAGTTGTTTATGTCTGAACACCCAGCTTCTGCACAGTATAGGCTCAAACTGAACTAAATGAAATGAATTCGCCAGTTCCATGACAAGTTGTCTGTATCTCAGGCTTTGCAGAAAGCAGCCCTGGACCTGAGTAACTGAAATGGCTGCTGCTGCTCAGGTTAATAAATCTCCTGTGGGTTTTGTAACATTTCTTTCAATATTTTGTTTAGCAAAAATCCCAAGGAGAAACTTTAGAGTTGGGGGTGGTGAAATGATGAAATGAATTTTACGATACACTCCCAACTCTCAAAAGCTATTTACAGAAAATTGAAAGTTTTGTCATCTTTCCCCAACCATTCAGATTCTATCTCCTGTAGTGTCTGAAAACAGTTCTCACTTTGTATCATATTTTGGTGGAAGCTGTGTTTATGCTTGTGGTGTAGAGTCTGAGTGAATTTCCAGCAGCTGGAGCCCTATTCTTCAAAGCAGGTAACTGTCCTTTGTTTGAAAGATGAAAGTATCAGTGAGGCAGCTAGGCACTGTCCTCCAGTGGGGGATAACTGGTCCCTAAAACTGGTGCTATGCTATTGCCATGGGGCTTCTCAGGTTGTCAGGAAATGCTGGCTGTCTTTCTCACTTACAGTCAAATATTCTTGGTTTGGAACTGGCATCACTAGAAACAGAATCCATGCCCATATCTGGAGGGAGAAATTGCACTCTTTCCCGACCCCTCAGAGAGAGTAGCTCTAAACAGGGACGGTTTATTCCCCCTGGAGTCTTGTGCTCGGGAAATTAAAATGCATGACTCCAGTTTTGCAACCTGAATCATTTAAGGCTATGGAAGGATGTCTCTGGAGAAGCTGCCAAGAGCAGCAGGAGTTCTGAGGCGGCCCTGTGTGTGTCCTTCTGGGAAGTGGGCTAGGGCCTGGGAGTCAGAGACGCAGAACACCGACCACGTGTCTCAGGTCCAAGGAGCCCAGCCACCCTCTGCAGAACTTCCTCTGACAAACTTGCAAAACACACCTCTGACAAACTGCAGTCTTCCTTGGGGTTCACAGACCAATAAGAGCCTTAAATCACACCCCGCTGGGCATCCTGGGCTTTCAGAGGTTTTGAGATGGTTTGCCCTGGTCCAACTTCTCCATTTTCCTTTCTTTAGGGAAAGGTCGTGTGGCAGCACTGGCCTCCTCCCTGCTGGCTTCAGCCAGACTTGGCCATGAGCTGCACAGCCCGGGGAAGCATCTTTTCCAAAGGCTTTGTATGAAGCAGAGGTCCACACAAGGCATATCGAGACTGTTGCTGTTGGACTCTTCTTCGTGTGAATGAGGAGGAAGAGGGCTGAGGGAGAGAAGGGCAGTAGAATGACCTCAGCATCCTTTTCCTCCTCACTTCATTTGCACTGTGTTAACGACTCCCAGCAGTTTCCAAGTTTAAACCAACAGAGTGAACTCCATGGGCTTGCCAGGAGATGCTTTCCAAGTTAAGTCTCAAAGAAATGATTTCTTTTTCATCAAAATTGAAAACAAACAAACAAAAAAACCTTCCGATCTCTGGATTTTTCTCCTCCTATGTTTTGAGAATCCAAGATGAAGTTTCGATTAGGATGTAGAAGCAAGGAGGTAGCGTTTACAGAGGAAATGGGGTGAGGTGGAGAAATCCTACTCCAGTAGAGGGGAGCGAGGTCCATTCTGGGGGAGTGGAGCCAGAGTCCATCTGTGTTCAGTGACTCAGTGTCTTCCAAAGCATTGCACCTCAGCACATGTCTAATAGGGCATTTCCCCTTAAACCTACAGCTTGTGTATTTGGAGGGAGATTGAAGCTGCATGTTCCTGATTCATTATACTCAACTCGTCAAAATGGTGCTTTGTAATGATGCTTTGTCCAAAGAGCCTAGTGATCCTGTTTAATGGTCTTATTTTTTTTCTCCTTGAGAATCAACAAGTCCTTTTTTGCCAGCAGAAAAGCAACATCAGTCCCAAATCATTTACTCCCTGATCTAAAATGCCCAACTCAGGGGCTTCAAGGTACCACTCTGGTGCTCGGTAAATTGTCTGCTTTTCTTGATGTCACTTAACTATGTCAGGTAGTTGAAAGACAGGGGATTTTTTTTTTTTTTTTTAATATCGGGCCTCACTGATTTCTTCATGTTTGGTTGATTTTTGTTTTAAAATTCTTCGCTTTTTATAATGAAAATCTCAGTGTAAAAGTAGAGTATAAGGAATCCCCATGTACATTAACACCTATCTCCAATAATTAATAATTCATGGCTATCTTTTTTCATCTATACCATCTTTTGAAGCAAATCTCAAACATCATAGTTCATCTGCAGATGTCTTAGTGCTTATCTCTAAAGAATACAGGTTCTTAAGAAATGTAGCCATAATATTAATGTCTCACAAAACAACCATAATCCCTTAATATCAAAATGCAAGTAGTTTAAATATGCAATCAGTTCAGCACTTCCCTGTTGCCTTGGAAAACTCCAGATACCAGGTTAGTAGCTAAAAAAAAATACAGCAATTATTTAATTTACTGTAAAGTTGAAGGAAATGTAAAGAAGACAATTGTTACATCCAGAACATGGAACGATCGTATGAATTCAACCAAGATGGGTATTTTTGATGACTTTGTCACCAGAAGCTTTAAGAGGGGGAACTTAAAGAGGATTGGGCAGTATCTTCTCCTTAAAGTGATAATCTCCCAACTTTTTTCATCACAGTGTTAGTCACTCAGCCATGTCCTATTCTTGGCAACCCCATGGACTGTAGCCTGCTAGGCTCCACTGTCCATGGGATTTCCCAGACAATAATACTGGAGAGGGTTGCCATTCCCTTCTCCAGGGGATCTTCCCAACCCAGGAGTCAAACCCAGGTCTCCTGCACTGCTGGCAGATTCTTTACTGTGTAAGCTACCAGGGAAGACCCTTTTTCATCACAGACCTATAGCAATACATTCCAGGCAAGAATACTGGAGTGGGTAGCCATTCCATCCTCCACGGGATCTTTTCCACCCAGAAGTTGAACCCAACTCTCCTGTATTGCAGGCAGGTTCTCTACCATCTGAACTACCAGGGAAGCCCTTACCTATCCTGTATTGTGTTGTGCTAAGTTGCTTCAGTTGCGTCCAACTCTTTGCGACCCTGTAAAACCCTGACAGGCTCCTCTGTCCATGGGATTCTCCAGGCAAGAACAGTGGAGTAGGTTGCCATTTCCTTCTTCAGGGGATCTTCCTGACCCAGGGGTCAAACCCACACCTCTTATGTCTTCTGCATATGTATGATTATTTACAAATTGTATACATGTATTAATGTGTTATATCCATTATAAGACATACAAAAATGCTGTTAAAGGATCAGAAAATTCTGCATAAGAGTTCTATTATAGTCCCTCACATTCCTCACGGGTATCATCACTTTGGCGACTACCGCGGAGGAACAGCAGGCTCTCAGGACTGGTTGGCATCAGAACACAACCCCTTCATTAAAGTAAACAGGGGAAATTTCCCACTGCCAGTCTGTGGGATTGGCCTTGGAAGGAATAGGGCAGGAAATGGCCCGTTTCTGCAAGCCAACAAAAACTTGCAGGCCAAACAACCAGACAACTTTTCTCCTAGTTATTTCCCCATTTTCAATCACCATTACTTCTTCTGCATGGCCCATGTGGACCCTACTCTCCTCCAGATGCCTCTATCCTGAACAACACCTGCTTTCATAAACATTGGGTCTGGTAGCAGTGGGGGGTGGAGGTGGTCCATGGTTGTTAAACCTGAAGCATTTAGAGGAGTCCTCTTTAAAAAAACCAGAATCATGAATTCATACTGGCTAGGTCCCTGGTGAGGTCTTGGAAGGACTCATGCATGCCTTCAGCTGGAATCATCAGTCTTACAGTAACAACTGCCCCCCACCCCCCTCCCATGCGTGAGTGCTGAAATACCAGCTGTGTGTCTGTGTCCCCTTCCCCTCCCCATTTCTCACTGTCTTTTAGTTCCCTGTAGAACAAGCTCTGGGAATTCCGGTGCCCCTCTAAGCCCACTCCTCCTGTGTTTTAACCCCCACATATCCAGAGCTAGAACAGTCTTCCTGATGATCTGTGGGCTGAGGGAGAACTTGTGGCCCTTCTCCACTGTCTTCCTTCATAATCAGTTCCACCCAGAAGAGTCAGGGAGAGGCCTGGGCCCCAAGACCTTTGCCACCCTGAGAATCTTAATGAAGTGGCCCACCACTGAAAAGTTGGAGGTAAGATAACTTGGTGATTAAAGCCACACACTCTGCAGTCAGACTCAGCTTCCTATTCAGTCTCTGCCAGCTGGGCAAACTTAGGCAAGTTACTTAGCCTCTCTGAGCTTTTCTCCTCTATAAACGAGGGTAGTGACACCTATCTCACAGATCACGAATTTTGAATCCAACTATATAAAACATTTAGTACAGTTCCTGGTACCTAGCAAACCCTTAAGTTACGGATTTTATTAGTAGTAATACAGTAGTTATAAGAACTTCTCATCAATTCTAAGATAATTCTTAATGTAAGAGCTGCCTGGGTCTTCTAATGACACTGTACAGAGATAATGGGTAGTGCTTTTTTTTCTATTTCTGTAAAATAATGCTATACCTACAACAGATGAAATCTTTAATGAAATTTGATAATAGCTAAACTTCATCCAGGATGAGCAGGGATGGGCTGAGATCAAGAAAGTGGAGTTACTGAAAGGACACATTCCCTCCTTTCATCCCTCCCTCTCTGAAGACTTAGCTCAGACAGGGATGACTAGTGTCTCTAAAACCTGGGGAAGCACCGAAGCCATCTGTCAGTGGACAAGGGCCCTGCCTCCCACACCGCTCCGCGGGTCCTCGGCTCTGAACTGGCTCCTGCGCTTCCTCCTCCCCAGAGTCATTCTTCCCCACTTAGCTCCTTGTCTTGTAACCTTGACATTGCAGCTCCTACTTCTCCTTTCCTCTTTCCTACCCATCTTCCCCCTTTCCTAATTTGCAGAGGAAGCCTGGATCCAGCATGGTTCTTGGCTGGAGGAGTCTGTGGCCCAGAGTCATATTTTTTTTCCTAGCCAAAGGGGGCTGTGGAAATGATCCAATCTGCCCACTTTGTAGGAATTCACCCAGATAACTCAGTCCTACCAGTAACAAGCTATGTGACCTCAAACATGATGTTTTGGGGGAAACAATGTTAATGCATTCATTATTTTAATTTTTCCTCAGGAAACAGTAAAACTGGAGTTAGTTGTTAAAATTTAACTAACCGTTTTAGACAAAGCAATGGCATAGATGTGATAAAAATGATACATGTGACTATGCACATCACCTTTAAGGAGTGAGTGACTTCTGAGGGCATATGACCACCCAGGCATACTCAGCATTATTGTGGGACTTCCTTGATCAGTTTTGTACAAATGCAACCTGAGGTCCTTAGACAAAGATAAAGCTTCACATCGGAATATGGCATTCCAAGGATTTTCATATAATCCCAAGGGTCTCATATACAAGGGATGGCAGCAGAGAGACAGGGTGGAGCCCAATCACAAAGCAGTCACAAGCTTCAGTTTGCAGTGATTAAAACCATAGCTTCAGAAGGTACTCAAATCTGAATTTAGGTTCTGACCTGTCACTTACCAGCTGTGTAACCTTGGATAGATTACTTAACCTCAGCTAGGCCCCAGGTTTCTCATCCTTAATCAGAGTTTTTAATAAGTACCTAACCCCTGGGTTAAAAATTAAATATATGCATGAAGCACTTAGTAGATGCTTGGAGCATTCCAAGGACACTATAAACATTTGCCATGGTGATGATAACCTAGCTCATTTGAACCTCATAGCAAATGTAATGACTCCGCATCTTATTGATGAGAAAACTAAGCTTCATTGAGGTTAAGGAGGTTCTCCTAGAATACAGGCATTCTGATTCAAGGGCCGAGGCTGCTTTTCTACTGCATCTCCCCTTGTTTCCATGGAGATGGCGTTGCTGAGATGTGTCTGCATCTCCCCTTGTTGCCATGGAGATGGCATTGCTGAGATGCATCTTGGGTTGCTCCAGACCTTTACAATTCATTACCACCAGGTTGGGGAACTGAGATGGATTCAGAACCCAAAAAGTCAATTGCTTTGTAGATGACACCTTTCTGAGTGAGTTATTTGAGTAGTTTCTCTGGCCAGTTGTGCTGAAGATAGAGCTTTCCAGCACTCACAACTATTTTTGCCACTGGAGTAGGCATAAGAGGGCAGACTACAAGTGGTCCCAAAGACGTCCTTTAAAGTGGTCAGCCAAAAATGGTTTTTGGCCCCATAAGTTAATTGATGATAGATTAAAGAGGATCAAAGGGATTCTGCTGCAAATGCATCTGGAATAACCCTTCCCTCCAAGATGCTGCTGCAGTTTTCGTAGAAAAACATCTGGGCACCATCAAAAGTAGAAGTCCCCTCCGTCCTCACTCCCTCTATGAGACAAACCCTGTGCAGGTCATATAGCATTATGGTCTTGATCGTGGGCTCCAGAAAACCAGACAGACCCCGGCCCTGTCATTCACTATGTGTGGAGGCTTCAGGCAGCTGCCCTAACCTTCAAGATCACTCTTCTGGAGTGAGTGGGGACTACAGCCCCAGCAACGTGCCTGCCACATGAGCATCACAACCAATGTTAGCTGTTAGGCTTTGGGCTTTTCTACTCTAAAGGCCAACTTCTTCACTTTATGCACATTTTTCTCTTTTCAAAAGAGGAATGGTGTTGGTGTCTGATTACTGAAGGCTCCTTGCTGACGAGGTACCCCTCTTTTGGTCTCGTTGGATGCTAGTCAGGACAGCAGCCCAACCCCATCAGGGGATCATATTTCCTTTAATATCATGAAAGAATGACTCAACCCCTAAGAGGTACTGACTCTCCAAGAGAAGCCCCCAGACACTTATAGTCAGCTTCCGAGAATTAATTGGTCCAAGTGGCAACTAGACAAGAATGGTAACTAGGGCTCAAATACAGGACTGGGGAGCATAAAGGAAAGGAAGAGAAAGTGTTCTCTTTAACTCAGCATCATTTCCTTACAAAAGAACCAACAACTTAGATTATTCTGTGGGAAAAGAGTCTGTTTGTTTGTTTAATCCCTGTTCAGTTTCTTGGCATCTGTAAAGAAAGCATCAGGGCAATGAATTGACTTTCTTCACCTGAATTTTCTCAGTTTCTCTGCACATTCGTCCATCCCCTCCTACTTTCTCGGTGTGGATGACAGAGACCAGTGGTCTGGTTCTCCTTCAGATTCTTTATTTAATATTTAACAAAAGCAGGGAGTTTCTATTAATAACAGTACCTTACAGAAACTGTCTGCTTGGCCCCGTAGACATAAATTAATATTCTGGACAAATCTAACAGGACATTTCCTATTCTTCTGTTCAGCATTTTGTTTTATAAGTGTGATTTTTTTCCTAACTAGGCACCTTTAATAGATGAATTAGTGTGCATTTAGGTAATAAAAAGAAAGCGTTTGTTCCTGAGAAGTGTATAATTTAGTAACAAATATTTATTGAGTACCTGTAAAGTATCAGACATGTTTGAGACTAGAGATTCTTTAATAAACATATATTCCAGCGAGAGGGCAGAAAGCAAGCCAATATATAGCATATCAAATAAAAATAAGTGGTATGAAATAGAGGAGCATCTCCATACCCTGTTTGGTTGATATAAGAAGGTTTTTCTTACATAAAAAGCATAGCACTTGAGCAAAATCAGGAGGTGTAGGTGGGGCAAGGTGTGAGGGTATCTGATGTTGGGATGAGCAGGGGTTTTGGAGTCGAGCTACGCTGTTTGCAAGCCCCAGACCTGACACTTTCTAGCTCTGCGTCTCCTTATGTCCTCCTTTGTCCTCAGCTTTGTCCTTTGCGTCTCCTTTGTCCTCAGCTGTCTCATCTGTGAAATGGGAGTGGAGAGGCCTGCCGCACAGAATTCTCTGCTGACTACTGACTGACTGCTCAGTCAGTGAGACCCACGGAAAAGGAGCTGGCATCTGGGTGGGATCGGGAAATGTGACTTCCTGCTGCTCCCGCTTTCACCTTTTCTGGATTATTCCTCAATGAGGGTTGGTGGAGGGCAGTTACCTGGTTAAAGCTTGCTCTGAGTCATATCCTCTGAATATAGTTTTCAATGCAATCTCAAATACCAATGACCTCCCTCTCCACACACATTTTTCTTTTTTAGATTACTTTTTGAAATCACATACATATTTAATTAAGAAACTAATAATGCAATAATACTCAAATAGAAAGGAAGCATATGTTCAATTATCATGTTCCGTGTTTCAGAGAAGAGGCATTAAGGATTTATGCCATAAGTTTATTTACAAACCTATCTAGGATGCTGAGATTAAGTTTTATCCCTTTTTTATTTTATTTTATTTTATCCCTTTTTTTAAAAAAAAATATTGCACCTCTTAACATACTCCTCTTCATATCTGTCTCATGGATTATTTTTTAAGCAGTTGATGTCTTACTATAACTGGAGGAGGGCATGGCAACCCACTCCAGGATTCTTGCCTGGAGAATCTCCATGGATAGAGGAGCCTGGTAGGCTACAGTCTATGCAGTCACAAAGAGTCAGACACAACTGGAGCGATGTAGCCAGCAGCAACAGGCAGGTCTTACTATAAAGAAAGGTGGAGCAGATCCAGACCCAAGGAGCAAAGTCATCATAGCTAGTAACCTCCACTTGTTTTCCACTGCAAATGGTATATTCATCCCTGGACCCTCCTCACAGTGGCTCCTCAGAGGCTGTGAACCTCCGGATGCCCTGTACCAACATAGCACTGTTAGAAGCTCTGCGAAAGATGCAGACTGAAGGCGGAAGAAACAGTGGCTGCAGGCCAAGCGCTCCTTTCCTCACCACCTTATTTCCCCTTTAATTTTTTTTTTTTTTTTTACCATTTTAACTTTTTGCTTTATATTGGAATATAGCCAATTAACAATGTTGTGATAGTTTAGGTGGATAGGAAAGGGACTCAACCTACAAATACATGGATCCATTCTCCTGAAAACTTTTCTTCCATCCAGGCTGCCACATAACATTGAGCAGAGTTCCTGGTGCTATATGGTAGGACCTTGTTCTCACATCCTCATTCTTAATCAGTATGAATTTATGTTTAATATTCTCATCCCTAAATTATGTTGTTTTCTAAATTTCTCCAGCCTGTTTGTATCTGTTTCCAGTGGATTCTCTCTTTGCAGATGTGTCTGTGTCTAACCTAGTTTATTTTTTTTCTTGCTCCTCTCTCATATTTTCCATGGCTCTCCCCACCAGAGTATCATCCATAAATTCTGTGACACCCCATCCTGGGTCATCCATCAGGGTACTGACTGAGACTGATGTGGTGGCAGATTGTTAAGACGTCCTCTGAAACATGTCCCTGTGACTGGGCTTAATACCATGTTTGTGTGAGATTTCTGTCCATCTTAAGCCTCCCTTCTGAATCCTCAGGCTAATGGTGAAATCTTAACTGAGACCCTGCATGTTCATGCACCTTAATGTCCCCCTCCTCATCCCTTTGCATTCTTAATTACAAGAATGTGTCAAAGTCGTCAAGATAAGCTCAAGTTCATCTACAGTCATCTAAATGCAGACGTTGTTATATTCATCTCTGCTATTCTGAACCTCCCTAAATATGTTTATTCTGGCCTTCCCAGGCGACTCAGTGGTAAAGAATCTGCCAGCAATGCATGAGACCCAGGTTCAATCCCTGAGTCGGGAAGATCCCCTGGAGAAGGTAATGACCACCCACTCCGATATTCTTGCCTGGGATATCCCCGGGAAAGAGTAGCCTGGAGGGCTACAGTCCATGGATCACAAAGAGTCGGACACGACTTAGGGACTAGACAACAACGACAACATTTATTCCACAGCTTTTACAACCAGCAATTGCGTGTATCATACACTAATTTTCCACTACCCTTTCCTTCTGTTTTCTTTCTACATTACTGCCACATGTTGTTGGTCTTTTTCCAAGCTTCTGACATCCCCCTGTGTGCAAGGTAATTTTTCAGAAATAATTATTCATCTTTACTGCACCATTGTTCAGTAAGCATATTAGTCAAAGTCTTTTATTCCCTGGGGCTGTATGTCATCTGGAGCAGCTGATGTGTGTGTGTGTGTGTGTGTGTGTGTGCCTATGTATGTGTGTGTATGTATGTGTGTATATATGTGTGTACGTGTGTGTGTGTGTGCACGCCAAATATTCCTTTGCCTAATTTTTTCTTGTCCAAACTTCTCTGCTTAAGCTTAATTCTTCAAATTTTTATTTATACTTATTTGTACTTATAAAGATATCTTTAAGGAGTTTAGCATTTCATGTGTTAACATTTTCCTTTCAGTGTTTGCCTCTTTTAAAAACTTAGATCTGTGTTCTTTCAAGCTTCTTGGCCTGTTTTTTTATGACTCAGGGTGAGCTTACAGATTTTAAAGCTATTGCTAAGTATTAAATCCTCCTGTTTCAACTCATGTGTATTCTCTGAGTTTAGCAAAATCCATTGTCTGGGCATTTTACTGTTCTTAAGTATTGAAAACTGTTTAGTGAGTCTAAGAGTTTCTGACATAGGACTGAATAGATGTCCTCTTTTTCCATTTGATATAAATAGTTAGAGACTGGAGTTAAAGAATTATGAACTATGGATTTCTTTCAGAAAATAAAGCAATGGAATATGCTGATCAGCTTCTTAGAACCCACCAAGGCTCATCTTCCCAAAGAGTAGAATTTTCCACTATGTGAATGGTTTGGCATTAATTATTCACTCTTTCCCTCTGAGAAATCATTTTATTCAACCCAGCCTCTTTTTTTAACATGACCTTGCCAAGTCATCATGCTTTTACAGAGCATTTTGCTGAAGTTTATTCTGTGTCCTGACTTGGTTGATACCTCCACCCACCCACTGGAGAATCCTCAAGTCATAGGACACATTCCTGCCAGTTATTTTTAGAGTCTAGTCCAATGCCTTTATTTTACTAAAGACAAATGTTTGACCCCAATAATCGAGGACACAAATCTGTAAGGACTCTTTGCCAGTGATGACTCCAACAAAAAACTCTGTTTCTGATGCAATAACCCTTCTTAATGAGCTTTGCCAGCTGGTGTGACACTTGACTTGGAGGCTGTGTTGGAGAACATTTAAGTGAGGCTCCATTGTCATTTGAAGCTGTTGGCAATAACAGTGGCTGTGCTGTTTTATTGTATTCAAATGCATTAGATTTGGTATTAATTAGTAGCCTGAACAAAAAAGAATTGGAACAAACCCAAATACTAAATTTCCAGTTTTAACTGTGCAGCCAAATCAAAACCTTTGTCGTGGATGACAACTGCAAGGACTGCAGAAATTGTTACTAACTGCTGTTAGTGGTAGAAGAGGAAGCAGCCTGGTCATGGTGGGTCCCCTGCAAGCAGCTGTTGTCACTGACCTCAGGGAGCAAACTTTTCACCTTAAAATAAGCAGTGAACAACGTCTTTGATAGTATCAATTTTATATAGATAACAGAAGTCCTGGTGTTTGGAGACTTATGTATACACACACTCAAAAGGGATCAGAGCAGGGGTTAAAGCAAACAGGTTAGAGCTGAATTACTCTCTGAAAATGACTTTGTGTGAATCATGTTCCTGCTACGAGAAGAAAAATGTCAGTTCTAAAATATTACTTACCGAACCTCAAACTAACCACCCCCACACCCCAGGGCTGCTTTCACCTGAGACGATCTGCATTCTGCCTATGGAATGTGTATCTCTATAAATAAGCTTGCTTTCACTTAAAAAATTTTTTTTCTTTTAATAAAATATTACCTACCAAAGTCCTAAAATCTTATGCTTAAATGAGTCATTTTAAAAGGAGGAACTAAGGACCATGTGAGCATTTCTCAGCCCAGACATCACTCAGTGGGTGAATATCTGTATATCTCTTATGGACAGGAGGTAGAAGAACGTTCCCTCTTCTTGAGACTCTGATTAGAGCACCAGAAGGTAGGAACTATTGCTGGGGGCCTTCTGGGAAGGAGATAGTGGACATTCTCTAGCTCAGGTCTAGCCTTGGGCAGCTTCACTTGGCAGAGGGCTCTCGTGGTCCCATTCCTGCCAGAGAGAGCCCTTAACCCACGTGGGCTCCTTGGATGAAGTGGGATATGGCTGATCCAGTTTTACTGAGGAAATCTACCTTATTTAAAGTAGGAAAAAATGCAACCAGATTAAGCCCTTGGAACTGACCCCATTTTCAGTGGAACCGAGTTGATTTCATGCTCTTTCTGGAGCCCCTTCAGCCAGGCAGCTCTCCAGGAGGACGTCAAGTAAACGTGCAGAATTGTTCGTCAGCTGTTTGGCTTACTCCCTCTGATTGCTTCCAGAAGGGGTAGAACATGTTGTCCCTGGTGAGGGTCTTCTGTTACCCCCTCTCCCTCCCTCCCTCCCTCTCTCTTTCCCCCTTCCCCCCGAAAGGGCCCTTGTTCCAATGTGTTTGGCCTTTCCTGACCACATGAAAACCGTGAGAGTGGCTGCTAAAGACACCTGCATTCTGACTCTCGTGTCATGTCCCTAGTGAGGTTTACACCTGTGAATTTGAAGGTTCTTTCAATCACAGCTTTTGGATCACAGATGAATTCAGCAAGAATCAGGCTACATGCAGAAAGCTTTTAACCAAACAAATGCCATGACACTGGGCTTACAACATCTGGTAGAGCAAGTGGACTGACTGACTTTTTTAAAGTGTAAGACTTGACTCAGATTAATTGGACCAGAGCTGTAATTTAGTTGTTTTCCAGAGGTAAACCCTAATCCACTCAGAAAAGAAGTGTAGGAGTTCTGCTCTCCTGCCACACCTCCATTTATGCATGTGTCTCTTCCCTGCATTTCACCTGGAGTTATGAGCCCCAAATGCAGCAAGACTGTAAGGAAAAGCTATTCTAAATAGCAAACGGTAGTGCTGCCAAAGGTGCTTTTCTGTCACTGCTGATCCTGGCTCTTAGGCTTAAAAATGAGATCCCACTCAATACAGAGGTTATATGGCCAGGCTAGTAGAAAGAGATGCAGATAAAGCCCAGACACCATAGTGTCCCAGCCCCAGGTGCCATCCAGACACCCACACTTAGGGCTGTGTGTATGACTCACCATCCCTTCCTCTGTGTTCTTGGCTTGGGAGTGGATTTTGTGATTGTTTGTGCGTTTTTGGGTTTTTTTTTAATGAGACATTCATATTTAGCCAGTGGCTGTTTGAAACCAATTGCCATGCAATTTATTTTTATTTTTGGGGGGCTCCAAAATCACTGCAGATGGTGACTGCAGCCATGGAATAAAAAGATGCTTGCTCCTTGAAAGAAAAGCTATTAACAACCTAGACAGCATATTAAAAAGCAGAGACATTACTTTACCAACAAAGGTTCATCTAGTCAAAGCTATGGTCTTTCCAGTAGTCATGTATGGATGTGAGAGTTGAACTATAAAGAAAGCTGAGCACCAAAGAATTGATGCTTTTGAACTGTGGTGTTGGAGAAGGCTCTTGAGAGTCCCTTGGACTGGAAGGAGATCAAATCAGTCAATCCTAAAGGAAATCAGTCCTGAATATTCATTGGAAGGACTGATGCTGAAGTTGAAACTCCAATACTTTGGCCACTTGATGAGAAGAACTGACTCATTGGGAGAGACCCTGATGCTGGGAAAGATTGAGGCAGGAGGAGAAGCGGACAACAGGATGAGATGGTTGGATGGCATCACCAACTTGATGGACATGAGTTTGAGTAAGCTCTGGCAGTTGGTGATGGACAGGGAGGCCTGGCGTGCTGCAGTCCATGGGGTCTCAAAGAGTCAGACACAACTGAGCGACTGAACTGAACTGCCATGCAAATAGAATTCTTTACATACTTTGGGTCCCCTAATATTTCACACTCTGAATGAGAAGCGAGAAGCAGTTGCTGACAGTAGTCAAGCCTCATCCAGCTTTAAGATATGTCTCAGATCAGCCAGCTCACTGACTTCCCTGTATCATGACCTGAAAGGAAGAAACTGGATGGACCAGATTGTGTATTTTTATGAGGCAGGAATGCTACTCTCAGAAAGCACTTTCTATTTTCAGTGAAAGAGACCTTCTCTTCCTTGGCTCTGTGGTAGAGTGTGGTTTGCTGGGACTCCTGTCCAATGGGGAGGCAGTGCAGAGGAAGGTGCCCAGGGCTGCCCACCTCTGTGGAGCTTGGGCATCCCCGAGGCTCATGAGGCTGACAGCAGAATCTGGTGCTGGGTGCAAAGCTGAGTTAGAAAGAATGGAGAAGGTGAGAGGATACTCATGGAGCCTGAAGAGTGGCCACATCCCAGTCCTTTGTAACTTTTCAGGGTGTGTGCACATGCACATGAGTGCATGCACTCCTATAAAAGGAATAAAACTAATGAATGGTTTCCAAGGAGCCAGCATCTGGCTACCTACTGATAGAGAAATAACAGCCTCCCTCCCTTCTCCACCCACGAATAGAACTGGACATAGGATTAGAAATTGACCCTCTGTCAAAAGATTCATTCAGTTGAGAAAAGGTAGACCTAAGGCTGTTGAATACATAGGGTTTCAGGGCTGTTGTTTACCATTTCAAGGCATTTATAGGCATGCTCTTAATTCCTTCATGATTTGCTGGATGTTTGCATAAAAGTGCCAGGTGTTCATGCAAGTTGGCTGCCTTAAATATATCTTTTTCACTTAGTTTAAGGCAAATTACATTTCACAGGAAAATCAGTGTACCTTTCCTGGTACCAGCCTAAAATGCGAAGGGAAGTGACCTAGAGGTGAATCTTTTCACTAGTGACCTGCTAATGACCAGCTTAGACTAGAAATAAAGCAGTAAACAAAAAGGTAAATTTTCCTAAGTAATCAGGAAGTGACTGCTGCTAAAACCATGTTAGTGATACTTAGAATTTACTACCAGCAGAGAAAATAACAGTCCTGGGACTGGAGTAGAAATTCCACTCTGATGCTAATATTTGCATCATAGTGTGATAAACGCTATCTCCCGCATCTTTAGTGCTGTTGTTCATCTGGGTCAATGCATCCTTAGGTGGGGAATCAAGAAGAGGAAAAGAACCAGCTAATTATAGAAAAACGAAAGAGTGATTTCTCAAGAACATTTTGTGCTTCCTCAGTGCAATCAGGGGCTCTTGAGAGGCATTAAGAGCATTCAAGGAAACTGTCGCTTTGGCATCTAAAACTCTGAAGAAGTGACGTGGGAACAGAAACACTAGACTAGGAATGTGGTGGCCTGAGGTCTAACCTGGAGTTCATCCATCAGGACTGCTGAACCAGCTTTGATGAAGCATAATTACAGAACACACTGAGTTTTAGGGCAGAGGTGGAGGAGAAAGGGGAAATTTTTTGAGGTCAGGAGTTGCCTGTGGTCTAGGCACCATTCCATTCAAGAACATTTCTAGGTACTTTGCTGGGACCATTTTGTACCTGTCTTCCAAAGTAACAGTTCCTCAGGGGACAACCTCAGTAGCTGTGCCTTCTGTGTTAAGATCATCTTTCAGAGAAGGGGTACAGTGAGAATCTCCTCTTCTCTGGGTGATGAGTATCTGCAGTTGATGGGGAGTCCTGCTGGGCATTTCCCATGAAAGTCTGACTCGAACTTGAGGCTTGTTGTTCCGTCACTTAGTTGTGTTCTGCGCTTTGCGAACCCATGGACCACAGCACACAGGCAGGTGCCTCTGTCCACTACCTCCCAGGGTTTGCTTAAATTCACGTCCACTGAGTCAGTGATGCTATCTAACCATCGATGGCAGACTAGAGACTATCAGAGGTGTATTCACAGATAGAGAGCTTTGTACTTACATAGCGATGCCCTTGCATGTATGTTCAGTCCTGTCTGGCTCTGTGCGTCCCTATGGACTACAGATCGCCAGACTTCTGTCCACAGGGTTCTCCAGGCAAGATTACTGGAGTGGGTTGCCTTGTTCTCCTCCAGGGATCTTCCCGACTCAGGGATTGAACCCACATCTCTTAAGTCTCCTGAGTTGGCAGGTGGGTTTTTTTTTTTTAATGGGTTTTTTTTTTTTTTTTTTTTTACCACTAGTGTCACCTGAGAAGCCCCAGAGATAGCCTTATTCTCTACCTATTTCCTCATGGTTAAATGAGGAAACCACATTACCATGTTATGTGGAATAACTAACTAAACAATGGTAAGACAGTTACTTACTAGAAGCAGGCTAAAAGACTTCAGGTCAGGGTCAGGTGATTAACCCACAAGGCTTACATTGGTGCAGTCCCTGGAAAGTTCTCAAATGTACTGGCCTTGATTAAGTCCAATACTCCAATATTTGAGGTTACCCTTCTGCAAAATGGGGGTGATGGTACCTTTGTTAGTGGTTATCAGATGCTGTATCAAATGTAGGAGTAAAGATAGTCCCAGCCCTGTTGCTCAAGAACTGAGCCAATGGATGAATGAAAAATAATGAAGGAAGTAATAGAGATGTAACAGGAAGTGGGGACTGACTGTGAAGTACTTGGCGTCCACATGGGGCTGGGGAGCTGAAGCAGGGACGTGAGGCTGATCATTGAGTCAACTCATGTTTCCCTGGCTTTTGTCATTCCCCGTTTCATTCTAGTCTTGTCAAGGGGTTAACATGTTTTGTTTTGTTTTGTTTTATAACTTGATAATGTTTATCTTTGAGAAGATTAATGTGGTATTTAAAAATATTCATGAATAGAATAGAAATATCTATTGATAAAAATAATTTTAATAACATGCTAACAAAATTAACATTAGTTTATATGGTTTCATTAATGTTCAATTTCATTACAATGTGTTACTAATGAGCCAGTCTGTTTTATTGGATTGACGTCTCATGTGACCTTGCAGGTAAACAGAGTAAAATAGTTTGCTCTTCTGGATGGAGGGGAGATATTTCATTTGTGGCCCCAACAGGAGGCAGATTTTGTGTCATGGAAACAACATTTCAGGGGGAAGACAATAACTGAAGTAGAGTTTGCAAAAAGGAGAAAAAGAACCATGCCTTAAGCATCCAAAACAACAAAGACTGTTCTCTGTTGTTTATGGGGTCTACTGAGCCTAATTAAACAGGCTTAGCTTGTAATGGAAATAGTAAAGTTGGTGGGTCCCATATGATTTTGATTATATTCTTTGTGTTCCTTTAAAAAAAAAAGTCTAAACCTTTAAGTAATGATGCAAAAAGAAAAATCTGCTTTTATTTCTCTTCTGATTCTTTATAGCCTTAAAAAATCATAATTATTTGAACAAAAGGATAAACAGCTTCCCTCAACCCCATGACTTAATAGAAAAACATTTCCAACAGGTTGCCACTACTGGTTTCTTTCCTTTCACCTACAAACATTTCTTTCCATTTAAATTTTTTATTTTTATTTATTTTTTTCATTTATCTTTATTAGTTGGAGGCTAATTTCTTTACAATATTGTAGTAGTTTTTGCCATACATTGACATGAATCAGCCATGGATTTACATGTGTTCCCCATCCCAATCCCCCCTCCCGCCTCCCTCCCCATCCCATCCCTCTGAGTCTTCCCAGTGCACCAGCCCTGAGCACTTGTCTCATGCATCCAACCTGGGCTGGTGATCTGTTTCACCCTTGATAGCATACTTGTTTCAATGCTATTCTCTCAGAACATCCCACCCTTGCCTTCTCCCACAGAGTCCAAAAGTCTGTTCTGTACATCTGTGTCTCTTTTTCTGTTTTGCAGATAGGGTTATCATTACCAACTTTTAAAATTCCATATGTATGTGTTAGTATACTGTAATGGTCTTTATCTTTCTGGCTTACTTCACTCTGTATAATGGGCTCCAGTTTCATCCATCCCATTAGAACTGATTCAAATGAATTCTTTTTCATGGCTGAGTAATATTCCATTATGTATATGTAGAACAGAGGCATTTAAATTTTTTAAAAGCACCTTGCTAAGACCTCTCAATGATCCTTCAGCAGTTCAGTGAGTTAGGTCAGGCGTTACCATGGGCGAGGACACCAGGGCCCCCAGGCACAGCAGCTTGGCCAAAGTGTATGGCTGCTAAGGAGAAAGAGAGAAAGTAGAGCAGAAGTCATTTGACTCTCTACAAGGAACTCTTGAACACTAGAAGATAGTGGAGAAGTTTCTCCTTAACTTTTTCACACCTCTCCCCAAAGAAAAGATGTGCCAAAGTACTGTGGCATACCCAGTAACCAAAACATAAGCCCTAGAAATAACTCCCCGTGATCCACTTATGACACTTAAGGTTGACGATACAGCCCTACTATGTAGGAGCACAGTGCACTGGCAGAGAAGACTTGCAAACTCTCTTGAGTCCATCAAGCCAGCAAAGTTATAACAATGGGGAGATTGGCAGTGAAGCTGACATTTCAGAGGCATAGCTGCTCAGCTTTCCCTTGCTTTTCTGCTTGGGGGTAACTGGACCCTATGGTTAACTCACCCCCATGGTCCCATAATAAGTCCTATTAAAGTCTCCCATGGGCCCTGCGTGGAATAAATTTGTAAAGTGTGCTGTGACTGTCTTTAGTGTTACTTATCTGAGTGTATTGCATGTCTGCCTCGACCCACCCTCACTGCCCTGGCAACCTGATGTCATCAGCTGGTTGACAACACAGGTGGAAATTCTCAAACCTCAGAGTGCATTGGAATCACATGCAGAGTTTAGTTAAAAAGAGAGGCACTTGGCACTGCTCTAACCCAAAGAGCAAGGTTTCTCAGCCTTGGGATGTTGGCATTTTAGACCAGATGACTCTTTGCTGTGGGGGCCATCTGTGCCTCACAGGATATTCAGCAGTAACCCTGGCCCCAACCCGCTGCAGGCCAGTAACCCCTTCCCTAGTCCTGACAACCAAAAATGTCTTTAGACCTTGTCTCCTGGGGAGCGTAACAGTCCCTGGCTGAGAACTACTGTCCTAGGGATTCTAAGTCCTAGGGGACAGTAGCCAGGATTCTCTTTTTAACATGCTTCCCTTCTTCCCTTTCAACGCCCCATGTCCTTCAGCCCCTGCTTCCAGGGCCACCTAGAGGAGGACTGCTATCTCAGTAAAAGTAAAAGGTAAAGCCCAGTTCTCCTCTTCCCAGGCCAGGCCAACTGTGCTGCCCAGAAGGCAATTAACTAAATAAACAAAATCCTGCTCTGTGCTGTTGAATGGCCCACTCTGCATCCAGGGAGCATATGTGCTTAATACCAGAGCACTTTTGGAGGGAATGTCCCTGCTGTGGTTGTATAAGCCAAGAAAACAATAAATAGGCTCCCCTGATGGGATCTTTGGACCCAAAAGGGAGAAAGCAAAATTGGTACGGCTGGCTCCCAGAGGGGGAGATATTTAGAGCAGACGATGCTTGGTAGCAACTCCCAGGGCAGCATGGAGCCTTCCCTGGGGAGGCTGCACCTGAACTCGTGGGCAGGTGAGGCAGCCTCAGCAGAGCCCATCAGCCTGCAGCCCAGCCCAAGCTGGGCACCAGCGACGCCGAAGCTGACGCCTTTGTTGTAGTGTGAATGGCTTGGATGCGTTCAGGAATTCCTCTGTTTAGTCTGTCTCCTATGGTTGGAACTTCCTCTCCAAACAGTCATACTGGGGATGTTATTTTCCAACTGGCACGAGGAGAATTTCCTATGGTAACCCTAAGGCTGTGCTCTGGCCGAGCTGGTCCATTCAAGGCAAGAAAGCCTTCTGTGGGGATCTTTACTGAAAGCAAACCTTTTGTTCAAAAGAAACCTGGTCATGCTCTGGGAACAAGGGTTTCTGGTCTGTGGGCTTCCTTGTTTTCAGCCGTTGTAGCTGGTGGTCTTGTGTTAACAGGTGCACCCTCGAAGAGGACACTGAATATATTGTTGGTATTGTGTCCTTGATCCACATTTTCTGAAGAAATTAAGCCATTGCAAATGTACTTTGAAATAATGTTGTCTTGATAGGTTTCTCACTGGAAGACCAGAATAGATATTTGGGGGTCAGCTCATGGCTTGGAGGTCTTTAGTGCCTTTCCAGAAAAAAAAAAAAAAAAGAGTAACTGAGGCAAAGGGTGATGTCCAATCTTCAAAGAGGCCACCCTGTATCTCCTAGGCATCCCTGAAGAGACAGAGATAATTACATCACCGGGATGATGATGTGATGGGACAAGTCCTGAGCGCTTCGCCCTAAGATCCTTCTTAGAACTCCAAGCCTTCGTTATGGTCCCATGTCAAAAAAATGAAGTGTGAACATCACAGTTTACCAGCAGCTTGGTCTGAATGTATTGCAAACGCGGGACATTTCAGTCTCATGTTTAATCCTCATTCACAGTTTACACAGTGATCACAAGTTCATTCACCTCCCTTTATATTCTCCCCAAACTTATATGTTTACATGATGGGGAAGCATCCGAGCAGCAAAAGCAAGCAGGCAGCTTCAAGCTAAGATAATTTATACTAAAAACATTTTGAAACTAAATATTGTCCTAACCACTGTCTTTTTCTATGTGCCTCATCCAGGAAGCTGTGGGTGTACAGTAGGAGACAGACTCCTGTCTGAGCCAGGACAAGCCGTAGGATGTTAGGATTATTCTGGGCAAGAGAGGTGACCCAATTCAATCCTGTGCTTTACAGATGAATAGACTGAGGCTTTGGAAAATTAAGTGGCTTGCTTCCGAGAACACAGCAAGCTGGTGCAGAGAAGGCATATCTTAATTTCTGACCCAGTCCTCCACAAATCACAGAATTGTGTTGCCCACAAAGTGTCTTTTCCCTGCCTCACACCCACAGCACTTTCTCATTAGATAAAAGTAAAGCTCTCAATCAATGCCAGTTGAACTTAACTTACTAGAAGAAAGAGAAGGCTGAAGTTGTATGTATCAATAGCATGTATGAGTTGGCTCAGGCTGCCATAACAAAGTGTCACAGGCTGGGGAGAGGGGGGTGGGCTGAAACAACAGGGGTCTAGCTGCTCACCGTTCTGGGGGTAGGCGTCTGTGATCAGGACATCAGCAGGGTTAGCTTCTTCTGAGGGCCAAGAGGGAAGGATCACGTTCCAGCCTTTCTCCTTGGCTTGTAGATGGCTGTCTGCTTCAGGTGGCTTCTTGTGTTCCTGACTTTCTACCCTTCTGTGTCCTACTTTCCCATAAGGACACCGGTCAGATGAGAGCCTACTCCAAAGACCTCATTTATCCTCAATTACCTATTTAAAGACCCATACCTGCAAATGGTGTCATATTGAGGTACTGGGGGTTAGAGCTTTATCATAAATTCGTAGGGACACAATTCAGTCCAGGCAGCACATGCACATGCATTCATTGCTGTTGTTTAGTCACTAAGTCATGTCCAACTCTTTTGGGACCCCATGGACTATATACAGCCCACCAGGCTCCTCTGTACATGGGGTTTTCAGGCACGAACACTGCAGTGGGGTGCCATGCCCTCCCCCAGGAGGTCTTCCCGACCCTGGGATTGAACCTGTGTCTCTTTCATTGGCAGGTAGATTCTTTACACTGAGCCCTACAGGTGCAAGCGTGTTTTCTGCAAAAGAGAGAAAAGGGAAGACAGTAACAGAAAATAAGAGAAGGAGCAAGAGGTCCCTTGGAGGCCTGTCAGGGAGGCATAATCACTTCATGCCAGGACCTTGGCAGGAGACCGAGGGAGGAAGAAGAAATAAGAAAGGAAGGGAAGTGGGACTTCTACCTGGGCAAGTCCGCGGACCCTCAAAATTCCCTACTGTCCGACACGGCCAGGTGCACTTGAACTTGGTGTGTTAGTCTTCCAAGAGAGCGGGCTAGAGGTTAGAGCATCATGCTTCTAACGATTCTTTTGGTGCAAACACATCACCCAGGAGTCCAATACAAAGTCAGAGGGGCTTACAAGGCCTGGCTCTGTACTGCTGTTACGGCGGCCAGAAGCCTCACGTCGCTCTTGGTCCTGCGAATGTGGCACTTCCAAGTCCAGATAAGCTGCAAACATAAAACAGTCGATTTCTAAGACTTAGTTTGGAAAAAAAATGTCAATCATTTCATCATTTTTTTATTGATGTTGAAATAGCAATATTATACACTAGACTAAAGTATATTAAAACTTCGCTTGTTTTTTAAAATCTTACTTTATATAATATGGTGATTAGAAAGTTTTAAATTACCTATGTGACTTTCATTAATTTTCCATTGGACAGTTCAATGCTCTAAACTGCATGAAAAAAACATGACTTGAATGAAATTAAGCTTATTTTATATATTTTAAATATATATTCATATAGTTTCTATTCTTTTAAAATATATAGTATATATGATGTATATATAAGCAATTTTCTACCTTGCATTTCTTATTTTATATTGTAATTAATAATATTTAATATTCATAATAATTGAGTCATGTTTCCCTTTTATTTACTGTTCTTTACAACTATGAATCTTAAGTTTGTAGGGTTGAGTTTTTCAAACATATGTAAAAGTAGAATAGTTGAAGGAACTCCTATGTGTACATCTCCCATGCTCAATAGTTATCAACATTTTGCAACTTTATTTCATACCCTGCCCACCAGTTTTTTTGTTTGTTTTAAACTGGAATATTTTAAAACAAATTCCAGACGTATATGTAATTTTACCCAGAAATCCCTCAACAAAATGTTTTTCACTTGTTTCCTAGTATTCTATATTTTAGCATGTCATAATTGATTGTCCCTGTGTCTAGAGAACAGACATCTTTGAATTTTCAGATTCTAACTACCCTAAGTAATGTGTGATGAACACCATTTGTGTGTTTGTATGATTTTTTAAAATTTATTTTTAATTGCAGGGTAATTGCTTTATAATGTCAGCTGGTTTCTGCCGTACGTCAACATGAATCAGCCACGGTTCACAATATCCCGTCCCCCGGAACCTCCCTCCCCTGCCATCCCTCCCCTCTAGGCTGTCACAGAGCACCAGGTTGAGCTAGCTCCCTGTATTATCCAGCGGTTTCCCACTAGCTATCTACTTTACATATGGTAATATATATATTTCAATGCTACTGTCTCAATTCATCCCACCCTCCTGCCCCTGCTGAGAACATCAGTCTGTTCTCTATGTCCCAGTCTGTGTTCCTGCCCTGCAAATAGGTGTGATGAACATCCTTTAATATAAACCCTTATTTTTTCAAACTGAAGTCTTAGTAGAATTACTTATTCAAAGTAGGAGACTTTAAAAATAGGATACATATGCTAGGTTGCTTTCTAAAAATTTAAGTTCCTACTATAAGCATTTATCAAAGTGCTTCACCTTAAACACTTTGACCAGCAGTGGATATTATCAATGCCAATTTGATAGATGAAATACTATCTCAGTGTTGCTTCTTGAATTATAATGTTGTACTTCTTTAATCACAGTGAGATCAAACAGTTTTTTTTCTTCTGCTTCACTGGCTGTGTACATGTCGCCCCTTCTCCCTTTGACCCTTATTCTCTTGTTTCCTAGGAATCCCAGTCTCCACATGAATGTAGAAATAAGTGAATGTGATTATAGTAGCTTGGTTGCCTGAAAAAATCAGCGCTCACACTATCCTCTTTTTCAGTTGGATTACCCTCTCTCGGTCTCTGGATCAGGGAGAAGGCAGGTGTGGAAGAAAGCATCTCTTCCTCACCAGCTCTGAGCAGATTCTGTTCTGTTTCACGAGTCAGTGCATCAATCCAGTTCCAGCACCCCCATCTCCTAGACTGTGTCAGCTCATTGTCTTCAGTCTTCACTCTCTCTCCCCGTCCACCTCTCCTGCCTTAATCATGTTGTGTTGACCTGTGTTCTCGTGTGTTGCTCAGGATTCTAGCTGCAGTTGTCAAATAAGCAAACACGGACGGCTCATACTGAAAACACCAGGCATCACTGGATGTTGGGTCTCCACGCCTCCACCAGTATGATTCTCTCTCTCCATCTCATACTCTGTTTTCCTCTCAGACAGCTTCTTTCAGAGACAGCCTCTTCCCACCAACTGAAATGCAGAGTTCCAAATTGGATTCATGTGATGGGAGTCACATGCCCATCCTGGACCCAATCCCTTTAGCTGTGGATGATCTGATTGCTAAGATAGACCACCTGCCTCACCCCTCTCATCTCCAAGGAAGATGGTGCCAGGGGAGATATACTCCACTAATTCATAAGGCTGGCTTTGATTCATATTGTTCAATTATTTATTCTTGCTGGCTGCTATGTAGGCTGCTCTTGCTTTTTATTTACTTTTTTGAATAAAGATATAATTGACATACATCATTATATTAGTTTTAGGTACACAGCACAATGATTCAAGGTTCATATATACTGCAAAATGATCGCCACAATAAATCTAGTTAACATCTGACTCCAAGCACAATTACAAACTCTTTTTCTTGTGATGGGAAATTTTAAGGTTTATTCTATTGGCTTTCAAATAGTATGATCTATAGTCACCATGCTGTATATTACATCCCCATGATTTATTTAGTTTATAACTGGAAGTTGGTACATTTTGATCCCCCTTCACTCATTTTGCCCACATGTTCTATACTGCCCACCCCACCTCTGCCTCTGGCAACTACCAATCTGTTCTCTGTATCTGTGAGCTTAGTTTTTTACTTAGTCATAGGATATCATATGATATGTGTCTTTTACTGTAATTTGTTTCACTTAGCATAATGCCTGTAAGAGCTATTCGTTTGTCACAAATGGCAAGATTTCCTTCTTTTTCATGGCTGAATAGTATTCTATTGTATATATACCGCATTTTCTTCATTCATCTATTAATGGACACATAGGTTGTATTCATACCTTCACTCATACCTTGGCTATTGTAAATAGTGCTGCAATGAACACACATGTATTCATTGTGCATGTATCTTTTCAACTTAGTATTCATTTTTCTTTCGATAAACACTTAGAACTGTTGGTTGTGTGCTAGTTCTAATTTTAATTCTTTGAGGAACCTCCATACCATTTATCATAGTGACTGCACGAATGTGCATTCCTACCAACAATACATAAGGGTTTCCTGTTCTCCACATCCTTGCCAACACTTGTTATCTCTTGTCTTTTTGATGATAGCTATTCTAACAGGTGTGGGGTGATATCTCATTGTGGCTTTGATTTGCATTTACCTGACAGAGTGATATTGAACATTTTTTCATGTACATACTGGACATCTGTGTGTCTTTGGAAGAGTGTCTATTCAGATCTTCTGCATATTGCTATCTATTGCTCCCTTTAGGTTTGTTAATGTTTGCTTTCTATATTTGGATGCTCTCATTTTGGGTCATAGATACTTACAAATGTTATATTCTCTGGTTGGGTTGGCTCCTTTATCATTGTTAGCACCCTTCTTTGTCCCTTTTTAGAGTCTTTGTTTTAAAGTATAGTTTCTCTGTTATAAGTATAGCTACACCCAGTTTTCCATTGATTTCCATTTGTGTGGGAACCATGTAGAAGCATGTAGAAGGGTCTTGGTTTTTTTGTCCATTCAACCACAGTTTTTTTTTATTGGAGCGTTTAATCACTGTACATTTAGAGTAATTATTCATTGTTGTTGTTGCTTAGTTGCTAAATCGGGTCTGATTCTTAGTGATCCCATGGACTGTAGCCCGCCAGGCTCCTCTGTCCATGGGATTTCCCAGGCAAGAATACTGGGGTGAGTTGCCTTTTCCTTCTCCAGGGGATCTCCCAACCCAGGGATCAAACCCATGTCTCCTACATTGGCAGGTGGATTCTTCACCACTGAGCCACCAGGGAAGATAAGTACATACTAATTGCATTTTGTGATTGTTTTCTACTGTTTTGTAGTTACTCTACTTTCTTCCTTTGTGGTTTAATCACTTTCTTTAGTGTTATGCTTGGATTTCTTTCTCATTATCTCTTGCATATCTACTATAGGATTTTACTTTATGGTTACCATGAGACTTACATATTTACTTACAACTTTTACTTATTATAAGTTCTTATAATAAATATATTTTACATTAATTTGATAAGTTTTGAGCACATTCTGGAGCTCTACATTTTAGCTGTCCTGTGCTTTTGCTGTCCCATCTTATATCTTTTTGTCTTGTGTGTTCTTTAATAATTGTAGTTATTATTTTCACTACTTTTTGTGGTTAACCTTTATGGAGCTCCACAAATGATTAACCTACTATCTATACTAAATATTTACCTTTACCAATGAGATTTACACTTCAATATGTTTCTTCTTACTAATTAGCACATTTTCTTTTCAACTTAAAGAACTCCCTTCAACATCTCCTGTAAGGCCAGTGTAGTGATGATCTCCTTTAGCTTTTGCTTGTTTGGAAAGCATCAGTTTTTCAGTTCTGAACTTTGCTGGGTAGAGTGTTCTGGGCATTTTTTTCTTAGCACTTTGACTATATTGTGTCCCTCTATTCTGGCTGGCTGAGTTTCTGCTGAAAAATCTCCAGAGTCTTATGAGGGTTTCCTTGTATGTAGCAAGTTGCTTTTTCTCTTGTTGCTTTTCAGATTCTCTCCTTGTCTTTAAATTGTGACATTTTAATTATAAGAAGCCTTGGTGTGGATCTCTGTGCTTCTTCTCATTTGAACTCTCTCGGCTTCCTGGAGCTGAATGTCAGTTTCCCTCCCCAGGTTAGAGAAGCTTTCAGCCATTACGTCTTCAAATGACTTTCTGCTCCTTTCCCTCTCTCTTCTCCTTCTGGTACCCCTGTATATAGAAAGTGTTAGGCTGCTTGATGTTGTCCCATAAGTCAATATTATTTTATCTTCACCTTTAATTGGTGTTTTCTTATATTTTCTGTCTCTTTGTTGAAATTCTCACGGTGTTCATCTGTTTTTCTCCTAAGTTCAGTGAGCACCTTTATGATCATTATGTTGAACTCCTTTCATTAAACTTTTTTCCAGAGACTTTATCTTATTCTTTCCTTGTAACGTATTCCTGTTTCTTATGCTTGACTCTGTGTTGGTTTCTAAGGTTATGTTAAATAGCCACATCTCCCAGTCTTGATGGAATATGCTCATGTAGGAGATGAACCTCATCATTCAACCCTGCCTTAGCTCTTGGCTGTCTCTCAAACCTTTGTGATTATCCAAGCAACTGATTTTATTTTTAATAGCTCCCCATAGTTGAGGGTGTGCCAAGGCCTGCTAGTGTCTCAAAGGGAAGGATCTTAGCACCTAGATTCAGGCTGAGCCAGACCCTCAGGCAGCAACTGTTAAGGTATGCAAATAGACACAGTCCTGCTGACCGCCACAGCCCAGTGATCCTGAGGCGTCCCTGGGTGCAGCTGCAGAAAGTGAGGCTCCAGATGTGTGTCTAAGCACCTTTCTGTAAGATATAGAAATATTTTCTTGGGTTCCAAAATCGCTGCAGATGGTGACTGCAGCCATGAAATTAAAAGATGCTTGCTCCTTGAAAGAAAAGCTATGACTAACCTAGACAGTGTATTAAAAATCAGAGACATCACTTTACCAAAAAAGGTCTGTCTAGTCAAAGCTATAGTTTTTCCAGTAGTCATGTATGGATGTGAGAGTTGGGCTATAAAGAAAGTTGAGCGCCGAAGAATTGATGCTTTTGAACTGTGGTGTTGGAGAAAACTCTAGAGTCTTTTGGCCTGCAAGGATATCCAACCAGTCAATCCTAAAGGATATCAGTCCTAAATATTCATTGGAAGGACTGATGTTGAAGCTGAAACTCCAATACTTTGGCCACCTGATGGGAAGAAATGACTCATTGGAAAAGACCCTGATACTGGGAAAGATTGAAGGCGGGAGGAGAAGGGGACGACAGAGGATGAGGTGGCTGGATGGCATCACCAACACCATGGACATGAGTTTGAGCAAGCTCTGAGAGTTGGTGATGGACAGGGAAGCCTGGCGTGCTACAGTCCATGGGGTCACAAAGAGTCGGACACGACTGAGAAACTGAACTGAGCAGTGAGGCAGAGGAAGAACGCAAAGAAAGTGTCCCCAGCCTGTTTTCCCTGAGAGTACCTCTGGAGGCTCGTAGGTGTGCACCCTGAACCTGAAGCTTGCCCCTCAGGCTGAAGCTCCAGGACTAGCAAATTTTCCTCTTTAACAGAAAGGCCGAGGCTGTCTGTGTGGTGCTCTGGGGGTGGTAGCCTGCCAAAAGCTACCTCTGGTTGTTACTGTCCCATGGGTCCCAGGACTGCAAGGCCTTTTACCTTCTAGAACCAGGCGATCAATGGATATTCCCTGAGGATATCACAAAAATCAAGGCAGCAGATGTAAAAACTGAGGCACTAGACCTTTTAAAAATCCCCTTCAAGTGATACTGGTGCTCTGGAGAGCATGAAGACAGTGCCTGTCCTCCCAGGCCTCAGGAAAGCATTACAGCCAGCCTTTATTGTTGTTTAGTCACCAGGTCATTTCCCACTCTTTTGCAACCCCATGGGCTATATAGCCCACCAGGCTCCTCTGTCCATGGGATTTCCCAGGCAAGAATACTGGAGTGGGTTGCCATTTCCTTTCCCCAGGGATCTTCCTGACGCGGGGATCTTCCCGATCCAGGGATCTAGCCTACATCTCTTGCATCTCCTGCTTTGGCAGGCAGATTCTTTACTGCTCAGCCAGCAGGGAGGCCCAGAGTCAGCCTTAGATGTGTTTAATTAGATGTCTGCCCCTCGGGCTGCAGCCAGGATGATAAGCTGATAGGCTGGGAAAGATGATCTTCCAGGTCTGCTGCTGCTTGCTGCACCCTGAGGGTGGTGGCTGTTTAAGGGCCTTTTCTCCACTGGTTACTGTCCTGTGGGACCTGCAAGCAAAAGCGTCTTGGGCCACCAGGCCCAGGAGATATAGAGGTGTCCCCTGGTAGCAGCCACAAAATTCAAGGAGCCCAACCAGGATATAAGTGCTTCCCTAGGATATGGATGAGCTGGAGCCAGGCAGATGGAGAGCGCAAAGGCTGCATTCTCTGTCCTCCATTGCCTGAGTGCACCTGTGTAGCTCCTAGAAATGGGCCAGGCCAGAGGCTGCACTGAGCCAGAGCTCCTGGGCAAGCAAATAGGCTCTTTTCTCAGGAAAAATGGAGATGTTTTGGTCTGCTCTGTGCAGTGCCTTGGGGGGTGATCTGCCAACAACTGTCTCTCTGAGTGTTACAATCCCATGGGACACAGGAAGACAAGCTGCCCTGGCCTTCAGAGCCAGCCAATCAAGGGATGTCCCCTGGGCAGCGGCCACCAAAACCTGGGCGTCATGTGCATGTGTAGAAGCCCCCTGCAGGTGATACAGGCACTGGAGTGTGGCTAATGGAGAGGGTAAAAATGCCACACACACACACACACACACCCGCCCCCCCAGAAAACAGTGGCATCTGCAGGCTTCAGCAAGGCAGAGGGACAGTGTGAGCATGGAGCTCACCAGCCTCCATCCCCGGAGAATATCCCAGCAGGCTCCTGCCCCTCAGGCTGATGCTCTGTTAACAAATGAACACCTTTCCCGTAAAGTCTAGGTACTTCCCAAACGGCTGCTTCTGTGCTGTATCCCAGCGGGTAGGAGTCACAGGCTTGGAGCCCTTACGGAGCCATTTCTCAGTCTGGTGCAGTTTTGTGGGCCTCATGCACATGGGCCCTGCTGGTTTTCAAAGCCAGGAGTCCGTGAGGACTCATCTTAGAGTGCAGGTCCTAAAAGGTAGGGTGCTTGGTAGGGCGTTTTCAGGAAGACACTTCAAGTTTTGAGCTCCCTCCTGGCTGTGGGTCACTGTGTCGGGGAAGGCGCTTGTGGTGAACTTGTGTCTCAGCCTCTCCTTCCTGCTTTAGTGTGTTTCCCTCTCACTTGTGCAAGATGCAGAAGTCACTCAACTAGTTCTTAGTCTTTTTTATTCCATAGAAAGTGTTCCAAATCGTAGCTACAGACTCATTGTGTCTGTGGGAGGAAGTGGGCTTAGGATCTTCCAGAACCTCACACTAGCTTTTTATTTACTTTGGCTATCTTCCCTGGGCAAGTGTACACGATTGATTGATTGAAGTACCTTTGAATGGAGGTGCCATTCTCAAAGGGGAAACATGGACACAAGGGGAAATAGGCACCAAGGGTTAAGCACCAACATTTGTGGTGTTATAAGGCATCGGGATGGGGCTGGGGTGCTTCCCTTGTGGCTCGGTGGTAAAGAGTCTGTCTGCAATGCGGGAGACCTGGGTTCAGTCCCTGGGTCAGGAAGATCCTCTGGAGAAGGGAATGGCAACCCACTCCAGTATTCTTGCCTGGGAAATCTCATGGACAGAGGAGCCTGGAAAGCTACAGTTCTTTGAGTCTCAAAGACACGACTGAGCGACTAACACTTTGACACTTTAAGGGCATCTTAGAAGACAGATTAGAAAAACAATGGAACACGGGTAGGAAGTTTAGGTAATCTTCAAAAGCATAAAACATTATTCCCAGGAACTGGCATGTAGTAGGTTCAGCTTTATATTTTGGCAGGGTAAATGTATGAATGGAAGAAAGAGTAGACTCTCAGACCACAGTCATCATCTGGTTGCTGGATGCATTTTGCCCATGTAATGGGATTAGAATCCATCTGCTTGCTCTTTGATTATTGGGGGAAGATCTGAATCTGTCACGCAGAGGGTGGTTTCACAAGGTCTTTGTCTTCAGATCCACTAGCTGTCAGCCCCAGTGCTCCTGTTCCCTGCTGCGGCCCCCTATTGCACTCGACACCCTCTGTGGTGGATGTGTGGATGTGGGCATTACCGATGATCCAGAATTCAGGATCATTGGTTGAGTGATGGGGATAGAAGGTAAAGACACAGGAAATGTACAGAGGCTTCAAAGCATTTCCTAGACACAGTGAAGGGTTTGAGAGGGGACTGGGCCATACCTGCAAGATAGAGCCAGGGGATGCCCTGGGATTGAGGACTTTTATAACATCAGAGCCCGCACCAGGCATGTGGAGGCCGATTCTGGGTGTGGGGAGTCATACAGATCCCTTCCCAAGGATTTTGAAGCCTTCAGAGAGTGAATACCACATCAAATTAGGAAAATATTTAGGTGGATAAATTCCTAAAATGGAAAATTAGCTACAATGTAACTAATTAGTTACAACCCTTTACTTAAATAGCATATTTGTACTGTGAACCTGGGAATCAGCTAATTCATTGACTATGTAGAAATAGAATTTCAGTAAATGGATATAGTTTTATTTCAGATGCAGTAAAGAAGTTGACCTTGGTACTGAAAATATAGAACTGAATTTCTTTTTTAAATTATTATTAATGGATTTATTAAAGATGTTAAAAGATAAAAATAGCTGGCAATCCATAATTTTGGATTTAAGCTTATGCTTTCAGTTATGTACATAACATTGAATATTGTGTGTAATGCGAAGTATTTTATAAAAATGGGATGACATTGTACAGTCTATATTTAACATGCCTTTCTTTTCACATAGCACTGCACTCTGAGTACCTTCCTATCTCACTGAATATTCTTCTCTACCTTTAGTCTTTATTTTTAAACTGAATTTTCTAAATTCCTAGCCATATATTTTAGTTGCAACTACTGTCTATAAACACAAGCTCAGGTTGTTTTTTTGTTTTTGTTTTCTTGGGGTTTGGGGGGAGTTGGGGTGGGAAGGTTCAGGAGTCTGAAATTTTATTTGACCCAGCATATCTTTGGTCTCTAAGTCAAGCATTCCCTACCCCTTGTTTAGGCTTCATTTTCTATTATCTGGGGCTTCCCTGATAGCTCAGTTGGTAAAGAATCTGCCTGCAATCTCCTGCAATGCAGGAGACCCTGGTTCGATTCCTGGTTCAGGAAGATCCGCTGGAGAAGGGATAGGCTACCCGCTCTCATATTCTTGTGCTTGCCTTGTGTCTCAGCAGGTGAAGAAACTGCCTGGGTTTGATCACTGGTTGGGATCCCCTGGAGAAGGGAAAGGCTACCCACTCCAGTATTCTGGCCTGGAGAATTCCATGGACTGTATAGTCCATGGGATCAGAAAGAGTCTGACATGACTGAGTGACCTTCACTTCTATTATTTTAAAATGAGTGTATACCTTACAAAGAGGAATTTACTGTCTATTTTGATTCATTCTGTAACCTTGTGAGCCTTCCATGGAGCCAACTACTGAGGTTATAATGATTTTAATACGCCTCTCTATAATTAAGATAAGGTTTCACTGAAGAGACTGAGGAATTTACAACTAATAATTGCCAAAGGTAACAAAGTTTCAAAAGAATAATCTTGAGAAGCCTAGGAGAGGTTAAGCAAGCAGAGACTAGAGCACATGGAAAGGCACTGAGATGGTGGCCATGTGGCTGCTGGATGGAGAAATCTCAACATCACGGCTGAAAGGTTGTGCATTCTGCATCTTTATCAGCTGCTTGGCCAACAGTTTTCCCTAAGCTTTAAGATTTCTTCCAAACGTTGTCATTATAATAAGAAGTAGCACGTGTCGATTTCCCCATCAGGTGCCAAGTTGTTCATCGGTTGACTGGTTGGTAATTCAGACGTGAGAATTCCGGATTATGGGGAAAGTCCAGAAGTAGCTGCTGTGTGTCACTTACACAGTAACCAGTCCTTGTCATTTTACATCAACGTGTATAAATTCCTGAAACTGAATTTCTGATGAAAACATAGGGATGAACACTTAGGAATGTGGCCAGTGATTAAGTTTTTGTTGTTGTTGTTCATATCATCATTGATTAGAAGGGTTTTCTTGTTGAATGTGACTTAAGTTATCCTGAAATTTTCATTACTTTTTTTTCTTTCTAAAACATTCCAAAACATTCTATGATGCTTTCTTTTAGGCAGCTTCTAAACAAATTGCCAGCATTTTTTTAAATTGAATACCCATAACCAAGTGATTATTTTGATTAAAGAATAATTAGATGCTGACAATTTGCAAAGTCCAATTTCCAGATTACCCTTTTGCCCGTTTTTATAACATGACAGGGTGCATGCCAACACCAATCAGGTGGCATTTCCTAAAAATGTGACTGAGCTAACAAAGAACCTCATTATCTTAACTATCAACCCAGCTTGCCAGCACCTCCCACAGGCATACCTCTTCCTGGCCTTCCAGTACTCTCCCTGAAAGGGCAGGGCTGCTTTGGCCACTGGATAATAGCATTCACTACCAGGTTTTTTTTTTTTAATTGGAGTATAGTTGGTTTACAATGTTGTATAATTTCTGCTGTAGAGCAGTTATACATGTATATTCTTTTCATATTCTTTTCACCATAGCTTATCACAGGATATTGAATATAGTTCCTTGTGCTATACCATAGGACCTATTGTTTGTCCATTCTATTAAATGTGTGTAATAGTTTGTGTCTGCTGATGCTAAACTCCCAATCCTTCCCTCCCCGCCACCTCCCTTCCCACTTGGCAGCCACAGATCTGTTCACTATGTCTGTGAGTTGGCTTCTGTTTCCTAGATATGTTCATTTGTGTGGTATTTTGGATTCAACATATAAATTACATCATATGGTATTTGTCTTTATCTGACTTACTTCACTTAGTACAATAATCTCTAGGTGTATCCATGTTGCTGCAGATGACATTGCTTCCTTCTTTCTCAAGGCTAAGTCGTGTTCCACTTTATGTATGTACCACATCTTCTTTATCCATTCCTCTGTCAAGGGACATAGGCTGTTTCCATGTCTTGGCTGTTGTAGCTGGTGCTGTGATGAACACTGGGGTGCATGTATCATCCCACGTATAGCTTTGTCTGGGTATATGCCCAGGAAGGGAATTGCTATATCGTATGGGAATTCTGGTTTGTTGAGGAACCTCCGTGCTGTTTTCTATAATGGCTGCACCAACACTACTGTGTTTTTGATTCAAGAACCTTCTGTTGAAGGTTGACTCCTGCTGAGTCTCTACCCTTTAGAAATCTTAAATACTTGAGCTATTTCCAGTCACCAGGCTGATGGCTTTTTCCTTACGGTAGTGATGGCCAGCCGGCCTTGAAGACTAAAGGATAGGCATATTTCTGAGATTTGCTGAGATCAAAATAGAGTTGGAATTGCAGATTAGAAACCAAGCATCATTATGTTGGTTAACTAGATAAGCTGGGCACAGCATAGAACTGAAAAAAATAGAAGTAAGGAGGTGGGAGAAGACATGTTTTTATCCTCTTGGTTTACCAACTCTCTGACTCTGCACAAATGGCAAACTTTTAATTAGTTTTTCAAATCTGTAACAGGGGGGGCTCATGGCCTACCTCAAGTGGCTCCGGGAGCTTTAAATGAGACTGAAAGAAGACCATGTAAAGTATGTGAAGGTCCTGTGGCTTCAGAGGCTACAAAATGTAGCTGACTACGGTCTGTGCTGCACATGAGAGCTTTCTGGAAGCTTCCAAATCAATCACAAATTCTCATCTGTACACTCAAAGATTCCTTCCACACCAGACCATCTTTAGATCATGTGTAAATTAGAATAAAGCAGTCCCTTAGCAAATGGACGGAGACTTTTTTTTAAAAGAAAGGGCCCTTTCTTCCTGGCAGGTGAACTCTCTGCTGGCACTTGGCTCGGAAGGCAGAATACTAGCTGGATGTTGGCCCTCAAACCCTCACGGGCACCTTTGTGCAGGACCCAAATGCCCAACTGTGCTTCCTTCCCCTAAACCTTACTAGTAGTCCCCTCGGAAATGCAACAAACTTCCCAGGAATCGGATTCATTCTGAAGATAACATTTACTGGTAGAAAGATATGGACTTGAAGTCATATAGACCCATTTTTCTTTTCTTGATCTGCCATCTACCAGTTGTTAGCATTGAATGACTTCCAGGAAAATCATCTTGGTCTTCTTGTGTGATCTTGAGTGAATGACTTAGTTTTCTCTGACTCTGTTTCCCCATCTGTAAAATGGAGACCCAATAGTATGTAGGCCACCCAGTAAATGCGAAAGATACCACGTATGAAAGAGTAGCAGAAGGCTCAACAAATGTCTGCCCAGCAGAGAGCCACTTACAACCTGGCTCATGGGTTATTACTGGGACAAGAGACCTCACTCTCTGTCACTAGCTCTTCAAATCACCACAAAATTTCAACAAGATGATGAATAAAGTGCTGTCAAGGCCCAGTGGAAGCCTTGTTGACTATAATTTTAAAACAGAGGCTGTGGGGGTGAACCCACTTTAGTTTAAACATTGGACTGTTTCTTTCTTTCTTTTTTTTGGGGTGGGGGGAGCTCTGCTACTTGACATGCAGGACCTTAGTTCCCCAACCAGGAATCAAACCCATGGCCCCTGCAGTGGAAGCACAGAGTCCCAACCACTGCCAGGGAAGTCCTCCTGGATTGTTTCTTACCAAACCATATCCTCCCCAAATACACTGATGCTGTTAACATTAAGAGAGCAGATGTTAGCCAAATCTCCTGGTTTTCTGGGAGAACAAAGACTTATCCAAAATGTCAGTTTTATGTACTCCAATTGATGGTCAATTTAAGAATAGGCTGACCAGCCAGATGATGATTAATAGAAAAAAGTTGTCTTCTGAAGATCAGTTCTCAGTATTGAACTAACAGAATCCTTTACTGTAATTACCCAAATCCTCTGTCACTGACAGGCAAGCGGGGGTGGGGGGGACAGTGTAAATGGAGCCCCCAGAGGGTATCTTAGGACAATTGGCAGTGTCTGAAACCACCTGAATCCAGAGTGATTCCTGCAATATCTGAGCCTGTCTTCATATGAAGAATTATACTTTCAAGTCCTCATACAAATCAGAAAATCTGTCTGATTTTGCATGAGCTGTGCATATTCGTACTTAAACTCATTATACAGCTTGAGGTAATCATTTTCAATAATCAGAGTATAACATTCTTTCTCTCTAATGATCCTTTACTTCGTCTAGAACAGAAACCCATGCCTAAGTTGATCTTCCCTTTGAAGATTTCTAGAGGGTCCTATTTTTTAATCTAGCTAGAGGTCTGTACAATTTTTATCTTATGATAAACAACTCATAGCAGATGAAAGGCCTACCATCTAAATAAAACTTTAAAATATCTAAGAGTTCAAATCTAAAGGCTGTTCGCATCAAAATTCCATCCTTTAGAGCCGTTAAGTCACCCACTATTTGTGATAATAGTCTTCGGCTTTACTTCCCACTCTCCAGTTCCCAGTGTTGGCAGATGGGTAAAAGCTTGCTCGAACAACTTGGAAGTCCACATTTCACTGATAAACCTGGGGGCCCTGTTTACTCCCTCTGGAATAACTGGACAGATTAAACGTTTGACCCCCATTGATTTCAGTGCAGCTCTCTGATGATAGATTTTAGCCGTGAACAAGTTGAGTGATAAATTAGATGGTTGGCAAGCAGCCAACATTTGGGCTTCCTCATGTTCTTTTTCTACTCCCTTTGCATGCTACCCCTTCCCTAGGGCTTGCTGAATTTCTAGAAAAGAAAAAGGAAACCGAATCAAATGGATTGAAACCAAAAAGGCAACCTCCAAGCTCACAAGTGGTAGAAAGTCGGGGCTAAAGCCATGTTGAGGATTCAGTCAGGGTCGTAGGGGTCAAAACCAAACACTGGGTGTCGACGGGTCACAGTGCAGACAGCCTTTAACAGGATGCAAACCCTGAACTCTGCTTGTTGAAAGTCATTAAGAACACACGCTGGGTAAGTGGCACCGCAAGACATTCACCCACTTCAAGGATTTTATAAGCTGTGTGTGTGTGTGACAGAGAGAAAGTGAGAAGAGAGAATAGGAGAGAGAGGGTGTGAAAATAGCTTTATTATCAGTGTATCAGTGCATCCCCCCTCCAGTGTTTCTTAACCTTGGATGAACAGCAGGATCACCTGAGAAGATTGTTTAGAAGAGAGTGTGGAAGTAAATGGGATGATGAGAAAGTTAGGGGTATTGTTAGTTATTTTGATTTTAAATGAGCCTGTCAAACCAGGAATCAGGTGACACTTCTACATAGGTTGTTGGAATCAAGAATCTAATTATTAAAATATGCTTGTATGAACACTTAACACGTGTTCATTGACAGCCTGTCATATATTAAGCACTCAGGCTATCTCCCAGTAGGGATTTATTATTCTAAGCTTATAGAAGATAGAGCTGAAAGAGAACCCAATAGGTTCTATTAAAAGGTTTAACCATCTAGGATAATGGGAAAGACCTTCACATAAAAATCTATCACTGTGTTTACTGAGGTGACCTTGCAATTTACCCTTTGTGATCATAATGGCCATCCTTTGATGTGTTGTTGGCCTGATTATATCTTAACTATACCATGCAAATAAAACTGCAAGAATTCAGCTAACTGCACTTTAGATAGAACACCGATTTGTGCGGCACGCTGCACCCCTCGCCCACCCACGCCCCCACTCGGCCCCGGCCATGCACTGTGGAGGGTCAGGGTGAAGCGACCGCTCGCCCGTGGAGGAGATGACGGTGAGTCATAACCCTTTTCCAAGCCCAGCTTCGATAGCAGGGCAAGAAACACTATCCCACCTCCTTCCCTGAGGGAGTTGCACACCTAGCTCTCCCCACCCCAGACTCTCTCCAGGGATGGTTCCCAGCACAGATTTCAAGGAGGAGTGAGGCATTGAAATAATTCAGCAGTACCCTGGCAGCCAGCACCCCTGGTCGCTCAGAATCAACAGTGAGAAATGCATGATTTCAAGGAGTCACACAGCAGTGATTGACTGACGAGCAGATCCAGGGAAGAGGCCCGTGGTGGAGTCGTGTTTGTGACGGGGGACAGCTTGCTTGGACTGCAGAAGTCTTGTCGAGGGCACTGCCTGCCACACCAAACACGTGGGGCTAAGCCGCAGCCAAAGGGCAGGCCGGCAAGACAGGGGGAGAAAGAAGTGTTCGATTATCTGAGAAAAATAAATAAGAGCTGGCGTTCCCTGTAAGTGTGCTCCCTCCCCCATTTGCATAACACAGTTTGGGGGAATGAAATGTGACTTACAGGAATCAGGGAATATAGTGAGAAGGAAGCAGTTCACTCAGCAAACAGAAGCTGGCTGGGAAGATAGGGTTTTTGTTTCATGCGAAAAGATTTGGCACGAAAGAGCAAAGTATCTTCACAAAGCATATTCTCAAGCACAGAGCAAGACAGAACCCACTTTCTCAATACCTGAGAGTCCTGTAAAGTCCATCCAGGAGGACTCTGGACACGCAGCCCAGAAAGAGCTTGGAAAAACTGCAGCGTTTTGAGTTAGCCCTGAGGGCACTTGGAGGAAAGAAGGAGATGCTTTAAAATAGCATCTGGGAATGATTTCCACTGGAGGGTCCTGCTACCTTCTCCCACACCTCCCCCATCCCCATGCCAAACCATCACCTCTGAGCAGCCCCCGGGGTTGTGCAGATTTCACAGAAATTGAGGCTCTCAAAACCTCATCCGAGGCGGCTGGAAGCCTAGGCTGCTTTCAGAGCCCGTTGGAAAACCTCACTGGGCAGTCAGTTCCAATATTTAGAAAACCTCACCACCGTGAAACCCACCCTTTCCCATTCCCCTAAACACAGTTCCTAGTCAACCCTGAAATAGAAAGCGCCATTGACCCATAGCCCAGTTTCCCAAAAATGAGAAGCTGAACATTGGGCATTTCTAAGCATTTTAAAAGTAAAGATGACAAGTCTAAATGGAGCCAAGAATCGCAGGGACCTAAATGTTAGCCCCCCAAAAACGATGACCCTCCCCCCTACACACAAACATTGTAATCCATGGAAAGTTGACAGAAGACTCCAATCATTTGTGCCTTGGGAACTGTCTGCTCTCCCTTCCCCCAAAACATCCAGGAAAACAACTTTGTGACCCCAAAGATGCTGGAGACTCACAGAATGGATAAACCATTGCAATGTCTCTGTGAGGAATTGACCTGGCGTGTGGACTGTGCCTGAGCCCTCAACCATCCTTCATTAAACACTGTCAACTTCACATCTGGTTTGGGCTTTGGAATTCTTAGACGTCACCCCAGGGAGCAGCCTGGTATTCATCAGGCACTCCTTGCTATCAGCAAGGGTCTTCCTCACTAACAAGAGAAGCTGATTCTTCCAGTTGTGGGAAAGCCCTGGAATTGCACATGGTTTGTACCTGCTGGGGATGCTGCGAGGCTGGCCTGAAGCGGCAGTGTGGGGAGGTGGTCTTCTGGAGGTCCTGCCAAGAGGGTGTCATCTGAGCACACACTGGGAGGCACTGAACCATGGAAGCCCCCACCCCAGTCACTTCTGCTTCTGTGAAATCTTGGAGCAAAATATATGAAAAAGGAAAAAATGCCGTAGCGTACCATAGTAAAGAGGCTCCCCTGGTGTCTCAGACAGTACAGAATCTGCCCGCAATGCGAGACCCGAGTTTGATCCCTGGGTTGGGAAGATCCCCTGGAGAAAGGAATGGCAACCCACGCCAGTCTTCTGCTTCTCCGTAGCATCCCATAGACGGAGGAGCCTGGCAGGCTATGGTCCAAGGGGTGGCAGAGAGTCAGGACACGACTGAGTGACTAGCACACACACCACAGTAAAGAGCATGTTATTTGGAGTCGTGACTCTGACTTAAACTCTGTTTCTGCCCCTTACGGCGTGACCAGCTTGTCCTGGTGTGCCTGGGACTGGCCTGGGTTTGAAACTGAGAATCCTGTATCCCAAGAACCCAGTCAGTCCAAAGGCAAGCTGGGATGGCCTGTCACCATAGGTGCTGTTGACCCTAGGCAAGTGAACCCTTGTATTATGTTTCTACATCTGCAACATGGGCGTGATAATTGTATCTACCTCATTAGGTGGTGGTAAGGATTAAGTGAACAGAGGGGGAACTGCCGCGAAGCACCTGACCCACATTGAGGACTGATAACTTGACAGTTGCGTGCTCATGCTAAGTCGCTTCAGTCATGTCCAACTCTGCGACCCTATGGGCAGTAACCCACCAGGCTCCTTTGTCCACGCGGATTCTCCAGGCAAGAATACTGAAGTGGGTCGCCATGCTCTCCTCCAGGGGATCTCCAACCCGGGGATCGAACCTGTGTCTCTTACGTCTCCTGCATTGGCAGGTGGGTTCCTTACCACCAGTGTCATTTGAGAAGCCCATTACACATTTAAATCAGCAGCAAGATCCCAGACAGAGCTATGTTCAAGTTTCAGCTCCTTTGCCCTAGTGCAGTGTCATTTTGGATAAACTACTTAACTTCTCTAAGCCTCGCTTTCCCCGTCTGTAAAATGGGGATAATATAAGCCTGCTGGGGCAGTGTTTGCTAGCCTAAGCCCCACGTCTATGCCTGGTGATAAAGACCACGCTTGGAACAAGTGACAGCTCAGTGGTTACTGATATGACTTGTTACTAATAGGGCAGAAGATGATGCACTCCTTACTGGTATGGGATGGAGATGTCTGCCCCTTTTCCCCTAGTAAGTTGTTTTCCACCACAAATGTGGTGTATTTGAGTGTATATAAATGCCTGGAGTAAAGAGCTCCCTCTAGAGGAAGAATAAATAAATCACAAGTTACCCACTCGCCCAGCCCTGATGGTTCTAAGCCACTGCCTCTTGGGAAGTTTGAGGTGCACCTGTTCTCAGATAATTACGTTATGTTTGGAGAGGAAGGAGCGCAGGAACGCAGCGAGCCTGAGGGCGCATGGGGACCGCTGCAGTTGCCTCACTCTACCAGCAACCCACCAAGTGAGCGCCACTGCCGGATGGCCCTGCCGACAGGGCAGAGACGAAGGTGCAGGCAGCTCGAAGCTCACCACTCGTGTCTGTCAACTGCAGGCCTGAAGATGCCAATGTGACTAGAACAGGCCACTCTTCCAGCTCATGCTGTTTGTGTTTGTTACAGCAGCCACACGGTGGCTGGCAGCAAGCAGTGGCTGTAGTGGAGTATACTGTTATAGAGGACCTTCTCATGTCTCCTGCCTTTCCCTGCCTCCTACCTTTCAGTGTCCTCCAAACTGTCACCCACCAAAGATCATGGCATGTTACAGTCACGAGGAGCACACCTCAACAGAAATCCTGCCTGCTCTGGGCTCAGATCCTAGCCCCTCCACTTGCCTACTGTGGGACCTTGGGAAAGTTATTTAACCTCTCTATGCCTTAATTGCTTATTAGCAAAGTGGCTAATTGGGATGATGTGAAAACCAAGGAATTAATATGCATAAAGCATATAAAATAGTGCTTAGTCCACATAAGTGTACTGTGAGTGTTGGCCGTAATTCCAAATTATTATTAATATATGAGTTGAGATTCGAAGGATAAAAAGATGAAGTCACAGGTTGTCTGATAGACCTAACCCTGCAAACTAACAGATAACATAGAAAAGGAGCCATTGACATTACATAAAAGAATGTCTGCCTTTCCCTGCCTAAATGAAAATAGACGCCGTGCAGAGAAGGGCCAGCTGTTTCTCGTGACTGCACAGCACCAGGTCATCATATCACAGGAACATATCTTTGGTACACTGAGTCACGTGTGCCAGCTTCATTGTCACTGGCCCATTTGTTTGTGGAGCCGATTACACTGTAAGAGCATCCTGCCCCTTTCCCCACCTCACCAGGCCCAGGAAACTGGGGTTCCAGTTGCCCAAAGCTTGGCCCGTGCTTCCAAGTCACTCTCCAGTTTGTTTTAAATTTCCCTTCCTGGGATTCATTAACAAGGCAGGCAAGGGTGGTTGGAATCACCGGGGATGTTCTCCCCTGTGGTTTGGAGGCAGAAGAAAGAAGCTAATGAGAGGAAGAAGTGCGTGGTTCATGGTGATATTAAGAAATCCCTCGGTCCTGTGGGGTGAGGGCCTTTCAGGGTCAAGTTCATACCCGGGGTCTAAGCTGACTCCCAGATGGTAGGCTTGTCCAGCTGATGACCTCTTTCACTTATTAACCAATGCTGGCTTTACCCATGAGTATACAATGGTGCTAATGACTTTTCTATGTATGGTTTGTGGTAGCTTCATGAGTCACCATGTAATTCAATCCCAGGGAACATGCATTTTAACCTGAGGAAAAAAAGCAATCCAAAGAAAGAAGAACGGCTTTACCTAATATCCTTAAACCAGAGATTAGTTAAGAAGCTGCAGGTATAATGAGTGAAATATAGAATTATTCAATCTAACAAAGAAAATGCCCAAAAAAGTTGCAGTGCTTAGGATCTACCTGCAGAAAACTAGAGGAGTCATATTAATAGAAGTTATATTATTGTTACTTGAGTCTTTTCCAAGTAAAGTGATCAGGACTTAATTAGCAAGGGCGGGTTCTCTTAGAGGGTGGGCTCAGGGAGCCCAAGTGGGCCTGATTTAGAAGATGACTGATGTGTTTATTTTTATCCAAACATAATAAAGATTTCCACTGTCTTGCATTTTAAATGTTATAAAATATTATCACATATTTTAAAAACACAGCCTGTCTTCCTCCAAAAAGAAGAAGGCAGCCTGCAACAATAGAAACATATCTGGGTCAGCATGATTTAAAGTATAAACAGAAAGCATCTAATAAAAGGAGCATAAAAGTATATAGCATAGGGTATTATGCTAAGAGAAATAAGACAGAGAAAGGCATATCCCATGAGCCTATGTGTGGAAACTTAAAAAGCAAAAACAAGACTCAGATATGGAGAACCAATCGGTGGTTGCCAGAGGCAGGGGGTAAAGGCTAGGCAAAATGTGTGAAGGGTGTCAAAAGCTACAATCTTCAGAGTTATAAAATAAGTCATGGGGATGTAGCATACAGCATGGTATATACAATCTGCATTACATATTTGAAAGTTGCTCAGAAAGTATTGGATTGGCCAAAAAGTTCATTTGGATTTTTCTATAAGAATGTATGGAAAAACTCAAATTCACTTTTTGGCCAACCCAATAGATTTTAAGAGCGTCCAAGGTGGTGCTAGTGGTAAAGAATCTGCCTGCAATGCAGGAGAGCCTGGTTTGATCCCTGGGTCAGGAAGATCCCCTGCAGGAGGAAATGGCAACCCACTCCAGTATTCTTGCCTGGAGAATCCCATGGACGGAGGAACTTAGCAGGTACAGTCCATAGAGTCTCAAAGAGTCAGACACAACTGAGCATGTACACAGTAGATCTTTAAAGTGCTCGTCAAAAGAGAAAAATTTAACCATGAATGTTAGGTAGACTTATTGTGGTGATGATTTTACAATATAAAAATATCAAATCCTTATGTTGTGTACCTGAAACTGATTATAATGTGTCAATTGTACCTCCATAAAATCAATAAAAAATACATCTAGGTCAACATAATTAAAAGTATAAACAGAAAGCATCTAATAAAGGGAGTAAGAAAGAAACATAGTTGTTCCCAGAATCTCTCAGACTGCTCTGACACATGGCTGACCCCATGTCTTTGAGCACTGTGTGGTGTGTTGAGGATTTAGTGGTGAGCAAGACATGCTGGACTCTTACTTTTGGGGGGAGACAGTGATTTAAAAAGGAAGCAAGTAAACATACAAAATCATTTCCAAAGATGTTAAGTGCTGGGAATTGAAAGCGAGTGCTGGGGGAAGAGAAGATCCACTTCAAACAGAGGATAAGGGAGCCTCTGTGAGGGGGTGACTTTGAGCCTTCCACTGTCACCTTCATCCCTCTCCTGTATTGGCATCAGACTTCTCAATGCCCTAGTCCCCTGCACCCACAGGCATGGCTTTAGCCCCACTAAACTCCAGAGGTGGCAACAAATGACTAGTCAAGTACCCTGGGCTTTCTCCTCAACACCACTGCCAGCATTTGTCTTCCTCTTTGGCCTCACTTCAGTTCTGTTTTTCTCCATCAATGTCTCAAGGGATAAGATCTGCACCAAACACAGTAATCCTCCCATGCATTCGCATTCTTGGGGTCTTTAAACGTGGCAGTCACACCTAGTCTGCCAGAACAATGTCACTCACTTTCCTAGACTCAGCTCAGATATCACCTCTTCTGGGACACCCTCCCTGATTACTCCTTGATAATGAATTACCCGCAGAGAGTAAGTGGCCCCCTTCTCTGAGTTTTTCCAATAGTTGACTTGTACTTCCATCTCTCTCTCATAACATGGCAGTTTTGTGTTTTCATATCAGTCTCCTTGTGGGCATAAACTGTATATGTTTCTTTGCAACCATAGGGCCTAACATTATGCTTGACATACAATAATCATGCTGATTACTGCTTATTGAGTTGCTAGTATATTCCAGGTACTGTTAGGGTCTTGGCATGGATCTGTAAATCTTACTATAAATAAACACTGAGCCCATTTTACATCTGGGAAAGTGCAAAGTGAAAGTGTTAGTTGCTCAGCTGTGTCTGACTTTTTGCGACCCCATGGACTGTAGCCCACCAGGCTCATCTTTCCAAGGAATTCCCCAGGCAAGAATATTCAAACCCAGGTCTCCTGCATTGTAGGCAGATTCTTTACCAGCATCTGGGAAAGGCTGAAAGAAGTCACAGAACTTGTCCACAGTCACAGAGCTGGTGGTGCAAACCTAGGATTCATACCCAGATGTTTTAAACATGAAAGCCTGAGCTTTTTCCACATCACTCTGCTCTCTTTTTCAGGAGGTCCTCCATAAGTGCTCACTGAATGAAAAAACAAAGTATTAGTATTCAAAATCACTCATCCCATTGTAGCAACATAATCCACCAAAAGAAGACATATGGCTATGGTTTATTCCTCCTATGTACAGAATGGTTTTAAAACCCAGATCCAATAGAATCCTATTAGAGTTATCAGGGAAGTATGTGAAAGAGAAAGAAGGTTAAAGATCTCACTTTTCCCCCCTTCCTTCTCACTTCTCATCTCGCATCAGAGCGCAGGGGAATCATGAGTTTGCTGAGGGGAAAAGGCGGCCTGGCGGAGGCATCACAACCAACCACAATTACGTGTTGTAGGACCGTGTGGGTGGATCATCAGCTCCCAGTCGGGTAGTTTCAATAGAACACCCAAAGGGAGACTTCAGTCTAATTCAACACATGCTTGCTGACTGCCTGCCTGAGGAAATCTGCAGGCCGTGTGGACTCTTTGAAAGTCACCAGGTGGGCAAGATTTGCTCTTCCCTCCATCCCCTTCTGGCTCCTGGAGCAGACATGCCCAAAGCTGACCAGGCAGCTGAGGCAGAGCCGGTGTGTCTGGACTGTCGGCCAGGAGGGACATGGGAATCCCTGAGCTCACTCTTTCCCAAGAACCGATGTGATGAAGCCCTTTTGATCCTAGAGGGATAAAGTTTTCAAAGTTTGGTTCAGTAGGTTAACTATGGAATTAAACTCCCTCTCCCCCCACTTTGGAACTTTTACTCCAGAATAAGCAGAGAGGAGAGAAGTAGGGAAGAAAAATAAGAAGGGTTAGAATGTGCCAGGGAAAAAGCTGCTGCTTGAAAAAGGACGCTCAGGGAAGGTGGGCTTCAAGCACAGACCCACCCGAGGGCTGAGGGAGCAGAGCCGGAGGGCGCCTGGAGCATGCGTTCCAGACAGACAGCAGAAATGCACGGTCCAGGAGGCAGGCGCGTGGTGGGCAAGGGTGAGAGCGAACAGGAGGCCAGCTGAGCGGGAGATGGAGGGGAGGACCCAAGTAAGACAGAGAGAATCCAGGGCCCAGTGGGCTAGTCTGAGGCCCTGTGTTTTAGTAACACGGAGAGCTGTTTTACAGGGGTGACACTGCTGCCCTGTTGAGAATGAACAGAGGAGGGGAGTGAGTGCAGAAGCAGAAAGACCTCTCAGGAGCCTGTTGTAGTAATCCAGGCTTTGATGATGGCAGCACAGACTAGGGCCGTGGTGGTAGAAGTGATGAAAAGCATTTGGATTCTGGATAAATCTGGCTTCATTATATTTGTAGGACTGAGAAAAAGAAAGGAATCGGTGCTGACTCAGGAGTTTGGGGTCTGAACAATGAGAAGGATGTAAGGTAAAACAGAGAAGAGGCGGGAAGAGCTGGTTTGGCAGGGAAGGTTGGGGTGTTTTTGGATGTGTTAGGTTTCAGATGCCTGTTGAGAGTGAAAATGTGGCATGAGCGGTCAGGAATCTGACTACACATCAGGAGTCTGGAGTGTAGGGTGAGCTCCAGGCTGGAGGCCAGGCCACAGGAGGGGAGAAAGCAAGGACCCCACAACTTGGATACAAGCCCCAGCTTCACTCTGACAGCTAGAAGGGAAGAAGGCTTTATCCAAGTTTTCATATCCTCATCTGCAGAGTGGAGGTGGTTTAACTGACTTGACAGCTGGAGCCACTGGGAGGGTTTAACAAGGTTTTAGCTGAGCCTAAGACCACATTTGTGAAACGTATGCAGAGTACACAGTAGTCCAGTAGATGTTGGCTCTTCCCAGCCCCTTTCTGGGTTGCCAGACCCTATCACGAGGCCATGATCAACGCAGCTCGGAGATCAGCTCAGTTCAGTCACTCAGTCATGTCCGACTCTTTGTGACCCCATGGACTGCAGCATGCCAGGCTTTCCTGTCCATCACCAACTCCTGGAGCTTACTCAAACTCACGTCTATCGAGTTGGTGATGCCATCCAACCATCTCATCCTTTGTTGTCCCCTTCTCCTCCTGCCTTCAATCTTTCCCAGAATCAAGGTCTTTTCTAATGAGTCAGCTCTTCGCATCAGGTGGCCAAAGTATTGGAGTTTCAGCTTCAGCATCAGTCCTTCCAATGAACACCCAGGATTGATCTCCTTTAGGATGGACTGGTTGGATCTCCTTGCAGTCCAAGGGACTCTCAAGAGTCTTCTCCAACACCACAGTTCAAAAGCATCAATTCTTCAGCACTCAGCTTTCTTTACAGTCCAACTCACATCCATACATGACCACTGGAAAAATCATAGCCTTGACTAGACAGACCTTTGTTGACTAAGTAATGTCTCTGCTTTTTAATATGCTATCTAGGTTGGTCATAACTTTTCTTCCAAGGAGTAAGCATCTTTTAATTTCATGGCTGCCGTCACCATCTGCAGTGATTTCGGAGCCCCCAAATTTAAAGTTTCTCACTGTTTCCATTGTTTCCCCATCTATTTGCCATGAAGTGATGGGACCAGATGCCATGATCTTAGTTTTCTGAATGCTGAGTTTTTAAGCCAACTTTTTCACTCTCCTCTTTCACTTTCATCAAGAGGCTCTTTAGTTCTTCACTCTCTGTCATAAGGGTAGTGTCATCTGCATATCTGAGGTTATTGATATTTCTCCCGGCAATCTTGATTCCAGCTTGTGCTTCATCCAGCCCAGCGTTTCTCATGATGTACTCTGCATATAAGTTAAATAAGCAGGGTGACAATATACAGCCTTGATGTACTCATTTTCTTATTTGGAACCAGTCTGTTGTTCCATGTTCAGTTCTAACTGTTGCTTCCTGACCTGCATACAGATTTCTCAGGAGGCAGGTCAGGTGGTCTGATATTCCCATCTCTTTAAGAATTTTCCAGTTTATTGTGATCCACACAGTCAAAGACTTTGGCATAGTCAATAAAGCAGAAGTAGATGTTTTTCTGGAATTCTCTTGCTTTCTTGATGATTCAGTGGATGTTGGCAATTTGATCTCTGGTTCCTCTGCCTTTTCTAAATCCAGGGCCCAGAGATGGCCCTGGGGAAAAAACTTCAACCTGGGGAGTCAGGACTTGATCCTGTAAGCAGTAGGAAATACTTCTATGGGAAGTTTTTGAGAAAAGAAATTGTGTTGATGTGGTTGTGTTTAGGATGGATTGGATGATGGGGAGGAGGGGCAAGAATGGGAGCAGGGAGATGGACTGGAATGTGTTGAAAAGCCCTGGAGGTGTCTGGAGGGCCAGGATGGGGGCCCTAGAGATGGAGTTGGGAGCCAGACACATGACCAAGGCCCATCCTCAGCCTCTGGGTCACCAGCATCCTGACACAGACTCTCTCTGAGCTGGAGCAGTGTGGGTGGATTCCTTGAGGCTGCCAGTGGCCCATCTCCCAGACACCTTGTCCAAGGACACCAAGGAGAGGCTGTGGGTCTCTGACAGCGATCATGTCCTCCTGCAAGGGGCTCCCAACCTGGCCCCAGGGACCCCACTTTGAGTAAAGCTTGAGTTATTCATCCTGTTCAGTCAAGCAGCTGAGCCTAAGACCCAGCTGTTAGCAGGGAAACTCGCTTCCCTCCAGAGCCCCCAATCTCGATTCTTTTGGCCTGAAAGAAAGAATTCATCCATTTGAGTTGAACGTGTCCTTTTGCATGACGCTGTAACTTCCGGCACACGATGAGCTCTCCCATGAGTGGAAGGCAGTTGGGAGCATCCCCTTCTCTGACTGGGATCAGGAATGGGGCTGGGGCAAATGTTGAAAGGGAGGCCCCATCTGAGGCCATGTTCTCTGTGCCTGCACATGCACACACCCCCACAAAAGTGGGGAGGGAGTGAGCGAGCTCAGTGGGGGAGTGAGAGGAAGGTTGAGTTGCTTCCGGAGGACTGAAAGAGAAATGGGTCTGACTTACACACATTGGCAGGTTTTTTTTTTCCTATTCCCAAAGGCTGGAATTTGTCATCCCTTGAGATAGATCTGGCCTACAGATGTGTTTTGTTTGGCCCACAAAATGGTCTGAAAAGTTTTGAATTTGTTGCCAACTTTTAGAAATGAAGAGATTTCACATTAAAAACTAGGATTTAGGCTTCGAAATTGTTTGCTCTAATAACACTGGACCACTCTTACGTTTTTCTTCCGGTTTTATGAAGATACAATTGATATATAGCACTGTGTAAGTTTAAGGCATGCAACATAATGATTTGACTCAACATACATCATGAAATGATGACCACAAAGTTTACTGAACATTCATCTTCTCATATAGATATAAAATTAAAGAAATGGAAAAGAAAAAATTTCCTGATGAAAATTCTTAGGATTTACTCTCTTAGGACTTTTCATATATAACATACAACAGTGTTAATTGTGTTTACCATGTTGTACATTACCTCCCAAGTACTTAATTATAGCAAGAAGTTTGGACATTTTGACTGTCTTCATCAAATTCCCTCCCCTATCTCCCACTCCCTCTGGTTGACTCTGTCAATCACCAATCTGTATGAGCTTAGTTTTGTTTTAAGATTCCACAAATCAGTTTAGTTCAGTGCAGTTCAGTCGCTCAGTTGTGTCGGACTCTTTGGGACCCCATGAATCACAGCATGCCAGGCCTCCCTGTCCGTCACAAACTCCCGGAGTTTACTCAAACTCATGCCCATCGAGTCGGTGATGCCATCCAGCCATCTCATCCTCTGTCGTCCCCTTCTCCTCCTGTCTCCAATCCCTCCAAGCATCAGGGTCTTTTCCAATGAGTCAACTCTGTGCATGAGGTGGCCAAAGTATTGGAGTTTCAGCTTCAGCATCCACATATAAGTGAGATCAAACAATACTTGTCTTTCTATCTGATTTATCTCACTTAGCATAATGTCTTTAAGATCCATCCATGTTTTGCAAATGGCAAGATTTCATTCATTTTTTTTTT